>NC_138297.1:35060000-36385000 GCF_965601325.2 Salmo salar | reverse complement strand
CAATCATGTAATACAGAAATAAACCGTTTTTCAAAAACAAGGTCAAAATCATGTAAGTACAATTTTGCTGTACTGCTTAATCAGGATGATAGAAACACTGTTGACACTTTTCAGCAAGTTGTAATACAGAAATAAACAGTTTTTCAAAAACAAGGTCTCAGTCATGTTTGAGTCACTCTGTAAGTACCATTTTGCTGTACTGTTTAAGCTCGATGAAAGGAACATTGTTGACACTTTTCAGCAAGTTCCAATCATGAAATACAGAAAAAAACAATTTTTCACAAACAAGGTCTAAATCATGTTTGATGCACTCTGTAAGTTCAATTTTTGCTGTACTGTTTAAACTCGATGAAAGGAACATTGTTGACACTTTTCAGCAAGTTGCAATCATGTAATACAGAAATAAACCGTTTTTCAAAAACAAGGTCAAAATCATGTAAGTACAATTTTGCTGTACTGCTTAATCAGGATGATAGAAACACTGTTGACACTTTTCAGCAAGTTGTAATACAGAAATAAACAGTTTTTCAAAAACAAGGTCTCAGTCATGTTTGAGTCACTCTGTAAGTACCATTTTGCTGTACTGTTTAAGCTCGATGAAAGGAACATTGTTGACACTTTTCAGCAAGTTGCAATCATGAAATACAGAAAAAAACAATTTTTCACAAACAAGGTCTAAATCATGTTTGACGCACTCTGTAAGTTCCATTTTTGCTGTACTGTTTAATCAGGATGATAGAAACACTGTTGACACTTTTCAGCAAGTTGTAATACAGAAATAAACAGTTTTTCAAAAACAAGGTCTCAGTCATGTTTGAGTCACTCTGTAAGTACCATTTTGCTGTACTGTTTAAGCTCGATGAAAGGAACATTGTTGACACTTTTCAGCGAGTTGCAATCATGAAATACAGAAAAAAAAATTTTTTCACAAACAAGGTCTAAATCATGTTTGACGCACTCTGTAACCATTTTTGCTGTACTGTTTAAACTCGATGAAAGGAACATTGTTGACACTTTTCAGCAAGTTGCAATCATGTAATACAGAAATAAACAGTTTTTCACAAACAAGGTCAAAATCATGGAAGTACAATTTTGCTGTACTGCTTAATCAGGATGATAGAAACACTGTTGACACTTTTCAGCAAGTTGTAATACAGAAATAAACAGTTTTTCAAAAACAAGGTCTCAGTCATGTTTGAGTCACTCTGTAAGTACCATTTTGCTGTACTGTTTAAGCTCGATGAAAGGAACATTGTTGACACTTTTCAGCAAGTTCCAATCATGAAATACAGAAAAAAACAATTTTTCACAAACAAGGTCTAAATCATGTTTGACGCACTCTGTAACCATTTTTGCTGTACTGTTTAAACTCGATGAAAGGAACATTGTTGACACTTTTCAGCAAGTTGCAATCATGTAATACAGAAATAAACAGTTTTTCACAAACAAGGTCAAAATCATGGAAGTACAATTTTGCTGTACTGCTTAATCAGGATGATAGAAACACTGTTGACACTTTTCAGCAAGTTGTAATACAGAAATAAACAGTTTTTCAAAAACAAGGTCTCAGTCATGTTTGAGTCACTCTGTAAGTACCATTTTGCTGTACTGTTTAAGCTCGATGAAAGGAACATTGTTGACACTTTTCAGCAAGTTGCAATCATGAAATACAAAAAAAAACAATTTTTCACAAACAAGGTCTAAGTCATGTTTGAGTCACTCTGTAAGTACCATTTTGCTGTACTGTTTAAGCTCGATGAAAGGAACATTGTTGACACTTTTCAGCAAGTTGCAATCATGAAATACAGAAATAAACAGTTTTTCAAAAACAAGGTCTCAGTCATGTTTGAGTCACTCTGTAAGTACCATTTTGCTGTACTGTTTAAGCTCGATGAAAGGAACATTGTTGACACTTTTCAGCAAGTTGCAATCATGAAATACAGAAAAAAACAATTTTTCACAAACAAGGTCTAAATCATGTTTGACGCACTCTGTAAGTACCATTTTTGCTGTACTGTTTAAACTCGATGAAAGGAACATTGTTGACACTTTTCAGCAAGTTGCAATCATGTAATACAGAAATAAAGAGTTTTTCAAAAACAAGGTCTCAGTCATGTTTGAGTCACTCTGTAAGTACCATTTTGCTGTACTGTTTAAGCTCGATGAAAGGAACATTGTTGACACTTTTCAGCAAGTTGCAATCATGAAATACAGAAATAAAGAGTTTCTCACAAACAAGGTCTAAATCATGTTTGATGCACTCTGTAAGTTCAATTTTTGCTGTACTGTTTAAACTCGATGAACGGAACACTGTTGACACTTTTCAGCAAGTTGCAATCATGTAATACAGAAATAAAGAGTTTTTCAAAAACAAGGTCTCAGTCATGTTTGAGTCACTCTGTAAGTACCATTTTGCTGTACTGTTTAAGCTCGATGATAGGAACATTGTTGACACTTTTCAGCAAGTTGCAATCATGTAATACAGAAATAAACCGATTTTCACAAACAAGGTCTAAATCATGTATGTACAATTTTGCTGTACTGCTTAATCAGGATGATAGAAACACTGTTGACACTTTTCAGCAAGTTGTAATATAGAAATAAACAGTTTTTCACAAACAAGGTCTAAATAATGTTTGATGCACTCTGTAAGTACCATTTTTGCTGTACTGTTTAAACTCGATGAAAGGAACATTGTTGACACTTTTCAGCAAGTTGCAATCATGAAATACAGAAATAAAGAGTTTCTCACAAACAAGGTCTAAATCAGGTAAGTACAATTTTGCTGTACTGCTTAATCAGGATGATAGAAACACTGTTGACACTTTTCAGCAAGTTGTAATACAGAAATAAAAAGTTTTTCAAAAACAAGGTCTCAGTCATGTTTGAGTCACTCTGTAAGTACCATTTTGCTGTACTGTTTAAGCTCGATGAAAGGAACATTGTTGACACTTTTCAGCAAGTTGCAATCATGAAATACAGAAAAAAACAATTTTTCACAAACAAGGTCTAAATCATGTTTGATGCACTCTGTAAGTTCAATTTTTGCTGTACTGTTTAAACTCGATGAAAGGAACATTGTTGACACTTTTCAGCAAGTTGCAATCATGTAATACAGAAATAAACCGTTTTTCAAAAACAAGGTCAAAATCATGTAAGTACAATTTTGCTGTACTGCTTAATCAGGATGATAGAAACACTGTTGACACTTTTCAGCAAGTTGTAATACAGAAATAAACAGTTTTTCAAAAACAAGGTCTCAGTCATGTTTGAGTCACTCTGTAAGTACCATTTTGCTGTACTGTTTAAGCTCGATGAAAGGAACATTGTTGACACTTTTCAGCAAGTTGCAATCATGAAATACAGAAAAAAACAATTTTTCACAAACAAGGTCTAAATCATGTTTGATGCACTCTGTAAGTTCAATTTTTGCTGTACTGTTTAAACTCGATGAAAGGAACATTGTTGACACTTTTCAGCAAGTTGCAATCATGTAATACAGAAATAAACCGTTTTTCAAAAACAAGGTCAAAATCATGTAAGTACAATTTTGCTGTACTGCTTAATCAGGATGATAGAAACACTGTTGACACTTTTCAGCAAGTTGTAATACAGAAATAAACAGTTTTTCAAAAACAAGGTCTCAGTCATGTTTGAGTCACTCTGTAAGTACCATTTTGCTGTACTGTTTAAGCTCGATGAAAGGAACATTGTTGACACTTTTCAGCAAGTTGCAATCATGAAATACAGAAAAAAACAATTTTTCACAAACAAGGTCTAAATCATGTTTGACGCACTCTGTAAGTTCCATTTTTGCTGTACTGTTTAATCAGGATGATAGAAACACTGTTGACACTTTTCAGCAAGTTGTAATACAGAAATAAACAGTTTTTCAAAAACAAGGTCTCAGTCATGTTTGAGTCACTCTGTAAGTACCATTTTGCTGTACTGTTTAAGCTCGATGAAAGGAACATTGTTGACACTTTTCAGCAAGTTGCAATCATGAAATACAGAAAAAAACAATTTTTCACAAACAAGGTCTAAATCATGTTTGACGCACTCTGTAACCATTTTTGCTGTACTGTTTAAACTCGATGAAAGGAACATTGTTGACACTTTTCAGCAAGTTGCAATCATGTAATACAGAAATAAACAGTTTTTCACAAACAAGGTCAAAATCATGGAAGTACAATTTTGCTGTACTGCTTAATCAGGATGATAGAAACACTGTTGACACTTTTCAGCAAGTTGTAATACAGAAATAAACAGTTTTTCAAAAACAAGGTCTCAGTCATGTTTGAGTCACTCTGTAAGTACCATTTTGCTGTACTGTTTAAGCTCGATGAAAGGAACATTGTTGACACTTTTCAGCAAGTTCCAATCATGAAATACAGAAAAAAACAATTTTTCACAAACAAGGTCTAAATCATGTTTGACGCACTCTGTAACCATTTTTGCTGTACTGTTTAAACTCGATGAAAGGAACATTGTTGACACTTTTCAGCAAGTTGCAATCATGTAATACAGAAATAAACAGTTTTTCACAAACAAGGTCAAAATCATGGAAGTACAATTTTGCTGTACTGCTTAATCAGGATGATAGAAACACTGTTGACACTTTTCAGCAAGTTGTAATACAGAAATAAACAGTTTTTCAAAAACAAGGTCTCAGTCATGTTTGAGTCACTCTGTAAGTACCATTTTGCTGTACTGTTTAAGCTCGATGAAAGGAACATTGTTGACACTTTTCAGCAAGTTGCAATCATGAAATACAGAAAAAAACAATTTTTCACAAACAAGGTCTAAGTCATGTTTGAGTCACTCTGTAAGTACCATTTTGCTGTACTGTTTAAACTCGATGAAAGGAACATTGTTGACACTTTTCAGCAAGTTGCAATCATGTAATACAGAAATAAACCGTTTTTCAAAAACAAGGTCAAAATCATGTAAGTACAATTTTGCTGTACTGCTTAATCAGGATGATAGAAACACTGTTGACACTTTTCAGCAAGTTGTAATACAGAAATAAACAGTTTTTCAAAAACAAGGTCTCAGTCATGTTTGAGTCACTCTGTAAGTACCATTTTGCTGTACTGTTTAAGCTCGATGAAAGGAACATTGTTGACACTTTTCAGCAAGTTGCAATCATGAAATACAGAAAAAAACAATTTTTCACAAACAAGGTCTAAATCATGTTTGACGCACTCTGTAAGTTCCATTTTTGCTGTACTGTTTAATCAGGATGATAGAAACACTGTTGACACTTTTCAGCAAGTTGTAATACAGAAATAAACAGTTTTTCAAAAACAAGGTCTCAGTCATGTTTGAGTCACTCTGTAAGTACCATTTTGCTGTACTGTTTAAGCTCGATGAAAGGAACATTGTTGACACTTTTCAGCAAGTTGCAATCATGAAATACAGAAAAAAACAATTTTTCACAAACAAGGTCTAAATCATGTTTGACGCACTCTGTAACCATTTTTGCTGTACTGTTTAAACTCGATGAAAGGAACATTGTTGACACTTTTCAGCAAGTTGCAATCATGTAATACAGAAATAAACAGTTTTTCACAAACAAGGTCAAAATCATGGAAGTACAATTTTGCTGTACTGCTTAATCAGGATGATAGAAACACTGTTGACACTTTTCAGCAAGTTGTAATACAGAAATAAACAGTTTTTCAAAAACAAGGTCTCAGTCATGTTTGAGTCACTCTGTAAGTACCATTTTGCTGTACTGTTTAAGCTCGATGAAAGGAACATTGTTGACACTTTTCAGCAAGTTCCAATCATGAAATACAGAAAAAAACAATTTTTCACAAACAAGGTCTAAATCATGTTTGACGCACTCTGTAACCATTTTTGCTGTACTGTTTAAACTCGATGAAAGGAACATTGTTGACACTTTTCAGCAAGTTGCAATCATGTAATACAGAAATAAACAGTTTTTCACAAACAAGGTCAAAATCATGGAAGTACAATTTTGCTGTACTGCTTAATCAGGATGATAGAAACACTGTTGACACTTTTCAGCAAGTTGTAATACAGAAATAAACAGTTTTTCAAAAACAAGGTCTCAGTCATGTTTGAGTCACTCTGTAAGTACCATTTTGCTGTACTGTTTAAGCTCGATGAAAGGAACATTGTTGACACTTTTCAGCAAGTTGCAATCATGAAATACAGAAAAAAACAATTTTTCACAAACAAGGTCTAAGTCATGTTTGAGTCACTCTGTAAGTACCATTTTGCTGTACTGTTTAAACTCGATGAAAGGAACATTGTTGACACTTTTCAGCAAGTTGCAATCATGTAATACAGAAATAAACCGTTTTTCAAAAACAAGGTCAAAATCATGTAAGTACAATTTTGCTGTACTGCTTAATCAGGATGATAGAAACACTGTTGACACTTTTCAGCAAGTTGTAATACAGAAATAAACAGTTTTTCAAAAACAAGGTCTCAGTCATGTTTGAGTCACTCTGTAAGTACCATTTTGCTGTACTGTTTAAGCTCGATGAAAGGAACATTGTTGACACTTTTCAGCAAGTTGCAATCATGAAATACAGAAAAAAACAATTTTTCACAAACAAGGTCTAAATCATGTTTGACGCACTCTGTAAGTTCCATTTTTGCTGTACTGTTTAATCAGGATGATAGAAACACTGTTGACACTTTTCAGCAAGTTGTAATACAGAAATAAACAGTTTTTCAAAAACAAGGTCTCAGTCATGTTTGAGTCACTCTGTAAGTACCATTTTGCTGTACTGTTTAAGCTCGATGAAAGGAACATTGTTGACACTTTTCAGCAAGTTGCAATCATGAAATACAGAAAAAAACAATTTTTCACAAACAAGGTCTAAATCATGTTTGACGCACTCTGTAACCATTTTTGCTGTACTGTTTAAACTCGATGAAAGGAACATTGTTGACACTTTTCAGCAAGTTGCAATCATGTAATACAGAAATAAACAGTTTTTCACAAACAAGGTCAAAATCATGGAAGTACAATTTTGCTGTACTGCTTAATCAGGATGATAGAAACACTGTTGACACTTTTCAGCAAGTTGTAATACAGAAATAAACAGTTTTTCAAAAACAAGGTCTCAGTCATGTTTGAGTCACTCTGTAAGTACCATTTTGCTGTACTGTTTAAGCTCGATGAAAGGAACATTGTTGACACTTTTCAGCAAGTTCCAATCATGAAATACAGAAAAAAACAATTTTTCACAAACAAGGTCTAAATCATGTTTGACGCACTCTGTAACCATTTTTGCTGTACTGTTTAAACTCGATGAAAGGAACATTGTTGACACTTTTCAGCAAGTTGCAATCATGTAATACAGAAATAAACAGTTTTTCACAAACAAGGTCAAAATCATGGAAGTACAATTTTGCTGTACTGCTTAATCAGGATGATAGAAACACTGTTGACACTTTTCAGCAAGTTGTAATACAGAAATAAACAGTTTTTCAAAAACAAGGTCTCAGTCATGTTTGAGTCACTCTGTAAGTACCATTTTGCTGTACTGTTTAAGCTCGATGAAAGGAACATTGTTGACACTTTTCAGCAAGTTGCAATCATGAAATACAGAAAAAAACAATTTTTCACAAACAAGGTCTAAGTCATGTTTGAGTCACTCTGTAAGTACCATTTTGCTGTACTGTTTAAGCTCGATGAAAGGAACATTGTTGACACTTTTCAGCAAGTTGCAATCATGAAATACAGAAATAAACAGTTTTTCAAAAACAAGGTCTCAGTCATGTTTGAGTCACTCTGTAAGTACCATTTTGCTGTACTGTTTAAGCTCGATGAAAGGAACATTGTTGACACTTTTCAGCAAGTTGCAATCATGAAATACAGAAAAAAACAATTTTTCACAAACAAGGTCTAAATCATGTTTGACGCACTCTGTAAGTACCATTTTTGCTGTACTGTTTAAACTCGATGAAAGGAACATTGTTGACACTTTTCAGCAAGTTGCAATCATGTAATACAGAAATAAAGAGTTTTTCAAAAACAAGGTCTCAGTCATGTTTGAGTCACTCTGTAAGTACCATTTTGCTGTACTGTTTAAGCTCGATGAAAGGAACATTGTTGACACTTTTCAGCAAGTTGCAATCATGAAATACAGAAAAAAACAATTTTTCACAAACAAGGTCTAAATCATGTTTGATGCACTCTGTAAGTTCAATTTTTGCTGTACTGTTTAAACTCGATGAAAGGAACATTGTTGACACTTTTCAGCAAGTTGCAATCATGTAATACAGAAATAAACCGTTTTTCAAAAACAAGGTCAAAATCATGTAAGTACAATTTTGCTGTACTGCTTAATCAGGATGATAGAAACACTGTTGACACTTTTCAGCAAGTTGTAATACAGAAATAAACAGTTTTTCAAAAACAAGGTCTCAGTCATGTTTGAGTCACTCTGTAAGTACCATTTTGCTGTACTGTTTAAGCTCGATGAAAGGAACATTGTTGACACTTTTCAGCAAGTTGCAATCATGAAATACAGAAAAAAACAATTTTTCACAAACAAGGTCTAAATCATGTTTGACGCACTCTGTAAGTTCCATTTTTGCTGTACTGTTTAATCAGGATGATAGAAACACTGTTGACACTTTTCAGCAAGTTGTAATACAGAAATAAAGAGTTTTTCAAAAACAAGGTCTCAGTCATGTTTGAGTCACTCTGTAAGTACCATTTTGCTGTACTGTTTAAGCTCGATGATAGGAACATTGTTGACACTTTTCAGCAAGTTGCAATCATGTAATACAGAAATAAACCGATTTTCACAAACAAGGTCTAAATCATGTATGTACAATTTTGCTGTACTGCTTAATCAGGATGATAGAAACACTGTTGACACTTTTCAGCAAGTTGTAATATAGAAATAAACAGTTTTTCACAAACAAGGTCTAAATAATGTTTGATGCACTCTGTAAGTACCATTTTTGCTGTACTGTTTAAACTCGATGAAAGGAACATTGTTGACACTTTTCAGCAAGTTGCAATCATGAAATACAGAAATAAAGAGTTTCTCACAAACAAGGTCTAAATCAGGTAAGTACAATTTTGCTGTACTGCATAATCAGGATGATAGAAACACTGTTGACACTTTTTAGCAAGTTGTAATACAGAAATAAACAGTTTTTCAAAAACAAGGTCTCAGTCATGTTTGAGTCACTCTGTAAGTACCATTTTGCTGTACTGTTTAAGCTCGATGAAAGGAACATTGTTGACACTTTTCAGCAAGTTGCAATCATGAAATACAGAAAAAAACAATTTTTCACAAACAAGGTCTAAATCATGTTTGATGCACTCTGTAAGTTCAATTTTTGCTGTACTGTTTAAACTCGATGAAAGGAACATTGCTGACACTTTTCAGCAAGTTGCAATCATGTAATACAGAAATAAACCGTTTTTCAAAAACAAGGTCAAAATCATGTAAGTTCCATTTTTGCTGTACTGTTTAATCAGGATGATAGAAACACTGTTGACACTTTTCAGCAAGTTGTAATACAGAAATAAACAGTTTTTCAAAAACAAGGTCTCAGTCATGTTTGAGTCACTCTGTAAGTACCATTTTGCTGTACTGTTTAAGCTCGATGAAAGGAACATTGTTGACACTTTTCAGCAAGTTGCAATCATGAAATACAGAAAAAAACAATTTTTCACAAACAAGGTCTAAATCATGTTTGACGCACTCTGTAACCATTTTTGCTGTACTGTTTAAACTCGATGAAAGGAACATTGTTGACACTTTTCAGCAAGTTGCAATCATGTAATACAGAAATAAACAGTTTTTCACAAACAAGGTCAAAATCATGGAAGTACAATTTTGCTGTACTGCTTAATCAGGATGATAGAAACACTGTTGACACTTTTCAGCAAGTTGTAATACAGAAATAAACCGTTTTTCAAAAACAAGGTCTCAGTCATGTTTGAGTCACTCTGTAAGTACCATTTTGCTGTACTGTTTAAGCTCGATGAAAGGAACATTGTTGACACTTTTCAGCAAGTTCC
The DNA here is from genome assembly GCF_965601325.2 of Salmo salar. Classification (NCBI taxonomy): domain Eukaryota; kingdom Metazoa; phylum Chordata; class Actinopteri; order Salmoniformes; family Salmonidae; genus Salmo; species Salmo salar. The sequence goes on along the minus strand of NC_138297.1, from coordinate 36,374,973 downwards.
AATCATGAAATACAGAAAAAAACTATTTTTCACAAACAAGGTCTAAATCATGTTTGACGCACTCTGTAACCATTTTTGCTGTACTGTTTAAACTCGATGAAAGGAACATTGTTGACACTTTTCAGCAAGTTGCAATCATGTAATACAGAAATAAACAGTTTTTCACAAACAAGGTCAAAATCATGGAAGTACAATTTTGCTGTACTGCTTAATCAGGATGATAGAAACACTGTTGACACTTTTCAGCAAGTTGTAATACAGAAATAAACAGTTTTTCAAAAACAAGGTCTCAGTCATGTTTGAGTCACTCTGTAAGTACCATTTTGCTGTACTGTTTAAGCTCGATGAAAGGAACATTGTTGACACTTTTCAGCAAGTTGCAATCATGAAATACAGAAAAAAACAATTTTTCACAAACAAGGTCTAAATCATGTTTGACGCACTCTGTAAGTTCCATTTTTGCTGTACTGTTTAATCAGGATGATAGAAACACTGTTGACACTTTTCAGCAAGTTGTAATACAGAAATAAACAGTTTTTCAAAAACAAGGTCTCAGTCATGTTTGAGTCACTCTGTAAGTACCATTTTGCTGTACTGTTTAAGCTCGATGAAAGGAACATTGTTGACACTTTTCAGCAAGTTGCAATCATGAAATACAGAAAAAAACAATTTTTCACAAACAAGGTCTAAATCATGTTTGACGCACTCTGTAAGTACCATTTTTGCTGTACTGTTTAAACTCGATGAAAGGAACATTGTTGACACTTTTCAGCAAGTTGCAATCATGTAATACATAAATAAACAGTTTTTCACAAACAAGGTCAAAATCATGGAAGTACAATTTTGCTGTGCTGCTTAATCAGGATGATAGAAACACTGTTGACACTTTTCAGCAAGTTGTAATACAGAAATAAACAGTTTTTCAAAAACAAGGTCTCAGTCATGTTTGAGTCACTCTGTAAGTACCATTTTGCTGTACTGTTTAAGCTCGATGAAAGGAACATTGTTGACACTTTTCAGCAAGTTGCAATCATGTAATACAGAAATAAACAGTTTTTCAAAAACAAGGTCTCAGTCATGTTTGAGTCACTCTGTAAGTACCATTTTGCTGTACTGTTTAAGCTCGATGAAAGGAACATTGTTGACACTTTTCAGCAAGTTGCAATCATGAAATACAGAAATAAAGAGTTTCTCACAAACAAGGTCTAAATCATGTTTGATGCACTCTGTAAGTTCAATTTTTGCTGTACTGTTTAAACTCGATGAAAGGAACACTGTTGACACTTTTCAGCAACTTGCAATCATGTAATACAGAAATGAACAGTTTTTCAAAAACAAGGTCTAAGTCATGTTTAGGTCACTCTGTAAGTACCATTTTGCTGTACTGTTTAAGCTCGATGAAAGGAACATTGTTGACACTTTTCAGCAAGTTGCAATCATGTAATACAGAAATAAACCGTTTTTCAAAAACAAGGTCTCAGTCATATTTGAGTCACTCTGTAAGTACCATTTTGCTGTACTGTTTAAGCTCGATGAAAGGAACATTGTTGACACTTTTCAGCAAGTTGCAATCATGTAATACAGAAATAAAGAGTTTTTTCAAAAACAAGGTCTCAGTCATGTTTGAGTCACTCTGTAAGTACCATTTTGCTGTACTGTTTAAGCTCGATGAAAGGAACATTGTTGACACTTTTCAGCAAGTTGCAATCATGTAATACAGAAATAAACCGATTTTCACAAACAAGGTCTAAATCATGTATGTACAATTTTGCTGTACTGCTTAATCAGGATGATAGAAACACTGTTGACACTTTTCAGCAAGTTGTAATATAGAAATAAACAGTTTTTCACAAACAAGGTCTAAATAATGTTTGATGCACTCTGTAAGTACCATTTTTGCTGTACTGTTTAAACTCGATGAAAGGAACATTGTTGACACTTTTCAGCAAGTTGCAATCATGAAATACAGAAATAAAGAGTTTCTCACAAACAAGGTCTAAATCAGGTAAGTACAATTTTGCTGTACTGCTTAATCAGGATGATAGAAACACTGTTGACACTTTTCAGCAAGTTGTAATACAGAAATAAAAAGTTTTTCAAAAACAAGGTCTCAGTCATGTTTGAGTCACTCTGTAAGTACCATTTTGCTGTACTGTTTAAGCTCGATGAAAGGAACATTGTTGACACTTTTCAGCAAGTTGCAATCATGAAATACAGAAAAAAACAATTTTTCACAAACAAGGTCTAAATCATGTTTGATGCACTCTGTAAGTTCAATTTTTGCTGTACTGTTTAAACTCGATGAAAGGAACATTGTTGACACTTTTCAGCAAGTTGCAATCATGTAATACAGAAATAAACCGTTTTTCAAAAACAAGGTCAAAATCATGTAAGTACAATTTTGCTGTACTGCTTAATCAGGATGATAGAAACACTGTTGACACTTTTCAGCAAGTTGTAATACAGAAATAAACAGTTTTTCAAAAACAAGGTCTCAGTCATGTTTGAGTCACTCTGTAAGTACCATTTTGCTGTACTGTTTAAGCTCGATGAAAGGAACATTGTTGACACTTTTCAGCAAGTTGCAATCATGAAATACAGAAAAAAACAATTTTTCACAAACAAGGTCTAAATCATGTTTGATGCACTCTGTAAGTTCAATTTTTGCTGTACTGTTTAAACTCGATGAAAGGAACATTGTTGACACTTTTCAGCAAGTTGCAATCATGTAATACAGAAATAAACCGTTTTTCAAAAACAAGGTCAAAATCATGTAAGTACAATTTTGCTGTACTGCTTAATCAGGATGATAGAAACACTGTTGACACTTTTCAGCAAGTTGTAATACAGAAATAAACAGTTTTTCAAAAACAAGGTCTCAGTCATGTTTGAGTCACTCTGTAAGTACCATTTTGCTGTACTGTTTAAGCTCGATGAAAGGAACATTGTTGACACTTTTCAGCAAGTTGCAATCATGAAATACAGAAAAAAACAATTTTTCACAAACAAGGTCTAAATCATGTTTGACGCACTCTGTAAGTTCCATTTTTGCTGTACTGTTTAATCAGGATGATAGAAACACTGTTGACACTTTTCAGCAAGTTGTAATACAGAAATAAACAGTTTTTCAAAAACAAGGTCTCAGTCATGTTTGAGTCACTCTGTAAGTACCATTTTGCTGTACTGTTTAAGCTCGATGAAAGGAACATTGTTGACACTTTTCAGCAAGTTGCAATCATGAAATACAGAAAAAAACAATTTTTCACAAACAAGGTCTAAATCATGTTTGACGCACTCTGTAAGTACCATTTTTGCTGTACTGTTTAAACTCGATGAAAGGAACATTGTTGACACTTTTCAGCAAGTTGCAATCATGTAATACAGAAATAAACAGTTTTTCACAAACAAGGTCAAAATCATGGAAGTACAATTTTGCTGTACTGCTTAATCAGGATGATAGAAACACTGTTGACACTTTTCAGCAAGTTGTAATACAGAAATAAACAGTTTTTCAAAAACAAGGTCTCAGTCATGTTTGAGTCACTCTGTAAGTACCATTTCGCTGTACTGTTTAAGCTCGATGAAAGGAACATTGTTGACACTTTTCAGCAAGTTGCAATCATGAAATACAGAAATAAAGAGTTTCTCACAAACAAGGTCTAAATCAGGTAAGTACAATTTTGCTGTACTGCTTAATCAGGATGATAGAAACACTGTTGACACTTTTCAGCAAGTTGTAATACAGAAATAAACAGTTTTTCAAAAACAAGGTCTCAGTCATGTTTGAGTCACTCTGTAAGTACCATTTTGCTGTACTGTTTAAGCTCGATGAAAGGAACATTGTTGACACTTTTCAGCAAGTTGCAATCATGAAATACAGAAAAAAACAATTTTTCACAAACAAGGTCTAAATCATGTTTGATGCACTCTGTAAGTTCAATTTTTGCTGTACTGTTTAAACTCGATGAAAGGAACATTGTTGACACTTTTCAGCAAGTTGCAATCATGTAATACAGAAATAAACCGTTTTTCAAAAACAAGGTCAAAATCATGTAAGTACAATTTTGCTGTACTGCTTAATCAGGATGATAGAAACACTGTTGACACTTTTCAGCAAGTTGTAATACAGAAATAAACAGTTTTTCAAAAACAAGGTCTCAGTCATGTTTGAGTCACTCTGTAAGTACCATTTTGCTGTACTGTTTAAGCTCGATGAAAGGAACATTGTTGACACTTTTCAGCAAGTTGCAATCATGAAATACAGAAAAAAACAATTTTTCACAAACAAGGTCTAAATCATGTTTGATGCACTCTGTAAGTTCAATTTTTGCTGTACTGTTTAAACTCGATGAAAGGAACATTGTTGACACTTTTCAGCAAGTTGCAATCATGTAATACAGAAATAAACCGTTTTTCAAAAACAAGGTCAAAATCATGTAAGTACAATTTTGCTGTACTGCTTAATCAGGATGATAGAAACACTGTTGACACTTTTCAGCAAGTTGTAATACAGAAATAAACAGTTTTTCAAAAACAAGGTCTCAGTCATGTTTGAGTCACTCTGTAAGTACCATTTTGCTGTACTGTTTAAGCTCGATGAAAGGAACATTGTTGACACTTTTCAGCAAGTTGCAATCATGAAATACAGAAAAAAACAATTTTTCACAAACAAGGTCTAAATCATGTTTGACGCACTCTGTAAGTTCCATTTTTGCTGTACTGTTTAATCAGGATGATAGAAACACTGTTGACACTTTTCAGCAAGTTGTAATACAGAAATAAACAGTTTTTCAAAAACAAGGTCTCAGTCATGTTTGAGTCACTCTGTAAGTACCATTTTGCTGTACTGTTTAAGCTCGATGAAAGGAACATTGTTGACACTTTTCAGCAAGTTGCAATCATGAAATACAGAAATAAAGAGTTTCTCACAAACAAGGTCTAAATCATGTTTGATGCACTCTGTAAGTTCAATTTTTGCTGTACTGTTTAAACTCGATGAAAGGAACACTGTTGACACTTTTCAGCAAGTTGCAATCATGTAATACAGAAATGAACAGTTTTTCAAAAACAAGGTCTAAGTCATGTTTAGGTCACTCTGTAAGTACCATTTTGCTGTACTGTTTAAGCTCGATGAAAGGAACATTGTTGACACTTTTCAGCAAGTTGCAATCATGTAATACAGAAATAAACAGTTTTTCAAAAACAAGGTCTCAGTCATGTTTGAGTCACTCTGTAAGTACCATTTTGCTGTACTGTTTAAGCTCGATGAAAGGAACATTGTTGACACTTTTCAGCAAGTTGCAATCATGTAATACAGAAATAAAGAGTTTTTCAAAAACAAGGTCTCAGTCATGTTTGAGTCACTCTGTAAGTACCATTTTGCTGTACTGTTTAAGCTCGATGAAAGGAACATTGTTGACACTTTTCAGCAAGTTGTAATATAGAAATAAACAGTTTTTCACAAACAAGGTCTAAATAATGTTTGATGCACTCTGTAAGTACCATTTTTGATGTACTGTTTAAACTCGATGAAAGGAACATTGTTGACACTTTTCAGCAAGTTGCAATCATGAAATACAGAAATAAAGAGTTTCTCACAAACAAGGTCTAAATCAGGTAAGTACAATTTTGCTGTACTGCTTAATCAGGATGATAGAAACACTGTTGACACTTTTCAGCAAGTTGTAATACAGAAATAAACAGTTTTTCAAAAACAAGGTCTCAGTCATGTTTGAGTCACTCTGTAAGTACCATTTTGCTGTACTGTTTAAGCTCGATGAAAGGAACATTGTTGACACTTTTCAGCAAGTTGCAATCATGAAATACAGAAAAAAACAATTTTTCACAAACAAGGTCTAAATCATGTTTGACGCACTCTGTAAGTTCCATTTTTGCTGTACTGTTTAATCAGGATGATAGAAACACTGTTGACACTTTTCAGCAAGTTGTAATACAGAAATAAACAGTTTTTCAAAAACAAGGTCTCAGTCATGTTTGAGTCACTCTGTAAGTACCATTTTGCTGTACTGTTTAAGCTCGATGAAAGGAACATTGTTGACACTTTTCAGCAAGTTGCAATCATGAAATACAGAAATAAAGAGTTTCTCACAAACAAGGTCTAAATCATGTTTGATGCACTCTGTAAGTTCAATTTTTGCTGTACTGTTTAAGCTCGATGAAAGGAACATTGTTGACACTTTTCAGCAAGTTGCAATCATGTAATACAGAAATAAACAGTTTTTCAAAAACAAGGTCTCAGTCATGTTTGAGTCACTCTGTAAGTACCATTTTGCTGTACTGTTTAAGCTCGATGAAAGGAACATTGTTGACACTTTTCAGCAAGTTGCAATCATGAAATACAGAAATAAAGAGTTTCTCACAAACAAGGTCTAAATCATGTTTGATGCACTCTGTAAGTTCAATTTTTGCTGTACTGTTTAAACTCGATGAAAGGAACACTGTTGACACTTTTCAGCAAGTTGCAATCATGTAATACAGAAATGAACAGTTTTTCAAAAACAAGGTCTAAGTCATGTTTGAGTCACTCTGTAAGTACCATTTTGCTGTACTGTTTAAGCTCGATGAAAGAAACATTGTTGACACTTTTCAGCAAGTTGCAATCATGTAATACAGAAATAAACAGTTTTTCACAAACAAGGTCAAAATCATGGAAGTACAATTTTGCTGTACTGCTTAATCAGGATGATAGAAACACTGTTGACACTTTTCAGCAAGTTGTAATACAGAAATAAACAGTTTTTCAAAAACAAGGTCTCAGTCATGTTTGAGTCACTCTGTAAGTACCATTTTGCTGTACTGTTTAAGCTCGATGAAAGGAACATTGTTGACACTTTTCAGCAAGTTGCAATCATGAAATACAGAAAAAAACAATTTTTCACAAACAAGGTCTAAATCATGTTTGACGCACTCTGTAAGTACCATTTTTGCTGTACTGTTTAAACTCGATGAAAGGAACATTGTTGACACTTTTCAGCAAGTTGCAATCATGTAATACAGGAATAAACAGTTTTTCACAAACAAGGTCAAAATCATGGAAGTACAATTTTGCTGTACTGCTTAATCAGGATGATAGAAACACTGTTGACACTTTTCAGCAAGTTGTAATACAGAAATAAACAGTTTTTCAAAAACAAGGTCTCAGTCATGTTTGAGTCACTCTGTAAGTACCATTTTGCTGTACTGTTTAAGCTCGATGAAAGGAACATTGTTGACACTTTTCAGCAAGTTGCAATCATGTAATACAGAAATAAACAGTTTTTCAAAAACAAGGTCTCAGTCATGTTTGAGTCACTCTGTAAGTACCATTTTGCTGTACTGTTTAAGCTCGATGAAAGGAACATTGTTGACACTTTTCAGCAAGTTGCAATCATGAAATACAGAAATAAAGAGTTTCTCACAAACAAGGTCTAAATCATGTTTGATGCACTCTGTAAGTTCAATTTTTGCTGTACTGTTTAAACTCGATGAAAGGAACACTGTTGACACTTTTCAGCAAGTTGCAATCATGTAATACAGAAATAAACAGTTTTTCAAAAACAAGGTCTCAGTCATGTTTGAGTCACTCTGTAAGTACCATTTTGCTGTACTGTTTAAGCTCGAAGAAAGGAACATTGTTGACACTTTTCAGCAAGTTGCAATCATGAAATACAGAAAAAAACAATTTTTCACAAACAAGGTCTAAATCATGTTTGACGCACTCTGTAAGTTCCATTTTTGCTGTACTGTTTAATCAGGATGATAGAAACACTGTTGACACTTTTCAGCAAGTTGTAATACAGAAATAAACAGTTTTTCAAAAACAAGGTCTCAGTCATGTTTGAGTCACTCTGTAAGTACCATTTTGCTGTACTGTTTAAGCTCGATGAAAGGAACATTGTTGACACTTTTCAGCAAGTTGCAATCATGTAATACAGAAATAAAGAGTTTTTCAAAAACAAGGTCTCAGTCATGTTTGAGTCACTCTGTAAGTACCATTTTGCTGTACTGTTTAAGCTCGATGAAAGGAACATTGTTGACACTTTTCAGCAAGTTGCAATCATGAAATACAGAAATAAAGAGTTTCTCACAAACAAGGTCTAAATCATGTTTGATGCACTCTGTAAGTTCAATTTTTGCTGTACTGTTTAAGCTCGATGAAAGGAACATTGTTGACACTTTTCAGCAAGTTGCAATCATGTAATACAGAAATAAACAGTTTTTCAAAAACAAGGTCTCAGTCATGTTTGAGTCACTCTGTAAGTACCATTTTGCTGTACTGTTTAAGCTCGATGAAAGGAACATTGTTGACACTTTTCAGCAAGTTGCAATCATGAAATACAGAAATAAAGAGTTTCTCACAAACAAGGTCTAAATCATGTTTGATGCACTCTGTAAGTTCAATTTTTGCTGTACTGTTTAAACTCGATGAAAGGAACACTGTTGACACTTTTCAGCAAGTTGCAATCATGTAATACAGAAATGAACAGTTTTTCAAAAACAAGGTCTAAGTCATGTTTGAGTCACTCTGTAAGTACCATTTTGCTGTACTGTTTAAGCTCGATGAAAGAAACATTGTTGACACTTTTCAGCAAGTTGCAATCATGTAATACAGAAATAAACAGTTTTTCACAAACAAGGTCAAAATCATGGAAGTACAATTTTGCTGTACTGCTTAATCAGGATGATAGAAACACTGTTGACACTTTTCAGCAAGTTGTAATACAGAAATAAACAGTTTTTCAAAAACAAGGTCTCAGTCATGTTTGAGTCACTCTGTAAGTACCATTTTGCTGTACTGTTTAAGCTCGATGAAAGGAACATTGTTGACACTTTTCAGCAAGTTGCAATCATGAAATACAGAAAAAAACAATTTTTCACAAACAAGGTCTCAGTCATGTTTGAGTCACTCTGTAAGTACCATTTTGCTGTACTGTTTAAGCTCGATGAAAGGAACATTGTTGACACTTTTCAGCAAGTTGCAATCATGTAATACAGAAATAAAGAGTTTTTCAAAAACAAGGTCTCAGTCATGTTTGAGTCACTCTGTAAGTACCATTTTGCTGTACTGTTTAAGCTCGATGAAAGGAACATTGTTGACACTTTTCAGCAAGTTGCAATCATGTAATACAGAAATAAACCGATTTTCACAAACAAGGTCTAAATCATGTATGTACAATTTTGCTGTACTGCTTAATCAGGATGATAGATACACTGTTGACACTTTTCAGCAAGTTGTAATATAGAAATAAACAGTTTTTCACAAACAAGGTCTAAATAATGTTTGATGCACTCTGTAAGTACCATTTTTGCTGTACTGTTTAAACTCGATGAAAGGAACACTGTTGACACTTTTCAGCAAGTTGTAATACAGAAATAAACAGTTTTTCAAAAACAAGGTCTCAGTCATGTTTGAGTCACTCTGTAAGTACCATTTTGCTGTACTGTTTAAGCTCGATGAAAGGAACATTGTTGACACTTTTCAGCAAGTTGCAATCATGTAATACAGAAATAAAGAGTTTTTCAAAAACAAGGTCTCAGTCATGTTTGAGTCACTCTGTAAGTACCATTTTGCTGTACTGTTTAAGCTCGATGAAAGGAACATTGTTGACACTTTTCAGCAAGTTGCAATCATGAAATACAGAAATAAAGAGTTTCTCACAAACAAGGTCTAAATCATGTTTGATGCACTCTGTAAGTTCAATTTTTGCTGTACTGTTTAAGCTCGATGAAAGGAACATTGTTGACACTTTTCAGCAAGTTGCAATCATGTAATACAGAAATAAACAGTTTTTCAAAAACAAGGTCTCAGTCATGTTTGAGTCACTCTGTAAGTACCATTTTGCTGTACTGTTTAAGCTCGATGAAAGGAACATTGTTGACACTTTTCAGCAAGTTGCAATCATGAAATACAGAAATAAAGAGTTTCTCACAAACAAGGTCTAAATCATGTTTGATGCACTCTGTAAGTTCAATTTTTGCTGTACTGTTTAAACTCGATGAAAGGAACACTGTTGACACTTTTCAGCAAGTTGCAATCATGTAATACAGAAATGAACAGTTTTTCAAAAACAAGGTCTAAGTCATGTTTGAGTCACTCTGTAAGTACCATTTTGCTGTACTGTTTAAGCTCGATGAAAGAAACATTGTTGACACTTTTCAGCAAGTTGCAATCATGTAATACAGAAATAAACAGTTTTTCACAAACAAGGTCAAAATCATGGAAGTACAATTTTGCTGTACTGCTTAATCAGGATGATAGAAACACTGTTGACACTTTTCAGCAAGTTGTAATACAGAAATAAACAGTTTTTCAAAAACAAGGTCTCAGTCATGTTTGAGTCACTCTGTAAGTACCATTTTGCTGTACTGTTTAAGCTCGATGAAAGGAACATTGTTGACACTTTACTGCAAGTTGCAATCATGAAATACAGAAAAAAACAATTTTTCACAAACAAGGTCTAAATCATGTTTGACGCACTCTGTAAGTACCATTTTTGCTGTACTGTTTAAACTCGATGAAAGGAACATTGTTGACACTTTTCAGCAAGTTGCAATCATGTAATACAGAAATAAACAGTTTTTCACAAACAAGGTCAAAATCATGGAAGTACAATTTTGCTGTACTGCTTAATCAGGATGATAGAAACACTGTTGACACTTTTCAGCAAGTTGTAATACAGAAATAAACAGTTTTTCAAAAACAAGGTCTCAGTCATGTTTGAGTCACTCTGTAAGTACCATTTTGCTGTACTGTTTAAGCTCGATGAAAGGAACATTGTTGACACTTTTCAGCAAGTTGCAATCATGAAATACAGAAATAAAGAGTTTCTCACAAACAAGGTCTAAATCATGTTTGATGCACTCTGTAAGTTCAATTTTTGCTGTACTGTTTAAACTCGATGAAAGGAACACTGTTGACACTTTTCAGCAAGTTGCAATCATGTAATACAGAAATAAACAGTTTTTCAAAAACAAGGTCTCAGTCATGTTTGAGTCACTCTGTAAGTACCATTTTGCTGTACTGTTTAAGCTCGAAGAAAGGAACATTGTTGACACTTTTCAGCAAGTTGCAATCATGAAATACAGAAAAAAACAATTTTTCACAAACAAGGTCTAAATCATGTTTGACGCACTCTGTAAGTTCCATTTTTGCTGTACTGTTTAATCAGGATGATAGAAACACTGTTGACACTTTTCAGCAAGTTGTAATACAGAAATAAACAGTTTTTCAAAAACAAGGTCTCAGTCATGTTTGAGTCACTCTGTAAGTACCATTTTGCTGTACTGTTTAAGCTCGATGAAAGGAACATTGTTGACACTTTTCAGCAAGTTGCAATCATGTAATACAGAAATAAAGAGTTTTTCAAAAACAAGGTCTCAGTCATGTTTGAGTCACTCTGTAAGTACCATTTTGCTGTACTGTTTAAGCTCGATGAAAGGAACATTGTTGACACTTTTCAGCAAGTTGCAATCATGAAATACAGAAATAAAGAGTTTCTCACAAACAAGGTCTAAATCATGTTTGATGCACTCTGTAAGTTCAATTTTTGCTGTACTGTTTAAGCTCGATGAAAGGAACATTGTTGACACTTTTCAGCAAGTTGCAATCATGTAATACAGAAATAAACAGTTTTTCAAAAACAAGGTCTCAGTCATGTTTGAGTCACTCTGTAAGTACCATTTTGCTGTACTGTTTAAGCTCGATGAAAGGAACATTGTTGACACTTTTCAGCAAGTTGCAATCATGAAATACAGAAATAAAGAGTTTCTCACAAACAAGGTCTAAATCATGTTTGATGCACTCTGTAAGTTCAATTTTTGCTGTACTGTTTAAACTCGATGAAAGGAACACTGTTGACACTTTTCAGCAAGTTGCAATCATGTAATACAGAAATGAACAGTTTTTCAAAAACAAGGTCTAAGTCATGTTTGAGTCACTCTGTAAGTACCATTTTGCTGTACTGTTTAAGCTCGATGAAAGAAACATTGTTGACACTTTTCAGCAAGTTGCAATCATGTAATAGAGAAATAAACAGTTTTTCACAAACAAGGTCAAAATCATGGAAGTACAATTTTGCTGTACTGCTTAATCAGGATGATAGAAACACTGTTGACACTTTTCAGCAAGTTGTAATACAGAAATAAACAGTTTTTCAAAAACAAGGTCTCAGTCATGTTTGAGTCACTCTGTAAGTACCATTTTGCTGTACTGTTTAAGCTCGATGAAAGGAACATTGTTGACACTTTTCAGCAAGTTGCAATCATGAAATACAGAAAAAAACAATTTTTCACAAACAAGGTCTCAGTCATGTTTGAGTCACTCTGTAAGTACCATTTTGCTGTACTGTTTAAGCTCGATGAAAGGAACATTGTTGACACTTTTCAGCAAGTTGCAATCATGTAATACAGAAATAAAGAGTTTTTCAAAAACAAGGTCTCAGTCATGTTTGAGTCACTCTGTAAGTACCATTTTGCTGTACTGTTTAAGCTCGATGAAAGGAACATTGTTGACACTTTTCAGCAAGTTGCAATCATGTAATACAGAAATAAACCGATTTTCACAAACAAGGTCTAAATCATGTATGTACAATTTTGCTGTACTGCTTAATCAGGATGATAGAAACACTGTTGACACTTTTCAGCAAGTTGTAATATAGAAATAAACAGTTTTTCACAAACAAGGTCTAAATAATGTTTGATGCACTCTGTAAGTACCATTTTTGCTGTACTGTTTAAACTCGATGAAAGGAACACTGTTGACACTTTTCAGCAAGTTGTAATACAGAAATAAACAGTTTTTCAAAAACAAGGTCTCAGTCATGTTTGAGTCACTCTGTAAGTACCATTTTGCTGTACTGTTTAAGCTCGATGAAAGGAACATTGTTGACACTTTTCAGCAAGTTGCAATCATGTAATACAGAAATAAAGAGTTTTTCAAAAACAAGGTCTCAGTCATGTTTGAGTCACTCTGTAAGTACCATTTTGCTGTACTGTTTAAGCTCGATGAAAGGAACATTGTTGACACTTTTCAGCAAGTTGCAATCATGAAATACAGAAATAAAGAGTTTCTCACAAACAAGGTCTAAATCATGTTTGATGCACTCTGTAAGTTCAATTTTTGCTGTACTGTTTAAGCTCGATGAAAGGAACATTGTTGACACTTTTCAGCAAGTTGCAATCATGTAATACAGAAATAAACAGTTTTTCAAAAACAAGGTCTCAGTCATGTTTGAGTCACTCTGTAAGTACCATTTTGCTGTACTGTTTAAGCTCGATGAAAGGAACATTGTTGACACTTTTCAGCAAGTTGCAATCATGAAATACAGAAATAAAGAGTTTCTCACAAACAAGGTCTAAATCATGTTTGATGCACTCTGTAAGTTCAATTTTTGCTGTACTGTTTAAACTCGATGAAAGGAACACTGTTGACACTTTTCAGCAAGTTGCAATCATGTAATACAGAAATGAACAGTTTTTCAAAAACAAGGTCTAAGTCATGTTTGAGTCACTCTGTAAGTACCATTTTGCTGTACTGTTTAAGCTCGATGAAAGAAACATTGTTGACACTTTTCAGCAAGTTGCAATCATGTAATACAGAAATAAACAGTTTTTCACAAACAAGGTCAAAATCATGGAAGTACAATTTTGCTGTACTGCTTAATCAGGATGATAGAAACACTGTTGACACTTTTCAGCAAGTTGTAATACAGAAATAAACAGTTTTTCAAAAACAAGGTCTCAGTCATGTTTGAGTCACTCTGTAAGTACCATTTTGCTGTACTGTTTAAGCTCGATGAAAGGAACATTGTTGACACTTTACTGCAAGTTGCAATCATGAAATACAGAAAAAAACAATTTTTCACAAACAAGGTCTAAATCATGTTTGACGCACTCTGTAAGTACCATTTTTGCTGTACTGTTTAAACTCGATGAAAGGAACATTGTTGACACTTTTCAGCAAGTTGCAATCATGTAATACAGAAATAAACAGTTTTTCACAAACAAGGTCAAAATCATGGAAGTACAATTTTGCTGTACTGCTTAATCAGGATGATAGAAACACTGTTGACACTTTTCAGCAAGTTGTAATACAGAAATAAACAGTTTTTCAAAAACAAGGTCTCAGTCATGTTTGAGTCACTCTGTAAGTACCATTTTGCTGTACTGTTTAAGCTCGATGAAAGGAACATTGTTGACACTTTTCAGCAAGTTGCAATCATGTAATACAGAAATAAACAGTTTTTCAAAAACAAGGTCTCAGTCATGTTTGAGTCACTCTGTAAGTACCATTTTGCTGTACTGTTTAAGCTCGATGAAAGGAACATTGTTGACACTTTTCAGCAAGTTGCAATCATGAAATACAGAAATAAAGAGTTTCTCACAAACAAGGTCTAAATCATGTTTGATGCACTCTGTAAGTTCAATTTTTGCTGTACTGTTTAAACTCGATGAAAGGAACACTGTTGACACTTTTCAGCAAGTTGCAATCATGTAATACAGAAATGAACAGTTTTTCAAAAACAAGGTCTAAGTCATGTTTAGGTCACTCTGTAAGTACCATTTTGCTGTACTGTTTAAGCTCGATGAAAGGAACATTGTTGACACTTTTCAGCAAGTTGCAATCATGTAATACAGAAATAAACAGTTTTTCAAAAACAAGGTCTCAGTCATGTTTGAGTCACTCTGTAAGTACCATTTTGCTGTACTGTTTAAGCTCGATGAAAGGAACATTGTTGACACTTTTCAGCAAGTTGCAATCATGTAATACAGAAATAAAGAGTTTTTCAAAAACAAGGTCTCAGTCATGTTTGAGTCACTCTGTAAGTACCATTTTGCTGTACTGTTTAAGCTCGATGAAAGGAACATTGTTGACACTTTTCAGCAAGTTGCAATCATGAAATACAGAAATAAAGAGTTTCTCACAAACAAGGTCTAAATCATGTTTGATGCACTCTGTAAGTTCAATTTTTGCTGTACTGTTTAAGCTCGATGAAAGGAACATTGTTGACACTTTTCAGCAAGTTGCAATCATGTAATACAGAAATAAACAGTTTTTCAAAAACAAGGTCTCAGTCATGTTTGAGTCACTCTGTAAGTACCATTTTGCTGTACTGTTTAAGCTCGATGAAAGGAACATTGTTGACACTTTTCAGCAAGTTGCAATCATGAAATACAGAAATAAAGAGTTTCTCACAAACAAGGTCTAAATCATGTTTGATGCACTCTGTAAGTTCAATTTTTGCTGTACTGTTTAAACTCGATGAAAGGAACACTGTTGACACTTTTCAGCAAGTTGCAATCATGTAATACAGAAATGAACAGTTTTTCAAAAACAAGGTCTAAGTCATGTTTGAGTCACTCTGTAAGTACCATTTTGCTGTACTGTTTAAGCTCGATGAAAGAAACATTGTTGACACTTTTCAGCAAGTTGCAATCATGTAATACAGAAATAAACAGTTTTTCACAAACAAGGTCAAAATCATGGAAGGACAATTTTGCTGTACTGCTTAATCAGGATGATAGAAACACTGTTGACACTTTTCAGCAAGTTGTAATACAGAAATAAACAGTTTTTCAAAAACAAGGTCTCAGTCATGTTTGAGTCACTCTGTAAGTACCATTTTGCTGTACTGTTTAAGCTCGATGAAAGGAACATTGTTGACACTTTTCAGCAAGTTGCAATCATGAAATACAGAAAAAAACAATTTTTCACAAACAAGGTCTAAATCATGTTTGACGCACTCTGTAAGTTCCATTTTTGCTGTACTGTTTAATCAGGATGATAGAAACACTGTTGACACTTTTCAGCAAGTTGTAATACAGAAATAAACAGTTTTTCAAAAACAAGGTCTCAGTCATGTTTGAGTCACTCTGTAAGTACCATTTTGCTGTACTGTTTAAGCTCGATGAAAGGAACATTGTTGACACTTTTCAGCAAGTTGCAATCATGTAATACAGAAATAAACAGTTTTTCAAAAACAAGGTCTCAGTCATGTTTGAGTCACTCTGTAAGTACCATTTTGCTGTACTGTTTAAGCTCGATGAAAGGAACATTGTTGACACTTTTCAGCAAGTTGCAATCATGAAATACAGAAATAAAGAGTTTCTCACAAACAAGGTCTAAATCATGTTTGATGCACTCTGTAAGTTCAATTTTTGCTGTACTGTTTAAGCTCGATGAAAGGAACATTGTTGACACTTTTCAGCAAGTTGCAATCATGTAATACAGAAATAAACAGTTTTTCAAAAACAAGGTCTCAGTCATGTTTGAGTCACTCTGTAAGTACCATTTTGCTGTACTGTTTAAGCTCGATGAAAGGAACATTGTTGACACTTTTCAGCAAGTTGCAATCATGAAATACAGAAATAAAGAGTTTCTCACAAACAAGGTCTAAATCATGTTTGATGCACTCTGTAAGTTCAATTTTTGCTGTACTGTTTAAACTCGATGAAAGGAACACTGTTGACACTTTTCAGCAAGTTGCAATCATGTAATACAGAAATGAACAGTTTTTCAAAAACAAGGTCTAAGTCATGTTTGAGTCACTCTGTAAGTACCATTTTGCTGTACTGTTTAAGCTCGATGAAAGAAACATTGTTGACACTTTTCAGCAAGTTGCAATCATGTAATACAGAAATAAACAGTTTTTCACAAACAAGGTCAAAATCATGGAAGTACAATTTTGCTGTACTGCTTAATCAGGATGATAGAAACACTGTTGACACTTTTCAGCAAGTTGTAATACAGAAATAAACAGTTTTTCAAAAACAAGGTCTCAGTCATGTTTGAGTCACTCTGTAAGTACCATTTTGCTGTACTGTTTAAGCTCGATGAAAGGAACATTGTTGACACTTTTCAGCAAGTTGCAATCATGAAATACAGAAAAAAACAATTTTTCACAAACAAGGTCTAAATCATGTTTGACGCACTCTGCAAGTACCATTTTTGCTGTACTGTTTAAACTCGATGAAAGGAACATTGTTGACACTTTTCAGCAAGTTGCAATCATGTAATACAGAAATAAACAGTTTTTCACAAACAAGGTCAAAATCATGGAAGTACAATTTTGCTGTACTGCTTAATCAGGATGATAGAAACACTGTTGACACTTTTCAGCAAGTTGTAATACAGAAATAAACAGTTTTTCAAAAACAAGGTCTCAGTCATGTTTGAGTCACTCTGTAAGTACCATTTTGCTGTACTGTTTAAGCTCGATGAAAGGAACATTGTTGACACTTTTCAGCAAGTTGCAATCATGTAATACAGAAATAAACAGTTTTTCAAAAACAAGGTCTCAGTCATGTTTGAGTCACTCTGTAAGTACCATTTTGCTGTACTGTTTAAGCTCGATGAAAGGAACATTGTTGACACTTTTCAGCAAGTTGCAATCATGAAATACAGAAATAAAGAGTTTCTCACAAACAAGGTCTAAATCATGTTTGATGCACTCTGTAAGTTCAATTTTTGCTGTACTGTTTAAACTCGATGAAAGGAACACTGTTGACACTTTTCAGCAAGTTGCAATCATGTAATACAGAAATAAACAGTTTTTCAAAAACAAGGTCTCAGTCATGTTTGAGTCACTCTGTAAGTACCATTTTGCTGTACTGTTTAAGCTCGAAGAAAGGAACATTGTTGACACTTTTCAGCAAGTTGCAATCATGAAATACAGAAAAAAACAATTTTTCACAAACAAGGTCTAAATCATGTTTGACGCACTCTGTAAGTTCCATTTTTGCTGTACTGTTTAATCAGGATGATAGAAACACTGTTGACACTTTTCAGCAAGTTGTAATACAGAAATAAAGAGTTTTTCAAAAACAAGGTCTCAGTCATGTTTGAGTCACTCTGTAAGTACCATTTTGCTGTACTGTTTAAGCTCGATGAAAGGAACATTGTTGACACTTTTCAGCAAGTTGCAATCATGAAATACAGAAATAAAGAGTTTCTCACAAACAAGGTCTAAATCATGTTTGATGCACTCTGTAAGTTCAATTTTTGCTGTACTGTTTAAGCTCGATGAAAGGAACATTGTTGACACTTTTCAGCAAGTTGCAATCATGTAATACAGAAATAAACAGTTTTTCAAAAACAAGGTCTCAGTCATGTTTGAGTCACTCTGTAAGTACCATTTTGCTGTACTGTTTAAGCTCGATGAAAGGAACATTGTTGACACTTTTCAGCAAGTTGCAATCATGAAATACAGAAATAAAGAGTTTCTCACAAACAAGGTCTAAATCATGTTTGATGCACTCTGTAAGTTCAATTTTTGCTGTACTGTTTAAACTCGATGAAAGGAACACTGTTGACACTTTTCAGCAAGTTGCAATCATGTAATACAGAAATGAACAGTTTTTCAAAAACAAGGTCTAAGTCATGTTTGAGTCACTCTGTAAGTACCATTTTGCTGTACTGTTTAAGCTCGATGAAAGAAACATTGTTGACACTTTTCAGCAAGTTGCAATCATGTAATACAGAAATAAACAGTTTTTCACAAACAAGGTCAAAATCATGGAAGTACAATTTTGCTGTACTGCTTAATCAGGATGATAGAAACACTGTTGACACTTTTCAGCAAGTTGTAATACAGAAATAAACAGTTTTTCAAAAACAAGGTCTCAGTCATGTTTGAGTCACTCTGTAAGTACCATTTTGCTGTACTGTTTAAGCTCGATGAAAGGAACATTGTTGACACTTTTCAGCAAGTTGCAATCATGAAATACAGAAAAAAACAATTTTTCACAAACAAGGTCTAAATCATGTTTGACGCACTCTGCAAGTACCATTTTTGCTGTACTGTTTAAACTCGATGAAAGGAACATTGTTGACACTTTTCAGCAAGTTGCAATCATGTAATACAGAAATAAACAGTTTTTCACAAACAAGGTCAAAATCATGGAAGTACAATTTTGCTGTACTGCTTAATCAGGATGATAGAAACACTGTTGACACTTTTCAGCAAGTTGTAATACAGAAATAAACAGTTTTTCAAAAACAAGGTCTCAGTCATGTTTGAGTCACTCTGTAAGTACCATTTTGCTGTACTGTTTAAGCTCGATGAAAGGAACATTGTTGACACTTTTCAGCAAGTTGCAATCATGTAATACAGAAATAAACAGTTTTTCAAAAACAAGGTCTCAGTCATGTTTGAGTCACTCTGTAAGTACCATTTTGCTGTACTGTTTAAGCTCGATGAAAGGAACATTGTTGACACTTTTCAGCAAGTTGCAATCATGAAATACAGAAATAAAGAGTTTCTCACAAACAAGGTCTAAATCATGTTTGATGCACTCTGTAAGTTCAATTTTTGCTGTACTGTTTAAACTCGATGAAAGGAACACTGTTGACACTTTTCAGCAAGTTGCAATCATGTAATACAGAAATAAACAGTTTTTCAAAAACAAGGTCTCAGTCATGTTTGAGTCACTCTGTAAGTACCATTTTGCTGTACTGTTTAAGCTCGAAGAAAGGAACATTGTTGACACTTTTCAGCAAGTTGCAATCATGAAATACAGAAAAAAACAATTTTTCACAAACAAGGTCTAAATCATGTTTGACGCACTCTGTAAGTTCCATTTTTGCTGTACTGTTTAATCAGGATGATAGAAACACTGTTGACACTTTTCAGCAAGTTGTAATACAGAAATAAACAGTTTTTCAAAAACAAGGTCTCAGTCATGTTTGAGTCACTCTGTAAGTACCATTTTGCTGTACTGTTTAAGCTCGATGAAAGGAACATTGTTGACACTTTTCAGCAAGTTGCAATCATGTAATACAGAAATAAAGAGTTTTTCAAAAACAAGGTCTCAGTCATGTTTGAGTCACTCTGTAAGTACCATTTTGCTGTACTGTTTAAGCTCGATGAAAGGAACATTGTTGACACTTTTCAGCAAGTTGCAATCATGAAATACAGAAATAAAGAGTTTCTCACAAACAAGGTCTAAATCATGTTTGATGCACTCTGTAAGTTCAATTTTTGCTGTACTGTTTAAGCTCGATGAAAGGAACATTGTTGACACTTTTCAGCAAGTTGCAATCATGTAATACAGAAATAAACAGTTTTTCAAAAACAAGGTCTCAGTCATGTTTGAGTCACTCTGTAAGTACCATTTTGCTGTACTGTTTAAGCTCGATGAAAGGAACATTGTTGACACTTTTCAGCAAGTTGCAATCATGAAATACAGAAATAAAGAGTTTCTCACAAACAAGGTCTAAATCATGTTTGATGCACTCTGTAAGTTCAATTTTTGCTGTACTGTTTAAACTCGATGAAAGGAACACTGTTGACACTTTTCAGCAAGTTGCAATCATGTAATACAGAAATAAACAGTTTTTCAAAAACAAGGTCTCAGTCATGTTTGAGTCACTCTGTAAGTACCATTTTGCTGTACTGTTTAAGCTCGAAGAAAGGAACATTGTTGACACTTTTCAGCAAGTTGCAATCATGAAATACAGAAAAAAACAATTTTTCACAAACAAGGTCTAAATCATGTTTGACGCACTCTGTAAGTTCCATTTTTGCTGTACTGTTTAATCAGGATGATAGAAACACTGTTGACACTTTTCAGCAAGTTGTAATACAGAAATAAACAGTTTTTCAAAAACAAGGTCTCAGTCATGTTTGAGTCACTCTGTAAGTACCATTTTGCTGTACTGTTTAAGCTCGATGAAAGGAACATTGTTGACACTTTTCAGCAAGTTGCAATCATGTAATACAGAAATAAAGAGTTTTTCAAAAACAAGGTCTCAGTCATGTTTGAGTCACTCTGTAAGTACCATTTTGCTGTACTGTTTAAGCTCGATGAAAGGAACATTGTTGACACTTTTCAGCAAGTTGCAATCATGAAATACAGAAATAAAGAGTTTCTCACAAACAAGGTCTAAATCATGTTTGATGCACTCTGTAAGTTCAATTTTTGCTGTACTGTTTAAGCTCGATGAAAGGAACATTGTTGACACTTTTCAGCAAGTTGCAATCATGTAATACAGAAATAAACAGTTTTTCAAAAACAAGGTCTCAGTCATGTTTGAGTCACTCTGTAAGTACCATTTTGCTGTACTGTTTAAGCTCGATGAAAGGAACATTGTTGACACTTTTCAGCAAGTTGCAATCATGTAATACAGAAATAAACAGTTTTTCAAAAACAAGGTCTCAGTCATGTTTGAGTCACTCTGTAAGTACCATTTTGCTGTACTGTTTAAGCTCGATGAAAGGAACATTGTTGACACTTTTCAGCAAGTTGCAATCATGAAATACAGAAATAAACAGTTTTTCACAAACAAGGTCAAAATCATGGAAGTACAATTTTGCTGTACTGCTTAATCAGGATGATAGAAACACTGTTGACACTTTTCAGCAAGTTGTAATACAGAAATAAACAGTTTTTCAAAAACAAGGTCTCAGTCATGTTTGAGTCACACTGTAAGTACCATTTTGCTGTACTGTTTAAGCTCGATGAAAGGAACATTGTTGACACTTTTCAGCAAGTTGCAATCATGAAATACAGAAAAAAACAATTTTTCACAAACAAGGTCTAAATCATGTTTGACGCACTCTGTAAGTACCATTTTTGCTGTACTGTTTAAACTCGATGAAAGGAACATTGTTGACACTTTTCAGCAAGTTGCAATCATGTAATACAGAAATAAACAGTTTTTCACAAACAAGGTCAAAATCATGGAAGTACAATTTTGCTGTACTGCTTAATCAGGATGATAGAAACACTGTTGACACTTTTCAGCAAGTTGTAATACAGAAATAAACAGTTTTTCAAAAACAAGGTCTCAGTCATGTTTGAGTCACTCTGTAAGTACCATTTTGCTGTACTGTTTAAGCTCGATGAAAGGAACATTGTTGACACTTTTCAGCAAGTTGCAATCATGTAATACAGAAATAAAGAGTTTTTCAAAAACAAGGTCTCAGTCATGTTTGAGTCACTCTGTAAGTACCATTTTGCTGTACTGTTTAAGCTCGATGAAAGGAACATTGTTGACACTTTTCAGCAAGTTGCAATCATGAAATACAGAAATAAAGAGTTTCTCACAAACAAGGTCTAAATCATGTTTGATGCACTCTGTAAGTTCAATTTTTGCTGTACTGTTTAAGCTCGATGAAAGGAACATTGTTGACACTTTTCAGCAAGTTGCAATCATGTAATACAGAAATAAACAGTTTTTCAAAAACAAGGTCTCAGTCATGTTTGAGTCACTCTGTAAGTACCATTTTGCTGTACTGTTTAAGCTCGATGAAAGGAACATTGTTGACACTTTTCAGCAAGTTGCAATCATGTAATACAGAAATAAACAGTTTTTCAAAAACAAGGTCTCAGTCATGTTTGAGTCACTCTGTAAGTACCATTTTTGCTGTACTGTTTAAACTCGATGAAAGGAACATTGTTGACACTTTTCAGCAAGTTGCAATCATGTAATACAGAAATAAACAGTTTTTCACAAACAAGGTCAAAATCATGGAAGTACAATTTTGCTGTACTGCTTAATCAGGATGATAGAAACACTGTTGACACTTTTCAGCAAGTTGTAATACAGAAATAAACAGTTTTTCAAAAACAAGGTCTCAGTCATGTTTGAGTCACTCTGTAAGTACCATTTTGCTGTACTGTTTAAGCTCGATGAAAGGAACATTGTTGACACTTTTCAGCAAGTTGCAATCATGTAATACAGAAATAAACAGTTTTTCAAAAACAAGGTCTCAGTCATGTTTGAGTCACTCTGTAAGTACCATTTTGCTGTACTGTTTAAGCTCGATGAAAGGAACATTGTTGACACTTTTCAGCAAGTTGCAATCATGAAATACAGAAATAAAGAGTTTCTCACAAACAAGGTCTAAATCATGTTTGATGCACTCTGTAAGTTCAATTTTTGCTGTACTGTTTAAACTCGATGAAAGGAACACTGTTGACACTTTTCAGCAAGTTGCAATCATGTAATACAGAAATGAACAGTTTTTCAAAAACAAGGTCTAAGTCATGTTTAGGTCACTCTGTAAGTACCATTTTGCTGTACTGTTTAAGCTCGATGAAAGGAACATTGTTGACACTTTTCAGCAAGTTGCAATCATGTAATACAGAAATAAACAGTTTTTCAAAAACAAGGTCTCAGTCATGTTTGAGTCACTCTGTAAGTACCATTTTGCTGTACTGTTTAAGCTCGATGAAAGGAACATTGTTGACACTTTTCAGCAAGTTGCAATCATGTAATACAGAAATAAAGAGTTTTTCAAAAACAAGGTCTCAGTCATGTTTGAGTCACTCTGTAAGTACCATTTTGCTGTACTGTTTAAGCTCGATGAAAGGAACATTGTTGACACTTTTCAGCAAGTTGCAATCATGTAATACAGAAATAAACCGATTTTCACAAACAAGGTCTAAATCATGTATGTACAATTTTGCTGTACTGCTTAATCAGGATGATAGAAACACTGTTGACACTTTTCAGCAAGTTGTAATATAGAAATAAACAGTTTTTCACAAACAAGGTCTAAATAATGTTTGATGCACTCTGTAAGTACCATTTTTGCTGTACTGTTTAAACTCGATGAAAGGAACATTGTTGACACTTTTCAGCAAGTTGCAATCATGAAATACAGAAAAAAACAATTTTTCACAAACAAGGTCTAAATCATGTTTGATGCACTCTGTAAGTTCAATTTTTGCTGTACTGTTTAAGCTCGATGAAAGGAACATTGTTGACACTTTTCAGCAAGTTGCAATCATGTAATACAGAAATAAACAGTTTTTCAAAAACAAGGTCTCAGTCATGTTTGAGTCACTCTGTAAGTACCATTTTGCTGTACTGTTTAAGCTCGATGAAAGGAACATTGTTGACACTTTTCAGCAAGTTGCAATCATGAAATACAGAAATAAAGAGTTTCTCACAAACAAGGTCTAAATCATGTTTGATGCACTCTGTAAGTTCAATTTTTGCTGTACTGTTTAAACTCGATGAAAGGAACACTGTTGACACTTTTCAGCAAGTTGCAATCATGTAATACAGAAATGAACAGTTTTTCAAAAACAAGGTCTAAGTCATGTTTGAGTCACTCTGTAAGTACCATTTTGCTGTACTGTTTAAGCTCGATGAAAGAAACATTGTTGACACTTTTCAGCAAGTTGCAATCATGTAATACAGAAATAAACAGTTTTTCACAAACAAGGTCAAAATCATGGAAGTACAATTTTGCTGTACTGCTTAATCAGGATGATAGAAACACTGTTGACACTTTTCAGCAAGTTGTAATACAGAAATAAACAGTTTTTCAAAAACAAGGTCTCAGTCATGTTTGAGTCACTCTGTAAGTACCATTTTGCTGTACTGTTTAAGCTCGATGAAAGGAACATTGTTGACACTTTTCAGCAAGTTGCAATCATGTAATACAGAAATAAACAGTTTTTCAAAAACAAGGTCTCAGTCATGTTTGAGTCACTCTGTAAGTACCATTTTGCTGTACTGTTTAAGCTCGATGAAAGGAACATTGTTGACACTTTTCAGCAAGTTGCAATCATGAAATACAGAAATAAAGAGTTTCTCACAAACAAGGTCTAAATCATGTTTGATGCACTCTGTAAGTTCAATTTTTGCTGTACTGTTTAAACTCGATGAAAGGAACACTGTTGACACTTTTCAGCAAGTTGCAATCATGTAATACAGAAATGAACAGTTTTTCAAAAACAAGGTCTAAGTCATGTTTAGGTCACTCTGTAAGTACCATTTTGCTGTACTGTTTAAGCTCGATGAAAGGAACATTGCTGACACTTTTCAGCAAGTTGCAATCATGTAATACAGAAATAAACAGTTTTTCAAAAACAAGGTCTCAGTCATGTTTGAGTCACTCTGTAAGTACCATTTTGCTGTACTGTTTAAGCTCGATGAAAGGAACATTGTTGACACTTTTCAGCAAGTTGCAATCATGTAATACAGAAATAAAGAGTTTTTCAAAAACAAGGTCTCAGTCATGTTTGAGTCACTCTGTAAGTACCATTTTGCTGTACTGTTTAAGCTCGATGAAAGGAACATTGTTGACACTTTTCAGCAAGTTGCAATCATGTAATACAGAAATAAACCGATTTTCACAAACAAGGTCTAAATCATGTATGTACAATTTTGCTGTACTGCTTAATCAGGATGATAGAAACACTGTTGACACTTTTCAGCAAGTTGTAATATAGAAATAAACAGTTTTTCACAAACAAGGTCTAAATAATGTTTGATGCACTCTGTAAGTACCATTTTTGCTGTACTGTTTAAACTCGATGAAAGGAACACTGTTGACACTTTTCAGCAAGTTGTAATACAGAAATAAACAGTTTTTCAAAAACAAGGTCTCAGTCATGTTTGAGTCACTCTGTAAGTACCATTTTGCTGTACTGTTTAAGCTCGATGAAAGGAACATTGTTGACACTTTTCAGCAAGTTGCAATCATGTAATACAGAAATAAAGAGTTTTTCAAAAACAAGGTCTCAGTCATGTTTGAGTCACTCTGTAAGTACCATTTTGCTGTACTGTTTAAGCTCGATGAAAGGAACATTGTTGACACTTTTCAGCAAGTTGCAATCATGAAATACAGAAATAAAGAGTTTCTCACAAACAAGGTCTAAATCATGTTTGATGCACTCTGTAAGTTCAATTTTTGCTGTACTGTTTAAGCTCGATGAAAGGAACATTGTTGACACTTTTCAGCAAGTTGCAATCATGTAATACAGAAATAAACAGTTTTTCAAAAACAAGGTCTCAGTCATGTTTGAGTCACTCTGTAAGTACCATATTGCTGTACTGTTTAAGCTCGATGAAAGGAACATTGTTGACACTTTTCAGCAAGTTGCAATCATGAAATACAGAAATAAAGAGTTTCTCACAAACAAGGTCTAAGTCATGTTTGAGTCACTCTGTAAGTACCATTTTGCTGTACTGTTTAAGCTCGATGAAAGAAACATTGTTGACACTTTTCAGCAAGTTGCAATCATGTAATACAGAAATAAACAGTTTTTCACAAACAAGGTCAAAATCATGGAAGTACAATTTTGCTGTACTGCTTAATCAGGATGATAGAAACACTGTTGACACTTTTCAGCAAGTTGTAATACAGAAATAAACAGTTTTTCAAAAACAAGGTCTCAGTCATGTTTGAGTCACTCTGTAAGTACCATTTTGCTGTACTGTTTAAGCTCGATGAAAGGAACATTGTTGACACTTTTCAGCAAGTTGCAATCATGAAATACAGAAAAAAACAATTTTTCACAAACAAGGTCTAAATCATGTTTGACGCACTCTCTAAGTACCATTTTTGCTGTACTGTTTAAACTCGATGAAAGGAACATTGTTGACACTTTTCAGCAAGTTGCAATCATGTAATACAGAAATAAACAGTTTTTCACAAACAAGGTCAAAATCATGGAAGTACAATTTTGCTGTACTGCTTAATCAGGATGATAGAAACACTGTTGACACTTTTCAGCAAGTTGTAATACAGAAATAAACAGTTTTTCAAAAACAAGGTCTCAGTCATGTTTGAGTCACTCTGTAAGTACCATTTTGCTGTACTGTTTAAGCTCGATGAAAGGAACATTGTTGACACTTTTCAGCAAGTTGCAATCATGTAATACAGAAATAAACAGTTTTTCAAAAACAAGGTCTCAGTCATGTTTGAGTCACTCTGTAAGTACCATTTTGCTGTACTGTTTAAGCTCGATGAAAGGAACATTGTTGACACTTTTCAGCAAGTTGCAATCATGAAATACAGAAATAAAGAGTTTCTTACAAACAAGGTCTAAATCATGTTTGATGCACTCTGTAAGTTCAATTTTTGCTGTACTGTTTAACCTGTTGGGTCTAGGGGGCAGCATTTGCACGTCTGGATAAAAAAAATGTACCCGATTTAATCTGGTTACTAATCCTACCCAGTAACTAGAATATGCATATACTTCTTATATATGGATAGAAAACACTCTAAAGTTTCCAAAACTGTTTGAATGGTGTCTGTGAGTATAACAGAACTCATTTGGCAGGCAAAACCCTGAGACATTTTCTGACAGGAAGTGGATACCTGATGTGTTGTATTGAGTTTAAACCTATCCCATTGAAAAACACAGGGGTTTAGGAATATTTTGGCACTTCCTATTGCTTCCACTAGATGTCACCAGCCTTTACAAAGTGTTTTGAGTCTTCTGGAGGGAGATCT
The DNA here is from genome assembly GCF_965601325.2 of Salmo salar. Lineage (NCBI taxonomy): Eukaryota > Metazoa > Chordata > Actinopteri > Salmoniformes > Salmonidae > Salmo > Salmo salar. Next base: position 36,347,779 of record NC_138297.1, on the reverse strand, counting down.
GACCGAACAAGAGCCATGGAACGGTGATGTCCCATTAGACACCTGGCGCGCTACTTCATGTTGGGTACCCTCGTTCCAATACGTTATAAAAGGCTATGCATTCGTCCACCTTGAATATTATTCATGTTCTGGTTAAAAAAGGCCCTAATGATTTATGCTATACAACGTTTGACATGTTTGAACGAACGGAAATATATTTTTTCCCCTCGTTCATGACGAGAAGTCCGGCTGGCTTACATCATGTGCTAACGAGACGGAGATTTTTGGACATAAATGATGAGCTTTTTTGAACAAAACTACATTCGTTATGGACCTGTGATACCTGGAAGTGACATCTGATGAAGAGAATCAAAGGTAATGGATTATTTACATAGTATTTTCGATTTTAGATCTCCCCAACATGACGTCTAGTCTGTATCGCAACGCGTATTTTTCTGGGCACAGTGCTCAGATTATTGCAAAGTGTGATTTCCCAGTAAGGTTATTTTTAAATCTGGCAAGTTGATTGCGTTCAAAAGATGTAAATCTATAATTCCTTAAATGACAATATAATATTTTACCAATGTTTTCTAATTTTAATTATTTAATTTGTGACGCTGACTTGACTGCCGGTTATTGGAGGGAAACGATTTCCTCAACATCAATGCCATAGTAAAACGCTGTTTTTGTATATAAATATGAACTTGATAGAACTAAAAATGCATGCATTGTCTAACATAATGTCCTAGGAGTGTCATCTGATGGAGATTGTAAAAGGTTAGTGTATCATTTTAGCTGGTTTTATGGTTTTGGTGACCCTGTCTTTGACTTGACAAAACATTACACACAACTCTTGTAAATGTACTGTCCTAACATACTCTAAATTTATGCTTTCGCCGTAAAACCTTTTTGAAATCGTAAAACGTGGTTAGATTAAGGAGATGTTTATCTTTCAAATGGTGTAACATAGTTGTATTTTTGAAAAATTTGAATTTTGACATTTATTTGGATTCAAATTTGCCGCTCTTGAAATGCACCTGCTGTTGATGGAGTGCACCACGGGTGGCACGCTAGCGTCCCACCTAGCCCCAAGAGGTTAAACTCGATGAAAGGAACACTGTTGACACTTTTCAGCAAGTTGCAATCATGTAATACAGAAATGAACAGTTTTTCAAAAACAAGGTCTAAGTCATGTTTGAGTCACTCTGTAAGTACCATTTTGCTGTACTGTTTAAGCTCGATGAAAGAAACATTGTTGACACTTTTCAGCAAGTTGCAATCATGTAATACAGAAATAAACAGTTTTTCACAAACAAGGTCAAAATCATGGAAGTACAATTTTGCTGTACTGCTTAATCAGGATGATAGAAACACTGTTGACACTTTTCAGCAAGTTGTAATACAGAAATAAACAGTTTTTCAAAAACAAGGTCTCAGTCATGTTTGAGTCACTCTGTAAGTACCATTTTGCTGTACTGTTTAAGCTCGATGAAAGGAACATTGTTGACACTTTTCAGCAAGTTGCAATCATGAAATACAGAAAAAAACAATTTTTCACAAACAAGGTCTAAATCATGTTTGACGCACTCTGTAAGTACCATTTTTGCTGTACTGTTTAAACTCGATGAAAGGAACATTGTTGACACTTTTCAGCAAGTTGCAATCATGTAATACAGAAATAAACAGTTTTTCACAAACAAGGTCAAAATCATGGAAGTACAATTTTGCTGTACTGCTTAATCAGGATGATAGAAACACTGTTGACACTTTTCAGCAAGTTGTAATACAGAAATAAACAGTTTTTCAAAAACAAGGTCTCAGTCATGTTTGAGTCACTCTGTAAGTACCATTTTGCTGTACTGTTTAAGCTCGATGAAAGGAACATTGTTGACACTTTTCAGCAAGTTGCAATCATGTAATACAGAAATAAACAGTTTTTCAAAAACAAGGTCTCAGTCATGTTTGAGTCACTCTGTAATTACCATTTTGCTGTACTGTTTAAGCTCGATGAAAGGAACATTGTTGACACTTTTCAGCAAGTTGCAATCATGAAATACAGAAATAAAGAGTTTCTCACAAACAAGGTCTAAATCATGTTTGATGCACTCTGTAAGTTCAATTTTTGCTGTACTGTTTAAACTCGATGAAAGGAACACTGTTGACACTTTTCAGCAAGTTGCAATCATGTAATACAGAAATGAACAGTTTTTCAAAAACAAGGTCTAAGTCATATTTAGGTCACTCTGTAAGTACCATTTTGCTGTACTGTTTAAGCTCGATGAAAGGAACATTGTTGACACTTTTCAGCAAGTTGCAATCATGTAATACAGAAATAAACAGTTTTTCAAAAACAAGGTCTCAGTCATGTTTGAGTCACTCTGTAAGTACCATTTTGCTGTACTGTTTAAGCTCGATGAAAGGAACATTGTTGACACTTTTCAGCAAGTTGCAATCATGTAATACAGAAATAAAGAGTTTTTCAAAAACAAGGTCTCAGTCATGTTTGAGTCACTCTGTAAGTACCATTTTGCTGTACTGTTTAAGCTCGATGAAAGGAACATTGTTGACACTTTTCAGCAAGTTGCAATCATGTAATACAGAAATAAACCGATTTTCACAAACAAGGTCTAAATCATGTATGTACAATTTTGCTGTACTGCTTAATCAGGATGATAGAAACACTGTTGACACTTTTCAGCAAGTTGTAATATAGAAATAAACAGTTTTTCACAAACAAGGTCTAAATAATGTTTGATGCACTCTGTAAGTACCATTTTTGCTGTACTGTTTAAACTCGATGAAAGGAACATTGTTGACACTTTTCAGCAAGTTGCAATCATGAAATACAGAAAAAAACAATTTTTCACAAACAAGGTCTAAATCATGTTTGATGCACTCTGTAAGTTCAATTTTTGCTGTACTGTTTAAGCTCGATGAAAGGAACATTGTTGACACTTTTCAGCAAGTTGCAATCATGTAATACAGAAATAAACAGTTTTTCAAAAACAAGGTCTCAGTCATGTTTGAGTCACTCTGTAAGTACCATTTTGCTGTACTGTTTAAGCTCGATGAAAGGAACATTGTTGACACTTTTCAGCAAGTTGCAATCATGAAATACAGAAATAAAGAGTTTCTCACAAACAAGGTCTAAATCATGTTTGATGCACTCTGTAAGTTCAATTTTTGCTGTACTGTTTAAACTCGATGAAAGGAACACTGTTGACACTTTTCAGCAAGTTGCAATCATGTAATACAGAAATGAACAGTTTTTCAAAAACAAGGTCTAAGTCATGTTTGAGTCACTCTGTAAGTACCATTTTGCTGTACTGTTTAAGCTCGATGAAAGAAACATTGTTGACACTTTTCAGCAAGTTGCAATCATGTAATACAGAAATAAACAGTTTTTCACAAACAAGGTCAAAATCATGGAAGTACAATTTTGCTGTACTGCTTAATCAGGATGATAGAAACACTGTTGACACTTTTCAGCAAGTTGTAATACAGAAATAAACAGTTTTTCAAAAACAAGGTCTCAGTCATGTTTGAGTCACTCTGTAAGTACCATTTTGCTGTACTGTTTAAGCTCGATGAAAGGAACATTGTTGACACTTTTCAGCAAGTTGCAATCATGTAATACAGAAATAAACAGTTTTTCAAAAACAAGGTCTCAGTCATGTTTGAGTCACTCTGTAAGTACCATTTTGCTGTACTGTTTAAGCTCGATGAAAGGAACATTGTTGACACTTTTCAGCAAGTTGCAATCATGAAATACAGAAATAAAGAGTTTCTCACAAACAAGGTCTAAATCATGTTTGATGCACTCTGTAAGTTCAATTTTTGCTGTACTGTTTAAACTCGATGAAAGGAACACTGTTGACACTTTTCAGCAAGTTGCAATCATGTAATACAGAAATGAACAGTTTTTCAAAAACAAGGTCTAAGTCATGTTTAGGTCACTCTGTAAGTACCATTTTGCTGTACTGTTTAAGCTCGATGAAAGGAACATTGTTGACACTTTTCAGCAAGTTGCAATCATGTAATACAGAAATAAACAGTTTTTCAAAAACAAGGTCTCAGTCATGTTTGAGTCACTCTGTAAGTACCATTTTGCTGTACTGTTTAAGCTCGATGAAAGGAACATTGTTGACACTTTTCAGCAAGTTGCAATCATGTAATACAGAAATAAAGAGTTTTTCAAAAACAAGGTCTCAGTCATGTTTGAGTCACTCTGTAAGTACCATTTTGCTGTACTGTTTAAGCTCGATGAAAGGAACATTGTTGACACTTTTCAGCAAGTTGCAATCATGTAATACAGAAATAAACCGATTTTCACAAACAAGGTCTAAATCATGTATGTACAATTTTGCTGTACTGCTTAATCAGGATGATAGAAACACTGTTGACACTTTTCAGCAAGTTGTAATATAGAAATAAACAGTTTTTCACAAACAAGGTCTAAATAATGTTTGATGCACTCTGTAAGTACCATTTTTGCTGTACTGTTTAAACTCGATGAAAGGAACACTGTTGACACTTTTCAGCAAGTTGTAATACAGAAATAAACTGTTTTTCAAAAACAAGGTCTCAGTCATGTTTGAGTCACTCTGTAAGTACCATTTTGTTGTACTGTTTAAGCTCGATGAAAGGAACATTGTTGACACTTTTCAGCAAGTTGCAATCATGTAATACAGAAATAAAGAGTTTTTCAAAAACAAGGTCTCAGTCATGTTTGAGTCACTCTGTAAGTACCATTTTGCTGTACTGTTTAAGCTCGATGAAAGGAACATTGTTGACACTTTTCAGCAAGTTGCAATCATGAAATACAGAAATAAAGAGTTTCTCACAAACAAGGTCTAAATCATGTTTGATGCACTCTGTAAGTTCAATTTTTGCTGTACTGTTTAAGCTCGATGAAAGGAACATTGTTGACACTTTTCAGCAAGTTGCAATCATGTAATACAGAAATAAACAGTTTTTCAAAAACAAGGTCTCAGTCATGTTTGAGTCACTCTGTAAGTACCATATTGCTGTACTGTTTAAGCTCGATGAAAGGAACATTGTTGACACTTTTCAGCAAGTTGCAATCATGAAATACAGAAATAAAGAGTTTCTCACAAACAAGGTCTAAATCATGTTTGATGCACTCTGTAAGTTCAATTTTTGCTGTACTGTTTAAACTCGATGAAAGGAACACTGTTGACACTTTTCTGCAAGTTGCAATCATGTAATACAGAAATGAACAGTTTTTCAAAAACAAGGTCTAAGTCATGTTTGAGTCACTCTGTAAGTACCATTTTGCTGTACTGTTTAAGCTCGATGAAAGAAACATTGTTGACACTTTTCAGCAAGTTGCAATCATGTAATACAGAAATAAACAGTTTTTCACAAACAAGGTCAAAATCATGGAAGTACAATTTTGCTGTACTGCTTAATCAGGATGATAGAAACACTGTTGACACTTTTCAGCAAGTTGTAATACAGAAATAAACAGTTTTTCAAAAACAAGGTCTCAGTCATGTTTGAGTCACTCTGTAAGTACCATTTTGCTGTACTGTTTAAGCTCGATGAAAGGAACATTGTTGACACTTTTCAGCAAGTTGCAATCATGAAATACAGAAAAAAACAATTTTTCACAAACAAGGTCTAAATCATGTTTGACGCACTCTGTAAGTTCAATTTTTGCTGTACTGTTTAAACTCGATGAAAGGAACACTGTTGACACTTTTCAGCAAGTTGCAATCATGTAATACAGAAATGAACAGTTTTTCAAAAACAAGGTCTAAGTCATGTTTAGGTCACTCTGTAAGTACCATTTTGCTGTACTGTTTAAGCTCGATGAAAGGAACATTGTTGACACTTTTCAGCAAGTTGCAATCATGTAATACAGAAATAAACAGTTTTTCAAAAACAAGGTCTCAGTCATGTTTGAGTCACTCTGTAAGTACCATTTTGCTGTACTGTTTAAGCTCGATGAAAGGAACATTGTTGACACTTTTCAGCAAGTTGCAATCATGTAATACAGAAATAAAGAGTTTTTCAAAAACAAGGTCTCAGTCATGTTTGAGTCACTCTGTAAGTACCATTTTGCTGTACTGTTTAAGCTCGATGAAAGGAACATTGTTGACACTTTTCAGCAAGTTGCAATCATGAAATACAGAAATAAAGAGTTTCTCACAAACAAGGTCTAAATCATGTTTGATGCACTCTGTAAGTTCAATTTTTGCTGTACTGTTTAAACTCGATGAAAGGAACACTGTTGACACTTTTCAGCAAGTTGCAATCATGTAATACAGAAATGAACAGTTTTTCAAAAACAAGGTCTAAGTCATGTTTGAGTCACTCTGTAAGTACCATTTTGCTGTACTGTTTAAGCTCGATGAAAGAAACATTGTTGACACTTTTCAGCAAGTTGCAATCATGTAATACAGAAATAAACAGTTTTTCACAAACAAGGTCAAAATCATGGAAGTACAATTTTGCTGTACTGCTTAATCAGGATGATAGAAACACTGTTGACACTTTTCAGCAAGTTGTAATACAGAAATAAACAGTTTTTCAAAAACAAGGTCTCAGTCATGTTTGAGTCACTCTGTAAGTACCATTTTGCTGTACTGTTTAAGCTCGATGAAAGGAACATTGTTGACACTTTTCAGCAAGTTGCAATCATGAAATACAGAAAAAAACAATTTTTCACAAACAAGGTCTAAATCATGTTTGACGCACTCTGTAAGTACCATTTTTGCTGTACTGTTTAAACTCGATGAAAGGAACATTGTTGACACTTTTCAGCAAGTTGCAATCATGTAATACAGAAATAAACAGTTTTTCACAAACAAGGTCAAAATCATGGAAGTACAATTTTGCTGTACTGCTTAATCAGGATGATAGAAACACTGTTGACACTTTTCAGCAAGTTGTAATACAGAAATAAACAGTTTTTCAAAAACAAGGTCTCAGTCATGTTTGAGTCACTCTGTAAGTACCATTTTGCTGTACTGTTTAAGCTCGATGAAAGGAACATTGTTGACACTTTTCAGCAAGTTGCAATCATGTAATACAGAAATAAACAGTTTTTCAAAAACAAGGTCTCAGTCATGTTTGAGTCACTCTGTAAGTACCATTTTGCTGTACTGTTTAAGCTCGATGAAAGGAACATTGTTGACACTTTTCAGCAAGTTGCAATCATGAAATACAGAAAAAAACAATTTTTCACAAACAAGGTCTAAATCATGTTTGACGCACTCTGTAAGTTCAATTTTTGCTGTACTGTTTAAACTCGATGAAAGGAACACTGTTGACACTTTTCAGCAAGTTGCAATCATGTAATACAGAAATGAACAGTTTTTCAAAAACAAGGTCTAAGTCATGTTTAGGTCACTCTGTAAGTACCATTTTGCTGTACTGTTTAAGCTCGATGAAAGGAACATTGTTGACACTTTTCAGCAAGTTGCAATCATGTAATACAGAAATAAACAGTTTTTCAAAAACAAGGTCTCAGTCATGTTTGAGTCACTCTGTAAGTACCATTTTGCTGTACTGTTTAAGCTCGATGAAAGGAACATTGTTGACACTTTTCAGCAAGTTGCAATCATGTAATACAGAAATAAAGAGTTTTTCAAAAACAAGGTCTCAGTCATGTTTGAGTCACTCTGTAAGTACCATTTTGCTGTACTGTTTAAGCTCGATGAAAGGAACATTGTTGACACTTTTCAGCAAGTTGCAATCATGAAATACAGAAATAAAGAGTTTCTCACAAACAAGGTCTAAATCATGTTTGATGCACTCTGTAAGTTCAATTTTTGCTGTACTGTTTAAACTCGATGAAAGGAACACTGTTGACACTTTTCAGCAAGTTGCAATCATGTAATACAGAAATGAACAGTTTTTCAAAAACAAGGTCTAAGTCATGTTTGAGTCACTCTGTAAGTACCATTTTGCTGTACTGTTTAAGCTCGATGAAAGAAACATTGTTGACACTTTTCAGCAAGTTGCAATCATGTAATACAGAAATAAACAGTTTTTCACAAACAAGGTCAAAATCATGGAAGTACAATTTTGCTGTACTGCTTAATCAGGATGATAGAAACACTGTTGACACTTTTCAGCAAGTTGTAATACAGAAATAAACAGTTTTTCAAAAACAAGGTCTCAGTCATGTTTGAGTCACACTGTAAGTACCATTTTGCTGTACTGTTTAAGCTCGATGAAAGGAACATTGTTGACACTTTTCAGCAAGTTGCAATCATGAAATACAGAAAAAAACAATTTTTCACAAACAAGGTCTAAATCATGTTTGACGCACTCTGTAAGTACCATTTTTGCTGTACTGTTTAAACTCGATGAAAGGAACAATGTTGACACTTTTCAGCAAGTTGCAATCATGTAATACAGAAATAAACAGTTTTTCACAAACAAGGTCAAAATCATGGAAGTACAATTTTGCTGTACTGCTTAATCAGGATGATAGAAACACTGTTGACACTTTTCAGCAAGTTGTAATACAGAAATAAACAGTTTTTCAAAAACAAGGTCTCAGTCATGTTTGAGTCACTCTGTAAGTACCATTTTGCTGTACTGTTTAAGCTCGATGAAAGGAACATTGTTGACACTTTTCAGCAAGTTGCAATCATGTAATACAGAAATAAACAGTTTTTCAAAAACAAGGTCTCAGTCATGTTTGAGTCACTCTGTAAGTACCATTTTGCTGTACTGTTTAAGCTCGATGAAAGGAACATTGTTGACACTTTTCAGCAAGTTGCAATCATGAAATACAGAAATAAAGAGTTTCTCACAAACAAGGTCTAAATCATGTTTGATGCACTCTGTAAGTTCAATTTTTGCTGTACTGTTTAAACTCGATGAAAGGAACACTGTTGACACTTTTCAGCAAGTTGCAATCATGTAATACAGAAATGAACAGTTTTTCAAAAACAAGGTCTAAGTCATATTTAGGTCACTCTGTAAGTACCATTTTGCTGTACTGTTTAAGCTCGATGAAAGGAACATTGTTGACACTTTTCAGCAAGTTGCAATCATGTAATACAGAAATAAACAGTTTTTCAAAAACAAGGTCTCAGTCATGTTTGAGTCACTCTGTAAGTACCATTTTGCTGTACTGTTTAAGCTCGATGAAAGGAACATTGTTGACACTTTTCAGCAAGTTGCAATCATGTAATACAGAAATAAAGAGTTTTTCAAAAACAAGGTCTCAGTCATGTTTGAGTCACTCTGTAAGTACCATTTTGCTGTACTGTTTAAGCTCGATGAAAGGAACATTGTTGACACTTTTCAGCAAGTTGCAATCATGTAATACAGAAATAAACCGATTTTCACAAACAAGGTCTAAATCATGTATGTACAATTTTGCTGTACTGCTTAATCAGGATGATAGAAACACTGTTGACACTTTTCAGCAAGTTGTAATATAGAAATAAACAGTTTTTCACAAACAAGGTCTAAATAATGTTTGATGCACTCTGTAAGTACCATTTTTGCTGTACTGTTTAAACTCGATGAAAGGAACATTGTTGACACTTTTCAGCAAGTTGCAATCATGTAATACAGAAATAAAGAGTTTTTCAAAAACAAGGTCTCAGTCATGTTTGAGTCACTCTGTAAGTACCATTTTGCTGTACTGTTTAAGCTCGATGAAAGGAACATTGTTGACACTTTTCAGCAAGTTGCAATCATGTAATACAGAAATAAAGAGTTTTTCAAAAACAAGGTCTCAGTCATGTTTGAGTCACTCTGTAAGTACCATTTTGCTGTACTGTTTAAGCTCGATGAAAGGAACATTGTTGACACTTTTCAGCAAGTTGCAATCATGTAATACAGAAATAAACCGATTTTCACAAACAAGGTCTAAATCATGTATGTACAATTTTGCTGTACTGCTTAATCAGGATGATAGAAACACTGTTGACACTTTTCAGCAAGTTGTAATATAGAAATAAACAGTTTTTCACAAACAAGGTCTAAATAATGTTTGATGCACTCTGTAAGTAGCATTTTTGCTGTACTGTTTAAACTCGATGAAAGGAACATTGTTGACACTTTTCAGCAAGTTGCAATCATGAAATACAGAAAAAAACAATTTTTCACAAACAAGGTCTAAATCATGTTTGATGCACTCTGTAAGTTCAATTTTTGCTGTACTGTTTAAGCTCGATGAAAGGAACATTGTTGACACTTTTCAGCAAGTTGCAATCATGTAATACAGAAATAAACAGTTTTTCAAAAACAAGGTCTCAGTCATGTTTGAGTCACTCTGTAAGTACCATTTTGCTGTACTGTTTAAGCTCGATGAAAGGAACATTGTTGACACTTTTCAGCAAGTTGCAATCATGAAATACAGAAATAAAGAGTTTCTCACAAACAAGGTCTAAATCATGTTTGATGCACTCTGTAAGTTCAATTTTTGCTGTACTGTTTAAACTCGATGAAAGGAACACTGTTGACACTTTTCAGCAAGTTGCAATCATGTAATACAGAAATGAACAGTTTTTCAAAAACAAGGTCTAAGTCATGTTTGAGTCACTCTGTAAGTACCATTTTGCTGTACTGTTTAAGCTCGATGAAAGAAACATTGTTGACACTTTTCAGCAAGTTGCAATCATGTAATACAGAAATAAACAGTTTTTCACAAACAAGGTCAAAATCATGGAAGTACAATTTTGCTGTACTGCTTAATCAGGATGATAGAAACACTGTTGACACTTTTCAGCAAGTTGTAATACAGAAATAAACAGTTTTTCAAAAACAAGGTCTCAGTCATGTTTGAGTCACTCTGTAAGTACCATTTTGCTGTACTGTTTAAGCTCGATGAAAGGAACATTGTTGACACTTTTCAGCAAGTTGCAATCATGAAATACAGAAAAAAACAATTTTTCACAAACAAGGTCTAAATCATGTTTGACGCACTCTGTAAGTACCATTTTTGCTGTACTGTTTAAACTCGATGAAAGGAACATTGTTGACACTTTTCAGCAAGTTGCAATCATGTAATACAGAAATAAACAGTTTTTCACAAACAAGGTCAAAATCATGGAAGTACAATTTTGCTGTACTGCTTAATCAGGATGATAGAAACACTGTTGACACTTTTCAGCAAGTTGTAATACAGAAATAAACAGTTTTTCAAAAACAAGGTCTCAGTCATGTTTGAGTCACTCTGTAAGTACCATTTTGCTGTACTGTTTAAGCTCGATGAAAGGAACATTGTTGACACTTTTCAGCAAGTTGCAATCATGTAATACAGAAATAAACAGTTTTTCAAAAACAAGGTCTCAGTCATGTTTGAGTCACTCTGTAAGTACCATTTTGCTGTACTGTTTAAGCTCGATGAAAGGAACATTGTTGACACTTTTCAGCAAGTTGCAATCATGAAATACAGAAATAAAGAGTTTCTCACAAACAAGGTCTAAATCATGTTTGATGCACTCTGTAAGTTCAATTTTTGCTGTACTGTTTAAACTCGATGAAAGGAACACTGTTGACACTTTTCAGCAAGTTGCAATCATGTAATACAGAAATGAACAGTTTTTCAAAAACAAGGTCTAAGTCATGTTTAGGTCACTCTGTAAGTACCATTTTGCTGTACTGTTTAAGCTCGATGAAAGGAACATTGTTGACACTTTTCAGCAAGTTGCAATCATGTAATACAGAAATAAACAGTTTTTCAAAAACAAGGTCTCAGTCATGTTTGAGTCACTCTGTAAGTACCATTTTGCTGTACTGTTTAAGCTCGATGAAAGGAACATTGTTGACACTTTTCAGCAAGTTGCAATCATGTAATACAGAAATAAAGAGTTTTTCAAAAACAAGGTCTCAGTCATGTTTGAGTCACTCTGTAAGTACCATTTTGCTGTACTGTTTAAGCTCGATGAAAGGAACATTGTTGACACTTTTCAGCAAGTTGCAATCATGTAATACAGAAATAAACCGATTTTCACAAACAAGGTCTAAATCATGTATGTACAATTTTGCTGTACTGCTTAATCAGGATGATAGAAACACTGTTGACACTTTTCAGCAAGTTGTAATATAGAAATAAACAGTTTTTCACAAACAAGGTCTAAATAATGTTTGATGCACTCTGTAAGTACCATTTTTGCTGTACTGTTTAAACTCGATGAAAGGAACATTGTTGACACTTTTCAGCAAGTTGTAATACAGAAATAACCAGTTTTTCAAAAACAAGGTCTCAGTCATGTTTGAGTCACTCTGTAAGTACCATTTTGCTGTACTGTTTAAGCTCGATGAAAGGAACATTGTTGACACTTTTCAGCAAGTTGCAATCATGTAATACAGAAATAAACAGTTTTTCAAAAACAAGGTCTCAGTCATGTTTGAGTCACTCTGTAAGTACCATTTTGCTGTACTGTTTAAGCTCGATGAAAGGAACATTGTTGACACTTTTCAGCAAGTTGCAATCATGTAATACAGAAATAAAGAGTTTTCAAAAACAAGGTCTCAGTCATGTTTGAGTCACTCTGTAAGTACCATTTTGCTGTACTGTTTAAGCTCGATGAAAGGAACATTGTTGACACTTTTCAGCAAGTTGCAATCATGTAATACAGAAATAAACCGATTTTCACAAACAAGGTCTAAATCATGTATGTACAATTTTGCTGTACTGCTTAATCAGGATGATAGAAACACTGTTGACACTTTTCAGCAAGTTGTAATATAGAAATAAACAGTTTTTCACAAACAAGGTCTAAATAATGTTTGATGCACTCTGTAAGTACCATTTTTGCTGTACTGTTTAAACTCGATGAAAGGAACATTGTTGACACTTTTCAGCAAGTTGTAATACAGAAATAAACAGTTTTTCAAAAACAAGGTCTCAGTCATGTTTGAGTCACTCTGTAAGTACCATTTTGCTGTACTGTTTAAGCTCGATGAAAGGAACATTGTTGACACTTTTCAGCAAGTTGCAATCATGAAATACAGAAAAAAACAATTTTTCACAAACAAGGTCTAAATCATGTTTGACGCACTCTGTAAGTACCATTTTTGCTGTACTGTTTAAACTCGATGAAAGGAACATTGTTGACACTTTTCAGCAAGTTGCAATCATGTAATACAGAAATAAACAGTTTTTCACAAACAAGGTCAAAATCATGGAAGTACAATTTTGCTGTACTGCTTAATCAGGATGATAGAAACACTGTTGACACTTTTCAGCAAGTTGTAATACAGAAATAAACAGTTTTTCAAAAACAAGGTCTCAGTCATGTTTGAGTCACTCTGTAAGTACCATTTTGCTGTACTGTTTAAGCTCGATGAAAGGAACATTGTTGACACTTTTCAGCAAGTTGCAATCATGTAATACAGAAATAAACAGTTTTTCAAAAACAAGGTCTCAGTCATGTTTGAGTCACTCTGTAAGTACCATTTTGCTGTACTGTTTAAGCTCGATGAAAGGAACATTGTTGACACTTTTCAGCAAGTTGCAATCATGAAATACAGAAATAAAGAGTTTCTCACAAACAAGGTCTAAATCATGTTTGATGCACTCTGTAAGTTCAATTTTTGCTGTACTGTTTAAACTCGATGAAAGGAACACTGTTGACACTTTTCAGCAAGTTGCAATCTTGTAATACAGAAATGAACAGTTTTTCAAAAACAAGGTCTAAGTCATGTTTAGGTCACTCTGTAAGTACCATTTTGCTGTACTGTTTAAGCTCGATGAAAGGAACATTGTTGACACTTTTCAGCAAGTTGCAATCATGTAATACAGAAATAAACAGTTTTTCAAAAACAAGGTCTCAGTCATGTTTGAGTCACTCTGTAAGTACCATTTTGCTGTACTGTTTAAGCTCGATGAAAGGAACATTGTTGACACTTTTCAGCAAGTTGCAATCATGTAATACAGAAATAAAGAGTTTTTCAAAAACAAGGTCTCAGTCATGTTTGAGTCACTCTGTAAGTACCATTTTGCTGTACTGTTTAAGCTCGATGAAAGGAACATTGTTGACACTTTTCAGCAAGTTGCAATCATGTAATACAGAAATAAACCGTTTTTCAAAAACAAGGTCAAAATCATGTAAGTACAATTTTGCTGTACTGCTTAATCAGGATGATAGAAACACTGTTGACACTTTTCAGCAAGTTGTAATACAGAAATAAACAGTTTTTCAAAAACAAGGTCTCAGTCATGTTTGAGTCACTCTGTAAGTACCATTTTGCTGTACTGTTTAAGCTCGATGAAAGGAACATTGTTGACACTTTTCAGCAAGTTGCAATCATGAAATACAGAAAAAAACAATTTTTCACAAACAAGGTCTAAATCATGTTTGACGCACTCTGTAAGTACCATTTTTGCTGTACTGTTTAAACTCGATGAAAGGAACATTGTTGACACTTTTCAGCAAGTTGCAATCATGTAATACAGAAATAAACAGTTTTTCACAAACAAGGTCAAAATCATGGAAGTACAATTTTGCTGTACTGCTTAATCAGGATGATAGAAACACTGTTGACACTTTTCAGCAAGTTGTAATACAGAAATAAACAGTTTTTCAAAAACAAGGTCTCAGTCATGTTTGAGTCACTCTGTAAGTACCATTTTGCTGTACTGTTTAAGCTCGATGAAAGGAACATTGTTGACACTTTTCAGCAAGTTGCAATCATGTAATACAGAAATGAACAGTTTTTCAAAAACAAGGTCTAAGTCATGTTTGAGTCACTCTGTAAGTACCATTTTGCTGTACTGTTTAAGCTCGATGAAAGAAACATTGTTGACACTTTTCAGCAAGTTGCAATCATGTAATACAGAAATAAACAGTTTTTCACAAACAAGGTCAAAATCATGGAAGTACAATTTTGCTGTACTGCTTAATCAGGATGATAGAAACACTGTTGACACTTTTCAGCAAGTTGTAATACAGAAATAAACAGTTTTTCAAAAACAAGGTCTCAGTCATGTTTGAGTCACTCTGTAAGTACCATTTTGCTGTACTGTTTAAGCTCGATGAAAGGAACATTGTTGACACTTTTCAGCAAGTTGCAATCATGTAATACAGAAATAAACAGTTTTTCAAAAACAAGGTCTCAGTCATGTTTGAGTCACTCTGTAAGTACCATTTTGCTGTACTGTTTAAGCTCGATGAAAGGAACATTGTTGACACTTTTCAGCAAGTTGCAATCATGAAATACAGAAATAAAGAGTTTCTCACAAACAAGGTCTAAATCATGTTTGATGCACTCTGTAAGTTCAATTTTTGCTGTACTGTTTAAACTCGATGAAAGGAACACTGTTGACACTTTTCAGCAAGTTGCAATCTTGTAATACAGAAATGAACAGTTTTTCAAAAACAAGGTCTAAGTCATGTTTAGGTCACTCTGTAAGTACCATTTTGCTGTACTGTTTAAGCTCGATGAAAGGAACATTGTTGACACTTTTCAGCAAGTTGCAATCATGTAATACAGAAATAAACAGTTTTTCAAAAACAAGGTCTCAGTCATGTTTGAGTCACTCTGTAAGTACCATTTTGCTGTACTGTTTAAGCTCGATGAAAGGAACATTGTTGACACTTTTCAGCAAGTTGCAATCATGTAATACAGAAATAAAGAGTTTTTCAAAAACAAGGTCTCAGTCATGTTTGAGTCACTCTGTAAGTACCATTTTGCTGTACTGTTTAAGCTCGATGAAAGGAACATTGTTGACACTTTTCAGCAAGTTGCAATCATGTAATACAGAAATAAACCGTTTTTCAAAAACAAGGTCAAAATCATGTAAGTACAATTTTGCTGTACTGCTTAATCAGGATGATAGAAACACTGTTGACACTTTTCAGCAAGTTGTAATACAGAAATAAACAGTTTTTCAAAAACAAGGTCTCAGTCATGTTTGAGTCACTCTGTAAGTACCATTTTGCTGTACTGTTTAAGCTCGATGAAAGGAACATTGTTGACACTTTTCAGCAAGTTGCAATCATGAAATACAGAAAAAAACAATTTTTCACAAACAAGGTCTAAATCATGTTTGACGCACTCTGTAAGTACCATTTTTGCTGTACTGTTTAAACTCGATGAAAGGAACATTGTTGACACTTTTCAGCAAGTTGCAATCATGTAATACAGAAATAAACAGTTTTTCACAAACAAGGTCAAAATCATGGAAGTACAATTTTGCTGTACTGCTTAATCAGGATGATAGAAACACTGTTGACACTTTTCAGCAAGTTGTAATACAGAAATAAACAGTTTTTCAAAAACAAGGTCTCAGTCATGTTTGAGTCACTCTGTAAGTACCATTTTGCTGTACTGTTTAAGCTCGATGAAAGGAACATTGTTGACACTTTTCAGCAAGTTGCAATCATGTAATACAGAAATGAACAGTTTTTCAAAAACAAGGTCTAAGTCATGTTTGAGTCACTCTGTAAGTACCATTTTGCTGTACTTTTTAAGCTCGATGAAAGAAACATTGTTGACACTTTTCAGCAAGTTGCAATCATGTAATACAGAAATAAACAGTTTTTCACAAACAAGGTCAAAATCATTGAAGTACAATTTTGCTGTACTGCTTAATCAGGATGATAGAAACACTGTTGACACTTTTCAGCAAGTTGTAATACAGAAATAAACAGTTTTTCAAAAACAAGGTCTCAGTCATGTTTGAGTCACTCTGTAAGTACCATTTTGCTGTACTGTTTAAGCTCGATGAAAGGAACATTGTTGACACTTTTCAGCAAGTTGCAATCATGAAATACAGAAATAAAGAGTTTCTCACAAACAAGGTCTAAATCATGTTTGATGCACTCTGTAAGTTCAATTTTTGCTGTAGTGTTTAAACTCGATGAAAGGAACACTGTTGACACTTTTCAGCAAGTTGCAATCATGTAATACAGAAATGAACAGTTTTTCAAAAACAAGGTCTCAGTCATGTTTGAGTCACTCTGTAAGTACCATTTTGCTGTACTGTTTAAGCTCGATGAAAGGAACATTGTTGACACTTTTCAGCAAGTTGCAATCATGAAATACAGAAATAAAGAGTTTCTCACAAACAAGGTCTAAATCATGTTTGATGCACTCTGTAAGTTCAATTTTTGCTGTACTGTTTAAACTCGATGAAAGGAACACTGTTGACACTTTTCAGCAAGTTGCAATCATGTAATACAGAAATGAACAGTTTTTCAAAAACAAGGTCTAAGTCATGTTTGAGTCACTCTGTAAGTACCATTTTGCTGTACTGTTTAAGCTCGATGAAAGAAACATTGTTGACACTTTTCAGCAAGTTGCAATCATGTAATACAGAAATAAACAGTTTTTCACAAACAAGGTCAAAATCATGGAAGTACAATTTTGCTGTACTGCTTAATCAGGATGATAGAAACACTGTTGACACTTTTCAGCAAGTTGTAATACAGAAATAAACAGTTTTTCAAAAACAAGGTCTCAGTCATGTTTGAGTCACTCTGTAAGTACCATTTTGCTGTACTGTTTAAGCTCGATGAAAGGAACATTGTTGACACTTTTCAGCAAGTTGCAATCATGAAATACAGAAATAAAGAGTTTCTCACAAACAAGGTCTAAATCATGTTTGATGCACTCTGTAAGTTCAATTTTTGCTGTAGTGTTTAAACTCGATGAAAGGAACACTGTTGACACTTTTCAGCAAGTTGCAATCATGTAATACAGAAATAAACAGTTTTTCAAAAACAAGGTCTCAGTCATGTTTGAGTCACTCTGTAAGTACCATTTTGCTGTACTGTTTAAGCTCGATGAAAGGAACATTGTTGACACTTTTCAGCAAGTTGCAATCATGAAATACAGAAATAAAGAGTTTCTCACAAACAAGGTCTAAATCATGTTTGATGCACTCTGTAAGTTCAATTTTTGCTGTACTGTTTAAACTCGATGAAAGGAACACTGTTGACACTTTTCAGCAAGTTGCATTCATGTAATACAGAAATGAACAGTTTTTCAAAAACAAGGTCTAAGTCATGTTTGAGTCACTCTGTAAGTACCATTTTGCTGTACTGTTTAAGCTCGATGAAAGAAACATTGTTGACACTTTTCAGCAAGTTGCAATCATGTAATACAGAAATAAACAGTTTTTCACAAACAAGGTCAAAATCATGGAAGTACAATTTTGCTGTACTGCTTAATCAGGATGATAGAAACACTGTTGACACTTTTCAGCAAGTTGTAATACAGAAATAAACAGTTTTTCAAAAACAAGGTCTCAGTCATGTTTGAGTCACTCTGTAAGTACCATTTTGCTGTACTGTTTAAGCTCGATGAAAGGAACATTGTTGACACTTTTCAGCAAGTTGCAATCATGAAATACAGAAAAAAACAATTTTTCACAAACAAGGTCTAAATCATGTTTGACGCACTCTGTAAGTACCATTTTTGCTGTACTGTTTAAACTCGATGAAAGGAACATTGTTGACACTTTTCAGCAAGTTGCAATCATGTAATACAGAAATAAACAGTTTTTCACAAACAAGGTCAAAATCATGGAAGTACAATTTTGCTGTACTGCTTAATCAGGATGATAGAAACACTGTTGACACTTTTCAGCAAGTTGTAATACAGAAATAAACAGTTTTTCAAAAACAAGGTCTCAGTCATGTTTGAGTCACTCTGTAAGTACCATTTTGCTGTACTGTTTAAGCTCGATGAAAGGAACATTGTTGACACTTTTCAGCAAGTTGCAATCATGTAATACAGAAATAAACAGTTTTTCAAAAACAAGGTCTCAGTCATGTTTGAGTCACTCTGTAAGTACCATTTTGCTGTACTGTTTAAGCTCGATGAAAGGAACATTGTTGACACTTTTCAGCAAGTTGCAATCATGTAATACAGAAATAAAGAGTTTTTCAAAAACAAGGTCTCAGTCATGTTTGAGTCACTCTGTAAGTACCATTTTGCTGTACTGTTTGAGCTCGATGAAAGGAACATTGTTGACACTTTTCAGCAAGTTGCAATCATGTAATACAGAAATAAACCGATTTTCACAAACAAGGTCTAAATCATGTATGTACAATTTTGCTGTACTGCTTAATCAGGATGATAGAAACACTGTTGACACTTTTCAGCAAGTTGTAATATAGAAATAAACAGTTTTTCACAAACAAGGTCTAAATAATGTTTGATGCACTCTGTAAGTACCATTTTGCTGTACTGTTTAAGCTCGATGAAAGGAACATTGTTGACACTTTTCAGCAAGTTGCAATCATGAAATACAGAAAAAAACAATTTTTCACAAACAAGGTCTAAATCATGTTTGATGCACTCTGTAAGTTCAATTTTTGCTGTACTGTTTAAACTCGATGAAAGGAACATTGTTGACACTTTTCAGCAAGTTGCAATCATGTAATACAGAAATAAACCGTTTCTCACAAACAAGGTCAAAATCATGTAAGTACAATTTTGCTGTACTGCTTAATCAGGATGATAGAAACACTGTTGACACTTTTCAGCAAGTTGTAATACAGAAATAAACAGTTTTTCAAAAACAAGGTCTCAGTCATGTTTGAGTCACTCTGTAAGTACCATTTTGCTGTACTGTTTAAGCTCGATGAAAGGAACATTGTTGACACTTTTCAGCAAGTTGCAATCATGAAATACAGAAATAAAGAGTTTCTCACAAACAAGGTCTAAATCATGTTTGATGCACTCTGTAAGTTCAATTTTTGCTGTAGTGTTTAAACTCGATGAAAGGAACACTGTTGACACTTTTCAGCAAGTTGCAATCATGTAATACAGAAATAAACAGTTTTTCAAAAACAAGGTCTCAGTCATGTTTGAGTCACTCTGTAAGTACCATTTTGCTGTACTGTTTAAGCTCGATGAAAGGAACATTGTTGACACTTTTCAGCAAGTTGCAATCATGAAATACAGAAATAAAGAGTTTCTCACAAACAAGGTCTAAATCATGTTTGATGCACTCTGTAAGTTCAATTTTTGCTGTACTGTTTAAACTCGATGAAAGGAACACTGTTGACACTTTTCAGCAAGTTGCATTCATGTAATACAGAAATGAACAGTTTTTCAAAAACAAGGTCTAAGTCATGTTTGAGTCACTCTGTAAGTACCATTTTGCTGTACTGTTTAAGCTCGATGAAAGAAACATTGTTGACACTTTTCAGCAAGTTGCAATCATGTAATACAGAAATAAACAGTTTTTCACAAACAAGGTCAAAATCATGGAAGTACAATTTTGCTGTACTGCTTAATCAGGATGATAGAAACACTGTTGACACTTTTCAGCAAGTTGTAATACAGAAATAAACAGTTTTTCAAAAACAAGGTCTCAGTCATGTTTGAGTCACTCTGTAAGTACCATTTTGCTGTACTGTTTAAGCTCGATGAAAGGAACATTGTTGACACTTTTCAGCAAGTTGCAATCATGAAATACAGAAAAAAACAATTTTTCACAAACAAGGTCTAAATCATGTTTGACGCACTCTGTAAGTACCATTTTTGCTGTACTGTTTAAACTCGATGAAAGGAACATTGTTGACACTTTTCAGCAAGTTGCAATCATGTAATACAGAAATAAACAGTTTTTCACAAACAAGGTCAAAATCATGGAAGTACAATTTTGCTGTACTGCTTAATCAGGATGATAGAAACACTGTTGACACTTTTCAGCAAGTTGTAATACAGAAATAAACAGTTTTTCAAAAACAAGGTCTCAGTCATGTTTGAGTCACTCTGTAAGTACCATTTTGCTGTACTGTTTAAGCTCGATGAAAGGAACATTGTTGACACTTTTCAGCAAGTTGCAATCATGTAATACAGAAATAAACAGTTTTTCAAAAACAAGGTCTCAGTCATGTTTGAGTCACTCTGTAAGTACCATTTTGCTGTACTGTTTAAGCTCGATGAAAGGAACATTGTTGACACTTTTCAGCAAGTTGCAATCATGTAATACAGAAATAAAGAGTTTTTCAAAAACAAGGTCTCAGTCATGTTTGAGTCACTCTGTAAGTACCATTTTGCTGTACTGTTTGAGCTCGATGAAAGGAACATTGTTGACACTTTTCAGCAAGTTGCAATCATGTAATACAGAAATAAACCGATTTTCACAAACAAGGTCTAAATCATGTATGTACAATTTTGCTGTACTGCTTAATCAGGATGATAGAAACACTGTTGACACTTTTCAGCAAGTTGTAATATAGAAATAAACAGTTTTTCACAAACAAGGTCTAAATAATGTTTGATGCACTCTGTAAGTACCATTTTGCTGTACTGTTTAAGCTCGATGAAAGGAACATTGTTGACACTTTTCAGCAAGTTGCAATCATGAAATAAAGAAAAAAACAATTTTTCACAAACAAGGTCTAAATCATGTTTGATGCACTCTGTAAGTTCAATTTTTGCTGTACTGTTTAAACTCGATGAAAGGAACATTGTTGACACTTTTCAGCAAGTTGCAATCATGTAATACAGAAATAAACCGTTTCTCACAAACAAGGTCAAAATCATGTAAGTACAATTTTGCTGTACTGCTTAATCAGGATGATAGAAACACTGTTGACACTTTTCAGCAAGTTGTAATACAGAAATAAACAGTTTTTCAAAAACAAGGTCTCAGTCATGTTTGAGTCACTCTGTAAGTACCATTTTGCTGTACTGTTTAAGCTCGATGAAAGGAACATTGTTGACACTTTTCAGCAAGTTGCAATCATGTAATACAGAAATAAACAGTTTTTCAAAAACAAGGTCTCAGTCATGTTTGAGTCACTCTGTAAGTACCATTTTGCTGTACTGTTTAAGCTCGATGAAAGGAACATTGTTGACACTTTTCAGCAAGTTGCAATCATGAAATACAGAAATAAAGAGTTTCTCACAAACAAGGTCTAAATCATGTTTGATGCACTCTGTAAGTTCAATTTTTGCTGTACTGTTTAAACTCGATGAAAGGAACACTGTTGACACTTTTCAGCAAGTTGCAATCATGTAATACAGAAATGAACAGTTTTTCAAAAACAAGGTCTAAGTCATGTTTAGGTCACTCTGTAAGTACCATTTTGCTGTACTGTTTAAGCTCGATGAAAGGAACATTGTTGACACTTTTCAGCAAGTTGCAATCATGTAATACAGAAATAAACAGTTTTTCAAAAACAAGGTCTCAGTCATGTTGGAGTCACTCTGTAAGTACCATTTTGCTGTACTGTTTAAGCTCGATGAAAGGAACATTGTTGACACTTTTCAGCAAGTTGCAATCATGTAATACAGAAATAAAGAGTTTTTCAAAAACAAGGTCTCAGTCATGTTTGAGTCACTCTGTAAGTACCATTTTGCTGTACTGTTTAAGCTCGATGAAAGGAACATTGTTGACACTTTTCAGCAAGTTGCAATCATGTAATACAGAAATAAACAGTTTTTCAAAAACAAGGTCTCAGTCATGTTTGAGTCACTCTGTAAGTACCATTTTGCTGTACTGTTTAAGCTCGATGAAAGGAACATTGTTGACACTTTTCAGCAAGTTGCAATCATGTAATACAGAAATAAAGAGTTTTTCAAAAACAAGGTCTCAGTCATGTTTGAGTCACTCTGTAAGTACCATTTTGCTGTACTGTTTAAGCTCGATGAAAGGAACATTGTTGACACTTTTCAGCAAGTTGCAATCATGTAATACAGAAATAAACCGATTTTCACAAACAAGGTCTAAATCATGTATGTACAATTTTGCTGTACTGCTTAATCAGGATGATAGAAACACTGTTGACACTTTTCAGCAAGTTGTAATATAGAAATAAACAGTTTTTCACAAACAAGGTCTAAATAATGTTTGATGCACTCTGTAAGTACCATTTTTGCTGTACTGTTTAAACTCGATGAAAGGAACATTGTTGACACTTTTCAGCAAGTTGCAATCATGAAATAAAGAAAAAAACAATTTTTCACAAACAAGGTCTAAATCATGTTTGATGCACTCTGTAAGTTCAATTTTTGCTGTACTGTTTAAACTCGATGAAAGGAACATTGTTGACACTTTTCAGCAAGTTGCAATCATGTAATACAGAAATAAACCGTTTCTCACAAACAAGGTCAAAATCATGTAAGTACAATTTTGCTGTACTGCTTAATCAGGATGATAGAAACACTGTTGACACTTTTCAGCAAGTTGTAATACAGAAATAAACAGTTTTTCAAAAACAAGGTCTCAGTCATGTTTGAGTCACTCTGTAAGTACCATTTTGCTGTACTGTTTAAGCTCGATGAAAGGAACATTGTTGACACTTTTCAGCAAGTTGCAATCATGTAATACAGAAATAAACAGTTTTTCAAAAACAAGGTCTCAGTCATGTTTGAGTCACTCTGTAAGTACCATTTTGCTGTACTGTTTAAGCTCGATGAAAGGAACATTGTTGACACTTTTCAGCAAGTTGCAATCATGTAATACAGAAATAAAGAGTTTTTCAAAAACAAGGTCTCAGTCATGTTTGAGTCACTCTGTAAGTACCATTTTGCTGTACTGTTTAAGCTCGATGAAAGGAACATTGTTGACACTTTTCAGCAAGTTGCAATCATGTAATACAGAAATAAACCGATTTTCACAAACAAGGTCTAAATCATGTATGTACAATTTTGCTGTACTGCTTAATCAGGATGATAGAAACACTGTTGACACTTTTCAGCAAGTTGTAATATAGAAATAAACAGTTTTTCACAAACAAGGTCTAAATAATGTTTGATGCACTCTGTAAGTACCATTTTTGCTGTACTGTTTAAACTCGATGAAAGGAACATTGTTGACACTTTTCAGCAAGTTGCAATCATGAAATACAGAAATAAAGAGTTTCTCACAAACAAGGTCTAAATCAGGTAAGTACAATTTTGCTGTACTGCTTAATCAGGATGATAGAAACACTGTTGACACTTTTCAGCAAGTTGTAATACAGAAATAAACAGTTTTTCAAAAACAAGGTCTCAGTCATGTTTGAGTCACTCTGTAAGTACCATTTTGCTGTACTGTTTAAGCTCGATGAAAGGAACATTGTTGACACTTTTCAGCAAGTTGCAATCATGAAATACAGAAAAAAAAAAATTTTCACAAACAAGGTCTAAATCATGTTTGATGCACTCTGTAAGTTCAATTTTTGCTGTACTGTTTAAACTCGATGAAAGGAACATTGTTGACACTTTTCAGCAAGTTGCAATCATGTAATACAGAAATAAACCGTTTTTCAAAAACAAGGTCAAAATCATGTAAGTACAATTTTGCTGTACTGCTTAATCAGGATGATAGAAACACTGTTGACACTTTTCAGCAAGTTGTAATACAGAAATAAAGAGTTTTTCAAAAACAAGGTCTCAGTCATGTTTGAGTCACTCTGTAAGTACCATTTTGCTGTACTGTTTAAGCTCGATGAAAGGAACATTGTTGACACTTTTCAGCAAGTTGCAATCATGTAATACAGAAATAAACAGTTTTTCAAAAACAAGGTCTCAGTCATGTTTGAGTCACTCTGTAAGTACCATTTTGCTGTACTGTTTAAGCTCGATGAAAGGAACATTGTTGACACTTTTCAGCAAGTTGCAATCATGAAATACAGAAATAAAGAGTTTCTCACAAACAAGGTCTAAATCATGTTTGATGCACTCTGTAAGTTCAATTTTTGCTGTACTGTTTAAACTCGATGAAAGGAACACTGTTGACACTTTTCAGCAAGTTGCAATCATGTAATACAGAAATGAACAGTTTTTCAAAAACAAGGTATAAGTCATGTTTAGGTCACTCTGTAAGTACCATTTTGCTGTACTGTTTAAGCTCGATGAAAGGAACATTGTTGACACTTTTCAGCAAGTTGCAATCATGTAATACAGAAATAAACAGTTTTTCAAAAACAAGGTCTCAGTCATGTTTGAGTCACTCTGTAAGTACCATTTTGCTGTACTGTTTAAGCTCGATGAAAGGAACATTGTTGACACTTTTCAGCAAGTTGCAATCATGTAATACAGAAATAAAGAGTTTTTCAAAAACAAGGTCTCAGTCATGTTTGAGTCACTCTGTAAGTACCATTTTGCTGTACTGTTTAAGCTCGATGAAAGGAACATTGTTGACACTTTTCAGCAAGTTGCAATCATGTAATACAGAAATAAACCGTTTTTCAAAAACAAGGTCAAAATCATGTAAGTACAATTTTGCTGTACTGCTTAATCAGGATGATAGAAACACTGTTGACACTTTTCAGCAAGTTGTAATACAGAAATAAACAGTTTTTCAAAAACAAGGTCTCAGTCATGTTTGAGTCACTCTGTAAGTACCATTTTGCTGTACTGTTTAAGCTCGATGAAAGGAACATTGTTGACACTTTTCAGCAAGTTGCAATCATGAAATACAGAAAAAAACAATTTTTCACAAACAAGGTCTAAATCATGTTTGACGCACTCTGTAAGTACCATTTTTGCTGTACTGTTTAAACTCGATGAAAGGAACATTGTTGACACTTTTCAGCAAGTTGCAATCATGTAATACAGAAATAAACAGTTTTTCACAAACAAGGTCAAAATCATGGAAGTACAATTTTGCTGTACTGCTTAATCAGGATGATAGAAACACTGTTGACACTTTTCAGCAAGTTGTAATACAGAAATAAACAGTTTTTCAAAAACAAGGTCTCAGTCATGTTTGAGTCACTCTGTAAGTACCATTTTGCTGTACTGTTTAAGCTCGATGAAAGGAACATTGTTGACACTTTTCAGCAAGTTGCAATCATGTAATACAGAAATGAACAGTTTTTCAAAAACAAGGTCTAAGTCATGTTTGAGTCACTCTGTAAGTACCATTTTGCTGTACTGTTTAAGCTCGATGAAAGAAACATTGTTGACACTTTTCAGCAAGTTGCAATCATGTAATACAGAAATAAACAGTTTTTCACAAACAAGGTCAAAATCATTGAAGTACAATTTTGCTGTACTGCTTAATCAGGATGATAGAAACACTGTTGACACTTTTCAGCAAGTTGTAATACAGAAATAAACAGTTTTTCAAAAACAAGGTCTCAGTCATGTTTGAGTCACTCTGTAAGTACCATTTTGCTGTACTGTTTAAGCTCGATGAAAGGAACATTGTTGACACTTTTCAGCAAGTTGCAATCATGAAATACAGAAATAAAGAGTTTCTCACAAACAAGGTCTAAATCATGTTTGATGCACTCTGTAAGTTCAATTTTTGCTGTAGTGTTTAAACTCGATGAAAGGAACACTGTTGACACTTTTCAGCAAGTTGCAATCATGTAATACAGAAATAAACAGTTTTTCAAAAACAAGGTCTCAGTCATGTTTGAGTCACTCTGTAAGTACCATTTTGCTGTACTGTTTAAGCTCGATGAAAGGAACATTGTTGACACTTTTCAGCAAGTTGCAATCATGAAATACAGAAATAAAGAGTTTCTCACAAACAAGGTCTAAATCATGTTTGATGCACTCTGTAAGTTCAATTTTTGCTGTACTGTTTAAACTCGATGAAAGGAACACTGTTGACACTTTTCAGCAAGTTGCAATCATGTAATACAGAAATGAACAGTTTTTCAAAAACAAGGTCTAAGTCATGTTTCAGTCACTCTGTAAGTACCATTTTGCTGTACTGTTTAAGCTCGATGAAAGAAACATTGTTGACACTTTTCAGCAAGTTGCAATCATGTAATACAGAAATAAACAGTTTTTCACAAACAAGGTCAAAATCATTGAAGTACAATTTTGCTGTACTGCTTAATCAGGATGATAGAAACACTGTTGACACTTTTCAGCAAGTTGTAATACAGAAATAAACAGTTTTTCAAAAACAAGGTCTCAGTCATGTTTGAGTCACTCTGTAAGTACCATTTTGCTGTACTGTTTAAGCTCGATGAAAGGAACATTGTTGACACTTTTCAGCAATCATGAAATACAGAAATAAAGAGTTTCTCACAAACAAGGTCTAAATCATGTTTGATGCACTCTGTAAGTTCAATTTTTGCTGTAGTGTTTAAACTCGATGAAAGGAACACTGTTGACACTTTTCAGCAAGTTGCAATCATGTAATACAGAAATAAACAGTTTTTCAAAAACAAGGTCTCAGTCATGTTTGAGTCACTCTGTAAGTACCATTTTGCTGTACTGTTTAAGCTCGATGAAAGGAACATTGTTGACACTTTTCAGCAAGTTGCAATCATGAAATACAGAAATAAAGAGTTTCTCACAAACAAGGTCTAAATCATGTTTGATGCACTCTGTAAGTTCAATTTTTGCTGTACTGTTTAAACTCGATGAAAGGAACACTGTTGACACTTTTCAGCAAGTTGCAATCATGTAATACAGAAATGAACAGTTTTTCAAAAACAAGGTCTAAGTCATGTTTGAGTCACTCTGTAAGTACCATTTTGCTGTACTGTTTAAGCTCGATGAAAGAAACATTGTTGACACTTTTCAGCAAGTTGCAATCATGTAATACAGAAATAAACAGTTTTTCACAAACAAGGTCAAAATCATGGAAGTACAATTTTGCTGTACTGCTTAATCAGGATGATAGAAACACTGTTGACACTTTTCAGCAAGTTGTAATACAGAAATAAACAGTTTTTCAAAAACAAGGTCTCAGTCATGTTTGAGTCACTCTGTAAGTACCATTTTGCTGTACTGTTTAAGCTCGATGAAAGGAACATTGTTGACACTTTTCAGCAATCATGAAATACAGAAATAAAGAGTTTCTCACAAACAAGGTCTAAATCATGTTTGATGCACTCTGTAAGTTCAATTTTTGCTGTAGAGTTTAAACTCGATGAAAGGAACACTGTTGACACTTTTCAGCAAGTTGCAATCATGTAATACAGAAATAAACAGTTTTTCAAAAACAAGGTCTCAGTCATGTTTGAGTCACTCTGTAAGTACCATTTTGCTGTACTGTTTAAGCTCGATGAAAGGAACATTGTTGACACTTTTCAGCAAGTTGCAATCATGTAATACAGAAATAAAGAGTTTTTCAAAAACAAGGTCTCAGTCATGTTTGAGTCACTCTGTAAGTACCATTTTGCTGTACTGTTTAAGCTCGATGAAAGGAACATTGTTGACACTTTTCAGCAAGTTGCAATCATGTAATACAGAAATAAACCGTTTTTCAAAAACAAGGTCAAAATCATGTAAGTACAATTTTGCTGTACTGCTTAATCAGGATGATAGAAACACTGTTGACACTTTTCAGCAAGTTGTAATACAGAAATAAACAGTTTTTCAAAAACAAGGTCTCAGTCATGTTTGAGTCACTCTGTAAGTACCATTTTGCTGTACTGTTTAAGCTCGATGAAAGGAACATTGTTGACACTTTTCAGCAAGTTGCAATCATGAAATACAGAAAAAAACAATTTTTCACAAACAAGGTCTAAATCATGTTTGACGCACTCTGTAAGTACCATTTTTGCTGTACTGTTTAAACTCGATGAAAGGAACATTGTTGACACTTTTCAGCAAGTTGCAATCATGTAATACAGAAATAAACAGTTTTTCACAAACAAGGTCAAAATCATGGAAGTACAATTTTGCTGTACTGCTTAATCAGGATGATAGAAACACTGTTGACACTTTTCAGCAAGTTGTAATACAGAAATAAACAGTTTTTCAAAAACAAGGTCTCAGTCATGTTTGAGTCACTCTGTAAGTACCATTTTGCTGTACTGTTTAAGCTCGATGAAAGGAACATTGTTGACACTTTTCAGCAAGTTGCAATCATGTAATACAGAAATGAACAGTTTTTCAAAAACAAGGTCTAAGTCATGTTTGAGTCACTCTGTAAGTACCATTTTGCTGTACTGTTTAAGCTCGATGAAAGAAACATTGTTGACACTTTTCAGCAAGTTGCAATCATGTAATACAGAAATAAACAGTTTTTCACAAACAAGGTCAAAATCATTGAAGTACAATTTTGCTGTACTGCTTAATCAGGATGATAGAAACACTGTTGACACTTTTCAGCAAGTTGTAATACAGAAATAAACAGTTTTTCAAAAACAAGGTCTCAGTCATGTTTGAGTCACTCTGTAAGTACCATTTTGCTGTACTGTTTAAGCTCGATGAAAGGAACATTGTTGACACTTTTCAGCAAGTTGCAATCATGAAATACAGAAATAAAGAGTTTCTCACAAACAAGGTCTAAATCATGTTTGATGCACTCTGTAAGTTCAATTTTTGCTGTACTGTTTAAACTCGATGAAAGGAACACTGTTGACACTTTTCAGCAAGTTGCAATCATGTAATACAGAAATAAACAGTTTTTCAAAAACAAGGTCTCAGTCATGTTTGAGTCACTCTGTAAGTACCATTTTGCTGTACTGTTTAAGCTCGATGAAAGGAACATTGTTGACACTTTTCAGCAAGTTGCAATCATGAAATACAGAAATAAAGAGTTTCTCACAAACAAGGTCTAAATCATGTTTGATGCACTCTGTAAGTTCAATTTTTGCTGTACTGTTTAAACTCGATGAAAGGAACACTGTTGACACTTATCAGCAAGTTGCAATCATGTAATACAGAAATGAACAGTTTTTCAAAAACAAGGTCTAAG
Organism: Salmo salar; assembly: GCF_965601325.2. Taxonomy (NCBI): domain Eukaryota; kingdom Metazoa; phylum Chordata; class Actinopteri; order Salmoniformes; family Salmonidae; genus Salmo; species Salmo salar. The sequence goes on along the minus strand of NC_138297.1, from coordinate 36,318,291 downwards.
TCATGTTTGAGTCACTCTGTAAGTACCATTTTGCTGTACTGTTTAAGCTCGATGAAAGAAACATTGTTGACACTTTTCAGCAAGTTGCAATCATGTAATACAGAAATAAACAGTTTTTCACAAACAAGGTCAAAATCATGGAAGTACAATTTTGCTGTACTGCTTAATCAGGATGATAGAAACACTGTTGACACTTTTCAGCAAGTTGTAATACAGAAATAAACAGTTTTTCAAAAACAAGGTCTCAGTCATGTTTGAGTCACTCTGTAAGTACCATTTTGCTGTACTGTTTAAGCTCGATGAAAGGAACATTGTTGACACTTTTCAGCAAGTTGCAATCATGAAATACAGAAAAAAACAATTTTTCACAAACAAGGTCTAAATCATGTTTGACGCACTCTGTAAGTACCATTTTTGCTGTACTGTTTAAACTCGATGAAAGGAACATTGTTGACACTTTTCAGCAAGTTGCAATCATGTAATACAGAAATAAACAGTTTTTCACAAACAAGGTCAAAATCATGGAAGTACAATTTTGCTGTACTGCTTAATCAGGATGATAGAAACACTGTTGACACTTTTCAGCAAGTTGTAATACAGAAATAAACAGTTTTTCAAAAACAAGGTCTCAGTCATGTTTGAGTCACTCTGTAAGTACCATTTTGCTGTACTGTTTAAGCTCGATGAAAGGAACATTGTTGACACTTTTCAGCAAGTTGCAATCATGTAATACAGAAATAAACAGTTTTTCAAAAACAAGGTCTCAGTCATGTTTGAGTCACTCTGTAAGTACCATTTTGCTGTACTGTTTAAGCTCGATGAAAGGAACATTGTTGACACTTTTCAGCAAGTTGCAATCATGTAATACAGAAATAAAGAGTTTTTCAAAAACAAGGTCTCAGTCATGTTTGAGTCACTCTGTAAGTACCATTTTGCTGTACTGTTTAAGCTCGATGAAAGGAACATTGTTGACACTTTTCAGCAAGTTGCAATCATGTAATACAGAAATAAAGAGTTTTTCAAAAACAAGGTCTCAGTCATGTTTGAGTCACTCTGTAAGTACCATTTTGCTGTACTGTTTGAGCTCGATGAAAGGAACATTGTTGACACTTTTCAGCAAGTTGCAATCATGTAATACAGAAATAAACCGATTTTCACAAACAAGGTCTAAATCATGTATGTACAATTTTGCTGTACTGCTTAATCAGGATGATAGAAACACTGTTGACACTTTTCAGCAAGTTGTAATATAGAAATAAACAGTTTTTCACAAACAAGGTCTAAATAATGTTTAATGCACTCTGTAAGTACCATTTTGCTGTACTGTTTAAGCTCGATGAAAGGAACATTGTTGACACTTTTCAGCAAGTTGCAATCATGAAATACAGAAAAAAACAATTTTTCACAAACAAGGTCTAAATCATGTTTGATGCACTCTGTAAGTTCAATTTTTGCTGTACTGTTTAAACTCGATGAAAGGAACATTGTTGACACTTTTCAGCAAGTTGCAATCATGTAATACAGAAATAAACCGTTTCTCACAAACAAGGTCAAAATCATGTAAGTACAATTTTGCTGTACTGCTTAATCAGGATGATAGAAACACTGTTGACACTTTTCAGCAAGTTGTAATACAGAAATAAACAGTTTTTCAAAAACAAGGTCTCAGTCATGTTTGAGTCACTCTGTAAGTACCATTTTGCTGTACTGTTTAAGCTCGATGAAAGGAACATTGTTGACACTTTTCAGCAAGTTGCAATCATGTAATACAGAAATAAACAGTTTTTCAAAAACAAGGTCTCAGTCATGTTTGAGTCACTCTGTAAGTACCATTTTGCTGTACTGTTTAAGCTCGATGAAAGGAACATTGTTGACACTTTTCAGCAAGTTGCAATCATGAAATACAGAAATAAAGAGTTTCTCACAAACAAGGTCTAAATCATGTTTGATGCACTCTGTAAGTTCAATTTTTGCTGTACTGTTTAAACTCGATGAAAGGAACACTGTTGACACTTTTCAGCAAGTTGCAATCATGTAATACAGAAATGAACAGTTTTTCAAAAACAAGGTCTAAGTCATGTTTAGGTCACTCTGTAAGTACCATTTTGCTGTACTGTTTAAGCTCGATGAAAGGAACATTGTTGACACTTTTCAGCAAGTTGCAATCATGTAATACAGAAATAAACAGTTTTTCAAAAACAAGGTCTCAGTCATGTTGGAGTCACTCTGTAAGTACCATTTTGCTGTACTGTTTAAGCTCGATGAAAGGAACATTGTTGACACTTTTCAGCAAGTTGCAATCATGTAATACAGAAATAAAGAGTTTTTCAAAAACAAGGTCTCAGTCATGTTTGAGTCACTCTGTAAGTACCATTTTGCTGTACTGTTTAAGCTCGATGAAAGGAACATTGTTGACACTTTTCAGCAAGTTGCAATCATGTAATACAGAAATAAACAGTTTTTCAAAAACAAGGTCTCAGTCATGTTTGAGTCACTCTGTAAGTACCATTTTGCTGTACTGTTTAAGCTCGATGAAAGGAACATTGTTGACACTTTTCAGCAAGTTGCAATCATGTAATACAGAAATAAAGAGTTTTTCAAAAACAAGGTCTCAGTCATGTTTGAGTCACTCTGTAAGTACCATTTTGCTGTACTGTTTAAGCTCGATGAAAGGAACATTGTTGACACTTTTCAGCAAGTTGCAATCATGTAATACAGAAATAAACCGATTTTCACAAACAAGGTCTAAATCATGTATGTACAATTTTGCTGTACTGCTTAATCAGGATGATAGAAACACTGTTGACACTTTTCAGCAAGTTGTAATATAGAAATAAACAGTTTTTCACAAACAAGGTCTAAATAATGTTTGATGCACTCTGTAAGTACCATTTTTGCTGTACTGTTTAAACTCGATGAAAGGAACATTGTTGACACTTTTCAGCAAGTTGCAATCATGAAATACAGAAATAAAGAGTTTCTCACAAACAAGGTCTAAATCAGGTAAGTACAATTTTGCTGTACTGCTTAATCAGGATGATAGAAACACTGTTGACACTTTTCAGCAAGTTGTAATACAGAAATAAACAGTTTTTCAAAAACAAGGTCTCAGTCATGTTTGAGTCACTCTGTAAGTACCATTTTGCTGTACTGTTTAAGCTCGATGAAAGGAACATTGTTGACACTTTTCAGCAAGTTGCAATCATGAAATACAGAAAAAAACAATTTTTCACAAACAAGGTCTAAATCATGTTTGATGCACTCTGTAAGTTCAATTTTTGCTGTACTGTTTAAACTCGATGAAAGGAACATTGTTGACACTTTTCAGCAAGTTGCAATCATGTAATACAGAAATAAACCGTTTTTCAAAAACAAGGTCAAAATCATGTAAGTACAATTTTGCTGTACTGCTTAATCAGGATGATAGAAACACTGTTGACACTTTTCAGCAAGTTGTAATACAGAAATAAACAGTTTTTCAAAAACAAGGTCTCAGTCATGTTTGAGTCACTCTGTAAGTACCATTTTGCTGTACTGTTTAAGCTCGATGAAAGGAACATTGTTGACACTTTTCAGCAAGTTGCAATCATGTAATACAGAAATAAACAGTTTTTCAAAAACAAGGTCTCAGTGATGTTTGAGTCACTCTGTAAGTACCATTTTGCTGTACTGTTTAAGCTCGGTGAAAGGAACATTGTTGACACTTTTCAGCAAGTTGCAATCATGAAATACAGAAATAAAGAGTTTCTCACAAACAAGGTCTAAATCATGTTTGATGCACTCTGTAAGTTCAATTTTTGCTGTACTGTTTAAACTCGATGAAAGGAACACTGTTGACACTTTTCAGCAAGTTGCAATCATGTAATACAGAAATGAACAGTTTTTCAAAAACAAGGTATAAGTCATGTTTAGGTCACTCTGTAAGTACCATTTTGCTGTACTGTTTAAGCTCGATGAAAGGAACATTGTTGACACTTTTCAGCAAGTTGCAATCATGTAATACAGAAATAAACAGTTTTTCAAAAACAAGGTCTCAGTCATGTTGGAGTCACTCTGTAAGTACCATTTTGCTGTACTGTTTAAGCTCGATGAAAGGAACATTGTTGACACTTTTCAGCAAGTTGCAATCATGTAATACAGAAATAAAGAGTTTTTCAAAAACAAGGTCTCAGTCATGTTTGAGTCACTCTGTAAGTACCATTTTGCTGTACTGTTTAAGCTCGATGAAAGGAACATTGTTGACACTTTTCAGCAAGTTGCAATCATGTAATACAGAAATAAACCGATTTTCACAAACAAGGTCTAAATCATGTATGTACAACTTTGCTGTACTGCTTAATCAGGATGATAGAAACACTGTTGACACTTTTCAGCAAGTTGTAATATAGAAATAAACAGTTTTTCACAAACAAGGTCTAAATAATGTTTGATGCACTCTGTAAGTACCATTTTTGCTGTACTGTTTAAACTCGATGAAAGGAACATTGTTGACACTTTTCAGCAAGTTGCAATCATGAAATACAGAAATAAAGAGTTTCTCACAAACAAGGTCTAAATCAGGTAAGTACAATTTTGCTGTACTGCTTAATCAGGATGATAGAAACACTGTTGACACTTTTCAGCAAGTTGTAATACAGAAATAAACAGTTTTTCAAAAACAAGGTCTCAGTCATGTTTGAGTCACTCTGTAAGTACCATTTTGCTGTACTGTTTAAGCTCGATGAAAGAAACATTGTTGACACTTTTCAGCAAGTTGCAATCATGTAATACAGAAATAAACAGTTTTTCACAAACAAGGTCAAAATCATGGAAGTACAATTTTGCTGTACTGCTTAATCAGGATGATAGAAACACTGTTGACACTTTTCAGCAAGTTGTAATACAGAAATAAACAGTTTTTCAAAAACAAGGTCTCAGTCATGTTTGAGTCACTCTGTAAGTACCATTTTGCTGTACTGTTTAAGCTCGATGAAAGGAACATTGTTGACACTTTTCAGCAAGTTGCAATCATGAAATACAGAAATAAAGAGTTTCTCACAAACAAGGTCTAAATCATGTTTGATGCACTCTGTAAGTTCAATTTTTGCTGTAGTGTTTAAACTCGATGAAAGGAACACTGTTGACACTTTTCAGCAAGTTGCAATCATGTAATACAGAAATAAACAGTTTTTCAAAAACAAGGTCTCAGTCATGTTTGAGTCACTCTGTAAGTACCATTTTGCTGTACTGTTTAAGCTCGATGAAAGGAACATTGTTGACACTTTTCAGCAAGTTGCAATCATGAAATACAGAAATAAAGAGTTTCTCACAAACAAGGTCTAAATCATGTTTGATGCACTCTGTAAGTTCAATTTTTGCTGTACTGTTTAAACTCGATGAAAGGAACACTGTTGACACTTTTCAGCAAGTTGCAATCATGTAATACAGAAATGAACAGTTTTTCAAAAACAAGGTCTAAGTCATGTTTGAGTCACTCTGTAAGTACCATTTTGCTGTACTGTTTAAGCTCGATGAAAGAAACATTGTTGACACTTTTCAGCAAGTTGCAATCATGTAATACAGAAATAAACAGTTTTTCACAAACAAGGTCAAAATCATGGAAGTACAATTTTGCTGTACTGCTTAATCAGGATGATAGAAACACTGTTGACACTTTTCAGCAAGTTGTAATACAGAAATAAACAGTTTTTCAAAAACAAGGTCTCAGTCATGTTTGAGTCACTCTGTAAGTACCATTTTGCTGTACTGTTTAAGCTCGATGAAAGGAACATTGTTGACACTTTTCAGCAAGTTGCAATCATGAAATACAGAAAAAAACCATTTTTCACAAACAAGGTCTAAATCATGTTTGACGCACTCTGTAAGTACCATTTTTGCTGTACTGTTTAAACTCGATGAAAGGAACATTGTTGACACTTTTCAGCAAGTTGCAATCATGTAATACAGAAATAAACAGTTTTTCACAAACAAGGTCAAAATCATGGAAGTACAATTTTGCTGTACTGCTTAATCAGGAGGATAGAAACACTGTTGACACTTTTCAGCAAGTTGTAATACAGAAATAAACAGTTTTTCAAAAACAAGGTCTCAGTCATGTTTGAGTCACTCTGTAAGTACCATTTTGCTGTACTGTTTAAGCTCGATGAAAGGAACATTGTTGACACTTTTCAGCAAGTTGCAATCATGTAATACAGAAATAAACAGTTTTTCAAAAACAAGGTCTCAGTCATGTTGGAGTCACTCTGTAAGTACCATTTTGCTGTACTGTTTAAGCTCGATGAAAGGAACATTGTTGACACTTTTCAGCAAGTTGCAATCATGTAATACAGAAATGAACAGTTTTTCAAAAACAAGGTCTAAGTCATGTTTGAGTCACTCTGTAAGTACCATTTTGCTGTACTGTTTAAGCTCAATGAAAGAAACATTGTTGACACTTTTCAGCAAGTTGCAATCATGTAATACAGAAATAAACAGTTTTTCACAAACAAGGTCAAAATCATGGAAGTACAATTTTGCTGTACTGCTTAATCAGGATGATAGAAACACTGTTGACACTTTTCAGCAAGTTGTAATACAGAAATAAACAGTTTTTCAAAAACAAGGTCTCAGTCATGTTTGAGTCACTCTGTAAGTAACATTTTGCTGTACTGTTTAAGCTCGATGAAAGGAACATTGTTGACACTTTTCAGCAAGTTGCAATCATGAAATACAGAAATAAAGAGTTTCTCACAAACAAGGTCTAAATCATGTTTGATGCACTCTGTAAGTTCAATTTTTGCTGTAGTGTTTAAACTCGATGAAAGGAACACTGTTGACACTTTTCAGCAAGTTGCAATCATGTAATACAGAAATAAACAGTTTTTCACAAACAAGGTCAAAATCATGGAAGTACAATTTTGCTGTACTGCTTAATCAGGATGATAGAAACACTGTTGACACTTTTCAGCAAGTTGTAATACAGAAATAAACAGTTTTTCAAAAACAAGGTCTCAGTCATGTTTGAGTCACTCTGTAAGTACCATTTTGCTGTACTGTTTAAGCTCGATGAAAGGAACATTGTTGACACTTTTCAGCAAGTTGCAATCATGTAATACAGAAATAAACAGTTTTTCAAAAACAAGGTCTCAGTCATGTTGGAGTCACTCTGTAAGTACCATTTTGCTGTACTGTTTAAGCTCGATGAAAGGAACATTGTTGACACTTTTCAGCAAGTTGCAATCATGTAATACAGAAATGAACAGTTTTTCAAAAACAAGGTCTAAGTCATGTTTGAGTCACTCTGTAAGTACCATTTTGCTGTACTGTTTAAGCTCAATGAAAGAAACATTGTTGACACTTTTCAGCAAGTTGCAATCATGTAATACAGAAATAAACAGTTTTTCACAAACAAGGTCAAAATCATGGAAGTACAATTTTGCTGTACTGCTTAATCAGGATGATAGAAACACTGTTGACACTTTTCAGCAAGTTGTAATACAGAAATAAACAGTTTTTCAAAAACAAGGTCTCAGTCATGTTTGAGTCACTCTGTAAGTAACATTTTGCTGTACTGTTTAAGCTCGATGAAAGGAACATTGTTGACACTTTTCAGCAAGTTGCAATCATGAAATACAGAAATAAAGAGTTTCTCACAAACAAGGTCTAAATCATGTTTGATGCACTCTGTAAGTTCAATTTTTGCTGTAGTGTTTAAACTCGATGAAAGGAACACTGTTGACACTTTTCAGCAAGTTGCAATCATGTAATACAGAAATAAACAGTTTTTCAAAAACAAGGTCTCAGTCATGTTTGAGTCACTCTGTAAGTACCATTTTGCTGTACTGTTTAAGCTCAATGAAAGGAACATTGTTGACACTTTTCAGCAAGTTGCAATCATGAAATACAGAAATAAAGAGTTTCTCACAAACAAGGTCTAAATCATGTTTGATGCACTCTGTAAGTTCAATTTTTGCTGTACTGTTTAAACTCGATGAAAGGAACACTGTTGACACTTTTCAGCAAGTTGCAATCATGTAATACAGAAATGAACAGTTTTTCAAAAACAAGGTCTAAGTCATGTTTGAGTCACTCTGTAAGTACCATTTTGCTGTACTGTTTAAGCTCGATGAAAGGAACATTGTTGACACTTTTCAGCAAGTTGCAATCATGTAATACAGAAATAAACAGTTTTTCAAAAACAAGGTCTCAGTCATGTTGGAGTCACTCTGTAAGTACCATTTTGCTGTACTGTTTAAGCTCGATGAAAGGAACATTGTTGACACTTTTCAGCAAGTTGCAATCATGTAATACAGAAATGAACAGTTTTTCAAAAACAAGGTCTAAGTCATGTTTGAGTCACTCTGTAAGTACCATTTTGCTGTACTGTTTAAGCTCAATGAAAGAAACATTGTTGACACTTTTCAGCAAGTTGCAATCATGTAATACAGAAATAAACAGTTTTTCACAAACAAGGTCAAAATCATGGAAGTACAATTTTGCTGTACTGCTTAATCAGGATGATAGAAACACTGTTGACACTTTTCAGCAAGTTGTAATACAGAAATAAACAGTTTTTCAAAAACAAGGTCTCAGTCATGTTTGAGTCACTCTGTAAGTAACATTTTGCTGTACTGTTTAAGCTCGATGAAAGGAACATTGTTGACACTTTTCAGCAAGTTGCAATCATGAAATACAGAAATAAAGAGTTTCTCACAAACAAGGTCTAAATCATGTTTGATGCACTCTGTAAGTTCAATTTTTGCTGTAGTGTTTAAACTCGATGAAAGGAACACTGTTGACACTTTTCAGCAAGTTGCAATCATGTAATACAGAAATAAACAGTTTTTCAAAAACAAGGTCTCAGTCATGTTTGAGTCACTCTGTAAGTACCATTTTGCTGTACTGTTTAAGCTCGATGAAAGGAACATTGTTGACACTTTTCAGCAAGTTGCAATCATGAAATACAGAAATAAAGAGTTTCTCACAAACAAGGTCTAAATCATGTTTGATGCACTCTGTAAGTTCAATTTTTGCTGTACTGTTTAAGCTCAATGAAAGAAACATTGTTGACACTTTTCAGCAAGTTGCAATCATGTAATACAGAAATAAACAGTTTTTCACAAACAAGGTCAAAATCATGGAAGTACAATTTTGCTGTACTGCTTAATCAGGATGATAGAAACACTGTTGACACTTTTCAGCAAGTTGTAATACAGAAATAAACAGTTTTTCAAAAACAAGGTCTCAGTCATGTTTGAGTCACTCTGTAAGTAACATTTTGCTGTACTGTTTAAGCTCGATGAAAGGAACATTGTTGACACTTTTCAGCAAGTTGCAATCATGAAATACAGAAATAAAGAGTTTCTCACAAACAAGGTCTAAATCATGTTTGATGCACTCTGTAAGTTCAATTTTTGCTGTAGTGTTTAAACTCGATGAAAGGAACACTGTTGACACTTTTCAGCAAGTTGCAATCATGTAATACAGAAATAAACAGTTTTTCAAAAACAAGGTCTCAGTCATGTTTGAGTCACTCTGTAAGTACCATTTTGCTGTACTGTTTAAGCTCAATGAAAGGAACATTGTTGACACTTTTCAGCAAGTTGCAATCATGAAATACAGAAATAAAGAGTTTCTCACAAACAAGGTCTAAATCATGTTTGATGCACTCTGTAAGTTCAATTTTTGCTGTACTGTTTAAACTCGATGAAAGGAACACTGTTGACACTTTTCAGCAAGTTGCAATCATGTAATACAGAAATGAACAGTTTTTCAAAAACAAGGTCTAAGTCATGTTTGAGTCACTCTGTAAGTACCATTTTGCTGTACTGTTTAAGCTCGATGAAAGGAACATTGTTGACACTTTTCAGCAAGTTGCAATCATGTAATACAGAAATAAACAGTTTTTCAAAAACAAGGTCTCAGTCATGTTGGAGTCACTCTGTAAGTACCATTTTGCTGTACTGTTTAAGCTCGATGAAAGGAACATTGTTGACACTTTTCAGCAAGTTGCAATCATGTAATACAGAAATGAACAGTTTTTCAAAAACAAGGTCTAAGTCATGTTTGAGTCACTCTGTAAGTACCATTTTGCTGTACTCTTTAAGCTCAATGAAAGAAACATTGTTGACACTTTTCAGCAAGTTGCAATCATGTAATACAGAAATAAACAGTTTTTCACAAACAAGGTCAAAATCATGGAAGTACAATTTTGCTGTACTGCTTAATCAGGATGATAGAAACACTGTTGACACTTTTCAGCAAGTTGTAATACAGAAATAAACAGTTTTTCAAAAACAAGGTCTCAGTCATGTTTGAGTCACTCTGTAAGTAACATTTTGCTGTACTGTTTAAGCTCGATGAAAGGAACATTGTTGACACTTTTCAGCAAGTTGCAATCATGAAATACAGAAATAAAGAGTTTCTCACAAACAAGGTCTAAATCATGTTTGATGCACTCTGTAAGTTCAATTTTTGCTGTAGTGTTTAAACTCGATGAAAGGAACACTGTTGACACTTTTCAGCAAGTTGCAATCATGTAATACAGAAATAAACAGTTTTTCAAAAACAAGGTCTCAGTCATGTTTGAGTCACTCTGTAAGTACCATTTTGCTGTACTGTTTAAGCTCGATGAAAGGAACATTGTTGACACTTTTCAGCAAGTTGCAATCATGAAATACAGAAATAAAGAGTTTCTCACAAACAAGGTCTAAATCATGTTTGATGCACTCTGTAAGTTCAATTTTTGCTGTACTGTTTAAGCTCAATGAAAGAAACATTGTTGACACTTTTCAGCAAGTTGCAATCATGTAATACAGAAATAAACAGTTTTTCACAAACAAGGTCAAAATCATGGAAGTACAATTTTGCTGTACTGCTTAATCAGGATGATAGAAACACTGTTGACACTTTTCAGCAAGTTGTAATACAGAAATAAACAGTTTTTCAAAAACAAGGTCTCAGTCATGTTTGAGTCACTCTGTAAGTAACATTTTGCTGTACTGTTTAAGCTCGATGAAAGGAACATTGTTGACACTTTTCAGCAAGTTGCAATCATGAAATACAGAAATAAAGAGTTTCTCACAAACAAGGTCTAAATCATGTTTGATGCACTCTGTAAGTTCAATTTTTGCTGTAGTGTTTAAACTCGATGAAAGGAACACTGTTGACACTTTTCAGCAAGTTGCAATCATGTAATACAGAAATAAACAGTTTTTCAAAAACAAGGTCTCAGTCATGTTTGAGTCACTCTGTAAGTACCATTTTGCTGTACTGTTTAACCTGTTGGGTCTAGGGGGCAGCATTTGCACGTCTGGATAAAAAAAATGTACCCGATTTAATCTGGTTACTAATCCTACCCAGTAACTAGAATATGCATATACTTATTATATATGGATAGAAAACACTCTAAAGTTTCCAAAACTGTTTGAATGGTGTCTGTGAGTATAACAGAACTCATTTGGCAGGCAAAACCCTGAGACATTTTCTGACAGGAAGTGGATACCTGATGTGTTGTATTGACTTTAAACCTCTCCCATTGAAAAACACAGGGGTTTAGGAATATTTTGGCACTTCCTATTGCTTCCACTAGATGTCACCAGCCTTTACAAAGTGTTTTGAGTCTTCTGGAGGGAGATCTGACCGAACAAGAGCCATGGAACGGTGATGTCCCATTAGACACCTGGCGCGCTACTTCATGTTGGGTACCCTCGTTCCAATACGTTATAAAAGGCTATGCATTCGTCCACCTTGAATATTATTCATGTTCTGGTTAAAAAAGGCCCTAATGATTTATGCTATACAACGTTTGACATGTTTGAACGAACGGAAATATATTTTTTCCCCTCGTTCATGACGAGAAGTCCGGCTGGCTTACATCATGTGCTAACGAGACGGAGATTTTTGGACATAAATGATGAGCTTTTTTGAACAAAACTACATTCGTTATGGACCTGTGATACCTGGAAGTGACATCTGATGAAGAGAATCAAAGGTAATGGATTATTTACATAGTATTTTCGATTTTAGATCTCCCCAACATGACGTCTAGTCTGTATCGCAACGCGTATTTTTCTGGGCACAGTGCTCAGATTATTGCAAAGTGTGATTTCCCAGTAAGGTTATTTTTAAATCTGGCAAGTTGATTGCGTTCAAAAGATGTAAATCTATAATTCTTTAAATGACAATATAATATTTTACCAATGTTTTCTAATTTTAATTATTTAATTTCTGACGCTGACTTGACTGCCGGTTATTGGAGGGAAACGATTTCCTCAACATCAATGCCATAGTAAAACGCTGTTTTTGTATATAAATATGAACTTGATAGAACTAAAAATGCATGCATTGTCTAACATAATGTCCTAGGAGTGTCATCTGATGGAGATTGTAAAAGGTTAGTGTATCATTTTAGCTGGTTTTATGGTTTTGGTGACCCTGTCTTTGACTTGACAAAACATTACACACAACTCTTGTAAATGTACTGTCCTAACATACTCTAAATTTATGCTTTCGCCGTAAAACCTTTTTGAAATCGTAAAACGTGGTTAGATTAAGGAGATGTTTATCTTTCAAATGGTGTAACATAGTTGTATTTTTGAAAAATTTGAATTTTGACATTTATTTGGATTCAAATTTGCCGCTCTTGAAATGCACCTGCTGTTGATGGAGTGCACCACAGGTGGCACGCTAGCGTCCCACCTAGCCCCAAGAGGTTAAGCTCAATGAAAGGAACATTGTTGACACTTTTCAGCAAGTTGCAATCATGAAATACAGAAATAAAGAGTTTCTCACAAACAAGGTCTAAATCATGTTTGATGCACTCTGTAAGTTCAATTTTTGCTGTACTGTTTAAACTCGATGAAAGGAACACTGTTGACACTTTTCAGCAAGTTGCAATCATGTAATACAGAAATAAACAGTTTTTCAAAAACAAGGTCTCAGTCATGTTTGAGTCACTCTGTAAGTACCATTTTGCTGTACTGTTTAAGCTCGATGAAAGGAACATTGTTGACACTTTTCAGCAAGTTGCAATCATGAAATACAGAAATAAAGAGTTTCTCACAAACAAGGTCTAAATCATGTTTGATGCACTCTGTAAGTTCAATTTTTGCTGTACTGTTTAAGCTCAATGAAAGAAACATTGTTGACACTTTTCAGCAAGTTGCAATCATGTAATACAGAAATAAACAGTTTTTCACAAACAAGGTCAAAATCATGGAAGTACAATTTTGCTGTACTGCTTAATCAGGATGATAGAAACACTGTTGACACTTTTCAGCAAGTTGTAATACAGAAATAAACAGTTTTTCAAAAACAAGGTCTCAGTCATGTTTGAGTCACTCTGTAAGTAACATTTTGCTGTACTGTTTAAGCTCGATGAAAGGAACATTGTTGACACTTTTCAGCAAGTTGCAATCATGAAATACAGAAATAAAGAGTTTCTCACAAACAAGGTCTAAATCATGTTTGATGCACTCTGTAAGTTCAATTTTTGCTGTAGTGTTTAAACTCGATGAAAGGAACACTGTTGACACTTTTCAGCAAGTTGCAATCATGTAATACAGAAATAAACAGTTTTTCAAAAACAAGGTCTCAGTCATGTTTGAGTCACTCTGTAAGTACCATTTTGCTGTACTGTTTAAGCTCAATGAAAGAAACATTGTTGACACTTTTCAGCAAGTTGCAATCATGAAATACAGAAATAAAGAGTTTCTCACAAACAAGGTCTAAATCATGTTTGATGCACTCTGTAAGTTCAATTTTTGCTGTAGTGTTTAAACTCGATGAAAGGAACACTGTTGACACTTTTCAGCAAGTTGCAATCATGTAATACAGAAATAAACAGTTTTTCAAAAACAAGGTCTCAGTCATGTTTGAGTCACTCTGTAAGTACCATTTTGCTGTACTGTTTAAGCTCGATGAAAGGAACATTGTTGACACTTTTCAGCAAGTTGCAATCATGAAATACAGAAATAAAGAGTTTCTCACAAACAAGGTCTAAATCATGTTTGATGCACTCTGTAAGTTCAATTTTTGCTGTACTGTTTAAGCTCAATGAAAGAAACATTGTTGACACTTTTCAGCAAGTTGCAATCATGTAATACAGAAATAAACAGTTTTTCACAAACAAGGTCAAAATCATGGAAGTACAATTTTGCTGTACTGCTTAATCAGGATGATAGAAACACTGTTGACACTTTTCAGCAAGTTGTAATACAGAAATAAACAGTTTTTCAAAAACAAGGTCTCAGTCATGTTTGAGTCACTCTGTAAGTAACATTTTGCTGTACTGTTTAAGCTCGATGAAAGGAACATTGTTGACACTTTTCAGCAAGTTGCAATCATGAAATACAGAAATAAAGAGTTTCTCACAAACAAGGTCTAAATCATGTTTGATGCACTCTGTAAGTTCAATTTTTGCTGTACTGTTTAAACTCGATGAAAGGAACACTGTTGACACTTTTCAGCAAGTTGCAATCATGTAATACAGAAATGAACAGTTTTTCAAAAACAAGGTCTAAGTCATGTTTGAGTCACTCTGTAAGTACCATTTTGCTGTACTGTTTAAGCTCGATGAAAGGAACATTGTTGACACTTTTCAGCAAGTTGCAATCATGTAATACAGAAATAAACAGTTTTTCAAAAACAAGGTCTCAGTCATGTTGGAGTCACTCTGTAAGTACCATTTTGCTGTACTGTTTAAGCTCGATGAAAGGAACATTGTTGACACTTTTCAGCAAGTTGCAATCATGTAATACAGAAATGAACAGTTTTTCAAAAACAAGGTCTAAGTCATGTTTGAGTCACTCTGTAAGTACCATTTTGCTGTACTGTTTAAGCTCAATGAAAGAAACATTGTTGACACTTTTCAGCAAGTTGCAATCATGTAATACAGAAATAAACAGTTTTTCACAAACAAGGTCAAAATCATGGAAGTACAATTTTGCTGTACTGCTTAATCAGGATGATAGAAACACTGTTGACACTTTTCAGCAAGTTGTAATACAGAAATAAACAGTTTTTCAAAAACAAGGTCTCAGTCATGTTTGAGTCACTCTGTAAGTAACATTTTGCTGTACTGTTTAAGCTCGATGAAAGGAACATTGTTGACACTTTTCAGCAAGTTGCAATCATGAAATACAGAAATAAAGAGTTTCTCACAAACAAGGTCTAAATCATGTTTGATGCACTCTGTAAGTTCAATTTTTGCTGTAGTGTTTAAACTCGATGAAAGGAACACTGTTGACACTTTTCAGCAAGTTGCAATCATGTAATACAGAAATAAACAGTTTTTCAAAAACAAGGTCTCAGTCATGTTTGAGTCACTCTGTAAGTACCATTTTGCTGTACTGTTTAAGCTCGATGAAAGGAACATTGTTGACACTTTTCAGCAAGTTGCAATCATGAAATACAGAAATAAAGAGTTTCTCACAAACAAGGTCTAAATCATGTTTGATGCACTCTGTAAGTTCAATTTTTGCTGTACTGTTTAAACTCGATGAAAGGAACACTATTGACACTTTTCAGCAAGTTGCAATCATGTAATACAGAAATGAACAGTTTTTCAAAAACAAGGTCTAAGTCATGTTTGAGTCACTCTGTAAGTACCATTTTGCTGTACTGTTTAAGCTCGATGAAAGAAACATTGTTGACACTTTTCAGCAAGTTGCAATCATGTAATACAGAAATAAACAGTTTTTCACAAACAAGGTCAAAATCATGGAAGTACAATTTTGCTGTACTGCTTAATCAGGATGATAGAAACACTGTTGACACTTTTCAGCAAGTTGTAATACAGAAATAAACAGTTTTTCAAAAACAAGGTCTCAGTCATGTTTGAGTCACTCTGTAAGTACCATTTTGCTGTACTGTTTAAGCTCGATGAAAGGAACATTGTTGACACTTTTCAGCAAGTTCCAATCATGAAATACAGAAAAAAACAATTTCTCACAAACAAGGTCTAAATCATGTTTGACGCACTCTGTAAGTTCCATTTTTGCTGTACTGTTTAAACTCGATGAAAGGAACATTGTTGACACTTTTCAGCAAGTTGCAATCATGTAATACAGAAATAAACAGTTTTTCACAAACAAGGTCAAAATCATGGAAGTACAATTTTGCTGTACTGCTTAATCAGGATGATAGAAACACTGTTGACACTTTTCAGCAAGTTGTAATACAGAAATAAACAGTTTTTCAAAAACAAGGTCTTAGTCATGTTTGAGTCACTCTGTAAGTACCATTTTGCTGTACTGTTTAAGCTCGATGAAAGGAACATTGTTGACACTTTTCAGCAATTTGCAATCATGTAATACAGAAATAAACAGTTTTTCAAAAACAAGGTCTCAGTCATGTTGGAGTCACTCTGTAGGTACCATTTTGCTGTACTGTTTAAGCTCGATGAAAGGAACATTGTTGACACTTTTCAGCAAGTTGCAATCATGTAATACAGAAATGAACAGTTTTTCAAAAACAAGGTCTAAGTCATGTTTGAGTCACTCTGTAAGTACCATTTTGCTGTACTGTTTAAGCTCAATGAAAGAAACATTGTTGACACTTTTCAGCAAGTTGCAATCATGTAATACAGAAATAAACAGTTTTTCACAAACAAGGTCAAAATCATGGAAGTACAATTTTGCTGTACTGCTTAATCAGGATGATAGAAACACTGTTGACACTTTTCAGCAAGTTGTAATACAGAAATAAACAGTTTTTCAAAAACAAGGTCTCAGTCATGTTTGAGTCACTCTGTAAGTACCATTTTGCTGTACTGTTTAAGCTCGATGAAAGGAACATTGTTGACACTTTTCAGCAAGTTGCAATCATGAAATACAGAAATAAAGAGTTTCTCACAAACAAGGTCTAAATCATGTTTGATGCACTCTGTAAGTTCAATTTTTGCTGTACTGTTTAAACTCGATGAAAGGAACACTGTTGACACTTTTCAGCAAGTTGCAATCATGTAATACAGAAATGAACAGTTTTTCAAAAACAAGGTCTAAGTCATGTTTGAGTCACTCTGTAAGTACCATTTTGCTGTACTGTTTAAGCTCAATGAAAGAAACATTGTTGACACTTTTCAGCAAGTTGCAATCATGTAATACAGAAATAAACAGTTTTTCACAAACAAGGTCAAAATCATGGAAGTACAATTTTGCTGTACTGCTTAATCAGGATGATAGAAACACTGTTGACACTTTTCAGCAAGTTGTAATACAGAAATAAACAGTTTTTCAAAAACAAGGTCTCAGTCATGTTTGAGTCACTCTGTAAGTAACATTTTGCTGTACTGTTTAAGCTCGATGAAAGGAACATTGTTGACACTTTTCAGCAAGTTGCAATCATGAAATACAGAAATAAAGAGTTTCTCACAAACAAGGTCTAAATCATGTTTGATGCACTCTGTAAGTTCAATTTTTGCTGTAGTGTTTAAACTCGATGAAAGGAACACTGTTGACACTTTTCAGCAAGTTGCAATCATGTAATACAGAAATAAACAGTTTTTCAAAAACAAGGTCTCAGTCATGTTTGAGTCACTCTGTAAGTACCATTTTGCTGTACTGTTTAAGCTCGATGAAAGGAACATTGTTGACACTTTTCAGCAAGTTGCAATCATGAAATACAGAAATAAAGAGTTTCTCACAAACAAGGTCTAAATCATGTTTGATGCACTCTGTAAGTTCAATTTTTGCTGTACTGTTTAAACTCGATGAAAGGAACACTATTGACACTTTTCAGCAAGTTGCAATCATGTAATACAGAAATGAACAGTTTTTCAAAAACAAGGTCTAAGTCATGTTTGAGTCACTCTGTAAGTACCATTTTGCTGTACTGTTTAAGCTCGATGAAAGAAACATTGTTGACACTTTTCAGCAAGTTGCAATCATGTAATACAGAAATAAACAGTTTTTCACAAACAAGGTCAAAATCATGGAAGTACAATTTTGCTGTACTGCTTAATCAGGATGATAGAAACACTGTTGACACTTTTCAGCAAGTTGTAATACAGAAATAAACAGTTTTTCAAAAACAAGGTCTCAGTCATGTTTGAGTCACTCTGTAAGTACCATTTTGCTGTACTGTTTAAGCTCGATGAAAGGAACATTGTTGACACTTTTCAGCAAGTTCCAATCATGAAATACAGAAAAAAACAATTTCTCACAAACAAGGTCTAAATCATGTTTGACGCACTCTGTAAGTTCCATTTTTGCTGTACTGTTTAAACTCGATGAAAGGAACATTGTTGACACTTTTCAGCAAGTTGCAATCATGTAATACAGAAATAAACAGTTTTTCACAAACAAGGTCAAAATCATGGAAGTACAATTTTGCTGTACTGCTTAATCAGGATGATAGAAACACTGTTGACACTTTTCAGCAAGTTGTAATACAGAAATAAACAGTTTTTCAAAAACAAGGTCTTAGTCATGTTTGAGTCACTCTGTAAGTACCATTTTGCTGTACTGTTTAAGCTCGATGAAAGGAACATTGTTGACACTTTTCAGCAATTTGCAATCATGTAATACAGAAATAAACAGTTTTTCAAAAACAAGGTCTCAGTCATGTTGGAGTCACTCTGTAGGTACCATTTTGCTGTACTGTTTAAGCTCGATGAAAGGAACATTGTTGACACTTTTCAGCAAGTTGCAATCATGTAATACAGAAATGAACAGTTTTTCAAAAACAAGGTCTAAGTCATGTTTGAGTCACTCTGTAAGTACCATTTTGCTGTACTGTTTAAGCTCAATGAAAGAAACATTGTTGACACTTTTCAGCAAGTTGCAATCATGTAATACAGAAATAAACAGTTTTTCACAAACAAGGTCAAAATCATGGAAGTACAATTTTGCTGTACTGCTTAATCAGGATGATAGAAACACTGTTGACACTTTTCAGCAAGTTGTAATACAGAAATAAACAGTTTTTCAAAAACAAGGTCTCAGTCATGTTTGAGTCACTCTGTAAGTACCATTTTGCTGTACTGTTTAAGCTCGATGAAAGGAACATTGTTGACACTTTTCAGCAAGTTGCAATCATGAAATACAGAAATAAAGAGTTTCTCACAAACAAGGTCTAAATCATGTTTGATGCACTCTGTAAGTTCAATTTTTGCTGTACTGTTTAAACTCGATGAAAGGAACACTGTTGACACTTTTCAGCAAGTTGCAATCATGTAATACAGAAATGAACAGTTTTTCAAAAACAAGGTCTAAGTCATGTTTGAGTCACTCTGTAAGTACCATTTTGCTGTACTGTTTAAGCTCGATGAAAGAAACATTGTTGACACTTTTCAGCAAGTTGCAATCATGTAATACAGAAATAAACAGTTTTTCACAAACAAGGTCAAAATCATGGAAGTACAATTTTGCTGTACTGCTTAATCAGGATGATAGAAACACTGTTGACACTTTTCAGCAAGTTGTAATACAGAAATAAACAGTTTTTCAAAAACAAGGTCTCAGTCATGTTTGAGTCACTCTGTAAGTACCATTTTGCTGTACTGTTTAAGCTCGATGAAAGGAACATTGTTGACACTTTTCAGCAAGTTGCAATCATGAAATACAGAAAAAAACAATTTTTCACAAACAAGGTCTAAATCATGTTTGACGCACTCTGTAAGTACCATTTTTGCTGTACTGTTTAAACTCGATGAAAGGAACATTGTTGACACTTTTCAGCAAGTTGCAATCATGTAATACAGAAATAAACAGTTTTTCACAAACAAGGTCAAAATCATGGAAGTACAATTTCGCTGTACTGCTTAATCAGGATGATAGAAACACTGTTGACACTTTTCAGCAAGTTGTAATACAGAAATAAACAGTTTTTCAAAAACAAGGTCTCAGTCATGTTTGAGTCACTCTGTAAGTACCATTTTGCTGTACTGTTTAAGCTCGATGAAAGGAACATTGTTGACACTTTTCAGCAAGTTGCAATCATGTAATACAGAAATAAACAGTTTTTCAAAAACAAGGTCTCAGTCATGTTTGAGTCACTCTGTAAGTACCATTTTGCTGTACTGTTTAAGCTCGATGAAAGGAACATTGTTGACACTTTTCAGCAAGTTGCAATCATGTAATACAGAAATAAAGAGTTTTTCAAAAACAAGGTCTCAGTCATGTTTGAGTCACTCTGTAAGTACCATTTTGCTGTACTGTTTAAGCTCGATGAAAGGAACATTGTTGACACTTTTCAGCAAGTTGCAATCATGTAATACAGAAATAAACCGATTTTCACAAACAAGGTCTAAATCATGTATGTACAATTTTGCTGTACTGCTTAATCAGGATGATAGAAACACTGTTGACACTTTTCAGCAAGTTGTAATATAGAAATAAACAGTTTTTCACAAACAAGGTCTAAATAATGTTTGATGCACTCTGTAAGTACCATTTTTGCTGTACTGTTTAAACTCGATGAAAGGAACATTGTTGACACTTTTCAGCAAGTTGCAATCATGAAATACAGAAATAAAGAGTTTCTCACAAACAAGGTCTAAATCAGGTAAGTACAATTTTGCTGTACTGCTTAATCAGGATGATAGAAACACTGTTGACACTTTTCAGCAAGTTGTAATACAGAAATAAACAGTTTTTCAAAAACAAGGTCTCAGTCATGTTGGAGTCACTCTGTAAGTACCATTTTGCTGTACTGTTTAAGCTCGATGAAAGGAACATTGTTGACACTTTTCAGCAAGTTGCAATCATGTAATACAGAAATGAACAGTTTTTCAAAAACAAGGTCTAAGTCATGTTTGAGTCACTCTGTAAGTACCATTTTGCTGTACTGTTTAAGCTCAATGAAAGAAACATTGTTGACACTTTTCAGCAAGTTGCAATCATGTAATACAGAAATAAACAGTTTTTCACAAACAAGGTCAAAATCATGGAAGTACAATTTTGCTGTACTGCTTAATCAGGATGATAGAAACACTGTTGACACTTTTCAGCAAGTTGTAATACAGAAATAAACAGTTTTTCAAAAACAAGGTCTCAGTCATGTTTGAGTCACTCTGTAAGTACCATTTTGCTGTACTGTTTAAGCTCGATGAAAGGAACATTGTTGACACTTTTCAGCAAGTTGCAATCATGAAATACAGAAAAAAACAATTTTTCACAAACAAGGTCTAAATCATGTTTGATGCACTCTGTAAGTTCAATTTTTGCTGTAGTGTTTAAACTCGATGAAAGGAACACTGTTGACACTTTTCAGCAAGTTGCAATCATGTAATACAGAAATAAACAGTTTTTCAAAAACAAGGTCTCAGTCATGTTTGAGTCACTCTGTAAGTACCATTTTGCTGTACTGTTTAAGCTCGATGAAAGGAACATTGTTGACACTTTTCAGCAAGTTGCAATCATGAAATACAGAAATAAAGAGTTTCTCACAAACAAGGTCTAAATCATGTTTGATGCACTCTGTAAGTTCAATTTTTGCTGTACTGTTTAAACTCGATGAAAGGAACACTGTTGACACTTTTCAGCAAGTTGCAATCATGTAATACAGAAATAAACCGTTTTTCAAAAACAAGGTCTCAGTCATGTTTGAGTCACTCTGTAAGTACCATTTTGCTGTACTGTTTAAGCTCGATGAAAGGAACATTGTTGACACTTTTCAGCAAGTTGCAATCATGAAATACAGAAATAAAGAGTTTCTCACAAACAAGGTCTCAGTCATGTTTGAGTCACTCTGCAAGTAACATTTTGCTGTACTGTTTAAGCTCGATGAAAGGAACATTGTTGACACTTTTCAGCAAGTTGCAATCATGAAATACAGAAATAAAGAGTTTCTCACAAACAAGGTCTAAATCATGTTTGATGCACTCTGTAAGTTCAATTTTTGCTGTAGTGTTTAAACTCGATGAAAGGAACACTGTTGACACTTTTCAGCAAGTTGCAATCATGTAATACAGAAATAAACAGTTTTTCAAAAACAAGGTCTCAGTCATGTTTGAGTCACTCTGTAAGTACCATTTTGCTGTACTGTTTAAGCTCGATGAAAGGAACATTGTTGACACTTTTCAGCAAGTTGCAATCATGAAATACAGAAATAAAGAGTTTCTCACAAACAAGGTCTAAATCATGTTTGATGCACTCTGTAAGTTCAATTTTTGCTGTACTGTTTAAACTCGATGAAAGGAACACTGTTGACACCTTTCAGCAAGTTGCAATCATGTAATACAGAAATGAACAGTTTTTCAAAAACAAGGTCTAAGTCATGTTTGAGTCACTCTGTAAGTACCATTTTGCTGTACTGTTTAAGCTCGATGAAAGGAACATTGTTGACACTTTTCAGCAAGTTGCAATCATGTAATACAGAAATAAACAGTTTTTCAAAAACAAGGTCTCAGTCATGTTTGAGTCACTCTGTAAGTACCATTTTGCTGTACTGTTTAAGCTCGATGAAAGGAACATTGTTGACACTTTTCAGCAAGTTGCAATCATGAAATACAGAAATAAAGAGTTTCTCACGAACAAGGTCTAAATCATGTTTGATGCACTCTGTAAGTTCAATTTTTGCTGTACTGTTTAAACTCGATGAAAGGAACATTGTTGACACTTTTCAGCAAGTTGCAATCATGTAATACAGAAATAAACCGATTTTCACAAACAAGGTCTAAATCATGTATGTACAATTTTGCTGTACTGCTTAATCAGGATGATAGAAACACTGTTGACACTTTTCAGCAAGTTGTAATATAGAAATAAACAGTTTTTCACAAACAAGGTCTAAATAATGTTTGATGCACTCTGTAAGTACCATTTTTGCTGTACTGTTTAAACTCGATGAAAGGAACATTGTTGACACTTTTCAGCAAGTTGCAATCATGAAATACAGAAATAAAGAGTTTCTCACAAACAAGGTCTAAATCAGGTAAGTACAATTTTGCTGTACTGCTTAATCAGGATGATAGAAACACTGTTGACACTTTTCAGCAAGTTGTAATACAGAAATAAACAGTTTTTCAAAAACAAGGTCTCAGTCATGTTTGAGTCACTCTGTAAGTACCATTTTGCTGTACTGTTTAAGCTCGATGAAAGGAACATTGTTGACACTTTTCAGCAAGTTGCAATCATGAAATAGAGAAAAAAACAATTTTTCACAAACAAGGTCTAAATCATGTTTGACGCACTCTGTAAGTACCATTTTTGCTGTACTGTTTAAACTCGATGAAAGGAACATTGTTGACACTTTTCAGCAAGTTGCAATCATGAAATACAGAAATAAAGAGTTTCTCACAAACAAGGTCTAAATCATGTTTGATGCACTCTGTAAGTTCAATTTTTGCTGTACTGTTTAAACTCGATGAAAGGAACACTGTTGACACCTTTCAGCAAGTTGCAATCATGTAATACAGAAATGAACAGTTTTTCAAAAACAAGGTCTAAGTCATGTTTGAGTCACTCTGTAAGTACCATTTTGCTGTACTGTTTAAGCTCGATGAAAGGAACATTGTTGACACTTTTCAGCAAGTTGCAATCATGTAATACAGAAATAAACAGTTTTTCAAAAACAAGGTCTCAGTCATGTTGGAGTCACTCTGTAAGTACCATTTTGCTGTACTGTTTAAGCTCGATGAAAGGAACATTGTTGACACTTTTCAGCAAGTTGCAATCATGTAATACAGAAATGAACAGTTTTTCAAAAACAAGGTCTAAGTCATGTTTGAGTCACTCTGTAAGTACCATTTTGCTGTACTGTTTAAGCTCAATGAAAGAAACATTGTTGACACTTTTCAGCAAGTTGCAATCATGTAATACAGAAATAAACAGTTTTTCACAAACAAGGTCAAAATCATGGAAGTACAATTTTGCTGTACTGCTTAATCAGGATGATAGAAACACTGTTGACACTTTTCAGCAAGTTGTAATACAGAAATAAACAGTTTTTCAAAAACAAGGTCTCAGTCATGTTTGAGTCACTCTGTAAGTACCATTTTGCTGTACTGTTTAAGCTCGATGAAAGGAACATTGTTGACACTTTTCAGCAAGTTGCAATCATGAAATACAGAAATAAAGAGTTTCTCACAAACAAGGTCTAAATCATGTTTGATGCACTCTGTAAGTTCAATTTTTGCTGTACTGTTTAAACTCGATGAAAGGAACACTGTTGACACTTTTCAGCAAGTTGCAATCATGTAATACAGAAATAAACAGTTTTTCAAAAACAAGGTCTCAGTCATGTTTGAGTCACTCTGTAAGTACCATTTTGCTGTACTGTTTAAGCTCGATGAAAGGAACATTGTTGACACTTTTCAGCAAGTTGCAATCATGAAATACAGAAATAAAGAGTTTCTCACAAACAAGGTCTCAGTCATGTTTGAGTCACTCTGCAAGTAACATTTTGCTGTACTGTTTAAGCTCGATGAAAGGAACATTGTTGACACTTTTCAGCAAGTTGCAATCATGAAATACAGAAATAAAGAGTTTCTCACAAACAAGGTCTAAATCATGTTTGATGCACTCTGTAAGTTCAATTTTTGCTGTAGTGTTTAAACTCGATGAAAGGAACACTGTTGACACTTTTCAGCAAGTTGCAATCATGTAATACAGAAATAAACAGTTTTTCAAAAACAAGGTCTCAGTCATGTTTGAGTCACTCTGTAAGTACCATTTTGCTGTACTGTTTAAGCTCGATGAAAGGAACATTGTTGACACTTTTCAGCAAGTTGCAATCATGAAATACAGAAATAAAGAGTTTCTCACAAACAAGGTCTAAATCATGTTTGATGCACTCTGTAAGTTCAATTTTTGCTGTACTGTTTAAACTCGATGAAAGGAACACTGTTGACACTTTTCAGCAAGTTGCAATCATGTAATACAGAAATGAACAGTTTTTCAAAAACAAGGTCTAAGTCATGTTTGAGTCACTCTGTAAGTACCATTTTGCTGTACTGTTTAAGCTCGATGAAAGGAACATTGTTGACACTTTTCAGCAAGTTGCAATCATGTAATACAGAAATAAACAGTTTTTCAAAAACAAGGTCTCAGTCATGTTGGAGTCACTCTGTAAGTACCATTTTGCTGTACTGTTTAAGCTCGATGAAAGGAACATTGTTGACACTTT
Source organism: Salmo salar (assembly GCF_965601325.2). Taxonomy (NCBI): domain Eukaryota; kingdom Metazoa; phylum Chordata; class Actinopteri; order Salmoniformes; family Salmonidae; genus Salmo; species Salmo salar. The sequence goes on along the minus strand of NC_138297.1, from coordinate 36,293,244 downwards.
TCAGCAAGTTGCAATCATGTAATACAGAAATGAACAGTTTTTCAAAAACAAGGTCTAAGTCATGTTTGAGTCACTCTGTAAGTACCATTTTGCTGTACTGTTTAAGCTCAATGAAAGAAACATTGTTGACACTTTTCAGCAAGTTGCAATCATGTAATACAGAAATAAACAGTTTTTCACAAACAAGGTCAAAATCATGGAAGTACAATTTTGCTGTACTGCTTAATCAGGATGATAGAAACACTGTTGACACTTTTCAGCAAGTTGTAATACAGAAATAAACAGTTTTTCAAAAACAAGGTCTCAGTCATGTTTGAGTCACTCTGTAAGTAACATTTTGCTGTACTGTTTAAGCTCGATGAAAGGAACATTGTTGACACTTTTCAGCAAGTTGCAATCATGAAATACAGAAATAAAGAGTTTCTCACAAACAAGGTCTCAGTCATGTTGGAGTCACTCTGTAAGTACCATTTTGCTGTACTGTTTAAGCTCGATGAAAGGAACATTGTTGACACTTTTCAGCAAGTTGCAATCATGTAATACAGAAATGAACAGTTTTTCAAAAACAAGGTCTAAGTCATGTTTGAGTCACTCTGTAAGTACCATTTTGCTGTACTGTTTAAGCTCAATGAAAGAAACATTGTTGACACTTTTCAGCAAGTTGCAATTATGTAATACAGAAATAAACAGTTTTTCACAAACAAGGTCAAAATCATGGAAGTACAATTTTGCTGTACTGCTTAATCAGGATGATAGAAACACTGTTGACACTTTTCAGCAAGTTGTAATACAGAAATAAACAGTTTTTCAAAAACAAGGTCTCAGTCATGTTTGAGTCACTCTGTAAGTAACATTTTGCTGTACTGTTTAAGCTCGATGAAAGGAACATTGTTGACACTTTTCAGCAAGTTGCAATCATGAAATACAGAAATAAAGAGTTTCTCACAAACAAGGTCTAAATCATGTTTGATGCACTCTGTAAGTTCAATTTTTGCTGTAGTGTTTAAACTCGATGAAAGGAACACTGTTGACACTTTTCAGCAAGTTGCAATCATGTAATACAGAAATAAACAGTTTTTCAAAAACAAGGTCTCAGTCATGTTTGAGTCACTCTGTAAGTACCATTTTGCTGTACTGTTTAAGCTCGATGAAAGGAACATTGTTGACACTTTTCAGCAAGTTGCAATCATGAAATACAGAAATAAAGAGTTTCTCACAAACATGGTCTAAATCATGTTTGATGCACTCTGTAAGTTCAATTTTTGCTGTACTGTTTAAACTCGATGAAAGGAACACTGTTGACACTTTTCAGCAAGTTGCAATCATGTAATACAGAAATGAACAGTTTTTCAAAAACAAGGTCTAAGTCATGTTTGAGTCACTCTGTAAGTACCATTTTGCTGTACTGTTTAAGCTCGATGAAAGGAACATTGTTGACACTTTTCAGCAAGTTGCAATCATGTAATACAGAAATAAACAGTTTTTCAAAAACAAGGTCTCAGTCATGTTGGAGTCACTCTGTAAGTACCATTTTGCTGTACTGTTTAAGCTCGATGAAAGGAACATTGTTGACACTTTTCAGCAAGTTGCAATCATGTAATACAGAAATGAACAGTTTTTCAAAAACAAGGTCTAAGTCATGTTTGAGTCACTCTGTAAGTACCATTTTGCTGTACTGTTTAAGCTCAATGAAAGAAACATTGTTGACACTTTTCAGCAAGTTGCAATCATGTAATACAGAAATAAACAGTTTTTCACAAACAAGGTCAAAATCATGGAAGTACAATTTTGCTGTACTGCTTAATCAGGATGATAGAAACACTGTTGACACTTTTCAGCAAGTTGTAATACAGAAATAAACAGTTTTTCAAAAACAAGGTCTCAGTCATGTTTGAGTCACTCTGTAAGTAACATTTTGCTGTACTGTTTAAGCTCGATGAAAGGAACATTGTTGACACTTTTCAGCAAGTTGCAATCATGAAATATAGAAATAAAGAGTTTCTCACAAACAAGGTCTAAATCATGTTTGATGCACTCTGTAAGTTCAATTTTTGCTGTAGTGTTTAAACTCGATGAAAGGAACACTGTTGACACTTTTCAGCAAGTTGCAATCATGTAATACAGAAATAAACAGTTTTTCAAAAACAAGGTCTCAGTCATGTTTGAGTCACTCTGTAAGTACCATTTTGCTGTACTGTTTAAGCTCGATGAAAGGAACATTGTTGACACTTTTCAGCAAGTTGCAATCATGAAATACAGAAATAAAGAGTTTCTCACAAACAAGGTCTAAATCATGTTTGATGCACTCTGTAAGTTCAATTTTTGCTGTACTGTTTAAACTCGATGAAAGGAACACTGTTGACACTTTTCAGCAAGTTGCAATCATGTAATACAGAAATGAACAGTTTTTCAAAAACAAGGTCTAAGTCATGTTTGAGTCACTCTGTAAGTACCATTTTGCTGTACTGTTTAAGCTCGATGAAAGAAACATTGTTGACACTTTTCAGCAAGTTGCAATCATGTAATACAGAAATAAACAGTTTTTCACAAACAAGGTCAAAATCATGGAAGTACAATTTTGCTGTACTGCTTAATCAGGATGATAGAAACACTGTTGACACTTTTCAGCAAGTTGTAATACAGAAATAAACAGTTTTTCAAAAACAAGGTCTCAGTCATGTTTGAGTCACTCTGTAAGTACCATTTTGCTGTACTGTTTAAGCTCGATGAAAGGAACATTGTTGACACTTTTCAGCAAGTTGCAATCATGTAATACAGAAATAAACAGTTTTTCAAAAACAAGGTCTCAGTCATGTTGGAGTCACTCTGTAAGTACCATTTTGCTGTACTGTTTAAGCTCGATGAAAGGAACATTGTTGACACTTTTCAGCAAGTTGCAATCATGTAATACAGAAATGAACAGTTTTTCAAAAACAAGGTCTAAGTCATGTTTGAGTCACTCTGTAAGTACCATTTTGCTGTACTGTTTAAGCTCAATGAAAGAAACATTGTTGACACTTTTCAGCAAGTTGCAATCATGTAATACAGAAATAAACAGTTTTTCACAAACAAGGTCAAAATCATGGAAGTACAATTTTGCTGTACTGCTTAATCAGGATGATAGAAACACTGTTGACACTTTTCAGCAAGTTGTAATACAGAAATAAACAGTTTTTCAAAAACAAGGTCTCAGTCATGTTTGAGTCACTCTGTAAGTAACATTTTGCTGTACTGTTTAAGCTCGATGAAAGGAACATTGTTGACACTTTTCAGCAAGTTGCAATCATGAAATACAGAAATAAAGAGTTTCTCACAAACAAGGTCTAAATCATGTTTGATGCACTCTGTAAGTTCAATTTTTGCTGTAGTGTTTAAACTCGATGAAAGGAACACTGTTGACACTTTTCAGCAAGTTGCAATCATGTAATACAGAAATAAACAGTTTTTCAAAAACAAGGTCTCAGTCATGTTTGAGTCACTCTGTAAGTACCATTTTGCTGTACTGTTTAAGCTCGATGAAAGGAACATTGTTGACACTTTTCAGCAAGTTGCAATCATGAAATACAGAAATAAAGAGTTTCTCACAAACAAGGTCTAAATCATGTTTGATGCACTCTGTAAGTTCAATTTTTGCTGTACTGTTTAAACTCGATGAAAGGAACACTGTTGACACTTTTCAGCAAGTTGCAATCATGTAATACAGAAATGAACAGTTTTTCAAAAACAAGGTCTAAGTCATGTTTGAGTCACTCTGTAAGTACCATTTTGCTGTACTGTTTAAGCTCGATGAAAGGAACATTGTTGACACTTTTCAGCAAGTTGCAATCATGTAATACAGAAATAAACAGTTTTTCAAAAACAAGGTCTCAGTCATGTTGGAGTCACTCTGTAAGTACCATTTTGCTGTACTGTTTAAGCTCGATGAAAGGAACATTGTTGACACTTTTCAGCAAGTTGCAATCATGTAATACAGAAATGAACAGTTTTTCAAAAACAAGGTCTAAGTCATGTTTGAGTCACTCTGTAAGTACCATTTTGCTGTACTGTTTAAGCTCAATGAAAGAAACATTGTTGACACTTTTCAGCAAGTTGCAATCATGTAATACAGAAATAAACAGTTTTTCACAAACAAGGTCAAAATCATGGAAGTACAATTTTGCTGTACTGCTTAATCAGGATGATAGAAACACTGTTGACACTTTTCAGCAAGTTGTAATACAGAAATAAACAGTTTTTCAAAAACAAGGTCTCAGTCATGTTTGAGTCACTCTGTAAGTAACATTTTGCTGTACTGTTTAAGCTCGATGAAAGGAACATTGTTGACACTTTTCAGCAAGTTGCAATCATGAAATACAGAAATAAAGAGTTTCTCACAAACAAGGTCTAAATCATGTTTGATGCACTCTGTAAGTTCAATTTTTGCTGTAGTGTTTAAACTCGATGAAAGGAACACTGTTGACACTTTTCAGCAAGTTGCAATCATGTAATACAGAAATAAACAGTTTTTCAAAAACAAGGTCTCAGTCATGTTTGAGTCACTCTGTAAGTACCATTTTGCTGTACTGTTTAAGCTCGATGAAAGGAACATTGTTGACACTTTTCAGCAAGTTGCAATCATGAAATACAGAAATAAAGAGTTTCTCACAAACAAGGTCTAAATCATGTTTGATGCACTCTGTAAGTTCAATTTTTGCTGTACTGTTTAAACTCGATGAAAGGAACACTGTTGACACTTTTCAGCAAGTTGCAATCATGTAATACAGAAATGAACAGTTTTTCAAAAACAAGGTCTAAGTCATGTTTGAGTCACTCTGTAAGTACCATTTTGCTGTACTGTTTAAGCTCGATGAAAGAAACATTGTTGACACTTTTCAGCAAGTTGCAATCATGTAATACAGAAATAAACAGTTTTTCACAAACAAGGTCAAAATCATGGAAGTACAATTTTGCTGTACTGCTTAATCAGGATGATAGAAACACTGTTGACACTTTTCAGCAAGTTGTAATACAGAAATAAACAGTTTTTCAAAAACAAGGTCTCAGTCATGTTTGAGTCACTCTGTAAGTACCATTTTGCTGTACTGTTTAAGCTCGATGAAAGGAACATTGTTGACACTTTTCAGCAAGTTGCAATCATGTAATACAGAAATAAACAGTTTTTCAAAAACAAGGTCTCAGTCATGTTGGAGTCACTCTGTAGGTACCATTTTGCTGTACTGTTTAAGCTCGATGAAAGGAACATTGTTGACACTTTTCAGCAAGTTGCAATCATGTAATACAGAAATGAACAGTTTTTCAAAAACAAGGTCTAAGTCATGTTTGAGTCACTCTGTAAGTACCATTTTGCTGTACTGTTTAAGCTCAATGAAAGAAACATTGTTGACACTTTTCAGCAAGTTGCAATCATGTAATACAGAAATAAACAGTTTTTCACAAACAAGGTCAAAATCATGGAAGTACAATTTTGCTGTACTGCTTAATCAGGATGATAGAAACACTGTTGACACTTTTCAGCAAGTTGTAATACAGAAATAAACAGTTTTTCAAAAACAAGGTCTCAGTCATGTTTGAGTCACTCTGTAAGTACCATTTTGCTGTACTGTTTAAGCTCGATGAAAGGAACATTGTTGACACTTTTCAGCAAGTTGCAATCATGAAATACAGAAAAAAACAATTTTTCACAAACAAGGTCTAAATCATGTTTGACGCACTCTGTAAGTACCATTTTTGCTGTACTGTTTAAACTCGATGAAAGGAACATTGTTGACACTTTTCAGCAAGTTGCAATCATGTAATACAGAAATAAACAGTTTTTCACAAACAAGGTCAAAATCATGGAAGTACAATTTCGCTGTACTGCTTAATCAGGATGATAGAAACACTGTTGACACTTTTCAGCAAGTTGTAATACAGAAATAAAGAGTTTTTCAAAAACAAGGTCTCAGTCATGTTTGAGTCACTCTGTAAGTACCATTTTGCTGTACTGTTTAAGCTCGATGAAAGGAACATTGTTGACACTTTTCAGCAAGTTGCAATCATGTAATACAGAAATAAACCGATTTTCACAAACAAGGTCTAAATCATGTATGTACAATTTTGCTGTACTGCTTAATCAGGATGATAGAAACACTGTTGACACTTTTCAGCAAGTTGTAATATAGAAATAAACAGTTTTTCACAAACAAGGTCTAAATAATGTTTGATGCACTCTGTAAGTACCATTTTTGCTGTACTGTTTAAACTCGATGAAAGGAACATTGTTGACACTTTTCAGCAAGTTGCAATCATGAAATACAGAAATAAAGAGTTTCTCACAAACAAGGTCTAAATCAGGTAAGTACAATTTTGCTGTACTGCTTAATCAGGATGATAGAAACACTGTTGACACTTTTCAGCAAGTTGTAATACAGAAATAAACAGTTTTTCAAAAACAAGGTCTCAGTCATGTTTGAGTCACTCTGTAAGTACCATTTTGCTGTACTGTTTAAGCTCGATGAAAGGAACATTGTTGACACTTTTCAGCAAGTTGCAATCATGAAATACAGAAAAAAACAATTTTTCACAAACAAGGTCTAAATCATGTTTGATGCACTCTGTAAGTTCAATTTTTGCTGTACTGTTTAAACTCGATGAAAGGAACATTGTTGACACTTTTCAGCAAGTTGCAATCATGTAATACAGAAATAAACAGTTTTTCACAAACAAGGTCAAAATCATGGAAGTACAATTTTGCTGTACTGCTTAATCAGGATGATAGAAACACTGTTGACACTTTTCAGCAAGTTGTAATACAGAAATAAACAGTTTTTCAAAAACAAGGTCTCAGTCATGTTTGAGTCACTCTGTAAGTACCATTTTGCTGTACTGTTTAAGCTCGATGAAAGGAACATTGTTGACACTTTTCAGCAAGTTGCAATCATGTAATACAGAAATAAACAGTTTTTCAAAAACAAGGTCTCAGTCATGTTGGAGTCACTCTGTAAGTACCATTTTGCTGTACTGTTTAAGCTCGATGAAAGGAACATTGTTGACACTTTTCAGCAAGTTGCAATCATGTAATACAGAAATGAACAGTTTTTCAAAAACAAGGTCTAAGTCATGTTTGAGTCACTCTGTAAGTATCATTTTGCTGTACTGTTTAAGCTCAATGAAAGAAACATTGTTGACACTTTTCAGCAAGTTGCAATCATGTAATACAGAAATAAACAGTTTTTCACAAACAAGGTCAAAATCATGGAAGTACAATTTTGCTGTACTGCTTAATCAGGATGATAGAAACACTGTTGACACTTTTCAGCAAGTTGTAATACAGAAATAAACAGTTTTTCAAAAACAAGGTCTCAGTCATGTTTGAGTCACTCTGTAAGTACCATTTTGCTGTACTGTTTAAGCTCGATGAAAGGAACATTGTTGACACTTTTCAGCAAGTTGCAATCATGAAATACAGAAAAAAACAATTTTTCACAAACAAGGTCTAAATCATGTTTGATGCACTCTGTAAGTTCAATTTTTGCTGTAGTGTTTAAACTCGATGAAAGGAACACTGTTGACACTTTTCAGCAAGTTGCAATCATGTAATACAGAAATAAACAGTTTTTCAAAAACAAGGTCTCAGTCATGTTTGAGTCACTCTGTAAGTACCATTTTGCTGTACTGTTTAAGCTCGATGAAAGGAACATTGTTGACACTTTTCAGCAAGTTGCAATCATGAAATACAGAAATAAAGAGTTTCTCACAAACAAGGTCTAAATCATGTTTGATGCACTCTGTAAGTTCAATTTTTGCTGTACTGTTTAAACTCGATGAAAGGAACACTGTTGACACTTTTCAGCAAGTTGCAATCATGTAATACAGAAATGAACAGTTTTTCAAAAACAAGGTCTAAGTCATGTTTGAGTCACTCTGTAAGTACCATTTTGCTGTACTGTTTAAGCTCGATGAAAGAAACATTGTTGACACTTTTCAGCAAGTTGCAATCATGTAATACAGAAATAAACAGTTTTTCACAAACAAGGTCAAAATCATGGAAGTACAATTTTGCTGTACTGCTTAATCAGGATGATAGAAACACTGTTGACACTTTTCAGCAAGTTGTAATACAGAAATAAACAGTTTTTCAAAAACAAGGTCTCAGTCATGTTTGAGTCACTCTGTAAGTACCATTTTGCTGTACTGTTTAAGCTCGATGAAAGGAACATTGTTGACACTTTTCAGCAAGTTGCAATCATGAAATACAGAAAAAAACAATTTTTCACAAACAAGGTCTAAATCATGTTTGACGCACTCTGTAAGTTCCATTTATGCTGTACTGTTTAATCAGGATGATAGAAACACTGTTGACACTTTTCAGCAAGTTGTAATACAGAAATAAACAGTTTTTCAAAAACAAGGTCTCAGTCATGTTTGAGTCACTCTGTAAGTACCATTTTGCTGTACTGTTTAAGCTCGATGAAAGGAACATTGTTGACACTTTTCAGCAAGTTGCAATCATGTAATACAGAAATAGAGTTTTTCAAAAACAAGGTCTCAGTCATGTTTGAGTCACTCTGTAAGTACCATTTTGCTGTACTGTTTAAGCTCGATGAAAGGAACATTGTTGACACTTTTCAGCAAGTTGCAATCATGAAATACAGAAATAAAGAGTTTCTCACAAACAAGGTCTAAATCATGTTTGATGCACTCTGTAAGTTCAATTTTTGCTGTACTGTTTAAACCCGATGAAAGGAACACTGTTGACACTTTTCAGCAAGTTGCAATCATGTAATACAGAAATGAACAGTTTTTCAAAAACAAGGTCTAAGTCATGTTTGAGTCACTCTGTAAGTACCATTTTGCTGTACTGTTTAAGCTCGATGAAAGGAACATTGTTGACACTTTTCAGCAAGTTGCAATCATGTAATACAGAAATAAACAGTTTTTCAAAAACAAGGTCTCAGTCATGTTTGAGTCACTCTGTAAGTACCATTTTGCTGTACTGTTTAAGCTCGATGAAAGGAACATTGTTGACACTTTTCAGCAAGTTGCAATCATGAAATACAGAAATAAAGAGTTTCTCACAAACAAGGTCTAAATCATGTTTGATGCACTCTGTAAGTTCAATTTTTGCTGTACTGTTTAAACTCGATGAAAGGAACACTGTTGACACTTTTCAGCAAGTTGCAATCATGTAATACAGAAATGAACAGTTTTTCAAAAACAAGGTCTAAGTCATGTTTGAGTCACTCTGTAAGTACCATTTTGCTGTACTGTTTAAGCTCGATGAAAGAAACATTGTTGACACTTTTCAGCAAGTTGCAATCATGTAATACAGAAATAAACAGTTTTTCACAAACAAGGTCAAAATCATGGAAGTACAATTTTGCTGTACTGCTTAATCAGGATGATAGAAACACTGTTGACACTTTTCAGCAAGTTGTAATACAGAAATAAACAGTTTTTCAAAAACAAGGTCTCAGTCATGTTTGAGTCACTCTGTAAGTACCATTTTGCTGTACTGTTTAAGCTCGATGAAAGGAACATTGTTGACACTTTTCAGCAAGTTGCAATCATGTAATACAGAAATAAACAGTTTTTCAAAAACAAGGTCTCAGTCATGTTTGAGTCACTCTGTAAGTACCATTTTGCTGTACTGTTTAAGCTCGATGAAAGGAACATTGTTGACACTTTTCAGCAAGTTGCAATCATGAAATACAGAAATAAAGAGTTTCTCACAAACAAGGTCTAAATCATGTTTGATGAACTCTGTAAGTTCAATTTTTGCTGTACTGTTTAAACTCGATGAAAGGAACACTGTTGACACTTTTCAGCAAGTTGCAATCATGTAATACAGAAATGAACAGTTTTTCAAAAACAAGGTCTAAGTCATGTTTAGGTCACTCTGTAAGTACCATTTTGCTGTACTGTTTAAGCTCGATGAAAGGAACATTGTTGACACTTTTCAGCAAGTTGCAATCATGTAATACAGAAATAAACAGTTTTTCAAAAACAAGGTCTCAGTCATGTTTGAGTCACTCTGTAAGTACCATTTTGCTGTACTGTTTAAGCTCGATGAAAGGAACATTGTTGACACTTTTCAGCAAGTTGCAATCATGTAATACAGAAATAAACCGATTTTCACAAACAAGGTCTAAATCATGTATGTACAATTTTGCTGTACTGCTTAATCAGGATGATAGAAACACTGTTGACACTTTTCAGCAAGTTGTAATATAGAAATAAACAGTTTTTCACAAACAAGGTCTAAATAATGTTTGATGCACTCTGTAAGTACCATTTTTGCTGTACTGTTTAAACTCGATGAAAGGAACATTGTTGACACTTTTCAGCAAGTTGCAATCATGAAATACAGAAATAAAGAGTTTCTCACAAACAAGGTCTAAATCAGGTAAGTACAATTTTGCTGTACTGCTTAATCAGGATGATAGAAACACTGTTGACACTTTTCAGCAAGTTGTAATACAGAAATAAACAGTTTTTCAAAAACAAGGTCTCAGTCATGTTTGAGTCACTCTGTAAGTACCATTTTGCTGTACTGTTTAAGCTCGATGAAAGGAACATTGTTGACACTTTTCAGCAAGTTGCAATCATGAAATACAGAAAAAAACAATTTTTCACAAACAAGGTCTAAATCATGTTTGATGCACTCTGTAAGTTCAAATTTTGCTGTACTGTTTAAACTCGATGAAAGGAACATTGTTGACACTTTTCAGCAAGATGCAATCATGTAATACAGAAATAAACCGTTTTTCAAAAACAAGGTCAAAATCATGTAAGTACAATTTTGCTGTACTGCTTAATCAGGATGATAGAAACACTGTTGACACTTTTCAGCAAGTTGTAATACAGAAATAAACAGTTTTTCAAAAACAAGGTCTCAGTCATGTTTGAGTCACTCTGTAAGTACCATTTTGCTGTACTGTTTAAGCTCGATGAAAGGAACATTGTTGACACTTTTCAGCAAGTTGCAATCATGAAATACAGAAAAAAACAATTTTTCACAAACAAGGTCTAAATCATGTTTGATGCACTCTGTAAGTTCAAATTTTGCTGTACTGTTTAAACTCGATGAAAGGAACATTGTTGACACTTTTCAGCAAGATGCAATCATGTAATACAGAAATAAACCGTTTTTCAAAAACAAGGTCAAAATCATGTAAGTACAATTTTGCTGTACTGCTTAATCAGGATGATAGAAACACTGTTGACACTTTTCAGCAAGTTGTAATACAGAAATAAACAGTTTTTCAAAAACAAGGTCTCAGTCATGTTTGAGTCACTCTGTAAGTACCATTTTGCTGTACTGTTTAAGCTCGATGAAAGGAACATTGTTGACACTTTTCAGCAAGTTGCAATCATGAAATACAGAAAAAAACAATTTTTCACAAACAAGGTCTAAATCATGTTTGACGCACTCTGTAAGTACCATTTTTGCTGTACTGTTTAAACTCGATGAAAGGAACATTGTTGACACTTTTCAGCAAGTTGCAATCATGTAATACAGAAATAAACAGTTTTTCACAAACAAGGTCAAAATCATGGAAGTACAATTTTGCTGTACTGCTTAATCAGGATGATAGAAACACTGTTGACACTTTTCAGCAAGTTGTAATACAGAAATAAACAGTTTTTCAAAAACAAGGTCTCAGTCATGTTTGAGTCACTCTGTAAGTACCATTTTGCTGTACTGTTTAAGCTCGATGAAAGGAACATTGTTGACACTTTTCAGCAAGTTGCAATCATGAAATACAGAAAAAAACAATTTTTCACAAACAAGGTCTAAATCATGTTTGACGCACTCTGTAAGTTCCATTTTTGCTGTACTGTTTAATCAGGATGATAGAAACACTGTTGACACTTTTCAGCAAGTTGTAATACAGAAATAAACAGTTTTTCAAAAACAAGGTCTCAGTCATGTTTGAGTCACTCTGTAAGTACCATTTTGCTGTACTGTTTAAACTCGATGAAAGGAACATTGTTGACACTTTTCAGCAAGTTGCAATCATGTAATACAGAAATAAACAGTTTTTCACAAACAAGGTCAAAATCATGGAAGTACAATTTTGCTGTACTGCTTAATCAGGATGATAGAAACACTGTTGACACTTTTCAGCAAGTTGTAATACAGAAATAAACAGTTTTTCAAAAACAAGGTCTCAGTCATGTTTGAGTCACTCTGTAAGTACCATTTTGCTGTACTGTTTAAGCTCGATGAAAGGAACATTGTTGACACTTTTCAGCAAGTTGCAATCATGAAATACAGAAAAAAAAAAAATTCACAAACAAGGTCTAAATCATGTTTGATGCACTCTGTAAGTTCAATTTTTGCTGTACTGTTTAAACTCGATGAAAGGAACACTGTTGACACTTTTCAGCAAGTTGCAATCATGTAATACAGAAATGAACAGTTTTTCAAAAACAAGGTCTAAGTCATGTTTGAGTCACTCTGTAAGTACCATTTTGCTGTACTGTTTAAGCTCGATGAAAGAAACATTGTTGACACTTTTCAGCAAGTTGCAATCATGTAATACAGAAATAAACAGTTTTTCACAAACAAGGTCAAAATCATGGAAGTACAATTTTGCTGTACTGCTTAATCAGGATGATAGAAACACTGTTGACACTTTTCAGCAAGTTGTAATACAGAAATAAACAGTTTTTCAAAAACAAGGTCTCAGTCATGTTTGAGTCACTCTGTAAGTACCATTTTGCTGTACTGTTTAAGCTCGATGAAAGGAACATTGTTGACACTTTTCAGCAAGTTGCAATCATGTAATACAGAAATAAACAGTTTTTCAAAAACAAGGTCTCAGTCATGTTTGAGTCACTCTGTAAGTACCATTTTGCTGTACTGTTTAAGCTCGATGAAAGGAACATTGTTGACACTTTTCAGCAAGTTGCAATCATGAAATACAGAAATAAAGAGTTTCTCACAAACAAGGTCTAAATCATGTTTGATGAACTCTGTAAGTTCAATTTTTGCTGTACTGTTTAAACTCGATGAAAGGAACACTGTTGACACTTTTCAGCAAGTTGCAATCATATAATACAGAAATGAACAGTTTTTCAAAAACAAGGTCTAAGTCATGTTTAGGTCACTCTGTAAGTACCATTTTGCTGTACTGTTTAAGCTCGATGAAAGGAACATTGTTGACACTTTTCAGCAAGTTGCAATCATGTAATACAGAAATAAACAGTTTTTCAAAAACAAGGTCTCAGTCATGTTTGAGTCACTCTGTAAGTACCATTTTGCTGTACTGTTTAAGCTCGATGAAAGGAACATTGTTGACACTTTTCAGCAAGTTGCAATCATGTAATACAGAAATAAACCGATTTTCACAAACAAGGTCTAAATCATGTATGTACAATTTTGCTGTACTGCTTAATCAGGATGATAGAAACACTGTTGACACTTTTCAGCAAGTTGTAATATAGAAATAAACAGTTTTTCAAAAACAAGGTCTCAGTCATGTTTGAGTCACTCTGTAAGTACCATTTTGCTGTACTGTTTAAGCTCGATGAAAGGAACATTGTTGACACTTTTCAGCAAGTTGCAATCATGAAATACAGAAAAAAACAATTTTTCACAAACAAGGTCTAAATCATGTTTGACGCACTCTGTAAGTTCCATTTTTGCTGTACTGTTTAATCAGGATGATAGAAACACTGTTGACACTTTTCAGCAAGTTGTAATACAGAAATAAACAGTTTTTCAAAAACAAGGTCTCAGTCATGTTTGAGTCACTCTGTAAGTACCATTTTGCTGTACTGTTTAAGCTCGATGAAAGGAACATTGTTGACACTTTTCAGCAAGTTGCAATCATGAAATACAGAAAAAAACAATTTTTCACAAACAAGGTCAAAATCATGTTTGACGCACTCTGTAAGTACCATTTTTGCTGTAATGTTTAAACTCGATGAAAGGAACATTGTTGACACTTTTCAGCAAGTTGCAATCATGTAATACAGAAATAAACAGTTTTTCACAAACAAGGTCAAAATCATGGAAGTACAATTTTGCTGTACTGCTTAATCAGGATGATAGAAACACTGTTGACACTTTTCAGCAAGTTGTAATACAGAAATAAACAGTTTTTCAAAAACAAGGTCTCAGTCATGTTTGAGTCACTCTGTAAGTACCATTTTGCTGTACTGTTTAAGCTCGATGAAAGGAACATTGTTGACACTTTTCAGCAAGTTGCAATCATGAAATACAGAAAAAAAAAAATTTCACAAACAAGGTCTAAATCATGTTTGATGCACTCTGTAAGTTCAATTTTTGCTGTACTGTTTAAACTCGATGAAAGGAACACTGTTGACACTTTTCAGCAAGTTGCAATCATGTAATACAGAAATGAACAGTTTTTCAAAAACAAGGTCTAAGTCATGTTTGAGTCACTCTGTAAGTACCATTTTGCTGTACTGTTTAAGCTCGATGAAAGAAACATTGTTGACACTTTTCAGCAAGTTGCAATCATGTAATACAGAAATAAACAGTTTTTCACAAACAAGGTCAAAATCATGGAAGTACAATTTTGCTGTACTGCTTAATCAGGATGATAGAAACACTGTTGACACTTTTCAGCAAGTTGTAATACAGAAATAAACAGTTTTTCAAAAACAAGGTCTCAGTCATGTTTGAGTCACTCTGTAAGTACCATTTTGCTGTACTGTTTAAGCTCGATGAAAGGAACATTGTTGACACTTTTCAGCAAGTTGCAATCATGTAATACAGAAATAAACAGTTTTTCAAAAACAAGGTCTCAGTCATGTTTGAGTCACTCTGTAAGTACCATTTTGCTGTACTGTTTAAGCTCGATGAAAGGAACATTGTTGACACTTTTCAGCAAGTTGCAATCATGAAATACAGAAATAAAGAGTTTCTCACAAACAAGGTCTAAATCATGTTTGATGAACTCTGTAAGTTCAATTTTTGCTGTACTGTTTAAACTCGATGAAAGGAACACTGTTGACACTTTTCAGCAAGTTGCAATCATATAATACAGAAATGAACAGTTTTTCAAAAACAAGGTCTAAGTCATGTTTAGGTCACTCTGTAAGTACCATTTTGCTGTACTGTTTAAGCTCGATGAAAGGAACATTGTTGACACTTTTCAGCAAGTTGCAATCATGTAATACAGAAATAAACAGTTTTTCAAAAACAAGGTCTCAGTCATGTTTGAGTCACTCTGTAAGTACCATTTTGCTGTACTGTTTAAGCTCGATGAAAGGAACATTGTTGACACTTTTCAGCAAGTTGCAATCATGTAATACAGAAATAAACCGATTTTCACAAACAAGGTCTAAATCATGTATGTACAATTTTGCTGTACTGCTTAATCAGGATGATAGAAACACTGTTGACACTTTTCAGCAAGTTGTAATATAGAAATAAACAGTTTTTCACAAACAAGGTCTAAATAATGTTTGATGCACTCTGTAAGTACCATTTTTGCTGTACTGTTTAAACTCGATGAAAGGAACATTGTTGACACTTTTCAGCAAGTTGCAATCATGAAATACAGAAATAAAGAGTTTCTCACAAACAAGGTCTAAATCAGGTAAGTACAATTTTGCTGTACTGCTTAATCAGGATGATAGAAACACTGTTGACACTTTTCAGCAAGTTGTAATACAGAAATAAACAGTTTTTCAAAAACAAGGTCTCAGTCATGTTTGAGTCACTCTGTAAGTACCATTTTGCTGTACTGTTTAAGCTCGATGAAAGGAACATTGTTGACACTTTTCAGCAAGTTGCAATCATGAAATACAGAAAAAAACAATTTTTCACAAACAAGGTCTAAATCATGTTTGATGCACTCTGTAAGTTCAAATTTTGCTGTACTGTTTAAACTCGATGAAAGGAACATTGTTGACACTTTTCAGCAAGATGCAATCATGTAATACAGAAATAAACCGTTTTTCAAAAACAAGGTCAAAATCATGTAAGTACAATTTTGCTGTACTGCTTAATCAGGATGATAGAAACACTGTTGACACTTTTCAGCAAGTTGTAATACAGAAATAAACAGTTTTTCAAAAACAAGGTCTCAGTCATGTTTGAGTCACTCTGTAAGTACCATTTTTCTGTACTGTTTAAGCTCGATGAAAGGAACATTGTTGACACTTTTCAGCAAGTTGCAATCATGAAATACAGAAAAAAACAATTTTTCACAAACAAGGTCTAAATTATGTTTGATGCACTCTGTAAGTACCATTTTTGCTGTACTGTTTAAACTCGATGAAAGGAGCACTGTTGACACTTTTCAGCAAGTTGCAATCATGTAATACAGAAATAAACCATTTTTCAAAAACAAGGTCAAAATCATGTAAGTACAATTTTGCTGTACTGCTTAATCAGGATGATAGAAACACTGTTGACACTTTTCAGCAAGTTGTAATACAGAAATAAACAGTTTTTCAAAAACAAGGTCTCAGTCATGTTTGAGTCACTCTGTAAGTACCATTTTGCTGTACTGTTTAAGCTCGATGAAAGGAACATTGTTGACACTTTTCAGCAAGTTGCAATCATGAAATACAGAAAAAAACAATTTTTCACAAACAAGGTCTAAATCATGTTTGACGCACTCTGTAAGTACCATTTTTGCTGTACTGTTTAAACTCGATGAAAGGAACATTGTTGACACTTTTCAGCAAGTTGCAATCATGTAATACAGAAATAAACAGTTTTTCACAAACAAGGTCAAAATCATGGAAGTACAATTTTGCTGTACTGCTTAATCAGGATGATAGAAACACTGTTGACACTTTTCAGCAAGTTGTAATACAGAAATAAACAGTTTTTCAAAAACAAGGTCTCAGTCATGTTTGAGTCACTCTGTAAGTACCATTTTGCTGTACTGTTTAAGCTCGATGAAAGGAACATTGTTGACACTTTTCAGCAAGTTGCAATCATGTAATACAGAAATAAACAGTTTTTCAAAAACAAGGTCTCAGTCATGTTTGAGTCACTCTGTAAGTACCATTTTGCTGTACTGTTTAAGCTCGATGAAAGGAACATTGTTGACACTTTTCAGCAAGTTGCAATCATGAAATACAGAAATAAAGAGTTTCTCACAAACAAGGTCTAAATCATGTTTGATGCACTCTGTAAGTTCAATTTTTGCTGTACTGTTTAAACTCGATGAAAGGAACACTGTTGACACTTTTCAGCAAGTTGCAATCATGTAATACAGAAATGAACAGTTTTTCAAAAACAAGGTCTAAGTCATGTTTGAGTCACTCTGTAAGTACCATTTTGCTGTACTGTTTAAGCTCGATGAAAGAAACATTGTTGACACTTTTCAGCAAGTTGCAATCATGTAATACAGAAATAAACTGATTTTCACAAACAAGGTCTAAATCATGTATGTACAATTTTGCTGTACTGCTTAATCAGGATGATAGAAACACTGTTGACACTTTTCAGCAAGTTGTAATATAGAAATAAACAGTTTTTCACAAACAAGGTCTAAATAATGTTTGATGCACTCTGTAAGTACCATTTTGCTGTACTGTTTAAGCTCGATGAAAGGAACATTGTTGACACTTTTCAGCAAGTTGCAATCATGTAATACAGAAATAAAGAGTTTTTCAAAAACAAGGTCTCAGTCATGTTTGAGTCACTCTGTAAGTACCATTTTGCTGTACTGTTTAAGCTCGATGAAAGGAACATTGTTGACACTTTTCAGCAAGTTGCAATCATGAAATACAGAAATAAAGAGTTTCTCACAAACAAGGTCTAAATCAGGTAAGTACAATTTTGCTGTACTGCTTAATCAGGATGATAGAAACACTGTTGACACTTTTCAGCAAGTTGTAATACAGAAATAAACAGTTTTTCAAAAACAAGGTCTCAGTCATGTTTGAGTCACTCTGTAAGAACCATTTTGCTGTACTGTTTAAGCTCGATGAAAGGAACATTGTTGACACTTTTCAGCAAGTTGCAATCATGAAATACAGAAAAAAACCATTTTTCACAAACAAGGTCTAAATCATGTTTGATGCACTCTGTAACTTCAATTTTTGCTGTACTGTTTAAACTCGATGAAAGGAACATTGTTGACACTTTTCAGCAAGTTGCAATCATGTAATACAGAAATAAACCGTTTTTCAAAAACAAGGTCAAAATCATGTAAGTACAATTTTGCTGTACTGCTTAATCAGGATGATAGAAACACTGTTGACACTTTTCAGCAAGTTGTAATACAGAAATAAACAGTTTTTCAAAAACAAGGTCTCAGTCATGTTTGAGTCACTCTGTAAGTACCATTTTGCTGTACTGTTTAAGCTCGATGAAAGGAACATTGTTGACACTTTTCAGCAAGTTGCAATCATGTAATACAGAAATAAACAGTTTTTCAAAAACAAGGTCTCAGTCATGTTGGAGTCACTCTGTAAGTACCATTTTGCTGTACTGTTTAAGCTCAATGAAAGGAACATTGTTGACACTTTTCAGCAAGTTGCAATCATGAAATACAGAAATAAAGAGTTTCTCACAAACAAGGTCTAAATCATGTTTGATCCACTCTGTAAGTTCAATTTTTGCTGTACTGTTTAAGCTCGATGAAAGGAACATTGTTGACACTTTTCAGCAAGTTGCAATCATGTAATACAGAAATAAACAGTTTTTCAAAAACAAGGTCTCAGTCATGTTTGAGTCACTCTGTAAGTACCATTTTGCTGTACTGTTTAAGCTCGATGAAAGGAACATTGTTGACACTTTTCAGCAAGTTGCAATCATGAAATACAGAAATAAAGAGTTTCTCACAAACAAGGTCTAAATCATGTTTGATGCACTCTGTAAGTTCAATTTTTGCTGTACTGTTTAAACTCGATGAAAGGAACACTGTTGACACTTTTCAGCAAGTTGCAATCATGTAATACAGAAATGAACAGTTTTTCAAAAACAAGGTCTAAGTCATGTTTGAGTCACTCTGTAAGTACCATTTTGCTGTACTGTTTAAGCTCGATGAAAGAAACATTGTTGACACTTTTCAGCAAGTTGCAATCATGTAATACAGAAATAAACTGATTTTCACAAACAAGGTCTAAATCATGTATGTACAATTTTGCTGTACTGCTTAATCAGGATGATAGAAACACTGTTGACACTTTTCAGCAAGTTGTAATATAGAAATAAACAGTTTTTCACAAACAAGGTCTAAATAATGTTTGATGCACTCTGTAAGTACCATTTTTGCTGTACTGTTTAAACTCGATGAAAGGAGCACTGTTGACACTTTTCAGCAAGTTGCAATCATGTAATACAGAAATAAACCGTTTTTCAAAAACAAGGTCAAAATCATGTAAGTACAATTTTGCTGTACTGCTTAATCAGGATGATAGAAACACTGTTGACACTTTTCAGCAAGTTGTAATACAGAAATAAACAGTTTTTCAAAAACAAGGTCTCAGTCATGTTTGAGTCACTCTGTAAGTACCATTTTGCTGTACTGTTTAAGCTCGATGAAAGGAACATTGTTGACACTTTTCAGCAAGTTGCAATCATGAAATACAGAAAAAAACAATTTTTCACAAACAAGGTCTAAATCATGTTTGACGCACTCTGTAAGTACCATTTTTGCTGTACTGTTTAAACTCGATGAAAGGAACATTGTTGACACTTTTCAGCAAGTTGCAATCATGTAATACAGAAATAAACAGTTTTTCACAAACAAGGTCAAAAACATGGAAGTACAATTTTGCTGTACTGCTTAATCAGGATGATAGAAACACTGTTGACACTTTTCAGCAAGTTGTAATACAGAAATAAACAGTTTTTCAAAAACAAGGTCTCAGTCATGTTTGAGTCACTCTGTAAGTACCATTTTGCTGTACTGTTTAAGCTCGATGAAAGGAACATTGTTGACACTTTTCAGCAAGTTGCAATCATGTAATACAGAAATAAAGAGTTTTTCAAAAACAAGGTCTCAGTCATGTTTGAGTCACTCTGTAAGTACCATTTTGCTGTACTGTTTAAGCTCGATGAAAGGAACAATGTTGACACTTTTCAGCAAGTTGCAATCATGTAATACAGAAATGAACAGTTTTTCAAAAACAAGGTCTAAGTCATGTTTGAGTCACTCTGTAAGTACCATTTTGCTGTACTGTTTAAGCTCGATGAAAGAAACATTGTTGACACTTTTCAGCAAGTTGCAATCATGTAATACAGAAATAAACAGTTTTTCACAAACAAGGTCTAAGTCATGTTTGAGTCACTCTGTAAGTACCATTTTGCTGTACTGTTTAAACTCGATGAAAGGAACATTGTTGACACTTTTCAGCAAGTTGCAATCATGAAATACAGAAATAAAGAGTTTCTCACAAACAAGGTCTAAATCAGGTAAGTACAATTTTGCTGTACTGCTTAATCAGGATGATAGAAACACTGTTGACACTTTTCAGCAAGTTGTAATACAGAAATAAACAGTTTTTCAAAAACAAGGTCTCAGTCATGTTTGAGTCACTCTGTAAGAACCATTTTGCTGTACTGTTTAAGCTCGATGAAAGGAACATTGTTGACACTTTTCAGCAAGTTGCAATCATGAAATACAGAAAAAAACAATTTTTCACAAACAAGGTCTAAATCATGTTTGATGCACTCTGTAAGTTCAATTTTTGCTGTACTGTTTAAACTCGATGAAAGGAACATTGTTGACACTTTTCAGCAAGTTGCAATCATGTAATACAGAAATAAACCGTTTTTCAAAAACAAGGTCAAAATCATGTAAGTACAATTTTGCTGTACTGCTTAATCAGGATGATAGAAACACTGTTGACACTTTTCAGCAAGATGTAATACAGAAATAAACAGTTTTTCAAAAACAAGGTCTCAGTCATGTTTGAGTCACTCTGTAAGTACCATTTTGCTGTACTGTTTAAGCTCGATGAAAGGAACATTGTTGACACTTTTCAGCAAGTTGCAATCATGTAATACAGAAATAAACAGTTTTTCAAAAACAAGGTCTCAGTCATGTTGGAGTCACTCTGTAAGTACCATTTTGCTGTACTGTTTAAGCTCGATGAAAGGAACATTGTTGACACTTTTCAGCAAGTTGCAATCATGAAATACAGAAATAAAGAGTTTCTCACAAACAAGGTCTAAATCATGTTTGATGCACTCTGTAAGTTCAATTTTTGCTGTACTGTTTAAACTCGATGAAAGGAACACTGTTGACACTTTTCAGCAAGTTGCAATCATGTAATACAGAAATGAACAGTTTTTCAAAAACAAGGTCTAAGTCATGTTTGAGTCACTCTGTAAGTACCATTTTGCTGTACTGTTTAAGCTCGATGAAAGGAACATTGTTGACACTTTTCAGCAAGTTGCAATCATGTAATACAGAAATAAACAGTTTTTCAAAAACAAGGTCTCAGTCATGTTTGAGTCACTCTGTAAGTACCATTTTGCTGTACTGTTTAAGCTCGATGAAAGGAACATTGTTGACACTTTTCAGCAAGTTGCAATCATGAAATACAGAGAGAAAAAAAATTCACAAACAAGGTCTAAATCATGTTTGATGCACTCTCTAAGTTCCATTTTTTGCTGTACTGTTTAAACTCGATGAAAGGAACATTGTTGACACTTTTCAGCAAGTTGCAATCATGAAATACAGAAAAAAAGTTTTTCACAAACAAGGTCTAAGTCATGTAAGTACAATTTTGCTGTACTGCTTAATCAGGATGACAGAAACACTGTTGACACTTTTCAGCAAGTTGTAATACAGAAATAAACAGTTTTTCACAAACAAGGTCTAAATAATGTTTGATGCACTCTGTACCATTTTTGCTGTACTGTTTAAACTCGATGAAAGGAACATTGTTGACACTTTTCAGCAAGTTGCAATCATGTAATACAGAAATAAACAGTTTTTCACAAACAAGGTCAAAATCATGGAAGTACAATTTTGCTGTACTGCTTAATCAGGATGATAGAAACACTGTTGACACTTTTCAGCAAGTTGTAATACAGAAATAAACCGATTTTCACAAACAAGGTCTAAATCATGTATGTACAATTTTGCTGTACTGCTTAATCAGGATGATAGAAACACTGCTAACACTTTTCAGCAAGTTGTAATACAGAAATAAACAGTTTTTCAAAAACAAGGTCTCAGTCATGTTTGAGTCACTCTGTAAGTACCATTTTGCTGTACTGTTTAAGCTCGATGAAAGGAACATTGTTGACACTTTTCAGCAAGTTGCAATCATGTAATACAGAAATAAACAGTTTTTCAAAAACAAGGTCTCAGTCATGTTGGAGTCACTCTGTAAGTACCATTTTGCTGTACTGTTTAAGCTCGATGAAAGGAACATTGTTGACACTTTTCAGCAAGTTGCAATCATGTAATACAGAAATGAACAGTTTTTCAAAAACAAGGTCTAAGTCATGTTTGAGCCACTCTGTAAGTACCATTTTGCTGTACTGTTTAAGCTCAATGAAAGAAACATTGTTGACACTTTTCAGCAAGTTGCAATCATGTAATACAGAAATAAACAGTTTTTCACAAACAAGGTCAAAATCATGGAAGTACAATTTTGCTGTACTGCTTAATCAGGATGATAGAAACACTGTTGACACTTTTCAGCAAGTTGTAATACAGAAATAAACAGTTTTTCAAAAACAAGGTCTCAGTCATGTTTGAGTCACTCTGTAAGTACCATTTTGCTGTACTGTTTAAGCTCGATGAAAGGAACATTGTTGACACTTTTCAGCAAGTTGCAATCATGAAATACAGAAATAAAGAGTTTCTCACAAACAAGGTCTAAATCATGTTTGATGCACTCTGTAAGTTCAATTTTTGCTGTACTGTTTAAACTCGATGAAAGGAACACTGTTGACACTTTTCAGCAAGTTGCAATCATGTAATACAGAAATGAACAGTTTTTCAAAAACAAGGTCTAAGTCATGTTTGAGTCACTCTGTAAGTACCATTTTGCTGTACTGTTTAAGCTCGATGAAAGAAACATTGTTGACACTTTTCAGCAAGTTGCAATCATGTAATACAGAAATAAACAGTTTTTCACAAACAAGGTCTAAGTCATGTTTGAGTCACTCTGTAAGTACCATTTTGCTGTACTGTTTAAACTCGATGAAAGGAACATTGTTGACACTTTTCAGCAAGTTGCAATCATGAAATACAGAAATAAAGAGTTTCTCACAAACAAGGTCTAAATCAGGTAAGTACAATTTTGCTGTACTGCTTAATCAGGATGATAGAAACACTGTTGACACTTTTCAGCAAGTTGTAATACAGAAATAAACAGTTTTTCAAAAACAAGGTCTCAGTCATGTTTGAGTCACTCTGTAAGAACCATTTTGCTGTACTGTTTAAGCTCGATGAAAGGAACATTGTTGACACTTTTCAGCAAGTTGCAATCATGAAATACAGAAAAAAACCATTTTTCACAAACAAGGTCTAAATCATGTTTGATGCACTCTGTAACTTCAATTTTTGCTGTACTGTTTAAACTCGATGAAAGGAACATTGTTGACACTTTTCAGCAAGTTGCAATCATGTAATACAGAAATAAACCGTTTTTCAAAAACAAGGTCAAAATCATGTAAGTACAATTTTGCTGTACTGCTTAATCAGGATGATAGAAACACTGTTGACACTTTTCAGCAAGGTGTAATACAGAAATAAACAGTTTTTCAAAAACAAGGTCTCAGTCATGTTTGAGTCACTCTGTAAGTACCATTTTGCTGTACTGTTTAAGCTCGATGAAAGGAACATTGTTGACACTTTTCAGCAAGTTGCAATCATGTAATACAGAAATAAACAGTTTTTCAAAAACAAGGTCTCAGTCATGTTGGAGTCACTCTGTAAGTACCATTTTGCTGTACTGTTTAAGCTCGATGAAAGGAACATTGTTGACACTTTTCAGCAAGTTGCAATCATGAAATACAGAAATAAAGAGTTTCTCACAAACAAGGTCTAAATCATGTTTGATGCACTCTGTAAGTTCAATTTTTGCTGTACTGTTTAAACTCGATGAAAGGAACACTGTTGACACTTTTCAGCAAGTTGCAATCATGTAATACAGAAATGAACAGTTTTTCAAAAACAAGGTCTAAGTCATGTTTGAGTCACTCTGTAAGTACCATTTTGCTGTACTGTTTAAGCTCGATGAAAGGAACATTGTTGACACTTTTCAGCAAGTTGCAATCATGTAATACAGAAATAAACAGTTTTTCAAAAACAAGGTCTCAGTCATGTTTGAGTCACTCTGTAAGTACCATTTTGCTGTACTGTTTAAGCTCGATGAAAGGAACATTGTTGACACTTTTCAGCAAGTTGCAATCATGAAATACAGAGAGAAAAAAAATTCACAAACAAGGTCTAAATCATGTTTGATGCACTCTGTAAGTTCCATTTTTTGCTGTACTGTTTAAACTCGATGAAAGGAACATTGTTGACACTTTTCAGCAAGTTGCAATCATGAAATACAGAAAAAAAGTTTTTCACAAACAAGGTCTAAGTCATGTAAGTACAATTTTGCTGTACTGCTTAATCAGGATGACAGAAACACTGTTGACACTTTTCAGCAAGTTGTAATACAGAAATAAACAGTTTTTCACAAACAAGGTCTAAATAATGTTTGATGCACTCTGTACCATTTTTGCTGTACTGTTTAAACTCGATGAAAGGAACATTGTTGACACTTTTCAGCAAGTTGCAATCATGTAATACAGAAATAAACAGTTTTTCACAAACAAGGTCAAAATCATGGAAGTACAATTTTGCTGTACTGCTTAATCAGGATGATAGAAACACTGTTGACACTTTTCAGCAAGTTGTAATACAGAAATAAACAGTTTTTCAAAAACAAGGTCTCAGTCATGTTTGAGTCACTCTGTAAGTACCATTTTGCTGTACTGTTTAAGCTCGATGAAAGGAACATTGTTGACACTTTTCAGCAAGTTGCAATCATGTAATACAGAAATAAACAGTTTTTCAAAAACAAGGTCTAAGTCATGTTTGAGTCACTCTGTAAGTACCATTTTGCTGTACTGTTTAAGCTCGATGAAAGAAACATTGTTGACACTTTTCAGCAAGTTGCAATCATGTAATACAGAAATAAACAGTTTTTCACAAACAAGGTCAAAATCATGGAAGTACAATTTTGCTGTACTGCTTAATCAGGATGATAGAAACACTGTTGACACTTTTCAGCAAGTTGTAATACAGAAATAAACAGTTTTTCAAAAACAAGGTCTCAGTCATGTTTGAGTCACTCTGTAAGTACCATTTTGCTGTACTGTTTAAGCTCGATGAAAGGAACATTGTTGACACTTTTCAGCAAGTTGCAATCATGAAATACAGAAATAAAGAGTTTCTCACAAACAAGGTCTAAATCATGTTTGATGCACTCTGTAAGTTCAATTTTTGCTGTAGTGTTTAAACTCGATGAAAGGAACACTGTTGACACTTTTCAGCAAGTTGCAATCATGTAATACAGAAATAAACAGTTTTTCAAAAACAAGGTCTCAGTCATGTTTGAGTCACTCTGTAAGTACCATTTTGCTGTACTGTTTAAGCTCGATGAAAGGAACATTGTTGACACTTTTCAGCAAGTTGCAATCATGAAATACAGAAATAAAGAGTTTCTCACAAACAAGGTCTAAATCATGTTTGATGCACTCTGTAAGTTCAATTTTTGCTGTACTGTTTAAACTCGATGAAAGGAACACTGTTGACACTTTTCAGCAAGTTGCAATCATGTAATACAGAAATGAACAGTTTTTCAAAAACAAGGTCTAAGTCATGTTTGAGTCACTCTGTAAGTACCATTTTGCTGTACTGTTTAAGCTCGATGAAAGAAACATTGTTGACACTTTTCAGCAAGTTGCAATCATGTAATACAGAAATAAACAGTTTTTCACAAACAAGGTCAAAATCATGGAAGTACAATTTTGCTGTACTGCTTAATCAGGATGATAGAAACACTGTTGACACTTTTCAGCAAGTTGTAATACAGAAATAAACAGTTTTTCAAAAACAAGGTCTCAGTCATGTTTGAGTCACTCTGTAAGTACCATTTTGCTGTACTGTTTAAGCTCGATGAAAGGAACATTGTTGACACTTTTCAGCAAGTTGCAATCATGAAATACAGAAAAAAAAAAATTTCACGAACAAGGTCTAAATCATGTTTGACGCACTCTGTAAGTACCATTTTTGCTGTACTGTTTAAACTCGATGAAAGGAACATTGTTGACACTTTTCAGCAAGTTGCAATCATGTAATACAGAAATCAACAGTTTTTCACAAACAAGGTCAAAATCATGGAAGTACAATTTTGCTGTACTGCTTAATCAGGATGATAGAAACACTGTTGACACTTTTCAGCAAGTTGTAATACAGAAATAAACAGTTTTTCAAAAACAAGGTCTCAGTCATGTTTGAGACACTCTGTAAGTACCATTTTGCTGTACTGTTTAAGCTCGATGAAAGGAACATTGTTGACACTTTTCAGCAAGTTGCAATCATGTAATACAGAAATAAACAGTTTTTCAAAAACAAGGTCTCAGTCATGTTTGAGTCACTCTGTAAGTACCATTTTGCTGTACTGTTTAAGCTCGATGAAAGGAACATTGTTGACACTTTTCAGCAAGTTGCAATCATGAAATACAGAGAGAAAAAAAATTCACAAACAAGGTCTAAATCATGTTTGATGCACTCTGTAAGTTCCATTTTTTGCTGTACTGTTTAAACTCGATGAAAGGAACATTGTTGACACTTTTCAGCAAGTTGCAATCATGAAATACAGAAAAAAAGTTTTTCACAAACAAGGTCTAAGTCATGTAAGTACAATTTTGCTGTACTGCTTAATCAGGATGACAGAAACACTGTTGACACTTTTCAGCAAGTTGTAATACAGAAATAAACAGTTTTTCACAAACAAGGTCTAAATAATGTTTGATGCACTCTGTACCATTTTTGCTGTACTGTTTAAACTCGATGAAAGGAACATTGTTGACACTTTTCAGCAAGTTGCAATCATGTAATACAGAAATAAACAGTTTTTCACAAACAAGGTCAAAATCATGGAAGTACAATTTTGCTGTACTGCTTAATCAGGATGATAGAAACACTGTTGACACTTTTCAGCAAGTTGTAATACAGAAATAAACAGTTTTTCAAAAACAAGGTCTCAGTCATGTTTGAGTCACTCTGTAAGTACCATTTTGCTGTACTGTTTAAGCTCGATGAAAGGAACATTGTTGACACTTTTCAGCAAGTTGCAATCATGAAATACAGAAAAAATTTTTTTTCACAAACAAGGTCTAAATCATGTTTGACGCACTCTGTAAGTACCATTTTTGCTGTACTGTTTAAACTCATGAAAGGAACATTGTTGACACTTTTCAGCAAGTTGCAATCATGTAATACAGAAATAAACCGTTTTTCACAAACAAGGTCAAAATCATGGAAGTACAATTTTGCTGTACTGCTTAATCAGGATGATAGAAACACTGTTGACACTTTTCAGCAAGTTGTAATACAGAAATAAACAGTTTTTCAAAAACAAGGTCTCAGTCATGTTTGAGTCACTCTGTAAGTACCATTTTGCTGTACTGTTTAAGCTCGATGAAAGGAACATTGTTGACACTTTTCAGCAAGTTGCAATCATGTAATACAGAAATAAAGAGTTTTTCAAAAACAAGGTCTCAGTCATGTTTGAGTCACTCTGTAAGTACCATTTTGCTGTACTGTTTAAGCTCGATGAAAGGAACATTGTTGACACTTTTCAGCAAGTTGCAATCATGTAATACAGAAATAAACCGATTTTCACAAACAAGGTCTAAATCATGTATGTACAATTTTGCTGTACTGCTTAATCAGGATGATAGAAACACTGTTTGACACTTTTCAGCAAGTTGTAATACAGAAATAAACAGTTTTTCAAAAACAAGGTCTCAGTCATGTTTGAGTCACTCTGTAAGTACCATTTTGCTGTACTGTTTAAGCTCGATGAAAGGAACATTGTTGACACTTTTCAGCAAGTTGCAATCATGTAATACAGAAATAAACAGTTTTTCAAAAACAAGGTCTAAGTCATGTTTGAGTCACTCTGTAAGTACCATTTTGCTGTACTGTTTAAGCTCGATGAAAGAAACATTGTTGACACTTTTCAGCAAGTTGCAATCATGTAATACAGAAATAAACAGTTTTTCACAAACAAGGTCAAAATCATGGAAGTACAATTTTGCTGTACTGCTTAATCAGGATGATAGAAACACTGTTGACACTTTTCAGCAAGTTGTAATACAGAAATAAACAGTTTTTCAAAAACAAGGTCTCAGTCATGTTTGAGTCACTCTGTAAGTACCATTTTGCTGTACTGTTTAAGCTCGATGAAAGGAACATTGTTGACACTTTTCAGCAAGTTGCAATCATGTAATACAGAAATAAACAGTTTTTCAAAAACAAGGTCTAAGTCATGTTTGAGTCACTCTGTAAGTACCATTTTGCTGTACTGTTTAAGCTCGATGAAAGAAACATTGTTGACACTTTTCAGCAAGTTGCAATCATTTAATACAGAAATAAACAGTTTTTCACAAACAAGGTCAAAATCATGGAAGTACAATTTTGCTGTACTGCTTAATCAGGATGATAGAAACACTGTTGACACTTTTCAGCAAGTTGTAATACAGAAATAAACAGTTTTTCAAAAACAAGGTCTCAGTCATGTTTGAGTCACTCTGTAAGTACCATTTTGCTGTACTGTTTAAGCTCGATGAAAGGAACATTGTTGACACTTTTCAGCAAGTTGCAATCATGAAATACAGAAAAAAACTATTTTTCACAAACAAGGTCTAAATCATGTTTGACACACTCTGTAAGTACCATTTTTGCTGTACTGTTTAAACTCGATGAAAGGAACATTGTTGACACTTTTCAGAAAGTTGCAATCATGTAATACAGAAATAAACAGTTTTTCACAAACAAGGTCAAAATCATGGAAGTACAATTTTGCTGTACTGCTTAATCAGGATGATAGAAACACTGTTGACACTTTTCAGCAAGTTGTAATACAGAAATAAACAGTTTTTCAAAAACAAGGTCTCAGTCATGTTTGAGTCACTCTGTAAGTACCATTTTGCTGTACTGTTTAAGCTCGATGAAAGGAACATTGTTGACACTTTTCAGCAAGTTGCAATCATGAAATACAGAAATAAAGAGTTTCTCACAAACAAGGTCTAAATCATGTTTGATGCACTCTGTAAGTTCAATTTTTGCTGTACTGTTTAAACTCGATGAAAGGAACATTGTTGACACTTTTCAGAAAGTTGCAATCATGTAATACAGAAATAAACAGTTTTTCACAAACAAGGTCAAAATCATGGAAGTACAATTTTGCTGTACTGCTTAATCAGGATGATAGAAACACTGTTGACACTTTTCAGCAAGTTGTAATACAGAAATAAACAGTTTTTCAAAAACAAGGTCTCAGTCATGTTTGAGTCACTCTGTAAGTACCATTTTGCTGTACTGTTTAAGCTCGATGAAAGGAACATTGTTGACACTTTTCAGCAAGTTGCAATCATGAAATACAGAAATAAAGAGTTTCTCACAAACAAGGTCTAAATCATGTTTGATGCACTCTGTAAGTTCAATTTTTGCTGTACTGTTTAAACTCGATGAAAGGAACATTGTTGACACTTTTCAGCAAGTTGCAATCATGTAATACAGAAATAAACCGATTTTCACAAACAAGGTCTAAATCATGTATGTACAATTTTGCTGTACTGCTTAATCAGGATGATAGAAACACTGTTGACACTTTTCAGCAAGTTGTAATATAGAAATAAACAGTTTTTCACAAACAAGGTCTAAATAATGTTTGATGCACTCTGTAAGTACCATTTTTGCTGTACTGTTTAAACTCGATGAAAGGAACATTGTTGACACTTTTCAGCAAGTTGCAATCATGAAATACAGAAATAAAGAGTTTCTCACAAACAAGGTCTAAATCAGGTAAGTACAATTTTGCTGTACTGCTTAATCAGGATGATAGAAACACTGTTGACACTTTTCAGCAAGTTGTAATACAGAAATAAACAGTTTTTCAAAAACAAGGTCTCAGTCATGTTTGAGTCACTCTGTAAGTACCATTTTGCTGTACTGTTTAAGCTCGATGAAAGGAACATTGTTGACACTTTTCAGCAAGTTGCAATCATGAAATACAGAAAGAAAAAAAAATTCACAAACAAGGTCTAAATCATGTTTGATGCACTCTGTAAGTTCAATTTTTGCTGTACTGTTTAAACTCGATGAAAGGAACATTGTTGACACTTTTCAGCAAGTTGCAATCATGTAATACAGAAATAAACCGTTTTTCAAAAACAAGGTCAAAATCATGTAAGTACAATTTTGCTGTACTGCTTAATCAGGATGATAGAAACACTGTTGACACTTTTCAGAAAGTTGTAATACAGAAATAAACAGTTTTTCAAAAACAAGGTCTCAGTCATGTTTGAGTCACTCTGTAAGTACCATTTTGCTGTACTGTTTAAGCTCGATGAAAGGAACATTGTTGACACTTTTCAGCAAGTTGCAATCATGTAATACAGAAATAAACAGTTTTTCAAAAACAAGGTCTAAGTCATGTTTGAGTCACTCTGTAAGTACCATTTTGCTGTACTGTTTAAGCTCGATGAAAGAAACATTGTTGACACTTTTCAGCAAGTTGCAATCATGTAATACAGAAATAAACAGTTTTTCACAAACAAGGTCAAAATCATGGAAGTACAATTTTGCTGTACTGCTTAATCAGGATGATAGAAACACTGTTGACACTTTTCAGCAAGTTGTAATACAGAAATAAACAGTTTTTCAAAAACAAGGTCTCAGTCATGTTTGAGTCACTCTGTAAGTACCATTTTGCTGTACTGTTTAAGCTCGATGAAAGGAACATTGTTGACACTTTTCAGCAAGTTGCAATCATGAAATACAGAAAAAAACAATTTTTCACAAACAAGGTCTAAATCATGTTTGACGCACTCTGTAAGTACCATTTTTGCTGTACTGTTTAAACTCGATGAAAGGAACATTGTTGACACTTTTCAGCAAGTTGCAATCATGTAATACAGAAATAAACAGTTTTTCACAAACAAGGTCAAAATCATGGAAGTACAATTTTGCTGTACTGCTTAATCAGGATGATAGAAACACTGTTGACACTTTTCAGCAAGTTGTAATACAGAAATAAACAGTTTTTCAAAAACAAGGTCTCAGTCATGTTTGAGTCACTCTGTAAGTACCATTTTGCTGTACTGTTTAAGCTCGATGAAAGGAACATTGTTGACACTTTTCAGCAAGTTGCAATCATGAAATACAGAAATAAAGAGTATCTCACAAACAAGGTCTAAATCATGTTTGATGCACTCTGTAAGTTCAATTTTTGCTGTACTGTTTAAACTCGATGAAAGGAACATTGTTGACACTTTTCAGCAAGTTGCAATCATGTAATACAGAAATAAACCGATTTTCACAAACAAGGTCTAAATCATGTATGTACAATTTTGCTGTACTGCTTAATCAGGATGATAGAAACACTGTTGACACTTTTCAGCAAGTTGTAATATAGAAATAAACAGTTTTTCACAAACAAGGTCTAAATAATGTTTGATGCACTCTGTAAGTACCATTTTTGCTGTACTGTTTAAACTCGATGAAAGGAACATTGTTGACACTTTTCAGCAAGTTGCAATCATGAAATACAGAAATAAAGAGTTTCTCACAAACAAGGTCTAAATCAGGTAAGTACAATTTTGCTGTACTGCTTAATCAGGATGATAGAAACACTGTTGACACTTTTCAGCAAGTTGTAATACAGAAATAAACAGTTTTTCAAAAACAAGGTCTCAGTCATGTTTGAGTCACTCTGTAAGTACCATTTTGCTGTACTGTTTAAGCTCGATGAAAGGAACATTGTTGACACTTTTCAGCAAGTTGCAATCATGAAATACAGAAAAAAACAATTTTTCACAAACAAGGTCTAAATCATGTTTGATGCACTCTGTAAGTTCAATTTTTGCTGTACTGTTTAAACTCGATGAAAGGAACATTGTTGACACTTTTCAGCAAGTTGCAATCATGTAATACAGAAATAAACCGTTTTTCAAAAACAAGGTCAAAATCATGTAAGTACAATTTTGCTGTACTGCTTAATCAGGATGATAGAAACACTGTTGACACTTTTCAGCAAGTTGTAATACAGAAATAAACAGTTTTTCAAAAACAAGGTCTCAGTCATGTTTGAGTCACTCTGTAAGTACCATTTTGCTGTACTGTTTAAGCTCGATGAAAGGAACATTGTTGACACTTTTCAGCAAGTTGCAATCATGAAATACAGAAATAAAGAGTTTCTCACAAACAAGGTCTAAATCATGTTTGATGCACTCTGTAAGTTCAATTTTTGCTGTACTGTTTAAACTCGATGAAAGGAACACTGTTGACACTTTTCAGCAAGTTGCAATCATGTAATAAAGAAATGAACAGTTTTTCAAAAACAAGGTCTAAGTCATGTTTGAGTCACTCTGTAAGTACCATTTTGCTGTACTGTTTAAGCTCGATGAAAGAAACATTGTTGACACTTTTCAGCAAGTTGCAATCATGTAATACAGAAATAAACCGTTTTTCAAAAACAAGGTCAAAATCATGTAAGTACAATTTTGCTGTACTGCTTAATCAGGATGATAGAAACACTGTTGACACTTTTCAGCAAGTTGTAATACAGAAATAAACAGTTTTTCAAAAACAAGGTCTCAGTCATGTTTGAGTCACTCTGTAAGTACCATTTTGCTGTACTGTTTAAGCTCGATGAAAGGAACATTGTTGACACTTTTCAGCAAGTTGCAATCATGAAATACAGAAAAAAACAATTTTTCACAAACAAGGTCTAAATCATGTTTGACGCACTCTGTAAGTACCATTTTTGCTGTACTGTTTAAACTCGATGAAAGGAACATTGTTGACACTTTTCAGCAAGTTGCAATCATGTAATACA
Source organism: Salmo salar (assembly GCF_965601325.2). Lineage (NCBI taxonomy): Eukaryota > Metazoa > Chordata > Actinopteri > Salmoniformes > Salmonidae > Salmo > Salmo salar. Next base: position 36,260,229 of record NC_138297.1, on the reverse strand, counting down.
GAAATAAACAGTTTTTCACAAACAAGGTCAAAATCATGGAAGTACAATTTTGCTGTACTGCTTAATCAGGATGATAGAAACACTGTTGACACTTTTCAGCAAGTTGTAATACAGAAATAAACAGTTTTTCAAAAACAAGGTCTCAGTCATGTTTGAGTCACTCTGTAAGTACCATTTTGCTGTACTGTTTAAGCTCGATGAAAGGAACATTGTTGACACTTTTCAGCAAGTTGCAATCATGAAATACAGAAAAAAACAATTTTTCACAAACAAGGTCTAAATCATGTTTGACGCACTCTGTAAGTACCATTTTTGCTGTACTGTTTAAACTCGATGAAAGGAACATTGTTGACACTTTTCAGCAAGTTGCAATCATGTAATACAGAAATAAACAGTTTTTCACAAACAAGGTCAAAATCATGGAAGTACAATTTTGCTGTACTGCTTAATCAGGATGATAGAAACACTGTTGACACTTTTCAGCAAGTTGTAATACAGAAATAAACAGTTTTTCAAAAACAAGGTCTCAGTCATGTTTGAGTCACTCTGTAAGTACCATTTTGCTGTACTGTTTAAGCTCGATGAAAGGAACATTGTTGACACTTTTCAGCAAGTTGCAATCATGTAATATAGAAATAAACAGTTTTTCAAAAACAAGGTCTCAGTCATGTTTGAGTCACTCTGTAAGTACCATTTTGCTGTACTGTTTAAGCTCGATGAAAGGAACATTGTTGACAGTTTTCAGCAAGTTGCAATCATGAAATACAGAAATAAAGAGTTTCTCACAAACAAGGTCTAAATCATGTTTGATGCACTCTGTAAGTTCAATTTTTGCTGTACTGTTTAAACTCGATGAAAGGAACACTGTTGACACTTTTCAGCAAGTTGCAATCATGTAATACAGAAATGAACAGTTTTTCAAAAACAAGGTCTAAGTCATGTTTGAGTCACTCTGTAAGTACCATTTTGCTGTACTGTTTAAGCTCGATGAAAGGAACATTGTTGACACTTTTCAGCAAGTTGCAATCATGTAATACAGAAATAAACAGTTTTTCAAAAACAAGGTCTCAGTCATGTTTGAGTCACTCTGTAAGTACCATTTTGCTGTACTGTTTAAGCTCGATGAAAGGAACATTGTTGACACTTTTCAGCAAGTTGCAATCATGAAATACAGAAATAAAGAGTTTCTCACGAACAAGGTCTAAATCATGTTTGATGCACTCTGTAAGTTCAATTTTTGCTGTACTGTTTAAACTCGATGAAAGGAACATTGTTGACACTTTTCAGCAAGTTGCAATCATGTAATACAGAAATAAACCGATTTTCACAAACAAGGTCTAAATCATGTATGTACAATTTTGCTGTACTGCTTAATCAGGATGATAGAAACACTGTTGACACTTTTCAGCAAGTTGTAATATAGAAATAAACAGTTTTTCACAAACAAGGTCTAAATAATGTTTGATGCACTCTGTAAGTACCATTTTTGCTGTACTGTTTAAACTCGATGAAAGGAACATTGTTGACACTTTTCAGCAAGTTGCAATCATGAAATACAGAAATAAAGAGTTTCTCACAAACAAGGTCTAAATCAGGTAAGTACAATTTTGCTGTACTGCTTAATCAGGATGATAGAAACACTGTTGACACTTTTCAGCAAGTTGTAATACAGAAATAAACAGTTTTTCAAAAACAAGGTCTCAGTCATGTTTGAGTCACTCTGTAAGTACCATTTTGCTGTACTGTTTAAGCTCGATGAAAGGAACATTGTTGACACTTTTCAGCAAGTTGCAATCATGAAATAGAGAAAAAAACAATTTTTCACAAACAAGGTCTAAATCATGTTTGACGCACTCTGTAAGTACCATTTTTGCTGTACTGTTTAAACTCGATGAAAGGAACATTGTTGACACTTTTCAGCAAGTTGCAATCATGTAATACAGAAATAAACAGTTTTTCACAAACAAGGTCAAAATCATGGAAGTACAATTTTGCTGTACTGCTTAATCAGGATGATAGAAACACTGTTGACACTTTTCAGCAAGTTGTAATACAGAAATAAACAGTTTTTCAAAAACAAGGTCTCAGTCATGTTTGAGTCACTCTGTAAGTACCATTTTGCTGTACTGTTTAAGCTCGATGAAAGGAACATTGTTGACACTTTTCAGCAAGTTGCAATCATGTAATACAGAAATAAACAGTTTTTCAAAAACAAGGTCTCAGTCATGTTTGAGTCACTCTGTAAGTACCATTTTGCTGTACTGTTTAAGCTCGATGAAAGGAACATTGTTGACACTTTTCAGCAAGTTGCAATCATGAAATACAGAAATAAAGAGTTTCTCACAAACAAGGTCTAAATCATGTTTGATGCACTCTGTAAGTTCAATTTTTGCTGTACTGTTTAAACTCGATGAAAGGAACACTGTTGACACTTTTCAGCAAGTTGCAATCATGTAATACAGAAATGAACAGTTTTTCAAAAACAAGGTCTAAGTCATGTTTGAGTCACTCTGTAAGTACCATTTTGCTGTACTGTTTAACCTGTTGGGTCTAGGGGGCAGCATTTGCACGTCTGGATAAAAAAAATGTACCCGATTTAATCTGGTTACTAATCCTACCCAGTAACTAGAATATGCATATACTTATTATATATGGATAGAAAACACTCTAAAGTTTCCAAAACTGTTTGAATGGTGTCTGTGAGTATAACAGAACTCATTTGGCAGGCAAAACCCTGAGACATTTTCTGACAGGAAGTGGATACCTGATGTGTTGTATTGATTTTAAACCTATCCCATTGAAAAACACAGGGGTTTAGGAATATTTTGGCACTTCCTATTGCTTCCACTAGATGTCACCAGCCTTTACAAAGTGTTTTGAGTCTTCTGGAGGGAGATCTGACCGAACAAGAGCCATGGAACGGTGATGTCCCATTAGACACCTGGCGCGCTACTTCATGTTGGGTACCCTCGTTCCAATACGTTATAAAAGGCTATGCATTCGTCCACCTTGAATATTATTCATGTTCTGGTTAAAAAAGGCCCTAATGATTTATGCTATACAACGTTTGACATGTTTGAACGAACGGAAATATATTTTTTCCCCTCGTTCATGACGAGAAGTCCGGCTGGCTTACATCATGTGCTAACGAGACGGAGATTTTTGGACATAAATGATGAGCTTTTTTGAACAAAACTACATTCGTTATGGACCTGTGATACCTGGAAGTGACATCTGATGAAGAGAATCAAAGGTAATGGATTATTTACATAGTATTTTCGATTTTAGATCTCCCCAACATGACGTCTAGTCTGTATCGCAACGCGTATTTTTCTGGGCACAGTGCTCAGATTATTGCAAAGTGTGATTTCCCAGTAAGGTTATTTTTAAATCTGGCAAGTTGATTGCGTTCAAAAGATGTAAATCTATAATTCTTTAAATGACAATATAATATTTTACCAATGTTTTCTAATTTTAATTATTTAATTTGTGACGCTGACTTGACTGCCGGTTATTGGAGGGAAACGATTTCCTCAACATCAATGCCATAGTAAAACGCTGTTTTTGTATATAAATATGAACTTGATAGAACTAAAAATGCATGCATTGTCTAACATAATGTCCTAGGAGTGTCATCTGATGGAGATTGTAAAAGGTTAGTGTATCATTTTAGCTGGTTTTATGGTTTTGGTGACCCTGTCTTTGACTTGACAAAACATTACACACAACTCTTGTAAATGTACTGTCCTAACATACTCTAAATTTATGCTTTCGCCGTAAAACCTTTTTGAAATCGTAAAACGTGGTTAGATTAAGGAGATGTTTATCTTTCAAATGGTGTAACATAGTTGTATTTTTGAAAAATTTGAATTTTGACATTTATTTGGATTCAAATTTGCCGCTCTTGAAATGCACCTGCTGTTGATGGAGTGCACCACAGGTGGCACGCTAGCGTCCCACCTAGCCCCAAGAGGTTAAGCTCGATGAAAGGAACATTGTTGACACTTTTCAGCAAGTTGCAATCATGTAATACAGAAATAAACAGTTTTTCAAAAACAAGGTCTCAGTCATGTTTGAGTCACTCTGTAAGTACCATTTTGCTGTACTGTTTAAGCTCGATGAAAGGAACATTGTTGACACTTTTCAGCAAGTTGCAATCATGAAATACAGAAATAAAGAGTTTCTCACAAACAAGGTCTAAATCATGTTTGATGCACTCTGTAAGTTCAATTTTTGCTGTACTGTTTAAACTCGATGAAAGGAACATTGTTGACACTTTTCAGCAAGTTGCAATCATGTAATACAGAAATAAACCGATTTTCACAAACAAGGTCTAAATCATGTATGTACAATTTTGCTGTACTGCTTAATCAGGATGATAGAAACACTGTTGACACTTTTCAGCAAGTTGTAATATAGAAATAAACAGTTTTTCACAAACAAGGTCTAAATAATGTTTGATGCACTCTGTAAGTACCATTTTTGCTGTACTGTTTAAACTCGATGAAAGGAACATTGTTGACACTTTTCAGCAAGTTGCAATCATGAAATACAGAAATAAAGAGTTTCTCACAAACAAGGTCTAAATCAGGTAAGTACAATTTTGCTGTACTGCTTAATCAGGATGATAGAAACACTGTTGACACTTTTCAGCAAGTTGCAATACAGAAATAAACAGTTTTTCAAAAACAAGGTCTCAGTCATGTTTGAGTCACTCTGTAAGTACCATTTTGCTGTACTGTTTAAGCTCGATGAAAGGAACATTGTTGACACTTTTCAGCAAGTTGCAATCATGAAATAAAGAAAAAAACAATTTTTCACAAACAAGGTCTAAATCATGTTTGATGCACTCTGTAAGTTCAATTTTTGCTGTACTGTTTAAACTCGATGAAAGGAACATTGTTGACACTTTTCAGCAAGTTGCAATCATGTAATACAGAAATAAACCGTTTTTCACAAACAAGGTCAAAATCATGGAAGTACAATTTTGCTGTACTGCTTAATCAGGATGATAGAAACACTGTTGACACTTTTCAGCAAGTTGTAATACAGAAATAAACAGTTTTTCAAAAACAAGGTCTCAGTCATGTTTGAGTCACTCTGTAAGTACCATTTTGCTGTACTGTTTAAGCTCGATGAAAGGAACATTGTTGACACTTTTCAGCAAGTTGCAATCATGAAATACAGAAAAAAACAATTTTTCACAAACAAGGTCTAAATCATGTTTGACGCACTCTGTAAGTACCATTTTTGCTGTACTGTTTAAACTCGATGAAAGGAACATTGTTGACACTTTTCAGCAAGTTGCAATCATGTAATACAGAAATAAACAGTTTTTCACAAACAAGGTCAAAATCATGGAAGTACAATTTTGCTGTACTTCTTAATCAGGATGATAGAAACACTGTTGACACTTTTCAGCAAGTTGTAATACCGAAATAAACAGTTTTTCAAAAACAAGGTCTCAGTCATGTTTGAGTCACTCTGTAAGTACCATTTTGCTGTACTGTTTAAGCTCGATGAAAGGAACATTGTTGACACTTTTCAGCAAGTTGCAATCATGTAATACAGAAATAAACAGTTTTTCAAAAACAAGGTCTCAGTCATGTTTGAGTCACTCTGTAAGTACCATTTTGCTGTACTGTTTAAGCTCGATGAAAGGAACATTGTTGACACTTTTCAGCAAGTTGCAATCATGAAATACAGAAATAAAGAGTTTCTCACAAACAAGGTCTAAATCATGTTTGATGCACTCTGTAAGTTCAATTTTTGCTGTACTGTTTAAACTCGATGAAAGGAACACTGTTGACACTTTTCAGCAAGTTGCAATCATGTAATACAGAAATGAACAGTTTTTCAAAAACAAGGTCTAAGTCATGATTAAGTCACTCTGTAAGTACCATTTTGCTGTACTGTTTAAGCTCGATGAAAGGAACATTGTTGACACTTTTCAGCAAGTTGCAATCATGAAATACAGAAAAAAACAATTTTTCACAAACAAGGTCTAAATCATGTTTGACGCACTCTGTAAGTACCATTTTTGCTGTACTGTTTAAACTCGATGAAAGGAACATTGTTGACACTTTTCAGCAAGTTGCAATCATGTAATACAGAAATAAACAGTTTTTCACAAACAAGGTCAAAATCATGGAAGTACAATTTTGCTGTACTTCTTAATCAGGATGATAGAAACACTGTTGACACTTTTCAGCAAGTTGTAATACAGAAATAAACAGTTTTTCAAAAACAAGGTCTCAGTCATGTTTGAGTCACTCTGTAAGTACCATTTTGCTGTACTGTTTAAGCTCGATGAAAGGAACATTGTTGACACTTTTCAGCAAGTTGCAATCATGTAATACAGAAATAAACAGTTTTTCAAAAACAAGGTCTCAGTCATGTTTGAGTCACTCTGTAAGTACCATTTTGCTGTACTGTTTAAGCTCGATGAAAGGAACATTGTTGACACTTTTCAGCAAGTTGCAATCATGAAATACAGAAATAAAGAGTTTCTCACAAACAAGGTCTAAATCATGTTTGATGCACTCTTTAAGTTCAATTTTTGCTGTACTGTTTAAACTCGATGAAAGGAACACTGTTGACACTTTTCAGCAAGTTGCAATCATGTAATACAGAAATGAACAGTTTTTCAAAAACAAGGTCTAAGTCATGATTAAGTCACTCTGTAAGTACCATTTTGCTGTACTGTTTAAGCTCAATGAAAGAAACATTGTTGACACTTTTCAGCAAGTTGCAATCATGTAATACAGAAATAAACAGTTTTTCACAAACAAGGTCAAAATCATGGAAGTACAATTTTGCTGTACTGCTTAATCAGGATGATAGAAACACTGTTGACACTTTTCAGCAAGTTGTAATACAGAAATAAACAGTTTTTCAAAAACAAGGTCTCAGTCATGTTTGAGTCACTCTGTAAGTACCATTTTGCTGTACTGTTTAAGCTCGATGAAAGGAACATTGTTGACACTTTTCAGCAAGTTGCAATCATGAAATACAGAAATAAAGAGTTTCTCACAAACAAGGTCTAAATCATGTTTGATGCACTCTGTAAGTTCAATTTTTGCTGTACTGTTTAAACTCGATGAAAGGAACACTGTTGACACTTTTCAGCAAGTTGCAATCATGTAATACAGAAATGAACAGTTTTTCAAAAACAAGGTCTAAGTCATGTTTGAGTCACTCTGTAAGTACCATTTTGCTGTACTGTTTAAGCTCGATGAAAGGAACATTGTTGACACTTTTCAGCAAGTTGCAATCATGTAATACAGAAATAAACAGTTTTTCAAAAACAAGGTCTCAGTCATGTTTGAGTCACTCTGTAAGTACCATTTTGCTGTACTGTTTAAGCTCGATGAAAGGAACATTGTTGACACTTTTCAGCAAGTTGCAATCATGAAATACAGAAAAAAACAATTTTTCACAAACAAGGTCTAAATCATGTTTGATGCACTCTGTAAGTTCAATTTTTGCTGTACTGTTTAAACTCGATGAAAGGAACATTGTTGACACTTTTCAGCAAGTTGCAATCATGTAATACAGAAATAAACCGTTTTTCACAAACAAGGTCAAAATCATGGAAGTACAATTTTGCTGTACTGCTTAATCAGGATGATAGAAACACTGTTGACACTTTTCAGCAAGTTGTAATACAGAAATAAACAGTTTTTCAAAAACAAGGTCTCAGTCATGTTTGAGTCACTCTGTAAGTACCATTTTGCTGTACTGTTTAAGCTCGATGAAAGGAACATTGTTGACACTTTTCAGCAAGTTGCAATCATGAAATACAGAAAAAAACAATTTTTCACAAACAAGGTCTAAATCATGTTTGACGCACTCTGTAAGTACCATTTTTGCTGTACTGTTTAAACTCGATGAAAGGAACATTGTTGACACTTTTCAGCAAGTTGCAATCATGAAATACAGAAATAAACAGTTTTTCAAAAACAAGGTCTCAGTCATGTTTGAGTCACTCTGTAGGGAACCATTTTGCTGTACTGTTTAAGCTCGATGAAAGGAACATTGTTGACACTTTTCAGCAAGTTGCAATCATGAAATACAGAAATAAAGAGTTTCTCACAAACAAGGTCTAAATCATGTTTGCTGCACTCTGTAAGTTCAATTTTTGCTGTACTGTTTAAACTCGATGAAAGGAACACTGTTGACACTTTTCAGCAAGTTGCAATCATGTAATACAGAAATGAACAGTTTTTCAAAAACAAGGTCTAAGTCATGTTTAAGTCACTCTGTAAGTACCATTTTGCTGTACTGTTTAAGCTCAATGAAAGAAACATTGTTGACACTTTTCAGCAAGTTGCAATCATGTAATACAGAAATAAACAGTTTTTCACAAACAAGGTCAAAATCATGGAAGTACAATTTTGCTGTACTGCTTAATCAGGATGATAGAAACACTGTTGACACTTTTCAGCAAGTTGTAATACAGAAATAAACAGTTTTTCAAAAACAAGGTCTCAGTCATGTTTGAGTCACTCTGTAAGTACCATTTTGCTGTACTGTTTAAGCTCGATGAAAGGAACATTGTTGACACTTTTCAGCAAGTTGCAATCATGAAATACAGAAAAAAACAATTTTTCACAAACAAGGTCTAAATCATGTTTGACGCACTCTGTAAGTACCATTTTTGCTGTACTGTTTAAACTCGATGAAAGGAACATTGTTGACACTTTTCAGCAAGTTGCAATCATGTAATACAGAAATAAACAGTTTTTCACAAACAAGGTCAAAATCATGGAAGTACAATTTTGCTGTACTGCTTAATCAGGATGATAGAAACACTGTTGACACTTTTCAGCAAGTTGTAATACAGAAATAAACAGTTTTTCAAAAACAAGGTCTCAGTCATGTTTGAGTCACTCTGTAAGTACCATTTTGCTGTACTGTTTAAGCTCGATGAAAGGAACATTGTTGACACTTTTCAGCAAGTTGCAATCATGAAATACAGAAAAAAACAATTTTTCACAAACAAGGTCTAAATCATGTTTGACGCACTCTGTAAGTACCATTTTTGCTGTACTGTTTAAACTCGATGAAAGGAACATTGTTGACACTTTTCAGCAAGTTGCAATCATGTAATACAGAAATAAACAGTTTTTCACAAACAAGGTCAAAATCATGGAAGTACAATTTTGCTGTACTGCTTAATCAGGATGATAGAAACACTGTTGACACTTTTCAGCAAGTTGTAATACAGAAATAAACAGTTTTTCAAAAACAAGGTCTCAGTCATGTTTGAGTCACTCTGTAAGTACCATTTTGCTGTACTGTTTAAGCTCGATGAAAGGAACATTGTTGACACTTTTCAGCAAGTTGCAATCATGAAATACAGAAAAAAACAATTTTTCACAAACAAGGTCTAAATCATGTTTGACGCACACTGTAAGTACCATTTTTGCTGTACTGTTTAAACTCATGAAAGGAACATTGTTGACACTTTTCAGCAAGTTGCAATCATGTAATACAGAAATAAACAGTTTTTCACAAACAAGGTCTAAATCATGGAAGTACAATTTTGCTGTACTGCTTAATCAGGATGATAGAAACACTGTTGACACTTTTCAGCAAGTTGTAATATAGAAATAAACAGTTTTTCACAAACAAGGTCTAAATAATGTTTGATGCACTCTGTAAGTACCATTTTTGCTGTACTGTTTAAACTCGATGAAAGGAACATTGTTGACACTTTTCAGCAAGTTGCAATCATGAAATACAGAAATAAAGAGTTTCTCACAAACAAGGTCTAAATCAGGTAAGTACAATTTTGCTGTACTGCTTAATCAGGATGATAGAAACACTGTTGACACTTTTCAGCAAGTTGTAATACAGAAATAAACAGTTTTTCAAAAACAAGGTCTCAGTCATTTTTGAGTCACTCTGTAAGTACCATTTTGCTGTACTGTTTAAGCTCGATGAAAGGAACATTGTTGACACTTTTCAGCAAGTTGCAATCATGAAATACAGAAATAAAGAGTATCTCACAAACAAGGTCTAAATCATGTTTGATGCACTCTGTAAGTTCAATTTTTGCTGTACTGTTTAAACTCGATGAAAGGAACATTGTTGACACTTTTCAGCAAGTTGCAATCATGAAATACAGAAATAAAGAGTATCTCACAAACAAGGTCTAAATCATGTTTGATGCACTCTGTAAGTTCAATTTTTGCTGTACTGTTTAAACTCGATGAAAGGAACATTGTTGACACTTTTCAGCAAGTTGCAATCATGTAATACAGAAATAAACCGATTTTCACAAACAAGGTCTAAATCATGTATGTACAATTTTGCTGTACTGCTTAATCAGGATGATAGAAACACTGTTGACACTTTTCAGCAAGTTGTAATACAGAAATAAACAGTTTTTCAAAAACAAGGTCTCAGTCATGTTTGAGTCACTCTGTAAGTACCATTTTGCTGTACTGTTTAAGCTCGATGAAAGGAACATTGTTGACACTTTTCAGCAAGTTGCAATCATGAAATACAGAAAAAAACAATTTTTCACAAACAAGGTCTAAATCATGTTTGACGCACTCTGTAAGTACCATTTTTGCTGTACTGTTTAAACTCGATGAAAGGAACATTGTTGACACTTTTCAGCAAGTTGCAATCATGTAATACAGAAATAAACAGTTTTTCACAAACAAGGTCAAAATCATGGAAGTACAATTTTGCTGTACTGCTTAATCAGGATGATAGAAACACTGTTGACACTTTTCAGCAAGTTGTAATACAGAAATAAACAGTTTTTCAAAAACAAGGTCTCAGTCATGTTTGAGTCACTCTGTAAGTACCATTTTGCTGTACTGTTTAAGCTCGATGAAAGGAACATTGTTGACACTTTTCAGCAAGTTGCAATCATGAAATACAGAAATAAAGAGTTTCTCACAAACAAGGTCTAAATCATGTTTGATGCACTCTGTAAGTTCAATTTTTGCTGTACTGTTTAAACTCGATGAAAGGAACATTGTTGACACTTTTCAGCAAGTTGCAATCATGTAATACAGAAATAAACCGATTTTCACAAACAAGGTCAAAATCATGTAAGTACAATTTTGCTGTACTGCTTAATCAGGATGATAGAAACACTGTTGACACTTTTCAGCAAGTTGTAATACAGAAATAAACAGTTTTTCAAAAACAAGGTCTCAGTCATGTTTGAGTCACTCTGTAAGTACCATTTTGCTGTACTGTTTAAGCTCGATGAAAGGAACATTGTTGACACTTTTCAGCAAGTTGCAATCATGAAATACAGAAAAAAACAATTTTTCACAAACAAGGTCTAAATCATGTTTGACGCACTCTGTAAATAACATTTTTGCTGTACTGTTTAAACTCGATGAAAGGAACATTGTTGACACTTTTCAGCAAGTTGCAATCATGTAATACAGAAATAAACAGTTTTTCACAAACAAGGTCAAAATCATGGAAGTACAATTTTGCTGTACTGCTAAATCAGGATGATAGAAACACTGTTGACACTTTTCAGCAAGTTGTAATACAGAAATAAACAGTTTTTCAAAAACAAGGTCTCAGTCATGTTTGAGTCACTCTGTAAGTACCATTTTGCTGTACTGTTTAAGCTCGATGAAAGGAACATTGTTGACACTTTTCAGCAAGTTGCAATCATGAAATACAGAAAAAAACAATTTTTCACAAACAAGGTCTAAATCATGTTTGACGCACTCTGTAAGTACCATTTTTGCTGTACTGTTTAAACTCGATGAAAGGAACATTGTTGACACTTTTCAGCAAGTTGCAATCATGTAATACAGAAATAAACAGTTTTTCACAAACAAGGTCAAAATCATGGAAGTACAATTTTGCTGTACTGCTTAATCAGGATGATAGAAACACTGTTGACACTTTTCAGCAAGTTGTAATACAGAAATAAACAGTTTTTCAAAAACAAGGTCTCAGTCATGTTTGAGTCACTCTGTAAGTACCATTTTGCTGTACTGTTTAAGCTCGATGAAAGGAACATTGTTGACACTTTTCAGCAAGTTGCAATCATGTAATACAGAAATAAACAGTTTTTCAAAAACAAGGTCTCAGTCATGTTTGAGTCACTCTGTAAGTACCATTTTGCTGTACTGTTTAAGCTCGATGAAAGGAACATTGTTGACACTTTTCAGCAAGTTGCAATCATGAAATACAGAAATAAAGAGTTTCTCACAAACAAGGTCTAAATCATGTTTGATGCACTCTGTAAGTTCAATTTTTGCTGTACTGTTTAAACTCGATGAAAGGAACACTGTTGACACTTTTCAGCAAGTTGCAATCATGTAATACAGAAATGAACAGTTTTTCAAAAACAAGGTCTAAGTCATGTTTGAGTCACTCTGTAAGTACCATTTTGCTGTACTGTTTAAGCTCAATGAAAGAAACATTGTTGACACTTTTCAGCAAGTTGCAATCATGTAATACAGAAATAAACAGTTTTTCACAAACAAGGTCAAAATCATGGAAGTACAATTTTGCTGTACTGCTTAATCAGGATGATAGAAACACTGTTGACACTTTTCAGCAAGTTGTAATACAGAAATAAACAGTTTTTCAAAAACAAGGTCTCAGTCATGTTTGAGTCACTCTGTAAGTACCATTTTGCTGTACTGTTTAAGCTCGATGAAAGGAACATTGTTGACACTTTTCAGCAAGTTGCAATCATGAAATACAGAAATAAAGAGTTTCTCACAAACAAGGTCTAAATCATGTTTGATGCACTCTGTAAGTTCAATTTTTGCTGTACTGTTTAAACTCGATGAAAGGAACATTGTTGACACTTTTCAGCAAGTTGCAATCATGTAATACAGAAATAAACCGATTTTCACAAACAAGGTCTAAATCATGTATGTACAATTTTGCTGTACTGCTTAATCAGGATGATAGAAACACTGTTGACACTTTTCAGCAAGTTGTAATATAGAAATAAACAGTTTTTCACAAACAAGGTCTAAATAATGTTTGATGCACTCTGTAAGTACCATTTTTGCTGTACTGTTTAAACTCGATGAAAGGAACATTGTTGACACTTTTCAGCAAGTTGCAATCATGAAATACAGAAATAAAGAGTTTCTCACAAACAAGGTCTAAATCAGGTAAGTACAATTTTGCTGTACTGCTTAATCAGGATGATAGAAACACTGTTGACACTTTTCAGCAAGTTGCAATACAGAAATAAACAGTTTTTCAAAAACAAGGTCTCAGTCATGTTTGAGTCACTCTGTAAGTACCATTTTGCTGTACTGTTTAAGCTCGATGAAAGGAACATTGTTGACACTTTTCAGCAAGTTGCAATCATGAAATACAGAAATAAAGAGTTTCTCACAAACAAGGTCTAAATCATGTTTGATGCACTCTGTAAGTTCAATTTTTGCTGTACTGTTTAAACTCGATGAAAGGAACATTGTTGACACTTTTCAGCAAGTTGCAATCATGTAATACAGAAATAAACCGATTTTCACAAACAAGGTCTAAATCATGTATGTACAATTTTGCTGTACTGCTTAATCAGGATGATAGAAACACTGTTGACACTTTTCAGCAAGTTGTAATATAGAAATAAACAGTTTTTCACAAACAAGGTCTAAATAATGTTTGATGCACTCTGTAAGTACCATTTTTACTGTACTGTTTAAACTCGATGAAAGGAACATTGTTGACACTTTTCAGCAAGTTGCAATCATGAAATACAGAAATAAAGAGTTTCTCACAAACAAGGTCTAAATCAGGTAAGTACAATTTTGCTGTACTGCTTAATCAGGATGATAGAAACACTGTTGACACTTTTCAGCAAGTTGCAATACAGAAATAAACAGTTTTTCAAAAACAAGGTCTCAGTCATGTTTGAGTCACTCTGTAAGTACCATTTTGCTGTACTGTTTAAGCTCGATGAAAGGAACATTGTTGACACTTTTCAGCAAGTTGCAATCATGAAATACAGAAAAAAACAATTTTTCACAAACAAGGTCTAAATCATGTTTGATGCACTCTGTAAGTTCAATTTTTGCTGTACTGTTTAAACTCGATGAAAGGAACATTGTTGACACTTTTCAGCAAGTTGCAATCATGTAATACAGAAATAAACCGTTTTTCAAAAACAAGGTCAAAATCATGTAAGTACAATTTTGCTGTACTGCTTAATCAGGATGATAGAAACACTGTTGACACTTTTCAGCAAGTTGTAATACAGAAATAAACATTTTTTCAAAAACAAGGTCTCAGTCATGTTTGAGTCACTCTGTAAGTACCATTTTGCTGTACTGTTTAAGCTCGATGAAAGGAACATTGTTGACACTTTTCAGCAAGTTGCAATCATGAAATACAGAAAAAAACAATTTTTCACAAACAAGGTCTAAATCATGTTTGACGCACTCTGTAAGTACCATTTTTGCTGTACTGTTTAAACTCGATGAAAGGAACATTGTTGACACTTTTCAGCAAGTTGCAATCATGTAATACAGAAATAAACAGTTTTTCACAAACAAGGTCAAAATCATGGAAGTACAATTTTGCTGTACTGCTTAATCAGGATGATAGAAACACTGTTGACACTTTTCAGCAAGTTGTAATACAGAAATAAACAGTTTTTCAAAAACAAGGTCTCAGTCATGTTTGAGTCACTCTGTAAGTACCATTTTGCTGTACTGTTTAAGCTCGATGAAAGGAACATTGTTGACACTTTTCAGCAAGTTGCAATCATGAAATACAGAAAAAAACTATTTTTCACAAACAAGGTCTAAATCATGTTTGACGCACTCTGTAAGTACCATTTTTGCTGTACTGTTTAAACTCGATGAAAGGAACATTGTTGACACTTTTCAGCAAGTTGCAATCATGTAATACAGAAATAAACAGTTTTTCACAAACAAGGTCAAAATCATGGAAGTACAATTTTGCTGTACTGCTTAATCAGGATGATAGAAACACTGTTGACACTTTTCAGCAAGTTGTAATACAGAAATAAACAGTTTTTCAAAAACAAGGTCTCAGTCATGTTTGAGTCACTCTGTAAGTACCATTTTGCTGTACTGTTTAAGCTCGATGAAAGGAACATTGTTGACACTTTTCAGCAAGTTGCAATCATGAAATACAGAAAAAAACAATTTTTCACAAACAAGGTCTAAATCATGTTTGACGCACTCTGTAAGTACCATTTTTGCTGTACTGTTTAAACTCGATGAAAGGAACATTGTTGACACTTTTCAGCAAGTTGCAATCATGTAATACAGAAATAAACAGTTTTTCACAAACAAGGTCAAAATCATGGAAGTACAATTTTGCTGTACTTCTTAATCAGGATGATAGAAACACTGTTGACACTTTTCAGCAAGTTGTAATACAGAAATAAACAGTTTTTCAAAAACAAGGTCTCAGTCATGTTTGAGTCACTCTGTAAGTACCATTTTGCTGTACTGTTTAAGCTCGATGAAAGGAACATTGTTGACACTTTTCAGCAAGTTGCAATCATGTAATACAGAAATAAACAGTTTTTCAAAAACAAGGTCTCAGTCATGTTTGAGTCACTCTGTAAGTACCATTTTGCTGTACTGTTTAAGCTCGATGAAAGGAACATTGTTGACACTTTTCAGCAAGTTGCAATCATGAAATACAGAAATAAAGAGTTTCTCACAAACAAGGTCTAAATCATGTTTGATGCACTCTGTAAGTTCAATTTTTGCTGTACTGTTTAAACTCGATGAAAGGAACACTGTTGACACTTTTCAGCAAGTTGCAATCATGTAATACAGAAATGAACAGTTTTTCAAAAACAAGGTCTAAGTCATGTTTAAGTCACTCTGTAAGTACCATTTTGCTGTACTGTTTAAGCTCAATGAAAGAAACATTGTTGACACTTTTCAGCAAGTTGCAATCATGTAATACAGAAATAAACAGTTTTTCACAAACAAGGTCAAAATCATGGAAGTACAATTTTGCTGTACTGCTTAATCAGGATGATAGAAACACTGTTGACACTTTTCAGCAAGTTGTAATACAGAAATAAACAGTTTTTCAAAAACAAGGTCTCAGTCATGTTTGAGTCACTCTGTAAGTACCATTTTGCTGTACTGTTTAAGCTCGATGAAAGGAACATTGTTGACACTTTTCAGCAAGTTGCAATCATGTAATATAGAAATAAACAGTTTTTCAAAAACAAGGTCTCAGTCATGTTTGAGTCACTCTGTAAGTACCATTTTGCTGTACTGTTTAAGCTCGATGAAAGGAACATTGTTGACACTTTTCAGCAAGTTGCAATCATGAAATACAGAAATAAAGAGTTTCTCACAAACAAGGTCTAAATCATGTTTGATGCACTCTGTAAGTTCAATTTTTGCTGTACTGTTTAAACTCGATGAAAGGAACATTGTTGACACTTTTCAGCAAGTTGCAATCATGTAATACAGAAATAAACCGATTTTCACAAACAAGGTCTAAATCATGTATGTACAATTTTGCTGTACTGCTTAATCAGGATGATAGAAACACTGTTGACACTTTTCAGCAAGTTGTAATATAGAAATAAACAGTTTTTCACAAACAAGGTCTAAATAATGTTTGATGCACTCTGTAAGTACCATTTTTGCTGTACTGTTTAAACTCGATGAAAGGAACATTGTTGACACTTTTCAGCAAGTTGCAATCATGAAATACAGAAATAAAGAGTTTCTCACAAACAAGGTCTAAATCAGGTAAGTACAATTTTGCTGTACTGCTTAATCAGGATGATAGAAACACTGTTGACATTTTTCAGCAAGTTGTAATACAGAAATAAACAGTTTTTCAAAAACAAGGTCTCAGTCATGTTTGAGTCACTCTGTAAGTACCATTTTGCTGTACTGTTTAAGCTCGATGAAAGGAACATTGTTGACACTTTTCAGCAAGTTGCAATCATGAAATACAGAAAAAAACAATTTTTCACAAACAAGGTCTAAATCATGTTTGATGCACTCTGTAAGTTCAATTTTTGCTGTACTGTTTAAACTCGATGAAAGGAACATTGTTGACACTTTTCAGCAAGTTGCAATCATGTAATACAGAAATAAACCGTTTTTCAAAAACAAGGTCAAAATCATGTAAGTACAATTTTGCTGTACTGCTTAATCAGGATGATAGAAACACTGTTGACACTTTTCAGCAAGTTGTAATACAGAAATAAACAGTTTTTCAAAAACAAGGTCTCAGTCATGTTTGAGTCACTCTGTAAGTACCATTTTGCTGTACTGTTTAAGCTCGA
This sequence comes from Salmo salar, assembly GCF_965601325.2. Lineage (NCBI taxonomy): Eukaryota > Metazoa > Chordata > Actinopteri > Salmoniformes > Salmonidae > Salmo > Salmo salar. Next base: position 36,242,966 of record NC_138297.1, on the reverse strand, counting down.
TGAAAGGAACATTGTTGACACTTTTCAGCAAGTTGCAATCATGAAATACAGAAAAAAACTATTTTTCACAAACAAGGTCTAAATCATGTTTGACGCACTCTGTAAGTTCAATTTTTGCTGTACTGTTTAAACTCGATGAAAGGAACACTGTTGACACTTTTCAGCAAGTTGCAATCATGTAATACAGAAATGAACAGTTTTTCAAAAACAAGGTCTAAGTCATGTTTGAGTCACTCTGTAAGTACCATTTTGCTGTACTGTTTAAGCTCAATGAAAGAAACATTGTTGACACTTTTCAGCAAGTTGCAATCATGTAATACAGAAATAAACAGTTTTTCACAAACAAGGTCAAAATCATGGAAGTACAATTTTGCTGTACTGCTTAATCAGGATGATAGAAACACTGTTGACACTTTTCAGCAAGTTGTAATACAGAAATAAACAGTTTTTCAAAAACAAGGTCTCAGTCATGTTTGAGTCACTCTGTAAGTACCATTTTGCTGTACTGTTTAAGCTCGATGAAAGGAACATTGTTGACACTTTTCAGCAAGTTGCAATCATGAAATACAGAAAAAAACAATTTTTCACAAACAAGGTCTAAATCATGTTTGACGCACTCTGTAAGTACCATTTTTGCTGTACTGTTTAAACTCGATGAAAGGAACATTGTTGACACTTTTCAGCAAGTTGCAATCATGTAATACAGAAATAAACAGTTTTTCACAAACAAGGTCAAAATCATGGAAGTACAATTTTGCTGTACTGCTTAATCAGGATGATAGAAACACTGTTGACACTTTTCAGCAAGTTGTAATACAGAAATAAACAATTTTTCAAAAACAAGGTCTCAGTCATGTTTGAGTCACTCTGTAAGTACCATTTTGCTGTACTGTTTAAGCTCGATGAAAGGAACATTGTTGACACTTTTCAGCAAGTTGCAATCATGAAATACAGAAATAAAGAGTTTCTCACAAACAAGGTCTAAATCATGTTTGATGCACTCTGTAAGTTCAATTTTTGCTGTACTGTTAAACTCGATGAAAGGAACACTGTTGACACTTTTCAGCAAGTTGCAATCATGTAATACAGAAATGAACAGTTTTTCAAAAACAAGGTCTAAGTCATGTTTGAGTCACTCTGTAAGTACCATTTTGCTGTACTGTTTAAGCTCGATGAAAGAAACATTGTTGACACTTTTCAGCAAGTTGCAATCATGAAATACAGAGAGAGAAAAAAAATTCACAAACAAGGTCTAAATCATGTTTGATGCACTCTGTAAGTTCCATTTTTTGCTGTACTGTTTAAACTCGATGAAAGGAACATTGTTGACACTTTTCAGCAAGTTGCAATCATGAAATACAGAAAAAAAGTTTTTCACAAACAAGGTCTAAGTCATGTAAGTACAATTTTGCTGTACTGCTTAATCAGGATGACAGAAACACTGTTGACACTTTTCAGCAAGTTGTAATACAGAAATAAACAGTTTTTCACAAACAAGGTCTAAATAATGTTTGATGCACTCTGTACCATTTTTGCTGTACTGTTTAAACTCGATGAAAGGAACATTGTTGACACTTTTCAGCAAGTTGCAATCATGTAATACAGAAAAAAACAATTTTTCACAAACAAGGTCTAAGTCATGTAAGTACAATTTTGCTGTACAGCTTAATCAGTATGATAGAAACACTGTTGACACTTTTCAGCAAGTTGTAATACAGAAATAAACAGTTTTTCAAAAACAAGGTCTAAGTCATGTTTGAGTCACTCTGTAAGTACCATTTTGCTGTACTGTTTAAGCTCGATGAAAGGAACATTGTTGACACTTTTCAGCAAGTTGCAATCATGAAATACAGAAAAAAACAATTTTTCACAAAGAAGGTCTAAGTCATGTTTGAGTCACTCTCTAAACACCATTTTGCTGTACTGTTTAAAGTCAATGAAAGGAACATTGATGACACTTTTCAGCAAGTTGCAATCATGAAATACTGAAAAAAAGAGTTTCTCACAAACAATGTCTAAATCATGTTTGATGCACTCTGTATTTTCAATTTTTGCTGTACTGTTTAAACTCGATGATAGAAACATTGTTGACACTTTTCAGCAAGTTGCAATCATGTAAAATAGAAATAAACAGTTTTTCAAAAACAAGGTCTCAGTCATGTTTGAGTCACTCTGTAAGTACCATTTTGCTGTACTGTTTAAGCTCGATGAAAGGAACATTGTTGACACTTTTCAGCAAGTTGCAATCATGAAATACAGAAAAAAACAATTTTTCACAAACAAGGTCTAAATCATGTTTGACGCACTCTGTAAGTACCATTTTTGCTGTACTGTTTAAACTCGATGAAAGGAACATTGTTGACACTTTTCAGCAAGTTGCAATCATGTAATACAGAAATAAACAGTTTTTCACAAACAAGGTCAAAATCATGGAAGTACAATTTTGCTGTACTTCTTAATCAGGATGATAGAAACACTGTTGACACTTTTCAGCAAGTTGTAATACAGAAATAAACAGTTTTTCAAAAACAAGGTCTCAGTCATGTTTGAGTCACTCTGTAAGTACCATTTTGCTGTACTGTTTAAGTTCGATGAAAGGAACATTGTTGACACTTTTCAGCAAGTTGCAATCATGTAATACAGAAATAAAGAGTTTTTCAAAAACAAGGTCTCAGTCATGTTTGAGTCACTCTGTAAGTACCATTTTGCTGTACTGTTTAAGCTCGATGAAAGGAACATTGTTGACACTTTTCAGCAAGTTGCAATCATGAAATACAGAAATAAAGACTTTCTCACAAACAAGGTCTAAATCATGTTTGATGCACTCTGTAAGTTCAATTTTTGCTGTACTGTTTAAACTCGATGAAAGGAACACTGTTGAGACTTTTCAGCAAGTTGCAATCATGTAATACAGAAATGAACAGTTTTTCAAAAACAAGGTCTAAGTCATGTTTAAGTCACTCTGTAAGTACCATTTTGCTGTACTGTTTAAGCTCAATGAAAGAAACATTGTTGACACTTTTCAGCAAGTTGCAATCATGTAATACAGAAATAAACAGTTTTTCACAAACAAGGTCAAAATCATGGAAGTACAATTTTGCTGTACTGCTTAATCAGGATGATAGAAACACTGTTGACACTTTTCAGCAAGTTGTAATACAGAAATAAACAGTTTTTCAAAAACAAGGTCTCAGTCATGTTTGAGTCACTCTGTAAGTACCATTTTGCTGTACTGTTTAAGCTCGATGAAAGGAACATTGTTGACACTTTTCAGCAAGTTGCAATCATGTAATATAGAAATAAACAGTTTTTCAAAAACAAGGTCTCAGTCATGTTTGAGTCACTCTGTAAGTACCATTTTGCTGTACTGTTTAAGCTCGATGAAAGGAACATTGTTGACACTTTTCAGCAAGTTGCAATCATGAAATACAGAAATAAAGAGTTTCTCACAAACAAGGTCTAAATCATGTTTGATGCACTCTGTAAGTTCAATTTTTGCTGTACTGTTTAAACTCGATGAAAGGAACACTGTTGACACTTTTCAGCAAGTTGCAATCATGTAATACAGAAATGAACAGTTTTTCAAAAACAAGGTCTAAGTCATGTTTGAGTCACTCTGTAAGTACCATTTTGCTGTACTGTTTAAGCTCGATGAAAGGAACATTGTTGACACTTTTCAGCAAGTTGCAATCATGTAATACAGAAATAAACAGTTTTTCAAAAACAAGGTCTCAGTCATGTTTGAGTCACTCTGTAAGTACCATTTTGCTGTACTGTTTAAGCTCGATGAAAGGAACATTGTTGACACTTTTCAGCAAGTTGCAATCATGAAATACAGAAATAAAGAGTTTCTCACAAACAAGGTCTAAATCATGTTTGATGCACTCTGTAAGTTCAATTTTTGCTGTACTGTTTAAACTCGATGAAAGGAACATTGTTGACACTTTTCAGCAAGTTGCAATCATGTAATACAGAAATAAACCGATTTTCACAAACAAGGTCTAAATCATGTATGTACAATTTTGCTGTACTGCTTAATCAGGATGATAGAAACACTGTTGACACTTTTCAGCAAGTTGTAATATAGAAATAAACAGTTTTTCACAAACAAGGTCTAAATAATGTTTGATGCACTCTGTAAGTACCATTTTTGCTGTACTGTTTAAACTCGATGAAAGGAACATTGTTGACACTTTTCAGCAAGTTGCAATCATGAAATACAGAAATAAAGAGTTTCTCACAAACAAGGTCTAAATCAGGTAAGTACAATTTTGCTGTACTGCTTAATCAGGATGATAGAAACACTGTTGACATTTTTCAGCAAGTTGTAATACAGAAATAAACAGTTTTTCAAAAACAAGGTCTCAGTCATGTTTGAGTCACTCTGTAAGTACCATTTTGCTGTACTGTTTAAGCTCGATGAAAGGAACATTGTTGACACTTTTCAGCAAGTTGCAATCATGAAATACAGAAAAAAACAATTTTTCACAAACAAGGTCTAAATCATGTTTGATGCACTCTGTAAGTTCAATTTTTGCTGTACTGTTTAAACTCGATGAAAGGAACATTGTTGACACTTTTCAGCAAGTTGCAATCATGTAATACAGAAATAAACCGTTTTTCAAAAACAAGGTCAAAATCATGTAAGTACAATTTTGCTGTACTGCTTAATCAGGATGATAGAAACACTGTTGACACTTTTCAGCAAGTTGTAATACAGAAATAAACAGTTTTTCAAAAACAAGGTCTCAGTCATGTTTGAGTCACTCTGTAAGTACCATTTTGCTGTACTGTTTAAGCTCGATGAAAGGAACATTGTTGACACTTTTCAGCAAGTTGCAATCATGAAATACAGAAAAAAACTATTTTTCACAAACAAGGTCTAAATCATGTTTGACGCACTCTGTAAGTTCAATTTTTGCTGTACTGTTTAAACTCGATGAAAGGAACACTGTTGACACTTTTCAGCAAGTTGCAATCATGTAATACAGAAATGAACAGTTTTTCAAAAACAAGGTCTAAGTCATGTTTGAGTCACTCTGTAAGTACCATTTTGCTGTACTGTTTAAGCTCAATGAAAGAAACATTGTTGACACTTTTCAGCAAGTTGCAATCATGTAATACAGAAATAAACAGTTTTTCACAAACAAGGTCAAAATCATGGAAGTACAATTTTGCTGTACTGCTTAATCAGGATGATAGAAACACTGTTGACACTTTTCAGCAAGTTGTAATACAGAAATAAACAGTTTTTCAAAAACAAGGTCTCAGTCATGTTTGAGTCACTCTGTAAGTACCATTTTGCTGTACTGTTTAAGCTCGATGAAAGGAACATTGTTGACACTTTTCAGCAAGTTGCAATCATGAAATACAGAAAAAAACAATTTTTCACAAACAAGGTCTAAATCATGTTTGACGCACTCTGTAAGTACCATTTTTGCTGTACTGTTTAAACTCGATGAAAGGAACATTGTTGACACTTTTCAGCAAGTTGCAATCATGTAATACAGAAATAAACAGTTTTTCACAAACAAGGTCAAAATCATGGAAGTACAATTTTGCTGTACTGCTTAATCAGGATGATAGAAACACTGTTGACACTTTTCAGCAAGTTGTAATACAGAAATAAACAGTTTTTCAAAAACAAGGTCTCAGTCATGTTTGAGTCACTCTGTAAGTACCATTTTGCTGTACTGTTTAAGCTCGATGAAAGGAACATTGTTGACACTTTTCAGCAAGTTGCAATCATGAAATACAGAAAAAAACAATTTTTCACAAACAAGGTCTAAATCATGTTTGACGCACTCTGTAAGTACCATTTTTGCTGTACTGTTTAAACTCGATGAAAGGAACATTGTTGACACTTTTCAGCAAGTTGCAATCATGTAATACAGAAATAAACAGTTTTTCACAAACAAGGTCAAAATCATGGAAGTACAATTTTGCTGTACTGCTTAATCAGGATGATAGAAACACTGTTGACACTTTTCAGCAAGTTGTAATACAGAAATAAACAATTTTTCAAAAACAAGGTCTCAGTCATGTTTGAGTCACTCTGTAAGTACCATTTTGCTGTACTGTTTAAGCTCGATGAAAGGAACATTGTTGACACTTTTCAGCAAGTTGCAATCATGAAATACAGAAATAAAGAGTTTCTCACAAACAAGGTCTAAATCATGTTTGATGCACTCTGTAAGTTCAATTTTTGCTGTACTGTTAAACTCGATGAAAGGAACACTGTTGACACTTTTCAGCAAGTTGCAATCATGTAATACAGAAATGAACAGTTTTTCAAAAACAAGGTCTAAGTCATGTTTGAGTCACTCTGTAAGTACCATTTTGCTGTACTGTTTAAGCTCGATGAAAGAAACATTGTTGACACTTTTCAGCAAGTTGCAATCATGAAATACAGAGAGAGAAAAAAAATTCACAAACAAGGTCTAAATCATGTTTGATGCACTCTGTAAGTTCCATTTTTTGCTGTACTGTTTAAACTCGATGAAAGGAACATTGTTGACACTTTTCAGCAAGTTGCAATCATGAAATACAGAAAAAAAGTTTTTCACAAACAAGGTCTAAGTCATGTAAGTACAATTTTGCTGTACTGCTTAATCAGGATGACAGAAACACTGTTGACACTTTTCAGCAAGTTGTAATACAGAAATAAACAGTTTTTCACAAACAAGGTCTAAATAATGTTTGATGCACTCTGTACCATTTTTGCTGTACTGTTTAAACTCGATGAAAGGAACATTGTTGACACTTTTCAGCAAGTTGCAATCATGTAATACAGAAAAAAACAATTTTTCACAAACAAGGTCTAAGTCATGTAAGTACAATTTTGCTGTACAGCTTAATCAGTATGATAGAAACACTGTTGACACTTTTCAGCAAGTTGTAATACAGAAATAAACAGTTTTTCAAAAACAAGGTCTAAGTCATGTTTGAGTCACTCTGTAAGTACCATTTTGCTGTACTGTTTAAGCTCGATGAAAGGAACATTGTTGACACTTTTCAGCAAGTTGCAATCATGAAATACAGAAAAAAACAATTTTTCACAAAGAAGGTCTAAGTCATGTTTGAGTCACTCTCTAAACACCATTTTGCTGTACTGTTTAAAGTCAATGAAAGGAACATTGATGACACTTTTCAGCAAGTTGCAATCATGAAATACTGAAAAAAAGAGTTTCTCACAAACAATGTCTAAATCATGTTTGATGCACTCTGTATTTTCAATTTTTGCTGTACTGTTTAAACTCGATGATAGAAACATTGTTGACACTTTTCAGCAAGTTGCAATCATGTAAAATAGAAATAAACAGTTTTTCAAAAACAAGGTCTCAGTCATGTTTGAGTCACTCTGTAAGTACCATTTTGCTGTACTGTTTAAGCTCGATGAAAGGAACATTGTTGACACTTTTCAGCAAGTTGCAATCATGAAATACAGAAAAAAACAATTTTTCACAAACAAGGTCTAAATCATGTTTGACGCACTCTGTAAGTACCATTTTTGCTGTACTGTTTAAACTCGATGAAAGGAACATTGTTGACACTTTTCAGCAAGTTGCAATCATGTAATACAGAAATAAACAGTTTTTCACAAACAAGGTCAAAATCATGGAAGTACAATTTTGCTGTACTTCTTAATCAGGATGATAGAAACACTGTTGACACTTTTCAGCAAGTTGTAATACAGAAATAAACAGTTTTTCAAAAACAAGGTCTCAGTCATGTTTGAGTCACTCTGTAAGTACCATTTTGCTGTACTGTTTAAGCTCGATGAAAGGAACATTGTTGACACTTTTCAGCAAGTTGCAATCATGTAATACAGAAATAAACAGTTTTTCAAAAACAAGGTCTCAGTCATGTTTGAGTCACTCTGTAAGTACCATTTTGCTGTACTGTTTAAGCTCGATGAAAGGAACATTGTTGACACTTTTCAGCAAGTTGCAATCATGAAATACAGAAATAAAGAGTTTCTCACAAACAAGGTCTAAATCATGTTTGATGCACTCTGTAAGTTCAATTTTTGCTGTACTGTTTAAACTCGATGAAAGGAACACTGTTGACACTTTTCAGCAAGTTGCAATCATGTAATACAGAAATGAACAGTTTTTCAAAAACAAGGTCTAAGTCATGTTTAAGTCACTCTGTAAGTACCATTTTGCTGTACTGTTTAAGCTCAATGAAAGAAACATTGTTGACACTTTTCAGCAAGTTGCAATCATGTAATACAGAAATAAACAGTTTTTCACAAACAAGGTCAAAATCATGGAAGTACAATTTTGCTGTACTGCTTAATCAGGATGTTAGAAACACTGTTGACACTTTTCAGCAAGTTGTAATACAGAAATAAACAGTTTTTCAAAAACAAGGTCTCAGTCATGTTTGAGTCACTCTGTAAGTACCATTTTGCTGTACTGTTTAAGCTCGATGAAAGGAACATTGTTGACACTTTTCAGCAAGTTGCAATCATGTAATATAGAAATAAACAGTTTTTCAAAAACAAGGTCTCAGTCATGTTTGAGTCACTCTGTAAGTACCATTTTGCTGTACTGTTTAAGCTCGATGAAAGGAACATTGTTGACACTTTTCAGCAAGTTGCAATCATGAAATACAGAAATAAAGAGTTTCTCACAAACAAGGTCTAAATCATGTTTGATGCACTCTGTAAGTTCAATTTTTGCTGTACTGTTTAAACTCGATGAAAGGAACACTGTTGACACTTTTCAGCAAGTTGCAATCATGTAATACAGAAATGAACAGTTTTTCAAAAACAAGGTCTAAGTCATGTTTGAGTCACTCTGTAAGTACCATTTTGCTGTACTGTTTAAGCTCGATGAAAGGAACATTGTTGACACTTTTCAGCAAGTTGCAATCATGTAATACAGAAATAAACCGTTTTTCAAAAACAAGGTCTCAGTCATGTTTGAGTCACTCTGTAAGTACCATTTTGCTGTACTGTTTAAGCTCGATGAAAGGAACATTGTTGACACTTTTCAGCAAGTTGCAATCATGAAATACAGAAATAAAGAGTTTCTCACAAACAAGGTCTAAATCATGTTTGATGCACTCTGTATGTTCAATTTTTGCTGTACTGTTTAAACTCGATGAAAGGAACATTGTTGACACTTTTCAGCAAGTTGCAATCATGTAATACAGAAATAAACCGATTTTCACAAACAAGGTCTAAATCATGTATGTACAATTTTGCTGTACTGCTTAATCAGGATGATAGAAACACTGTTGACACTTTTCAGCAAGTTGTACTATAGAAATAAACAGTTTTTCACAAACAAGGTCTAAATAATGTTTGATGCACTCTGTAAGTACCATTTTTGCTGTACTGTTTAAACTCGATGAAAGGAACATTGTTGACACTTTTCAGCAAGTTGCAATCATGAAATACAGAAATAAAGAGTTTCTCACAAACAAGGTCTAAATCAGGTAAGTACAATTTTGCTGTACTGCTTAATCAGGATGATAGAAACACTGTTGACACTTTTCAGCAAGTTGTAATACAGAAATAAACAGTTTTTCAAAAACAAGGTCTCAGTCATGTTTGAGTCACTCTGTAAGTACCATTTTGCTGTACTGTTTAAGCTCGATGAAAGGAACATTGTTGACACTTTTCAGCAAGTTGCAATCATGAAATACAGAAAAAAACAATTTTTCACAAACAAGGTCTAAATCATGTTTGACGCACTCTGTAAGTACCATTTTTGCTGTACTGTTTAAACTCGATGAAAGGAACATTGTTGACACTTTTCAGCAAGTTGCAATCATGTAATACAGAAATAAACAGTTTTTCACAAACAAGGTCAAAATCATGGAAGTACAATTTTGCTGTACTGCTTAATCAGGATGATAGAAACACTGTTCACACTTTTCAGCAAGTTGTAATACAGAAATAAACAGTTTTTCAAAAACAAGGTCTCAGTCATGTTTGAGTCACTCTGTAAGTACCATTTTGCTGTACTGTTTAAGCTCGATGAAAGGAACATTGTTGACACTTTTCAGCAAGTTGCAATCATGAAATACAGAAATAAAGAGTTTCTCACAAACAAGGTCTAAATCATGTTTGATGCACTCTGTAAGTTCAATTTTTGCTGTACTGTTTAAACTCGATGAAAGGAACATTGTTGACACTTTTCAGCAAGTTGCAATCATGTAATACAGAAATAAACCGATTTTCACAAACAAGGTCTAAATCATGTATGTACAATTTTGCTGTACTGCTTAATCAGGATGATAGAAACACTGTTGACACTTTTCAGCAAGTTGTAATATAGAAATAAACAGTTTTTCACAAACAAGGTCTAAATAATGTTTGATGCACTCTGTAAGTACCATTTTTGCTGTACTGTTTAAACTCGATGAAAGGAACATTGTTGACACTTTTCAGCAAGTTGCAATCATGAAATACAGAAATAAAGAGTTTCTCACAAACAAGGTCTAAATCAGGTAAGTACAATTTTGCTGTACTGCTTAATCAGGATGATAGAAACACTGTTGACACTTTTCAGCAAGTTGTAATACAGAAATAAACAGTTTTTCAAAAACAAGGTCTCAGTCATGTTTGAGTCACTCTGTAAGTACCATTTTGCTGTACTGTTTAAGCTCGATGAAAGGAACATTGTTGACACTTTTCAGCAAGTTGCAATCATGAAATACAGAAAAAAAACATTTTTCACAAACAAGGTCTAAATCATGTTTGACGCACTCTGTAAGTACCATTTTTGCTGTACTGTTTAAACTCGATGAAAGGAACATTGTTGACACTTTTCAGCAAGTTGCAATCATGTAATACAGAAATAAACAGTTTTTCACAAACAAGGTCAAAATCATGGAAGTACAATTTTGCTGTACTGCTTAATCAGGATGATAGAAACACTGTTGACACTTTTCAGCAAGTTGTAATACAGAAATAAACAGTTTTTCAAAAACAAGGTCTCAGTCATGTTTGAGTCACTCTGTAAGTACCATTTTGCTGTACTGTTTAAGCTCGATGAAAGGAACATTGTTGACACTTTTCAGCAAGTTGCAATCATGTAATACAGAAATAAACAGTTTTTCAAAAACAAGGTCTCAGTCATGTTTGAGTCACTCTGTAAGTACCATTTTGCTGTACTGTTTAAGCTCGATGAAAGGAACATTGTTGACACTTTTCAGCAAGTTGCAATCATGAAATACAGAAATAAAGAGTTTCTCACAAACAAGGTCTAAATCATGTTTGATGCACTCTGTAAGTTCAATTTTTGCTGTACTGTTTAAACTCGATGAAAGGAACACTGTTGACACTTTTCAGCAAGTTGCAATCATGTAATACAGAAATGAACAGTTTTTCAAAAACAAGGTCTAAGTCATGTTTGAGTCACTCTGTAAGTACCATTTTGCTGTACTGTTTAAGCTCAATGAAAGAAACATTGTTGACACTTTTCAGCAAGTTGCAATCATGTAATACAGAAATAAACAGTTTTTCACAAACAAGGTCAAAATCATGGTAGTACAATTTTGCTGTACTGCTTAATCAGGATGATAGAAACACTGTTGACACTTTTCAGCAAGTTGTAATACAGAAATAAACAGTTTTTCAAAAACAAGGTCTCAGTCATGTTTGAGTCACTCTGTAAGTACCATTTTGATGTACTGTTTAAGCTCGATGAAAGGAACATTGTTGACACTTTTCAGCAAGTTGCAATCATGTAATATAGAAATAAACAGTTTTTCAAAAACAAGGTCTCAGTCATGTTTGAGTCACTCTGTAAGTACCATTTTGTTGTACTGTTTAAGCTCGATGAAAGGAACATTGTTGACACTTTTCAGCAAGTTGCAATCATGAAATACAGAAATAAAGAGTTTCTCACAAACAAGGTCTAAATCATGTTTGATGCACTCTGTAAGTTCAATTTTTGCTGTACTGTTTAAACTCGATGAAAGGAACACTGTTGACACTTTTCAGCAAGTTGCAATCATGTAATACAGAAATGAACAGTTTTTCAAAAACAAGGTCTAAGTCATGTTTGAGTCACTCTGTAAGTACCATTTTGCTGTACTGTTTAAGCTCGATGAAAGGAACATTGTTGACACTTTTCAGCAAGTTGCAATCATGTAATACAGAAATACAGTTTTTCAAAAACAAGGTCTCAGTCATGTTTGAGTCACTCTGTAAGTACCATTTTGCTGTACTGTTTAAGCTCGATGAAAGGAACATTGTTGACACTTTTCAGCAAGTTGCAATCATGAAATACAGAAATAAAGAGTTTCACACAAACAATGTCTAAATCATGTTTGATGCACTCTGTAAGTTCAATTTTTGCTGTACTGTTTAAACTCGATGAAAGGAACATTGTTGACACTTTTCAGCAAGTTGCAATCATGTAATACAGAAATAAACCGATTTTCACAAACAAGGTCTAAATCATGTATGTACAATTTTGCTGTACTGCTTAATCAGGATGATAGAAACACTGTTGACACTTTTCAGCAAGTTGTAATACAGAAATAAACAGTTTTTCAAAAACAAGGTCTCAGTCATGTTTGAGTCACTCTGTAAGTACCATTTTGCTGTACTGTTTAAGCTCGATGAAAGGAACATTGTTGACACTTTTCAGCAAGTTGCAATCATGAAATACAGAAAAAAACAATTTTTCACAAACAAGGTCTAAATCATGTTTGATGCACTCTGTAAGTTCAATTTTTGCTGTACTGTTTAAACTCGATGAAAGGAACATTGTTGACACTTTTCAGCAAGTTGCAATCATGTAATACAGAAATAAACCGTTTTTCAAAAACAAGGTCAAAATCATGTAAGTACAATTTTGCTGTACTGCTTAATCAGGATGATAGAAACACTGTTGACACTTTTCAGCAAGTTGTAATACAGAAATAAACAGTTTTTCAAAAACAAGGTCTCAGTCATGTTTGAGTCACTCTGTAAGTACCATTTTGCTGTACTGTTTAAGCTCGATGAAAGGAACATTGTTGACACTTTTCAGCAAGTTGCAATCATGAAATACAGAAAAAAACCATTTTTCACAAACAAGGTCTAAATCATGTTTGACGCGCTCTGTAAGTACCATTTTTGCTGTACTGTTTAAACTCGATGAAAGGAACATTGTTGACACTTTTCAGCAAGTTGCAATCATGTAATACAGAAATAAACAGTTTTTCACAAACAAGGTCAAAATCATGGAAGTACAATTTTGCTGTACTGCTTAATCAGGATGATAGAAACACTGTTGACACTTTTCAGCAAGTTGTAATACAGAAATAAACAGTTTTTCAAAAACAAGGTCTCAGTCATGTTTGAGTCACTCTGTAAGTACCATTTTGCTGTACTGTTTAAGCTCGATGAAAGGAACATTGTTGACACTTTTCAGCAAGTTGCAATCATGAAATACAGAAAAAAACAATTTTTCACAAACAAGGTCTAAATCATGTTTGACGCACTCTGTAAGTACCATTTTTGCTGTACTGTTTAAACTCGATGAAAGGAACATTGTTGACACTTTTCAGCATGTTGCAATCATGTAATACAGAAATAAACAGTTTTTCACAAACAAGGTCAAAATCATGGAAGTACAATTTTGCTGTACTGCTTAATCAGGATGATAGAAACACTGTTGACACTTTTCAGCAAGTTGTAATACAGAAATAAACAGTTTTTCAAAAACAAGGTCTCAGTCATGTTTGAGTCACTCTGTAAGTACCATTTTGCTGTACTGTTTAAGCTTGATGAAAGGAACATTGTTGACACTTTTCAGCAAGTTGCAATCATGAAATACAGAAATAAAGAGTTTCTCACAAACAAGGTCTAAATCATGTTTGATGCACTCTGTAAGTTCAATTTTTGCTGTACTGTTTAAACTCGATGAAAGGAACACTGTTGACACTTTTCAGCAAGTTGCAATCATGTAATACAGAAATGAACAGTTTTTCAAAAACAAGGTCTAAGTCATGTTTGAGTCACTCTGTAAGTACCATTTTGCTGTACTGTTTAAGCTCAATGAAAGAAACATTGTTGACACTTTTCAGCAAGTTGCAATCATGTAATACAGAAATAAACAGTTTTTCACAAACAAGGTCAAAATCATGGAAGTACAATTTTGCTGTACTGCTTAATCAGGATGATAGAAACACTGTTGACACTTTTCAGCAAGTTGTAATACAGAAATAAACAGTTTTTCAAAAACAAGGTCTCAGTCATGTTTGAGTCACTCTGTAAGTACCATTTTGCTGTACTGTTTAAGCTCGATGAAAGGAACATTGTTGACACTTTTCAGCAAGTTGCAATCATGAAATACAGAAAAAAACAATTTTTCACAAACAAGGTCTAAATCATGTTTGACGCACTCTGTAAGTACCATTTTTGCTGTACTGTTTAAACTCGATGAAAGGAACATTGTTGACACTTTTCAGCAAGTTGCAATCATGTAATACAGAAATAAACAGTTTTTCACAAACAAGGTCAAAATCATGGAAGTACAATTTTGCTGTACTGCTTAATCAGGATGATAGAAACACTGTTGACACTTTTCAGCAAGTTGTAATACAGAAATAAACAGTTTTTCAAAAACAAGGTCTCAGTCATGTTTGAGTCACTCTGTAAGTACCATTTTGCTGTACTGTTTAAGCTCGATGAAAGGAACATTGTTGACACTTTTCAGCAAGTTGCAATCATGTAATACAGAAATAAACAGTTTTTCAAAAACAAGGTCTCAGTCATGTTTGAGTCACTCTGTAAGTACCATTTTGCTGTACTGTTTAAGCTCGATGAAAGGAACATTGTTGACACTTTTCAGCAAGTTGCAATCATGAAATACAGAAATAAAGAGTTTCTCACAAACTAGGTCTAAATCATGTTTGATGCACTCTGTAAGTTCAATTTTTGCTGTACTGTTTAAACTCGATGAAAGGAACACTGTTGACACTTTTCAGCAAGTTGCAATCATGTAATACAGAAATAAACAGTTTTTCAAAAACAAGGTCTCAGTCATGTTTGAGTCACTCTGTAAGTACCATTTTGCTGTACTGTTTAAGCTCGATGAAAGGAACATTGTTGACACTTTTCAGCAAGTTGCAATCATGAAATACAGAAAAAAACAATTTTTCACAAACAAGGTCTAAATCATGTTTGACGCACTCTGTAAGTACCATTTTTGCTGTACTGTTTAAACTCGATGAAAGGAACATTGTTGACACTTTTCAGCAAGTTGCAATCATGTAATACAGAAATAAACAGTTTTTCACAAACAAGGTCAAAATCATGGAAGTACAATTTTGCTGTACTGCTTAATCAGGATGATAGAAACACTGTTGACACTTTTCAGCAAGTTGTAATACAGAAATAAACAGTTTTTCAAAAACAAGGTCTCAGTCATGTTTGAGTCACTCTGTAAGTACCATTTTGCTGTACTGTTTAAGCTCGATGAAAGGAACATTGTTGACACTTTTCAGCAAGTTGCAATCATGTAATACAGAAATAAACAGTTTTTCAAAAACAAGGTCTCAGTCATGTTTGAGTCACTCTGTAAGTACCATTTTGCTGTACTGTTTAAGCTCGATGAAAGGAACATTGTTGACACTTTTCAGCAAGTTGCAATCATGTAATACAGAAATAAACAGTTTTTCAAAAACAAGGTCTAAGTCATGTTTGAGTCACTCTGTAAGTACCATTTTGCTGTACTGTTTAAGCTCGATGAAAGGAACATTGTTGACACTTTTCAGCAAGTTGCAATCATGAAATACAGAAAAAAACTATTTTTCACAAACAAGGTCTAAATCATGTTTGACGCACTCTGTAAGTACCATTTTTGCTGTACTGTTTAAACTCGATGAAAGGAACATTGTTGACACTTTTCAGCAAGTTGCAATCATGTAATACAGAAATAAACAGTTTTTCACAAACAAGGTCAAAATCATGGAAGTACAATTTTGCTGTACTGCTTAATCAGGATGATAGAAACACTGTTGACACTTTTCAGCAAGTTGTAATACAGAAATAAACAGTTTTTCAAAAACAAGGTCTCAGTCATGTTTGAGTCACTCTGTAAGTACCATTTTGCTGTACTGTTTAAGCTCGATGAAAGGAACATTGTTGACACTTTTCAGCAAGTTGCAATCATGTAATACAGAAATAAACAGTTTTTCAAAAACAAGGTCTCAGTCATGTTTGAGTCACTCTGTAAGTACCATTTTGCTGTACTGTTTAAGCTCGATGAAAGGAACATTGTTGACACTTTTCAGCAAGTTGCAATCATGAAATACAGAAATAAAGAGTTTCTCACAAACAAGGTCTAAATCATGTTTGATGCACTCTGTAAGTTCAATTTTTGCTGTACTGTTTAAACTCGATGAAAGGAACACTGTTGACACTTTTCAGCAAGTTGCAATCATGTAATACAGAAATAAACAGTTTTTCAAAAACAAGGTCTCAGTCATGTTTGAGTCACTCTGTAAGTACCCTTTTGCTGTACTGTTTAAGCTCGATGA
Organism: Salmo salar; assembly: GCF_965601325.2. Taxonomy (NCBI): domain Eukaryota; kingdom Metazoa; phylum Chordata; class Actinopteri; order Salmoniformes; family Salmonidae; genus Salmo; species Salmo salar. The sequence continues at coordinate 36,226,472 of NC_138297.1, read as the reverse complement.
AAGGAACATTGTTGACACTTTTCAGCAAGTTCCAATCATGTAATACAGAAATAAACAGTTTTTCAAAAACAAGGTCTCAGTCATGTTTGAGTCACTCTGTAAGTACCATTTTGCTGTACTGTTTAAGCTCGATGAAAGGAACATTGTTGACACTTTTCAGCAAGTTGCAATCATGAAATACAGAAAAAAACAATTTTTCACAAACAAGGTCTAAATCATGTTTGACGCACTCTGTAAGTACCATTTTTGCTGTACTGTTTAAACTCGATGAAAGGAACATTGTTGACACTTTTCAGCAAGTTGCAATCATGTAATACAGAAATAAACAGTTTTTCACAAACAAGGTCAAAATCATGGAAGTACAATTTTGCTGTACTGCTTAATCAGGATGATAGAAACACTGTTGACACTTTTCAGCAAGTTGTAATACAGAAATAAACAGTTTTTCAAAAACAAGGTCTCAGTCATGTTTGAGTCACTCTGTAAGTACCATTTTGCTGTACTGTTTAAGCTCGATGAAAGGAACATTGTTGACACTTTTCAGCAAGTTGCAATCATGTAATACAGAAATAAACAGTTTTTCAAAAACAAGGTCTCAGTCATGTTTGAGTCACTCTGTAAGTACCATTTTGCTGTACTGTTTAAGCTCGATGAAAGGAACATTGTTGACACTTTTCAGCAAGTTGCAATCATGAAATACAGAAATAAAGAGTTTCTCACAAACAAGGTCTAAATCATGTTTGATGCACTCTGTAAGTTCAATTTTTGCTGTACTGTTTAAACTCGATGAAAGGAACACTGTTGACACTTTTCAGCAAGTTGCAATCATGTAATACAGAAATAAACAGTTTTTCACAAACAAGGTCAAAATCATGGAAGTACAATTTTGCTGTACTGCTTAATCAGGATGATAGAAACACTGTTGACACTTTTCAGCAAGTTGTAATACAGAAATAAACAGTTTTTCAAAAACAAGGTCTCATTCATGTTTGAGTCACTCTGTAAGTACCATTTTGCTGTACTGTTTAAGCTCGATGAAAGGAACATTGTTGACACTTTTCAGCAAGTTGCAATCATGAAATACAGAAAAAAACAATTTTTCACAAACAAGGTCTAAATCATGTTTGACGCACTCTGTAAGTACCATTTTTGCTGTACTGTTTAAACTCGATGAAAGGAACATTGTTGACACTTTTCAGCAAGTTGCAATCATGTAATACAGAAATAAACAGTTTTTCACAAACAAGGTCAAAATCATGGAAGTACAATTTTGCTGTACTGCTTAATCAGGATGATAGAAACACTGTTGACACTTTTCAGCAAGTTGTAATACAGAAATAAACAGTTTTTCAAAAACAAGGTCTCAGTCATGTTTGAGTCACTCTGTAAGTACCATTTTGCTGTACTGTTTAAGCTCGATGAAAGGAACATTGTTGACACTTTTCAGCAAGTTGCAATCATGAAATACAGAAAAAAACAATTTTTCACAAACAAGGTCTAAATCATGTTTGACGCACTCTGTAAGTACCATTTTTGCTGTACTGTTTAAACTCGATGAAAGGAACATTGTTGACACTTTTCAGCAAGTTGCAATCATGTAATACAGAAATAAACAGTTTTTCACAAACAAGGTCAAAATCATGGAAGTACAATTTTGCTGTACTGCTTAATCAGGATGATAGAAACACTGTTGACACTTTTCAGCAAGTTGTAATACAGAAATAAACAGTTTTTCAAAAACAAGGTCTCAGTCATGTTTGAGTCACTCTGTAAGTACCATTTTGCTGTACTGTTTAAGCTCGATGAAAGGAACATTGTTGACACTTTTCAGCAAGTTGCAATCATGTAATACAGAAATAAACAGTTTTTCAAAAACAAGGTCTCAGTCATGTTTGAGTCACTCTGTAAGTACCATTTTGCTGTACTGTTTAAGCTCGATGAAAGGAACATTGTTGACACTTTTCAGCAAGTTGCAATCATGAAATACAGAAAAAAACCATTTTTCACAAACAAGGTCTAAATCATGTTTGACGCACTCTGTAAGTACCATTTTTGCTGTACTGTTTAAACTCGATGAAAGGAACATTGTTGACACTTTTCAGCAAGTTGCAATCATGTAATACAGAAATAAACAGTTTTTCACAAACAAGGTCAAAATCATGGAAGTACAATTTTGCTGTACTGCTTAATCAGGATGATAGAAACACTGTTGACACTTTTCAGCAAGTTGTAATACAGAAATAAACAGTTTTTCAAAAACAAGGTCTCAGTCATGTTTGAGTCACTCTGTAAGTACCATTTTGCTGTACTGTTTAAGCTCGATGAAAGGAACATTGTTGACACTTTTCAGCAAGTTGCAATCATGTAATACAGAAATAAACAGTTTTTCAAAAACAAGGTCTCAGTCATGTTTGAGTCACTCTGTAAGTACCATTTTGCTGTACTGTTTAAGCTCGATGAAAGGAACATTGTTGACACTTTTCAGCAAGTTGCAATCATGAAATACAGAAATAAAGATTTTCTCACAAACAAGGTCTAAATCATGTTTGATGCACTCTGCAAGTTCAATTTTTGCTGTACTGTTTAAACTCGATGAAAGGAACACTGTTGACACTTTTCAGCAAGTTGCAATCATGTAATACAGAAATAAACCGTTTTTCAAAAACAAGGTCTCAGTCATGTTTGAGTCAATCTGTAAGTACCATTTTGCTGTACTGTTTAAGCTCGATGAAAGGAACATTGTTGACACTTTTCAGCAAGTTGCAATCATGAAGTACAGAAAAAAACAATTTTTCACAAACAAGGTCTAAATCATGTTTGACGCACTCTGTAAGTACCATTTTTGCTGTACTGTTTAAACTCGATGAAAGGAACATTGTTGACACTTTTCAGCAAGTTGCAATCATGTAATACAGAAATAAACAGTTTTTCACAAACAAGGTCAAAATCATGGAAGTACAATTTTGCTGTACTGCTTAATCAGGATGATAGAAACACTGTTGACACTTTTCAGCAAGTTGTAATACAGAAATAAACAGTTTTTCAAAAACAAGGTCTCAGTCATGTTTGAGTCACTCTGTAAGTACCATTTTGCTGTACTGTTTAAGCTCGATGAAAGGAACATTGTTGACACTTTTCAGCAAGTTGCAATCATGTAATACAGAAATAAACAGTTTTTCAAAAACAAGGTCTCAGTCATGTTTGAGTCACTCTGTAAGTACCATTTTGCTGTACTGTTTAAGCTCGATGAAAGGAACATTGTTGACACTTTTCAGCAAGTTGCAATCATGAAATACAGAAATAAAGAGTTTCTCACAAACAAAGTCTAAATCATGTTTGATGCACTCTGTAAGTTCAATTTTTGCTGTACTGTTTAAACTCGATGAAAGGAACACTGTTGACACTTTTCAGCAAGTTGCAATCATGTAATACAGAAATAAACAGTTTTTCAAAAACAAGGTCTCAGTCATGTTTGAGTCACTCTGTAAGTACCATTTTGCTGTACTGTTTAAGCTCGATGAAAGGAACATTGTTGACACTTTTCAGCAAGTTGCAATCATGAAATACAGAAAAAAACAATTTTTCACAAACAAGGTCTAAATCATGTTTGACGCACTCTGTAAGTACCATTTTTGCTGTACTGTTTAAACTCGATGAAAGGAACATTGTTGACACTTTTCAGCAAGTTGCAATCATGTAATACAGAAATAAACAGTTTTTCACAAACAAGGTCAAAATCATGGAAGTACAATTTTGCTGTACTGCTTAATCAGGATGATAGAAACACTGTTGACACTTTTCAGCAAGTTGTAATACAGAAATAAACAGTTTTTCAAAAACAAGGTCTCAGTCATGTTTGAGTCACTCTGTAAGTACCATTTTGCTGTACTGTTTAAGCTCGATGAAAGGAACATTGTTGACACTTTTCAGCAAGTTGCAATCATGTAATACAGAAATAAACAGTTTTTCAAAAACAAGGTCTCAGTCATGTTTGAGTCACTCTGTAAGTACCATTTTGCTGTACTGTTTAAGCTCGATGAAAGGAACATTGTTGACACTTTTCAGCAAGTTGCAATCATGAAATACAGAAATAAAGATTTTCTCACAAACAAGGTCTAAATCATGTTTGATGCACTCTGCAAGTTCAATTTTTGCTGTACTGTTTAAACTCGATGAAAGGAACACTGTTGACACTTTTCAGCAAGTTGCAATCATGTAATACAGAAATAAACAGTTTTTCAAAAACAAGGTCTCAGTCATGTTTGAGTCAATCTGTAAGTACCATTTTGCTGTACTGTTTAAGCTCGATGAAAGGAACATTGTTGACACTTTTCAGCAAGTTGCAATCATGAAATACAGAAAAAAACAATTTTTCACAAACAAGGTCTAAATCATGTTTGACGCACTCTGTAAGTACCATTTTTGCTGTACTGTTTAAACTCGATGAAAGGAACATTGTTGACACTTTTCAGCAAGTTGCAATCATGTAATACAGAAATAAACAGTTTTTCACAAACAAGGTCAAAATCATGGAAGTACAATTTTGCTGTACTGCTTAATCAGGATGATAGAAACACTGTTGACACTTTTCAGCAAGTTGTAATACAGAAATAAACAGTTTTTCAAAAACAAGGTCTCAGTCATGTTTGAGTCACTCTGTAAGTACCATTTTGCTGTACTGTTTAAGCTCGATGAAAGGAACATTGTTGACACTTTTCAGCAAGTTGCAATCATGTAATACAGAAATAAACAGTTTTTCAAAAACAAGGTCTCAGTCATGTTTGAGTCACTCTGTAAGTACCATTTTGCTGTACTGTTTAAGCTCGATGAAAGGAACATTGTTGACACTTTTCAGCAAGTTGCAATCATGAAATACAGAAATAAAGAGTTTCTCACAAACAAGGTCTAAATCATGTTTGATGCACTCTGTAAGTTCAATTTTTGCTGTACTGTTTAAACTCGATGAAAGGAACACTGTTGACACTTTTCAGCAAGTTGCAATCATGTAATACAGAAATAAACAGTTTTTCAAAAACAAGGTCTCAGTCATGTTTGAGTCACTCTGTAAGTACCATTTTGCTGTACTGTTTAAGCTCGATGAAAGGAACATTGTTGACACTTTTCAGCAAGTTGCAATCATGAAATACAGAAAAAAACAATTTTTCACAAACAAGGTCTAAATCATGTTTGACGCACTCTGTAAGTACCATTTTTGCTGTACTGTTTAAACTCGATGAAAGGAACATTGTTGACACTTTTCAGCAAGTTGCAATCATGTAATACAGAAATAAACAGTTTTTCACAAACAAGGTCAAAATCATGGAAGTACAATTTTGCTGTACTGCTTAATCAGGATGATAGAAACACTGTTGACACTTTTCAGCAAGTTGTAATACAGAAATAAACAGTTTTTCAAAAACAAGGTCTCAGTCATGTTTGAGTCACTCTGTAAGTACCATTTTGCTGTACTGTTTAAGCTCGATGAAAGGAACATTGTTGACACTTTTCAGCAAGTTGCAATCATGTAATACAGAAATAAACAGTTTTTCAAAAACAAGGTCTCAGTCATGTTTGAGTCACTCTGTAAGTACCATTTTGCTGTACTGTTTAAGCTCGATGAAAGGAACATTGTTGACACTTTTCAGCAAGTTGCAATCATGAAATACAGAAATAAAGAGTTTCTCACAAACAAGGTCTAAATCATGTTTGATGCACTCTGTAAGTTCAATTTTTGCTGTACTGTTTAAACTCGATGAAAGGAACACTGTTGACACTTTTCAGCAAGTTGCAATCATGTAATACAGAAATGAACAGTTTTTCAAAAACAAGGTCTAAGTCATGTTTGAGTCACTCTGTAAGTACCATTTTGCTGTACTGTTTAAGCTCAATGAAAGAAACATTGTTGACACTTTTCAGCAAGTTGCAATCATGTAATACAGAAATAAACAGTTTTTCACAAACAAGGTCAAAATCATGGAAGTACAATTTTGCTGTACTGCTTAATCAGGATGATAGAAACACTGTTGACACTTTTCAGCAAGTTGTAATACAGAAATAAACAGTTTTTCAAAAACAAGGTCTCATTCATGTTTGAGTCACTCTGTAAGTACCATTTTGCTGTACTGTTTAAGCTCGATGAAAGGAACATTGTTGACACTTTTCAGCAAGTTGCAATCATGAAATACAGAAAAAAAAATTTTTTCACAAACAAGGTCTAAATCATGTTTGACGCACTCTGTAAGTACCATTTTTGCTGTACTGTTTAAACTCGATGAAAGGAACATTGTTGACACTTTTCAGCAAGTTGCAATCATGTAATACAGAAATAAACAGTTTTTCACAAACAAGGTCAAAATCATGGAAGTACAATTTTGCTGTACTGCTTAATCAGGATGATAGAAACACTGTTGACACTTTTCAGCAAGTTGTAATACAGAAATAAACAGTTTTTCAAAAACAAGGTCTCAGTCATGTTTGAGTCACTCTGTAAGTACCATTTTGCTGTACTGTTTAAGCTCGATGAAAGGAACATTGTTGACACTTTTCAGCAAGTTGCAATCATGAAATACAGAAAAAAACAATTTTTCACAAACAAGGTCTAAATCATGTTTGACGCACTCTGTAAGTACCATTTTTGCTGTACTGTTTAAACTCGATGAAAGGAACATTGTTGACACTTTTCAGCAAGTTGCAATCATGTAATACAGAAATAAACAGTTTTTCACAAACAAGGTCAAAATCATGGAAGTACAATTTTGCTGTACTGCTTAATCAGGATGATAGAAACACTGTTGACACTTTTCAGCAAGTTGTAATACAGAAATAAACAGTTTTTCAAAAACAAGGTCTCAGTCATGTTTGAGTCACTCTGTAAGTACCATTTTGCTGTACTGTTTAAGCTCGATGAAAGGAACATTGTTGACACTTTTCAGCAAGTTGCAATCATGAAATACAGAAAAAAACAATTTTTCACAAACAAGGTCTAAATCATGTTTGACGCACTCTGTAAGTACCATTTTTGCTGTACTGTTTAAACTCGATGAAAGGAACATTGTTGACACTTTTCAGCAAGTTGCAATCATGTAATACAGAAATAAACAGTTTTTCACAAACAAGGTCAAAATCATGGAAGTACAATTTTGCTGTACTGCTTAATCAGGATGATAGAAACACTGTTGACACTTTTCAGCAAGTTGTAATACAGAAATAAACAGTTTTTCAAAAACAAGGTCTCAGTCATGTTTGAGTCACTCTGTAAGTACCATTTTGCTGTACTGTTTAAGCTCGATGAAAGGAACATTGTTGACACTTTTCAGCAAGTTGCAATCATGTAATACAGAAATAAACAGTTTTTCAAAAACAAGGTCTCAGTCATGTTTGAGTCACTCTGTAAGTACCATTTTGCTGTACTGTTTAAGCTCGATGAAAGGAACATTGTTGACACTTTTCAGCAAGTTGCAATCATGAAATACAGAAAAAAACCATTTTTCACAAACAAGGTCTAAATCATGTTTGACGCACTCTGTAAGTACCATTTTTGCTGTACTGTTTAAACTCGATGAAAGGAACATTGTTGACACTTTTCAGCAAGTTGCAATCATGTAATACAGAAATAAACAGTTTTTCACAAACAAGGTCAAAATCATGGAAGTACAATTTTGCTGTACTGCTTAATCAGCATGATAGAAACACTGTTGACACTTTTCAGCAAGTTGTAATACAGAAATAAACAGTTTTTCAAAAACAAGGTCTCAGTCATGTTTGAGTCACTCTGTAAGTACCATTTTGCTGTACTGTTTAAGCTCGATGAAAGGAACATTGTTGACACTTTTCAGCAAGTTGCAATCATGTAATACAGAAATAAACAGTTTTTCAAAAACAAGGTCTCAGTCATGTTTGAGTCACTCTGTAAGTACCATTTTGCTGTACTGTTTAAGCTCGATGAAAGGAACATTGTTGACACTTTTCAGCAAGTTGCAATCATGAAATACAGAAATAAAGAGTTTCTCACAAACAAGGTCTAAATCATGTTTGATGCACTCTGTAAGTTCAATTTTTGCTGTACTGTTTAAACTCGATGAAAGGAACACTGTTGACACTTTTCAGCAAGTTGCAATCATGTAATACAGAAATGAACAGTTTTTCAAAAACAAGGTCTAAGTCATGTTTGAGTCACTCTGTAAGTACCATTTTGCTGTACTGTTTAAGCTCAATGAAAGAAACATTGTTGACACTTTTCAGCAAGTTGCAATCATGTAATACAGAAATAAACAGTTTTTCACAAACAAGGTCTCAGTCATGTTTGAGTCACTCTGTAAGTACCATTTTGCTGTACTGTTTAAGCTCGATGAAAGGAACATTGTTGACACTTTTCAGCAAGTTGAAATCATGAAATACAGAAATAAAGAGTTTCTCACAAACAAGGTCTAAATCATGTTTGATGCACTCTGTAAGTTCAATTTTTGCTGTACTGTTTAAACTCGATGAAAGGAACACTGTTGACACTTTTCAGCAAGTTGCAATCATGTAATACAGAAATAAACAGTTTTTCACAAACAAGGTCAAAATCATGGAAGTACAATTTTGCTGTACTGCTTAATCAGGATGATAGAAACACTGTTGACACTTTTCAGCAAGTTGTAATACAGAAATAAACAGTTTTTCAAAAACAAGGTCTCAGTCATGTTTGAGTCACTCTGTAAGTACCATTTTGCTGTACTGTTTAAGCTCGATGAAAGGAACATTGTTGACACTTTTCAGCAAGTTGCAATCATGAAATACAGAAAAAAACAATTTTTCACAAACAAGGTCTAAATCATGTTTGACGCACTCTGTAAGTACCATTTTTGCTGTACTGTTTAAACTCGATGAAAGGAACATTGTTGACACTTTTCAGCAAGTTGCAATCATGTTATACAGAAATAAACAGTTTTTCACAAACAAGGTCAAAATCATGGAAGTACAATTTTGCTGTACTGCTTAATCAGGATGATAGAAACACTGTTGACACTTTTCAGCAAGTTGTAATACAGAAATAAACAGTTTTTCAAAAACAAGGTCTCAGTCATGTTTGAGTCACTCTGTAAGTACCATTTTGCTGTACTGTTTAAGCTCGATGAAAGGAACATTGTTGACACTTTTCAGCAAGTTGCAATCATGTAATACAGAAATAAACAGTTTTTCAAAAACAAGGTCTCAGTCATGTTTGAGTCACTCTGTAAGTACCATTTTGCTGTACTGTTTAAGCTCGATGAAAGGAACATTGTTGACACTTTTCAGCAAGTTGCAATCATGAAATACAGAAATAAAGAGTTTCTCACAAACAAGGTCTAAATCATGTTTGATGCACTCTGTAAGTTCAATTTTTGCTGTACTGTTTAAACTCGATGAAAGGAACACTGTTGACACTTTTCAGCAAGTTGCAATCATGTAATACAGAAATAAACAGTTTTTCACAAACAAGGTCAAAATCATGGAAGTACAATTTTGCTGTACTGCTTAATCAGGATGATAGAAACACTGTTGACACTTTTCAGCAAGTTGTAATACAGAAATAAACAGTTTTTCAAAAACAAGGTCTCAGTCATGTTTGAGTCACTCTGTAAGTACCATTTTGCTGTACTGTTTAAGCTCGATGAAAGGAACATTGTTGACACTTTTCAGCAAGTTGCAATCATGAAATACAGAAAAAAACAATTTTTCACAAACAAGGTCTAAATCATGTTTGACGCACTCTGTAAGTACCATTTTTGCTGTACTGTTTAAACTCGATGAAAGGAACATTGTTGACACTTTTCAGCAAGTTGCAATCATGTAATACAGAAATAAACAGTTTTTCACAAACAAGGTCAAAATCATGGAAGTACAATTTTGCTGTACTGCTTAATCAGGATGATAGAAACACTGTTGACACTTTTCAGCAAGTTGTAATACAGAAATAAACAGTTTTTCAAAAACAAGGTCTCAGTCATGTTTGAGTCACTCTGTAAGTACCATTTTGCTGTACTGTTTAAGCTCGATGAAAGGAACATTGTTGACACTTTTCAGCAAGTTGCAATCATGTAATATAGAAATAAACAGTTTTTCAAAAACAAGGTCTCAGTCATGTTTGAGTCACTCTGTAAGTACCATTTTGCTGTACTGTTTAAGCTCGATGAAAGGAACATTGTTGACACTTTTCAGCAAGTTGCAATCATGAAATACAGAAATAAAGAGTTTCTCACAAACAAGGTCTAAATCATGTTTGATGCACTCTGTAAGTTCAATTTTTGCTGTACTGTTTAAACTCGATGAAAGGAACACTGTTGACACTTTTCAGCAAGTTGCAATCATGTAATACAGAAATGAACAGTTTTTCAAAAACAAGGTCTAAGTCATGTTTGAGTCACTCTGTAAGTACCATTTTGCTGTACTGTTTAAGCTCAATGAAAGAAACATTGTTGACACTTTTCAGCAAGTTGCAATCATGTAATACAGAAATAAACAGTTTTTCACAAACAAGGTCAAAATCATGGAAGTACAATTTTGCTGTACTGCTTAATCAGGATGATAGAAACACTGTTGACACTTTTCAGCAAGTTGTAATACAGAAATAAACAGTTTTTCAAAAACAAGGTCTCAGTCATGTTTGAGTCACTCTGTAAGTACCATTTTGCTGTACTGTTTAAGCTCGATGAAAGGAACATTGTTGACACTTTTCAGCAAGTTGCAATCATGTAATATAGAAATAAACAGTTTTTCAAAAACAAGGTCTCAGTCATGTTTGAGTCACTCTGTAAGTACCATTTTGCTGTACTGTTTAAGCTCGATGAAAGGAACATTGTTGACACTTTTCAGCAAGTTGCAATCATGAAATACAGAAATAAAGAGTTTCTCACAAACAAGGTCTAAATCATGTTTGATGCACTCTGTAAGTTCAATTTTTGCTGTACTGTTTAAACTCGATGAAAGGAACACTGTTGACACTTTTCAGCAAGTTGCAATCATGTAATACAGAAATGAACAGTTTTTCAAAAACAAGGTCTAAGTCATGTTTGAGTCACTCTGTAAGTACCATTTTGCTGTACTGTTTAAGCTCGATGAAAGGAACATTGTTGACACTTTTCAGCAAGTTGCAATCATGTAATACAGAAATAAACAGTTTTTCAAAAACAAGGTCTCAGTCATGTTTGAGTCACTCTGTAAGTACCATTTTGCTGTACTGTTTAAGCTCGATGAAAGGAACATTGTTGACACTTTTCAGCAAGTTGCAATCATGAAATACAGAAATAAAGAGTTTCTCACAAACAAGGTCTAAATCATGTTTGATGCACTCTGTAAGTTCAATTTTTGCTGTACTGTTTAAACTCGATGAAAGGAACATTGTTGACACTTTTCAGCAAGTTGCAATCATGTAGTACAGAAATAAACCGATTTTCACAAACAAGGTCTAAATCATGTATGTACAATTTTGCTGTACTGCTTAATCAGGATGATAGAAACACTGTTGACACTTTTCAGCAAGTTGTAATATAGAAATAAACAGTTTTTCACAAACAAGGTCTAAATAATGTTTGATGCACTCTGTAAGTACCATTTTTGCTGTACTGTTTAAACTCGATGAAAGGAACATTGTTGACACTTTTCAGCAAGTTGCAATCATGAAATACAGAAATAAAGAGTTTCTCACAAACAAGGTCTAAATCAGGTAAGTACAATTTTGCTGTACTGCTTAATCAGGATGATAGAAACACTGTTGACACTTTTCAGCAAGTTGTAATACAGAAATAAACAGTTTTTCAAAAACAAGGTCTCAGTCATGTTTGAGTCACTCTGTAAGTACCATTTTGCTGTACTGTTTAAACTCGATGAAAGGAACATTGTTGACACTTTTCAGCAAGTTGCAATCATGTAATACAGAAATAAACAGTTTTTCACAAACAAGGTCAAAATCATGGAAGTACAATTTTGCTGTACTGCTTAATCAGGATGATAGAAACACTGTTGACACTTTTCAGCAAGTTGTAATACAGAAATAAACAGTTTTTCAAAAACAAGGTCTCAGTCATGTTTGAGTCACTCTGTAAGTACCATTTTGCTGTACTGTTTAAGCTCGATGAAAGGAACATTGTTGACACTTTTCAGCAAGTTGCAATCATGAAATACAGAAATAAAGAGTTTCTCACAAACAAGGTCTAAATCATGTTTGATGCACTCTGTAAGTTCAATTTTTGCTGTACTGTTTAAACTCGATGAAAGGAACACTGTTGACACTTTTCAGCAAGTTGCAATCATGTAATACAGAAATGAACAGTTTTTCAAAAACAAGGTCTAAGTCATGTTTGAGTCACTCTGTAAGTACCATTTTGCTGTACTGTTTAAGCTCGATGAAAGGAACATTGTTGACACTTTTCAGCAAGTTGCAATCATGTAATACAGAAATAAACAGTTTTTCACAAACAAGGTCAAAATCATGGAAGTACAATTTTGCTGTACTGCTTAATCAGGATGATAGAAACACTGTTGACACTTTTCAGCAAGTTGTAATACAGAAATAAACAGTTTTTCAAAAACAAGGTCTCAGTCATGTTTGAGTCACTCTGTAAGTACCATTTTGCTGTACTGTTTAAGCTCGATGAAAGGAACATTGTTGACACTTTTCAGCAAGTTGCAATCATGTAATATAGAAATAAACAGTTTTTCAAAAACAAGGTCTCAGTCATGTTTGAGTCACTCTGTAAGTACCATTTTGCTGTACTGTTTAAGCTCGATGAAAGGAACATTGTTGACACTTTTCAGCAAGTTGCAATCATGAAATACAGAAATAAAGAGTTTCTCACAAACAAGGTCTAAATCATGTTTGATGCACTCTGTAAGTTCAATTTTTGCTGTACTGTTTAAACTCGATGAAAGGAACACTGTTGACACTTTTCAGCAAGTTGCAATCATGTAATACAGAAATGAACAGTTTTTCAAAAACAAGGTATAAGTCATGTTTGAGTCACTCTGTAAGTACCATTTTGCTGTACTGTTTAAGCTCGATGAAAGGAACATTGTTGACACTTTTCAGCAAGTTGCAATCATGTAATACAGAAATAAACAGTTTTTCAAAAACAAGGTCTCAGTCATGTTTGAGTCACTGTAAGTACCATTTTGCTGTACTGTTTAAGCTCGATGAAAGGAACATTGTTGACACTTTCAGCAAGTTGCAATCATGAAATACAGAAATAAAGAGTTTCTCACAAACAAGGTCTAAATCATGTTTGATGCACTCTGTAAGTTCAATTTTTGCTGTACTGTTTAAACTCGATGAAAGGAACATTGTTGACACTTTTCAGCAAGTTGCAATCATGTAATACAGAAATAAACCGATTTTCACAAACAAGGTCTAAATCATGTATGTACAATTTTGCTGTACTGCTTAATCAGGATGATAGAAACACTGTTGACACTTTTCAGCAAGTTGTAATATAGAAATAAACAGTTTTTCACAAACAAGGTCTAAATAATGTTTGATGCACTCTGTAAGTACCATTTTTGCTGTACTGTTTAAACTCGATGAAAGGAACATTGTTGACACTTTTCAGCAAGTTGCAATCATGAAATACAGAAATAAAGAGTTTCTCACAAACAAGGTCTAAATCAGGTAAGTACAATTTTGCTGTACTGCTTAATCAGGATGATAGAAACACTGTTGACACTTTTCAGCAAGTTGTAATACAGAAATAAACAGTTTTTCAAAAACAAGGTCTCAGTCATGTTTGAGTCACTCTGTAAGTACCATTTTGCTGTACTGTTTAAACTCGATGAAAGGAACATTGTTGACACTTTTCAGCAAGTTGCAATCATGTAATACAGAAATAAACAGTTTTTCACAAACAAGGTCAAAATCATGGAAGTACAATTTTGCTGTACTGCTTAATCAGGATGATAGAAACACTGTTGACACTTTTCAGCAAGTTGTAATACAGAAATAAACAGTTTTTCAAAAACAAGGTCTCAGTCATGTTTGAGTCACTCTGTAAGTACCATTTTGCTGTACTGTTTAAGCTCGATGAAAGGAACATTGTTGACACTTTTCAGCAAGTTGCAATCATGAAATACAGAAATAAAGAGTTTCTCACAAACAAGGTCTAAATCATGTTTGATGCACTCTGTAAGTTCAATTTTTGCTGTACTGTTTAAACTCGATGAAAGGAACACTGTTGACACTTTTCAGCAAGTTGCAATCATGTAATACAGAAATAAACAGTTTTTCAAAAACAAGGTCTCAGTCATGTTTGAGTCACTCTGTAAGTACCATTTTGCTGTACTGTTTAAGCTCGATGAAAGGAACATTGTTGACACTTTTCAGCAAGTTGCAATCATGAAATACAGAAAAAAACAATTTTTCACAAACAAGGTCTAAATCATGTTTGACGCACTCTGTAAGTACCATTTTTGCTGTACTGTTTAAACTCGATGAAAGGAACATTGTTGACACTTTTCAGCAAGTTGCAATCATGTAATACAGAAATAAACAGTTTTTCACAAACAAGGTCAAAATCATGGAAGTACAATTTTGCTGTACTGCTTAATCAGGATGATAGAAACACTGTTGACACTTTTCAGCAAGTTGTAATATAGAAATAAACAGTTTTTCACAAACAAGGTCTAAATAATGTTTGATGCACTCTGTAAGTACCATTTTTGCTGTACTGTTTAAACTCGATGAAAGGAACATTGTTGACACTTTTCAGCAAGTTGCAATCATGAAATACAGAAATAAAGAGTTTCTCACAAACAAGGTCTAAATCAGGTAAGTACAATTTTGCTGTACTGCTTAATCAGGATGATAGAAACACTGTTGACACTTTTCAGCAAGTTGTAATACAGAAATAAACAGTTTTTCAAAAACAAGGTCTCAGTCATGTTTGAGTCACTCTGTAAGTACCATTTTGCTGTACTGTTTAAACTCGATGAAAGGAACATTGTTGACACTTTTCAGCAAGTTGCAATCATGTAATACAGAAATAAACAGTTTTTCACAAACAAGGTCAAAATCATGGAAGTACAATTTTGCTGTACTGCTTAATCAGGATGATAGAAACACTGTTGACACTTTTCAGCAAGTTGTAATACAGAAATAAACAGTTTTTCAAAAACAAGGTCTCAGTCATGTTTGAGTCACTCTGTAAGTACCATTTTGCTGTACTGTTTAAGCTCGATGAAAGGAACATTGTTGACACTTTTCAGCAAGTTGCAATCATGAAATACAGAAATAAAGAGTTTCTCACAAACAAGGTCTAAATCATGTTTGATGCACTCTGTAAGTTCAATTTTTGCTGTACTGTTTAAACTCGATGAAAGGAACACTGTTGACACTTTTCAGCAAGTTGCAATCATGTAATACAGAAATAAACAGTTTTTCAAAAACAAGGTCTCAGTCATGTTTGAGTCACTCTGTAAGTACCATTTTGCTGTACTGTTTAAGCTCGATGAAAGGAACATTGTTGACACTTTTCAGCAAGTTGCAATCATGAAATACAGAAAAAAACAATTTTTCACAAACAAGGTCTAAATCATGTTTGACGCACTCTGTAAGTACCATTTTTGCTGTACTGTTTAAACTCGATGAAAGGAACATTGTTGACACTTTTCAGCAAGTTGCAATCATGTAATACAGAAATAAACAGTTTTTCACAAACAAGGTCAAAATCATGGAAGTACAATTTTGCTGTACTGCTTAATCAGGATGATAGAAACACTGTTGACACTTTTCAGCAAGTTGTAATATAGAAATAAACAGTTTTTCACAAACAAGGTCTAAATAATGTTTGATGCACTCTGTAAGTACCATTTTTGCTGTACTGTTTAAACTCGATGAAAGGAACATTGTTGACACTTTTCAGCAAGTTGCAATCATGAAATACAGAAATAAAGAGTTTCTCACAAACAAGGTCTAAATCAGGTAAGTACAATTTTGCTGTACTGCTTAATCAGGATGATAGAAACACTGTTGACACTTTTCAGCAAGTTGTAATACAGAAATAAACAGTTTTTCAAAAACAAGGTCTCAGTCATGTTTGAGTCACTCTGTAAGTACCATTTTGCTGTACTGTTTAAACTCGATGAAAGGAACATTGTTGACACTTTTCAGCAAGTTGCAATCATGTAATACAGAAATAAACAGTTTTTCACAAACAAGGTCAAAATCATGGAAGTACAATTTTGCTGTACTGCTTAATCAGGATGATAGAAACACTGTTGACACTTTTCGGCAAGTTGTAATACAGAAATAAACAGTTTTTCAAAAACAAGGTCTCAGTCATGTTTGAGTCACTCTGTAAGTACCATTTTGCTGTACTGTTTAAGCTCGATGAAAGGAACATTGTTGACACTTTTCAGCAAGTTGCAATCATGAAATACAGAAATAAAGAGTTTCTCACAAACAAGGTCTAAATCATGTTTGATGCACTCTGTAAGTTCAATTTTTGCTGTACTGTTTAAACTCGATGAAAGGAACACTGTTGACACTTTTCAGCAAGTTGCAATCATGTAATACAGAAATAAACAGTTTTTCAAAAACAAGGTCTCAGTCATGTTTGAGTCACTCTGTAAGTACCATTTTGCTGTACTGTTTAAGCTCGATGAAAGGAACATTGTTGACACTTTTCAGCAAGTTGCAATCATGAAATACAGAAAAAAACAATTTTTCACAAACAAGGTCTAAATCATGTTTGACGCACTCTGTAAGTACCATTTTTGCTGTACTGTTTAAACTCGATGAAAGGAACATTGTTGACACTTTTCAGCAAGTTGCAATCATGTAATACAGAAATAAACAGTTTTTCACAAACAAGGTCAAAATCATGGAAGTACAATTTTGCTGTACTGCTTAATCAGGATGATAGAAACACTGTTGACACTTTTCAGCAAGTTGTAATACAGAAATAAACAGTTTTTCAAAAACAAGGTCTCAGTCATGTTTGAGTCACTCTGTAAGTACCATTTTGCTGTACTGTTTAAGCTCGATGAAAGGAACATTGTTGACACTTTTCAGCAAGTTGCAATCATGAAATACAGAAAAAAACAATTTTTCACAAACAAGGTCTAAATCATGTTTGACGCACTCTGTAAGTACCATTTTTGCTGTACTGTTTAAACTCGATGAAAGGAACATTGTTGACACTTTTCAGCAAGTTGCAATCATGTAATACAGAAATAAACAGTTTTTCACAAACAAGGTCAAAATCATGGAAGTACAATTTTGCTGTACTGCTTAATCAGGATGATAGAAACACTGTTGACACTTTTCAGCAAGTTGTAATACAGAAATAAACAGTTTTTCAAAAACAAGGTCTCAGTCATGTTTGAGTCACTCTGTAAGTACCATTTTGCTGTACTGTTTAAGCTCGATGAAAGGAACATTGTTGACACTTTTCAGCAAGTTGCAATCATGAAATACAGAAATAAAGAGTTTCTCACAAACAAGGTCTAAATCATGTTTGATGCACTCTGTAAGTTCAATTTTTGCTGTACTGTTTAAACTCGATGAAAGGAACACTGTTGACACTTTTCAGCAAGTTGCAATCATGTAATACAGAAATGAACAGTTTTTCAAAAACAAGGTCTAAGTCATGTTTGAGTCACTCTGTAAGTACCATTTTGCTGTACTGTTTAAGCTCAATGAAAGAAACATTGTTGACACTTTTCAGCAAGTTGCAATCATGTAATACAGAAATAAACAGTTTTTCACAAACAAGGTCAAAATCATGGAAGTACAATTTTGCTGTACTGCTTAATCAGGATGATAGAAACACTGTTGACACTTTTCAGCAAGTTGTAATACAGAAATAAACAGTTTTTCAAAAACAAGGTCTCAGTCATGTTTGAGTCACTCTGTAAGTACCATTTTGCTGTACTGTTTAAGCTCGATGAAAGGAACATTGTTGACACTTTTCAGCAAGTTGCAATCATGAAATACAGAAAAAAACAATTTTTCACAAACAAGGTCTAAATCATGTTTGACGCACTCTGTAAGTACCATTTTTGCTGTACTGTTTAAACTCGATGAAAGGAACATTGTTGACACTTTTCAGCAAGTTGCAATCATGTAATACAGAAATAAACAGTTTTTCACAAACAAGGTCAAAATCATGGAAGTACAATTTTGCTGTACTGCTTAATCAGGATGATAGAAACACTGTTGACACTTTTCAGCAAGTTGTAATACAGAAATAAACAGTTTTTCAAAAACAAGGTCTCAGTCATGTTTGAGTCACTCTGTAAGTACCATTTTGCTGTACTGTTTAAGCTCGATGAAAGGAACATTGTTGACACTTTTCAGCAAGTTGCAATCATGTAATACAGAAATAAACAGTTTTTCAAAAACAAGGTCTCAGTCATGTTTGAGTCACTCTGTAAGTACCATTTTGCTGTACTGTTTAAGCTCGATGAAAGGAACATTGTTGACACTTTTCAGCAAGTTGCAATCATGAAATACAGAAATAAAGAGTTTCTCACAAACAAGGTCTAAATCATGTTTGATGCACTCTGTAAGTACCATTTTGCTGTACTGTTTAAGCTCGATGAAAGGAACATTGTTGACACTTTTCAGCAAGTTGCAATCATGAAATACAGAAATAAAGAGTTTCTCACAAACAAGGTCTAAATCATGTTTGATGCACTCTGTAAGTTCAATTTTTGCTGTACTGTTTAAACTCGATGAAAGGAACACTGTTGACACTTTTCAGCAAGTTGCAATCATGTAATACAGAAATGAACAGTTTTTCAAAAACAAGGTCTAAGTCATGTTTGAGTCACTCTGTAAGTACCATTTTGCTGTACTGTTTAAGCTCAATGAAAGAAACATTGTTGACACTTTTCAGCAAGTTGCAATCATGTAATACAGAAATAAACAGTTTTTCACAAACAAGGTCAAAATCATGGAAGTACAATTTTGCTGTACTGCTTAATCAGGATGATAGAAACACTGTTGACACTTTTCAGCAAGTTGTAATACAGAAATAAACCGTTTTTCACAAACAAGGTCAAAATCATGGAAGTACAATTTTGCTGTACTGCTTAATCAGGATGATAGAAACACTGTTGACACTTTTCAGCAAGTTGTAATACAGAAATAAACAGTTTTTCAAAAACAAGGTCTCAGTCATGTTTGAGTCACTCTGTATGTACCATTTTGCTGTACTGTTTAAGCTCGATGAAAGGAACATTGTTGACACTTTTCAGCAAGTTGCAATCATGTAATACAGAAATAAACAGTTTTTCAAAAACAAGGTCTCAGTCATGTTTGAGTCACTCTGTAAGTACCATTTTGCTGTACTGTTTAAGCTCGATGAAAGGAACATTGTTGACACTTTTCAGCAAGTTGCAATCATGAAATACAGAAATAAAGAGTTTCTCACAAACAAGGTCTAAATCATGTTTGATGCAATCTGTAAGTACCATTTTGCTGTACTGTTTAAGCTCGATGAAAGGAACATTGTTGACACTTTTCAGCAAGTTGCAATCATGAAATACAGAAATAAAGAGTTTCTCACAAACAAGGTCTAAATCATGTTTGATGCACTCTGTAAGTTCAATTTTTGCTGTACTGTTTAAACTCGATGAAAGGAACACTGTTGACACTTTTCAGCAAGTTGCAATCATGTAATACAGAAATGAACAGTTTTTCAAAAACAAGGTCTAAGTCATGTTTGAGTCACTCTGTAAGTACCATTTTGCTGTACTGTTTAAGCTCAATGAAAGAAACATTGTTGACACTTTTCAGCAAGTTGCAATCATGTAATACAGAAATAAACAGTTTTTCACAAACAAGGTCAAAATCATGGAAGTACAATTTTGCTGTACTGCTTAATCAGGATGATAGAAACACTGTTGACACTTTTCAGCAAGTTGTAATACAGAAATAAACAGTTTTTCAAAAACAAGGTCTCAGTCATGTTTGAGTCACTCTGTAAGTACCATTTTGCTGTACTGTTTAAGCTCGATGAAAGGAACATTGTTGACACTTTTCAGCAAGTTGCAATCATGAAATACAGAAAAAAACAATTTTTCACAAACAAGGTCTAAATCATGTTTGACGCACTCTGTAAGTACCATTTTTGCTGTACTGTTTAAACTCGATGAAAGGAACATTGTTGACACTTTTCAGCAAGTTGCAATCATGTAATACAGAAATAAACAGTTTTTCACAAACAAGGTCAAAATCATGGAAGTACAATTTTGCTGTACTGCTTAATCAGGATGATAGAAACACTGTTGACACTTTTCAGCAAGTTGTAATACAGAAATAAACAGTTTTTCAAAAACAAGGTCTCAGTCATGTTTGAGTCACTCTGTAAGTACCATTTTGCTGTACTGTTTAAGCTCGATGAAAGGAACATTGTTGACACTTTTCAGCAAGTTGCAATCATGTAATACAGAAATAAACAGTTTTTCAAAAACAAGGTCTCAGTCATGTTTGAGTCACTCTGTAAGTACCATTTTGCTGTACTGTTTAAGCTCGATGAAAGGAACATTGTTGACACTTTTCAGCAAGTTGCAATCATGAAATACAGAAATAAAGAGTTTCTCACAAACAAGGTCTAAATCATGTTTGATGCACTCTGTAAGTTCAATTTTTGCTGTACTGCTTAAACTCGATGAAAGGAACACTGTTGACACTTTTCAGCAAGTTGCAATCATGTAATACAGAAATAAACAGTTTTTCACAAACAAGGTCAAAATCATGGAAGTACAATTTTGCTGTACTGCTTAATCAGGATGATAGAAACACTGTTGACACTTTTCAGCAAGTTGTAATACAGAAATAAACAGTTTTTCAAAAACAAGGTCTCAGTCATGTTTGAGTCACTCTGTAAGTACCATTTTGCTGTACTGTTTAAGCTCGATGAAAGGAACATTGTTGACACTTTTCAGCAAGTTGCAATCATGAAATACAGAAAAAAACAATTTTTCACAAACAAGGTCTAAATCATGTTTGACGCACTCTGTAAGTACCATTTTTGCTGTACTGTTTAAACTCGATGAAAGGAACATTGTTGACACTTTTCAGCAAGTTGCAATCATGTAATACAGAAATAAACAGTTTTTCACAAACAAGGTCAAAATCATGGAAGTACAATTTTGCTGTACTGCTTAATCAGGATGATAGAAACACTGTTGACACTTTTCAGCAAGTTGTAATACAGAAATAAACAGTTTTTCAAAAACAAGGTCTCAGTCATGTTTGAGTCACTCTGTAAGTACCATTTTGCTGTACTGTTTAAGCTCGATGAAAGGAACATTGTTGACACTTTTCAGCAAGTTGCAATCATGTAATACAGAAATAAACAGTTTTTCAAAAACAAGGTCTCAGTCATGTTTGAGTCACTCTGTAAGTACCATTTTGCTGTACTGTTTAAGCTCGATGAAAGGAACATTGTTGACACTTTTCAGCAAGTTGCAATCATGAAATACAGAAATAAAGAGTTTCTCACAAACAAGGTCTAAATCATGTTTGATGCACTCTGTAAGTTCAATTTTTGCTGTACTGTTTAAACTCGATAAAAGGAACACTGTTGACACTTTTCAGCAAGTTGCAATCATGTAATACAGAAATAAACAGTTTTTCAAAAACAAGGTCTCAGTCATGTTTGAGTCACTCTGTAAGTACCATTTTGCTGTACTGTTTAAGCTCGATGAAAGGAACATTGTTGACACTTTTCAGCAAGTTGCAATCATGTAATACAGAAATAAACAGTTTTTCAAAAACAAGGTCTCAGTCATGTTTGAGTCACTCTGTAAGTACCATTTTGCTGTACTGTTTAAGCTCGATGAAAGGAACATTGTTGACACTTTTCAGCAAGTTGCAATCATGAAATACAGAAATAAAGAGTTTCTCACAAACAAGGTCTAAATCATGTTTGATGCACTCTGTAAGTTCAATTTTTGCTGTACTGTTTAAACTCGATGAAAGGAACACTGTTGACACTTTTCAGCAAGTTGCAATCATGTAATACAGAAATAAACAGTTTTTCAAAAACAAGGTCTCAGTCATGTTTGAGTCACTCTGTAAGTACCATTTTGCTGTACTGTTTAAGCTCGATGAAAGGAACATTGTTGACACTTTTCAGCAAGTTGCAATCATGAAATACAGAAATAAAGAGTTTCTCACAAACAAGGTCTAAATCATGTTTGATGCACTCTGTAAGTTCAATTTTTGCTGTACTGCTTAAACTCGATGAAAGGAACACTGTTGACACTTTTCAGCAAGTTGCAATCATGTAATACAGAAATAAACAGTTTTTCACAAACAAGGTCAAAATCATGGAAGTACAATTTTGCTGTACTGCTTAATCAGGATGATAGAAACACTGTTGACACTTTTCAGCAAGTTGTAATACAGAAATAAACAGTTTTTCAAAAACAAGGTCTCAGTCATGTTTGAGTCACTCTGTAAGTACCATTTTGCTGTACTGTTTAAGCTCGATGAAAGGAACATTGTTGACACTTTTCAGCAAGTTGCAATCATGAAATACAGAAAAAAACAATTTTTCACAAACAAGGTCTAAATCATGTTTGACGCACTCTGTAAGTACCATTTTTGCTGTACTGTTTAAACTCGATGAAAGGAACATTGTTGACACTTTTCAGCAAGTTGCAATCATGTAATACAGAAATAAACAGTTTTTCACAAACAAGGTCAAAATCATGGAAGTACAATTTTGCTGTACTGCTTAATCAGGATGATAGAAACACTGTTGACACTTTTCAGCAAGTTGTAATACAGAAATAAACAGTTTTTCAAAAACAAGGTCTCAGTCATGTTTGAGTCACTCTGTAAGTACCATTTTGCTGTACTGTTTAAGCTCGATGAAAGGAACATTGTTGACACTTTTCAGCAAGTTGCAATCATGTAATACAGAAATAAACAGTTTTTCAAAAACAAGGTCTCAGTCATGTTTGAGTCACTCTGTAAGTACCATTTTGCTGTACTGTTTAAGCTCGATGAAAGGAACATTGTTGACACTTTTCAGCAAGTTGCAATCATGAAATACAGAAATAAAGAGTTTCTCACAAACAAGGTCTAAATCATGTTTGATGCACTCTGTAAGTTCAATTTTTGCTGTACTGTTTAAACTCGATAAAAGGAACACTGTTGACACTTTTCAGCAAGTTGCAATCATGTAATACAGAAATAAACAGTTTTTCACAAACAAGGTCAAAATCATGGAAGTACAATTTTGCTGTACTGCTTAATCAGGATGATAGAAACACTGTTGACACTTTTCAGCAAGTTGTAATACAGAAATAAACAGTTTTTCAAAAACAAGGTCTCAGTCATGTTTGAGTCACTCTGTAAGTACCATTTTGCTGTACTGTTTAAGCTCGATGAAAGGAACATTGTTGACACTTTTCAGCAAGTTGCAATCATGTAATACAGAAATAAACAGTTTTTCAAAAACAAGGTCTCAGTCATGTTTGAGTCACTCTGTAAGTACCATTTTGCTGTACTGTTTAAGCTCGATGAAAGGAACATTGTTGACACTTTTCAGCAAGTTGCAATCATGAAATACAGAAATAAAGAGTTTCTCACAAACAAGGTCTAAATCATGTTTGATGCACTCTGTAAGTACCATTTTGCTGTACTGTTTAAGCTCGATGAAAGGAACATTGTTGACACTTTTCAGCAAGTTGCAATCATGAAATACAGAAATAAAGAGTTTCTCACAAACAAGGTCTAAATCATGTTTGATGCACTCTGTAAGTTCAATTTTTGCTGTACTGTTTAAACTCGATGAAAGGAACACTGTTGACACTTTTCAGCAAGTTGCAATCATGTAATACAGAAATGAACAGTTTTTCAAAAACAAGGTCTAAGTCATGTTTGAGTCACTCTGTAAGTACCATTTTGCTGTACTGTTTAAGCTCAATGAAAGAAACATTGTTGACACTTTTCAGCAAGTTGCAATCATGTAATACAGAAATAAACAGTTTTTCACAAACAAGGTCAAAATCATGGAAGTACAATTTTGCTGTACTGCTTAATCAGGATGATAGAAACACTGTTGACACTTTTCAGCAAGTTGTAATACAGAAATAAACCGTTTTTCACAAACAAGGTCAAAATCATGGAAGTACAATTTTGCTGTACTGCTTAATCAGGATGATAGAAACACTGTTGACACTTTTCAGCAAGTTGTAATACAGAAATAAACAGTTTTTCAAAAACAAGGTCTCAGTCATGTTTGAGTCACTCTGTATGTACCATTTTGCTGTACTGTTTAAGCTCGATGAAAGGAACATTGTTGACACTTTTCAGCAAGTTGCAATCATGTAATACAGAAATAAACAGTTTTTCAAAAACAAGGTCTCAGTCATGTTTGAGTCACTCTGTAAGTACCATTTTGCTGTACTGTTTAAGCTCGATGAAAGGAACATTGTTGACACTTTTCAGCAAGTTGCAATCATGAAATACAGAAATAAAGAGTTTCTCACAAACAAGGTCTAAATCATGTTTGATGCAATCTGTAAGTACCATTTTGCTGTACTGTTTAAGCTCGATGAAAGGAACATTGTTGACACTTTTCAGCAAGTTGCAATCATGAAATACAGAAATAAAGAGTTTCTCACAAACAAGGTCTAAATCATGTTTGATGCACTCTGTAAGTTCAATTTTTGCTGTACTGTTTAAACTCGATGAAAGGAACACTGTTGACACTTTTCAGCAAGTTGCAATCATGTAATACAGAAATGAACAGTTTTTCAAAAACAAGGTCTAAGTCATGTTTGAGTCACTCTGTAAGTACCATTTTGCTGTACTGTTTAAGCTC
Organism: Salmo salar; assembly: GCF_965601325.2. Classification (NCBI taxonomy): domain Eukaryota; kingdom Metazoa; phylum Chordata; class Actinopteri; order Salmoniformes; family Salmonidae; genus Salmo; species Salmo salar. The sequence continues at coordinate 36,201,675 of NC_138297.1, read as the reverse complement.
AATGAAAGAAACATTGTTGACACTTTTCAGCAAGTTGCAATCATGTAATACAGAAATAAACAGTTTTTCACAAACAAGGTCAAAATCATGGAAGTACAATTTTGCTGTACTGCTTAATCAGGATGATAGAAACACTGTTGACACTTTTCAGCAAGTTGTAATACAGAAATAAACAGTTTTTCAAAAACAAGGTCTCAGTCATGTTTGAGTCACTCTGTAAGTACCATTTTGCTGTACTGTTTAAGCTCGATGAAAGGAACATTGTTGACACTTTTCAGCAAGTTGCAATCATGAAATACAGAAAAAAACAATTTTTCACAAACAAGGTCTAAATCATGTTTGACGCACTCTGTAAGTACCATTTTTGCTGTACTGTTTAAACTCGATGAAAGGAACATTGTTGACACTTTTCAGCAAGTTGCAATCATGTAATACAGAAATAAACAGTTTTTCACAAACAAGGTCAAAATCATGGAAGTACAATTTTGCTGTACTGCTTAATCAGGATGATAGAAACACTGTTGACACTTTTCAGCAAGTTGTAATACAGAAATAAACAGTTTTTCAAAAACAAGGTCTCAGTCATGTTTGAGTCACTCTGTAAGTACCATTTTGCTGTACTGTTTAAGCTCGATGAAAGGAACATTGTTGACACTTTTCAGCAAGTTGCAATCATGTAATACAGAAATAAACAGTTTTTCAAAAACAAGGTCTCAGTCATGTTTGAGTCACTCTGTAAGTACCATTTTGCTGTACTGTTTAAGCTCGATGAAAGGAACATTGTTGACACTTTTCAGCAAGTTGCAATCATGAAATACAGAAATAAAGAGTTTCTCACAAACAAGGTCTAAATCATGTTTGATGCACTCTGTAAGTTCAATTTTTGCTGTACTGCTTAAACTCGATGAAAGGAACACTGTTGACACTTTTCAGCAAGTTGCAATCATGTAATACAGAAATAAACAGTTTTTCACAAACAAGGTCAAAATCATGGAAGTACAATTTTGCTGTACTGCTTAATCAGGATGATAGAAACACTGTTGACACTTTTCAGCAAGTTGTAATACAGAAATAAACAGTTTTTCAAAAACAAGGTCTCAGTCATGTTTGAGTCACTCTGTAAGTACCATTTTGCTGTACTGTTTAAGCTCGATGAAAGGAACATTGTTGACACTTTTCAGCAAGTTGCAATCATGAAATACAGAAAAAAACAATTTTTCACAAACAAGGTCTAAATCATGTTTGACGCACTCTGTAAGTACCATTTTTGCTGTACTGTTTAAACTCGATGAAAGGAACATTGTTGACACTTTTCAGCAAGTTGCAATCATGTAATACAGAAATAAACAGTTTTTCACAAACAAGGTCAAAATCATGGAAGTACAATTTTGCTGTACTGCTTAATCAGGATGATAGAAACACTGTTGACACTTTTCAGCAAGTTGTAATACAGAAATAAACAGTTTTTCAAAAACAAGGTCTCAGTCATGTTTGAGTCACTCTGTAAGTACCATTTTGCTGTACTGTTTAAGCTCGATGAAAGGAACATTGTTGACACTTTTCAGCAAGTTGCAATCATGTAATACAGAAATAAACAGTTTTTCAAAAACAAGGTCTCAGTCATGTTTGAGTCACTCTGTAAGTACCATTTTGCTGTACTGTTTAAGCTCGATGAAAGGAACATTGTTGACACTTTTCAGCAAGTTGCAATCATGAAATACAGAAATAAAGAGTTTCTCACAAACAAGGTCTAAATCATGTTTGATGCACTCTGTAAGTTCAATTTTTGCTGTACTGTTTAAACTCGATAAAAGGAACACTGTTGACACTTTTCAGCAAGTTGCAATCATGTAATACAGAAATAAACAGTTTTTCAAAAACAAGGTCTCAGTCATGTTTGAGTCACTCTGTAAGTACCATTTTGCTGTACTGTTTAAGCTCGATGAAAGGAACATTGTTGACACTTTTCAGCAAGTTGCAATCATGTAATACAGAAATAAACAGTTTTTCAAAAACAAGGTCTCAGTCATGTTTGAGTCACTCTGTAAGTACCATTTTGCTGTACTGTTTAAGCTCGATGAAAGGAACATTGTTGACACTTTTCAGCAAGTTGCAATCATGAAATACAGAAATAAAGAGTTTCTCACAAACAAGGTCTAAATCATGTTTGATGCACTCTGTAAGTTCAATTTTTGCTGTACTGTTTAAACTCGATGAAAGGAACACTGTTGACACTTTTCAGCAAGTTGCAATCATGTAATACAGAAATAAACAGTTTTTCAAAAACAAGGTCTCAGTCATGTTTGAGTCACTCTGTAAGTACCATTTTGCTGTACTGTTTAAGCTCGATGAAAGGAACATTGTTGACACTTTTCAGCAAGTTGCAATCATGAAATACAGAAATAAAGAGTTTCTCACAAACAAGGTCTAAATCATGTTTGATGCACTCTGTAAGTTCAATTTTTGCTGTACTGCTTAAACTCGATGAAAGGAACACTGTTGACACTTTTCAGCAAGTTGCAATCATGTAATACAGAAATAAACAGTTTTTCACAAACAAGGTCAAAATCATGGAAGTACAATTTTGCTGTACTGCTTAATCAGGATGATAGAAACACTGTTGACACTTTTCAGCAAGTTGTAATACAGAAATAAACAGTTTTTCAAAAACAAGGTCTCAGTCATGTTTGAGTCACTCTGTAAGTACCATTTTGCTGTACTGTTTAAGCTCGATGAAAGGAACATTGTTGACACTTTTCAGCAAGTTGCAATCATGAAATACAGAAAAAAACAATTTTTCACAAACAAGGTCTAAATCATGTTTGACGCACTCTGTAAGTACCATTTTTGCTGTACTGTTTAAACTCGATGAAAGGAACATTGTTGACACTTTTCAGCAAGTTGCAATCATGTAATACAGAAATAAACAGTTTTTCACAAACAAGGTCAAAATCATGGAAGTACAATTTTGCTGTACTGCTTAATCAGGATGATAGAAACACTGTTGACACTTTTCAGCAAGTTGTAATACAGAAATAAACAGTTTTTCAAAAACAAGGTCTCAGTCATGTTTGAGTCACTCTGTAAGTACCATTTTGCTGTACTGTTTAAGCTCGATGAAAGGAACATTGTTGACACTTTTCAGCAAGTTGCAATCATGTAATACAGAAATAAACAGTTTTTCAAAAACAAGGTCTCAGTCATGTTTGAGTCACTCTGTAAGTACCATTTTGCTGTACTGTTTAAGCTCGATGAAAGGAACATTGTTGACACTTTTCAGCAAGTTGCAATCATGAAATACAGAAATAAAGAGTTTCTCACAAACAAGGTCTAAATCATGTTTGATGCACTCTGTAAGTTCAATTTTTGCTGTACTGTTTAAACTCGATAAAAGGAACACTGTTGACACTTTTCAGCAAGTTGCAATCATGTAATACAGAAATAAACAGTTTTTCAAAAACAAGGTCTCAGTCATGTTTGAGTCACTCTGTAAGTACCATTTTGCTGTACTGTTTAAGCTCGATGAAAGGAACATTGTTGACACTTTTCAGCAAGTTGCAATCATGTAATACAGAAATAAACAGTTTTTCAAAAACAAGGTCTCAGTCATGTTTGAGTCACTCTGTAAGTACCATTTTGCTGTACTGTTTAAGCTCGATGAAAGGAACATTGTTGACACTTTTCAGCAAGTTGCAATCATGAAATACAGAAATAAAGAGTTTCTCACAAACAAGGTCTAAATCATGTTTGATGCACTCTGTAAGTTCAATTTTTGCTGTACTGTTTAAACTCGATGAAAGGAACACTGTTGACACTTTTCAGCAAGTTGCAATCATGTAATACAGAAATAAACAGTTTTTCAAAAACAAGGTCTCAGTCATGTTTGAGTCACTCTGTAAGTACCATTTTGCTGTACTGTTTAAGCTCGATGAAAGGAACATTGTTGACACTTTTCAGCAAGTTGCAATCATGAAATACAGAAATAAAGAGTTTCTCACAAACAAGGTCTAAATCATGTTTGATGCACTCTGTAAGTTCAATTTTTGCTGTACTGTTTAAACTCGATGAAAGGAACACTGTTGACACTTTTCAGCAAGTTGCAATCATGTAATACAGAAATAAACAGTTTTTCAAAAACAAGGTCTCAGTCATGTTTGAGTCACTCTGTAAGTACCATTTTGCTGTACTGTTTAAGCTCGATGAAAGGAACATTGTTGACACTTTTCAGCAAGTTGCAATCATGTAATACAGAAATAAACAGTTTTTCAAAAACAAGGTCTCAGTCATGTTTGAGTCACTCTGTAAGTACCATTTTGCTGTACTGTTTAAGCTCGATGAAAGGAACATTGTTGACACTTTTCAGCAAGTTGCAATCATGAAATACAGAAATAAAGAGTTTCTCACAAACAAGGTCTAAATCATGTTTGATGCACTCTGTAAGTTCAATTTTTGCTGTACTGCTTAAACTCGATGAAAGGAACACTGTTGACACTTTTCAGCAAGTTGCAATCATGTAATACAGAAATAAACAGTTTTTCACAAACAAGGTCAAAATCATGGAAGTACAATTTTGCTGTACTGCTTAATCAGGATGATAGAAACACTGTTGACACTTTTCAGCAAGTTGTAATACAGAAATAAACAGTTTTTCAAAAACAAGGTCTCAGTCATGTTTGAGTCACTCTGTAAGTACCATTTTGCTGTACTGTTTAAGCTCGATGAAAGGAACATTGTTGACACTTTTCAGCAAGTTGCAATCATGAAATACAGAAAAAAACAATTTTTCACAAACAAGGTCTAAATCATGTTTGACGCACTCTGTAAGTACCATTTTTGCTGTACTGTTTAAACTCGATGAAAGGAACATTGTTGACACTTTTCAGCAAGTTGCAATCATGTAATACAGAAATAAACAGTTTTTCACAAACAAGGTCAAAATCATGGAAGTACAATTTTGCTGTACTGCTTAATCAGGATGATAGAAACACTGTTGACACTTTTCAGCAAGTTGTAATACAGAAATAAACAGTTTTTCAAAAACAAGGTCTCAGTCATGTTTGAGTCACTCTGTAAGTACCATTTTGCTGTACTGTTTAAGCTCGATGAAAGGAACATTGTTGACACTTTTCAGCAAGTTGCAATCATGTAATACAGAAATAAACAGTTTTTCAAAAACAAGGTCTCAGTCATGTTTGAGTCACTCTGTAAGTACCATTTTGCTGTACTGTTTAAGCTCGATGAAAGGAACATTGTTGACACTTTTCAGCAAGTTGCAATCATGAAATACAGAAATAAAGAGTTTCTCACAAACAAGGTCTAAATCATGTTTGATGCACTCTAAGTTCAATTTTTGCTGTACTGTTTAAACTCGATAAAAGGAACACTGTTGACACTTTTCAGCAAGTTGCAATCATGTAATACAGAAATAAACAGTTTTTCAAAAACAAGGTCTCAGTCATGTTTGAGTCACTCTGTAAGTACCATTTTGCTGTACTGTTTAAGCTCGATGAAAGGAACATTGTTGACACTTTTCAGCAAGTTGCAATCATGTAATACAGAAATAAACAGTTTTTCAAAAACAAGGTCTCAGTCATGTTTGAGTCACTCTGTAAGTACCATTTTGCTGTACTGTTTAAGCTCGATGAAAGGAACATTGTTGACACTTTTCAGCAAGTTGCAATCATGAAATACAGAAATAAAGAGTTTCTCACAAACAAGGTCTAAATCATGTTTGATGCACTCTGTAAGTTCAATTTTTGCTGTACTGTTTAAACTCGATGAAAGGAACACTGTTGACACTTTTCAGCAAGTTGCAATCATGTAATACAGAAATAAACAGTTTTTCAAAAACAAGGTCTCAGTCATGTTTGAGTCACTCTGTAAGTACCATTTTGCTGTACTGTTTAAGCTCGATGAAAGGAACATTGTTGACACTTTTCAGCAAGTTGCAATCATGAAATACAGAAAAAAACAATTTTTCACAAACAAGGTCTAAATCATGTTTGACGCACTCTGTAAGTACCATTTTTGCTGTACTGTTTAAACTCGATGAAAGGAACATTGTTGACACTTTTCAGCAAGTTGCAATCATGTAATACAGAAATAAACAGTTTTTCACAAACAAGGTCAAAATCATGGAAGTACAATTTTGCTGTACTGCTTAATCAGGATGATAGAAACACTGTTGACACTTTTCAGCAAGTTGTAATACAGAAATAAACAGTTTTTCAAAAACAAGGTCTCAGTCATGTTTGAGTCACTCTGTAAGTACCATTTTGCTGTACTGTTTAAGCTCGATGAAAGGAACATTGTTGACACTTTTCAGCAAGTTGCAATCATGAAATACAGAAAAAAACAATTTTTCACAAACAAGGTCTAAATCATGTTTGACGCACTCTGTAAGTACCATTTTTGCTGTACTGTTTAAACTCGATGAAAGGAACATTGTTGACACTTTTCAGCAAGTTGCAATCATGTAATACAGAAATAAACAGTTTTTCACAAACAAGGTCAAAATCATGGAAGTACAATTTTGCTGTACTGCTTAATCAGGATGATAGAAACACTGTTGACACTTTTCAGCAAGTTGTAATACAGAAATAAACAGTTTTTCAAAAACAAGGTCTCAGTCATGTTTGAGTCACTCTGTAAGTACCATTTTGCTGTACTGTTTAAGCTCGATGAAAGGAACATTGTTGACACTTTTCAGCAAGTTGCAATCATGAAATACAGAAAAAAACAATTTTTCACAAACAAGGTCTAAATCATGTTTGACGCACTCTGTAAGTACCATTTTTGCTGTACTGTTTAAACTCGATGAAAGGAACATTGTTGACACTTTTCAGCAAGTTGCAATCATGTAATACAGAAATAAACAGTTTTTCACAAACAAGGTCAAAATCATGGAAGTACAATTTTGCTGTACTGCATAATCAGGATGATAGAAACACTGTTGACACTTTTCAGCAAGTTGTAATACAGAAATAAACAGTTTTTCAAAAACAAGGTCTCAGTCATGTTTGAGTCACTCTGTAAGTACCATTTTGCTGTACTGTTTAAGCTCGATGAAAGGAACATTGTTGACACTTTTCAGCAAGTTGCAATCATGTAATACAGAAATAAACAGTTTTTCAAAAACAAGGTCTCAGTCATGTTTGAGTCACTCTGTAAGTACCATTTTGCTGTACTGTTTAAGCTCGATGAAAGGAACATTGTTGACACTTTTCAGCAAGTTGCAATCATGAAATACAGAAAAAAACAATTTTTCACAAACAAGGTCTAAATCATGTTTGACGCACTCTGTAAGTACCATTTTTGCTGTACTGTTTAAACTCGATGAAAGGAACATTGTTGACACTTTTCAGCAAGTTGCAATCATGTAATACAGAAATAAACAGTTTTTCACAAACAAGGTCAAAATCATGGAAGTACAATTTTGCTGTACTGCTTAATCAGGATGATAGAAACACTGTTGACACTTTTCAGCAAGTTGTAATACAGAAATAAACAGTTTTTCAAAAACAAGGTCTCAGTCATGTTTGAGTCACTCTGTAAGTACCATTTTGCTGTACTGTTTAAGCTCGATGAAAGGAACATTGTTGACACTTTTCAGCAAGTTGCAATCATGAAATACAGAAAAAAACAATTTTTCACAAACAAGGTCTAAATCATGTTTGACGCACTCTGTAAGTACCATTTTTGCTGTACTGTTTAAACTCGATGAAAGGAACATTGTTGACACTTTTCAGCAAGTTGCAATCATGTAATACAGAAATAAACAGTTTTTCACAAACAAGGTCAAAATCATGGAAGTACAATTTTGCTGTACTGCTTAATCAGGATGATAGAAACACTGTTGACACTTTTCAGCAAGTTGTAATACAGAAATAAACAGTTTTTCAAAAACAAGGTCTCAGTCATGTTTGAGTCACTCTGTAAGTACCATTTTGCTGTACTGTTTAAGCTCGATGAAAGGAACATTGTTGACACTTTTCAGCAAGTTGCAATCATGAAATACAGAAAAAAACAATTTTTCACAAACAAGGTCTAAATCATGTTTGACGCACTCTGTAAGTACCATTTTTGCTGTACTGTTTAAACTCGATGAAAGGAACATTGTTGACACTTTTCAGCAAGTTGCAATCATGTAATACAGAAATAAACAGTTTTTCACAAACAAGGTCAAAATCATGGAAGTACAATTTTGCTGTACTGCATAATCAGGATGATAGAAACACTGTTGACACTTTTCAGCAAGTTGTAATACAGAAATAAACAGTTTTTCAAAAACAAGGTCTCAGTCATGTTTGAGTCACTCTGTAAGTACCATTTTGCTGTACTGTTTAAGCTCGATGAAAGGAACATTGTTGACACTTTTCAGCAAGTTGCAATCATGTAATACAGAAATGAACAGTTTTTCAAAAACAAGGTCTCAGTCATGTTTGAGTCACTCTGTAAGTACCATTTTGCTGTACTGTTTAAGCTCGATGAAAGGAACATTGTTGACACTTTTCAGCAAGTTGCAATCATGAAATACAGAAATAAAGAGTTTCTCACAAACAAGGTCTAAATCATGTTTGATGCACTCTGTAAGTTCAATTTTTGCTGTACTGTTTAAACTCGATGAAAGGAACACTGTTGACACTTTTCAGCAAGTTGCAATCATGTAATACAGAAATGAACAGTTTTTCAAAAACAAGGTCTAAGTCATGTTTGAGTCACTCTGTAAGTACCATTTTGCTGTACTGTTTTAAGCTCAATGAAAGAAACATTGTTGACACTTTTCAGCAAGTTGCAATCATGTAATACAGAAATAAACAGTTTTTCACAAACAAGGTCAAAATCATGGAAGTACAATTTTGCTGTACTGCTTAATCAGGATGATAGAAACACTGTTGACACTTTTCAGCAAGTTGTAATACAGAAATAAACAGTTTTTCAAAAACAAGGTCTCAGTCATGTTTGAGTCACTCTGTAAGTACCATTTTGCTGTACTGTTTAAGCTCGATGAAAGGAACATTGTTGACACTTTTCAGCAAGTTGCAATCATGTAATATAGAAATAAACAGTTTTTCAAAAACAAGGTCTCAGTCATGTTTGAGTCACTCTGTAAGTACCATTTTGCTGTACTGTTTAAGCTCGATGAAAGGAACATTGTTGACACTTTTCAGCAAGTTGCAATCATGAAATACAGAAAAAAAGAGTTTCTCACAAACAAGGTCTAAATCATGTTTGATGCACTCTGTAAGTTCAATTTTTGCTGTACTGTTTAAACTCGATGAAAGGAACACTGTTGACACTTTTCAGCAAGTTGCAATCATGTAATACAGAAATGAACAGTTTTTCAAAAACAAGGTCTAAGTCATGTTTGAGTCACTCTGTAAGTACCATTTTGCTGTACTGTTTTAAGCTCAATGAAAGAAACATTGTTGACACTTTTCAGCAAGTTGCAATCATGTAATACAGAAATAAACAGTTTTTCACAAACAAGGTCAAAATCATGGAAGTACAATTTTGCTGTACTGCTTAATCAGGATGATAGAAACACTGTTGACACTTTTCAGCAAGTTGTAATACAGAAATAAACAGTTTTTCAAAAACAAGGTCTCAGTCATGTTTGAGTCACTCTGTAAGTACCATTTTGCTGTACTGTTTAAGCTCGATGAAAGGAACATTGTTGACACTTTTCAGCAAGTTGCAATCATGTAATACAGAAATAAACAGTTTTTCAAAAACAAGGTCTCAGTCATGTTTGAGTCACTCTGTAAGTACCATTTTGCTGTACTGTTTAAGCTCGATGAAAGGAACATTGTTGACACTTTTCAGCAAGTTGCAATCATGAAATACAGAAATAAAGAGTTTCTCACAAACAAGGTCTAAATCATGTTTGATGCACTCTGTAAGTTCAATTTTTGCTGTACTGTTTAAACTCGATGAAAGGAACACTGTTGACACTTTTCAGCAAGTTGCAATCATGTAATACAGAAATGAACAATTTTTCAAAAACAAGGTCTAAGTCATGTTTGAGTCACTCTGTAGGTACCATTTTGCTGTACTGTTTAAGCTCGATGAAAGGAACATTGTTGACACTTTTCAGCAAGTTGCAATCATGTAATACAGAAATAAACAGTTTTTCAAAAACAAGGTCTCAGTCATGTTTGAGTCACTCTGTAAGTACCATTTTGCTGTACTGTTTAAGCTCGATGAAAGGAACATTGTTGACACTTTTCAGCAAGTTGCAATCATGAAATACAGAAATAAAGAGTTTCTCACAAACAAGGTCTAAATCATGTTTGATGCACTCTGTAAGTTCAATTTTTGCTGTACTGTTTAAACTCGATGAAAGGAACATTGTTGACACTTTTCAGCAAGTTGCAATCATGTAATACAGAAATAAACCGATTTTCACAAACAAGGTCTAAATCATGTATGTACAATTTTGCTGTACTGCTTAATCAGGATGATAGAAACACTGTTGACACTTTTCAGCAAGTTGTAATATAGAAATAAACAGTTTTTCACAAACAAGGTCTAAATAATGTTTGATGCACTCTGTAAGTACCATTTTTGCTGTACTGTTTAAACTCGATGAAAGGAACATTGTTGACACTTTTCAGCAAGTTGCAATCATGAAATACAGAAATAAAGAGTTTCTCACAAACAAGGTCTAAATCAGGTAAGTACAATTTTGCTGTACTGCTTAATCAGGATGATAGAAACACTGTTGACACTTTTCAGCAAGTTGTAATACAGAAATAAACAGTTTTTCAAAAACAAGGTCTCAGTCATGTTTGAGTCACTCTGTAAGTACCATTTTGCTGTACTGTTTAAGCTCGATGAAAGGAACATTGTTGACACTTTTCAGCAAGTTGCAATCATGAAATACAGAAAAAAACAATTTTTCACAAACAAGGTCTAAATCATGTTTGATGCACTCTGTAAGTTCAATTTTTGCTGTACTGTTTAAACTCGATGAAAGGAACATTGTTGACACTTTTCAGCAAGTTGCAATCATGTAATACAGAAATAAACAGTTTTTCAAAAACAAGGTCTCAGTCATGTTTGAGTCACTCTGTAAGTACCATTTTGCTGTACTGTTTAAGCTCGATGAAAGGAACATTGTTGACACTTTTCAGCAAGTTGCAATCATGTAATACAGAAATAAACAGTTTTTCACAAACAAGGTCAAAATCATGGAAGTACAATTTTGCTGTACTGCTTAATCAGGATGATAGAAACACTGTTGACACTTTTCAGCAAGTTGTAGATACAGAAATAAACAGTTTTTCAAAAACAAGGTCTCAGTCATGTTTGAGTCACTCTGTAAGTACCATTTTGCTGTACTGTTTAAGCTCGATGAAAGGAACATTGTTGACACTTTTCAGCAAGTTGCAATCATGAAATACAGAAAAAAAGTTTTTCACAAACAAGGTCTAAGTCATGTAAGTACAATTTTGCTGTACTGCTTAATCAGGATGACAGAAACACTGTTGACACTTTTCAGCAAGTTGTAATACAGAAATAAACAGTTTTTCACAAACAAGGTCTAAATAATGTTTGATGCACTCTGTACCATTTTTGCTGTACTGTTTAAACTCGATGAAAGGAACATTGTTGACACTTTTCAGCAAGTTGCAATCATGTAATACAGAAAAAAATTTTTTTCACAAACAAGGTCTAAGTCATGTAAGTACAATTTTGCTGTACAGCTTAATCAGTATGATAGAAACACTGTTGACACTTTTCAGCAAGTTGTAATACAGAAATAAACAGTTTTTCAAAAACAAGGTCTAAGTCATGTTTGAGTCACTCTGTAAGTACCATTTTGCTGTACTGTTTAAGCTCGATGAAAGGAACATTGTTGACACTTTTCAGCAAGTTGCAATCATGAAATACAGAAAAAAACAATTTTTCACAAAGAAGGTCTAAGTCATGTTTGAGTCACTCTCTAAATACCATTTTGCTGTACTGTTTAAAGTCAATGAAAGGAACATTGATGACACTTTTCAGCAAGTTGCAATCATGAAATACTGAAAAAAAGAGTTTCTCACAAACAAGGTCTAAATCATGTTTGATGCACTCTGTATTTTCAATTTTTGCTGTACTGTTTAAACTCGATGATAGAAACATTGTTGACACTTTTCAGCAAGTTGCAATCATGTAAAATAGAAATAAACAGTTTTTCAAAAACAAGGTCTCAGTCATGTTTGAGTCACTCTGTAAGTACCATTTTGCTGTACTGTTTAAGCTCGATGAAAGGAACATTGTTGACACTTTTCAGCAAGTTGCAATCATGAAATACAGAAAAAAACAATTTTTCACAAACAAGGTCTAAATCATGTTTGACGCACTCTGTAAGTACCATTTTTGCTGTACTGTTTAAACTCGATGAAAGGAACATTGTTGACACTTTTCAGCAAGTTGCAATCATGTAATACAGAAATAAACAGTTTTTCACAAACAAGGTCAAAATCATGGAAGTACAATTTTGCTGTACTGCTTAATCAGGATGATAGAAACACTGTTGACACTTTTCAGCAAGTTGTAATACAGAAATAAACAGTTTTTCAAAAACAAGGTCTCAGTCATGTTTGAGTCACTCTGTAAGTACCATTTTGCTGTACTGTTTAAGCTCGATGAAAGGAACATTGTTGACACTTTTCAGCAAGTTGCAATCATGAAATACAGAAATAAAGAGTTTCTCACAAACAAGGTCTAAATCATGTTTGATGCACTCTGTAAGTTCAATTTTTGCTGTACTGTTTAAACTCGATGAAAGGAACATTGTTGACACTTTTCAGCAAGTTGCAATCATGTAATACAGAAATAAACCGATTTTCACAAACAAGGTCTAAATCATGTATGTACAATTTTGCTGTACTGCTTAATCAGGATGATAGAAACACTGTTGACACTTTTCAGCAAGTTGTAATATAGAAATAAACAGTTTTTCACAAACAAGGTCTAAATAATGTTTGATGCACTCTGTAAGTACCATTTTTGCTGTACTGTTTAAACTCGATGAAAGGAACATTGTTGACACTTTTCAGCAAGTTGCAATCATGAAATACAGAAATAAAGAGTTTCTCACAAACAAGGTCTAAATCAGGTAAGTACAATTTTGCTGTACTGCTTAATCAGGATGATAGAAACACTGTTGACACTTTTCAGCAAGTTGTAATACAGAAATAAACAGTTTTTCAAAAACAAGGTCTCAGTCATGTTTGAGTCACTCTGTAAGTACCATTTTGCTGTACTGTTTAAGCTCGATGAAAGGAACATTGTTGACACTTTTCAGCAAGTTGCAATCATGAAATACAGAAAAAAACAATTTTTCACAAACAAGGTCTAAATCATGTTTGATGCACTCTGTAAGTTCAATTTTTGCTGTACTGTTTAAACTCGATGAAAGGAACATTGTTGACACTTTTCAGCAAGTTGCAATCATGTAATACAGAAATAAACCGTTTTTCAAAAACAAGGTCAAAATCATGTAAGTACAATTTTGCTGTACTGCTTAATCAGGATGATAGAAACACTGTTGACACTTTTCAGCAAGTTGTAATACAGAAATAAACAGTTTTTCAAAAACAAGGTCTCAGTCATGTTTGAGTCACTCTGTAAGTACCATTTTGCTGTACTGTTTAAGCTCGATGAAAGGAACATTGTTGACACTTTTCAGCAAGTTGCAATCATGAAATACAGAAAAAAACAATTTTTCACAAACAAGGTCTAAATCATGTTTGACGCACTCTGTAAGTACCATTTTTGCTGTACTGTTTAAACTCGATGAAAGGAACATTGTTGACACTTTTCAGCAAGTTGCAATCATGTAATACAGAAATAAACAGTTTTTCACAAACAAGGTCAAAATCATGGAAGTACAATTTTGCTGTACTGCTTAATCAGGATGATAGAAACACTGTTGACACTTTTCAGCAAGTTGTAATACAGAAATAAACAGTTTTTCAAAAACAAGGTCTCAGTCATGTTTGAGTCACTCTGTAAGTACCATTTTGCTGTACTGTTTAAGCTCGATGAAAGGAACATTGTTGACACTTTTCAGCAAGTTGCAATCATGTAATACAGAAAAAAACAATTTTTCACAAACAAGGTCTAAATCATGTTTGAGTGCACTCTGTAAGTACCATTTTTGCTGTACTGTTTAAACTCGATGAAAGGAACATTGTTGACACTTTTCAGCAAGTTGCAATCATGTAATACAGAAATAAACAGTTTTTCACAAACAAGGTCAAAATCATGGAAGTACAATTTTGCTGTACTGCTTAATCAGGATGATAGAAACACTGTTGACACTTTTCAGCAAGTTGTAATACAGAAATAAACAGTTTTTCAAAAACAAGGTCTCAGTCATGTTTGAGTCACTCTGTAAGTACCATTTTGCTGTACTGTTTAAGCTCGATGAAAGGAACATTGTTGACACTTTTCAGCAAGTTGCAATCATGAAATACAGAAAAAAACAGTTTTTCACAAACAAGGTCTAAATCATGTTTGACGCACTCTGTAAGTACCATTTTTGCTGTACTGTTTAAACTCGATGAAAGGAACATTGTTGACACTTTTCAGCAAGTTGCAATCATGTAATACAGAAATAAACAGTTTTTCACAAACAAGGTCAAAATCATGGAAGTACAATTTTGCTGTACTGCTTAATCAGGATGATAGAAACACTGTTGACACTTTTCAGCAAGTTGTAATACAGAAATAAACAGTTTTTCAAAAACAAGGTCTCAGTCATGTTTGAGTCACTCTGTAAGTACCATTTTGCTGTACTGTTTAAGCTCGATGAAAGGAACATTGTTGACACTTTTCAGCAAGTTGCAATCATGAAATACAGAAAAAAACAATTTTTCACAAACAAGGTCTAAATCATGTTTGACGCACTCTGTAAGTACCATTTTTGCTGTACTGTTTAAACTCGATGAAAGGAACATTGTTGACACTTTTCAGCAAGTTGCAATCATGTAATACAGAAATAAACAGTTTTTCACAAACAAGGTCAAAATCATGGAAGTACAATTTTGCTGTACTGCTTAATCAGGATGATAGAAACACTGTTGACACTTTTCAGCAAGTTGTAATACAGAAATAAACAGTTTTTCAAAAACAAGGTCTCAGTCATGTTTGAGTCACTCTGTAAGTACCATTTTGCTGTACTGTTTAAGCTCGATGAAAGGAACATTGTTGACACTTTTCAGCAAGTTGCAATCATGAAATACAGAAAAAAACAATTTTTCACAAACAAGGTCTAAATCATGTTTGACGCACTCTGTAAGTACCATTTTTGCTGTACTGTTTAAGCTCGATGAAAGGAACATTGTTGACACTTTTCAGCAAGTTGCAATCATGTAATACAGAAATAAACAGTTTTTCACAAACAAGGTCAAAATCATGGAAGTACAATTTTGCTGTACTGCTTAATCAGGATGATAGAAACACTGTTGACACTTTTCAGCAAGTTGTAATACAGAAATAAACAGTTTTTCAAAAACAAGGTCTCAGTCATGTTTGAGTCACTCTGTAAGTACCATTTTGCTCTACTGTTTAAGCTCGATGAAAGGAACATTGTTGACACTTTTCAGCAAGTTGCAATCATGTAATACAGAAATAAACAGTTTTTCAAAAACAAGGTCTCAGTCATGTTTGAGTCACTCTGTAAGTACCATTTTGCTGTACTGTTTAAGCTCGATGAAAGGAACATTGTTGACACTTTTCAGCAAGTTGCAATCATGAAATACAGAAATAAAGAGTTTCTCACAAACAAGGTCTAAATCATGTTTGATGCACTCTGTAAGTTCCATTTTTGCTGTACTGTTTAAACTCGATGAAAGGAACATTGTTGACACTTTTCAGCAAGTTGCAATCATGTAATACAGAAATATTCCGATTTTCACAAACAAGGTCTAAATCATGTATGTACAATTTTGCTGTACTGCTTAATCAGGATGATAGAACCACTGTTGACACTTTTCAGCAAGTTGTAATATAGAAATAAACAGTTTTTCACAAACAAGGTCTAAGTCATGTTTGAGTGCACTCTGTAAGTACCATTTTGCTGTACTGTTTAAGCTCGATGAAAGGAACATTGTTGACACTTTTCAGCAAGTTGCAATCATGTAATACAGAAATAAACAGTTTTTCACAAACAAGGTCTAAATCATGGTAAGTACAATTTTGCTGTACTGCTTAATCAGGATGATAGAAACACTGTTGACACTTTTCAGCAAGTTGTAATACAGAAATAAACAGTTTTTCAAAAACAAGGTCTCAGTCATGTTTGAGTCACTCTGTAAGTACCATTTTGCTGTACTGTTTAAGCTCGATGAAAGGAACATTGTTGACACTTTTCAGCAAGTTGCAATCATGAAATACAGAAAAAAACAATTTTTCACAAACAAGGTCTAAATCATGTTTGACGCACTCTGTAAGTACCATTTTTGCTGTACTGTTTAAACTCGATGAAAGGAACATTGTTGACACTTTTCAGCAAGTTGCAATCATGTAATACAGAAATAAACAGTTTTTCACAAACAAGGTCAAAATCATGGAAGTACAATTTTGCTGTACTGCTTAATCAGGATGATAGAAACACTGTTGACACTTTTCAGCAAGTTGTAATACAGAAATAAACAGTTTTTCAAAAACAAGGTCTCAGTCATGTTTGAGTCACTCTGTAAGTACCATTTTGCTGTACTGTTTAAGCTCGATGAAAGGAACATTGTTGACACTTTTCAGCAAGTTGCAATCATGTAATACAGAAATAAACAGTTTTTCAAAAACAAGGTCTAAGTCATGTTTGAGTCACTCTGTAAGTACCATTTTGCTGTACTGTTTAAGCTCGATGAAAGGAACATTGTTGACACTTTTCAGCAAGTTGCAATCATGTAATACAGAAATAAAGCAGTTTTTCACAAACAAGGTCAAAATCATGGAAGTACAATTTTGCTGTACTGCTTAATCAGGATGATAGAAACACTGTTGACACTTTTCAGCAAGTTGTAATACAGAAATAAACAGTTTTTCAAAAACAAGGTCTCAGTCATGTTTGAGTCACTCTGTAAGTACCATTTTGCTGTACTGTTTAAGCTCGATGAAAGGAACATTGTTGACACTTTTCAGCAAGTTGCAATCATGTAATACAGAAATAAACAGTTTTTCACAAACAAGGTCTAAATCATGTTTGACGCACTCTGTAAGTACCATTTTGCTGTACTGTTTAAGCTCGATGAAAGGAACATTGTTGACACTTTTCAGCAAGTTGCAATCATGTAATACAGAAATAAACAGTTTTTCACAAACAAGGTCAAAATCATGGAAGTACAATTTTGCTGTACTGCTTAATCAGGATGATAGAAACACTGTTGACACTTTTCAGCAAGTTGTAATACAGAAATAAACAGTTTTTCAAAAACAAGGTCTCAGTCATGTTTGAGTCACTCTGTAAGTACCATTTTGCTGTACTGTTTAAGCTCGATGAAAGGAACATTGTTGACACTTTTCAGCAAGTTGCAATCATGAAATACAGAAAAAAACAATTTTTCACAAACAAGGTCTAAATCATGTTTGACGCACTCTGTAAGTACCATTTTTGCTGTACTGTTTAAACTCGATGAAAGGAACATTGTTGACACTTTTCAGCAAGTTGCAATCATGTAATACAGAAATAAACAGTTTTTCACAAACAAGGTCAAAATCATGGAAGTACAATTTTGCTGTACTGCTTAATCAGGATGATAGAAACACTGTTGACACTTTTCAGCAAGTTGTAATACAGAAATAAACAGTTTTTCAAAAACAAGGTCTCAGTCATGTTTGAGTCACTCTGTAAGTACCATTTTGCTGTACTGTTTAAGCTCGATGAAAGGAACATTGTTGACACTTTTCAGCAAGTTGCAATCATGAAATACAGAAATAAACAGTTTTTCACAAACAAGGTCTAAATCATGTTTGACGCACTCTGTAAGTACCATTTTTGCTGTACTGTTTAAACTCGATGAAAGGAACATTGTTGACACTTTTCAGCAAGTTGCAATCATGTAATACAGAAATAAACAGTTTTTCACAAACAAGGTCAAAATCATGGAAGTACAATTTTGCTGTACTGCTTAATCAGGATGATAGAAACACTGTTGACACTTTTCAGCAAGTTGTAATACAGAAATAAACAGTTTTTCAAAAACAAGGTCTCAGTCATGTTTGAGTCACTCTGTAAGTACCATTTTGCTGTACTGTTTAAGCTCGATGAAAGGAACATTGTTGACACTTTTCAGCAAGTTGCAATCATGAAATACAGAAATAAACAGTTTTTCACAAACAAGGTCTAAATCATGTTTGACGCACTCTGTAAGTACCATTTTTGCTGTACTGTTTAAACTCGATGAAAGGAACATTGTTGACACTTTTCAGCAAGTTGCAATCATGTAATACAGAAATAAACAGTTTTTCACAAACAAGGTCAAAATCATGGAAGTACAATTTTGCTGTACTGCTTAATCAGGATGATAGAAACACTGTTGACACTTTTCAGCAAGTTGTAATACAGAAATAAACAGTTTTTCAAAAACAAGGTCTAAGTCATGTTTGAGTCACTCTGTAAGTACCATTTTGCTGTACTGTTTAAGCTCGATGAAAGGAACATTGTTGACACTTTTCAGCAAGTTGCAATCATGAAATACAGAAATAAAGAGTTTCTCACAAACAAGGTCTAAATCATGTTTGATGCACTCTGTAAGTTCAATTTTTGCTGTACTGTTTAAACTCGATGAAAGGAACACTGTTGACACTTTTCAGCAAGTTGCAATCATGAAATACAGAAAAAAACAATTTTTCACAAACAAGGTCTAAATCATGTTTGATGCACTCTGTAAGTACCATTTTTGCTGTACTGTTTAAACTCGATGAAAGGAACATTGTTGACACTTTTCAGCAAGTTGCAATCATGTAATACAGAAATAAACAGTTTTTCACAAACAAGGTCAAAATCATGGAAGTACAATTTTGCTGTACTGCTTAATCAGGATGATAGAAACACTGTTGACACTTTTCAGCAAGTTGTAATACAGAAATAAACAGTTTTTCAAAAACAAGGTCTCAGTCATGTTTGAGTCACTCTGTAAGTACCATTTTGCTGTACTGTTTAAGCTCGATGAAAGGAACATTGTTGACACTTTTCAGCAAGTTGCAATCATGAAATACAGAAAAAAACAATTTTTCACAAACAAGGTCTAAATCATGTTTGACGCACTCTGTAAGTACCATTTTTGCTGTACTGTTTAAACTCGATGAAAGGAACATTGTTGACACTTTTCAGCAAGTTGCAATCATGTAATACAGAAATAAACAGTTTTTCACAAACAAGGTCAAAATCATGGAAGTACAATTTTGCTGTACTGCTTAATCAGGATGATAGAAACACTGTTGACACTTTTCAGCAAGTTGTAATACAGAAATAAACAGTTTTTCAAAAACAAGGTCTCAGTCATGTTTGAGTCACTCTGTAAGTACCATTTTGCTGTACTGTTTAAGCTCGATGAAAGGAACATTGTTGACACTTTTCAGCAAGTTGCAATCATGTAATACAGAAATAAAGAGTTTCTCACAAACAAGGTCTAAATCATGTTTGATGCACTCTGTAAGTTCAATTTTTGCTGTACTGTTTAAACTCGATGAAAGGAACACTGTTGACACTTTTCAGCAAGTTGCAATCATGTAATACAGAAATGAACAGTTTTTCAAAAACAAGGTCTAAGTCATGTTTGAGTCACTCTGTAAGTACCATTTTGCTGTACTGTTTAAGCTCAATGAAAGGAACATTGTTGACACTTTTCAGCAAGTTGCAATCATGTAATACAGAAATAAACAGTTTTTCACAAACAAGGTCAAAATCATGGAAGTACAATTTTGCTGTACTGCTTAATCAGGATGATAGAAACACTGTTGACACTTTTCAGCAAGTTGTAATACAGAAATAAACAGTTTTTCAAAAACAAGGTCTCAGTCATGTTTGAGTCACTCTGTAAGTACCATTTTGCTGTACTGTTTAAGCTCGATGAAAGGAACATTGTTGACACTTTTCAGCAAGTTGCAATCATGAAATACAGAAATAAAGAGTTTTTCACAAACAAGGTCTAAATCATGTTTGACGCACTCTGTAAGTACCATTTTTGCTGTACTGTTTAAACTCGATGAAAGGAACATTGTTGACACTTTTCAGCAAGTTGCAATCATGTAATACAGAAATAAACAGTTTTTCACAAACAAGGTCTAAGCAGGAGTCACTCGCTAAGTACAATTTTGCTGTACTGCTTAAGCTCAGGATGATAGAAACACTGTTGACACTTTTCAGCAAGTTGTAATACAGAAATACAGACAGGTTTTTCAAAAACAAGGTCTAAGTCATGTTTGAGTCACTCTGTAAGTACCATTTTGCTGTACTGTTTAAGCTCGATGAAAGGAACATTGTTGACACTTTTCAGCAAGTTGCAATCATGTAATACAGAAATAAACAGTTTTTCAAAAACAAGGTCTAAGTCATGTTTGAGTCACTCTGTAAGTACCATTTTGCTGTACTGTTTAAGCTCGATGAAAGGAACATTGTTGACACTTTTCAGCAAGTTGCAATCATGTAATACAGAAATAAACAGTTTTTCAAAAACAAGGTCTAAGTCATGTTTGAGTCACTCTGTAAGTACCATTTTGCTGTACTGTTTAAGCTCGATGAAAGGAACATTGTTGACACTTTTCAGCAAGTTGCAATCATGTAATACAGAAATAAACAGTTTTTCACAAACAAGGTCAAAATCATGGAAGTACAATTTTGCTGTACTGCTTAATCAGGATGATAGAAACACTGTTGACACTTTTCAGCAAGTTGTAATACAGAAATAAACAGTTTTTCAAAAACAAGGTCTCAGTCATGTTTGAGTCACTCTGTAAGTACCATTTTGCTGTACTGTTTAAGCTCGATGAAAGGAACATTGTTGACACTTTTCAGCAAGTTGCAATCATGTAATACAGAAATAAACAGTTTTTCAAAAACAAGGTCTCAGTCATGTTTGAGTCACTCTGTAAGTACCATTTTGCTGTACTGTTTAAGCTCGATGAAAGGAACATTGTTGACACTTTTCAGCAAGTTGCAATCATGAAATACAGAAATAAAGAATTTTCACAAACAAGGTCTAAATCATGTTTGACGCACTCTGTAAGTACCATTTTTGCTGTACTGTTTAAACTCGATGAAAGGAACATTGTTGACACTTTTCAGCAAGTTGCAATCATGTAATACAGAAATAAACAGTTTTTCACAAACAAGGTCAAAATCATGGAAGTACAATTTTGCTGTACTGCTTAATCAGGATGATAGAAACACTGTTGACACTTTTCAGCAAGTTGTAATACAGAAATAAACAGTTTTTCAAAAACAAGGTCTCAGTCATGTTTGAGTCACTCTGTAAGTACCATTTTGCTGTACTGTTTAAGCTCGATGAAAGGAACATTGTTGACACTTTTCAGCAAGTTGCAATCATGTAATACAGAAATAAACAGTTTTTCAAAAACAAGGTCTCAGTCATGTTTGAGTCACTCTGTAAGTACCATTTTGCTGTACTGTTTAAGCTCGATGAAAGGAACATTGTTGACACTTTTCAGCAAGTTGCAATCATGTAATACAGAAATAAACAGTTTTTCACAAACAAGGTCTAAATCATGTTTGATGCACTCTGTAAGTACAATTTTGCTGTACTGTTTAAGCTCGATGAAAGGAACACTGTTGACACTTTTCAGCAAGTTGCAATCATGTAATACAGAAATAAACAGTTTTTCAAAAACAAGGTCTCAGTCATGTTTGAGTCACTCTGTAAGTACCATTTTGCTGTACTGTTTAAGCTCGATGAAAGGAACATTGTTGACACTTTTCAGCAAGTTGCAATCATGAAATACAGAAAAAAACAATTTTTCACAAACAAGGTCTAAATCATGTTTGACGCACTCTGTAAGTACCATTTTTGCTGTACTGTTTAAACTCGATGAAAGGAACATTGTTGACACTTTTCAGCAAGTTGCAATCATGTAATACAGAAATAAACAGTTTTTCACAAACAAGGTCAAAATCATGGAAGTACAATTTTGCTGTACTGCTTAATCAGGATGATAGAAACACTGTTGACACTTTTCAGCAAGTTGTAATACAGAAATAAACAGTTTTTCAAAAACAAGGTCTCAGTCATGTTTGAGTCACTCTGTAAGTACCATTTTGCTGTACTGTTTAAGCTCGATGAAAGGAACATTGTTGACACTTTTCAGCAAGTTGCAATCATGTAATACAGAAATAAACAGTTTTTCACAAACAAGGTCTAAGTCATGTTTGAGTCACTCTGTAAGTACCATTTTTGCTGTACTGTTTAAGCTCGATGAAAGGAACATTGTTGACACTTTTCAGCAAGTTGCAATCATGTAATACAGAAATAAAGAGTTTCTCACAAACAAGGTCTAAATCATGTTTGATGCACTCTGTAAGTTCAATTTTTGCTGTACTGTTTAAACTCGATGAAAGGAACACTGTTGACACTTTTCAGCAAGTTGCAATCATGTAATACAGAAATAAACAGTTTTTCAAAAACAAGGTCTCAGTCATGTTTGAGTCACTCTGTAAGTACCATTTTGCTGTACTGTTTAAGCTCGATGAAAGGAACATTGTTGACACTTTTCAGCAAGTTGCAATCATGAAATACAGAAATAAACAGTTTTTCACAAACAAGGTCTAAATCATGTTTGACGCACTCTGTAAGTACCATTTTTGCTGTACTGTTTAAACTCGATGAAAGGAACATTGTTGACACTTTTCAGCAAGTTGCAATCATGTAATACAGAAATAAACAGTTTTTCACAAACAAGGTCAAAATCATGGAAGTACAATTTTGCTGTACTGCTTAATCAGGATGATAGAAACACTGTTGACACTTTTCAGCAAGTTGTAATACAGAAATAAACAGTTTTTCAAAAACAAGGTCTCAGTCATGTTTGAGTCACTCTGTAAGTACCATTTTGCTGTACTGTTTAAGCTCGATGAAAGGAACATTGTTGACACTTTTCAGCAAGTTGCAATCATGTAATACAGAAATAAACAGTTTTTCAAAAACAAGGTCTAAGTCATGTTTGAGTCACTCTGTAAGTACCATTTTGCTGTACTGTTTAAGCTCGATGAAAGGAACATTGTTGACACTTTTCAGCAAGTTGCAATCATGTAATACAGAAATAAACAGTTTTTCACAAACAAGGTCTAAATCATGTTTGAGCACTCTGTAAGTACAATTTTGCTGTACTGTTTAACTCGATGAAAGGAACACTGTTGACACTTTTCAGCAAGTTGCAATCATGTAATACAGAAATAAACAGTTTTTCAAAAACAAGGTCTCAGTCATGTTTGAGTCACTCTGTAAGTACCATTTTGCTGTACTGTTTAAGCTCGATGAAAGGAACATTGTTGACACTTTTCAGCAAGTTGCAATCATGTAATACAGAAATAAAGAGTTTCTCACAAACAAGGTCTAAGTCATGTTTGAGTGCACTCTGTAAGTACCATTTTGCTGTACTGTTTAAGCTCGATGAAAGGAACATTGTTGACACTTTTCAGCAAGTTGCAATCATGTAATACAGAAATAAACAGTTTTTCAAAAACAAGGTCTCAGTCATGTTTGAGTCACTCTGTAAGTACCATTTTGCTGTACTGTTTAAGCTCGATGAAAGGAACATTGTTGACACTTTTCAGCAAGTTGCAATCATGAAATACAGAAATAAACAGATTTTTCACAAACAAGGTCTAAATCATGTTTGACGCACTCTGTAAGTACCATTTTTGCTGTACTGTTTAAACTCGATGAAAGGAACATTGTTGACACTTTTCAGCAAGTTGCAATCATGTAATACAGAAATAAACAGTTTTTCACAAACAAGGTCAAAATCATGTGAAGTACAATTTTGCTGTACTGCTTAACTCAGGATGATAGAAACACTGTTGACACTTTTCAGCAAGTTGCTCAGATACAGAAATAAACAGTTTTTCAAAAACAAGGTCTCAGTCATGTTTGAGTCACTCTGTAAGTACCATTTTGCTGTACTGTTTAAGCTCGATGAAAGGAACATTGTTGACACTTTTCAGCAAGTTGCAATCATGTAATACAGAAATAAACAGTTTTTCAAAAACAAGGTCTCAGTCATGTTTGAGTCACTCTGTAAGTACCATTTTGCTGTACTGTTTAAGCTCGATGAAAGGAACATTGTTGACACTTTTCAGCAAGTTGCAATCATGAAATACAGAAATAAAGAGTTTCTCACAAACAAGGTCTAAATCATGTTTGATGCACTCTGTAAGTTCAATTTTTGCTGTACTGTTTAAACTCGATGAAAGGAACACTGTTGACACTTTTCAGCAAGTTGCAATCATGTAATACAGAAATAAACAGTTTTTCAAAAACAAGGTCTAAGTCATGTTTGAGTCACTCTGTAAGTACCATTTTGCTGTACTGTTTAAGCTCGATGAAAGGAACATTGTTGACACTTTTCAGCAAGTTGCAATCATGTAATACAGAAAAAAACAGTTTTTCAAAAACAAGGTCTAAGTCATGTTTGAGTCACTCTGTAAGTACCATTTTGCTGTACTGTTTAAGCTCGATGAAAGGAACATTGTTGACACTTTTCAGCAAGTTGCAATCATGTAATACAGAAATAAACAGTTTTTCACAAACAAGGTCAAAATCATGGAAGTACAATTTTGCTGTACTGCTTAATCAGGATGATAGAAACACTGTTGACACTTTTCAGCAAGTTGTAATACAGAAATAAACAGTTTTTCAAAAACAAGGTCTCAGTCATGTTTGAGTCACTCTGTAAGTACCATTTTGCTGTACTGTTTAAGCTCGATGAAAGGAACATTGTTGACACTTTTCAGCAAGTTGCAATCATGTAATACAGAAATAAACAGTTTTTCAAAAACAAGGTCTCAGTCATGTTTGAGTCACTCTGTAAGTACCATTTTGCTGTACTGTTTAAGCTCGATGAAAGGAACATTGTTGACACTTTTCAGCAAGTTGCAATCATGAAATACAGAAATAAAGAGTTTCTCACAAACAAGGTCTAAATCATGTTTGATGCACTCTGTAAGTTCAATTTTTGCTGTACTGTTTAAACTCGATGAAAGGAACACTGTTGACACTTTTCAGCAAGTTGCAATCATGTAATACAGAAATGAACAGTTTTTCAAAAACAAGGTCTAAGTCATGTTTGAGTCACTCTGTAAGTACCATTTTGCTGTACTGTTTAAGCTCGATGAAAGAAACATTGTTGACACTTTTCAGCAAGTTGCAATCATGTAATACAGAAATAAACAGTTTTTCACAAACAAGGTCAAAATCATGGAAGTACAATTTTGCTGTACTGCTTAATCAGGATGATAGAAACACTGTTGACACTTTTCAGCAAGTTGTAATACAGAAATAAACAGTTTTTCAAAAACAAGGTCTCAGTCATGTTTGAGTCACTCTGTAAGTACCATTTTGCTGTACTGTTTAAGCTCGATGAAAGGAACATTGTTGACACTTTTCAGCAAGTTGCAATCATGAAATACAGAAAAAAACAATTTTTCACAAACAAGGTCTAAATCATGTTTGACGCACTCTGTAAGTACCATTTTTGCTGTACTGTTTAAACTCGATGAAAGGAACATTGTTGACACTTTTCAGCAAGTTGCAATCATGTAATACAGAAATAAACAGTTTTTCACAAACAAGGTCAAAATCATGGAAGTACAATTTTGCTGTACTGCTTAATCAGGATGATAGAAACACTGTTGACACTTTTCAGCAAGTTGTAATACAGAAATAAACAGTTTTTCAAAAACAAGGTCTCAGTCATGTTTGAGTCACTCTGTAAGTACCATTTTGCTGTACTGTTTAAGCTCGATGAAAGGAACATTGTTGACACTTTTCAGCAAGTTGCAATCATGTAATACAGAAATAAACAGTTTTTCAAAAACAAGGTCTCAGTCATGTTTGAGTCACTCTGTAAGTACCATTTTGCTGTACTGTTTAAGCTCGATGAAAGGAACATTGTTGACACTTTTCAGCAAGTTGCAATCATGAAATACAGAAATAAAGAGTTTCTCACAAACAAGGTCTAAATCATGTTTGATGCACTCTGTAAGTTCAATTTTTGCTGTACTGTTTAAACTCGATGAAAGGAACACTGTTGACACTTTTCAGCAAGTTGCAATCATGTAATACAGAAATGAACAGTTTTTCAAAAACAAGGTCTAAGTCATGTTTGAGTCACTCTGTAAGTACCATTTTGCTGTACTGTTTAAGCTCGATGAAAGAAACATTGTTGACACTTTTCAGCAAGTTGCAATCATGTAATACAGAAATAAACAGTTTTTCACAAACAAGGTCAAAATCATGGAAGTACAATTTTGCTGTACTGCTTAATCAGGATGATAGAAACACTGTTGACACTTTTCAGCAAGTTGTAATACAGAAATAAACAGTTTTTCAAAAACAAGGTCTCAGTCATGTTTGAGTCACTCTGTAAGTACCATTTTGCTGTACTGTTTAAGCTCGATGAAAGGAACATTGTTGACACTTTTCAGCAAGTTGCAATCATGAAATACAGAAAAAAACAATTTTTCACAAACAAGGTCTAAATCATGTTTGACGCACTCTGTAAGTACCATTTTTGCTGTACTGTTTAAACTCGATGAAAGGAACATTGTTGACACTTTTCAGCAAGTTGCAATCATGTAATACAGAAATAAACAGTTTTTCACAAACAAGGTCAAAATCATGGAAGTACAATTTTGCTGTACTGCTTAATCAGGATGATAGAAACACTGTTGACACTTTTCAGCAAGTTGTAATACAGAAATAAACAGTTTTTCAAAAACAAGGTCTCAGTCATGTTTGAGTCACTCTGTAAGTACCATTTTGCTGTACTGTTTAAGCTCGATGAAAGGAACATTGTTGACACTTTTCAGCAAGTTGCAATCATGTAATACAGAAATAAACAGTTTTTCAAAAACAAGGTCTCAGTCATGTTTGAGTCACTCTGTAAGTACCATTTTGCTGTACTGTTTAAGCTCGATGAAAGGAACATTGTTGACACTTTTCAGCAAGTTGCAATCATGAAATACAGAAAAAAATTTTTTTTCACAAACAAGGTCTAAATCATGTTTGACGCACTCTGTAAGTACCATTTTTGCTGTACTGTTTAAACTCGATGAAAGGAACATTGTTGACACTTTTCAGCAAGTTGCAATCATGTAATACAGAAATAAACAGTTTTTCACAAACAAGGTCAAAATCATGGAAGTACAATTTTGCTGTACTGCTTAATCAGGATGATAGAAACACTGTTGACACTTTTCAGCAAGTTGTAATACAGAAATAAACAGTTTTTCAAAAACAAGGTCTCAGTCATGTTTGAGTCACTCTGTAAGTACCATTTTGCTGTACTGTTTAAGCTCGATGAAAGGAACATTGTTGACACTTTTCAGCAAGTTGCAATCATGTAATACAGAAATAAACAGTTTTTCAAAAACAAGGTCTCAGTCATGTTTGAGTCACTCTGTAAGTACCATTTTGCTGTACTGTTTAAGCTCGATGAAAGGAACATTGTTGACACTTTTCAGCAAGTTGCAATCATGAAATACAGAAATAAAGAGTTTCTCACAAACAAGGTCTAAATCATGTTTGATGCACTCTGTAAGTTCAATTTTTGCTGTACTGTTTAAACTCGATGAAAGGAACACTGTTGACACTTTTCAGCAAGCTGCAATCATGTAATACAGAAATGAACAGTTTTTCAAAAACAAGGTCTAAGTCATGTTTGAGTCACTCTGTAAGTACCATTTTGCTGTACTGTTTAAGCTCGATGAAAGAAACATTGTTGACACTTTTCAGCAAGTTGCAATCATGTAATACAGAAATAAACAGTTTTTCACAAACAAGGTCAAAATCATGGAAGTACAATTTTGCTGTACTGCTTAATCAGGATGATAGAAACACTGTTGACACTTTTCAGCAAGTTGTAAATACAGAAATAAACAGTTTTTCAAAAACAAGGTCTCAGTCATGTTTGAGTCACTCTGTAAGTACCATTTTGCTGTACTGTTTAAGCTCGATGAAAGGAACATTGTTGACACTTTTCAGCAAGTTGCAATCATGTAATATAGAAATAAACAGTTTTTCAAAAACAAGGTCTCAGTCATGTTTGAGTCACTCTGTAAGTACCATTTTGCTGTACTGTTTAAGCTCGATGAAAGGAACATTGTTGACACTTTTCAGCAAGTTGCAATCATGAAATACAGAAATAAAGAGTTTCTCACAAACAAGGTCTAAATCATGTTTGATGCACTCTGTAAGTTCAATTTTTGCTGTACTGTTTAAACTCGATGAAAGGAACACTGTTGACACTTTTCAGCAAGTTGCAATCATGTAATACAGAAATGAACAGTTTTTCAAAAACAAGGTCTAAGTCATGTTTGAGTCACTCTGTAAGTACCATTTTGCTGTACTGTTTAAGCTCAATGAAAGAAACATTGTTGACACTTTTCAGCAAGTTGCAATCATGTAATACAGAAATAAACAGTTTTTCACAAACAAGGTCAAAATCATGGAAGTACAATTTTGCTGTACTGCTTAATCAGGATGATAGAAACACTGTTGACACTTTTCAGCAAGTTGTAATACAGAAATAAACAGTTTTTCAAAAACAAGGTCTCAGTCATGTTTGAGTCACTCTGTAAGTACCATTTTGCTGTACTGTTTAAGCTCGATGAAAGGAACATTGTTGACACTTTTCAGCAAGTTGCAATCATGTAATATAGAAATAAACAGTTTTTCAAAAACAAGGTCTCAGTCATGTTTGAGTCACTCTGTAAGTACCATTTTGCTGTACTGTTTAAGCTCGATGAAAGGAACATTGTTGACACTTTTCAGCAAGTTGCAATCATGAAATACAGAAATAAACAATTTTTCACAAACAAGGTCTAAATCATGTTTGACGCACTCTGTAAGTACCATTTTTGCTGTACTGTTTAAACTCGATGAAAGGAACATTGTTGACACTTTTCAGCAAGTTGCAATCATGTAATACAGAAATAAACAGTTTTTCACAAACAAGGTCAAAATCATGGAAGTACAATTTTGCTGTACTGCTTAATCAGGATGATAGAAACACTGTTGACACTTTTCAGCAAGTTGTAATACAGAAATAAACAGTTTTTCAAAAACAAGGTCTCAGTCATGTTTGAGTCACTCTGTAAGTACCATTTTGCTGTACTGTTTAAGCTCGATGAAAGGAACATTGTTGACACTTTTCAGCAAGTTGCAATCATGTAATACAGAAATAAACAGTTTTTCAAAAACAAGGTCTCAGTCATGTTTGAGTCACTCTGTAAGTACCATTTTGCTGTACTGTTTAAGCTCGATGAAAGGAACATTGTTGACACTTTTCAGCAAGTTGCAATCATGAAATACAGAAATAAAGAGTTTCTCACAAACAAGGTCTAAATCATGTTTGATGCACTCTGTAAGTTCAATTTATGCTGTACTGTTTAAACTCGATGAAAGGAACACTGTTGACACTTTTCAGCAAGTTGCAATCATGTAATACAGAAATAAACAGTTTTTCAAAAACAAGGTCTCAGTCCTGTTTGAGTCACTCTGTAAGTACCATTTTGCTGTACTGTTTAAGCTCGATGAAAGGAACATTGTTGACACTTTTCAGCAAGTTGCAATCATGAAATACAGAAAAAAACAATTTTTCACAAACAAGGTCTAAATCATGTTTGACGCACTCTGTAAGTACCATTTTTGCTGTACTGTTTAAACTCGATGAAAGGAACATTGTTGACACTTTTCAGCAAGTTGCAATCATGTAATACAGAAATAAACAGTTTTTCACAAACAAGGTCAAAATCATGGAAGTACAATTTTGCTGTACTGCTTAATCAGGATGATAGAAACACTGTTGACACTTTTCAGCAAGTTGTAATACAGAAATAAACAGTTTTTCAAAAACAAGGTCTCAGTCATGTTTGAGTCACTCTGTAAGTACCATTTTGCTGTACTGTTTAAGCTCGATGAAAGGAACATTGTTGACACTTTTCAGCAAGTTGCAATCATGTAATACAGAAATAAACAGTTTTTCAAAAACAAGGTCTCAGTCATGTTTGAGTCACTCTGTAAGTACCATTTTGCTGTACTGTTTAAGCTCGATGAAAGGAACATTGTTGACACTTTTCAGCAAGTTGCAATCATGAAATACAGAAATAAAGAGTTTCTCACAAACAAGGTCTAAATCATGTTTGATGCACTCTGTAAGTTCAATTTTTGCTGTACTGTTTAAACTCGATGAAAGGAACACTGTTGACACTTTTCAGCAAGTTGCAATCATGTAATACAGAAATGAACAGTTCTTCAAAAACAAGGTCTAAGTCATGTTTGAGTCACTCTGTAAGTACCATTTTGCTGTACTGTTTAAGCTCAATGAAAGAAACATTGTTGACACTTTTCAGCAAGTTGCAATCATGTAATACAGAAATAAACAGTTTTTCACAAACAAGGTCAAAATCATGGAAGTACAATTTTGCTGTACTGCTTAATCAGGATGATAGAAACACTGTTGACACTTTTCAGCAAGTTGTAATACAGAAATAAACAGTTTTTCAAAAACAAGGTCTCAGTCATGTTTGAGTCACTCTGTAAGTACCATTTTGCTGTACTGTTTAAGCTCGATGAAAGGAACATTGTTGACACTTTTCAGCAAGTTGCAATCATGAAATACAGAAAAAAACAATTTTTCACAAACAAGGTCTAAATCATGTTTGACGCACTCTGTAAGTACCATTTTTGCTGTACTGTTTAAACTCGATGAAAGGAACATTGTTGACACTTTTCAGCAAGTTGCAATCATGTAATACAGAAATAAACAGTTTTTCACAAACAAGGTCAAAATCATGGAAGTACAATTTTGCTGTACTGCTTAATCAGGATGATAGAAACACTGTTGACACTTTTCAGCAAGTTGTAATACAGAAATAAACAGTTTTTCAAAAACAAGGTCTCAGTCATGTTTGAGTCACTCTGTAAGTACCATTTTGCTGTACTGTTTAAGCTCGATGAAAGGAACATTGTTGACACTTTTCAGCAAGTTGCAATCATGTAATACAGAAATAAACAGTTTTTCAAAAACAAGGTCTCAGTCATGTTTGAGTCACTCTGTAAGTACCATTTTGCTGTACTGTTTAAGCTCGATGAAAGGAACATTGTTGACACTTTTCAGCAAGTTGCAATCATGAAATACAGAAAAAATTTTTTTTTCACAAACAAGGTCTAAATCATGTTTGACGCACTCTGTAAGTACCATTTTTGCTGTACTGTTTAAACTCGATGAAAGGAACATTGTTGACACTTTTCAGCAAGTTGCAATCATGTAATACAGAAATAAACAGTTTTTCACAAACAAGGTCAAAATCATGGAAGTACAATTTTGCTGTACTGCTTAATCAGGATGATAGAAACACTGTTGACACTTTTCAGCAAGTTGTAATACAGAAATAAACAGTTTTTCAAAAACAAGGTCTCAGTCATGTTTGAGTCACTCTGTAAGTACCATTTTGCTGTACTGTTTAAGCTCGATGAAAGGAACATTGTTGACACTTTTCAGCAAGTTGCAATCATGTAATACAGAAATAAACAGTTTTTCAAAAACAAGGTCTCAGTCATGTTTGAGTCACTCTGTAAGTACCATTTTGCTGTACTGTTTAAGCTCGATGAAAGGAACATTGTTGACACTTTTCAGCAAGTTGCAATCATGAAATACAGAAATAAAGAGTTTCTCACAAACAAGGTCTAAATCATGTTTGATGCACTCTGTAAGTTCAATTTTTGCTGTACTGTTTAAACTCGATGAAAGGAACACTGTTGACACTTTTCAGCAAGCTGCAATCATGTAATACAGAAATGAACAGTTTTTCAAAAACAAGGTCTAAGTCATGTTTGAGTCACTCTGTAAGTACCATTTTGCTGTACTGTTTAAGCTCAATGAAAGAAACATTGTTGACACTTTTCAGCAAGTTGCAATCATGTAATACAGAAATAAACAGTTTTTCACAAACAAGGTCAAAATCATGGAAGTACAATTTTGCTGTACTGCTTAATCAGGATGATAGAAACACTGTTGACACTTTTCAGCAAGTTGTAAATACAGAAATAAACAGTTTTTCAAAAACAAGGTCTCAGTCATGTTTGAGTCACTCTGTAAGTACCATTTTGCTGTACTGTTTAAGCTCGATGAAAGGAACATTGTTGACACTTTTCAGCAAGTTGCAATCATGTAATATAGAAATAAACAGTTTTTCAAAAACAAGGTCTCAGTCATGTTTGAGTCACTCTGTAAGTACCATTTTGCTGTACTGTTTAAGCTCGATGAAAGGAACATTGTTGACACTTTTCAGCAAGTTGCAATCATGAAATACAGAAATAAAGAGTTTCTCACAAACAAGGTCTAAATCATGTTTGATGCACTCTGTAAGTTCAATTTTTGCTGTACTGTTTAAACTCGATGAAAGGAACACTGTTGACACTTTTCAGCAAGTTGCAATCATGTAATACAGAAATGAACAGTTTTTCAAAAACAAGGTCTAAGTCATGTTTGAGTCACTCTGTAAGTACCATTTTGCTGTACTGTTTAAGCTCAATGAAAGAAACATTGTTGACACTTTTCAGCAAGTTGCAATCATGTAATACAGAAATAAACAGTTTTTCACAAACAAGGTCAAAATCATGGAAGTACAATTTTGCTGTACTGCTTAATCAGGATGATAGAAACACTGTTGACACTTTTCAGCAAGTTGTAATACAGAAATAAACAGTTTTTCAAAAACAAGGTCTCAGTCATGTTTGAGTCACTCTGTAAGTACCATTTTGCTGTACTGTTTAAGCTCGATGAAAGGAACATTGTTGACACTTTTCAGCAAGTTGCAATCATGTAATATAGAAATAAACAGTTTTTCAAAAACAAGGTCTCAGTCATGTTTGAGTCACTCTGTAAGTACCATTTTGCTGTACTGTTTAAGCTCGATGAAAGGAACATTGTTGACACTTTTCAGCAAGTTGCAATCATGAAATACAGAAATAAAGAGTTTCTCACAAACAAGGTCTAAATCATGTTTGATGCACTCTGTAAGTTCAATTTTTGCTGTACTGTTTAAACTCGATGAAAGGAACACTGTTGACACTTTTCAGCAAGTTGCAATCATGTAATACAGAAATGAACAATTTTTCAAAAACAAGGTCTAAGTCATGTTTGAGTCACTCTGTAAGTACCATTTTGCTGTACTGTTTAAGCTCGATGAAAGGAACATTGTTGACACTTTTCAGCAAGTTGCAATCATGTAATACAGAAATAAACAGTTTTTCAAAAACAAGGTCTCAGTCATGTTTGAGTCACTCTGTAAGTACCATTTTGCTGTACTGTTTAAGCTCGATGAAAGGAACATTGTTGACACTTTTCAGCAAGTTGCAATCATGAAATACAGAAATAAAGAGTTTCTCACAAATAAGGTCTAAATCATGTTTGATGCACTCTGTAAGTTCAATTTTTGCTGTACTGTTTAAACTCGATGAAAGGAACATTGTTGACACTTTTCAGCAAGTTGCAATCATGTAATACAGAAATAAACCGATTTTCACAAACAAGGTCTAAATCATGTATGTACAATTTTGCTGTACTGCTTAATCAGGATGATAGAAACACTGTTGACACTTTTCAGCAAGTTGTAATATAGAAATAAACAGTTTTTCACAAACAAGGTCTAAATAATGTTTGATGCACTCTGTAAGTACCATTTTTGCTGTACTGTTTAAACTCGATGAAAGGAACATTGTTGACACTTTTCAGCAAGTTGCAATCATGAAATACAGAAATAAAGAGTTTCTCACAAACAAGGTCTAAATCAGGTAAGTACAATTTTGCTGTACTGCTTAATCAGGATGATAGAAACACTGTTGACACTTTTCAGCAAGTTGTAATACAGAAATAAACAGTTTTTCAAAAACAAGGTCTCAGTCATGTTTGAGTCACTCTGTAAGTACCATTTTGCTGTACTGTTTAAGCTCGATGAAAGGAACATTGTTGACACTTTTCAGCAAGTTGCAATCATGAAATACAGAAAAAAACAATTTTTCACAAACAAGGTCTAAATCATGTTTGATGCACTCTGTAAGTTCAATTTTTGCTGTACTGTTTAAACTCGATGAAAGGAACATTGTTGACACTTTTCAGCAAGTTGCAATCATGTAATACAGAAATAAACAGTTTTTCAAAAACAAGGTCTCAGTCATGTTTGAGTCACTCTGTAAGTACCATTTTGCTGTACTGTTTAAGCTCGATGAAAGGAACATTGTTGACACTTTTCAGCAAGTTGCAATCATGAAATACAGAAAAAAACAATTTTTCACAAACAAGGTCTAAATCATGTTTGACGCACTCTGTAAGTACCATTTTTGCTGTACTGTTTAAACTCGATGAAAGGAACATTGTTGACACTTTTCAGCAAGTTGCAATCATGTAATACAGAAATAAACAGTTTTTCACAAACAAGGTCAAAATCATGGAAGTACAATTTTGCTGTACTGCTTAATCAGGATGATAGAAACACTGTTGACACTTTTCAGCAAGTTGTAATACAGAAATAAACAGTTTTTCAAAAACAAGGTCTCAGTCATGTTTGAGTCACTCTGTAAGTACCATTTTGCTGTACTGTTTAAGCTCGATGAAAGGAACATTGTTGACACTTTTCAGCAAGTTGCAATCATGAAATACAGAAATAAAGAGTTTCTCACAAACAAGGTCTAAATCATGTTTGATGCACTCTGTAAGTTCAATTTTTGCTGTACTGTTAAACTCGATGAAAGGAACACTGTTGACACTTTTCAGCAAGTTGCAATCATGTAATACAGAAATGAACAGTTTTTCAAAAACAAGGTCTAAGTCATGTTTGAGTCACTCTGTAAGTACCATTTTGCTGTACTGTTTAAGCTCGATGAAAGAAAAATTGTTGACACTTTTCAGCAAGTTGCAATCATGAAATACAGAGAGAGAAAAAAAATTCACAAACAAGGTCTAAATCATGTTTGATGCACTCTGTAAGTTCCATTTTTTGCTGTACTGTTTAAACTCGATGAAAGGAACATTGTTGACACTTTTCAGCAAGTTGCAATCATGAAATACAGAAAAAAAGTTTTTCACAAACAAGGTCTAAGTCATGTAAGTACAATTTTGCTGTACTGCTTAATCAGGATGACAGAAACACTGTTGACACTTTTCAGCAAGTTGTAATACAGAAATAAACAGTTTTTCACAAACAAGGTCTAAATAATGTTTGATGCACTCTGTACCATTTTTCTGTACTGTTTAAACTCGATGAAAGGAACATTGTTGACACTTTTCAGCAAGTTGCAATCATGTAATACAGAAAAAAACAATTTTTCACAAACAAGGTCTAAGTCATGTAAGTACAATTTTGCTGTACAGCTTAATCAGTATGATAGAAACACTGTTGACACTTTTCAGCAAGTTGTAATACAGAAATAAACAGTTTTTCAAAAACAAGGTCTAAGTCATGTTTGAGTCACTCTGTAAGTACCATTTTGCTGTACTGTTTAAGCTCGATGAAAGGAACATTGTTGACACTTTTCAGCAAGTTGCAATCATGAAATACTGAAAAAAAGAGTTTCTCACAAACAAGGTCTAAATCATGTTTGATGCACTCTGTATTTTCAATTTTTGCTGTACTGTTTAAACTCGATGATAGAAACATTGTTGACACTTTTCAGCAAGTTGCAATCATGTAAAATAGAAATAAACAGTTTTTCAAAAACAAGGTCTCAGTCATGTTTGAGTCACTCTGTAAGTACCATTTTGCTGTACTGTTTAAGCTCGATGAAAGGAACATTGTTGACACTTTTCAGCAAGTTGCAATCATGAAATACAGAAAAAAACAATTTTTCACAAACAAGGTCTAAATCATGTTTGACGCACTCTGTAAGTACCATTTTTGCTGTACTGTTTAAACTCGATGAAAGGAACATTGTTGACACTTTTCAGCAAGTTGCAATCATGTAATACAGAAATAAACAGTTTTTCACAAACAAGGTCAAAATCATGGAAGTACAATTTTGCTGTACTGCTTAATCAGGATGATAGAAACACTGTTGACACTTTTCAGCAAGTTGTAATACAGAAATAAACAGTTTTTCAAAAACAAGGTCTCAGTCATGTTTGAGTCACTCTGTAAGTACCATTTTGCTGTACTGTTTAAGCTCGATGAAAGGAACATTGTTGACACTTTTCAGCAAGTTGCAATCATGAAATACAGAAATAAAGAGTTTCTCACAAACAAGGTCTAAATCATGTTTGATGCACTCTGTAAGTTCAATTTTTGCTGTACTGTTTAAACTCGATGAAAGGAACATTGTTGACACTTTTCAGCAAGTTGCAATCATGTAATACAGAAATAAACCCGATTTTCACAAACAAGGTCTAAATCATGTATGTACAATTTTGCTGTACTGCTTAATCAGGATGATAGAAACACTGTTGACACTTTTCAGCAAGTTGTAATATAGAAATAAACAGTTTTTCACAAACAAGGTCTAAATAATGTTTGATGCACTCTGTAAGTACCATTTTTGCTGTACTGTTTAAACTCGATGAAAGGAACATTGTTGACACTTTTCAGCAAGTTGCAATCATGAAATACAGAAATAAAGAGTTTCTCACAAACAAGGTCTAAATCAGGTAAGTACAATTTTGCTGTACTGCTTAATCAGGATGATAGAAACACTGTTGACACTTTTCAGCAAGTTGTAATACAGAAATAAACAGTTTTTCAAAAACAAGGTCTCAGTCATGTTTGAGTCACTCTGTAAGTACCATTTTGCTGTACTGTTTAAGCTCGATGAAAGGAACATTGTTGACACTTTTCAGCAAGTTGCAATCATGAAATACAGAAAAAAACAATTTTTCACAAACAAGGTCTAAATCATGTTTGACGCACTCTGTAAGTACCATTTTTGCTGTACTGTTTAAACTCGATGAAAGGAACATTGTTGACACTTTTCAGCAAGTTGCAATCATGTAATACAGAAATAAACAGTTTTTCACAAACAAGGTCAAAATCATGGAAGTACAATTTTGCTGTACTGCTTAATCAGGATGATAGAAACACTGTTGACACTTTTCAGCAAGTTGTAATACAGAAATAAACAGTTTTTCAAAAACAAGGTCTCAGTCATGTTTGAGTCACTCTGTAAGTACCATTTTGCTGTACTGTTTAAGCTCGATGAAAGGAACATTGTTGACACTTTTCAGCAAGTTGCAATCATGAAATACAGAAAAAAACAATTTTTCACAAACAAGGTCTAAATCATGTTTGACGCACTCTGTAAGTACCATTTTTGCTGTACTGTTTAAACTCGATGAAAGGAACATTGTTGACACTTTTCAGCAAGTTGCAATCATGTAATACAGAAATAAACAGTTTTTCACAAACAAGGTCAAAATCATGGAAGTACAATTTTGCTGTACTGCTTAATCAGGATGATAGAAACACTGTTGACACTTTTCAGCAAGTTGTAATACAGAAATAAACAGTTTTTCAAAAACAAGGTCTCAGTCATGTTTGAGTCACTCTGTAAGTACCATTTTGCTGTACTGTTTAAGCTCGATGAAAGGAACATTGTTGACACTTTTCAGCAAGTTGCAATCATGAAATACAGAAAAAAACAATTTTTCACAAACAAGGTCTAAATCATGTTTGACGCACTCTGTAAGTACCATTTTTGCTGTACTGTTTAAACTCGATGAAAGGAACATTGTTGACACTTTTCAGCAAGTTGTAAACATGTAATACAGAAATAAACAGTTTTTCACAAACAAGGTCAAAATCATGGAAGTACAATTTTGCTGTACTGCTTAATCAGGATGATAGAAACACTGTTGACACTTTTCAGCAAGTTGTAATACAGAAATAAACAGTTTTTCAAAAACAAGGTCTCAGTCATGTTTGAGTCACTCTGTAAGTACCATTTTGCTGTACTGTTTAAGCTCGATGAAAGGAACATTGTTGACACTTTTCAGCAAGTTGCAATCATGTAATACAGAAATAAACAGTTTTTCAAAAACAAGGTCTCAGTCATGTTTGAGTCACTCTGTAAGTACCATTTTGCTGTACTGTTTAAGCTCGATGAAAGGAACATTGTTGACACTTTTCAGCAAGTTGCAATCATGAAATACAGAAATAAAGAGTTTCTCACAAACAAGGTCTAAATCATGTTTGATGCACTCTGTAAGTTCAATTTTTGCTGTACTGTTTAAACTCGATGAAAGGAACACTGTTGACACTTTTCAGCAAGTTGCAATCATGTAATACAGAAATGAACAGTTTTTCAAAAACAAGGTCTAAGTCATGTTTGAGTCACTCTGTAAGTACCATTTTGCTGTACTGTTTAAGCTCAATGAAAGAAACATTGTTGACACTTTTCAGCAAGTTGCAATCATGTAATACAGAA
Source organism: Salmo salar (assembly GCF_965601325.2). Lineage (NCBI taxonomy): Eukaryota > Metazoa > Chordata > Actinopteri > Salmoniformes > Salmonidae > Salmo > Salmo salar. The sequence goes on along the minus strand of NC_138297.1, from coordinate 36,163,033 downwards.
ATAAACAGTTTTTCACAAACAAGGTCAAAATCATGGAAGTACAATTTTGCTGTACTGCTTAATCAGGATGATAGAAACACTGTTGACACTTTTCAGCAAGTTGTAATACAGAAATAAACAGTTTTTCAAAAACAAGGTCTCAGTCATGTTTGAGTCACTCTGTAAGTACCATTTTGCTGTACTGTTTAAGCTCGATGAAAGGAACATTGTTGACACTTTTCAGCAAGTTGCAATCATGTAATATAGAAATAAACAGTTTTTCAAAAACAAGGTCTCAGTCATGTTTGAGTCACTCTGTAAGTACCATTTTGTTGTACTGTTTAAGCTCGATGAAAGGAACATTGTTGACACTTTTCAGCAAGTTGCAATCATGAAATACAGAAATAAAGAGTTTCTCACAAACAAGGTCTAAATCATGTTTGATGCACTCTGTAAGTTCAATTTTTGCTGTACTGTTTAAACTCGATGAAAGGAACACTGTTGACACTTTTCAGCAAGTTGCAATCATGTAATACAGAAATGAACAGTTTTTCAAAAACAAGGTCTAAGTCATGTTTGAGTCACTCTGTAAGTACCATTTTGCTGTACTGTTTAAGCTCGATGAAAGGAACATTGTTGACACTTTTCAGCAAGTTGCAATCATGTAATACAGAAATAAACAGTTTTTCAAAAACAAGGTCTCAGTCATGTTTGAGTCACTCTGTAAGTACCATTTTGCTGTACTGTTTAAGCTCGATGAAAGGAACATTGTTGACACTTTTCAGCAAGTTGCAATCATGAAATACAGAAATAAAGAGTTTCTCACAAACAAGGTCTAAATCATGTTTGATGCACTCTGTAAGTTCAATTTTTGCTGTACTGTTTAAACTCGATGAAAGGAACATTGTTGACACTTTTCAGCAAGTTGCAATCATGTAATACAGAAATAAACCGATTTTCACAAACAAGGTCTAAATCATGTATGTACAATTTTGCTGTACTGCTTAATCAGGATGATAGAAACACTGTTGACACTTTTCAGCAAGTTGTAATATAGAAATAAACAGTTTTTCACAAACAAGGTCTAAATAATGTTTGATGCACTCTGTAAGTACAATTTTTGCTGTACTGTTTAAACTCGATGAAAGGAACATTGTTGACACTTTTCAGCAAGTTGCAATCATGAAATACAGAAATAAAGAGTTTCTCACAAACAAGGTCTAAATCAGGTAAGTACAATTTTGCTGTACTGCTTAATCAGGATGATAGAAACACTGTTGACACTTTTCAGCAAGTTGTAATACAGAAATAAACAGTTTTTCAAAAACAAGGTCTCAGTCATGTTTGAGTCACTCTGTAAGTACCATTTTGCTGTACTGTTTAAGCTCGATGAAAGGAACATTGTTGACACTTTTCAGCAAGTTGCAATCATGTAATACAGAAATAAACAGTTTTTCAAAAACAAGGTCTCAGTCATGTTTGAGTCACTCTGTAAGTACCATTTTGCTGTACTGTTTAAGCTCGATGAAAGGAACATTGTTGACACTTTTCAGCAAGTTGCAATCATGAAATACAGAAATAAAGAGTTTCTCACAAACAAGGTCTAAATCATGTTTGATGCACTCTGTAAGTTCAATTTTTGCTGTACTGTTTAAACTCGATGAAAGGAACATTGTTGACACTTTTCAGCAAGTTGCAATCATGTAATACAGAAATAAACCGATTTTCACAAACAAGGTCTAAATCATGTATGTACAATTTTGCTGTACTGCTTAATCAGGATGATAGAAACACTGTTGACACTTTTCAGCAAGTTGTAATATAGAAATAAACAGTTTTTCACAAACAAGGTCTAAATAATGTTTGATGCACTCTGTAAGTACCATTTTTGCTGTACTGTTTAAACTCGATGAAAGGAACATTGTTGACACTTTTCAGCAAGTTGCAATCATGAAATACAGAAATAAAGAGTTTCTCACAAACAAGGTCTAAATCAGGTAAGTACAATTTTGCTGTACTGCTTAATCAGGATGATAGAAACACTGTTGACACTTTTCAGCAAGTTGTAATACAGAAATAAACAGTTTTTCAAAAACAAGGTCTCAGTCATGTTTGAGTCACTCTGTAAGTACCATTTTGCTGTACTGTTTAAGCTCGATGAAAGGAACATTGTTGACACTTTCAGCAAGTTGCAATCATGAAATACAGAAAAAAACAATTTTTCACAAACAAGGTCTAAATCATGTTTGATGCACTCTGTAAGTTCAATTTTTGCTGTACTGTTTAAACTCGATGAAAGTAACATTGTTGACACTTTTCAGCAAGTTGCAATCATGTAATACAGAAATAAACCGTTTTTCACAAACAAGGTCAAAATCATGGAAGTACAATTTTGCTGTACTGCTTAATCAGGATGATAGAAACACTGTTGACACTTTTCAGCAAGTTGTAATACAGAAATAAACAGTTTTTCAAAAACAAGGTCTCAGTCATGTTTGAGTCACTCTGTAAGTACCATTTTGCTGTACTGTTTAAGCTCGATGAAAGGAACATTGTTGACACTTTTCAGCAAGTTGCAATCATGAAATACAGAAAAAAACAATTTTTCACAAACAAGGTCTAAATCATGTTTGACGCACTCTGTAAGTACCATTTTTGCTGTACTGTTTAAACTCGATGAAAGGAACATTGTTGACACTTTTCAGCAAGTTGCAATCATGTAATACAGAAATAAACAGTTTTTCACAAACAAGGTCAAAATCATGGAAGTACAATTTTGCTGTACTGCTTAATCAGGATGATAGAAACACTGTTGACACTTTTCAGCAAGTTGTAATACAGAAATAAACAGTTTTTCAAAAACAAGGTCTCAGTCATGTTTGAGTCACTCTGTAAGTACCATTTTGCTGTACTGTTTAAGCTCGATGAAAGGAACATTGTTGACACTTTTCAGCAAGTTGCAATCATGAAATACAGAAATAAAGAGTTTCTCACAAACAAGGTCTAAATCATGTTTGATGCACTCTGTAAGTTCAATTTTTGCTGTACTGTTTAAACTCGATGAAAGGAACACTATTGACACTTTCAGCAAGTTGCAATCATGTAATACAGAAATAAACAGTTTTTCACAAACAAGGTCAAAATCATGGAAGTACAATTTTGCTGTACTGCTTAATCAGGATGATAGAAACACTGTTGACACTTTTCAGCAAGTTGTAATACAGAAATAAACAGTTTTTCAAAAACAAGGTCTCAGTCATGTTTGAGTCACTCTGTAAGTACCATTTTGCTGTACTGTTTAAGCTCGATGAAAGGAACATTGTTGACACTTTTCAGCAAGTTGCAATCATGAAATACAGAAAAAAACAATTTTTCACAAACAAGGTCTAAATCATGTTTGACGCACTCTGTAAGTACCATTTTTGCTGTACTGTTTAAACTCGATGAAAGGAACATTGTTGACACTTTTCAGCAAGTTGCAATCATGTAATACAGAAATAAACAGTTTTTCACAAACAAGGTCAAAATCATGGAAGTACAATTTTGCTGTACTGCTTAATCAGGATGATAGAAACACTGTTGACACTTTTCAGCAAGTAGTAATACAGAAATGAACAGTTTTTCAAAAACAAGGTCTCAGTCATGTTTGAGTCACTCTGTAAGTACCATTTTGCTGTACTGTTTAAGCTCAATGAAAGAAACATTGTTGACACTTTTCAGCAAGTTGCAATCATGTAATACAGAAATAAACAGTTTTTCACAAACAAGGTCAAAATCATGGAAGTACAATTTTGCTGTACTGCTTAATCAGGATGATAGAAACACTGTTGACACTTTTCAGCAAGTTGTAATACAGAAATAAACAGTTTTTCAAAAACAAGGTCTCAGTCATGTTTGAGTCACTCTGTAAGTACCATTTTGCTGTACTGTTTAAGCTCGATGAAAGGAACATTGTTGACACTTTTCAGCAAGTTGCAATCATGAAATACAGAAAAAAACAATTTTTCACAAACAAGGTCTAAATCATGTTTGACGCACTCTGTAAGTACCATTTTTGCTGTACTGTTTAAACTCGATGAAAGGAACATTGTTGACACTTTTCAGCAAGTTGCAATCATGTAATACAGAAATAAACAGTTTTTCACAAACAAGGTCAAAATCATGGAAGTACAATTTTGCTGTACTGCTTAATCAGGATGATAGAAACACTGTTGACACTTTTCAGCAAGTTGTAATACAGAAATAAACAGTTTTTCAAAAACAAGGTCTCAGTCATGTTTGAGTCACTCTGTAAGTACCATTTTGATGTACTGTTTAAGCTCGATGAAAGGAACATTGTTGACACTTTTCAGCAAGTTGCAATCATGTAATACAGAAATAAACAGTTTTTCAAAAACAAGGTCTCAGTCATGTTTGAGTCACTCTGTAAGTACCATTTTGCTGTACTGTTTAAGCTCGATGAAAGGAACATTGTTGACACTTTTCAGCAAGTTGCAATCATGAAATACAGAAATAAAGAGTTTCTCACAAACAAGGTCTAAATCATGTTTGATGCACTCTGTAAGTTCAATTTTTGCTGTACTGTTTAAACTCGATGAAAGGAACACTGTTGACACTTTTCAGCAAGTTGCAATCATGTAATACAGAAATAAACAGTTTTTCAAAAACAAGGTCTCAGTCATGTTTGAGTCACTCTGTAAGTACCATTTTGTTGTACTGTTTAAGCTCGATGAAAGGAACATTGTTGACACTTTTCAGCAAGTTGCAATCATGAAATACAGAAAAAAACAATTTTTCACAAACAAGGTCTAAATCATGTTTGACGCACTCTGTAAGTACCATTTTTGCTGTACTGTTTAAACTCGATGAAAGGAACATTGTTGACACTTTTCAGCAAGTTGCAATCATGTAATACAGAAATAAACAGTTTTTCACAAACAAGGTCAAAATCATGGAAGTACAATTTTGCTGTACTGCTTAATCAGGATGATAGAAACACTGTTGACACTTTTCAGCAAGTTGTAATACAGAAATAAACAGTTTTTCAAAAACAAGGTCTCAGTCATGTTTGAGTCACTCTGTAAGTACCATTTTGCTGTACTGTTTAAGCTCGATGAAAGGAACATTGTTGACACTTTTCAGCAAGTTGCAATCATGTAATACAGAAATAAACAGTTTTTCAAAAACAAGGTCTCAGTCATGTTTGAGTCACTCTGTAAGTACCATTTTGCTGTACTGTTTAAGCTCGATGAAAGGAACATTGTTGACACTTTTCAGCAAGTTGCAATCATGAAATACAGAAATAAAGAGTTTCTCACAAACAAGGTCTAAATCATGTTTGATGCACTCTGTAAGTTCAATTTTTGCTGTACTGTTTAAACTCGATGAAAGGAACACTGTTGACACTTTTCAGCAAGTTGCAATCATGTAATACAGAAATAAACAGTTTTTCAAAAACAAGGTCTCAGTCATGTTTGAGTCACTCTGTAAGTACCATTTTGCTGTACTGTTTAAGCTCGATGAAAGGAACATTGTTGACACTTTTCAGCAAGTTGCAATCATGAAATACAGAAAAAAACAATTTTTCACAAACAAGGTCTAAATCATGTTTGACGCACTCTGTAAGTACCATTTTTGCTGTACTGTTTAAACTCGATGAAAGGAACATTGTTGACACTTTTCAGCAAGTTGCAATCATGTAATACAGAAATAAACAGTTTTTCACAAACAAGGTCAAAATCATGGAAGTACAATTTTGCTGTACTGCTTAATAAGGATGATAGAAACACTGTTGACACTTTTCAGCAAGTTGTAATACAGAAATAAACAGTTTTTCAAAAACAAGGTCTAAGTCATGTTTGAGTCACTCTGTAAGTACCATTTTGCTGTACTGTTTAAGCTCAATGAAAGAAACATTGTTGACACTTTTCAGCAAGTTGCAATCATGTAATACAGAAATAAACAGTTTTTCACAAACAAGGTCAAAATCATGGAAGTACAATTTTGCTGTACTGCTTAATCAGGATGATAGAAACACTGTTGACACTTTTCAGCAAGTTGTAATACAGAAATAAACAGTTTTTCAAAAACAAGGTCTCAGTCATGTTTGAGTCACTCTGTAAGTACCATTTTGCTGTACTGTTTAAGCTCGATGAAAGGAACATTGTTGACACTTTTCAGCAAGTTGCAATCATGTAATACAGAAATAAACAGTTTTTCAAAAACAAGGTCTCAGTCATGTTTGAGTCACTCTGTAAGTACCATTTTGCTGTACTGTTTAAGCTCGATGAAAGGAACATTGTTGACACTTTTCAGCAAGTTGCAATCATGAAATACAGAAATAAAGAGTTTCTCACAAACAAGGTCTAAATCATGTTTGATGCACTCTGTAAGTTCAATTTTTGCTGTACTGTTTAAACTCGATGAAAGGAACACTGTTGACACTTTTCAGCAAGTTGCAATCATGTAATACAGAAATAAACAGTTTTTCAAAAACAAGGTCTCAGTCATGTTTGAGTCACTCTGTAAGTACCATTTTGCTGTACTGTTTAAGCTCGATGAAAGGAACATTGTTGACACTTTTCAGCAAGTTGCAATCATGAAATACAGAAAAAAACTATTTTTCACAAACAAGGTCTAAATCATGTTTGACGCACTCTGTAAGTACCATTTTTGCTGTACTGTTTAAACTCGATGAAAGGAACATTGTTGACACTTTTCAGCAAGTTGCAATCATGTAATACAGAAATAAACAGTTTTTCACAAACAAGGTCAAAATCATGGAAGTACAATTTTGCTGTACTGCTTAATCAGGATGATAGAAACACTGTTGACACTTTTCAGCAAGTTGTAATACAGAAATAAACAGTTTTTCAAAAACAAGGTCTCAGTCATGTTTGAGTCACTCTGTAAGTACCATTTTGCTGTACTGTTTAAGCTCGATGAAAGGAACATTGTTGACACTTTTCAGCAAGTTGCAATCATGTAATACAGAAATAAACAGTTTTTCAAAAACAAGGTCTCAGTCATGTTTGAGTCACTCTGTAAGTACCATTTTGCTGTACTGTTTAAGCTCGATGAAAGGAACATTGTTGACACTTTTCAGCAAGTTGCAATCATGAAATACAGAAATAAAGAGTTTCTCACAAACAAGGTCTAAATCATGTTTGATGCACTCTGTAAGTTCAATTTTTGCTGTACTGTTTAAACTCGATGAAAGGAACACTGTTGACACTTTTCAGCAAGTTGCAATCATGTAATACAGAAATAAACAGTTTTTCAAAAACAAGGTCTCAGTCATGTTTGAGTCACTCTGTAAGTACCATTTTGCTGTACTGTTTAAGCTCGATGAAAGGAACATTGTTGACACTTTTCAGCAAGTTGCAATCATGAAATACAGAAAAAAACTATTTTTCACAAACAAGGTCTAAATCATGTTTGACGCACTCTGTAAGTACCATTTTTGCTGTACTGTTTAAACTCGATGAAAGGAACATTGTTGACACTTTTCAGCAAGTTGCAATCATGTAATACAGAAATAAACAGTTTTTCACAAACAAGGTCAAAATCATGGAAGTACAATTTTGCTGTACTGCTTAATCAGGATGATAGAAACACTGTTGACACTTTTCAGCAAGTTGTAATACAGAAATAAACAGTTTTTCAAAAACAAGGTCTCAGTCATGTTTGAGTCACTCTGTAAGTACCATTTTGCTGTACTGTTTAAGCTCGATGAAAGGAACATTGTTGACACTTTTCAGCAAGTTGCAATCATGTAATACAGAAATAAACAGTTTTTCAAAAACAAGGTCTCAGTCATGTTTGAGTCACTCTGTAAGTACCATTTTGCTGTACTGTTTAAGCTCGATGAAAGGAACATTGTTGACACTTTTCAGCAAGTTGCAATCATGAAATACAGAAATAAAGAGTTTCTCACAAACAAGGTCTAAATCATGTTTGATGCACTCTGTAAGTTCAATTTTTGCTGTACTGTTTAAACTCGATGAAAGGAACACTGTTGACACTTTTCAGCAAGTTGCAATCATGTAATACAGAAATAAACAGTTTTTCAAAAACAAGGTCTCAGTCATGTTTGAGTCACTCTGTAAGTACCATTTTGCTGTACTGTTTAAGCTCGATGAAAGGAACATTGTTGACACTTTTCAGCAAGTTGCAATCATGAAATACAGAAAAAAACAATTTTTCACAAACAAGGTCTAAATCATGTTTGACGCACTCTGTAAGTACCATTTTTGCTGTACTGTTTAAACTCGATGAAAGGAACATTGTTGACACTTTTCAGCAAGTTGCAATCATGTAATACAGAAATAAACAGTTTTTCACAAACAAGGTCAAAATCATGGAAGTACAATTTTGCTGTACTGCTTAATAAGGATGATAGAAACACTGTTGACACTTTTCAGCAAGTTGTAATACAGAAATAAACAGTTTTTCAAAAACAAGGTCTCAGTCATGTTTGAGTCACTCTGTAAGTACCATTTTGCTGTACTGTTTAAGCTCGATGAAAGGAACATTGTTGACACTTTTCAGCAAGTTGCAATCATGAAATACAGAAATAAAGAGTTTCTCACAAACAAGGTCTAAATCATGTTTGATGCACTCTGTAAGTTCAATTTTTGCTGTACTGTTTAAACTCGATGAAAGGAACACTGTTGACACTTTTCAGCAAGTTGCAATCATGTAATACAGAAATGAACAGTTTTTCAAAAACAAGGTCTAAGTCATGTTTGAGTCACTCTGTAAGTACCATTTTGCTGTACTGTTTAAGCTCAATGAAAGAAACATTGTTGACACTTTTCAGCAAGTTGCAATCATGTAATACAGAAATAAACAGTTTTTCACAAACAAGGTCAAAATCATGGAAGTACAATTTTGCTGTACTGCTTAATCAGGATGATAGAAACACTGTTGACACTTTTCAGCAAGTTGTAATACAGAAATAAACAGTTTTTCAAAAACAAGGTCTCAGTCATGTTTGAGTCACTCTGTAAGTACCATTTTGCTGTACTGTTTAAGCTCGATGAAAGGAACATTGTTGACACTTTTCAGCAAGTTGCAATCATGTAATACAGAAATAAACAGTTTTTCAAAAACAAGGTCTCAGTCATGTTTGAGTCACTCTGTAAGTACCATTTTGCTGTACTGTTTAAGCTCGATGAAAGGAACATTGTTGACACTTTTCAGCAAGTTGCAATCATGAAATACAGAAATAAAGAGTTTCTCACAAACAAGGTCTAAATCATGTTTGATGCACTCTGTAAGTTCAATTTTTGCTGTACTGTTTAAACTCGATGAAAGGAACACTGTTGACACTTTTCAGCAAGTTGCAATCATGTAATACAGAAATAAACAGTTTTTCAAAAACAAGGTCTCAGTCATGTTTGAGTCACTCTGTAAGTACCATTTTGCTGTACTGTTTAAGCTCGATGAAAGGAACATTGTTGACACTTTTCAGCAAGTTGCAATCATGAAATACAGAAAAAAACTATTTTTCACAAACAAGGTCTAAATCATGTTTGACGCACTCTGTAAGTACCATTTTTGCTGTACTGTTTAAACTCGATGAAAGGAACATTGTTGACACTTTTCAGCAAGTTGCAATCATGTAATACAGAAATAAACAGTTTTTCACAAACAAGGTCAAAATCATGGAAGTACAATTTTGCTGTACTGCTTAATCAGGATGATAGAAACACTGTTGACACTTTTCAGCAAGTTGTAATACAGAAATAAACAGTTTTTCAAAAACAAGGTCTCAGTCATGTTTGAGTCACTCTGTAAGTACCATTTTGCTGTACTGTTTAAGCTCGATGAAAGGAACATTGTTGACACTTTTCAGCAAGTTGCAATCATGTAATACAGAAATAAACAGTTTTTCAAAAACAAGGTCTCAGTCATGTTTGAGTCACTCTGTAAGTACCATTTTGCTGTACTGTTTAAGCTCGATGAAAGGAACATTGTTGACACTTTTCAGCAAGTTGCAATCATGAAATACAGAAATAAAGAGTTTCTCACAAACAAGGTCTAAATCATGTTTGATGCACTCTGTAAGTTCAATTTTTGCTGTACTGTTTAAACTCGATGAAAGGAACACTGTTGACACTTTTCAGCAAGTTGCAATCATGTAATACAGAAATAAACAGTTTTTCAAAAACAAGGTCTCAGTCATGTTTGAGTCACTCTGTAAGTACCATTTTGCTGTACTGTTTAAGCTCGATGAAAGGAACATTGTTGACACTTTTCAGCAAGTTGCAATCATGAAATACAGAAAAAAACTATTTTTCACAAACAAGGTCTAAATCATGTTTGACGCACTCTGTAAGTACCATTTTTGCTGTACTGTTTAAACTCGATGAAAGGAACATTGTTGACACTTTTCAGCAAGTTGCAATCATGTAATACAGAAATAAACAGTTTTTCACAAACAAGGTCAAAATCATGGAAGTACAATTTTGCTGTACTGCTTAATCAGGATGATAGAAACACTGTTGACACTTTTCAGCAAGTTGTAATACAGAAATAAACAGTTTTTCAAAAACAAGGTCTCAGTCATGTTTGAGTCACTCTGTAAGTACCATTTTGCTGTACTGTTTAAGCTCGATGAAAGGAACATTGTTGACACTTTTCAGCAAGTTGCAATCATGTAATACAGAAATAAACAGTTTTTCAAAAACAAGGTCTCAGTCATGTTTGAGTCACTCTGTAAGTACCATTTTGCTGTACTGTTTAAGCTCGATGAAAGGAACATTGTTGACACTTTTCAGCAAGTTGCAATCATGAAATACAGAAATAAAGAGTTTCTCACAAACAAGGTCTAAATCATGTTTGATGCACTCTGTAAGTTCAATTTTTGCTGTACTGTTTAAACTCGATGAAAGGAACACTGTTGACACTTTTCAGCAAGTTGCAATCATGTAATACAGAAATAAACAGTTTTTCAAAAACAAGGTCTCAGTCATGTTTGAGTCACTCTGTAAGTACCATTTTGCTGTACTGTTTAAGCTCGATGAAAGGAACATTGTTGACACTTTTCAGCAAGTTGCAATCATGAAATACAGAAAAAAACAATTTTTCACAAACAAGGTCTAAATCATGTTTGACGCACTCTGTAAGTACCATTTTTGCTGTACTGTTTAAACTCGATGAAAGGAACATTGTTGACACTTTTCAGCAAGTTGCAATCATGTAATACAGAAATAAACAGTTTTTCACAAACAAGGTCAAAATCATGGAAGTACAATTTTGCTGTACTGCTTAATAAGGATGATAGAAACACTGTTGACACTTTTCAGCAAGTTGTAATACAGAAATAAACAGTTTTTCAAAAACAAGGTCTCAGTCATGTTTGAGTCACTCTGTAAGTACCATTTTGCTGTACTGTTTAAGCTCGATGAAAGGAACATTGTTGACACTTTTCAGCAAGTTGCAATCATGAAATACAGAAATAAAGAGTTTCTCACAAACAAGGTCTAAATCATGTTTGATGCACTCTGTAAGTTCAATTTTTGCTGTACTGTTTAAACTCGATGAAAGGAACACTGTTGACACTTTTCAGCAAGTTGCAATCATGTAATACAGAAATGAACAGTTTTTCAAAAACAAGGTCTAAGTCATGTTTGAGTCACTCTGTAAGTACCATTTTGCTGTACTGTTTAAGCTCAATGAAAGAAACATTGTTGACACTTTTCAGCAAGTTGCAATCATGTAATACAGAAATAAACAGTTTTTCACAAACAAGGTCAAAATCATGGAAGTACAATTTTGCTGTACTGCTTAATCAGGATGATAGAAACACTGTTGACACTTTTCAGCAAGTTGTAATACAGAAATAAACAGTTTTTCAAAAACAAGGTCTCAGTCATGTTTGAGTCACTCTGTAAGTACCATTTTGCTGTACTGTTTAAGCTCGATGAAAGGAACATTGTTGACACTTTTCAGCAAGTTGCAATCATGTAATACAGAAATAAACAGTTTTTCAAAAACAAGGTCTCAGTCATGTTTGAGTCACTCTGTAAGTACCATTTTGCTGTACTGTTTAAGCTCGATGAAAGGAACATTGTTGACACTTTTCAGCAAGTTGCAATCATGAAATACAGAAATAAAGAGTTTCTCACAAACAAGGTCTAAATCATGTTTGATGCACTCTGTAAGTTCAATTTTTGCTGTACTGTTTAAACTCGATGAAAGGAACACTGTTGACACTTTTCAGCAAGTTGCAATCATGTAATACAGAAATAAACAGTTTTTCAAAAACAAGGTCTCAGTCATGTTTGAGTCACTCTGTAAGTACCATTTTGCTGTACTGTTTAAGCTCGATGAAAGGAACATTGTTGACACTTTTCAGCAAGTTGCAATCATGAAATACAGAAAAAAACTATTTTTCACAAACAAGGTCTAAATCATGTTTGACGCACTCTGTAAGTACCATTTTTGCTGTACTGTTTAAACTCGATGAAAGGAACATTGTTGACACTTTTCAGCAAGTTGCAATCATGTAATACAGAAATAAACAGTTTTTCACAAACAAGGTCAAAATCATGGAAGTACAATTTTGCTGTACTGCTTAATCAGGATGATAGAAACACTGTTGACACTTTTCAGCAAGTTGTAATACAGAAATAAACAGTTTTTCAAAAACAAGGTCTCAGTCATGTTTGAGTCACTCTGTAAGTACCATTTTGCTGTACTGTTTAAGCTCGATGAAAGGAACATTGTTGACACTTTTCAGCAAGTTGCAATCATGTAATACAGAAATAAACTGTTTTTCAAAAACAAGGTCTCAGTCATGTTTGAGTCACTCTGTAAGTACCATTTTGCTGTACTGTTTAAGCTCGATGAAAGGAACATTGTTGACACTTTTCAGCAAGTTGCAATCATGAAATACAGAAATAAAGAGTTTCTCACAAACAAGGTCTAAATCATGTTTGATGCACTCTGTAAGTTCAATTTTTGCTGTACTGTTTAAACTCGATGAAAGGAACACTGTTGACACTTTTCAGCAAGTTGCAATCATGTAATACAGAAATAAACAGTTTTTCAAAAACAAGGTCTCAGTCATGTTTGAGTCACTCTGTAAGTACCATTTTGCTGTACTGTTTAAGCTCGATGAAAGGAACATTGTTGACACTTTTCAGCAAGTTGCAATCATGAAATACAGAAAAAAACTATTTTTCACAAACAAGGTCTAAATCATGTTTGACGCACTCTGTAAGTACCATTTTTGCTGTACTGTTTAAACTCGATGAAAGGAACATTGTTGACACTTTTCAGCAAGTTGCAATCATGTAATACAGAAATAAACAGTTTTTCACAAACAAGGTCAAAATCATGGAAGTACAATTTTGCTGTACTGCTTAATCAGGATGATAGAAACACTGTTGACACTTTTCAGCAAGTTGTAATACAGAAATAAACAGTTTTTCAAAAACAAGGTCTCAGTCATGTTTGAGTCACTCTGTAAGTACCATTTTGCTGTACTGTTTAAGCTCGATGAAAGGAACATTGTTGACACTTTTCAGCAAGTTGCAATCATGTAATACAGAAATAAACAGTTTTTCAAAAACAAGGTCTCAGTCATGTTTGAGTCACTCTGTAAGTACCATTTTGCTGTACTGTTTAAGCTCGATGAAAGGAACATTGTTGACACTTTTCAGCAAGTTGCAATCATGAAATACAGAAATAAAGAGTTTCTCACAAACAAGGTCTAAATCATGTTTGATGCACTCTGTAAGTTCAATTTTTGCTGTACTGTTTAAACTCGATGAAAGGAACACTGTTGACACTTTTCAGCAAGTTGCAATCATGTAATACAGAAATAAACAGTTTTTCAAAAACAAGGTCTCAGTCATGTTTGAGTCACTCTGTAAGTACCATTTTGCTGTACTGTTTAAGCTCGATGAAAGGAACATTGTTGACACTTTTCAGCAAGTTGCAATCATGAAATACAGAAAAAAACAATTTTTCACAAACAAGGTCTAAATCATGTTTGACGCACTCTGTAAGTACCATTTTTGCTGTACTGTTTAAACTCGATGAAAGGAACATTGTTGACACTTTTCAGCAAGTTGCAATCATGTAATACAGAAATAAACAGTTTTTCACAAACAAGGTCAAAATCATGGAAGTACAATTTTGCTGTACTGCTTAATCAGGATGATAGAAACACTGTTGACACTTTTCAGCAAGTTGTAATACAGAAATAAACAGTTTTTCAAAAACAAGGTCTCAGTCATGTTTGAGTCACTCTGTAAGTACCATTTTGCTGTACTGTTTAAGCTCGATGAAAGGAACATTGTTGACACTTTTCAGCAAGTTGCAATCATGTAATACAGAAATAAACAGTTTTTCAAAAACAAGGTCTCAGTCATGTTTGAGTCACTCTGTAAGTACCATTTTGCTGTACTGTTTAAGCTCGATGAAAGGAACATTGTTGACACTTTTCAGCAAGTTGCAATCATGAAATACAGAAATAAAGAGTTTCTCACAAACAAGGTCTAAATCATGTTTGATGCACTCTGTAAGTTCAATTTTTGCTGTACTGTTTAAACTCGATGAAAGGAACACTGTTGACACTTTTCAGCAAGTTGCAATCATGTAATACAGAAATAAACAGTTTTTCAAAAACAAGGTCTCAGTCATGTTTGAGTCACTCTGTAAGTACCATTTTGCTGTACTGTTTAAGCTCGATGAAAGGAACATTGTTGACACTTTTCAGCAAGTTGCAATCATGAAATACAGAAAAAAACTATTTTTCACAAACAAGGTCTAAATCATGTTTGACGCACTCTGTAAGTACCATTTTTGCTGTACTGTTTAAACTCGATGAAAGGAACATTGTTGACACTTTTCAGCAAGTTGCAATCATGTAATACAGAAATAAACAGTTTTTCACAAACAAGGTCAAAATCATGGAAGTACAATTTTGCTGTACTGCTTAATGAGGATGATAGAAACACTGTTGACACTTTTCAGCAAGTTGTAATACAGAAATAAACAGTTTTTCAAAAACAAGGTCTCAGTCATGTTTGAGTCACTCTGTAAGTACCATTTTGCTGTACTGTTTAAGCTCGATGAAAGGAACATTGTTGACACTTTTCAGCAAGTTGCAATCATGTAATACAGAAATAAACAGTTTTTCAAAAACAAGGTCTCAGTCATGTTTGAGTCACTCTGTAAGTACCATTTTGCTGTACTGTTTAAGCTCGATGAAAGGAACATTGTTGACACTTTTCAGCAAGTTGCAATCATGAAATACAGAAATAAAGAGTTTCTCACAAACAAGGTCTAAATCATGTTTGATGCACTCTGTAAGTTCAATTTTTGCTGTACTGTTTAAACTCGATGAAAGGAACACTGTTGACACTTTTCAGCAAGTTGCAATCATGTAATACAGAAATAAACAGTTTTTCAAAAACAAGGTCTCAGTCATGTTTGAGTCACTCTGTAAGTACCATTTTGCTGTACTGTTTAAGCTCGATGAAAGGAACATTGTTGACACTTTTCAGCAAGTTGCAATCATGAAATACAGAAAAAAACAATTTTTCACAAACAAGGTCTAAATCATGTTTGACGCACTCTGTAAGTACCATTTTTGCTGTACTGTTTAAACTCGATGAAAGGAACATTGTTGACACTTTTCAGCAAGTTGCAATCATGTAATACAGAAATAAACAGTTTTTCACAAACAAGGTCAAAATCATGGAAGTACAATTTTGCTGTACTGCTTAACCTCTATGGGACCGGCGGGACGAATTCGTCCCACCTACGTAACATCCACTGCCAGCCTGTGGCGCGATTTTCAAAATCTTCAAAATCCTATTACTTCAATTTCTCAAACATATGACTATTTTACAGCCATTTAAAGATAAGACTCTCGTTAATCTAACCACACTGTCCGATTTCAAAAAGGCTTTACAACGAAAGCAAAACATTAGATTATGTCAGCAGAGTACCAAGCCAGAAATAATCAGACACCCATTTTTCAAGCCAGCATATAATGTCACCAAAACCCAGAAGACAGCTAAATGCAGCACTCACCTTTGATGATCTTCATCAGATGACAACCCTAGGACATTATGTTATACAATACATGCATGTTTTGTTCAATCAAGTTCATATTTATATCAAAAACCAGCTTTTTACATTAGCATGTGACGTTCAGAACTAGCATACCCCCCGCAAACTTACGGGGAATTCGCTAACATTTTACTAAATTACTCACGATAAACGTTCACAAAAAGCATAACAATTATTTTAAGAATTATAGATACAGACCTCCTCTATGCACTCGATATGTCCGATTTTAAAATAGCTTTTTGGTGAAAGCACATTTTGCAATATTCTAAGTATATAGCCCAGGCATCACGGGCTCGCTATTTAGACACCCGGCAAGTTTAGCACTCACCATAATCATATTTACTATTATAAAAATGTCATTACCTTTTGTTGTCTTCGTCAGAATGCACACCCAGGACGTCTACTTCAATAACAAATGTTGGTTTGGTCCAAAATAATCCATCGTTATATCCGAATAGCGGCGTTTTGTTCGTGCGTTCCAGACACTATCCGAAATAGTAAAGAAGTGTCGCGCGCTTGGCGCAATTCCTGACAATAAAATTCAAAGTATTCAATTGCCGTACGTCGAAGCATGTCAACCGCTGTTTAAAATCAATTTTTACGTCATTTTTCTCGTAGAAAAGCGGTAAAATTCCGACAGGGAATCTCCTTTTCGGCAAACAGAGGAAAAAATCCCAAAGGCGGGGGCGGTCGGGGTCACGCGCATAAGCTAGTGTCTCTTGATGGGCCACTTGAGAAAGGCGATAATGTGTTTCAGCCTGGGGCTGGAATGACGACATTCTCTTTTTTCCCGGGCTATGAGAGCCTATGGACGACGTGGGAAGTGTCACGTTAGAGCAGAGATCCTTAGTAAATGATAGAGATGGCAAAGAAGTTCCAGAAATGGTCAGACAGGCCACTTCCTGTAAAGGAATCTCTCAGGTTTTGACCTGCCATTTGAGTTCTGTTATACTCACAGACACCATTCAAACAGTTTTAGAAAATTTAGGGTGTTTTCTATCCATATGTAATAAGTATATGCATATTCTAGTTACTGAGTAGGAGTGGTAACCAGATTAAATCGGGTATGTTTTTTATCCAGCCGTGTCAATGCTGCCCCCTAGCCCTAACAGGTTAATCAGGATGATAGAAACACTGTTGACACTTTTCAGCAAGTTGTAATACAGAAATAAACAGTTTTTCAAAAACAAGGTCTCAGTCATGTTTGAGTCACTCTGTAAGTACCATTTTGCTGTACTGTTTAAGCTCGATGAAAGGAACATTGTTGACACTTTTCAGCAAGTTGCAATCATGTAATACAGAAATAAACAGTTTTTCAAAAACAAGGTCTCAGTCATGTTTGAGTCACTCTGTAAGTACCATTTTGCTGTACTGTTTAAGCTCGATGAAAGGAACATTGTTGACACTTTTCAGCAAGTTGCAATCATGAAATACAGAAATAAAGAGTTTCTCACAAACAAGGTCTAAATCATGTTTGATGCACTCTGTAAGTTCAATTTTTGCTGTACTGTTTAAACTCGATGAAAGGAACACTGTTGACACTTTTCAGCAAGTTGCAATCATGTAATACAGAAATGAACAGTTTTTCAAAAACAAGGTCTAAGTCATGTTTGAGTCACTCTGTAAGTACCATTTTGCTGTACTGTTTAAGCTCAATGAAAGAAACATTGTTGACACTTTTCAGCAAGTTGCAATCATGTAATACAGAAATAAACAGTTTTTCACAAACAAGGTCAAAATCATGGAAGTACAATTTTGCTGTACTGCTTAATCAGGATGATAGAAACACTGTTGACACTTTTCAGCAAGTTGTAATACAGAAATAAACAGTTTTTCAAAAACAAGGTCTCAGTCATGTTTGAGTCACTCTGTAAGTACCATTTTGCTGTACTGTTTAAGCTCGATGAAAGGAACATTGTTGACACTTTTCAGCAAGTTGCAATCATGAAATACAGAAATAAAGAGTTTCTCACAAACAAGGTCTAAATCATGTTTGATGCACTCTGTAAGTTCAATTTTTGCTGTACTGTTTAAACTCGATGAAAGGAACATTGTTGACACTTTTCAGCAAGTTGCAATCATGTAATACAGAAATAAACCGATTTTCACAAACAAGGTCTAAATCATGTATGTACAATTTTGCTGTACTGCTTAATCAGGATGATAGAAACACTGTTGACACTTTTCAGCAAGTTGTAATACAGAAATAAACAGTTTTTCAAAAACAAGGTCTCAGTCATGTTTGAGTCACTCTGTAAGTACCATTTTGCTGTACTGTTTAAGCTCGATGAAAGGAACATTGTTGACACTTTTCAGCAAGTTGCAATCATGAAATACAGAAAAAAACAATTTTTCACAAACAAGGTCTAAATCATGTTTGACGCACTCTGTAAGTACCATTTTTGCTGTACTGTTTAAACTCGATGAAAGGAACATTGTTGACACTTTTCAGCAAGTTGCAATCATGTAATACAGAAATAAACAGTTTTTCACAAACAAGGTCAAAATCATGGAAGTACAATTTTGCTGTACTGCTTAATCAGGATGATAGAAACACTGTTGACACTTTTCAGCAAGTTGTAATACAGAAATAAACAGTTTTTCAAAAACAAGGTCTCAGTCATGTTTGAGTCACTCTGTAAGTACCATTTTGCTGTACTGTTTAAGCTCGATGAAAGGAACATTGTTGACACTTTTCAGCAAGTTGCAATCATGTAATACAGAAATAAACAGTTTTTCAAAAACAAGGTCTCAGTCATGTTTGAGTCACTCTGTAAGTACCATTTTGCTGTACTGTTTAAGCTCGATGAAAGGAACATTGTTGACACTTTTCAGCAAGTTGCAATCATGAAATACAGAAATAAAGAGTTTCTCACAAACAAGGTCTAAATCATGTTTGATGCACTCTGTAAGTTCAATTTTTGCTGTACTGTTTAAACTCGATGAAAGGAACACTGTTGACACTTTTCAGCAAGTTGCAATCATGTAATACAGAAATAAACAGTTTTTCAAAAACAAGGTCTCAGTCATGTTTGAGTCACTCTGTAAGTACCATTTTGCTGTACTGTTTAAGCTCGATGAAAGGAACATTGTTGACACTTTTCAGCAAGTTGCAATCATGAAATACAGAAAAAAACAATTTTTCACAAACAAGGTCTAAATCATGTTTGACGCACTCTGTAAGTACCATTTTTGCTGTACTGTTTAAACTCGATGAAAGGAACATTGTTGACACTTTTCAGCAAGTTGCAATCATGTAATACAGAAATAAACAGTTTTTCACAAACAAGGTCAAAATCATGGAAGTACAATTTTGCTGTACTGCTTAATAAGGATGATAGAAACACTGTTGACACTTTTCAGCAAGTTGTAATACAGAAATAAACAGTTTTTCAAAAACAAGGTCTCAGTCATGTTTGAGTCACTCTGTAAGTACCATTTTGCTGTACTGTTTAAGCTCGATGAAAGGAACATTGTTGACACTTTTCAGCAAGTTGCAATCATGAAATACAGAAATAAAGAGTTTCTCACAAACAAGGTCTAAATCATGTTTGATGCACTCTGTAAGTTCAATTTTTGCTGTACTGTTTAAACTCGATGAAAGGAACACTGTTGACACTTTTCAGCAAGTTGCAATCATGTAATACAGAAATGAACAGTTTTTCAAAAACAAGGTCTAAGTCATGTTTGAGTCACTCTGTAAGTACCATTTTGCTGTACTGTTTAAGCTCAATGAAAGAAACATTGTTGACACTTTTCAGCAAGTTGCAATCATGTAATACAGAAATAAACAGTTTTTCACAAACAAGGTCAAAATCATGGAAGTACAATTTTGCTGTACTGCTTAATCAGGATGATAGAAACACTGTTGACACTTTTCAGCAAGTTGTAATACAGAAATAAACAGTTTTTCAAAAACAAGGTCTCAGTCATGTTTGAGTCACTCTGTAAGTACCATTTTGCTGTACTGTTTAAGCTCGATGAAAGGAACATTGTTGACACTTTTCAGCAAGTTGCAATCATGTAATACAGAAATAAACAGTTTTTCAAAAACAAGGTCTCAGTCATGTTTGAGTCACTCTGTAAGTACCATTTTGCTGTACTGTTTAAGCTCGATGAAAGGAACATTGTTGACACTTTTCAGCAAGTTGCAATCATGAAATACAGAAATAAAGAGTTTCTCACAAACAAGGTCTAAATCATGTTTGATGCACTCTGTAAGTTCAATTTTTGCTGTACTGTTTAAACTCGATGAAAGGAACACTGTTGACACTTTTCAGCAAGTTGCAATCATGTAATACAGAAATAAACAGTTTTTCAAAAACAAGGTCTCAGTCATGTTTGAGTCACTCTGTAAGTACCATTTTGCTGTACTGTTTAAGCTCGATGAAAGGAACATTGTTGACACTTTTCAGCAAGTTGCAATCATGAAATACAGAAAAAAACTATTTTTCACAAACAAGGTCTAAATCATGTTTGACGCACTCTGTAAGTACCATTTTTGCTGTACTGTTTAAACTCGATGAAAGGAACATTGTTGACACTTTTCAGCAAGTTGCAATCATGTAATACAGAAATAAACAGTTTTTCACAAACAAGGTCAAAATCATGGAAGTACAATTTTGCTGTACTGCTTAATCAGGATGATAGAAACACTGTTGACACTTTTCAGCAAGTTGTAATACAGAAATAAACAGTTTTTCAAAAACAAGGTCTCAGTCATGTTTGAGTCACTCTGTAAGTACCATTTTGCTGTACTGTTTAAGCTCGATGAAAGGAACATTGTTGACACTTTTCAGCAAGTTGCAATCATGTAATACAGAAATAAACAGTTTTTCAAAAACAAGGTCTCAGTCATGTTTGAGTCACTCTGTAAGTACCATTTTGCTGTACTGTTTAAGCTCGATGAAAGGAACATTGTTGACACTTTTCAGCAAGTTGCAATCATGAAATACAGAAATAAAGAGTTTCTCACAAACAAGGTCTAAATCATGTTTGATGCACTCTGTAAGTTCAATTTTTGCTGTACTGTTTAAACTCGATGAAAGGAACACTGTTGACACTTTTCAGCAAGTTGCAATCATGTAATACAGAAATAAACAGTTTTTCAAAAACAAGGTCTCAGTCATGTTTGAGTCACTCTGTAAGTACCATTTTGCTGTACTGTTTAAGCTCGATGAAAGGAACATTGTTGACACTTTTCAGCAAGTTGCAATCATGAAATACAGAAAAAAACTATTTTTCACAAACAAGGTCTAAATCATGTTTGACGCACTCTGTAAGTACCATTTTTGCTGTACTGTTTAAACTCGATGAAAGGAACATTGTTGACACTTTTCAGCAAGTTGCAATCATGTAATACAGAAATAAACAGTTTTTCACAAACAAGGTCAAAATCATGGAAGTACAATTTTGCTGTACTGCTTAATCAGGATGATAGAAACACTGTTGACACTTTTCAGCAAGTTGTAATACAGAAATAAACAGTTTTTCAAAAACAAGGTCTCAGTCATGTTTGAGTCACTCTGTAAGTACCATTTTGCTGTACTGTTTAAGCTCGATGAAAGGAACATTGTTGACACTTTTCAGCAAGTTGCAATCATGTAATACAGAAATAAACAGTTTTTCAAAAACAAGGTCTCAGTCATGTTTGAGTCACTCTGTAAGTACCATTTTGCTGTACTGTTTAAGCTCGATGAAAGGAACATTGTTGACACTTTTCAGCAAGTTGCAATCATGAAATACAGAAATAAAGAGTTTCTCACAAACAAGGTCTAAATCATGTTTGATGCACTCTGTAAGTTCAATTTTTGCTGTACTGTTTAAACTCGATGAAAGGAACACTGTTGACACTTTTCAGCAAGTTGCAATCATGTAATACAGAAATAAACAGTTTTTCAAAAACAAGGTCTCAGTCATGTTTGAGTCACTCTGTAAGTACCATTTTGCTGTACTGTTTAAGCTCGATGAAAGGAACATTGTTGACACTTTTCAGCAAGTTGCAATCATGAAATACAGAAAAAAACAATTTTTCACAAACAAGGTCTAAATCATGTTTGACGCACTCTGTAAGTACCATTTTTGCTGTACTGTTTAAACTCGATGAAAGGAACATTGTTGACACTTTTCAGCAAGTTGCAATCATGTAATACAGAAATAAACAGTTTTTCACAAACAAGGTCAAAATCATGGAAGTACAATTTTGCTGTACTGCTTAATAAGGATGATAGAAACACTGTTGACACTTTTCAGCAAGTTGTAATACAGAAATAAACAGTTTTTCAAAAACAAGGTCTCAGTCATGTTTGAGTCACTCTGTAAGTACCATTTTGCTGTACTGTTTAAGCTCGATGAAAGGAACATTGTTGACACTTTTCAGCAAGTTGCAATCATGAAATACAGAAATAAAGAGTTTCTCACAAACAAGGTCTAAATCATGTTTGATGCACTCTGTAAGTTCAATTTTTGCTGTACTGTTTAAACTCGATGAAAGGAACACTGTTGACACTTTTCAGCAAGTTGCAATCATGTAATACAGAAATGAACAGTTTTTCAAAAACAAGGTCTAAGTCATGTTTGAGTCACTCTGTAAGTACCATTTTGCTGTACTGTTTAAGCTCAATGAAAGAAACATTGTTGACACTTTTCAGCAAGTTGCAATCATGTAATACAGAAATAAACAGTTTTTCACAAACAAGGTCAAAATCATGGAAGTACAATTTTGCTGTACTGCTTAATCAGGATGATAGAAACACTGTTGACACTTTTCAGCAAGTTGTAATACAGAAATAAACAGTTTTTCAAAAACAAGGTCTCAGTCATGTTTGAGTCACTCTGTAAGTACCATTTTGCTGTACTGTTTAAGCTCGATGAAAGGAACATTGTTGACACTTTTCAGCAAGTTGCAATCATGTAATACAGAAATAAACAGTTTTTCAAAAACAAGGTCTCAGTCATGTTTGAGTCACTCTGTAAGTACCATTTTGCTGTACTGTTTAAGCTCGATGAAAGGAACATTGTTGACACTTTTCAGCAAGTTGCAATCATGAAATACAGAAATAAAGAGTTTCTCACAAACAAGGTCTAAATCATGTTTGATGCACTCTGTAAGTTCAATTTTTGCTGTACTGTTTAAACTCGATGAAAGGAACACTGTTGACACTTTTCAGCAAGTTGCAATCATGTAATACAGAAATAAACAGTTTTTCAAAAACAAGGTCTCAGTCATGTTTGAGTCACTCTGTAAGTACCATTTTGCTGTACTGTTTAAGCTCGATGAAAGGAACATTGTTGACACTTTTCAGCAAGTTGCAATCATGAAATACAGAAAAAAACTATTTTTCACAAACAAGGTCTAAATCATGTTTGACGCACTCTGTAAGTACCATTTTTGCTGTACTGTTTAAACTCGATGAAAGGAACATTGTTGACACTTTTCAGCAAGTTGCAATCATGTAATACAGAAATAAACAGTTTTTCACAAACAAGGTCAAAATCATGGAAGTACAATTTTGCTGTACTGCTTAATCAGGATGATAGAAACACTGTTGACACTTTTCAGCAAGTTGTAATACAGAAATAAACAGTTTTTCAAAAACAAGGTCTCAGTCATGTTTGAGTCACTCTGTAAGTACCATTTTGCTGTACTGTTTAAGCTCGATGAAAGGAACATTGTTGACACTTTTCAGCAAGTTGCAATCATGTAATACAGAAATAAACTGTTTTTCAAAAACAAGGTCTCAGTCATGTTTGAGTCACTCTGTAAGTACCATTTTGCTGTACTGTTTAAGCTCGATGAAAGGAACATTGTTGACACTTTTCAGCAAGTTGCAATCATGAAATACAGAAATAAAGAGTTTCTCACAAACAAGGTCTAAATCATGTTTGATGCACTCTGTAAGTTCAATTTTTGCTGTACTGTTTAAACTCGATGAAAGGAACACTGTTGACACTTTTCAGCAAGTTGCAATCATGTAATACAGAAATAAACAGTTTTTCAAAAACAAGGTCTCAGTCATGTTTGAGTCACTCTGTAAGTACCATTTTGCTGTACTGTTTAAGCTCGATGAAAGGAACATTGTTGACACTTTTCAGCAAGTTGCAATCATGAAATACAGAAAAAAACTATTTTTCACAAACAAGGTCTAAATCATGTTTGACGCACTCTGTAAGTACCATTTTTGCTGTACTGTTTAAACTCGATGAAAGGAACATTGTTGACACTTTTCAGCAAGTTGCAATCATGTAATACAGAAATAAACAGTTTTTCACAAACAAGGTCAAAATCATGGAAGTACAATTTTGCTGTACTGCTTAATCAGGATGATAGAAACACTGTTGACACTTTTCAGCAAGTTGTAATACAGAAATAAACAGTTTTTCAAAAACAAGGTCTCAGTCATGTTTGAGTCACTCTGTAAGTACCATTTTGCTGTACTGTTTAAGCTCGATGAAAGGAACATTGTTGACACTTTTCAGCAAGTTGCAATCATGTAATACAGAAATAAACAGTTTTTCAAAAACAAGGTCTCAGTCATGTTTGAGTCACTCTGTAAGTACCATTTTGCTGTACTGTTTAAGCTCGATGAAAGGAACATTGTTGACACTTTTCAGCAAGTTGCAATCATGAAATACAGAAATAAAGAGTTTCTCACAAACAAGGTCTAAATCATGTTTGATGCACTCTGTAAGTTCAATTTTTGCTGTACTGTTTAAACTCGATGAAAGGAACACTGTTGACACTTTTCAGCAAGTTGCAATCATGTAATACAGAAATAAACAGTTTTTCAAAAACAAGGTCTCAGTCATGTTTGAGTCACTCTGTAAGTACCATTTTGCTGTACTGTTTAAGCTCGATGAAAGGAACATTGTTGACACTTTTCAGCAAGTTGCAATCATGAAATACAGAAAAAAACAATTTTTCACAAACAAGGTCTAAATCATGTTTGACGCACTCTGTAAGTACCATTTTTGCTGTACTGTTTAAACTCGATGAAAGGAACATTGTTGACACTTTTCAGCAAGTTGCAATCATGTAATACAGAAATAAACAGTTTTTCACAAACAAGGTCAAAATCATGGAAGTACAATTTTGCTGTACTGCTTAATCAGGATGATAGAAACACTGTTGACACTTTTCAGCAAGTTGTAATACAGAAATAAACAGTTTTTCAAAAACAAGGTCTCAGTCATGTTTGAGTCACTCTGTAAGTACCATTTTGCTGTACTGTTTAAGCTCGATGAAAGGAACATTGTTGACACTTTTCAGCAAGTTGCAATCATGTAATACAGAAATAAACAGTTTTTCAAAAACAAGGTCTCAGTCATGTTTGAGTCACTCTGTAAGTACCATTTTGCTGTACTGTTTAAGCTCGATGAAAGGAACATTGTTGACACTTTTCAGCAAGTTGCAATCATGAAATACAGAAATAAAGAGTTTCTCACAAACAAGGTCTAAATCATGTTTGATGCACTCTGTAAGTTCAATTTTTGCTGTACTGTTTAAACTCGATGAAAGGAACACTGTTGACACTTTTCAGCAAGTTGCAATCATGTAATACAGAAATAAACAGTTTTTCAAAAACAAGGTCTCAGTCATGTTTGAGTCACTCTGTAAGTACCATTTTGCTGTACTGTTTAAGCTCGATGAAAGGAACATTGTTGACACTTTTCAGCAAGTTGCAATCATGAAATACAGAAAAAAACTATTTTTCACAAACAAGGTCTAAATCATGTTTGACGCACTCTGTAAGTACCATTTTTGCTGTACTGTTTAAACTCGATGAAAGGAACATTGTTGACACTTTTCAGCAAGTTGCAATCATGTAATACAGAAATAAACAGTTTTTCACAAACAAGGTCAAAATCATGGAAGTACAATTTTGCTGTACTGCTTAATGAGGATGATAGAAACACTGTTGACACTTTTCAGCAAGTTGTAATACAGAAATAAACAGTTTTTCAAAAACAAGGTCTCAGTCATGTTTGAGTCACTCTGTAAGTACCATTTTGCTGTACTGTTTAAGCTCGATGAAAGGAACATTGTTGACACTTTTCAGCAAGTTGCAATCATGTAATACAGAAATAAACAGTTTTTCAAAAACAAGGTCTCAGTCATGTTTGAGTCACTCTGTAAGTACCATTTTGCTGTACTGTTTAAGCTCGATGAAAGGAACATTGTTGACACTTTTCAGCAAGTTGCAATCATGAAATACAGAAATAAAGAGTTTCTCACAAACAAGGTCTAAATCATGTTTGATGCACTCTGTAAGTTCAATTTTTGCTGTACTGTTTAAACTCGATGAAAGGAACACTGTTGACACTTTTCAGCAAGTTGCAATCATGTAATACAGAAATAAACAGTTTTTCAAAAACAAGGTCTCAGTCATGTTTGAGTCACTCTGTAAGTACCATTTTGCTGTACTGTTTAAGCTCGATGAAAGGAACATTGTTGACACTTTTCAGCAAGTTGCAATCATGAAATACAGAAAAAAACAATTTTTCACAAACAAGGTCTAAATCATGTTTGACGCACTCTGTAAGTACCATTTTTGCTGTACTGTTTAAACTCGATGAAAGGAACATTGTTGACACTTTTCAGCAAGTTGCAATCATGTAATACAGAAATAAACAGTTTTTCACAAACAAGGTCAAAATCATGGAAGTACAATTTTGCTGTACTGCTTAACCTCTATGGGACCGGCGGGACGAATTCGTCCCACCTACGTAACATCCACTGCCAGCCTGTGGCGCGATTTTCAAAATCTTCAAAATCCTATTACTTCAATTTCTCAAACATATGACTATTTTACAGCCATTTAAAGATAAGACTCTCGTTAATCTAACCACACTGTCCGATTTCAAAAAGGCTTTACAACGAAAGCAAAACATTAGATTATGTCAGCAGAGTACCAAGCCAGAAATAATCAGACACCCATTTTTCAAGCCAGCATATAATGTCACCAAAACCCAGAAGACAGCTAAATGCAGCACTCACCTTTGATGATCTTCATCAGATGACAACCCTAGGACATTATGTTATACAATACATGCATGTTTTGTTCAATCAAGTTCATATTTATATCAAAAACCAGCTTTTTACATTAGCATGTGACGTTCAGAACTAGCATACCCCCCGCAAACTTACGGGGAATTCGCTAACATTTTACTAAATTACTCACGATAAACGTTCACAAAAAGCATAACAATTATTTTAAGAATTATAGATACAGACCTCCTCTATGCACTCGATATGTCCGATTTTAAAATAGCT
This sequence comes from Salmo salar, assembly GCF_965601325.2. Taxonomy (NCBI): domain Eukaryota; kingdom Metazoa; phylum Chordata; class Actinopteri; order Salmoniformes; family Salmonidae; genus Salmo; species Salmo salar. The sequence goes on along the minus strand of NC_138297.1, from coordinate 36,135,687 downwards.
TTTTGGTGAAAGCACATTTTGCAATATTCTAAGTATATAGCCCAGGCATCACGGGCTCGCTATTTAGACACCCGGCAAGTTTAGCACTCACCATAATCATATTTACTATTATAAAAATGTCATTACCTTTTGTTGTCTTCGTCAGAATGCACACCCAGGACGTCTACTTCAATAACAAATGTTGGTTTGGTCCAAAATAATCCATCGTTATATCCGAATAGCGGCGTTTTGTTCGTGCGTTCCAGACACTATCCGAAATAGTAAAGAAGTGTCGCGCGCTTGGCGCAATTCCTGACAATAAAATTCAAAGTATTCAATTGCCGTACGTCGAAGCATGTCAACCGCTGTTTAAAATCAATTTTTACGTCATTTTTCTCGTAGAAAAGCGGTAAAATTCCGACAGGGAATCTCCTTTTCGGCAAACAGAGGAAAAAATCCCAAAGGCGGGGGCGGTCGGGGTCACGCGCATAAGCTAGTGTCTCTTGATGGGCCACTTGAGAAAGGCGATAATGTGTTTCAGCCTGGGGCTGGAATGACGACATTCTCTTTTTTCCCGGGCTATGAGAGCCTATGGACGACGTGGGAAGTGTCACGTTAGAGCAGAGATCCTTAGTAAATGATAGAGATGGCAAAGAAGTTCCAGAAATGGTCAGACAGGCCACTTCCTGTAAAGGAATCTCTCAGGTTTTGACCTGCCATTTGAGTTCTGTTATACTCACAGACACCATTCAAACAGTTTTAGAAAATTTAGGGTGTTTTCTATCCATATGTAATAAGTATATGCATATTCTAGTTACTGAGTAGGAGTGGTAACCAGATTAAATCGGGTATGTTTTTTATCCAGCCGTGTCAATGCTGCCCCCTAGCCCTAACAGGTTAATCAGGATGATAGAAACACTGTTGACACTTTTCAGCAAGTTGTAATACAGAAATAAACAGTTTTTCAAAAACAAGGTCTCAGTCATGTTTGAGTCACTCTGTAAGTACCATTTTGCTGTACTGTTTAAGCTCGATGAAAGGAACATTGTTGACACTTTTCAGCAAGTTGCAATCATGTAATACAGAAATAAACAGTTTTTCAAAAACAAGGTCTCAGTCATGTTTGAGTCACTCTGTAAGTACCATTTTGCTGTACTGTTTAAGCTCGATGAAAGGAACATTGTTGACACTTTTCAGCAAGTTGCAATCATGAAATACAGAAATAAAGAGTTTCTCACAAACAAGGTCTAAATCATGTTTGATGCACTCTGTAAGTTCAATTTTTGCTGTACTGTTTAAACTCGATGAAAGGAACACTGTTGACACTTTTCAGCAAGTTGCAATCATGTAATACAGAAATGAACAGTTTTTCAAAAACAAGGTCTAAGTCATGTTTGAGTCACTCTGTAAGTACCATTTTGCTGTACTGTTTAAGCTCAATGAAAGAAACATTGTTGACACTTTTCAGCAAGTTGCAATCATGTAATACAGAAATAAACAGTTTTTCACAAACAAGGTCAAAATCATGGAAGTACAATTTTGCTGTACTGCTTAATCAGGATGATAGAAACACTGTTGACACTTTTCAGCAAGTTGTAATACAGAAATAAACAGTTTTTCAAAAACAAGGTCTCAGTCATGTTTGAGTCACTCTGTAAGTACCATTTTGCTGTACTGTTTAAGCTCGATGAAAGGAACATTGTTGACACTTTTCAGCAAGTTGCAATCATGAAATACAGAAATAAAGAGTTTCTCACAAACAAGGTCTAAATCATGTTTGATGCACTCTGTAAGTTCAATTTTTGCTGTACTGTTTAAACTCGATGAAAGGAACATTGTTGACACTTTTCAGCAAGTTGCAATCATGTAATACAGAAATAAACCGATTTTCACAAACAAGGTCTAAATCATGTATGTACAATTTTGCTGTACTGCTTAATCAGGATGATAGAAACACTGTTGACACTTTTCAGCAAGTTGTAATACAGAAATAAACAGTTTTTCAAAAACAAGGTCTCAGTCATGTTTGAGTCACTCTGTAAGTACCATTTTGCTGTACTGTTTAAGCTCGATGAAAGGAACATTGTTGACACTTTTCAGCAAGTTGCAATCATGAAATACAGAAAAAAACAATTTTTCACAAACAAGGTCTAAATCATGTTTGACGCACTCTGTAAGTACCATTTTTGCTGTACTGTTTAAACTCGATGAAAGGAACATTGTTGACACTTTTCAGCAAGTTGCAATCATGTAATACAGAAATAAACAGTTTTTCACAAACAAGGTCAAAATCATGGAAGTACAATTTTGCTGTACTGCTTAATCAGGATGATAGAAACACTGTTGACACTTTTCAGCAAGTTGTAATACAGAAATAAACAGTTTTTCAAAAACAAGGTCTCAGTCATGTTTGAGTCACTCTGTAAGTACCATTTTTGCTGTACTGTTTAAGCTCGATGAAAGGAACATTGTTGACACTTTTCAGCAAGTTGCAATCATGAAATACAGAAAAAAACAGTTTTTCAAAAACAAGGTCTAAATCATGTTTGACGCACTCTGTAAGTACCATTTTTGCTGTACTGTTTAACCTGTTAGGGCTAGGGGGCAGCATTGACACGGCTGGATAAAAAACATACCCGATTTAATCTGGTTACCACTCCTACTCAGTAACTAGAATATGCATATACTTATTACATATGGATAGAAAACACCCTAAATTTTCTAAAACTGTTTGAATGGTGTCTGTGAGTATAACAGAACTCAAATGGCAGGTCAAAACCTGAGAGATTCCTTTACAGGAAGTGGCCTGTCTGACCATTTCTGGAACTTCTTTGCCATCTCTATCATTTACTAAGGATCTCTGCTCTAACGTGACACTTCCCACGTCTTCCATAGGCTCTCATAGCCCGGGAAAAAAGAGAATGTCGTCATTCCAGCCCCAGGCTGAAACACATTATCGCCTTTCTCAAGTGGCCCATCAAGAGACACTAGCTTATGCGCGTGACCCCGACCGCCCCCGCCTTTGGGATTTTTTCCTCTGTTTGCCGAAAAGGAGATTCCCTGTCGGAATATTATCGCTTTTCTACGAGAAAAATGACGTAAAAATTGATTTTAAACAGCGGTTGACATGCTTCGACGTACGGCAATGGAATACTTTGAATTTTATTGTCAGGAATTGCGCCAAGCGCGCGACACTTCTTTACTATTTCGGATAGTGTCTGGAACGCACGAACAAAACGCCGCTATTCGGATATAACGATGGATTATTTTGGACCAAACCAACATTTGTTATTGAAGTAGACGTCCTGGGTGTGCATTCTGACAAAGACAACAAAAGGTAATGACATTTTTATAATAGTAAATATGATTATGGTGAGTGCTAAACTTGCCGGGTGTCTAAATAGCGAGCCCGTGATGCCTGGGCTATGTACTTAGAATATTGCAAAATGTGCTTTCACCAAAAAGCTATTTTAAAATCGGACATATCGAGTGCATAGAGGAGGTCTGTATCTATAATTCTTAAAATAATTGTTATGCTTTTTGTGAACGTTTATCGTGAGTAATTTAGTAAAATGTTAGCGAATTCCCCGTAAGTTTGCGGGGGGTATGCTAGTTCTGAACGTCACATGCTAATGTAAAAAGCTGGTTTTTGATATAAATATGAACTTGATTGAACAAAACATGCATGTATTGTATAACATAATGTCCTAGGGTTGTCATCTGATGAAGATCATCAAAGGTGAGTGCTGCATTTAGCTGTCTTCTGGGTTTTGGTGACATTATATGCTGGCTTGAAAAATGGGTGTCTGATTATTTCTGGCTTGGTACTCTGCTGACATAATCTAATGTTTTGCTTTCGTTGTAAAGCCTTTTTGAAATCGGACAGTGTGGTTAGATTAACGAGAGTCTTATCTTTAAATGGCTGTAAAATAGTCATATGTTTGAGAAATTGAAGTAATAGGATTTTGAAGATTTTGAAAATCGCGCCACAGGCTGGCAGTGGCTGTTACGTAGGTGGGACGAATTCGTCCCGCCGGTCCCATAGAGGTTAAACTCGATGAAAGGAACATTGTTGACACTTTTCAGCAAGTTGCAATCATGTAATACAGAAATAAACAGTTTTTCACAAACAAGGTCAAAATCATGGAAGTACAATTTTGCTGTACTGCTTAATCAGGATGATAGAAACACTGTTGACACTTTTCAGCAAGTTGTAATACAGAAATAAACAGTTTTTCAAAAACAAGGTCTCAGTCATGTTTGAGTCACTCTGTAAGTACCATTTTGCTGTACTGTTTAAGCTCGATGAAAGGAACATTGTTGACACTTTTCAGCAAGTTGCAATCATGAAATACAGAAATAAAGAGTTTCTCACAAACAAGGTCTAAATCATGTTTGATGCACTCTGTAAGTTCAATTTTTGCTGTACTGTTTAAACTCGATGAAAGGAACACTGTTGACACTTTTCAGCAAGTTGCAATCATGTAATACAGAAATAAACAGTTTTTCAAAAACAAGGTCTCAGTCATGTTTGAGTCACTCTGTAAGTACCATTTTGCTGTACTGTTTAAGCTCGATGAAAGGAACATTGTTGACACTTTTCAGCAAGTTGCAATCATGAAATACAGAAAAAAACAATTTTTCACAAACAAGGTCTAAATCATGTTTGACGCACTCTGTAAGTACCATTTTTGCTGTACTGTTTAAACTCGATGAAAGGAACATTGTTGACACTTTTCAGCAAGTTGCAATCATGTAATACAGAAATAAACAGTTTTTCACAAACAAGGTCAAAATCATGGAAGTACAATTTTGCTGTACTGCTTAATCAGGATGATAGAAACACTGTTGACACTTTTCAGCAAGTTGTAATACAGAAATAAACAGTTTTTCAAAAACAAGGTCTCAGTTATGTTTGAGTCACTCTGTAAGTACCATTTTGCTGTACTGTTTAAGCTCGATGAAAGGAACATTGTTGACACTTTTCAGCAAGTTGCAATCATGTAATACAGAAATAAACAGTTTTTCAAAAACAAGGTCTCAGTCATGTTTGAGTCACTCTGTAAGTACCATTTTGCTGTACTGTTTAAGCTCGATGAAAGGAACATTGTTGACACTTTTCAGCAAGTTGCAATCATGAAATACAGAAAAAAACAATTTTTCACAAACAAGGTCTAAATCATGTTTGACGCACTCTGTAAGTACCATTTTTGCTGTACTGTTTAACCTGTTAGGGCTAGGGGGCAGCATTGACACGGCTGGATAAAAAACATACCCGATTTAATCTGGTTACCACTCCTACTCAGTAACTAGAATATGCATATACTTATTACATATGGATAGAAAACACCCTAAATTTTCTAAAACTGTTTGAATGGTGTCTGTGAGTATAACAGAACTCAAATGGCAGGTCAAAACCTGAGAGATTCCTTTACAGGAAGTGGCCTGTCTGACCATTTCTGGAACTTCTTTGCCATCTCTATCATTTACTAAGGATCTCTGCTCTAACGTGACACTTCCCACGTCTTCCATAGGCTCTCATAGCCCGGGAAAAAAGAGAATGTCGTCATTCCAGCCCCAGGCTGAAACACATTATCGCCTTTCTCAAGTGGCCCATCAAGAGACACTAGCTTATGCGCGTGACCCCGACCGCCCCCGCCTTTGGGATTTTTTCCTCTGTTTGCCGAAAAGGAGATTCCCTGTCGGAATATTATCGCTTTTCTACGAGAAAAATGACGTAAAAATTGATTTTAAACAGCGGTTGACATGCTTCGACGTACGGCAATGGAATACTTTGAATTTTATTGTCAGGAATTGCGCCAAGCGCGCGACACTTCTTTACTATTTCGGATAGTGTCTGGAACGCACGAACAAAACGCCGCTATTCGGATATAACGATGGATTATTTTGGACCAAACCAACATTTGTTATTGAAGTAGACGTCCTGGGTGTGCATTCTGACAAAGACAACAAAAGGTAATGACATTTTTATAATAGTAAATATGATTATGGTGAGTGCTAAACTTGCCGGGTGTCTAAATAGCGAGCCCGTGATGCCTGGGCTATGTACTTAGAATATTGCAAAATGTGCTTTCACCAAAAAGCTATTTTAAAATCGGACATATCGAGTGCATAGAGGAGGTCTGTATCTATAATTCTTAAAATAATTGTTATGCTTTTTGTGAACGTTTATCGTGAGTAATTTAGTAAAATGTTAGCGAATTCCCCGTAAGTTTGCGGGGGGTATGCTAGTTCTGAACGTCACATGCTAATGTAAAAAGCTGGTTTTTGATATAAATATGAACTTGATTGAACAAAACATGCATGTATTGTATAACATAATGTCCTAGGGTTGTCATCTGATGAAGATCATCAAAGGTGAGTGCTGCATTTAGCTGTCTTCTGGGTTTTGGTGACATTATATGCTGGCTTGAAAAATGGGTGTCTGATTATTTCTGGCTTGGTACTCTGCTGACATAATCTAATGTTTTGCTTTCGTTGTAAAGCCTTTTTGAAATCGGACAGTGTGGTTAGATTAACGAGAGTCTTATCTTTAAATGGCTGTAAAATAGTCATATGTTTGAGAAATTGAAGTAATAGGATTTTGAAGATTTTGAAAATCGCGCCACAGGCTGGCAGTGGCTGTTACGTAGGTGGGACGAATTCGTCCCGCCGGTCCCATAGAGGTTAAACTCGATGAAAGGAACATTGTTGACACTTTTCAGCAAGTTGCAATCATGTAATACAGAAATAAACAGTTTTTCACAAACAAGGTCAAAATCATGGAAGTACAATTTTGCTGTACTGCTTAATCAGGATGATAGAAACACTGTTGACACTTTTCAGCAAGTTGTAATACAGAAATAAACAGTTTTTCAAAAACAAGGTCTCAGTCATGTTTGAGTCACTCTGTAAGTACCATTTTGCTGTACTGTTTAAGCTCGATGAAAGGAACATTGTTGACACTTTTCAGCAAGTTGCAATCATGAAATACAGAAATAAAGAGTTTCTCACAAACAAGGTCTAAATCATGTTTGATGCACTCTGTAAGTTCAATTTTTGCTGTACTGTTTAAACTCGATGAAAGGAACACTGTTGACACTTTTCAGCAAGTTGCAATCATGTAATACAGAAATAAACAGTTTTTCAAAAACAAGGTCTCAGTCATGTTTGAGTCACTATGTAAGTACCATTTTGCTGTACTGTTTAAGCTCGATGAAAGGAACATTGTTGACACTTTTCAGCAAGTTGCAATCATGAAATACAGAAAAAAACAATTTTTCACAAACAAGGTCTAAATCATGTTTGACGCACTCTGTAAGTACCATTTTTGCTGTACTGTTTAAACTCGATGAAAGGAACATTGTTGACACTTTTCAGCAAGTTGCAATCATGTAATACAGAAATAAACAGTTTTTCACAAACAAGGTCAAAATCATGGAAGTACAATTTTGCTGTACTGCTTAATCAGGATGATAGAAACACTGTTGACACTTTTCAGCAAGTTGTAATACAGAAATAAACAGTTTTTCAAAAACAAGGTCTCAGTCATGTTTGAGTCACTCTGTAAGTACCATTTTGCTGTACTGTTTAAGCTCGATGAAAGGAACATTGTTGACACTTTTCAGCAAGTTGCAATCATGTAATACAGAAATAAACAGTTTTTCAAAAACAAGGTCTCAGTCATGTTTGAGTCACTCTGTAAGTACCATTTTGCTGTACTGTTTAAGCTCGATGAAAGGAACATTGTTGACACTTTTCAGCAAGTTGCAATCATGAAATACAGAAAAAAACAATTTTTCACAAACAAGGTCTAAATCATGTTTGACGCACTCTGTAAGTACCATTTTTGCTGTACTGTTTAAACTCGATGAAAGGAACATTGTTGACACTTTTCAGCAAGTTGCAATCATGTAATACAGAAATAAACAGTTTTTCACAAACAAGGTCAAAATCATGGAAGTACAATTTTGCTGTACTGCTTAATCAGGATGATAGAAACACTGTTGACACTTTTCAGCAAGTTGTAATACAGAAATAAACAGTTTTTCAAAAACAAGGTCTCAGTCATGTTTGAGTCACTCTGTAAGTACCATTTTGCTGTACTGTTTAAGCTCTATGAAAGGAACATTGTTGACACTTTTCAGCAAGTTGCAATCATGAAATACAGAAATAAAGAGTTTCTCACAAACAAGGTCTAAATCATGTTTGATGCACTCTGTAAGTTCAATTTTTGCTGTACTGTTTAAACTCGATGAAAGGAACACTGTTGACACTTTTCAGCAAGTTGCAATCATGTAATACAGAAATGAACAGTTTTTCAAAAACAAGGTCTAAGTCATGTTTGAGTCACTCTGTAAGTACCATTTTGCTGTACTGTTTAAGCTCGATGAAAGGAACATTGTTGACACTTTTCAGCAAGTTGCAATCATGTAATACAGAAATAAACAGTTTTTCAAAAACAAGGTCTCAGTCATGTTTGAGTCACTCTGTAAGTACCATTTTGCTGTACTGTTTAAGCTCGATGAAAGGAACATTGTTGACACTTTTCAGCAAGTTGCAATCATGAAATACAGAAATAAAGAGTTTCTCACAAACAAGGTCTAAATCATGTTTGATGCACTCTGTAAGTTCAATTTTTGCTGTACTGTTTAAACTCGATGAAAGGAACATTGTTGACACTTTTCAGCAAGTTGCAATCATGTAATACAGAAATAAACCGATTTCACAAACAAGGTCTAAATCATGTATGTACAATTTTGCTGTACTGCTTAATCAGGATGATAGAAACACTGTTGACACTTTTCAGCAAGTTGTAATATAGAAATAAACAGTTTTTCACAAACAAGGTCTAAATAATGTTTGATGCACTCTGTAAGTACCATTTTTGCTGTACTGTTTAAACTCGATGAAAGGAACATTGTTGACACTTTTCAGCAAGTTGCAATCATGAAATACAGAAATAAAGAGTTTTTCACAAACAAGGTCAAAATCATGGAACTACAATTTTGCTGTACTGCTTAATCAGGATGATAGAAACACTGTTGACACTTTTCAGCAAGTTGTAATACAGAAATAAACAGTTTTTCAAAAACAAGGTCTCAGTCATGTTTGAGTCACTCTGTAAGTACCATTTTGCTGTACTGTTTAAGCTCGATGAAAGGAACATTGTTGACACTTTTCAGCAAGTTGCAATCATGAAATACAGAAAAAAACAATTTTTCACAAACAAGGTCTAAATCATGGAAGTACAATTTTGCTGTACTGCTTAATCAGGATGATAGAAACACTGTTGACACTTTTCAGCAAGTTGTAATACAGAAATAAACAGTTTTTCAAAAACAAGGTCTCAGTCATGTTTGAGTCACTCTGTAAGTACCATTTTGCTGTACTGTTTAAGCTCGATGAAAGGAACATTGTTGACACTTTTCAGCAAGTTGCAATCATGAAATACAGAAATAAAGAGTTTCTCACAAACAAGGTCTAAATCATGTTTGATGCACTCTGTAAGTTCAATTTTTGCTGTACTGTTTAAACTCGATGAAAGGAACACTGTTGACACTTTTCAGCAAGTTGCAATCATGTAATACAGAAATAAACAGTTTTTCAAAAACAAGGTCTCAGTCATGTTTGAGTCACTCTGTAAGTACCATTTTGCTGTACTGTTTAAGCTCGATGAAAGGAACATTGTTGACACTTTTCAGCAAGTTGCAATCATGTAATACAGAAATAAACAGTTTTTCAAAAACAAGGTCTCAGTCATGTTTGAGTCACTCTGTAAGTACCATTTTGCTGTACTGTTTAAGCTCGATGAAAGGAACATTGTTGACACTTTTCAGCAAGTTGCAATCATGAAATACAGAAATAAAGAGTTTCTCACAAACAAGGTCTAAATCATGTTTGATGCACTCTGTAAGTTCAATTTTTGCTGTACTGTTTAAACTCGATGAAAGGAACACTGTTGACACTTTTCAGCAAGTTGCAATCATGTAATACAGAAATGAACAGTTTTTCACAAACAAGGTCAAAAACATGGAAGTACAATTTTGCTGTACTGCTTAATCAGGATGATAGAAACACTGTTGACACTTTTCAGCAAGTTGTAATACAGAAATAAACAGTTTTTCAAAAACAAGGTCTCAGTCATGTTTGAGTCACTCTGTAAGTACCATTTTGCTGTACTGTTTAAGCTCGATGAAAGGAACATTGTTGACACTTTTCAGCAAGTTGCAATCATGAAATACAGAAAAAAACAATTTTTCACAAACAAGGTCTAAATCATGTTTGACGCACTCTGTAAGTACCATTTTTGCTGTACTGTTTAAACTCGATGAAAGGAACATTGTTGACACTTTTCAGCAAGTTGCAATCATGTAATACAGAAATAAACAGTTTTTCACAAACAAGGTCAAAATCATGGAAGTACAATTTTGCTGTACTGCTTAATCAGGATGATAGAAACACTGTTGACACTTTTCAGCAAGTTGTAATACAGAAATAAACAGTTTTTCAAAAACAAGGTCTCAGTCATGTTTGAGTCACTCTGTAAGTACCATTTTGCTGTACTGTTTAAGCTCGATGAAAGGAACATTGTTGACACTTTTCAGCAAGTTGCAATCATGAAATACAGAAATAAAGAGTTTCTCACAAACAAGGTCTAAATCATGTTTGATGCACTCTGTAAGTTCAAATTTTGCTGTACTGTTTAAACTCGATGAAAGGAACACTGTTGACACTTTTCAGCAAGTTGCAATCATGTAATACAGAAATGAACAGTTTTTCAAAAACAAGGTCTAAGTCATGTTTGAGTCACTCTGTAAGTACCATTTTGCTGTACTGTTTAAGCTCGATGAAAGGAACATTGTTGACACTTTTCAGCAAGTTGCAATCATGTAATACAGAAATGAACAGTTTTTCAAAAACAAGGTCTAAGTCATGTTTGAGTCACTCTGTAAGTACCATTTTGCTGTACTGTTTAAGCTCGATGAAAGGAACATTGTTGACACTTTTCAGCAAGTTGCAATCATGAAATACAGAAATAAAGAGTTTCTCACAAACAAGGTCTAAATCATGTTTGATGCACTCTGTAAGTTCAATTTTTGCTGTACTGTTTAAACTCGATGAAAGGAACATTGTTGACACTTTTCAGCAAGTTGCAATCATGTAATACAGAAATAAACCGATTTTCACAAACAAGGTCTAAATCATGTATGTACAATTTTGCTGTACTGCTTAATCAGGATGATAGAAACACTGTTGACACTTTTCAGCAAGTTGTAATACAGAAATAAACAGTTTTTCAAAAACAAGGTCTCAGTCATGTTTGAGTCACTCTGTAAGTACCATTTTGCTGTACTGTTTAAGCTCGATGAAAGGAACATTGTTGACACTTTTCAGCAAGTTGCAATCATGAAATACAGAAATAAAGAGTTTCTCACAAACAAGGTCTAAATCATGTTTGATGCACTCTGTAAGTTCAATTTTTGCTGTACTGTTTAAACTCGATGAAAGGAACACTGTTGACACTTTTCAGCAAGTTGCAATCATGTAATACAGAAATGAACAGTTTTTCAAAAACAAGGTCTAAGTCATGTTTGAGTCACTCTGTAAGTACCATTTTGCTGTACTGTTTAAGCTCGATGAAAGGAACATTGTTGACACTTTTCAGCAAGTTGCAATCATGTAATACAGAAATGAACAGTTTTTCAAAAACAAGGTCTAAGTCATGTTTGAGTCACTCTGTAAGTACCATTTTGCTGTACTGTTTAAGCTCGATGAAAGGAACATTGTTGACACTTTTCAGCAAGTTGCAATCATGAAATACAGAAATAAAGAGTTTCTCACAAACAAGGTCTAAATCATGTTTGATGCACTCTGTAAGTTCAATTTTTGCTGTACTGTTTAAACTCGATGAAAGGAACATTGTTGACACTTTTCAGCAAGTTGCAATCATGTAATACAGAAATAAACCGATTTTCACAAACAAGGTCTAAATCATGTATGTACAATTTTGCTGTACTGCTTAATCAGGATGATAGAAACACTGTTGACACTTTTCAGCAAGTTGTAATATAGAAATAAACAGTTTTTCACAAACAAGGTCTAAATAATGTTTGATGCACTCTGTAAGTACCATTTTTGCTGTACTGTTTAAACTCGATGAAAGGAACATTGTTGACACTTTTCAGCAAGTTGCAATCATGAAATACAGAAATAAAGAGTTTCTCACAAACAAGGTCTAAATCAGGTAAGTACAATTTTGCTGTACTGCTTAATCAGGATGATAGAAACACTGTTGACACTTTTCAGCAAGTTGTAATACAGAAATAAACAGTTTTTCAAAAACAAGGTCTCAGTCATGTTTGAGTCACTCTGTAAGTACCATTTTGCTGTACTGTTTAAGCTCGATGAAAGGAACATTGTTGACACTTTTCAGCAAGTTGCAATCATGAAATACAGAAATAAAGAGTTTCTCACAAACAAGGTCTAAATCATGTTTGATGCACTCTGTAAGTTCAATTTTTGCTGTACTGTTTAAACTCGATGAAAGGAACACTGTTGACACTTTTCAGCAAGTTGCAATCATGTAATACAGAAATGAACAGTTTTTCAAAAACAAGGTCTAAGTCATGTTTGAGTCACTCTGTAAGTACCATTTTGCTGTACTGTTTAAGCTCAATGAAAGAAACATTGTTGACACTTTTCAGCAAGTTGCAATCATGTAATACAGAAATAAACAGTTTTTCACAAACAAGGTCAAAATCATGGAAGTACAATTTTGCTGTACTGCTTAATCAGGATGATAGAAACACTGTTGACACTTTTCAGCAAGTTGTAATACAGAAATAAACAGTTTTTCAAAAACAAGGTCTCAGTCATGTTTGAGTCACTCTGTAAGTACCATTTTGCTGTACTGTTTAAGCTCGATGAAAGGAACATTGTTGACACTTTTCAGCAAGTTGCAATCATGAAATACAGAAAAAAACAATTTTTCACAAACAAGGTCTAAATCATGTTTGACGCACTCTGTAAGTACCATTTTTGCTGTACTGTTTAAACTCGATGAAAGGAACATTGTTGACACTTTTCAGCAAGTTGCAATCATGTAATACAGAAATAAACAGTTTTTCACAAACAAGGTCAAAATCATGGAAGTACAATTTTGCTGTACTGCTTAATGAGGATGATAGAAACACTGTTGACACTTTTCAGCAAGTTGTAATACAGAAATAAACAGTTTTTCAAAAACAAGGTCTCAGTCATGTTTGAGTCACTCTGTAAGTACCATTTTGCTGTACTGTTTAAGCTCGATGAAAGGAACATTGTTGACACTTTTCAGCAAGTTGCAATCATGTAATACAGAAATAAACCGATTTTCACAAACAAGGTCTAAATCATGTATGTACAATTTTGCTGTACTGCTTAATCAGGATGATAGAAACACTGTTGACACTTTTCAGCAAGTTGTAATATAGAAATAAACAGTTTTTCACAAACAAGGTCTAAATAATGTTTGATGCACTCTGTAAGTACCATTTTTGCTGTACTGTTTAAACTCGATGAAAGGAACATTGTTGACACTTTTCAGCAAGTTGCAATCATGAAATACAGAAATAAAGAGTTTCTCACAAACAAGGTCTAAATCAGGTAAGTACAATTTTGCTGTACTGCTTAATCAGGATGATAGAAACACTGTTGACACTTTTCAGCAAGTTGTAATACAGAAATAAACAGTTTTTCAAAAACAAGGTCTCAGTCATGTTTGAGTCACTCTGTAAGTACCATTTTGCTGTACTGTTTAAGCTTGATGAAAGGAACATTGTTGACACTTTTCAGCAAGTTGCAATCATGAAATACAGAAAAAAACAATTTTTCACAAACAAGGTCTAAATCATGTTTGACGCACTCTGTAAGTACCATTTTTGCTGTACTGTTTAAACTCGATGAAAGGAACATTGTTGACACTTTTCAGCAAGTTGCAATCATGTAATACAGAAATAAACAGTTTTTCACAAACAAGGTCAAAATCATGGAAGTACAATTTTGCTGTACTGCTTAATCAGGATGATAGAAACACTGTTGACACTTTTCAGCAAGTTGTAATACAGAAATAAACAGTTTTTCAAAAACAAGGTCTCAGTCATGTTTGAGTCACTCTGTAAGTACCATTTTGCTGTACTGTTTAAGCTCGATGAAAGGAACATTGTTGACACTTTTCAGCAAGTTGCAATCATGAAATACAGAAAAAAACAATTTTTCACAAACAAGGTCTAAATCATGTTTGACGCACTCTGTAAGTACCATTTTTGCTGTACTGTTTAAACTCGATGAAAGGAACATTGTTGACACTTTTCAGCAAGTTGCAATCATGTAATACAGAAATAAACAGTTTTTCACAAACAAGGTCAAAATCATGGAAGTACAATTTTGCTGTACTGCTTAATCAGGATGATAGAAACACTGTTGACACTTTTCAGCAAGTTGTAATACAGAAATAAACAGTTTTTCAAAAACAAGGTCTCAGTCATGTTTGAGTCACTCTGTAAGTACCATTTTGCTGTACTGTTTAAGCTCGATGAAAGGAACATTGTTGACACTTTTCAGCAAGTTGCAATCATGAAATACAGAAAAAAACAATTTTTCACAAACAAGGTCTAAATCATGTTTGACGCACTCTGTAAGTACCATTTTTGCTGTACTGTTTAAACTCGATGAAAGGAACATTGTTGACACTTTTCAGCAAGTTGCAATCATGTAATACAGAAATAAACAGTTTTTCACAAACAAGGTCAAAATCATGGAAGTACAATTTTGCTGTACTGCTTAATCAGGATGATAGAAACACTGTTGACACTTTTCAGCAAGTTGTAATACAGAAATAAACAGTTTTTCAAAAACAAGGTCTCAGTCATGTTTGAGTCACTCTGTAAGTACCATTTTGCTGTACTGTTTAAGCTCGATGAAAGGAACATTGTTGACACTTTTCAGCAAGTTGCAATCATGAAATACAGAAATAAAGAGTTTCTCACAAACAAGGTCTAAATCATGTTTGATGCACTCTGTAAGTTCAATTTTTGCTGTACTGTTTAAACTCGATGAAAGGAACACTGTTGACACTTTTCAGCAAGTTGCAATCATGTAATACAGAAATAAACAGTTTTTCAAAAACAAGGTCTCAGTCATGTTTGAGTCACTCTGTAAGTACCATTTTGCTGTACTGTTTAAGCTCGATGAAAGGAACATTGTTGACACTTTTCAGCAAGTTGCAATCATGTAATACAGAAATAAACAGTTTTTCAAAAACAAGGTCTCAGTCATGTTTGAGTCACTCTGTAAGTACCATTTTGCTGTACTGTTTAAGCTCGATGAAAGGAACATTGTTGACACTTTTCAGCAAGTTGCAATCATGAAATACAGAAATAAAGAGTTTCTCACAAACAAGGTCTAAATCATGTTTGATGCACTCTGTAAGTTCAATTTTTGCTGTACTGTTTAAACTCGATGAAAGGAACACTGTTGACACTTTTCAGCAAGTTGCAATCATGTAATACAGAAATGAACAGTTTTTCAAAAACAAGGTCTAAGTCATGTTTGAGTCACTCTGTAAGTACCATTTTGCTGTACTGTTTAAGCTCAATGAAAGAAACATTGTTGACACTTTTCAGCAAGTTGCAATCATGTAATACAGAAATAAACAGTTTTTCACAAACAAGGTCAAAATCATGGAAGTACAATTTTGCTGTACTGCTTAATCAGGATGATAGAAACACTGTTGACACTTTTCAGCAAGTTGTAATACAGAAATAAACAGTTTTTCAAAAACAAGGTCTCAGTCATGTTTGAGTCACTCTGTAAGTACCATTTTGCTGTACTGTTTAAGCTCGATGAAAGGAACATTGTTGACACTTTTCAGCAAGTTGCAATCATGAAATACAGAAAAAAACAATTTTTCACAAACAAGGTCTAAATCATGTTTGATGCACTCTGTAAGTTCAATTTTTGCTGTACTGTTTAAACTCGATGAAAGGAACATTGTTGACACTTTTCAGCAAGTTGCAATCATGTAATACAGAAATAAACCGTTTTTCAAAAACAAGGTCAAAATCATGTAAGTACAATTTTGCTGTACTGCTTAATCAGGATGATAGAAACACTGTTGACACTTTTCAGCAAGTTGTAATACAGAAATAAACAGTTTTTCAAAAACAAGGTCTCAGTCATGTTTGAGTCACTCTGTAAGTACCATTTTGCTGTACTGTTTAAGCTCGATGAAAGGAACATTGTTGACACTTTTCAGCAAGTTGCAATCATGAAATACAGAAAAAAACAATTTTTCACAAACAAGGTCTAAATCATGTTTGACACACTCTGTAAGTACCATTTTTGCTGTACTGTTTAAACTCGATGAAAGGAACATTGTTGACACTTTTCAGCAAGTTGCAATCATGTAATACAGAAATAAACAGTTTTTCAAAAACAAGGTCTCAGTCATGTTTGAGTCACTCTGTAAGTACCATTTTGCTGTACTGTTTAAGCTTGATGAAAGGAACATTGTTGACACTTTTCAGCAAGTTGCAATCATGTAATACAGAAATAAACAGTTTTTCAAAAACAAGGTCTCAGTCATGTTTGAGTCACTCTGTAAGTACCATTTTGCTGTACTGTTTAAGCTCGATGAAAGGAACATTGTTGACACTTTTCAGCAAGTTGCAATCATGAAATACAGAAATAAAGAGTTTCTCACAAACAAGGTCTAAATCATGTTTGATGCACTCTGTAAGTTCAATTTTTGCTGTACTGTTTAAACTCGATGAAAGGAACACTGTTGACACTTTTCAGCAAGTTGCAATCATGTAATACAGAAATGAACAGTTTTTCAAAAACAAGGTCTAAGTCATGTTTGAGTCACTCTGTAAGTACCATTTTGCTGTACTGTTTAAGCTCAATGAAAGAAACATTGTTGACACTTTTCAGCAAGTTGCAATCATGTAATACAGAAATAAACAGTTTTTCACAAACAAGGTCAAAATCATGGAAGTACAATTTTGCTGTACTGCTTAATCAGGATGATAGAAACACTGTTGACACTTTTCAGCAAGTTGTAATACAGAAATAAACAGTTTTTCAAAAACAAGGTCTCAGTCATGTTTGAGTCACTCTGTAAGTACCATTTTGCTGTACTGTTTAAGCTCGATGAAAGGAACATTGTTGACACTTTTCAGCAAGTTGCAATCATGAAATACAGAAAAAAACAATTTTTCACAAACAAGGTCTAAATCATGTTTGATGCACTCTGTAAGTTCAATTTTTGCTGTACTGTTTAAACTCGATGAAAGGAACATTGTTGACACTTTTCAGCAAGTTGCAATCATGTAATACAGAAATAAACCGTTTTTCAAAAACAAGGTCAAAATCATGTAAGTACAATTTTGCTGTACTGCTTAATCAGGATGATAGAAACACTGTTGACACTTTTCAGCAAGTTGTAATACAGAAATAAACAGTTTTTCAAAAACAAGGTCTCAGTCATGTTTGAGTCACTCTGTAAGTACCATTTTGCTGTACTGTTTAAGCTCGATGAAAGGAACATTGTTGACACTTTTCAGCAAGTTGCAATCATGAAATACAGAAAAAAACAATTTTTCACAAACAAGGTCTAAATCATGTTTGACGCACTCTGTAAGTACCATTTTTGCTGTACTGTTTAAACTCGATGAAAGGAACATTGTTGACACTTTTCAGCAAGTTGCAATCATGTAATACAGAAATAAACAGTTTTTCACAAACAAGGTCAAAATCATGGAAGTACAATTTTGCTGTACTGCTTAATCAGGATGATAGAAACACTGTTGACACTTTTCAGCAAGTTGTAATACAGAAATAAACAGTTTTTCAAAAACAAGGTCTCAGTCATGTTTGAGTCACTCTGTAAGTACCATTTTGCTGTACTGTTTAAGCTCGATGAAAGGAACATTGTTGACACTTTTCAGCAAGTTGCAATCATGAAATACAGAAAAAAACAATTTTTCACAAACAAGGTCTAAATCATGTTTGACGCACTCTGTAAGTACCATTTTTGCTGTACTGTTTAAACTCGATGAAAGGAACATTGTTGACACTTTTCAGCAAGTTGCAATCATGTAATACAGAAATAAACAGTTTTTCACAAACAAGGTCAAAATCATGGAAGTACAATTTTGCTGTACTGCTTAATCAGGATGATAGAAACACTGTTGACACTTTTCAGCAAGTTGTAATACAGAAATAAACAGTTTTTCAAAAACAAGGTCTCAGTCATGTTTGAGTCACTCTGTAAGTACCATTTTGCTGTACTGTTTAAGCTCGATGAAAGGAACATTGTTGACACTTTTCAGCAAGTTGCAATCATGAAATACAGAAAAAAACAATTTTTCACAAACAAGGTCTAAATCATGTTTGACGCACTCTGTAAGTACCATTTTTGCTGTACTGTTTAAACTCGATGAAAGGAACATTGTTGACACTTTTCAGCAAGTTGCAATCATGTAATACAGAAATAAACAGTTTTTCACAAACAAGGTCAAAATCATGGAAGTACAATTTTGCTGTACTGCTTAATCAGGATGATAGAAACACTGTTGACACTTTTCAGCAAGTTGTAATACAGAAATAAACAGTTTTTCAAAAACAAGGTCTCAGTCATGTTTGAGTCACTCTGTAAGTACCATTTTGCTGTACTGTTTAAGCTCGATGAAAGGAACATTGTTGACACTTTTCAGCAAGTTGCAATCATGAAATACAGAAATAAAGAGTTTCTCACAAACAAGGTCTAAATCATGTTTGATGCACTCTGTAAGTTCAATTTTTGCTGTACTGTTTAAACTCGATGAAAGGAACACTGTTGACACTTTTCAGCAAGTTGCAATCATGTAATACAGAAATGAACAGTTTTTCAAAAACAAGGTCTAAGTCATGTTTGAGTCACTCTGTAAGTACCATTTTGCTGTACTGTTTAAGCTCGATGAAAGGAACATTGTTGACACTTTTCAGCAAGTTGCAATCATGTAATACAGAAATGAACAGTTTTTCAAAAACAAGGTCTAAGTCATGTTTGAGTCACTCTGTAAGTACCATTTTGCTGTACTGTTTAAGCTCGATGAAAGGAACATTGTTGACACTTTTCAGCAAGTTGCAATCATGTAATACAGAAATAAACCGATTTTCACAAACAAGGTCTAAATCATGTATGTACAATTTTGCTGTACTGCTTAATCAGGATGATAGAAACACTGTTGACACTTTTCAGCAAGTTGTAATATAGAAATAAACAGTTTTTCACAAACAAGGTCTAAATAATGTTTGATGCACTCTGTAAGTACCATTTTTGCTGTACTGTTTAAACTCGATGAAAGGAACATTGTTGACACTTTTCAGCAAGTTGCAATCATGTAATACAGAAATAAACAGTTTTTCACAAACAAGGTCAAAATCATGGAAGTACAATTTTGCTGTACTGCTTAATCAGGATGATAGAAACACTGTTGACACTTTTCAGCAAGTTGTAATACAGAAATAAACAGTTTTTCAAAAACAAGGTCTCAGTCATGTTTGAGTCACTCTGTAAGTACCATTTTGCTGTACTGTTTAAGCTCGATGAAAGGAACATTGTTGACACTTTTCAGCAAGTTGCAATCATGAAATACAGAAATAAAGAGTTTCTCACAAACAAGGTCTAAATCATGTTTGATGCACTCTGTAAGTTCAATTTTTGCTGTACTGTTTAAACTCGATGAAAGGAACATTGTTGACACTTTTCAGCAAGTTGCAATCATGTAATACAGAAATAAACCCGATTTTCACAAACAAGGTCTAAATCATGTATGTACAATTTTGCTGTACTGCTTAATCAGGATGATAGAAACACTGTTGACACTTTTCAGCAAGTTGTAATATAGAAATAAACAGTTTTTCACAAACAAGGTCTAAATAATGTTTGATGCACTCTGTAAGTACCATTTTTGCTGTACTGTTTAAACTCGATGAAAGGAACATTGTTGACACTTTTCAGCAAGTTGCAATCATGAAATACAGAAATAAAGAGTTTCTCACAAACAAGGTCTAAATCAGGTAAGTACAATTTTGCTGTACTGCTTAATCAGGATGATAGAAACACTGTTGACACTTTTCAGCAAGTTGTAATACAGAAATAAACAGTTTTTCAAAAACAAGGTCTCAGTCATGTTTGAGTCACTCTGTAAGTACCATTTTGCTGTACTGTTTAAGCTCGATGAAAGGAACATTGTTGACACTTTTCAGCAAGTTGCAATCATGAAATACAGAAAAAAACAATTTTTCACAAACAAGGTCTAAATCATGTTTGATGCACTCTGTAAGTTCAATTTTTGCTGTACTGTTTAAACTCGATGAAAGGAACATTGTTGACACTTTTCAGCAAGTTGCAATCATGTAATACAGAAATAAACCGTTTTTCACAAACAAGGTCAAAATCATGGAAGTACAATTTTGCTGTACTGCTTAATCAGGATGATAGAAACACTGTTGACACTTTTCAGCAAGTTGTAATACAGAAATAAACAGTTTTTCAAAAACAAGGTCTCAGTCATGTTTGAGTCACTCTGTAAGTACCATTTTGCTGTACTGTTTAAGCTCGATGAAAGGAACATTGTTGACACTTTTCAGCAAGTTGCAATCATGAAATACAGAAAAAAACAATTTTTCACAAACAAGGTCTAAATCATGTTTGACGCACTCTGTAAGTACCATTTTTGCTGTACTGTTTAAACTCGATGAAAGGAACATTGTTGACACTTTTCAGCAAGTTGCAATCATGTAAATACAGAAATAAAAAATTTTCACAAACAAGGTCAAAATCATGGAAGTACAATTTTGCTGTACTGCTTAATCAGGATGATAGAAACACTGTTGACACTTTTCAGCAAGTTGTAATACAGAAATAAACAGTTTTTCAAAAACAAGGTCTCAGTCATGTTTGAGTCACTCTGTAAGTACCATTTTGCTGTACTGTTTAAGCTCGATGAAAGGAACATTGTTGACACTTTTCAGCAAGTTGCAATCATGAAATACAGAAAAAAACAATTTTTCACAAACAAGGTCTAAATCATGTTTGACGCACTCTGTAAGTACCATTTTTGCTGTACTGTTTAAACTCGATGAAAGGAACATTGTTGACACTTTTCAGCAAGTTGCAATCATGTAATACAGAAATAAACAGTTTTTCACAAACAAGGTCAAAATCATGGAAGTACAATTTTGCTGTACTGCTTAATCAGGATGATAGAAACACTGTTGACACTTTTCAGCAAGTTGTAATACAGAAATAAACAGTTTTTCAAAAACAAGGTCTCAGTCATGTTTGAGTCACTCTGTAAGTACCATTTTGCTGTACTGTTTAAGCTCGATGAAAGGAACATTGTTGACACTTTTCAGCAAGTTGCAATCATGAAATACAGAAAAAAACAATTTTTCACAAACAAGGTCTAAATCATGTTTGACGCACTCTGTAAGTACCATTTTTGCTGTACTGTTTAACCTGTTGGGTCTAGGGGGCAGCATTTGCACGTCTGGATAAAAAAAATGTACCCGATTTAATCTGGTTACTAATCCTACCCAGTAACTAGAATATGCATATACTTATTATATATGGATAGAAAACACTCTAAAGTTTCCAAAACTGTTTGAATGGTGTCTGTGAGTATAACAGAACTCATTTGGCAGGCAAAACCCTGAGACATTTTCTGACAGGAAGTGGATACCTGATGTGTTGTATTGACTTTAAACCTCTCCCATTGAAAAACACAGGGGTTTAGGAATATTTTGGCACTTCCTATTGCTTCCACTAGATGTCACCAGCCTTTACAAAGTGTTTTGAGTCTTCTGGAGGGAGATCTGACCGAACAAGAGCCATGGAACGGTGATGTCCCATTAGACACCTGGCGCGCTACTTCATGTTGGGTACCCTCGTTCCAATACGTTATAAAAGGCTATGCATTCGTCCACCTTGAATATTATTCATGTTCTGGTTAAAAAAGGCCCTAATGATTTATGCTATACAACGTTTGACATGTTTGAACGAACGGAAATATATTTTTTCCCCTCGTTCATGACGAGAAGTCCGGCTGGCTTACATCATGTGCTAACGAGACGGAGATTTTTGGACATAAATGATGAGCTTTTTTGAACAAAACTACATTCGTTATGGACCTGTGATACCTGGAAGTGACATCTGATGAAGAGAATCAAAGGTAATGGATTATTTACATAGTATTTTCGATTTTAGATCTCCCCAACATGACGTCTAGTCTGTATCGCAACGCGTATTTTTCTGGGCACAGTGCTCAGATTATTGCAAAGTGTGATTTCCCAGTAAGGTTATTTTTAAATCTGGCAAGTTGATTGCGTTCAAAAGATGTAAATCTATAATTCTTTAAATGACAATATAATATTTTACCAATGTTTTCTAATTTTAATTATTTAATTTGTGACGCTGACTTGACTGCCGGTTATTGGAGGGAAACGATTTCCTCAACATCAATGCCATAGTAAAACGCTGTTTTTGTATATAAATATGAACTTGATAGAACTAAAAATGCATGCATTGTCTAACATAATGTCCTAGGAGTGTCATCTGATGGAGATTGTAAAAGGTTAGTGTATCATTTTAGCTGGTTTTATGGTTTTGGTGACCCTGTCTTTGACTTGACAAAACATTACACACAACTCTTGTAAATGTACTGTCCTAACATACTCTAAATTTATGCTTTCGCCGTAAAACCTTTTTGAAATCGTAAAACGTGGTTAGATTAAGGAGATGTTTATCTTTCAAATGGTGTAACATAGTTGTATTTTTGAAAAATTTGAATTTTGACATTTATTTGGATTCAAATTTGCCGCTCTTGAAATGCACCTGCTGTTGATGGAGTGCACCACAGGTGGCACGCTAGCGTCCCACCTAGCCCCAAGAGGTTAAACTCGATGAAAGGAACATTGTTGACACTTTTCAGCAAGTTGCAATCATGTAATACAGAAATAAACAGTTTTTCACAAACAAGGTCAAAATCATGGAAGTACAATTTTGCTGTACTGCTTAATCAGGATGATAGAAACACTGTTGACACTTTTCAGCAAGTTGTAATACAGAAATAAACAGTTTTTCAAAAACAAGGTCTCAGTCATGTTTGAGTCACTCTGTAAGTAACATTTTGCTGTACTGTTTAAGCTCGATGAAAGGAACATTGTTGACACTTTTCAGCAAGTTGCAATCATGAAATACAGAAAAAAACAATTTTTCACAAACAAGGTCTAAATCATGTTTGACGCACTCTGTAAGTACCATTTTTGCTGTACTGTTTAAACTCGATGAAAGGAACATTGTTGACACTTTTCAGCAAGTTGCAATCATGTAATACAGAAATAAACCGATTTTCACAAACAAGGTCTAAATCATGTATGTACAATTTTGCTGTACTGCTTAATAAGGATGATAGAAACACTGTTGACACTTTTCAGCAAGTTGTAATATAGAAATAAACAGTTTTTCACAAACAAGGTCTAAATAATGTTTGATGCACTCTGTAAGTACCATTTTTGCTGTACTGTTTAAACTCGATGAAAGGAACATTGTTGACACTTTTCAGCAAGTTGCAATCATGAAATACAGAAAAAAACAATTTTTCACAAACAAGGTCTAAATCATGTTTGACGCACTCTGTAAGTACCATTTTTGCTGTACTGTTTAAACTCGATGAAAGGAACATTGTTGACACTTTTCAGCAAGTTGCAATCATGTAATACAGAAATAAACAGTTTTTCACAAACAAGGTCAAAATCATGGAAGTACAATTTTGCTGTACTGCTTAATCAGGATGATAGAAACACTGTTGACACTTTTCAGCAAGTTGTAATACAGAAATAAACAGTTTTTCAAAAACAAGGTCTCAGTCATGTTTGAGTCACTCTGTAAGTACCATTTTGCTGTACTGTTTAAGCTCGATGAAAGGAACATTGTTGACACTTTTCAGCAAGTTGCAATCATGAAATACAGAAAAAAACAATTTTTCACAAACAAGGTCTAAATCATGTTTGACGCACTCTGTAAGTACCATTTTTGCTGTACTGTTTAAACTCGATGAAAGGAACATTGTTGACACTTTTCAGCAAGTTGCAATCATGTAATACAGAAATAAACCGATTTTCACAAACAAGGTCTAAATCATGTATGTACAATTTTGCTGTACTGCTTAATCAGGATGATAGAAACACTGTTGACACTTTTCAGCAAGTTGTAATATAGAAATAAACAGTTTTTCACAAACAAGGTCTAAATAATGTTTGATGCACTCTGTAAGTACCATTTTTGCTGTACTGTTTAAACTCGATGAAAGGAACATTGTTGACACTTTTCAGCAAGTTGCAATCATGAAATACAGAAAAAAACAATTTTTCACAAACAAGGTCTAAATCATGTTTGACGCACTCTGTAAGTACCATTTTTGCTGTACTGTTTAAACTCGATGAAAGGAACATTGTTGACACTTTTCAGCAAGTTGCAATCATGTAATACAGAAATAAACAGTTTTTCACAAACAAGGTCAAAATCATGGAAGTACAATTTTGCTGTACTGCTTAATCAGGATGATAGAAACACTGTTGACACTTTTCAGCAAGTTGTAATACAGAAATAAACAGTTTTTCAAAAACAAGGTCTCAGTCATGTTTGAGTCACTCTGTAAGTACCATTTTGCTGTACTGTTTAAGCTCGATGAAAGGAACATTGTTGACACTTTTCAGCAAGTTGCAATCATGTAATACAGAAATAAACAGTTTTTCAAAAACAAGGTCTCAGTCATGTTTGAGTCACTCTGTAAGTACCATTTTGCTGTACTGTTTAAGCTCGATGAAAGGAACATTGTTGACACTTTTCAGCAAGTTGCAATCATGAAATACAGAAATAAAGAGTTTCTCACAAACAAGGTCTAAATCATGTTTGATGCACTCTGTAAGTTCAATTTTTGCTGTACTGTTTAAACTCGATGAAAGGAACACTGTTGACACTTTTCAGCAAGTTGCAATCATGTAATACAGAAATAAACAGTTTTTCAAAAACAAGGTCTCAGTCATGTTTGAGTCACTCTGTAAGTACCATTTTGCTGTACTGTTTAAGCTCGATGAAAGGAACATTGTTGACACTTTTCAGCAAGTTGCAATCATGAAATACAGAAAAAAACAATTTTTCACAAACAAGGTCTAAATCATGTTTGACGCACTCTGTAAGTACCATTTTTGCTGTACTGTTTAAACTCATGAAAGGAACATTGTTGACACTTTTCAGCAAGTTGCAATCATGTAATACAGAAATAAACAGTTTTTCACAAACAAGGTCAAAATCATGGAAGTACAATTTTGCTGTACTGCTTAATCAGGATGATAGAAACACTGTTGACACTTTTCAGCAAGTTGTAATACAGAAATAAACAGTTTTTCAAAAACAAGGTCTCAGTCATGTTTGAGTCACTCTGTAAGTACCATTTTGCTGTACTGTTTAAGCTCGATGAAAGGAACATTGTTGACACTTTTCAGCAAGTTGCAATCATGAAATACAGAAAAAAACAATTTTTCACAAACAAGGTCTAAATCATGTTTGACGCACTCTGTAAGTACCATTTTTGCTGTACTGTTTAAACTCGATGAAAGGAACATTGTTGACACTTTTCAGCAAGTTGCAATCATGTAATACAGAAATAAACAGTTTTTCACAAACAAGGTCAAAATCATGGAAGTACAATTTTGCTGTACTGCTTAATCAGGATGATAGAAACACTGTTGACACTTTTCAGCAAGTTGTAATACAGAAATAAACAGTTTTTCAAAAACAAGGTCTCAGTCATGTTTGAGTCACTCTGTAAGTACCATTTTGCTGTACTGTTTAAGCTCGATGAAAGGAACATTGTTGACACTTTTCAGCAAGTTGCAATCATGAAATACAGAAAAAAACAATTTTTCACAAACAAGGTCTAAATCATGTTTGACGCACTCTGTAAGTACCATTTTTGCTGTACTGTTTAAACTCGATGAAAGGAACATTGTTGACACTTTTCAGCAAGTTGCAATCATGTAATACAGAAATAAACAGTTTTTCACAAACAAGGTCAAAATCATGGAAGTACAATTTTGCTGTACTGCTTAGTCAGGATGATAGAAACACTGTTGACACTTTTCAGCAAGTTGTAATACAGAAATAAACAGTTTTTCAAAAACAAGGTCTCAGTCATGTTTGAGTCACTCTGTAAGTACCATTTTGCTGTACTGTTTAAGCTCGATGAAAGGAACATTGTTGACAGTTTTCAGCAAGTTGCAATCATGAAATACAGAAAAAAACAATTTTTCACAAACAAGGTCTAAATCATGTTTGACGCACTCTGTAAGTACCATTTTTGCTGTACTGTTTAAACTCGATGAAAGGAACATTGTTGACACTTTTCAGCAAGTTGCAATCATGTAATACAGAAATAAACAGTTTTTCACAAACAAGGTCAAAATCATGGAAGTACAATTTTGCTGTACTGCTTAATCAGGATGATAGAAACACTGTTGACACTTTTCAGCAAGTTGTAATACAGAAATAAACAGTTTTTCAAAAACAAGGTCTCAGTCATGTTTGAGTCACTCTGTAAGTACCATTTTGCTGTACTGTTTAAGCTCGATGAAAGGAACATTGTTGACACTTTTCAGCAAGTTGCAATCATGTAATACAGAAATAAACAGTTTTTCAAAAACAAGGTCTCAGTCATGTTTGAGTCACTCTGTAAGTACCATTTTGCTGTACTGTTTAAGCTCGATGAAAGGAACATTGTTGACACTTTTCAGCAAGTTGCAATCATGAAATACAGAAATAAAGAGTTTCTCACAAACAAGGTCTAAATCATGTTTGATGCACTCTGTAAGTTCAATTTTTGCTGTACTGTTTAAACTCGATGAAAGGAACACTGTTGACACTTTTCAGCAAGTTGCAATCATGTAATACAGAAATAAACAGTTTTTCAAAAACAAGGTCTCAGTCATGTTTGAGTCACTCTGTAAGTACCATTTTGCTGTACTGTTTAAGCTCGATGAAAGGAACATTGTTGACACTTTTCAGCAAGTTGCAATCATGTAATACAGAAATAAACAGTTTTTCACAAACAAGGTCAAAATCATGGAAGTACAATTTTGCTGTACTGCTTAATCAGGATGATAGAAACACTGTTGACACTTTTCAGCAAGTTGTAATACAGAAATAAACAGTTTTTCAAAAACAAGGTCTCAGTCATGTTTGAGTCACTCTGTAAGTACCATTTTGCTGTACTGTTTAAGCTCGATGAAAGGAACATTGTTGACACTTTTCAGCAAGTTGCAATCATGTAATACAGAAATAAACAGTTTTTCAAAAACAAGGTCTCAGTCATGTTTGAGTCACTCTGTAAGTACCATTTTGCTGTACTGTTTAAGCTCGATGAAAGGAACATTGTTGACACTTTTCAGCAAGTTGCAATCATGAAATACAGAAATAAAGAGTTTCTCACAAACAAGGTCTAAATCATGTTTGATGCACTCTGTAAGTTCAATTTTTGCTGTACTGTTTAAACTCGATGAAAGGAACACTGTTGACACTTTTCAGCAAGTTGCAATCATGTAATACAGAAATAAACAGTTTTTCAAAAACAAGGTCTCAGTCATGTTTGAGTCACTCTGTAAGTACCATTTTGCTGTACTGTTTAAGCTCGATGAAAGGAACATTGTTGACACTTTTCAGCAAGTTGCAATCATGAAATACAGAAATAAAGAGTTTCTCACAAACAAGGTCTAAATCATGTTTGATGCACTCTGTAAGTTCAATTTTTGCTGTACTGTTTAAACTCGATGAAAGGAACACTGTTGACACTTTTCAGCAAGTTGCAATCATGTAATACAGAAATAAACAGTTTTTCAAAAACAAGGTCTCAGTCATGTTTGAGTCACTCTGTAAGTACCATTTTGCTGTACTGTTTAAGCTCGATGAAAGGAACATTGTTGACACTTTTCAGCAAGTTGCAATCATGTAATACAGAAATAAACAGTTTTTCACAAACAAGGTCAAAATCATGGAAGTACAATTTTGCTGTACTGCTTAATCAGGATGATAGAAACACTGTTGACACTTTTCAGCAAGTTGTAATACAGAAATAAACAGTTTTTCAAAAACAAGGTCTCAGTCATGTTTGAGTCACTCTGTAAGTACCATTTTGCTGTACTGTTTAAGCTCGATGAAAGGAACATTGTTGACACTTTTCAGCAAGTTGCAATCATGTAATACAGAAATAAACAGTTTTTCAAAAACAAGGTCTCAGTCATGTTTGAGTCACTCTGTAAGTACCATTTTGCTGTACTGTTTAAGCTCGATGAAAGGAACATTGTTGACACTTTTCAGCAAGTTGCAATCATGAAATACAGAAAAAAACAATTTTTCACAAACAAGGTCTAAATCATGTTTGACGCACTCTGTAAGTACCATTTTTGCTGTACTGTTTAAACTCATGAAAGGAACATTGTTGACACTTTTCAGCAAGTTGCAATCATGTAATACAGAAATAAACAGTTTTTCACAAACAAGGTCAAAATCATGGAAGTACAATTTTGCTGTACTGCTTAATCAGGATGATAGAAACACTGTTGACACTTTTCAGCAAGTTGTAATACAGAAATAAACAGTTTTTCAAAAACAAGGTCTCAGTCATGTTTGAGTCACTCTGTAAGTACCATTTTGCTGTACTGTTTAAGCTCGATGAAAGGAACATTGTTGACACTTTTCAGCAAGTTGCAATCATGAAATACAGAAAAAAACAATTTTTCACAAACAAGGTCTAAATCATGTTTGACGCACTCTGTAAGTACCATTTTTGCTGTACTGTTTAAACTCGATGAAAGGAACATTGTTGACACTTTTCAGCAAGTTGCAATCATGTAATACAGAAATAAACAGTTTTTCACAAACAAGGTCAAAATCATGGAAGTACAATTTTGCTGTACTGCTTAATCAGGATGATAGAAACACTGTTGACACTTTTCAGCAAGTTGTAATACAGAAATAAACAGTTTTTCAAAAACAAGGTCTCAGTCATGTTTGAGTCACTCTGTAAGTACCATTTTGCTGTACTGTTTAAGCTCGATGAAAGGAACATTGTTGACACTTTTCAGCAAGTTGCAATCATGAAATACAGAAAAAAACAATTTTTCACAAACAAGGTCTAAATCATGTTTGACGCACTCTGTAAGTACCATTTTTGCTGTACTGTTTAAACTCGATGAAAGGAACATTGTTGACACTTTTCAGCAAGTTGCAATCATGTAATACAGAAATAAACAGTTTTTCACAAACAAGGTCAAAATCATGGAAGTACAATTTTGCTGTACTGCTTAGTCAGGATGATAGAAACACTGTTGACACTTTTCAGCAAGTTGTAATACAGAAATAAACAGTTTTTCAAAAACAAGGTCTCAGTCATGTTTGAGTCACTCTGTAAGTACCATTTTGCTGTACTGTTTAAGCTCGATGAAAGGAACATTGTTGACAGTTTTCAGCAAGTTGCAATCATGAAATACAGAAAAAAACAATTTTTCACAAACAAGGTCTAAATCATGTTTGACGCACTCTGTAAGTACCATTTTTGCTGTACTGTTTAAACTCGATGAAAGGAACATTGTTGACACTTTTCAGCAAGTTGCAATCATGTAATACAGAAATAAACAGTTTTTCACAAACAAGGTCAAAATCATGGAAGTACAATTTTGCTGTACTGCTTAATCAGGATGATAGAAACACTGTTGACACTTTTCAGCAAGTTGTAATACAGAAATAAACAGTTTTTCAAAAACAAGGTCTCAGTCATGTTTGAGTCACTCTGTAAGTACCATTTTGCTGTACTGTTTAAGCTCGATGAAAGGAACATTGTTGACACTTTTCAGCAAGTTGCAATCATGTAATACAGAAATAAACAGTTTTTCAAAAACAAGGTCTCAGTCATGTTTGAGTCACTCTGTAAGTACCATTTTGCTGTACTGTTTAAGCTCGATGAAAGGAACATTGTTGACACTTTTCAGCAAGTTGCAATCATGAAATACAGAAATAAAGAGTTTCTCACAAACAAGGTCTAAATCATGTTTGATGCACTCTGTAAGTTCAATTTTTGCTGTACTGTTTAAACTCGATGAAAGGAACACTGTTGACACTTTTCAGCAAGTTGCAATCATGTAATACAGAAATAAACAGTTTTTCAAAAACAAGGTCTCAGTCATGTTTGAGTCACTCTGTAAGTACCATTTTGCTGTACTGTTTAAGCTCGATGAAAGGAACATTGTTGACACTTTTCAGCAAGTTGCAATCATGTAATACAGAAATAAACAGTTTTTCACAAACAAGGTCAAAATCATGGAAGTACAATTTTGCTGTACTGCTTAATCAGGATGATAGAAACACTGTTGACACTTTTCAGCAAGTTGTAATACAGAAATAAACAGTTTTTCAAAAACAAGGTCTCAGTCATGTTTGAGTCACTCTGTAAGTACCATTTTGCTGTACTGTTTAAGCTCGATGAAAGGAACATTGTTGACACTTTTCAGCAAGTTGCAATCATGTAATACAGAAATAAACAGTTTTTCAAAAACAAGGTCTCAGTCATGTTTGAGTCACTCTGTAAGTACCATTTTGCTGTACTGTTTAAGCTCGATGAAAGGAACATTGTTGACACTTTTCAGCAAGTTGCAATCATGAAATACAGAAATAAAGAGTTTCTCACAAACAAGGTCTAAATCATGTTTGATGCACTCTGTAAGTTCAATTTTTGCTGTACTGTTTAAACTCGATGAAAGGAACACTGTTGACACTTTTCAGCAAGTTGCAATCATGTAATACAGAAATAAACAGTTTTTCAAAAACAAGGTCTCAGTCATGTTTGAGTCACTCTGTAAGTACCATTTTGCTGTACTGTTTAAGCTCGATGAAAGGAACATTGTTGACACTTTTCAGCAAGTTGCAATCATGTAATACAGAAATAAACAGTTTTTCACAAACAAGGTCAAAATCATGGAAGTACAATTTTGCTGTACTGCTTAATCAGGATGATAGAAACACTGTTGACACTTTTCAGCAAGTTGTAATACAGAAATAAACAGTTTTTCAAAAACAAGGTCTCAGTCATGTTTGAGTCACTCTGTAAGTACCATTTTGCTGTACTGTTTAAGCTCGATGAAAGGAACATTGTTGACACTTTTCAGCAAGTTGCAATCATGTAATACAGAAATAAACAGTTTTTCAAAAACAAGGTCTCAGTCATGTTTGAGTCACTCTGTAAGTACCATTTTGCTGTACTGTTTAAGCTCGATGAAAGGAACATTGTTGACACTTTTCAGCAAGTTGCAATCATGAAATACAGAAATAAAGAGTTTCTCACAAACAAGGTCTAAATCATGTTTGATGCACTCTGTAAGTTCAATTTTTGCTGTACTGTTTAAACTCGATGAAAGGAACACTGTTGACACTTTTCAGCAAGTTGCAATCATGTAATACAGAAATAAACAGTTTTTCAAAAACAAGGTCTCAGTCATGTTTGAGTCACTCTGTAAGTACCATTTTGCTGTACTGTTTAAGCTCGATGAAAGGAACATTGTTGACACTTTTCAGCAAGTTGCAATCATGAAATACAGAAAAAAACAATTTTTCACAAACAAGGTCTAAATCATGTTTGACGCACTCTGTAAGTACCATTTTTGCTGTACTGTTTAAACTCATGAAAGGAACATTGTTGACACTTTTCAGCAAGTTGCAATCATGTAATACAGAAATAAACAGTTTTTCACAAACAAGGTCAAAATCATGGAAGTACAATTTTGCTGTACTGCTTAATCAGGATGATAGAAACACTGTTGACACTTTTCAGCAAGTTGTAATACAGAAATAAACAGTTTTTCAAAAACAAGGTCTCAGTCATGTTTGAGTCACTCTGTAAGTACCATTTTGCTGTACTGTTTAAGCTCGATGAAAGGAACATTGTTGACACTTTTCAGCAAGTTGCAATCATGAAATACAGAAAAAAACAATTTTTCACAAACAAGGTCTAAATCATGTTTGACGCACTCTGTAAGTACCATTTTTGCTGTACTGTTTAAACTCGATGAAAGGAACATTGTTGACACTTTTCAGCAAGTTGCAATCATGTAATACAGAAATAAACAGTTTTTCACAAACAAGGTCAAAATCATGGAAGTACAATTTTGCTGTACTGCTTAATCAGGATGATAGAAACACTGTTGACACTTTTCAGCAAGTTGTAATACAGAAATAAACAGTTTTTCAAAAACAAGGTCTCAGTCATGTTTGAGTCACTCTGTAAGTACCATTTTGCTGTACTGTTTAAGCTCGATGAAAGGAACATTGTTGACACTTTTCAGCAAGTTGCAATCATGAAATACAGAAAAAAACAATTTTTCACAAACAAGGTCTAAATCATGTTTGACGCACTCTGTAAGTACCATTTTTGCTGTACTGTTTAAACTCGATGAAAGGAACATTGTTGACACTTTTCAGCAAGTTGCAATCATGTAATACAGAAATAAACAGTTTTTCACAAACAAGGTCAAAATCATGGAAGTACAATTTTGCTGTACTGCTTAACCTCTTGGGGCTAGGTGGGACGCTAGCGTGCCACCTGTGGTGCACTCCATCAACAGCAGGTGCATTTCAAGAGCGGCAAATTTGAATCCAAATAAATGTCAAAATTCAAATTTTTCAAAAATACAACTATGTTACACCATTTGAAAGATAAACATCTCCTTAATCTAACCACGTTTTACGATTTCAAAAAGGTTTTACGGCGAAAGCATAAATTTAGAGTATGTTAGGACAGTACATTTACAAGAGTTGTGTGTAATGTTTTGTCAAGTCAAAGACAGGGTCACCAAAACCATAAAACCAGCTAAAATGATACACTAACCTTTTACAATCTCCATCAGATGACACTCCTAGGACATTATGTTAGACAATGCATGCATTTTTAGTTCTATCAAGTTCATATTTATATACAAAAACAGCGTTTTACTATGGCATTGATGTTGAGGAAATCGTTTCCCTCCAATAACCGGCAGTCAAGTCAGCGTCAGAAATTAAATAATTAAAATTAGAAAACATTGGTAAAATATTATATTGTCATTTAAAGAATTATAGATTTACATCTTTTGAACGCAATCAACTTGCCAGATTTAAAAATAACCTTACTGGGAAATCACACTTTGCAATAATCTGAGCACTGTGCCCAGAAAAATACGCGTTGCGATACAGACTAGACGTCATGTTGGGGAGATCTAAAATCGAAAATACTATGTAAATAATCCATTACCTTTGATTCTCTTCATCAGATGTCACTTCCAGGTATCACAGGTCCATAACGAATGTAGTTTTGTTCAAAAAAGCTCATCATTTATGTCCAAAAATCTCCGTCTCGTTAGCACATGATGTAAGCCAGCCGGACTTCTCGTCATGAACGAGGGGAAAAAATATATTTCCGTTCGTTCAAACATGTCAAACGTTGTATAGCATAAATCATTAGGGCCTTTTTTAACCAGAACATGAATAATATTCAAGGTGGACGAATGCATAGCCTTTTATAACGTATTGGAACGAGGGTACCCAACATGAAGTAGCGCGCCAGGTGTCTAATGGGACATCACCGTTCCATGGCTCTTGTTCGGTCAGATCTCCCTCCAGAAGACTCAAAACACTTTGTAAAGGCTGGTGACATCTAGTGGAAGCAATAGGAAGTGCCAAAATATTCCTAAACCCCTGTGTCTTTCAATGGGATAGCTTTAAAGTCAATACAACACATCAGGTATCCACTTCCTGTCAGAAAATGTCTCAGGGTTTTGCCTGCCAAATGAGTTCTGTTATACTCACAGACACCATTCAAACAGTTTTGGAAACTTTAGAGTGTTTTCTATCCATATATAATAAGTATATGCATATTCTAGTTACTGGGTAGGATTAGTAACCAGATTAAATCGGGTACATTTTTTTTATCCAGACGTGCAAATGCTGCCCCCTAGACCCAACAGGTTAATCAGGATGATAGAAACACTGTTGACACTTTTCAGCAAGTTGTAATACAGAAATAAACAGTTTTTCAAAAACAAGGTCTCAGTCATGTTTGAGTCACTCTGTAAGTACCATTTTGCTGTACTGTTTAAGCTCGATGAAAGGAACATTGTTGACACTTTTCAGCAAGTTGCAATCATGTAATACAGAAATAAACAGTTTTTCAAAAACAAGGTCTCAGTCATGTTTGAGTCACTCTGTAAGTACCATTTTGCTGTACTGTTTAAGCTCGATGAAAGGAACATTGTTGACACTTTTCAGCAAGTTGCAATCATGAAATACAGAAATAAAGAGTTTCTCACAAACAAGGTCTAAATCATGTTTGATGCACTCTGTAAGTTCAATTTTTGCTGTACTGTTTAAACTCGATGAAAGGAACACTGTTGACACTTTTCAGCAAGTTGCAATCATGTAATACAGAAATAAACAGTTTTTCAAAAACAAGGTCTCAGTCATGTTTGAGTCACTCTGTAAGTACCATTTTGGTGTACTGTTTAAGCTCGATGAAAGGAACATTGTTGACACTTTTCAGCAAGTTGCAATCATGAAATACAGAAAAAAACAATTTTTCACAAACAAGGTCTAAATCATGTTTGACGCACTCTGTTAAGTACCATTTTTGCTGTACTGTTTAAACTCATGAAAGGAACATTGTTGACACTTTTCAGCAAGTTGCAATCATGTAATACAGAAATAAACAGTTTTTCACAAACAAGGTCAAAATCATGGAAGTACAATTTTGCTGTACTGCTTAATCAGGATGATAGAAACACTGTTGACACTTTTCAGCAAGTTGTAATACAGAAATAAACAGTTTTTCAAAAACAAGGTCTCAGTCATGTTTGAGTCACTCTGTAAGTACCATTTTGCTGTACTGTTTAAGCTCGATGAAAGGAACATTGTTGACACTTTTCAGCAAGTTGCAATCATGAAATACAGAAAAAAACAATTTTTCACAAACAAGGTCTAAATCATGTTTGACGCACTCTGTAAGTACCATTTTTGCTGTACTGTTTATACTCATGAAAGGAACATTGTTGACACTTTTCAGCAAGTTGCAATCATGTAATACAGAAATAAACAGTTTTTCACAAACAAGGTCAAAATCATGGAAGTACAATTTTGCTGTACTGCTTAATCAGGATGATAGAAACACTGTTGACACTTTTCAGCAAGTTGTAATACAGAAATAAAGAGTTTTTCAAAAACAAGGTCTCAGTCATGTTTGAGTCACTCTGTAAGTACCATTTTGCTGTACTGTTTAAGCTCGATGAAATGAACATTGTTGACACTTTTCAGCAAGTTGCAATCATTTAATACAGAAATAAACCGATTTTCACAAACAAGGTCTAAATCATGTATGTACAATTTTGCTGTACTGCTTAATCAGGATGATAGAAACACTGTTGACACTTTTCAGCAAGTTGTAATATAGAAATAAACAGTTTTTCACAAACAAGGTCTAAATAATGTTTGATGCACTCTGTAAGTACCATTTTTGCTGTACTGTTTAAACTCGATGAAAGGAACATTGTTGACACTTTTCAGCAAGTTGCAATCATGAAATACAGAAATAAAGAGTTTCTCACAAACAAGGTCTAAATCAGGTAAGTACATTTTTGCTGTACTGCTTAATCAGGATGATAGAAACACTGTTGACACTTTTCAGCAAGTTGTAATACAGAAATAAACA
This sequence comes from Salmo salar, assembly GCF_965601325.2. NCBI lineage: Eukaryota > Metazoa > Chordata > Actinopteri > Salmoniformes > Salmonidae > Salmo > Salmo salar. Next base: position 36,099,841 of record NC_138297.1, on the reverse strand, counting down.
GTTTTTCAAAAACAAGGTCTCAGTCATGTTTGAGTCACTCTGTAAGTACCATTTTGCTGTACTGTTTAAGCTCGATGAAAGGAACATTGTTGACACTTTTCAGCAAGTTGCAATCATGTAATACAGAAATAAACAGTTTTTCAAAAACAAGGTCTAAATCATGTTTGATGCACTATGTATTTTCAATTTTTGCTGTACTGTTTAAGCTCGATGAAAGGAACATTGTTGACACTTTTCAGCAAGTTGCAATCATGAAATACAGAAAAAAACAATTTTTCACAAACAAGGTCTAAATCATGTTTGATGCACTAAGGAAGTTCCATTTTTGCTGTACTGTTTAAACTCGATGAAAGGAACATTGTTGACACTTTTCAGCAAGTTGCAATCATGTAATACAGAAATAAACCGTTTTTCAAAAACAAGGTCAAAATCATGTAAGTACAATTTTGCTGTACTGCTTAATCAGGATGATAGAAACACTGTTGACACTTTTCAGCAAGTTGTAATACAGAAATAAACAGTTTTTCAAAAACAAGGTCTCAGTCATGTTTGAGTCACTCTGTAAGTACCATTTTGCTGTACTGTTTAAGCTCGATGAAAGGAACATTGTTGACACTTTTCAGCAAGTTGCAATCATGAAATACAGAAAAAAACAATTTTTCACAAACAAGGTCTAAATCATGTTTGACGCACTCTGTAAGTACCATTTTTGCTGTACTGTTTAAACTCGATGAAAGGAACATTGTTGACACTTTTCAGCAAGTTGCAATCATGTAATACAGAAATAAACAGTTTTTCACAAACAAGGTCAAAATCATGGAAGTACAATTTTGCTGTACTGCTTAATCAGGATGATAGAAACACTGTTGACACTTTTCAGCAAGTTGTAATACAGAAATAAACAGTTTTTCAAAAACAAGGTCTCAGTCATGTTTGAGTCACTCTGTAAGTACCATTTTGCTGTACTGTTTAAGCTCGATGAAAGGAACATTGTTGACACTTTTCAGCAAGTTGCAATCATGAAATACTGAAAAAAAGAGTTTCTCACAAACAAGGTCTAAATCATGTTTGATGCACTCTGTAAGTTCATTTTTTGCTGTACTGTTTAAACTCGATGAAAGGAACATTGTTGACACTTTTCAGCAAGTTGCAATCATGTAATACAGAAATAAACCGATTTTCACAAACAAGGTCTAAATCATGTATGTACAATTTTGCTGTACTGCTTAATCAGGATGATAGAAACACTGTTGACACTTTTCAGCAAGTTGTAATATAGAAATAAACAGTTTTTCACAAACAAGGTCTAAATAATGTTTGATGCACTCTGTAAGTACCATTTTTGCTGTACTGTTTAAACTCGATGAAAGGAACATTGTTGACACTTTTCAGCAAGTTGCAATCATGAAATACAGAAATAAAGAGTTTCTCACAAACAAGGTCTAAATCAGGTAAGTACAATTTTGCTGTACTGCTTAATCAGGATGATAGAAACACTGTTGACACTTTTCAGCAAGTTGTAATACAGAAATAAACAGTTTTTCAAAAACAAGGTCTCAGTCATGTTTGAGTCACTCTGTAAGTACCATTTTGCTGTACTGTTTAAGCTCGATGAAAGGAACATTGTTGACACTTTTCAGCAAGTTGCAATCATGAAATACAGAAATAAAGAGTTTCTCACAAACAAGGTCTAAATCATGTTTGATGCACTCTGTAAGTTCAATTTTTGCTGTACTGTTTAAACTCGATGAAAGGAACACTGTTGACACTTTTCAGCAAGTTGCAATCATGTAATACAGAAATAAACAGTTTTTCAAAAACAAGGTCTCAGTCATGTTTGAGTCACTCTGTAAGTACCATTTTGCTGTACTGTTTAAGCTCGATGAAAGGAACATTGTTGACACTTTTCAGCAAGTTGCAATCATGAAATACAGAAAAAAACAATTTTTCACAAACAAGGTCTAAATCATGTTTGACGCACTCTGTAAGTACCATTTTTGCTGTACTGTTTAAACTCATGAAAGGAACATTGTTGACACTTTTCAGCAAGTTGCAATCATGTAATACAGAAATAAACAGTTTTTCACAAACAAGGTCAAAATCATGGAAGTACAATTTTGCTGTACTGCTTAATCAGGATGATAGAAACACTGTTGACACTTTTCAGCAAGTTGTAATACAGAAATAAACAGTTTTTCAAAAACAAGGTCTCAGTCATGTTTGAGTCACTCTGTAAGTACCATTTTGCTGTACTGTTTAAGCTCGATGAAAGGAACATTGTTGACACTTTTCAGCAAGTTGCAATCATGAAATACAGAAAAAAACAATTTTTCACAAACAAGGTCTAAATCATGTTTGACGCACTCTGTAAGTACCATTTTTGCTGTACTGTTTAAACTCGATGAAAGGAACATTGTTGACACTTTTCAGCAAGTTGCAATCATGTAATACAGAAATAAACAGTTTTTCACAAACAAGGTCAAAATCATGGAAGTACAATTTTGCTGTACTGCTTAATCAGGATGATAGAAACACTGTTGACACTTTTCAGCAAGTTGTAATACAGAAATAAACAGTTTTTCAAAAACAAGGTCTCAGTCATGTTTGAGTCACTCTGTAAGTACCATTTTGCTGTACTGTTTAAGCTCGATGAAAGGAACATTGTTGACACTTTTCAGCAAGTTGCAATCATGAAATACAGAAAAAAAAAAAAATTCACAAACAAGGTCTAAATCATGTTTGACGCACTCTGTAAGTACCATTTTTGCTGTACTGTTTAAACTCGATGAAAGGAACATTGTTGACACTTTTCAGCAAGTTGCAATCATGTAATACAGAAATAAACAGTTTTTCACAAACAAGGTCAAAATCATGGAAGTACAATTTTGCTGTACTGCTTAATCAGGATGATAGAAACACTGTTGACACTTTTCAGCAAGTTGTAATACAGAAATAAACAGTTTTTCAAAAACAAGGTCTCAGTCATGTTTGAGTCACTCTGTAAGTACCATTTTGCTGTACTGTTTAAGCTCGATGAAAGGAACATTGTTGACACTTTTCAGCAAGTTGCAATCATGAAATACAGAAATAAAGAGTTTCTCACAAACAAGGTCTAAATCATGTTTGATGCACTCTGTAAGTTCAATTTTTGCTGTACTGTTTAAACTCGATGAAAGGAACACTGTTGACACTTTTCAGCAAGTTGCAATCATGTAATACAGAAATGAACAGTTTTTCAAAAACAAGGTCTAAGTCATGTTTGAGTCACTCTGTAAGTACCATTTTTGCTGTACTGTTTAAACTCGATGAAAGGAACATTGTTGACACTTTTCAGCAAGTTGCAATCATGTAATACAGAAATAAACCGATTTTCACAAACAAGGTCTAAATCATGTATGTACAATTTTGCTGTACTGCTTAATCAGGATGATAGAAACACTGTTGACACTTTTCAGCAAGTTGTAATATAGAAATAAACAGTTTTTCACAAACAAGGTCTAAATAATGTTTGATGCACTCTGTAAGTACCATTTTTGCTGTACTGTTTAAACTCGATGAAAGGAACATTGTTGACACTTTTCAGCAAGTTGCAATCATGAAATACAGAAAAAAACAATTTTTCACAAACAAGGTCTAAATCATGTTTGACGCACTCTGTAAGTACCATTTTTGCTGTACTGTTTAAACTCGATGAAAGGAACATTGTTGACACTTTTCAGCAAGTTGCAATCATGTAATACAGAAATAAACAGTTTTTCACAAACAAGGTCAAAATCATGGAAGTACAATTTTGCTGTACTGCTTAATCAGGATGATAGAAACACTGTTGACACTTTTCAGCAAGTTGTAATACAGAAATAAACAGTTTTTCAAAAACAAGGTCTCAGTCATGTTTGAGTCACTCTGTAAGTACCATTTTGCTGTACTGTTTAAGCTCGATGAAAGGAACATTGTTGACACTTTTCAGCAAGTTGCAATCATGTAATACAGAAATAAACAGTTTTTCAAAAACAAGGTCTCAGTCATGTTTGAGTCACTCTGTAAGTACCATTTTGCTGTACTGTTTAAGCTCGATGAAAGGAACATTGTTGACACTTTTCAGCAAGTTGCAATCATGAAATACAGAAATAAAGAGTTTCTCACAAACAAGGTCTAAATCATGTTTGATGCACTCTGTAAGTTCAATTTTTGCTGTACTGTTTAAACTCGATGAAAGGAACACTGTTGACACTTTTCAGCAAGTTGCAATCATGTAATACAGAAATAAACAGTTTTTCAAAAACAAGGTCTCAGTCATGTTTGAGTCACTCTGTAAGTACCATTTTGCTGTACTGTTTAAGCTCGATGAAAGGAACATTGTTGACACTTTTCAGCAAGTTGCAATCATGAAATACAGAAAAAAACAATTTTTCACAAACAAGGTCTAAATCATGTTTGACGCACTCTGTAAGTACCATTTTTGCTGTACTGTTTAAACTCGATGAAAGGAACATTGTTGACACTTTTCAGCAAGTTGCAATCATGTAATACAGAAATAAACAGTTTTTCACAAACAAGGTCAAAATCATGGAAGTACAATTTTGCTGTACTGCTTAATCAGGATGATAGAAACACTGTTGACACTTTTCAGCAAGTTGTAATACAGAAATAAACAGTTTTTCAAAAACAAGGTCTCAGTCATGTTTGAGTCACTCTGTAAGTACCATTTTGCTGTACTGTTTAAGCTCGATGAAAGGAACATTGTTGACACTTTTCAGCAAGTTGCAATCATGAAATACAGAAAAAAACAATTTTTCACAAACAAGGTCTAAATCATGTTTGACGCACTCTGTAAGTACCATTTTTGCTGTACTGTTTAAACTCGATGAAAGGAACATTGTTGACACTTTTCAGCAAGTTGCAATCATGTAATACAGAAATAAACAGTTTTTCACAAACAAGGTCAAAATCATGGAAGTACAATTTTGCTGTACTGCTTAATCAGGATGATAGAAACACTGTTGACACTTTTCAGCAAGTTGTAATACAGAAATAAACAGTTTTTCAAAAACAAGGTCTCAGTCATGTTTGAGTCACTCTGTAAGTACCATTTTGCTGTACTGTTTAAGCTCGATGAAAGGAACATTGTTGACACTTTTCAGCAAGTTGCAATCATGAAATACAGAAAAAAACAATTTTTCACAAACAAGGTCTAAATCATGTTTGACGCACTCTGTAAGTACCATTTTTGCTGTACTGTTTAAACTCGATGAAAGGAACATTGTTGACACTTTTCAGCAAGTTGCAATCATGTAATACAGAAATAAACAGTTTTTCACAAACAAGGTCAAAATCATGGAAGTACAATTTTGCTGTACTGCTTAATCAGGATGATAGAAACACTGTTGACACTTTTCAGCAAGTTGTAATACAGAAATAAACAGTTTTTCAAAAACAAGGTCTCAGTCATGTTTGAGTCACTCTGTAAGTACCATTTTGCTGTACTGTTTAAGCTCGATGAAAGGAACATTGTTGACACTTTTCAGCAAGTTGCAATCATGTAATACAGAAATAAACAGTTTTTCAAAAACAAGGTCTCAGTCATGTTTGAGTCACTCTGTAAGTACCATTTTGCTGTACTGTTTAAGCTCGATGAAAGGAACATTGTTGACACTTTTCAGCAAGTTGCAATCATGAAATACAGAAATAAAGAGTTTCTCACAAACAAGGTCTAAATCATGGAAGTACAATTTTGCTGTACTGCTTAATCAGGATGATAGAAACACTGTTGACACTTTTCAGCAAGTTGTAATACAGAAATAAACAGTTTTTCAAAAACAAGGTCTCAGTCATGTTTGAGTCACTCTGTAAGTACCATTTTGCTGTACTGTTTAAGCTCGATGAAAGGAACATTGTTGACACTTTTCAGCAAGTTGCAATCATGAAATACAGAAAAAAACAATTTTTCACAAACAAGGTCTAAATCATGTTTGACGCACTCTGTAAGTACCATTTTTGCTGTACTGTTTAAACTCGATGAAAGGAACATTGTTGACACTTTTCAGCAAGTTGCAATCATGTAATACAGAAATAAACAGTTTTTCACAAACAAGGTCAAAATCATGGAAGTACAATTTTGCTGTACTGCTTAATCAGGATGATAGAAACACTGTTGACACTTTTCAGCAAGTTGTAATACAGAAATAAACAGTTTTTCAAAAACAAGGTCTCAGTCATGTTTGAGTCACTCTGTAAGTACCATTTTGCTGTACTGTTTAAGCTCGATGAAAGGAACATTGTTGACACTTTTCAGCAAGTTGCAATCATGAAATACAGAAAAAAACAATTTTTCACAAACAAGGTCTAAATCATGTTTGACGCACTCTGTAAGTACCATTTTTGCTGTACTGTTTAAACTCGATGAAAGGAACATTGTTGACACTTTTCAGCAAGTTGCAATCATGTAATACAGAAATAAACAGTTTTTCACAAACAAGGTCAAAATCATGGAAGTACAATTTTGCTGTACTGCTTAATCAGGATGATAGAAACACTGTTGACACTTTTCAGCAAGTTGTAATACAGAAATAAACAGTTTTTCAAAAACAAGGTCTCAGTCATGTTTGAGTCACTCTGTAAGTACCATTTTGCTGTACTGTTTAAGCTCGATGAAAGGAACATTGTTGACACTTTTCAGCAAGTTGCAATCATGTAATACAGAAATAAACAGTTTTTCAAAAACAAGGTCTCAGTCATGTTTGAGTCACTCTGTAAGTACCATTTTGCTGTACTGTTTAAGCTCGATGAAAGGAACATTGTTGACACTTTTCAGCAAGTTGCAATCATGAAATACAGAAATAAAGAGTTTCTCACAAACAAGGTCTAAATCATGTTTGATGCACTCTGTAAGTTCAATTTTTGCTGTACTGTTTAAACTCGATGAAAGGAACACTGTTGACACTTTTCAGCAAGTTGCAATCATGTAATACAGAAATAAACAGTTTTTCAAAAACAAGGTCTCAGTCATGTTTGAGTCACTCTGTAAGTACCATTTTGGTGTACTGTTTAAGCTCGATGAAAGAAACATTGTTGACACTTTTCAGCAAGTTGCAATCATGAAATACAGAAAAAAACAATTTTTCACAAACAAGGTCTAAATCATGTTTGACGCACTCTGTTAAGTACCATTTTTGCTGTACTGTTTAAACTCATGAAAGGAACATTGTTGACACTTTTCAGCAAGTTGCAATCATGTAATACAGAAATAAACAGTTTTTCACAAACAAGGTCAAAATCATGGAAGTACAATTTTGCTGTACTGCTTAATCAGGATGATAGAAACACTGTTGACACTTTTCAGCAAGTTGTAATACAGAAATAAACAGTTTTTCAAAAACAAGGTCTCAGTCATGTTTGAGTCACTCTGTAAGTACCATTTTGCTGTACTGTTTAAGCTCGATGAAAGGAACATTGTTGACACTTTTCAGCAAGTTGCAATCATGTAATACAGAAATAAACCGATTTTCACAAACAAGGTCTAAATCATGTATGTACAATTTTGCTGTACTGCTTAATCAGGATGATAGAAACACTGTTGACACTTTTCAGCAAGTTGTAATATAGAAATAAACAGTTTTTCACAAACAAGGTCTAAATAATGTTTGATGCACTCTGTAAGTACCATTTTTGCTGTACTGTTTAAACTCGATGAAAGGAACATTGTTGACACTTTTCAGAAAGTTGCAATCATGAAATACAGAAATAAAGAGTTTCTCACAAACAAGGTCTAAATCAGGTAAGTACATTTTTGCTGTACTGCTTAATCAGGATGATAGAAACACTGTTGACACTTTTCAGCAAGTTGTAATACAGAAATAAACAGTTTTTCAAAAACAAGGTCTCAGTCATGTTTGAGTCACTCTGTAAGTACCATTTTGCTGTACTGTTTAAGCTCGATGAAAGGAACATTGTTGACACTTTTCAGCAAGTTGCAATCATGTAATACAGAAATAAACAGTTTTTCAAAAACAAGGTCTAAATCATGTTTGATGCACTATGTATTTTCAATTTTTGCTGTACTGTTTAAGCTCGATGAAAGGAACATTGTTGACACTTTTCAGCAAGTTGCAATCATGAAATACAGAAAAAAACAATTTTTCACAAACAAGGTCTAAATCATGTTTGATGCACTAAGGAAGTTCCATTTTTGCTGTACTGTTTAAACTCGATGAAAGGAACATTGTTGACACTTTTCAGCAAGTTGCAATCATGTAATACAGAAATAAACCGTTTTTCAAAAACAAGGTCAAAATCATGTAAGTACAATTTTGCTGTACTGCTTAATCAGGATGATAGAAGCACTGTTGACACTTTTCAGCAAGTTGTAATACAGAAATAAACAGTTTTTCAAAAACAAGGTCTCAGTCATGTTTGAGTCACTCTGTAAGTACCATTTTGCTGTACTGTTTAAGCTCGATGAAAGGAACATTGTTGACACTTTTCAGCAAGTTGCAATCATGAAATACAGAAAAAAACAATTTTTCACAAACAAGGTCTAAATCATGTTTGACGCACTCTGTAAGTACCATTTTTGCTGTACTGTTTAAACTCGATGAAAGGAACATTGTTGACACTTTTCAGCAAGTTGCAATCATGTAATACAGAAATAAACAGTTTTTCACAAACAAGGTCAAAATCATGGAAGTACAATTTTGCTGTACTGCTTAATCAGGATGATAGAAACACTGTTGACACTTTTCAGCAAGTTGTAATACAGAAATAAACAGTTTTTCAAAAACAAGGTCTCAGTCATGTTTGAGTCACTCTGTAAGTAACATTTTGCTGTACTGTTTAAGCTCGATGAAAGGAACATTGTTGACACTTTTCAGCAAGTTGCAATCATGTAATACAGAAATAAACAGTTTTTCAAAAACAAGGTCTCAGTCATGTTTGAGTCACTCTGTAAGTACCATTTTGCTGTACTGTTTAAACTCGATGAAAGGAACATTGTTGACACTTTTCAGCAAGTTGCAATCATGAAATACAGAAATAAAGAGTTTCTCACAAACAAGGTCTAAATCATGTTTGATGCACTCTGTAAGTTCAATTTTTGCTGTACTGTTTAAACTCGATGAAAGGAACACTGTTGACACTTTTCAGCAAGTTGCAATCATGTAATACAGAAATGAACAGTTTTTCAAAAACAAGGTCTAAGTCATGTTTGAGTCACTCTGTAAGTACCATTTTGCTGTACTGTTTAAGCTCAATGAAAGAAACATTGTTGACACTTTTCAGCAAGTTGCAAACATGTAATACAGAAATAAACAGTTTTTCACAAACAAGGTCAAAATCATGGAAGTACAATTTTGCTGTACTGCTTAATCAGGATGATAGAAACACTGTTGACACTTTTCAGCAAGTTGTAATACAGAAATAAACAGTTTTTCAAAAACAAGGTCTCAGTCATGTTTGAGTCACTCTGTAAGTACCATTTTGCTGTACTGTTTAAGCTCGATGAAAGGAACATTGTTGACACTTTTCAGCAAGTTGCAATCATGAAATACAGAAAAAAACAATTTTTCACAAACAAGGTCTAAATCATGTTTGACGCACTCTGTAAGTACCATTTTTGCTGTACTGTTTAAACTCGATGAAAGGAACATTGTTGACACTTTTCAGCAAGTTGCAATCATGTAATACAGAAATAAACAGTTTTTCACAAACAAGGTCAAAATCATGGAAGTACAATTTTGCTGTACTGCTTAATCAGGATGATAGAAACACTGTTGACACTTTTCAGCAAGTTGTAATACAGAAATAAACAGTTTTTCAAAAACAAGGTCTCAGTCATGTTTGAGTCACTCTGTAAGTACCATTTTGCTGTACTGTTTAAGCTCGATGAAAGGAACATTGTTGACACTTTTCAGCAAGTTGCAATCATGAAATACAGAAATGAACAATTTTTCACAAACAAGGTCTAAATCATGTTTGACGCACTCTGTAAGTACCATTTTTGCTGTATTGTTTAAACTCGATGAAAGGAACATTGTTGACACTTTTCAGCAAGTTGCAATCATGTAATACAGAAATAAACAGTTTTTCACAAACAAGGTCAAAATCATGGAAGTACAATTTTGCTGTACTGCTTAATCAGGATGACAGAAACACTGTTGACACTTTTCAGCAAGTTGTAATACAGAAATAAACAGTTTTTCACAAACAAGGTCTAAATAATGTTTGATGCACTCTGTACCATTTTTGCTGTACTGTTTAAACTCGATGAAAGGAACATTGTTGACACTTTTCAGCAAGTTGCAATCATGTAATACAGAAAAAAACAATTTTTCACAAACAAGGTCTAAGTCATGTAAGTACAATTTTGCTGTACAGCTTAATCAGGATGATAGAAACACTGTTGACACTTTTCAGCAAGTTGTAATACAGAAATAAACAGTTTTTCAAAAACAAGGTCTAAGTCATGTTTGAGTCACTCTGTAAGTACCATTTTGCTGTACTGTTTAAGCTCGATGAAAGGAACATTGTTGACACTTTTCAGCAAGTTGCAATCATGAAATACTGAAAAAAAGAGTTTCTCACAAACAAGGTCTAAATCATGTTTGATGCACTCTGTAAGTTCATTTTTTGCTGTACTGTTTAAACTCGATGAAAGGAACATTGTTGACACTTTTCAGCAAGTTGCAATCATGTAATACAGAAATAAACCGATTTTCACAAACAAGGTCTAAATCATGTATGTACAATTTTGCTGTACTGCTTAATCAGGATGATAGAAACACTGTTGACACTTTTCAGCAAGTTGTAATATAGAAATAAACAGTTTTTCACAAACAAGGTCTAAATAATGTTTGATGCACTCTGTAAGTACCATTTTTGCTGTACTGTTTAAACTCGATGAAAGGAACATTGTTGACACTTTTCAGCAAGTTGCAATCATGAAATACAGAAATAAAGAGTTTCTCACAAACAAGGTCTAAATCAGGTAAGTACAATTTTGCTGTACTGCTTAATCAGGATGATAGAAACACTGTTGACACTTTTCAGCAAGTTGTAATACAGAAATAAACAGTTTTTCAAAAACAAGGTCTCAGTCATGTTTGAGTCACTCTGTAAGTACCATTTTGCTGTACTGTTTAAGCTCGATGAAAGGAACATTGTTGACACTTTTCAGCAAGTTGCAATCATGAAATACAGAAAAAAACAATTTTTCACAAACAAGGTCTAAATCATGTTTGACGCACTCTGTAAGTACCATTTTTGCTGTACTGTTTAAACTCGATGAAAGGAACATTGTTGACACTTTTCAGCAAGTTGCAATCATGTAATACAGAAATAAACAGTTTTTCACAAACAAGGTCAAAATCATGGAAGTACAATTTTGCTGTACTGCTTAATCAGGATGACAGAAACACTGTTGACACTTTTCAGCAAGTTGTAATACAGAAATAAACAGTTTTTCACAAACAAGGTCTAAATCATGTTTGATGCACTCTGTAAGTACCATTTTTGCTGTACTGTTTAAACTCGATGAAAGGAACATTGTTGACACTTTTCAGCAAGTTGCAATCATGTAATACAGAAAAAAACAAATTTTCACAAACAAGGTCTAAATCATGTAAGTACAATTTTGCTGTACTGCTTAATCAGGATGATAGAAACACTGTTGACACTTTTCAGCAAGTTGTAATACAGAAATAAACAGTTTTTCAAAAACAAGGTCTAAGTCATGTTTGAGTCACTCTGTAAGTACCATTTTGCTGTACTGTTTAAGCTCGATGAAAGGAACATTGTTGACACTTTTCAGCAAGTTGCAATCATGAAATACTGAAAAAAAGAGTTTCTCACAAACAAGGTCTAAATCATGTTTGATGCACTCTGTAAGTTCATTTTTTGCTGTACTGTTTAAACTCGATGAAAGGAACATTGTTGACACTTTTCAGCAAGTTGCAATCATGTAATACAGAAATAAACCGATTTTCACAAACAAGGTCTAAATCATGTATGTACAATTTTGCTGTACTGCTTAATCAGGATGATAGAAACACTGTTGACACTTTTCAGCAAGTTGTAATATAGAAATAAACAGTTTTTCACAAACAAGGTCTAAATAATGTTTGATGCACTCTGTAAGTACCATTTTTGCTGTACTGTTTAAACTCGATGAAAGGAACATTGTTGACACTTTTCAGCAAGTTGCAATCATGAAATACAGAAATAAAGAGTTTCTCACAAACAAGGTCTAAATCAGGTAAGTACAATTTTGCTGTACTGCTTAATCAGGATGATAGAAACACTGTTGACACTTTTCAGCAAGTTGTAATACAGAAATAAACAGTTTTTCAAAAACAAGGTCTCAGTCATGTTTGAGTCACTCTGTAAGTACCATTTTGCTGTACTGTTTAAGCTCGATGAAAGGAACATTGTTGACACTTTTCAGCAAGTTGCAATCATGAAATACAGAAAAAAACAATTTTTCACAAACAAGGTCTAAATCATGTTTGACGCACTCTGTAAGTACCATTTTTGCTGTATTGTTTAAACTCGATGAAAGGAACATTGTTGACACTTTTCAGCAAGTTGCAATCATGTAATACAGAAATAAACAGTTTTTCACAAACAAGGTCAAAATCATGGAAGTACAATTTTGCTGTACTGCTTAATCAGGATGACAGAAACACTGTTGACACTTTTCAGCAAGTTGTAATACAGAAATAAACAGTTTTTCACAAACAAGGTCTAAATAATGTTTGATGCACTCTGTACCATTTTTGCTGTACTGTTTAAACTCGATGAAAGGAACATTGTTGACACTTTTCAGCAAGTTGCAATCATGTAATACAGAAAAAAACAATTTTTCACAAACAAGGTCTAAGTCATGTAAGTACAATTTTGCTGTACAGCTTAATCAGGATGATAGAAACACTGTTGACACTTTTCAGCAAGTTGTAATACAGAAATAAACAGTTTTTCAAAAACAAGGTCTAAGTCATGTTTGAGTCACTCTGTAAGTAACATTTTGCTGTACTGTTTAAGCTCGATGAAAGGAACATTGTTGACACTTTTCAGCAAGTTGCAATCATGAAATACTGAAAAAAAGAGTTTCTCACAAACAAGGTCTAAATCATGTTTGATGCACTCTGTAAGTTCATTTTTTGCTGTACTGTTTAAACTCGATGAAAGGAACATTGTTGACACTTTTCAGCAAGTTGCAATCATGTAATACAGAAATAAACCGATTTTCACAAACAAGGTCTAAATCATGTATGTACAATTTTGCTGTACTGCTTAATCAGGATGATAGAAACACTGTTGACACTTTTCAGCAAGTTGTAATATAGAAATAAACAGTTTTTCACAAACAAGGTCTAAATAATGTTTGATGCACTCTGTAAGTACCATTTTTGCTGTACTGTTTAAACTCGATGAAAGGAACATTGTTGACACTTTTCAGCAAGTTGCAATCATGAAATACAGAAATAAAGAGTTTCTCACAAACAAGGTCTAAATCAGGTAAGTACAATTTTGCTGTACTGCTTAATCAGGATGATAGAAACACTGTTGACACTTTTCAGCAAGTTGTAATACAGAAATAAACAGTTTTTCAAAAACAAGGTCTCAGTCATGTTTGAGTCACTCTGTAAGTACCATTTTGCTGTACTGTTTAAGCTCGATGAAAGGAACATTGTCGACACTTTTCAGCAAGTTGCAATCATGAAATACAGAAATAAAGAGTTTCTCACAAACAAGGTCTAAATCATGTTTGATGCACTCTGTAAGTTCAATTTTTGCTGTACTGTTTAAACTCGATGAAAGGAACACTGTTGACACTTTTCAGCAAGTTGCAATCATGTAATACAGAAATAAACAGTTTTTCAAAAACAAGGTCTCAGTCATGTTTGAGTCACTCTGTAAGTACCATTTTGCTGTACTGTTTAAGCTCGATGAAAGGAACATTGTTGACACTTTTCAGCAAGTTGCAATCATGAAATACAGAAAAAAACAATTTTTCACAAACAAGGTCTAAATCATGTTTGACGCACTCTGTAAGTACCATTTTTGCTGTACTGTTTAAACTCATGAAAGGAACATTGTTGACACTTTTCAGCAAGTTGCAATCATGTAATACAGAAATAAACAGTTTTTCACAAACAAGGTCAAAATCATGGAAGTACAATTTTGCTGTACTGCTTAATCAGGATGATAGAAACACTGTTGACACTTTTCAGCAAGTTGTAATACAGAAATAAACAGTTTTTCAAAAACAAGGTCTCAGTCATGTTTGAGTCACTCTGTAAGTACCATTTTGCTGTACTGTTTAAGCTCGATGAAAGGAACATTGTTGACACTTTTCAGCAAGTTGCAATCATGAAATACAGAAAAAAACAATTTTTCACAAACAAGGTCTAAATCATGTTTGACGCACTCTGTAAGTACCATTTTTGCTGTACTGTTTAAACTCGATGAAAGGAACATTGTTGACACTTTTCAGCAAGTTGCAATCATGTAATACAGAAATAAACAGTTTTTCACAAACAAGGTCAAAATCATGGAAGTACAATTTTGCTGTACTGCTTAATCAGGATGATAGAAACACTGTTGACACTTTTCAGCAAGTTGTAATACAGAAATAAACAGTTTTTCAAAAACAAGGTCTCAGTCATGTTTGAGTCACTCTGTAAGTACCATTTTGCTGTACTGTTTAAGCTCGATGAAAGGAACATTGTTGACACTTTTCAGCAAGTTGCAATCATGAAATACAGAAAAAAATTTTTTTTCACAAACAAGGTCTAAATCATGTTTGACGCACTCTGTAAGTACCATTTTTGCTGTACTGTTTAAACTCGATGAAAGGAACATTGTTGACACTTTTCAGCAAGTTGCAATCATGTAATACAGAAATAAACAGTTTTTCACAAACAAGGTCAAAATCATGGAAGTACAATTTTGCTGTACTGCTTAATCAGGATGATAGAAACACTGTTGACACTTTTCAGCAAGTTGTAATACAGAAATAAACAGTTTTTCAAAAACAAGGTCTCAGTCATGTTTGAGTCACTCTGTAAGTACAATTTTGCTGTACTGTTTAAGCTCGATGAAAGGAACATTGTTGACACTTTTCAGCAAGTTGCAATCATGAAATACAGAAATAAAGAGTTTCTCACAAACAAGGTCTAAATCATGTTTGATGCACTCTGTAAGTTCAATTTTTGCTGTACTGTTTAAACTCGATGAAAGGAACACTGTTGACACTTTTCAGCAAGTTGCAATCATGTAATACAGAAATGAACAGTTTTTCAAAAACAAGGTCTAAGTCATGTTTGAGTCACTCTGTAAGTACCATTTTGCTGTACTGTTTAAGCTCAATGAAAGAAACATTGTTGACACTTTTCAGCAAGTTGCAATCATGTAATACAGAAATAAACAGTTTTTCACAAACAAGGTCAAAATCATGGAATTACAATTTTGCTGTACTGCTTAATCAGGATGATAGAAACACTGTTGACACTTTTCAGCAAGTTGTAATACAGAAATAAACAGTTTTTCAAAAACAAGGTCTCAGTCATGTTTGAGTCACTCTGTAAGTACCATTTTGCTGTACTGTTTAAGCTCGATGAAAGGAACATTGTTGACACTTTTCAGCAAGTTGCAATCATGAAATACAGAAAAAAACAATTTTTCACAAACAAGGTCTAAATCATGTTTGACGCACTCTGTAAGTACCATTTTTGCTGTACTGTTTAAACTCGATGAAAGGAACATTGTTGACACTTTTCAGCAAGTTGCAATCATGTAATACAGAAATAAACAGTTTTTCACAAACAAGGTCAAAATCATGGAAGTACAATTTTGCTGTACTGCTTAATCAGGATGATAGAAACACTGTTGACACTTTTCAGCAAGTTGTAATACAGAAATAAACAGTTTTTCAAAAACAAGGTCTCAGTCATGTTTGAGTCACTCTGTAAGTACCATTTTGCTGTACTGTTTAAGCTCGATGAAAGGAACATTGTTGACACTTTTCAGCAAGTTGCAATCATGTAATACAGAAATAAACAGTTTTTCAAAAACAAGGTCTCAGTCATATTTGAGTCACTCTGTAAGTACCATTTTGCTGTACTGTTTAAGCTCGATGAAAGGAACATTGTTGACACTTTTCAGCAAGTTGCAATCATGAAATACAGAAATAAAGAGTTTCTCACAAACAAGGTCTAAATCATGTTTGATGCACTCTGTAAGTTCAATTTTTGCTGTACTGTTTAAACTCGATGAAAGGAACACTGTTGACACTTTTCAGCAAGTTGCAATCATGTAATACAGAAATAAACAGTTTTTCAAAAACAAGGTCTCAGTCATGTTTGAGTCACTCTGTAAGTACCATTTTGCTGTACTGTTTAAGCTCGATGAAAGGAACATTGTTGACACTTTTCAGCAAGTTGCAATCATGAAATACAGAAAAAAACAATTTTTCACAAACAAGGTCTAAATCATGTTTGACGCACTCTGTAAGTACCATTTTTGCTGTACTGTTTAAACTCGATGAAAGGAACATTGTTGACACTTTTCAGCAAGTTGCAATCATGTAATACAGAAACAAACAGTTTTTCACAAACAAGGTCAAAATCATGGAAGTACAATTTTGCTGTACTGCTTAATCAGGATGATAGAAACACTGTTGACACTTTTCAGCAAGTTGTAATACAGAAATAAACAGTTTTTCAAAAACAAGGTCTCAGTCATGTTTGAGTCACTCTGTAAGTACCATTTTGCTGTACTGTTTAAGCTCGATGAAAGGAACATTGTTGACACTTTTCAGCAAGTTGCAATCATGAAATACAGAAAAAAACAATTTTTCACAAACAAGGTCTAAATCATGTTTGACGCACTCTGTAAGTACCATTTTTGCTGTACTGTTTAAACTCGATGAAAGGAACATTGTTGACACTTTTCAGCAAGTTGCAATCATGTAATACAGAAATAAACAGTTTTTCACAAACAAGGTCAAAATCATGGAAGTACAATTTTGCTGTACTGCTTAATCAGGATGATAGAAACACTGTTGACACTTTTCAGCAAGTTGTAATACAGAAATAAACAGTTTTTCAAAAACAAGGTCTCAGTCATGTTTGAGTCACTCTGTAAGTACCATTTTGCTGTACTGTTTAAGCTCGATGAAAGGAACATTGTTGACACTTTTCAGCAAGTTGCAATCATGTAATACAGAAATAAACAGTTTTTCAAAAACAAGGTCTCAGTCATGTTTGAGTCACTCTGTAAGTACCATTTTGCTGTACTGTTTAAGCTCGATGAAAGGAACATTGTTGACACTTTTCAGCAAGTTGCAATCATGAAATACAGAAATAAAGAGTTTCTCACAAACAAGGTCTAAATCATGTTTGATGCACTCTGTAAGTTCAATTTTTGCTGTACTGTTTAAACTCGATGAAAGGAACACTGTTGACACTTTTCAGCAAGTTGCAATCATGTAATACAGAAATAAACAGTTTTTCAAAAACAAGGTCTCAGTCATGTTTGAGTCACTCTGTAAGTACCATTTTGCTGTACTGTTTAAGCTCGATGAAAGGAACATTGTTGACACTTTTCAGCAAGTTGCAATCATGTAATACAGAAATAAACAGTTTTTCACAAACAAGGTCAAAATCATGGAAGTACAATTTTGCTGTACTGCTTAATCAGGATGATAGAAACACTGTTGACACTTTTCAGCAAGTTGTAATACAGAAATAAACAGTTTTTCAAAAACAAGGTCTCAGTCATGTTTGAGTCACTCTGTAAGTACCATTTTGCTGTACTGTTTAAGCTCGATGAAAGGAACATTGTTGACACTTTTCAGCAAGTTGCAATCATGTAATACAGAAATAAACAGTTTTTCAAAAACAAGGTCTCAGTCATGTTTGAGTCACTCTGTAAGTACCATTTTGCTGTACTGTTTAAGCTCGATGAAAGGAACATTGTTGACACTTTTCAGCAAGTTGCAATCATGAAATACAGAAATAAAGAGTTTCTCACAAACAAGGTCTAAATCATGTTTGATGCACTCTGTAAGTTCAATTTTTGCTGTACTGTTTAAACTCGATGAAAGGAACACTGTTGACACTTTTCAGCAAGTTGCAATCATGTAATACAGAAATAAACAGTTTTTCAAAAACAAGGTCTCAGTCATGTTTGAGTCACTCTGTAAGTACCATTTTGCTGTACTGTTTAAGCTCGATGAAAGGAACATTGTTGACACTTTTCAGCAAGTTGCAATCATGTAATACAGAAATAAACAGTTTTTCACAAACAAGGTCAAAATCATGGAAGTACAATTTTGCTGTACTGCTTAATCAGGATGATAGAAACACTGTTGACACTTTTCAGCAAGTTGTAATACAGAAATAAACAGTTTTTCAAAAACAAGGTCTCAGTCATGTTTGAGTCACTCTGTAAGTACCATTTTGCTGTACTGTTTAAGCTCGATGAAAGGAACATTGTTGACACTTTTCAGCAAGTTGCAATCATGTAATACAGAAATAAACAGTTTTTCAAAAACAAGGTCTCAGTCATGTTTGAGTCACTCTGTAAGTACCATTTTGCTGTACTGTTTAAGCTCGATGAAAGGAACATTGTTGACACTTTTCAGCAAGTTGCAATCATGAAATACAGAAATAAAGAGTTTCTCACAAACAAGGTCTAAATCATGTTTGATGCACTCTGTAAGTTCAATTTTTGCTGTACTGTTTAAACTCGATGAAAGGAACACTGTTGACACTTTTCAGCAAGTTGCAATCATGTAATACAGAAATAAACAGTTTTTCAAAAACAAGGTCTCAGTCATGTTTGAGTCACTCTGTAAGTACCATTTTGCTGTACTGTTTAAGCTCGATGAAAGGAACATTGTTGACACTTTTCAGCAAGTTGCAATCATGAAATACAGAAAAAAACAATTTTTCACAAACAAGGTCTAAATCATGTTTGACGCACTCTGTAAGTACCATTTTTGCTGTACTGTTTAAACTCATGAAAGGAACATTGTTGACACTTTTCAGCAAGTTGCAATCATGTAATACAGAAATAAACAGTTTTTCACAAACAAGGTCAAAATCATGGAAGTACAATTTTGCTGTACTGCTTAATCAGGATGATAGAAACACTGTTGACACTTTTCAGCAAGTTGTAATACAGAAATAAACAGTTTTTCAAAAACAAGGTCTCAGTCATGTTTGAGTCACTCTGTAAGTACCATTTTGCTGTACTGTTTAAGCTCGATGAAAGGAACATTGTTGACACTTTTCAGCAAGTTGCAATCATGAAATACAGAAAAAAACAATTTTTCACAAACAAGGTCTAAATCATGTTTGACGCACTCTGTAAGTACCATTTTTGCTGTACTGTTTAAACTCGATGAAAGGAACATTGTTGACACTTTTCAGCAAGTTGCAATCATGTAATACAGAAATAAACAGTTTTTCACAAACAAGGTCAAAATCATGGAAGTACAATTTTGCTGTACTGCTTAATCAGGATGATAGAAACACTGTTGACACTTTTCAGCAAGTTGTAATACAGAAATAAACAGTTTTTCAAAAACAAGGTCTCAGTCATGTTTGAGTCACTCTGTAAGTACCATTTTGCTGTACTGTTTAAGCTCGATGAAAGGAACATTGTTGACACTTTTCAGCAAGTTGCAATCATGAAATACAGAAAAAAACAATTTTTCACAAACAAGGTCTAAATCATGTTTGACGCACTCTGTAAGTACCATTTTTGCTGTACTGTTTAAACTCGATGAAAGGAACATTGTTGACACTTTTCAGCAAGTTGCAATCATGTAATACAGAAATAAACAGTTTTTCACAAACAAGGTCAAAATCATGGAAGTACAATTTTGCTGTACTGCTTAATCAGGATGATAGAAACACTGTTGACACTTTTCAGCAAGTTGTAATACAGAAATAAACAGTTTTTCAAAAACAAGGTCTCAGTCATGTTTGAGTCACTCTGTAAGTACCATTTTGCTGTACTGTTTAAGCTCGATGAAAGGAACATTGTTGACACTTTTCAGCAAGTTGCAATCATGTAATACAGAAATAAACAGTTTTTCAAAAACAAGGTCTCAGTCATGTTTGAGTCACTCTGTAAGTACCATTTTGCTGTACTGTTTAAGCTCGATGAAAGGAACATTGTTGACACTTTTCAGCAAGTTGCAATCATGAAATACAGAAATAAAGAGTTTCTCACAAACAAGGTCTAAATCATGTTTGATGCACTCTGTAAGTTCAATTTTTGCTGTACTGTTTAAACTCGATGAAAGGAACACTGTTGACACTTTTCAGCAAGTTGCAATCATGTAATACAGAAATAAACAGTTTTTCAAAAACAAGGTCTCAGTCATGTTTGAGTCACTCTGTAAGTACCATTTTGGTGTACTGTTTAAGCTCGATGAAAGGAACATTGTTGACACTTTTCAGCAAGTTGCAATCATGAAATACAGAAAAAAACAATTTTTCACAAACAAGGTCTAAATCATGTTTGACGCACTCTGTTAAGTACCATTTTTGCTGTACTGTTTAAACTCATGAAAGGAACATTGTTGACACTTTTCAGCAAGTTGCAATCATGTAATACAGAAATAAACAGTTTTTCACAAACAAGGTCAAAATCATGGAAGTACAATTTTGCTGTACTGCTTAATCAGGATGATAGAAACACTGTTGACACTTTTCAGCAAGTTGTAATACAGAAATAAACAGTTTTTCAAAAACAAGGTCTCAGTCATGTTTGAGTCACTCTGTAAGTACCATTTTGCTGTACTGTTTAAGCTCGATGAAAGGAACATTGTTGACACTTTTCAGCAAGTTGCAATCATGAAATACAGAAAAAAACAATTTTTCACAAACAAGGTCTAAATCATGTTTGACGCACTCTGTAAGTACCATTTTTGCTGTACTGTTTATACTCATGAAAGGAACATTGTTGACACTTTTCAGCAAGTTGCAATCATGTAATACAGAAATAAACAGTTTTTCACAAACAAGGTCAAAATCATGGAAGTACAATTTTGCTGTACTGCTTAATCAGGATGATAGAAACACTGTTGACACTTTTCAGCAAGTTGTAATACAGAAATAAAGAGTTTTTCAAAAACAAGGTCTCAGTCATGTTTGAGTCACTCTGTAAGTACCATTTTGCTGTACTGTTTAAGCTCGATGAAATGAACATTGTTGACACTTTTCAGCAAGTTGCAATCATTTAATACAGAAATAAACCGATTTTCACAAACAAGGTCTAAATCATGTATGTACAATTTTGCTGTACTGCTTAATCAGGATGATAGAAACACTGTTGACACTTTTCAGCAAGTTGTAATATAGAAATAAACAGTTTTTCACAAACAAGGTCTAAATAATGTTTGATGCACTCTGTAAGTACCATTTTTGCTGTACTGTTTAAACTCGATGAAAGGAACATTGTTGACACTTTTCAGCAAGTTGCAATCATGAAATACAGAAATAAAGAGTTTCTCACAAACAAGGTCTAAATCAGGTAAGTACATTTTTGCTGTACTGCTTAATCAGGATGATAGAAACACTGTTGACACTTTTCAGCAAGTTGTAATACAGAAATAAACAGTTTTTCAAAAACAAGGTCTCAGTCATGTTTGAGTCACTCTGTAAGTACCATTTTGCTGTACTGTTTAAGCTCGATGAAAGGAACATTGTTGACACTTTTCAGCAAGTTGCAATCATGTAATACAGAAATAAACAGTTTTTCAAAAACAAGGTCTAAATCATGTTTGATGCACTATGTATTTTCAATTTTTGCTGTACTGTTTAAGCTCGATGAAAGGAACATTGTTGACACTTTTCAGCAAGTTGCAATCATGAAATACAGAAAAAAACAATTTTTCACAAACAAGGTCTAAATCATGTTTGATGCACTAAGGAAGTTCCATTTTTGCTGTACTGTTTAAACTCGATGAAAGGAACATTGTTGACACTTTTCAGCAAGTTGCAATCATGTAATACAGAAATAAACCGTTTTTCAAAAACAAGGTCAAAATCATGTAAGTACAATTTTGCTGTACTGCTTAATCAGGATGAT
Source organism: Salmo salar (assembly GCF_965601325.2). Lineage (NCBI taxonomy): Eukaryota > Metazoa > Chordata > Actinopteri > Salmoniformes > Salmonidae > Salmo > Salmo salar. The sequence goes on along the minus strand of NC_138297.1, from coordinate 36,077,743 downwards.
AGAAACACTGTTGACACTTTTCAGCAAGTTGTAATACAGAAATAAACAGTTTTTCAAAAACAAGGTCTCAGTCATGTTTGAGTCACTCTGTAAGTACCATTTTGCTGTACTGTTTAAGCTCGATGAAAGGAACATTGTTGACACTTTTCAGCAAGTTGCAATCATGAAATACAGAAAAAAACAATTTTTCACAAACAAGGTCTAAATCATGTTTGACGCACTCTGTAAGTACCATTTTTGCTGTACTGTTTAAACTCGATGAAAGGAACATTGTTGACACTTTTCAGCAAGTTGCAATCATGTAATACAGAAATAAACAGTTTTTCACAAACAAGGTCAAAATCATGGAAGTACAATTTTGCTGTACTGCTTAATCAGGATGATAGAAACACTGTTGACACTTTTCAGCAAGTTGTAATACAGAAATAAACAGTTTTTCAAAAACAAGGTCTCAGTCATGTTTGAGTCACTCTGTAAGTACCATTTTGCTGTACTGTTTAAGCTCGATGAAAGGAACATTGTTGACACTTTTCAGCAAGTTGCAATCATGAAATACTGAAAAAAAGAGTTTCTCACAAACAAGGTCTAAATCATGTTTGATGCACTCTGTAAGTTCATTTTTTGCTGTACTGTTTAAACTCGATGAAAGGAACATTGTTGACACTTTTCAGCAAGTTGCAATCATGTAATACAGAAATAAACCGATTTTCACAAACAAGGTCTAAATCATGTATGTACAATTTTGCTGTACTGCTTAATCAGGATGATAGAAACACTGTTGACACTTTTCAGCAAGTTGTAATATAGAAATAAACAGTTTTTCACAAACAAGGTCTAAATAATGTTTGATGCACTCTGTAAGTACCATTTTTGCTGTACTGTTTAAACTCGATGAAAGGAACATTGTTGACACTTTTCAGCAAGTTGCAATCATGAAATACAGAAATAAAGAGTTTCTCACAAACAAGGTCTAAATCAGGTAAGTACAATTTTGCTGTACTGCTTAATCAGGATGATAGAAACACTGTTGACACTTTTCAGCAAGTTGTAATACAGAAATAAACAGTTTTTCAAAAACAAGGTCTCAGTCATGTTTGAGTCACTCTGTAAGTACCATTTTGCTGTACTGTTTAAGCTCGATGAAAGGAACATTGTTGACACTTTTCAGCAAGTTGCAATCATGAAATACAGAAATAAAGAGTTTCTCACAAACAAGGTCTAAATCATGTTTGATGCACTCTGTAAGTTCAATTTTTGCTGTACTGTTTAAACTCGATGAAAGGAACACTGTTGACACTTTTCAGCAAGTTGCAATCATGTAATACAGAAATAAACAGTTTTTCAAAAACAAGGTCTCAGTCATGTTTGAGTCACTCTGTAAGTACCATTTTGCTGTACTGTTTAAGCTCGATGAAAGGAACATTGTTGACACTTTTCAGCAAGTTGCAATCATGAAATACAGAAAAAAACAATTTTTCACAAACAAGGTCTAAATCATGTTTGACGCACTCTGTAAGTACCATTTTTGCTGTACTGTTTAAACTCATGAAAGGAACATTGTTGACACTTTTCAGCAAGTTGCAATCATGTAATACAGAAATAAACAGTTTTTCACAAACAAGGTCAAAATCATGGAAGTACAATTTTGCTGTACTGCTTAATCAGGATGATAGAAACACTGTTGACACTTTTCAGCAAGTTGTAATACAGAAATAAACAGTTTTTCAAAAACAAGGTCTCAGTCATGTTTGAGTCACTCTGTAAGTACCATTTTGCTGTACTGTTTAAGCTCGATGAAAGGAACATTGTTGACACTTTTCAGCAAGTTGCAATCATGAAATACAGAAAAAAACAATTTTTCACAAACAAGGTCTAAATCATGTTTGACGCACTCTGTAAGTACCATTTTTGCTGTACTGTTTAAACTCGATGAAAGGAACATTGTTGACACTTTTCAGCAAGTTGCAATCATGTAATACAGAAATAAACAGTTTTTCACAAACAAGGTCAAAATCATGGAAGTACAATTTTGCTGTACTGCTTAATCAGGATGATAGAAACACTGTTGACACTTTTCAGCAAGTTGTAATACAGAAATAAACAGTTTTTCAAAAACAAGGTCTCAGTCATGTTTGAGTCACTCTGTAAGTACCATTTTGCTGTACTGTTTAAGCTCGATGAAAGGAACATTGTTGACACTTTTCAGCAAGTTGCAATCATGAAATACAGAAAAAAAAAAAAATTCACAAACAAGGTCTAAATCATGTTTGACGCACTCTGTAAGTACCATTTTTGCTGTACTGTTTAAACTCGATGAAAGGAACATTGTTGACACTTTTCAGCAAGTTGCAATCATGTAATACAGAAATAAACAGTTTTTCACAAACAAGGTCAAAATCATGGAAGTACAATTTTGCTGTACTGCTTAATCAGGATGATAGAAACACTGTTGACACTTTTCAGCAAGTTGTAATACAGAAATAAACAGTTTTTCAAAAACAAGGTCTCAGTCATGTTTGAGTCACTCTGTAAGTACCATTTTGCTGTACTGTTTAAGCTCGATGAAAGGAACATTGTTGACACTTTTCAGCAAGTTGCAATCATGAAATACAGAAATAAAGAGTTTCTCACAAACAAGGTCTAAATCATGTTTGATGCACTCTGTAAGTTCAATTTTTGCTGTACTGTTTAAACTCGATGAAAGGAACACTGTTGACACTTTTCAGCAAGTTGCAATCATGTAATACAGAAATGAACAGTTTTTCAAAAACAAGGTCTAAGTCATGTTTGAGTCACTCTGTAAGTACCATTTTTGCTGTACTGTTTAAACTCGATGAAAGGAACATTGTTGACACTTTTCAGCAAGTTGCAATCATGTAATACAGAAATAAACCGATTTTCACAAACAAGGTCTAAATCATGTATGTACAATTTTGCTGTACTGCTTAATCAGGATGATAGAAACACTGTTGACACTTTTCAGCAAGTTGTAATATAGAAATAAACAGTTTTTCACAAACAAGGTCTAAATAATGTTTGATGCACTCTGTAAGTACCATTTTTGCTGTACTGTTTAAACTCGATGAAAGGAACATTGTTGACACTTTTCAGCAAGTTGCAATCATGAAATACAGAAAAAAACAATTTTTCACAAACAAGGTCTAAATCATGTTTGACGCACTCTGTAAGTACCATTTTTGCTGTACTGTTTAAACTCGATGAAAGGAACATTGTTGACACTTTTCAGCAAGTTGCAATCATGTAATACAGAAATAAACAGTTTTTCACAAACAAGGTCAAAATCATGGAAGTACAATTTTGCTGTACTGCTTAATCAGGATGATAGAAACACTGTTGACACTTTTCAGCAAGTTGTAATACAGAAATAAACAGTTTTTCAAAAACAAGGTCTCAGTCATGTTTGAGTCACTCTGTAAGTACCATTTTGCTGTACTGTTTAAGCTCGATGAAAGGAACATTGTTGACACTTTTCAGCAAGTTGCAATCATGTAATACAGAAATAAACAGTTTTTCAAAAACAAGGTCTCAGTCATGTTTGAGTCACTCTGTAAGTACCATTTTGCTGTACTGTTTAAGCTCGATGAAAGGAACATTGTTGACACTTTTCAGCAAGTTGCAATCATGAAATACAGAAATAAAGAGTTTCTCACAAACAAGGTCTAAATCATGTTTGATGCACTCTGTAAGTTCAATTTTTGCTGTACTGTTTAAACTCGATGAAAGGAACACTGTTGACACTTTTCAGCAAGTTGCAATCATGTAATACAGAAATAAACAGTTTTTCAAAAACAAGGTCTCAGTCATGTTTGAGTCACTCTGTAAGTACCATTTTGCTGTACTGTTTAAGCTCGATGAAAGGAACATTGTTGACACTTTTCAGCAAGTTGCAATCATGAAATACAGAAAAAAACAATTTTTCACAAACAAGGTCTAAATCATGTTTGACGCACTCTGTAAGTACCATTTTTGCTGTACTGTTTAAACTCGATGAAAGGAACATTGTTGACACTTTTCAGCAAGTTGCAATCATGTAATACAGAAATAAACAGTTTTTCACAAACAAGGTCAAAATCATGGAAGTACAATTTTGCTGTACTGCTTAATCAGGATGATAGAAACACTGTTGACACTTTTCAGCAAGTTGTAATACAGAAATAAACAGTTTTTCAAAAACAAGGTCTCAGTCATGTTTGAGTCACTCTGTAAGTACCATTTTGCTGTACTGTTTAAGCTCGATGAAAGGAACATTGTTGACACTTTTCAGCAAGTTGCAATCATGAAATACAGAAAAAAACAATTTTTCACAAACAAGGTCTAAATCATGTTTGACGCACTCTGTAAGTACCATTTTTGCTGTACTGTTTAAACTCGATGAAAGGAACATTGTTGACACTTTTCAGCAAGTTGCAATCATGTAATACAGAAATAAACAGTTTTTCACAAACAAGGTCAAAATCATGGAAGTACAATTTTGCTGTACTGCTTAATCAGGATGATAGAAACACTGTTGACACTTTTCAGCAAGTTGTAATACAGAAATAAACAGTTTTTCAAAAACAAGGTCTCAGTCATGTTTGAGTCACTCTGTAAGTACCATTTTGCTGTACTGTTTAAGCTCGATGAAAGGAACATTGTTGACACTTTTCAGCAAGTTGCAATCATGAAATACAGAAAAAAACAATTTTTCACAAACAAGGTCTAAATCATGTTTGACGCACTCTGTAAGTACCATTTTTGCTGTACTGTTTAAACTCGATGAAAGGAACATTGTTGACACTTTTCAGCAAGTTGCAATCATGTAATACAGAAATAAACAGTTTTTCACAAACAAGGTCAAAATCATGGAAGTACAATTTTGCTGTACTGCTTAATCAGGATGATAGAAACACTGTTGACACTTTTCAGCAAGTTGTAATACAGAAATAAACAGTTTTTCAAAAACAAGGTCTCAGTCATGTTTGAGTCACTCTGTAAGTACCATTTTGCTGTACTGTTTAAGCTCGATGAAAGGAACATTGTTGACACTTTTCAGCAAGTTGCAATCATGTAATACAGAAATAAACAGTTTTTCAAAAACAAGGTCTCAGTCATGTTTGAGTCACTCTGTAAGTACCATTTTGCTGTACTGTTTAAGCTCGATGAAAGGAACATTGTTGACACTTTTCAGCAAGTTGCAATCATGAAATACAGAAATAAAGAGTTTCTCACAAACAAGGTCTAAATCATGGAAGTACAATTTTGCTGTACTGCTTAATCAGGATGATAGAAACACTGTTGACACTTTTCAGCAAGTTGTAATACAGAAATAAACAGTTTTTCAAAAACAAGGTCTCAGTCATGTTTGAGTCACTCTGTAAGTACCATTTTGCTGTACTGTTTAAGCTCGATGAAAGGAACATTGTTGACACTTTTCAGCAAGTTGCAATCATGAAATACAGAAAAAAACAATTTTTCACAAACAAGGTCTAAATCATGTTTGACGCACTCTGTAAGTACCATTTTTGCTGTACTGTTTAAACTCGATGAAAGGAACATTGTTGACACTTTTCAGCAAGTTGCAATCATGTAATACAGAAATAAACAGTTTTTCACAAACAAGGTCAAAATCATGGAAGTACAATTTTGCTGTACTGCTTAATCAGGATGATAGAAACACTGTTGACACTTTTCAGCAAGTTGTAATACAGAAATAAACAGTTTTTCAAAAACAAGGTCTCAGTCATGTTTGAGTCACTCTGTAAGTACCATTTTGCTGTACTGTTTAAGCTCGATGAAAGGAACATTGTTGACACTTTTCAGCAAGTTGCAATCATGAAATACAGAAAAAAACAATTTTTCACAAACAAGGTCTAAATCATGTTTGACGCACTCTGTAAGTACCATTTTTGCTGTACTGTTTAAACTCGATGAAAGGAACATTGTTGACACTTTTCAGCAAGTTGCAATCATGTAATACAGAAATAAACAGTTTTTCACAAACAAGGTCAAAATCATGGAAGTACAATTTTGCTGTACTGCTTAATCAGGATGATAGAAACACTGTTGACACTTTTCAGCAAGTTGTAATACAGAAATAAACAGTTTTTCAAAAACAAGGTCTCAGTCATGTTTGAGTCACTCTGTAAGTACCATTTTGCTGTACTGTTTAAGCTCGATGAAAGGAACATTGTTGACACTTTTCAGCAAGTTGCAATCATGTAATACAGAAATAAACAGTTTTTCAAAAACAAGGTCTCAGTCATGTTTGAGTCACTCTGTAAGTACCATTTTGCTGTACTGTTTAAGCTCGATGAAAGGAACATTGTTGACACTTTTCAGCAAGTTGCAATCATGAAATACAGAAATAAAGAGTTTCTCACAAACAAGGTCTAAATCATGTTTGATGCACTCTGTAAGTTCAATTTTTGCTGTACTGTTTAAACTCGATGAAAGGAACACTGTTGACACTTTTCAGCAAGTTGCAATCATGTAATACAGAAATAAACAGTTTTTCAAAAACAAGGTCTCAGTCATGTTTGAGTCACTCTGTAAGTACCATTTTGGTGTACTGTTTAAGCTCGATGAAAGAAACATTGTTGACACTTTTCAGCAAGTTGCAATCATGAAATACAGAAAAAAACAATTTTTCACAAACAAGGTCTAAATCATGTTTGACGCACTCTGTTAAGTACCATTTTTGCTGTACTGTTTAAACTCATGAAAGGAACATTGTTGACACTTTTCAGCAAGTTGCAATCATGTAATACAGAAATAAACAGTTTTTCACAAACAAGGTCAAAATCATGGAAGTACAATTTTGCTGTACTGCTTAATCAGGATGATAGAAACACTGTTGACACTTTTCAGCAAGTTGTAATACAGAAATAAACAGTTTTTCAAAAACAAGGTCTCAGTCATGTTTGAGTCACTCTGTAAGTACCATTTTGCTGTACTGTTTAAGCTCGATGAAAGGAACATTGTTGACACTTTTCAGCAAGTTGCAATCATGTAATACAGAAATAAACCGATTTTCACAAACAAGGTCTAAATCATGTATGTACAATTTTGCTGTACTGCTTAATCAGGATGATAGAAACACTGTTGACACTTTTCAGCAAGTTGTAATATAGAAATAAACAGTTTTTCACAAACAAGGTCTAAATAATGTTTGATGCACTCTGTAAGTACCATTTTTGCTGTACTGTTTAAACTCGATGAAAGGAACATTGTTGACACTTTTCAGAAAGTTGCAATCATGAAATACAGAAATAAAGAGTTTCTCACAAACAAGGTCTAAATCAGGTAAGTACATTTTTGCTGTACTGCTTAATCAGGATGATAGAAACACTGTTGACACTTTTCAGCAAGTTGTAATACAGAAATAAACAGTTTTTCAAAAACAAGGTCTCAGTCATGTTTGAGTCACTCTGTAAGTACCATTTTGCTGTACTGTTTAAGCTCGATGAAAGGAACATTGTTGACACTTTTCAGCAAGTTGCAATCATGTAATACAGAAATAAACAGTTTTTCAAAAACAAGGTCTAAATCATGTTTGATGCACTATGTATTTTCAATTTTTGCTGTACTGTTTAAGCTCGATGAAAGGAACATTGTTGACACTTTTCAGCAAGTTGCAATCATGAAATACAGAAAAAAACAATTTTTCACAAACAAGGTCTAAATCATGTTTGATGCACTAAGGAAGTTCCATTTTTGCTGTACTGTTTAAACTCGATGAAAGGAACATTGTTGACACTTTTCAGCAAGTTGCAATCATGTAATACAGAAATAAACCGTTTTTCAAAAACAAGGTCAAAATCATGTAAGTACAATTTTGCTGTACTGCTTAATCAGGATGATAGAAGCACTGTTGACACTTTTCAGCAAGTTGTAATACAGAAATAAACAGTTTTTCAAAAACAAGGTCTCAGTCATGTTTGAGTCACTCTGTAAGTACCATTTTGCTGTACTGTTTAAGCTCGATGAAAGGAACATTGTTGACACTTTTCAGCAAGTTGCAATCATGAAATACAGAAAAAAACAATTTTTCACAAACAAGGTCTAAATCATGTTTGACGCACTCTGTAAGTACCATTTTTGCTGTACTGTTTAAACTCGATGAAAGGAACATTGTTGACACTTTTCAGCAAGTTGCAATCATGTAATACAGAAATAAACAGTTTTTCACAAACAAGGTCAAAATCATGGAAGTACAATTTTGCTGTACTGCTTAATCAGGATGATAGAAACACTGTTGACACTTTTCAGCAAGTTGTAATACAGAAATAAACAGTTTTTCAAAAACAAGGTCTCAGTCATGTTTGAGTCACTCTGTAAGTAACATTTTGCTGTACTGTTTAAGCTCGATGAAAGGAACATTGTTGACACTTTTCAGCAAGTTGCAATCATGTAATACAGAAATAAACAGTTTTTCAAAAACAAGGTCTCAGTCATGTTTGAGTCACTCTGTAAGTACCATTTTGCTGTACTGTTTAAACTCGATGAAAGGAACATTGTTGACACTTTTCAGCAAGTTGCAATCATGAAATACAGAAATAAAGAGTTTCTCACAAACAAGGTCTAAATCATGTTTGATGCACTCTGTAAGTTCAATTTTTGCTGTACTGTTTAAACTCGATGAAAGGAACACTGTTGACACTTTTCAGCAAGTTGCAATCATGTAATACAGAAATGAACAGTTTTTCAAAAACAAGGTCTAAGTCATGTTTGAGTCACTCTGTAAGTACCATTTTGCTGTACTGTTTAAGCTCAATGAAAGAAACATTGTTGACACTTTTCAGCAAGTTGCAAACATGTAATACAGAAATAAACAGTTTTTCACAAACAAGGTCAAAATCATGGAAGTACAATTTTGCTGTACTGCTTAATCAGGATGATAGAAACACTGTTGACACTTTTCAGCAAGTTGTAATACAGAAATAAACAGTTTTTCAAAAACAAGGTCTCAGTCATGTTTGAGTCACTCTGTAAGTACCATTTTGCTGTACTGTTTAAGCTCGATGAAAGGAACATTGTTGACACTTTTCAGCAAGTTGCAATCATGAAATACAGAAAAAAACAATTTTTCACAAACAAGGTCTAAATCATGTTTGACGCACTCTGTAAGTACCATTTTTGCTGTACTGTTTAAACTCGATGAAAGGAACATTGTTGACACTTTTCAGCAAGTTGCAATCATGTAATACAGAAATAAACAGTTTTTCACAAACAAGGTCAAAATCATGGAAGTACAATTTTGCTGTACTGCTTAATCAGGATGATAGAAACACTGTTGACACTTTTCAGCAAGTTGTAATACAGAAATAAACAGTTTTTCAAAAACAAGGTCTCAGTCATGTTTGAGTCACTCTGTAAGTACCATTTTGCTGTACTGTTTAAGCTCGATGAAAGGAACATTGTTGACACTTTTCAGCAAGTTGCAATCATGAAATACAGAAATGAACAATTTTTCACAAACAAGGTCTAAATCATGTTTGACGCACTCTGTAAGTACCATTTTTGCTGTATTGTTTAAACTCGATGAAAGGAACATTGTTGACACTTTTCAGCAAGTTGCAATCATGTAATACAGAAATAAACAGTTTTTCACAAACAAGGTCAAAATCATGGAAGTACAATTTTGCTGTACTGCTTAATCAGGATGACAGAAACACTGTTGACACTTTTCAGCAAGTTGTAATACAGAAATAAACAGTTTTTCACAAACAAGGTCTAAATAATGTTTGATGCACTCTGTACCATTTTTGCTGTACTGTTTAAACTCGATGAAAGGAACATTGTTGACACTTTTCAGCAAGTTGCAATCATGTAATACAGAAAAAAACAATTTTTCACAAACAAGGTCTAAGTCATGTAAGTACAATTTTGCTGTACAGCTTAATCAGGATGATAGAAACACTGTTGACACTTTTCAGCAAGTTGTAATACAGAAATAAACAGTTTTTCAAAAACAAGGTCTAAGTCATGTTTGAGTCACTCTGTAAGTACCATTTTGCTGTACTGTTTAAGCTCGATGAAAGGAACATTGTTGACACTTTTCAGCAAGTTGCAATCATGAAATACAGAAAAAAACAATTTTTCACAAACAAGGTCTAAATCATGTTTGACGCACTCTGTAAGTACCATTTTTGCTGTACTGTTTAAACTCGATGAAAGGAACATTGTTGACACTTTTCAGCAAGTTGCAATCATGTAATACAGAAATAAACAGTTTTTCACAAACAAGGTCAAAATCATGGAAGTACAATTTTGCTGTACTGCTTAATCAGGATGATAGAAACACTGTTGACACTTTTCAGCAAGTTGTAATACAGAAATAAACAGTTTTTCAAAAACAAGGTCTCAGTCATGTTTGAGTCACTCTGTAAGTAACATTTTGCTGTACTGTTTAAGCTCGATGAAAGGAACATTGTTGACACTTTTCAGCAAGTTGCAATCATGTAATACAGAAATAAACAGTTTTTCAAAAACAAGGTCTCAGTCATGTTTGAGTCACTCTGTAAGTACCATTTTGCTGTACTGTTTAAACTCGATGAAAGGAACATTGTTGACACTTTTCAGCAAGTTGCAATCATGAAATACAGAAATAAAGAGTTTCTCACAAACAAGGTCTAAATCATGTTTGATGCACTCTGTAAGTTCAATTTTTGCTGTACTGTTTAAACTCGATGAAAGGAACACTGTTGACACTTTTCAGCAAGTTGCAATCATGTAATACAGAAATGAACAGTTTTTCAAAAACAAGGTCTAAGTCATGTTTGAGTCACTCTGTAAGTACCATTTTGCTGTACTGTTTAAGCTCAATGAAAGAAACATTGTTGACACTTTTCAGCAAGTTGCAAACATGTAATACAGAAATAAACAGTTTTTCACAAACAAGGTCAAAATCATGGAAGTACAATTTTGCTGTACTGCTTAATCAGGATGATAGAAACACTGTTGACACTTTTCAGCAAGTTGTAATACAGAAATAAACAGTTTTTCAAAAACAAGGTCTCAGTCATGTTTGAGTCACTCTGTAAGTACCATTTTGCTGTACTGTTTAAGCTCGATGAAAGGAACATTGTTGACACTTTTCAGCAAGTTGCAATCATGAAATACAGAAAAAAACAATTTTTCACAAACAAGGTCTAAATCATGTTTGACGCACTCTGTAAGTACCATTTTTGCTGTACTGTTTAAACTCGATGAAAGGAACATTGTTGACACTTTTCAGCAAGTTGCAATCATGTAATACAGAAATAAACAGTTTTTCACAAACAAGGTCAAAATCATGGAAGTACAATTTTGCTGTACTGCTTAATCAGGATGATAGAAACACTGTTGACACTTTTCAGCAAGTTGTAATACAGAAATAAACAGTTTTTCAAAAACAAGGTCTCAGTCATGTTTGAGTCACTCTGTAAGTACCATTTTGCTGTACTGTTTAAGCTCGATGAAAGGAACATTGTTGACACTTTTCAGCAAGTTGCAATCATGAAATACAGAAATGAACAATTTTTCACAAACAAGGTCTAAATCATGTTTGACGCACTCTGTAAGTACCATTTTTGCTGTATTGTTTAAACTCGATGAAAGGAACATTGTTGACACTTTTCAGCAAGTTGCAATCATGTAATACAGAAATAAACAGTTTTTCACAAACAAGGTCAAAATCATGGAAGTACAATTTTGCTGTACTGCTTAATCAGGATGACAGAAACACTGTTGACACTTTTCAGCAAGTTGTAATACAGAAATAAACAGTTTTTCACAAACAAGGTCTAAATAATGTTTGATGCACTCTGTACCATTTTTGCTGTACTGTTTAAACTCGATGAAAGGAACATTGTTGACACTTTTCAGCAAGTTGCAATCATGTAATACAGAAAAAAACAATTTTTCACAAACAAGGTCTAAGTCATGTAAGTACAATTTTGCTGTACAGCTTAATCAGGATGATAGAAACACTGTTGACACTTTTCAGCAAGTTGTAATACAGAAATAAACAGTTTTTCAAAAACAAGGTCTAAGTCATGTTTGAGTCACTCTGTAAGTACCATTTTGCTGTACTGTTTAAGCTCGATGAAAGGAACATTGTTGACACTTTTCAGCAAGTTGCAATCATGAAATACTGAAAAAAAGAGTTTCTCACAAACAAGGTCTAAATCATGTTTGATGCACTCTGTAAGTTCATTTTTTGCTGTACTGTTTAAACTCGATGAAAGGAACATTGTTGACACTTTTCAGCAAGTTGCAATCATGTAATACAGAAATAAACCGATTTTCACAAACAAGGTCTAAATCATGTATGTACAATTTTGCTGTACTGCTTAATCAGGATGATAGAAACACTGTTGACACTTTTCAGCAAGTTGTAATATAGAAATAAACAGTTTTTCACAAACAAGGTCTAAATAATGTTTGATGCACTCTGTAAGTACCATTTTTGCTGTACTGTTTAAACTCGATGAAAGGAACATTGTTGACACTTTTCAGCAAGTTGCAATCATGAAATACAGAAATAAAGAGTTTCTCACAAACAAGGTCTAAATCAGGTAAGTACAATTTTGCTGTACTGCTTAATCAGGATGATAGAAACACTGTTGACACTTTTCAGCAAGTTGTAATACAGAAATAAACAGTTTTTCAAAAACAAGGTCTCAGTCATGTTTGAGTCACTCTGTAAGTAACATTTTGCTGTACTGTTTAAGCTCGATGAAAGGAACATTGTTGACACTTTTCAGCAAGTTGCAATCATGTAATACAGAAATAAACAGTTTTTCAAAAACAAGGTCTCAGTCATGTTTGAGTCACTCTGTAAGTACCATTTTGCTGTACTGTTTAAACTCGATGAAAGGAACATTGTTGACACTTTTCAGCAAGTTGCAATCATGAAATACAGAAATAAAGAGTTTCTCACAAACAAGGTCTAAATCATGTTTGATGCACTCTGTAAGTTCAATTTTTGCTGTACTGTTTAAACTCGATGAAAGGAACACTGTTGACACTTTTCAGCAAGTTGCAATCATGTAATACAGAAATGAACAGTTTTTCAAAAACAAGGTCTAAGTCATGTTTGAGTCACTCTGTAAGTACCATTTTGCTGTACTGTTTAAGCTCAATGAAAGAAACATTGTTGACACTTTTCAGCAAGTTGCAAACATGTAATACAGAAATAAACAGTTTTTCACAAACAAGGTCAAAATCATGGAAGTACAATTTTGCTGTACTGCTTAATCAGGATGATAGAAACACTGTTGACACTTTTCAGCAAGTTGTAATACAGAAATAAACAGTTTTTCAAAAACAAGGTCTCAGTCATGTTTGAGTCACTCTGTAAGTACCATTTTGCTGTACTGTTTAAGCTCGATGAAAGGAACATTGTTGACACTTTTCAGCAAGTTGCAATCATGAAATACAGAAAAAAACAATTTTTCACAAACAAGGTCTAAATCATGTTTGACGCACTCTGTAAGTACCATTTTTGCTGTACTGTTTAAACTCGATGAAAGGAACATTGTTGACACTTTTCAGCAAGTTGCAATCATGTAATACAGAAATAAACAGTTTTTCACAAACAAGGTCAAAATCATGGAAGTACAATTTTGCTGTACTGCTTAATCAGGATGATAGAAACACTGTTGACACTTTTCAGCAAGTTGTAATACAGAAATAAACAGTTTTTCAAAAACAAGGTCTCAGTCATGTTTGAGTCACTCTGTAAGTACCATTTTGCTGTACTGTTTAAGCTCGATGAAAGGAACATTGTTGACACTTTTCAGCAAGTTGCAATCATGAAATACAGAAATGAACAATTTTTCACAAACAAGGTCTAAATCATGTTTGACGCACTCTGTAAGTACCATTTTTGCTGTATTGTTTAAACTCGATGAAAGGAACATTGTTGACACTTTTCAGCAAGTTGCAATCATGTAATACAGAAATAAACAGTTTTTCACAAACAAGGTCAAAATCATGGAAGTACAATTTTGCTGTACTGCTTAATCAGGATGACAGAAACACTGTTGACACTTTTCAGCAAGTTGTAATACAGAAATAAACAGTTTTTCACAAACAAGGTCTAAATAATGTTTGATGCACTCTGTACCATTTTTGCTGTACTGTTTAAACTCGATGAAAGGAACATTGTTGACACTTTTCAGCAAGTTGCAATCATGTAATACAGAAAAAAACAATTTTTCACAAACAAGGTCTAAGTCATGTAAGTACAATTTTGCTGTACAGCTTAATCAGGATGATAGAAACACTGTTGACACTTTTCAGCAAGTTGTAATACAGAAATAAACAGTTTTTCAAAAACAAGGTCTAAGTCATGTTTGAGTCACTCTGTAAGTACCATTTTGCTGTACTGTTTAAGCTCGATGAAAGGAACATTGTTGACACTTTTCAGCAAGTTGCAATCATGAAATACAGAAAAAAACAATTTTTCACAAACAAGGTCTAAATCATGTTTGACGCACTCTGTAAGTACCATTTTTGCTGTACTGTTTAAACTCGATGAAAGGAACATTGTTGACACTTTTCAGCAAGTTGCAATCATGTAATACAGAAATAAACAGTTTTTCACAAACAAGGTCAAAATCATGGAAGTACAATTTTGCTGTACTGCTTAATCAGGATGATAGAAACACTGTTGACACTTTTCAGCAAGTTGTAATACAGAAATAAACAGTTTTTCAAAAACAAGGTCTCAGTCATGTTTGAGTCACTCTGTAAGTAACATTTTGCTGTACTGTTTAAGCTCGATGAAAGGAACATTGTTGACACTTTTCAGCAAGTTGCAATCATGTAATACAGAAATAAACAGTTTTTCAAAAACAAGGTCTCAGTCATGTTTGAGTCACTCTGTAAGTACCATTTTGCTGTACTGTTTAAACTCGATGAAAGGAACATTGTTGACACTTTTCAGCAAGTTGCAATCATGAAATACAGAAATAAAGAGTTTCTCACAAACAAGGTCTAAATCATGTTTGATGCACTCTGTAAGTTCAATTTTTGCTGTACTGTTTAAACTCGATGAAAGGAACACTGTTGACACTTTTCAGCAAGTTGCAATCATGTAATACAGAAATGAACAGTTTTTCAAAAACAAGGTCTAAGTCATGTTTGAGTCACTCTGTAAGTACCATTTTGCTGTACTGTTTAAGCTCAATGAAAGAAACATTGTTGACACTTTTCAGCAAGTTGCAAACATGTAATACAGAAATAAACAGTTTTTCACAAACAAGGTCAAAATCATGGAAGTACAATTTTGCTGTACTGCTTAATCAGGATGATAGAAACACTGTTGACACTTTTCAGCAAGTTGTAATACAGAAATAAACAGTTTTTCAAAAACAAGGTCTCAGTCATGTTTGAGTCACTCTGTAAGTACCATTTTGCTGTACTGTTTAAGCTCGATGAAAGGAACATTGTTGACACTTTTCAGCAAGTTGCAATCATGAAATACAGAAAAAAACAATTTTTCACAAACAAGGTCTAAATCATGTTTGACGCACTCTGTAAGTACCATTTTTGCTGTACTGTTTAAACTCGATGAAAGGAACATTGTTGACACTTTTCAGCAAGTTGCAATCATGTAATACAGAAATAAACAGTTTTTCACAAACAAGGTCAAAATCATGGAAGTACAATTTTGCTGTACTGCTTAATCAGGATGATAGAAACACTGTTGACACTTTTCAGCAAGTTGTAATACAGAAATAAACAGTTTTTCAAAAACAAGGTCTCAGTCATGTTTGAGTCACTCTGTAAGTACCATTTTGCTGTACTGTTTAAGCTCGATGAAAGGAACATTGTTGACACTTTTCAGCAAGTTGCAATCATGAAATACAGAAATGAACAATTTTTCACAAACAAGGTCTAAATCATGTTTGACGCACTCTGTAAGTACCATTTTTGCTGTATTGTTTAAACTCGATGAAAGGAACATTGTTGACACTTTTCAGCAAGTTGCAATCATGTAATACAGAAATAAACAGTTTTTCACAAACAAGGTCAAAATCATGGAAGTACAATTTTGCTGTACTGCTTAATCAGGATGACAGAAACACTGTTGACACTTTTCAGCAAGTTGTAATACAGAAATAAACAGTTTTTCACAAACAAGGTCTAAATAATGTTTGATGCACTCTGTACCATTTTTGCTGTACTGTTTAAACTCGATGAAAGGAACATTGTTGACACTTTTCAGCAAGTTGCAATCATGTAATACAGAAAAAAACAATTTTTCACAAACAAGGTCTAAGTCATGTAAGTACAATTTTGCTGTACAGCTTAATCAGGATGATAGAAACACTGTTGACACTTTTCAGCAAGTTGTAATACAGAAATAAACAGTTTTTCAAAAACAAGGTCTAAGTCATGTTTGAGTCACTCTGTAAGTACCATTTTGCTGTACTGTTTAAGCTCGATGAAAGGAACATTGTTGACACTTTTCAGCAAGTTGCAATCATGAAATACTGAAAAAAAGAGTTTCTCACAAACAAGGTCTAAATCATGTTTGATGCACTCTGTAAGTTCATTTTTTGCTGTACTGTTTAAACTCGATGAAAGGAACATTGTTGACACTTTTCAGCAAGTTGCAATCATGTAATACAGAAATAAACCGATTTTCACAAACAAGGTCTAAATCATGTATGTACAATTTTGCTGTACTGCTTAATCAGGATGATAGAAACACTGTTGACACTTTTCAGCAAGTTGTAATATAGAAATAAACAGTTTTTCACAAACAAGGTCTAAATAATGTTTGATGCACTCTGTAAGTACCATTTTTGCTGTACTGTTTAAACTCGATGAAAGGAACATTGTTGACACTTTTCAGCAAGTTGCAATCATGAAATACAGAAATAAAGAGTTTCTCACAAACAAGGTCTAAATCAGGTAAGTACAATTTTGCTGTACTGCTTAATCAGGATGATAGAAACACTGTTGACACTTTTCAGCAAGTTGTAATACAGAAATAAACAGTTTTTCAAAAACAAGGTCTCAGTCATGTTTGAGTCACTCTGTAAGTACCATTTTGCTGTACTGTTTAAGCTCGATGAAAGGAACATTGTTGACACTTTTCAGCAAGTTGCAATCATGAAATACAGAAAAAAACAATTTTTCACAAACAAGGTCTAAATCATGTTTGACGCACTCTGTAAGTACCATTTTTGCTGTATTGTTTAAACTCGATGAAAGGAACATTGTTGACACTTTTCAGCAAGTTGCAATCATGTAATACAGAAATAAACAGTTTTTCACAAACAAGGTCAAAATCATGGAAGTACAATTTTGCTGTACTGCTTAATCAGGATGACAGAAACACTGTTGACACTTTTCAGCAAGTTGTAATACAGAAATAAACAGTTTTTCACAAACAAGGTCTAAATAATGTTTGATGCACTCTGTACCATTTTTGCTGTACTGTTTAAACTCGATGAAAGGAACATTGTTGACACTTTTCAGCAAGTTGCAATCATGTAATACAGAAAAAAAAAATTTTTCACAAACAAGGTCTAAGTCATGTAAGTACAATTTTGCTGTACAGCTTAATCAGGATGATAGAAACACTGTTGACACTTTTCAGCAAGTTGTAATACAGAAATAAACAGTTTTTCAAAAACAAGGTCTAAGTCATGTTTGAGTCACTCTGTAAGTACCATTTTGCTGTACTGTTTAAGCTCGATGAAAGGAACATTGTTGACACTTTTCAGCAAGTTGCAATCATGAAATACTGAAAAAAAGAGTTTCTCACAAACAAGGTCTAAATCATGTTTGATGCACTCTGTAAGTTCATTTTTTGCTGTACTGTTTAAACTCGATGAAAGGAACATTGTTGACACTTTTCAGCAAGTTGCAATCATGTAATACAGAAATAAACCGATTTTCACAAACAAGGTCTAAATCATGTATGTACAATTTTGCTGTACTGCTTAATCAGGATGATAGAAACACTGTTGACACTTTTCAGCAAGTTGTAATATAGAAATAAACAGTTTTTCACAAACAAGGTCTAAATAATGTTTGATGCACTCTGTAAGTACCATTTTTGCTGTACTGTTTAAATTCGATGAAAGGAACATTGTTGACACTTTTCAGCAAGTTGCAATCATGAAATACAGAAATAAAGAGTTTCTCACAAACAAGGTCTAAATCAGGTAAGTACAATTTTGCTGTACTGCTTAATCAGGATGATAGAAACACTGTTGACACTTTTCAGCAAGTTGTAATACAGAAATAAACAGTTTTTCAAAAACAAGGTCTCAGTCATGTTTGAGTCACTCTGTAAGTACCATTTTGCTGTACTGTTTAAGCTCGATGAAAGGAACATTGTTGACACTTTTCAGCAAGTTGCAATCATGAAATACAGAAAAAAACAATTTTTCACAAACAAGGTCTAAATCATGTTTGACGCACTCTGTAAGTACCATTTTTGCTGTATTGTTTAAACTCGATGAAAGGAACATTGTTGACACTTTTCAGCAAGTTGCAATCATGTAATACAGAAATAAACAGTTTTTCACAAACAAGGTCAAAATCATGGAAGTACAATTTTGCTGTACTGCTTAATCAGGATGACAGAAACACTGTTGACACTTTTCAGCAAGTTGTAATACAGAAATAAACAGTTTTTCACAAACAAGGTCTAAATAATGTTTGATGCACTCTGTACCATTTTTGCTGTACTGTTTAAACTCGATGAAAGGAACATTGTTGACACTTTTCAGCAAGTTGCAATCATGTAATACAGAAAAAAACAATTTTTCACAAACAAGGTCTAAGTCATGTAAGTACAATTTTGCTGTACAGCTTAATCAGGATGATAGAAACACTGTTGACACTTTTCAGCAAGTTGTAATACAGAAATAAACAGTTTTTCAAAAACAAGGTCTAAGTCATGTTTGAGTCACTCTGTAAGTAACATTTTGCTGTACTGTTTAAGCTCGATGAAAGGAACATTGTTGACACTTTTCAGCAAGTTGCAATCATGAAATACTGAAAAAAAGAGTTTCTCACAAACAAGGTCTAAATCATGTTTGATGCACTCTGTAAGTTCATTTTTTGCTGTACTGTTTAAACTCGATGAAAGGAACATTGTTGACACTTTTCAGCAAGTTGCAATCATGTAATACAGAAATAAACCGATTTTCACAAACAAGGTCTAAATCATGTATGTACAATTTTGCTGTACTGCTTAATCAGGATGATAGAAACACTGTTGACACTTTTCAGCAAGTTGTAATATAGAAATAAACAGTTTTTCACAAACAAGGTCTAAATAATGTTTGATGCACTCTGTAAGTACCATTTTTGCTGTACTGTTTAAACTCGATGAAAGGAACATTGTTGACACTTTTCAGCAAGTTGCAATCATGAAATACAGAAATAAAGAGTTTCTCACAAACAAGGTCTAAATCAGGTAAGTACAATTTTGCTGTACTGCTTAATCAGGATGATAGAAACACTGTTGACACTTTTCAGCAAGTTGTAATACAGAAATAAACAGTTTTTCAAAAACAAGGTCTCAGTCATGTTTGAGTCACTCTGTAAGTACCATTTTGCTGTACTGTTTAAGCTCGATGAAAGGAACATTGTCGACACTTTTCAGCAAGTTGCAATCATGAAATACAGAAATAAAGAGTTTCTCACAAACAAGGTCTAAATCATGTTTGATGCACTCTGTAAGTTCAATTTTTGCTGTACTGTTTAAACTCGATGAAAGGAACACTGTTGACACTTTTCAGCAAGTTGCAATCATGTAATACAGAAATAAACAGTTTTTCAAAAACAAGGTCTCAGTCATGTTTGAGTCACTCTGTAAGTACCATTTTGCTGTACTGTTTAAGCTCGATGAAAGGAACATTGTTGACACTTTTCAGCAAGTTGCAATCATGAAATACAGAAAAAAACAATTTTTCACAAACAAGGTCTAAATCATGTTTGACGCACTCTGTAAGTACCATTTTTGCTGTACTGTTTAAACTCATGAAAGGAACATTGTTGACACTTTTCAGCAAGTTGCAATCATGTAATACAGAAATAAACAGTTTTTCACAAACAAGGTCAAAATCATGGAAGTACAATTTTGCTGTACTGCTTAATCAGGATGATAGAAACACTGTTGACACTTTTCAGCAAGTTGTAATACAGAAATAAACAGTTTTTCAAAAACAAGGTCTCAGTCATGTTTGAGTCACTCTGTAAGTACCATTTTGCTGTACTGTTTAAGCTCGATGAAAGGAACATTGTTGACACTTTTCAGCAAGTTGCAATCATGAAATACAGAAAAAAACAATTTTTCACAAACAAGGTCTAAATCATGTTTGACGCACTCTGTAAGTACCATTTTTGCTGTACTGTTTAAACTCGATGAAAGGAACATTGTTGACACTTTTCAGCAAGTTGCAATCATGTAATACAGAAATAAACAGTTTTTCACAAACAAGGTCAAAATCATGGAAGTACAATTTTGCTGTACTGCTTAATCAGGATGATAGAAACACTGTTGACACTTTTCAGCAAGTTGTAATACAGAAATAAACAGTTTTTCAAAAACAAGGTCTCAGTCATGTTTGAGTCACTCTGTAAGTACCATTTTGCTGTACTGTTTAAGCTCGATGAAAGGAACATTGTTGACACTTTTCAGCAAGTTGCAATCATGAAATACAGAAAAAAAATTTTTTTCACAAACAAGGTCTAAATCATGTTTGACGCACTCTGTAAGTACCATTTTTGCTGTACTGTTTAAACTCGATGAAAGGAACATTGTTGACACTTTTCAGCAAGTTGCAATCATGTAATACAGAAATAAACAGTTTTTCACAAACAAGGTCAAAATCATGGAAGTACAATTTTGCTGTACTGCTTAATCAGGATGATAGAAACACTGTTGACACTTTTCAGCAAGTTGTAATACAGAAATAAACAGTTTTTCAAAAACAAGGTCTCAGTCATGTTTGAGTCACTCTGTAAGTACAATTTTGCTGTACTGTTTAAGCTCGATGAAAGGAACATTGTTGACACTTTTCAGCAAGTTGCAATCATGAAATACAGAAATAAAGAGTTTCTCACAAACAAGGTCTAAATCATGTTTGATGCACTCTGTAAGTTCAATTTTTGCTGTACTGTTTAAACTCGATGAAAGGAACACTGTTGACACTTTTCAGCAAGTTGCAATCATGTAATACAGAAATGAACAGTTTTTCAAAAACAAGGTCTAAGTCATGTTTGAGTCACTCTGTAAGTACCATTTTGCTGTACTGTTTAAGCTCAATGAAAGAAACATTGTTGACACTTTTCAGCAAGTTGCAATCATGTAATACAGAAATAAACAGTTTTTCACAAACAAGGTCAAAATCATGGAATTACAATTTTGCTGTACTGCTTAATCAGGATGATAGAAACACTGTTGACACTTTTCAGCAAGTTGTAATACAGAAATAAACAGTTTTTCAAAAACAAGGTCTCAGTCATGTTTGAGTCACTCTGTAAGTACCATTTTGCTGTACTGTTTAAGCTCGATGAAAGGAACATTGTTGACACTTTTCAGCAAGTTGCAATCATGAAATACAGAAAAAAACAATTTTTCACAAACAAGGTCTAAATCATGTTTGACGCACTCTGTAAGTACCATTTTTGCTGTACTGTTTAAACTCGATGAAAGGAACATTGTTGACACTTTTCAGCAAGTTGCAATCATGTAATACAGAAATAAACAGTTTTTCACAAACAAGGTCAAAATCATGGAAGTACAATTTTGCTGTACTGCTTAATCAGGATGATAGAAACACTGTTGACACTTTTCAGCAAGTTGTAATACAGAAATAAACAGTTTTTCAAAAACAAGGTCTCAGTCATGTTTGAGTCACTCTGTAAGTACCATTTTGCTGTACTGTTTAAGCTCGATGAAAGGAACATTGTTGACACTTTTCAGCAAGTTGCAATCATGTAATACAGAAATAAACAGTTTTTCAAAAACAAGGTCTCAGTCATATTTGAGTCACTCTGTAAGTACCATTTTGCTGTACTGTTTAAGCTCGATGAAAGGAACATTGTTGACACTTTTCAGCAAGTTGCAATCATGAAATACAGAAATAAAGAGTTTCTCACAAACAAGGTCTAAATCATGTTTGATGCACTCTGTAAGTTCAATTTTTGCTGTACTGTTTAAACTCGATGAAAGGAACACTGTTGACACTTTTCAGCAAGTTGCAATCATGTAATACAGAAATAAACAGTTTTTCAAAAACAAGGTCTCAGTCATGTTTGAGTCACTCTGTAAGTACCATTTTGCTGTACTGTTTAAGCTCGATGAAAGGAACATTGTTGACACTTTTCAGCAAGTTGCAATCATGAAATACAGAAAAAAACAATTTTTCACAAACAAGGTCTAAATCATGTTTGACGCACTCTGTAAGTACCATTTTTGCTGTACTGTTTAAACTCGATGAAAGGAACATTGTTGACACTTTTCAGCAAGTTGCAATCATGTAATACAGAAACAAACAGTTTTTCACAAACAAGGTCAAAATCATGGAAGTACAATTTTGCTGTACTGCTTAATCAGGATGATAGAAACACTGTTGACACTTTTCAGCAAGTTGTAATACAGAAATAAACAGTTTTTCAAAAACAAGGTCTCAGTCATGTTTGAGTCACTCTGTAAGTACCATTTTGCTGTACTGTTTAAGCTCGATGAAAGGAACATTGTTGACACTTTTCAGCAAGTTGCAATCATGAAATACAGAAAAAAACAATTTTTCACAAACAAGGTCTAAATCATGTTTGACGCACTCTGTAAGTACCATTTTTGCTGTACTGTTTAAACTCGATGAAAGGAACATTGTTGACACTTTTCAGCAAGTTGCAATCATGTAATACAGAAATAAACAGTTTTTCACAAACAAGGTCAAAATCATGGAAGTACAATTTTGCTGTACTGCTTAATCAGGATGATAGAAACACTGTTGACACTTTTCAGCAAGTTGTAATACAGAAATAAACAGTTTTTCAAAAACAAGGTCTCAGTCATGTTTGAGTCACTCTGTAAGTACCATTTTGCTGTACTGTTTAAGCTCGATGAAAGGAACATTGTTGACACTTTTCAGCAAGTTGCAATCATGTAATACAGAAATAAACAGTTTTTCAAAAACAAGGTCTCAGTCATGTTTGAGTCACTCTGTAAGTACCATTTTGCTGTACTGTTTAAGCTCGATGAAAGGAACATTGTTGACACTTTTCAGCAAGTTGCAATCATGAAATACAGAAATAAAGAGTTTCTCACAAACAAGGTCTAAATCATGTTTGATGCACTCTGTAAGTTCAATTTTTGCTGTACTGTTTAAACTCGATGAAAGGAACACTGTTGACACTTTTCAGCAAGTTGCAATCATGTAATACAGAAATAAACAGTTTTTCAAAAACAAGGTCTCAGTCATGTTTGAGTCACTCTGTAAGTACCATTTTGCTGTACTGTTTAAGCTCGATGAAAGGAACATTGTTGACACTTTTCAGCAAGTTGCAATCATGAAATACAGAAAAAAACAATTTTTCACAAACAAGGTCTAAATCATGTTTGACGCACTCTGTTAAGTACCATTTTTGCTGTACTGTTTAAACTCATGAAAGGAACATTGTTGACACTTTTCAGCAAGTTGCAATCATGTAATACAGAAATAAACAGTTTTTCACAAACAAGGTCAAAATCATGGAAGTACAATTTTGCTGTACTGCTTAATCAGGATGATAGAAACACTGTTGACACTTTTCAGCAAGTTGTAATACAGAAATAAACAGTTTTTCAAAAACAAGGTCTCAGTCATGTTTGAGTCACTCTGTAAGTACCATTTTGCTGTACTGTTTAAGCTCGATGAAAGGAACATTGTTGACACTTTTCAGCAAGTTGCAATCATGAAATACAGAAAAAAACAATTTTTCACAAACAAGGTCTAAATCATGTTTGACGCACTCTGTTAAGTACCATTTTTGCTGTACTGTTTAAACTCATGAAAGGAACATTGTTGACACTTTTCAGCAAGTTGCAATCATGTAATACAGAAATAAACAGTTTTTCACAAACAAGGTCAAAATCATGGAAGTACAATTTTGCTGTACTGCTTAATCAGGATGATAGAAACACTGTTGACACTTTTCAGCAAGTTGTAATACAGAAATAAACAGTTTTTCAAAAACAAGGTCTCAGTCATGTTTGAGTCACTCTGTAAGTACCATTTTGCTGTACTGTTTAAGCTCGATGAAAGGAACATTGTTGACACTTTTCAGCAAGTTGCAATCATGAAATACAGAAAAAAACAATTTTTCACAAACAAGGTCTAAATCATGTTTGACGCACTCTGTAAGTACCATTTTTGCTGTACTGTTTAAACTCATGAAAGGAACATTGTTGACACTTTTCAGCAAGTTGCAATCATGTAATACAGAAATAAACAGTTTTTCACAAACAAGGTCAAAATCATGGAAGTACAATTTTGCTGTACTGCTTAATCAGGATGATAGAAACACTGTTGACACTTTTCAGCAAGTTGTAATACAGAAATAAACAGTTTTTCAAAAACAAGGTCTCAGTCATGTTTGAGTCACTCTGTAAGTACCATTTTTGCTGTACTGTTTAAACTCGATGAAAGGAACATTGTTGACACTTTTCAGCAAGTTGCAATCATGTAATACAGAAATAAACAGTTTTTCACAAACAAGGTCAAAATCATGGAAGTACAATTTTGCTGTACTGCTTAATCAGGATGATAGAAACACTGTTGACACTTTTCAGCAAGTTGTAATACAGAAATAAACAGTTTTTCAAAAACAAGGTCTCAGTCATGTTTGAGTCACTCTGTAAGTACCATTTTGCTGTACTGTTTAAGCTCGATGAAAGGAACATTGTTGACACTTTTCAGCAAGTTGCAATCATGAAATACAGAAAAAAACAATTTTTCACAAACAAGGTCTAAATCATGTTTGACGCACTCTGTAAGTACCATTTTTGCTGTACTGTTTAAACTCATGAAAGGAACATTGTTGACACTTTTCAGCAAGTTGCAATCATGTAATACAGAAATAAACAGTTTTTCACAAACAAGGTCAAAATCATGGAAGTACAATTTTGCTGTACTGCTTAATCAGGATGATAGAAACACTGTTGACACTTTTCAGCAAGTTGTAATACAGAAATAAAGAGTTTTTCAAAAACAAGGTCTCAGTCATGTTTGAGTCACTCTGTAAGTACCATTTTGCTGTACTGTTTAAGCTCGATGAAAGGAACATTGTTGACACTTTTCAGCAAGTTGCAATCATGTAATACAGAAATAAACCGATTTTCACAAACAAGGTCTAAATCATGTATGTACAATTTTGCTGTACTGCTTAATCAGGATGATAGAAACACTGTTGACACTTTTCAGCAAGTTGTAATATAGAAATAAACAGTTTTTCACAAACAAGGTCTAAATAATGTTTGATGCACTCTGTAAGTACCATTTTTGCTGTACTGTTTAAACTCGATGAAAGGAACATTGTTGACACTTTTCAGCAAGTTGCAATCATGAAATACAGAAATAAAGAGTTTCTCACAAACAAGGTCTAAATCAGGTAAGTACAATTTTGCTGTACTGCTTAATCAGGATGATAGAAACACTGTTGACACTTTTCAGCAAGTTGTAATACAGAAATAAACAGTTTTTCAAAAACAAGGTCTCAGTCATGTTTGAGTCACTCTGTAAGTACCATTTTGCTGTACTGTTTAAGCTCGATGAAAGGAACATTGTTGACACTTTTCAGCAAGTTGCAATCATGCAATACAGAAATAAACAGTTTTTCAAAAACAAGGTCTAAATCATGTTTGATGCACTATTTATTTTCAATTTTTGCTGTACTGTTTAAGCTCGATGAAAGGAACATTGTTGACACTTTTCAGCAAGTTGCAATCATGAAATACAGAAAAAAACAATTTTTCACAAACAAGGTCTAAATCATGTTTGATGCACTAAGGAAGTTCCATTTTTGCTGTACTGTTTAAACTCGATGAAAGGAACATTGTTGACACTTTTCAGCAAGTTGCAATCATGAAATACAGAAAAAAAACAGTTTTTCACAAACAAGGTCTAAATCATGTAAGTACAATTTTGCTGTACTGCTTAATCAGGATGATAGAAACACTGTTGACACTTTTCAGCAAGTTGTAATACAGAAATAAACAGTTTTTCAAAAACAAGGTCTCAGTCATGTTTGAGTCACTCTGTAAGTACCATTTTGCTGTACTGTTTAAGCTCGATGAAAGGAACATTGTTGACACTTCAGCAAGTTGCAATCATGAAATACAGAAAAAAACAATTTTTCACAAACAAGGTCTAAATCATGTTTGACGCACTCTGTAAGTACCATTTTTGCTGTACTGTTTAAACTCGATGAAAGGAACATTGTTGACACTTTTCAGCAAGTTGCAATCATGTAATACAGAAATAAACAGTTTTTCACAAACAATGTCAAAATCATGGAAGTACAATTTTGCTGTACTGCTTAATCAGGATGATAGAAACACTGTTGACACTTTTCAGCAAGTTGTAATACAGAAATAAACAGTTTTTCAAAAACAAGGTCTCAGTCATGTTTGAGTCACTCTGTAAGTACCATTTTGCTGTACTGTTTAAGCTCGATGAAAGGAACATTGTTGACACTTTTCAGCAAGTTGCAATCATGAAATACAGAAAAAAACAATTTTTCACAAACAAGGTCTAAATCATGTTTGACGCACTCTGTAAGTACCATTTTTGCTGTACTGTTTAAACTCATGAAAGGAACATTGTTGACACTTTTCAGCAAGTTGCAATCATGTAATACAGAAATAAACAGTTTTTCACAAACAAGGTCAAAATCATGGAAGTACAATTTTGCTGTACTGCTTAATCAGGATGATAGAAACACTGTTGACACTTTTCAGCAAGTTGTAATACAGAAATAAACAGTTTTTCAAAAACAAGGTCTCAGTCATGTTTGAGTCACTCTGTAAGTACCATTTTGCTGTACTGTTTAAGCTCGATGAAAGGAACATTGTTGACACTTTTCAGCAAGTTGCAATCATGTAATACAGAAATAAACAGTTTTTCAAAAACAAGGTCTAAATCATGTTTGATGCACTATGTATTTTCAATTTTTGCTGTACTGTTTAAGCTCGATGAAAGGAACATTGTTGACACTTTTCAGCAAGTTGCAATCATGAAATACAGAAAAAAACAATTTTTCACAAACAAGGTCTAAATCATGTTTGATGCACTCTGTAAGTTCCATTTTTGCTGTACTGTTTAAACTCGATGAAAGGAACATTGTTGACACTTTTCAGCAAGTTGCAATCATGTAATACAGAAATAAACCGTTTTTTAAAAACAAGGTCAAAATCATGTAAGTACAATTTTGCTGTACTGCTTAATCAGGATGATAACACTGTTGACACTTTTCAGCAAGTTGTAATACAGAAATAAACAGTTTTTCAAAAACAAGGTCTCAGTCATGTTTGAGTCACTCTGTAAGTACCATTTTGCTGTACTGTTTAAGCTCGATGAAAGGAACATTGTTGACACTTTTCAGCAAGTTGCAATCATGAAATACAGAAATAAAGAGTTTCTCACAAACAAGGTCTAAATCATGTTTGATGCACTCTGTAAGTTCAATTTTTGCTGTACTGTTTAAACTCGATGAAAGGAACACTGTTGACACTTTTCAGCAAGTTGCAATCATGTAATACAGAAATGAACAGTTTTTCAAAAACAAGGTCTAAGTCATGTTTGATGCACTCTGTAAGTTCCATTTTTGCTGTACTGTTTAAACTCGATGAAAGGAACATTGTTGACACTTTTCAGCAAGTTGCAATCATGTAATACAGAAATAAACCGTTTTTCAAAAACAAGGTCAAAATCATGTAAGTACAATTTTGCTGTACTGCTTAATCAGGATGATAGAAACACTGTTGACACTTTTCAGCAAGTTGTAATACAGAAATAAACAGTTTTTCAAAAACAAGGTCTCAGTCATGTTTGAGTCACTCTGTAAGTACCATTTTGCTGTACTGTTTAAGCTCGATGAAAGGAACATTGTTGACACTTTTCAGCAAGTTGCAATCATGAAATACAGAAAAAAACAATTTTTCACAAACAAGGTCTAAATCATGTTTGACGCACTCTGTAAGTACCATTTTTGCTGTACTGTTTAAACTCGATGAAAGGAACATTGTTGACACTTTTCAGCAAGTTGCAATCATGTAATACAGAAATAAACAGTTTTTCACAAACAAGGTCAAAATCATGGAAGTACAATTTTGCTGTACTGCTTAATCAGGATGATAGAAACACTGTTGACACTTTTCAGCAAGTTGTAATACAGAAATAAAGAGTTTTTCAAAAACAAGGTCTCAGTCATGTTTGAGTCACTCTGTAAGTACCATTTTGCTGTACTGTTTAAACTCAATGAAAGGAACATTGTTGACCCTTTTTAGCAAGTTGCAATCATGAAATACAGAAATAAAGAGTTTCTCACAAACAAGGTCTAAATCAGGTAAGTACAATTTTGCTGTACTGCTTAATCAGGATGATAGAAACACTGTTGACACTTTTCAGCAAGTTGTAATACAGAAATAAACAGTTTTTCAAAAACAAGGTCTCAGTCATGTTTGAGTCACTCTGTAAGTACCATTTTGCTGTACTGTTTAAGCTCGATGAAAGGAACATTGTTGACACTTTTCAGCAAGTTGCAATCATGAAATACAGAAAAAAACAGTTTTTCACAAACAAGGTCAAAATCATGGAAGTACAATTTTGCTGTACTGCTTAATCAGGATGATAGAAACACTGTTGACACTTTTCAGCAAGTTGTAATACAGAAATAAACAGTTTTTCAAAAACAAGGTCTCAGTCATGTTTGAGTCACTCTGTAAGTACCATTTTGCTGTACTGTTTAAGCTCGATGAAAGGAACATTGTTGACACTTTTCAGCAAGTTGCAATCATGTAATACAGAAATAAACAGTTTTTCAAAAACAAGGTCTAAGTCATGTTTGAGTCACTCTCTAAATACCATTTTGCTGGACTGTTTAAAGTCAATGAAAGGAACATTGATGACACTTTTCAGCAAGTTGCAATCATGAAATACAGAAAAAAACAATTTTTCACAAACAAGGTCTAAATCATGTTTGATGCACTCTGTAAGTACCATTTTTGCTGTACTGTTTAAACTCGATGAAAGGAACATTGTTGACACTTTTCAGCAAGTTGCAATCATGTAATACAGAAATAAACAGTTTTTCAAAAACAAGGTCTAAGTCATGTTTGAGTCACTCTCTAAGTACCATTTTGCTGTACTGTTTAAAGTCAATGAAAGGAACATTGTTGACACTTTTCAGCAAGTTGCAATCATGAAATACCGAAATAAAGAGTTTCTCACAAACAGGGTCTAAATCATG
Organism: Salmo salar; assembly: GCF_965601325.2. NCBI lineage: Eukaryota > Metazoa > Chordata > Actinopteri > Salmoniformes > Salmonidae > Salmo > Salmo salar. Next base: position 36,048,268 of record NC_138297.1, on the reverse strand, counting down.
TTTGATGCACTCTGTATTTTCAATTTTTGCTCTACTGTTTAAACTCGATGATAGAAACATTGTTGACACTTTTCAGCAAGTTGCAATCATGTAATATAGAAATAAACAGTTTTTCAAAAACAAGGTCTAAGTCATGTTTGAGTCACTCTAAGTACCATTTTGCTGTACTGTTTAAACTCAATGAAAGGAACATTGTTGACCCTTTTCAGCAAGTTGGAATCATGAAATACAGAAATAAAGAGTTTTACACAAACAAGGTCTAAATCAGGTAAGTACATTTTGCTGTACTGCTTAATCAGGATGATAGAAACACTGTTGACACTTTTCAGCAAGTTGTAATACAGAAATAAACAGTTTTTCAAAAACAAGGTCTCAGTCATGTTTGAGTCACTCTGTAAGTACCATTTTGCTGTACTGTTTAAGTTCGATGAAAGGAACATTGTTGACACTTTTCAGCAAGTTGCAATCATGAAATACAGAAAAAAACAATTTTTCACAAACAAGGTCTCAGTCATGTTTGAGTCACTCTGTAAGTACCATTTTGCTGTACTGTTTAAGCTCGATGAAAGGAACATTGTTGACACTTTTCAGCAAGTTGCAATCATGAAATACAGAAATAAAGAGTTTCTCACAAACAAGGTCTAAATCATGTTTGATGCACTCTGTAAGTTCAATTTTTGCTGTACTGTTTAAACTCGATGAAAGGAACATTGTTGACACTTTTCAGCAAGTTGCAATCATGTAATACAGAAATAAACCGTTTTTCAAAAAAAAGGTCAAAATCATGTAAGTACAATTTTGCTGTACTGCTTAATCAGGATGATAGAAACACTGTTGACACTTTTCAGCAAGTTGTAATACAGAAATAAACAGTTTTTCAAAAACAAGGTCTCAGTCATGTTTGAGTCACTCTGTAAGTACCATTTTGCTGTACTGTTTAAGCTCGATGAAAGGAACATTGTTGACACTTTTCAGCAAGTTGCAATCATGAAATACAGAAAAAAAACAATTTTTCACAAACAAGGTCTAAATCATGTTTGACGCACTCTGTAAGTACCATTTTTGCTGTACTGTTTAAACTCGATGAAAGGAACATTGTTGACACTTTTCAGCAAGTTGCAATCATGTAATACAGAAATAAACAGTTTTTCACAAACAAGGTCAAAATCATGGAAGTACAATTTTGCTGTACTGCTTAATCAGGATGATAGAAACACTGTTGACACTTTTCAGCAAGTTGTAATACAGAAATAAACAGTTTTTCAAAAACAAGGTCTCAGTCATGTTTGAGTCACTCTGTAAGTACCATTTTGCTGTACTGTTTAAGCTCGATGAAAGGAACATTGTTGACACTTTTCAGCAAGTTGCAATCATGTAATACAGAAATAAACAGTTTTTCAAAAACAAGGTCTCAGTCATGTTTGAGTCACTCTGTAAGTACCATTTTGCTGTACTGTTTAAGCTCGATGAAAGGAACATTGTTGACACTTTTCAGCAAGTTGCAATCATGTAATACAGAAATAAACAGTTTTTCAAAAACAAGGTCTCAGTCATGTTTGAGTCACTCTGTAAGTACCATTTTGCTGTACTGTTTAAGCTCGATGAAAGGAACATTGTTGACACTTTTCAGCAAGTTGCAATCATGAAATACAGAAATAAAGAGTTTCTCACAAACAAGGTCTAAATCATGTTTGATGCACTCTGTAAGTTCAATTTTTGCTGTACTGTTTAAACTCGATGAAAGGAACACTGTTGACACTTTTCAGCAAGTTGCAATCATGTAATACAGAAATGAACAGTTTTTCAAAAACAAGGTCTAAGTCATGTTTGAGTCACTCTGTAAGTACCATTTTGCTGTACTGTTTAAGCTCGATGAAAGAAACATTGTTGACACTTTTCAGCAAGTTGCAATCATGTAATACAGAAATAAACAGTTTTTCACAAACAAGGTCAAAATCATGGAAGTACAATTTTGCTGTACTGCTTAATCAGGATGATAGAAACACTGTTGACACTTTTCAGCAAGTTGTAATACAGAAATAAACAGTTTTTCACAAACAAGGTCTAAATAATGTTTGATGCACTCTGTAAGTACTATTTTTGCTGTACTGTTTAAACTCGATGAAAGGAACATTGTTGACACTTTTCAGCAAGTTGCAATCATGAAATACAGAAAAAAACAATTTTTCACAAACAAGGTCTAAATCATGTTTGATGCACTCTGTAAGTACCATTTTTGCTGTACTGTTTAAACTCGATGAAAGGAACATTGTTGACACTTTTCAGCAAGTTGCAATCTTGTAATACAGAAATAAACAGTTTTTCAAAAACAAGGTCTAAGTCATGTTTGAGTCACTCTCTAAGTACCATTTTGCTGTACTGTTTAAAGTCAATGAAAGGAACATTGTTGACACTTTTCAGCAAGTTGCAATCATGAAATACCGAAATAAAGAGTTTCTCACAAACAAGGTCTAAATCATGTTTGATGCACTCTGTATTTTCAATTTTTGCTCTACTGTTTAAACTCGATGATAGAAACATTGTTGACACTTTTCAGCAAGTTGCAATCATGTAATATAGAAATAAACAGTTTTTCAAAAACAAGGTCTAAGTCATGTTTGAGTCACTCTCTAAGTACCATTTTGCTGTACTGTTTAAACTCAATGAAAGGAACATTGTTGACCCTTTTTAGCAAGTTGCAATCATGAAATACAGAAATAAAGAGTTTCTCACAAACAAGGTCTAATTCAGGTAAGTACAATTTTGCTGTACTGCTTAATCAGGATGATAGAAACACTGTTGACACTTTTCAGCAAGTTGTAATACAGAAATAAACAGTTTTTCACAAACAAGGTCTACATAATGTTTGATGCACTCTGTAAGTACTATTTTTGCTGTACTGTTTAAACTCGATGAAAGGAACATTGTTGACACTTTTCAGCAAGTTGCAATCATGAAATACCGAAATAAAGAGTTTCTCACAAACAAGGTCTAAATCATGTTTGATGCACTCTGTATTTTCAATTTTTGCTCTACTGTTTAAACTCGATGATAGAAACATTGTTGACACTTTTCAGCAAGTTGCAATCATGTAATATAGAAATAAACCGTTTTTCAAAAACAAGGTCTAAGTCATGTTTGAGTCACTCTAAGTACCATTTTGCTGTACTGTTTAAACTCAATGAAAGGAACATTGTTGACCCTTTTCAGCAAGTTGGAATCATGAAATACAGAAATAAAGAGTTTTTCACAAACAAGGTCTAAATCATGTTTTATGCACTCTGTAAGTACCATTTTTGCTGTACTGTTTAAACTCGATGAACGGAACATTGTTGACACTTTTCAGCAAGTTGCAATCATGAAATACAGAAAAAAACAATTTTTCACAAACAAGGTCTAAATCATGTTTTATGCACTCTGTAAGTACCATTTTTGCTGTACTGTTTAAACTCGATGAACGGAACATTGTTGACACTTTTCAGCAAGTTGCAATCATGTAATACAGAAATAAACCGATTTTCACAAACAAGGTCTAAATCATGTATGTACAATTTTGCTGTACTGCTTAATCAGGATGATAGAAACACTGTTGACACTTTTCAGCAAGTTGTAATATAGAAATAAACAGTTTTTCACAAACAAGGTCTAAATAATGTTTGATGCACTCTGTAAGTACCATTTTTGCTGTACTGTTTAAACTCGATGAAAGGAACATTGTTGACACTTTTCAGCAAGTTGCAATCATGAAATACAGAAAAAAACAATTTTTCACAAACAAGGTCTAAATCATGTTTGATGCACTCTGTAAGTTCAATTTTTGCTGTACTGTTTAAACTCGATGAAAGGAACATTGTTGACACTTTTCAGCAAGTTGCAATCATGTAATACAGAAATAAACCGTTTTTCAAAAACAAGGTCAAAATCATGTAAGTACAATTTTGCTGTACTGCTTAATCAGGATGATAGAAACACTGTTGACACTTTTCAGCAAGTTGTAATACAGAAATAAACAGTTTTTCAAAAACAAGGTCTCAGTCATGTTTGAGTCACTCTGTAAGTACCATTTTGCTGTACTGTTTAAGCTCGATGAAAGGAACATTGTTGACACTTTTCAGCAAGTTGCAATCATGAAATACAGAAAAAAACAATTTTTCACAAACAAGGTCTAAATCATGTTTGACGCACTCTGTAAGTACCATTTTTGCTGTACTGTTTAAACTCGATGAAAGGAACATTGTTGACACTTTTCAGCAAGTTGCAATCATGTAATACAGAAATAAACAGTTTTTCACAAACAAGGTCAAAATCATGGAAGTACAATTTTGCTGTACTGCTTAATCAGGATGATAGAAACACTGTTGACACTTTTCAGCAAGTTGTAATACAGAAATAAACAGTTTTTCAAAAACAAGGTCTCAGTCATGTTTGAGTCACTCTGTAAGTACCATTTTGCTGTACTGTTTAAGCTCGATGAAAGGAACATTGTTGACACTTTTCAGCAAGTTGCAATCATGTAATACAGAAATAAACAGTTTTTCAAAAACAAGGTCTCAGTCATGTTTGAGTCACTCTGTAAGTACCATTTTGCTGTACTGTTTAAGCTCGATGAAAGGAACATTGTTGACACTTTTCAGCAAGTTGCAATCATGAAATACAGAAATAAAGAGTTTCTCACAAACAAGGTCTAAATCAAGTTTGATGCACTCTGTAAGTTCAATTTTTGCTGTACTGTTTAAACTCGATGAAAGGAACACTGTTGACACTTTTCAGCAAGTTGCAATCATGTATAACAGAAATGAACAGTTTTTCAAAAACAAGGTCTAAGTCATGTTTGAGTCACTCTGTAAGTACCATTTTGCTGTACTGTTTAAGCTCGATGAAAGGAACATTGTTGACACTTTTCAGCAAGTTGCAATCATGTAATACAGAAATAAACAGTTTTTCAAAAACAAGGTCTCAGTCATGTTTGAGTCACTCTGTAAGTACCATTTTGCTGTACTGTTTAAGCTCGATGAAAGGAACATTGTTGACACTTTTCAGCAAGTTGCAATCATGTAATACAGAAATAAACAGTTTTTCAAAAACAAGGTCTCAGTCATGTTTGAGTCACTCTGTAAGTACCATTTTGCTGTACTGTTTAAGCTCGATGAAAGGAACATGTTGACACTTTTCAGCAAGTTGCAATCATGAAATACAGAAATAAAGAGTTTCTCACAAACAAGGTCTAAATCATGTTTGATGCACTCTGTAAGTTCAATTTTTGCTGTACTGTTTAAACTCGATGAAAGGAACACTGTTGACACTTTTCAGCAAGTTGCAATCATGTAATACAGAAATGAACAGTTTTTCAAAAACAAGGTCTAAGTCATGTTTGAGTCACTCTGTAAGTACCATTTTGCTGTACTGTTTAAGCTCGATGAAAGAAACATTGTTGACACTTTTCAGCAAGTTGCAATCATGTAATACAGAAATAAACAGTTTTTCACAAACAAGGTCAAAATCATGGAAGTACAATTTTGCTGTACTGCTTAATCAGGATGATAGAAACACTGTTGACACTTTTCAGCAAGTTGTAATACAGAAATAAACAGTTTTTCAAAAACAAGGTCTCAGTCATGTTTGAGTCACTCTCTAAATACCATTTTGCTGTACTGTTTAAAGTCAATGAAAGGAACATTGATGACACTTTTCAGCAAGTTGCAATCATGAAATACTGAAAAAAAGAGTTTCTCACAAACAAGGTCTAAATCATGTTTGATGCACTCTGTATTTTCAATTTTTGCTGTACTGTTTAAACTCGATGATAGAAACATTGTTGACACTTTTCAGCAAGTTGCAATCATGTAAAATAGAAATAAACAGTTTTTCAAAAACATGGTCTAAGTCATGTTTGAGTCACTCTCTAAGTACCATTTTGCTGTACTGTTTAAACTCAATGAAAGGAACATTGTTGACCCTTTTCAGCAAGTTGGAATCATGAAATACAGAAATAAAGAGTTTCTCACAAACAAGGTCTAAATCAGGTAAGTACAATTTTGCTGTACTGCTTAATCAGGATGATAGAAACACTGTTGACACTTTTCAGCAAGTTGTAATACAGAAATAAACAGTTTTTCACAAACAAGGTCTAAATAATGTTTGATGCACTCTGTAAGTACTATTTTTGCTGTACTGTTTAAACTCGATGAAAGGAACATTGTTGACACTTTTCAGCAAGTTGCAATCATGTAAAACAGAAATAAACAGTTTTTCAAAAACAAGGTCTAAGTCATGTTTGAGTCACTGTAAGTACCATTTTGCTGTACTGTTTAAGCTCGATGAAAGGAACATTGTTGACACTTTTCAGCAAGTTGCAATCATGAAATACAGAAAAAAACAATTTTTCACAAACAAGGTCTAAATCATGTTTGATGCACTCTGTAAGTACCATTTTTGCTGTACTGTTTAAACTCGATGAAAGGAACATTGTTGACACTTTTCAGCAAGTTGCAATCATGTAATACAGAAATAAACAGTTTTTCACAAACAAGGTCAAAATCATGGAAGTACAATTTTGCTGTACTGCTTAATCAGGATGATAGAAACACTGTTGACACTTTTCAGCAAGTTGTAATACAGAAATAAACAGTTTTTCAAAAACAAGGTCTCAGTCATGTTTGAGTCACTCTGTAAGTACCATTTTGCTGTACTGTTTAAGCTCGATGAAAGGAACATTGTTGACACTTTTCAGCAAGTTGCAATCATGAAATACAGAAATAAAGAGTTTCTCACAAACAAGGTCTAAATCATGTTTGATGCACTCTGTAAGTTCAATTTTTGCTGTACTGTTTAAACTCGATGAAAGGAACATTGTTGACACTTTTCAGCAAGTTGCAATCATGTAATACAGAAATAAACCGATTTTCACAAACAAGGTCTAAATCATGTATGTACAATTTTGCTGTACTGCTTAATCAGGATGATAGAAACACTGTTGACACTTTTCAGCAAGTTGTAATATAGAAATAAACAGTTTTTCACAAACAAGGTCTAAATAATGTTTGATGCACTCTGTAAGTACCATTTTTGCTGTACTGTTTAAACTCGATGAAAGGAACATTGTTGACACTTTTCAGCAAGTTGCAATCATGAAATACAGAAATAAAGAGTTTCTCACAAACAAGGTCTAAATCAGGTAAGTACAATTTTGCTGTACTGCTTAATCACGATGATAGAAACACTGTTGACACTTTTCAGCAAGTTGTAATACAGAAATAAACAGTTTTTCAAAAACAAGGTCTCAGTCATGTTTGAGTCACTCTGTAAGTACCATTTTGCTGTACTGTTTAAGCTCGATGAAAGGAACATTGTTGACACTTTTCAGCAAGTTGCAATCATGAAATACAGAAAAAAACAATTTTTCACAAACAAGGTCTAAATCATGTTTGATGCACTCTGTAAGTTCAATTTTTGCTGTACTGTTTAAACTCGATGAAAGGAACATTGTTGACACTTTTCAGCAAGTTGCAATCATGTAATACAGAAATAAACCGTTTTTCAAAAACAAGGTCAAAATCATGTAAGTACAATTTTGCTGTACTGCTTAATCAGGATGATAGAAACACTGTTGACACTTTTCAGCAAGTTGTAATACAGAAATAAACAGTTTTTCAAAAACAAGGTCTCAGTTATGTTTGAGTCACTCTGTAAGTACCATTTTGCTGTACTGTTTAAGCTCGATGAAAGGAACATTGTTGACACTTTTCAGCAAGTTGCAATCATGAAATACAGAAAAAAACAATTTTTCACAAACAAGGTCTAAATCATGTTTGACGCACTCTGTAAGTACCATTTTTGCTGTACTGTTTAAACTCGATGAAAGGAACATTGTTGACACTTTTCAGCAAGTTGCAATCATGTAATACAGAAATAAACAGTTTTTCACAAACAAGGTCAAAATCATGGAAGTACAATTTTGCTGTACTGCTTAATCAGGATGATAGAAACACTGTTGACACTTTTCAGCAAGTTGTAATACAGAAATAAACAGTTTTTCAAAAACAAGGTCTCAGTCATGTTTGAGTCACTCTGTAAGTACCATTTTGCTGTACTGTTTAAGCTCGATGAAAGGAACATTGTTGACACTTTTCAGCAAGTTGCAATCATGTAATACAGAAATAAACAGTTTTTCAAAAACAAGGTCTCAGTCATGTTTGAGTCACTCTGTAAGTACCATTTTGCTGTACTGTTTAAGCTCGATGAAAGGAACATTGTTGACACTTTTCAGCAAGTTGCAATCATGAAATACAGAAATAAAGAGTTTCTCACAAACAAGGTCTAAATCATGTTTGATGCACTCTGTAAGTTCAATTTTTGCTGTACTGTTTAAACTCGATAATAGAAACATTGTTGACACTTTTCAGCAAGTTGCAATCATGTAAAATAGAAATAAACAGTTTTTCAAAAACAAGGTCTAAGTCATGTTTGAGTCACTCTGTAAGTACCATTTTGCTGTACTGTTTAAACTCAATGAAAGGAACATTGTTGACCCTTTTCAGCAAGTTGGAATCATGAAATACAGAAATAAAGAGTTTCTCACAAACAAGGTCTAAATCAGGTAAGTACAATTTTGCTGTACTGCTTAATCAGGATGATAGAAACACTGTTGACACTTTTCAGCAAGTTGTAATACAGAAATAAACAGTTTTTCACAAACAAGGTCTAAATAATGTTTGATGCACTCTGTAAGTACTATTTTTGCTGTACTGTTTAAACTCGATGAAAGGAACATTGTTGACACTTTTCAGCAAGTTGCAATCATGTAAAACAGAAATAAACCGTTTTTCAAAAACAAGGTCTAAGTCATGTTTGAGTCACTGTAAGTACCATTTTGCTGTACTGTTTAAGCTCGATGAAAGGAACATTGTTGACACTTTTCAGCAAGTTGCAATCATGAAATACAGAAATGAACAATTTTTCACAAACAAGGTCTAAATCATGTTTGATGCACTCTGTAAGTACCATTTTTGCTGTACTGTTTAAACTCGATGAAAGGAACATTGTTGACACTTTTCAGCAAGTTGCAATCATGTAATACAGAAATAAACCGATTTTCACAAACAAGGTCTAAATCATGTATGTACAATTTTGCTGTACTGCTTAATCAGGATGATAGAAACACTGTTGACACTTTTCAGCAAGTTGTAATATAGAAATAAACAGTTTTTCACAAACAAGGTCTAAATAATGTTTGATGCACTCTGTAAGTACCATTTTTGCTGTACTGTTTAAACTCGATGAAAGGAACATTGTTGACACTTTTCAGCAAGTTGCAATCATGAAATACAGAAATAAAGAGTTTCTCACAAACAAGGTCTAAATCAGGTAAGTACAATTTTGCTGTACTGCTTAATCAGGATGATAGAAACACTGTTGACACTTTTCAGCAAGTTGTAATACAGAAATAAACAGTTTTTCAAAAACAAGGTCTCAGTCATGTTTGAGTCACTCTGTAAGTACCATTTTGCTGTACTGTTTAAGCTCGATGAAAGGAACATTGTTGACACTTTTCAGCAAGTTGCAATCATGAAATACAGAAAAAAACAATTTTTCACAAACAAGGTCTAAATCATGTTTGATGCACTCTGTAAGTTCAATTTTGCTGTACTGTTTAAACTCGATGAAAGGAACATTGTTGACACTTTTCAGCAAGTTGCAATCATGTAATACAGAAATAAACCGTTTTTCAAAAACAAGGTCAAAATCATGTAAGTACAATTTTGCTGTACTGCTTAATCAGGATGATAGAAACACTGTTGACACTTTTCAGCAAGTTGTAATACAGAAATAAACTGTTTTTCAAAAACAAGGTCTCAGTCATGTTTGAGTCACTCTGTAAGTACCATTTTGCTGTACTGTTTAAGCTCGATGAAAGGAACATTGTTGACACTTTTCAGCAAGTTGCAATCATGAAATACAGAAAAAAACAATTTTTCACAAACAAGGTCTAAATCATGTTTGACGCACTCTGTAAGTACCATTTTTGCTGTACTGTTTAAACTCGATGAAAGGAACATTGTTGACACTTTTCAGCAAGTTGCAATCATGTAATACAGAAATAAACAGTTTTTCACAAACAAGGTCAAAATCATGGAAGTACAATTTTGCTGTACTGCTTAATCAGGATGATAGAAACACTGTTGACACTTTTCAGCAAGTTGTAATACAGAAATAAACAGTTTTTCAAAAACAAGGTCTCAGTCATGTTTGAGTCACTCTGTAAGTACCATTTTGCTGTACTGTTTAAGCTCGATGAAAGGAACATTGTTGACACTTTTCAGCAAGTTGCAATCATGTAATACAGAAATAAAGAGTTTTTCAAAAACAAGGTCTCAGTCATGTTTGAGTCACTCTGTAAGTACCATTTTGCTGTACTGTTTAAGCTCGATGAAAGGAACATTGTTGACACTTTTCAGCAAGTTGCAATCATGAAATACAGAAATAAAGAGTTTCTCACAAACAAGGTCTAAATCATGTTTGATGCACTCTGTAAGTTCAATTTTTGCTGTACTGTTTAAACTCGATGAAAGGAACACTGTTGACACTTTTCAGCAAGTTGCAATCATGTAATACAGAAATGAACAGTTTTTCAAAAACAAGGTCTAAGTCATGTTTGAGTCACTCTGTAAGTACCATTTTGCTGTACTGTTTAAGCTCAATGAAAGGAACATTGTTGACACTTTTCAGCAAGTTGCAATCATGTAATACAGAAATAAACAGTTTTTCAAAAACAAGGTCTCAGTCATGTTTGAGTCACTCTGTAAGTACCATTTTGCTGTACTGTTTAAGCTCGATGAAAGGAACATTGTTGACACTTTTCAGCAAGTTGCAATCATGAAATACAGAAAAAAACAATTTTTCACAAACAAGGTCTAAATCATGTTTGATGCACTCTGTAAGTTCAATTTTTGCTGTACTGTTTAAACTCGATGAAAGGAACATTGTTGACACTTTTCTGCAAGTTGCAATCATGTAATACAGAAATAAACCGTTTTTCAAAAACAAGGTCAAAATCATGTAAGTACAATTTTGCTGTACTGCTTAATCAGGATGATAGAAACACTGTTGACACTTTTCAGCAAGTTGTAATACAGAAATAAACAGTTTTTCAAAAACAAGGTCTCAGTCATGTTTGAGTCACTCTGTAAGTACCATTTTGCTGTACTGTTTAAGCTCGATGAAAGGAACATTGTTGACACTTTTCAGCAAGTTGCAATCATGAAATACAGAAAAAAACAATTTTTCACAAACAAGGTCTAAATCATGTTTGACGCACTCTGTAAGTACCATTTTTGCTGTACTGTTTAAACTCGATGAAAGGAACATTGTTGACACTTTTCAGCAAGTTGCAATCATGTAATACAGAAATAAACAGTTTTTCACAAACAAGGTCAAAATCATGGAAGTACAATTTTGCTGTACTGCTTAATCAGGATGATAGAAACACTGTTGACACTTTTCAGCAAGTTGTAATACAGAAATAAACAGTTTTTCAAAAACAAGGTCTCAGTCATGTTTGAGTCACTCTGTAAGTACCATTTTGCTGTACTGTTTAACCTCTTGGGGCTAGGTGGGACGCTAGCGTGCCACCCGTGGTGCACTCCATCAACAGCAGGTGCATTTCAAGAGCGGCAAATTTGAATCCAAATAAATGTCAAAATTCAAATTTTTCAAAAATACAACTATGTTACACCATTTGAAAGATAAACATCTCCTTAATCTAACCATGTTTTACGATTTCAAAAAGGTTTTACGGCGAAAGCATAAATTTAGAGTATGTTAGGACAGTACATTTACAAGAGTTGTGTGTAATGTTTTGTCAAGTCAAAGACAGGGTCACCAAAACCATAAAACCAGCTAAAATGATACACTAACCTTTTACAATCTCCATCAGATGACACTCCTAGGACATTATGTTAGACAATGCATGCATTTTTAGTTCTATCAAGTTCATATTTATATACAAAAACAGCGTTTTACTATGGCATTGATGTTGAGGAAATCGTTTCCCTCCAATAACCGGCAGTCAAGTCAGCGTCACAAATTAAATAATTAAAATTAGAAAACATTGGTAAAATATTATATTGTCATTTAAAGAATTATAGATTTACATCTTTTGAACGCAATCAACTTGCCAGATTTAAAAATAACCTTACTGGGAAATCACACTTTGCAATAATCTGAGCACTGTGCCCAGAAAAATACGCGTTGCGATACAGACTAGACGTCATGTTGGGGAGATCTAAAATCGAAAATACTATGTAAATAATCCATTACCTTTGATTCTCTTCATCAGATGTCACTTCCAGGTATCACAGGTCCATAACGAATGTAGTTTTGTTCAAAAAAGCTCATCATTTATGTCCAAAAATCTCCGTCTCGTTAGCACATGATGTAAGCCAGCCGGACTTCTCGTCATGAACGAGGGGAAAAAATATATTTCCGTTCGTTCAAACATGTCAAACGTTGTATAGCATAAATCATTAGGGCCTTTTTTAACCAGAACATGAATAATATTCAAGGTGGACGAATGCATAGCCTTTTATAACGTATTGGAACGAGGGTACCCAACATGAAGTAGCGCGCCAGGTGTCTAATGGGACATCACCGTTCCATGGCTCTTGTTCGGTCAGATCTCCCTCCAGAAGACTCAAAACACTTTGTAAAGGCTGGTGACATCTAGTGGAAGCAATAGGAAGTGCCAAAATATTCCTAAACCCCTGTGATTTTCAATGGGATAGGTTTAAACTCAATACAACACATCAGGTATCCACTTCCTGTCAGAAAATGTCTCAGGGTTTTGCCTGCCAAATGAGTTCTGTTATACTCACAGACACCATTCAAACAGTTTTGGAAACTTTAGAGTGTTTTCTATCCATATATAATAAGTATATGCATATTCTAGTTACTGGGTAGGATTAGTAACCAGATTAAATCGGGTACATTTTTTTTATCCAGACGTGCAAATGCTGCCCCCTAGACCCAACAGGTTAAGCTCGATGAAAGGAACATTGTTGACACTTTTCAGCAAGTTGCAATCATGTAATACAGAAATAAAGAGTTTTTCAAAAACAAGGTCTCAGTCATGTTTGAGTCACTCTGTAAGTACCATTTTGCTGTACTGTTTAAGCTCGATGAAAGGAACATTGTTGACACTTTTCAGCAAGTTGCAATCATGAAATACAGAAATAAAGAGTTTCTCACAAACAAGGTCTAAATCATTTTTGATGCACTCTGTAAGTTCAATTTTTGCTGTACTGTTTAAACTCGATGAAAGGAACACTGTTGACACTTTTCAGCAAGTTGCAATCATGTAATACAGAAATGAACAGTTTTTCAAAAACAAGGTCTAAGTCATGTTTGAGTCACTCTGTAAGTACCATTTTGCTGTACTGTTTAAGCTCAATGAAAGGAACATTGTTGACACTTTTCAGCAAGTTGCAATCATGTAAAATAGAAATAAACAGTTTTTCAAAAACAAGGTCTAAGTCATGTTTGAGTCACTCTCTAAGTACCATTTTGCTGTACTGTTTAAACTCAATGAAAGGAACATTGTTGACCCTTTTCAGCAAGTTGGAATCATGAAATACAGAAATAAAGAGTTTCTCACAAACAAGGTCTAAATCAGGTAAGTACAATTTTGCTGTACTGCTTAATCAGGATGATAGAAACACTGTTGACACTTTTCAGCAAGTTGTAATACAGAAATAAACAGTTTTTCACAAACAAGGTCTAAATAATGTTTGATGCACTCTGTAAGTACTATTTTTGCTGTACTGTTTAAACTCGATGAAAGGAACATTGTTGACACTTTTCAGCAAGTTGCAATCATGTAAAACAGAAATAAACCGTTTTTCAAAAACAAGGTCTAAGTCATGTTTGAGTCACTGTAAGTACCATTTTGCTGTACTGTTTAAGCTCGATGAAAGGAACATTGTTGACACTTTTCAGCAAGTTGCAATCATGAAATACAGAAATGAACAATTTTTCACAAACAAGGTCTAAATCATGTTTGATGCACTCTGTAAGTACCATTTTTGCTGTACTGTTTAAACTCGATGAAAGGAACATTGTTGACACTTTTCAGCAAGTTGCAATCATGTAATACAGAAATAAACCGATTTTCACAAACAAGGTCTAAATCATGTATGTACAATTTTGCTGTACTGCTTAATCAGGATGATAGAAACACTGTTGACACTTTTCAGCAAGTTGTAATATAGAAATAAACCGTTTTTCACAAACAAGGTCTAAATAATGTTTGATGCACTCTGTAAGTACCATTTTTGCTGTACTGTTTAAACTCGATGAAAGGAACATTGTTGACACTTTTCAGCAAGTTGCAATCATGAAATACAGAAATAAAGAGTTTCTCACAAACAAGGTCTAAATCAGGTAAGTACAATTTTGCTGTACTGCTTAATCAGGATGATAGAAACACTGTTGACACTTTTCAGCAAGTTGTAATACAGAAATAAACAGTTTTTCAAAAACAAGGTCTCAGTCATGTTTGAGTCACTCTGTAAGTACCATTTTGCTGTACTGTTTAAGCTCGATGAAAGGAACATTGTTGACACTTTTCAGCAAGTTGCAATCATGAAATACAGAAAAAAACAATTTTTCACAAACAAGGTCTAAATCATGTTTGATGCACTCTGTAAGTTCAATTTTTGCTGTACTGTTTAAACTCGATGAAAGGAACATTGTTGACACTTTTCAGCAAGTTGCAATCATGTAATACAGAAATAAACCGTTTTTCAAAAACAAGGTCAAAATCATGTAAGTACAATTTTGCTGTACTGCTTAATCAGGATGATAGAAACACTGTTGACACTTTTCAGCAAGTTGTAATACAGAAATAAACTGTTTTTCAAAAACAAGGTCTCAGTCATGTTTGAGTCACTCTGTAAGTACCATTTTGCTGAACTGTTTAAGCTCGATGAAAGGAACATTGTTGACACTTTTCAGCAAGTTGCAATCATGAAATACAGAAAAAAAAAAAATTTCACAAACAAGGTCTAAATCATGTTTGACGCACTCTGTAAGTACCATTTTTGCTGTACTGTTTAAACTCGATGAAAGGAACATTGTTGACACTTTTCAGCAAGTTGCAATCATGTAATACAGAAATAAACAGTTTTTCACAAACAAGGTCAAAATCATGGAAGTACAATTTTGCTGTACTGCTTAATCAGGATGATAGAAACACTGTTGACACTTTTCAGCAAGTTGTAATACAGAAATAAACAGTTTTTCAAAAACAAGGTCTCAGTCATGTTTGAGTCACTCTGTAAGTACCATTTTGCTGTACTGTTTAAGCTCGATGAAAGGAACATTGTTGACACTTTTCAGCAAGTTGCAATCATGTAATACAGAAATAAAGAGTTTTTCAAAAACAAGGTCTCAGTCATGTTTGAGTCACTCTGTAAGTACCATTTTGCTGTACTGTTTAAGCTCGATGAAAGGAACATTGTTGACACTTTTCAGCAAGTTGCAATCATGTAATACAGAAATAAACCGATTTTCACAAACAAGGTCTAAATCATGTATGTACAATTTTGCTGTACTGCTTAATCAGGATGATAGAAATACTGTTGACACTTTTCAGCAAGTTGTAATATAGAAATAAACAGTTTTTCACAAACAAGGTCTAAATAATGTTTGATGCACTCTGTAAGTACCATTTTTGCTGTACTGTTTAAACTCGATGAAAGGAACATTGTTGACACTTTTCAGCAAGTTGCAATGATGAAATACAGAAATAAAGAGTTTCTCACAAACAAGGTCTAAATCAGGTAAGTACAATTTTGCTGTACTGCTTAATCAGGATGATAGAAACACTGTTGACACTTTTCAGCAAGTTGTAATACAGAAATAAACAGTTTTTAAAAAACAAGGTCTCAGTCATGTTTGAGTCACTCTGTAAGTACCATTTTGCTGTACTGTTTAAGCTCGATGAAAGGAACATTGTTGACACTTTTCAGCAAGTTGCAATCATGAAATACAGAAAAAAACAATTTTTCACAAACAAGGTCTAAATCATGTTTGATGCACTCTGTAAGTTCAATTTTTGCTGTACTGTTTAAACTCGATGAAAGGAACATTGTTGACACTTTTCAGCAAGTTGCAATCATGTAATACAGAAATAAACCGTTTTTCAAAAACAAGGTCAAAATCATGTAAGTACAATTTTGCTGTACTGCTTAATCAGGATGATAGAAACACTGTTGACACTTTTCAGCAAGTTGTAATACAGAAATAAACAGTTTTTCAAAAACAAGGTCTCAGTCATGTTTGAGTCACTCTGTAAGTACCATTTTGCTGTACTGTTTAAGCTCGATGAAAGGAACATTGTTGACACTTTTCAGCAAGTTGCAATCATGAAATACAGAAAAAAACAATTTTTCACAAACAAGGTCTAAATCATGTTTGACGCACTCTGTAAGTACCATTTTTGCTGTACTGTTTAAACTCGATGAAAGGAACATTGTTGACACTTTTCAGCAAGTTGCAATCATGTAATACAGAAATAAACAGTTTTTCACAAACAAGGTCAAAATCATGGAAGTACAATTTTGCTGTACTGCTTAATCAGGATGATAGAAACACTGTTGACACTTTTCAGCAAGTTGTAATACAGAAATAAACAGTTTTTCAAAAACAAGGTCTCAGTCATGTTTGAGTCACTCTGTAAGTACCATTTTGCTGTACTGTTTAAGCTCGATGAAAGGAACATTGTTGACACTTTTCAGCAAGTTGCAATCATGTAATACAGAAATAAACAGTTTTTCAAAAACAAGGTCTCAGTCATGTTTGAGTCACTCTGTAAGTACCATTTTGCTGTACTGTTTAAGCTCGATGAAAGGAACATTGTTGACACTTTTCAGCAAGTTGCAATCATGTAATACAGAAATAAACCGATTTTCACAAACAAGGTCTAAATCATGTATGTACAATTTTGCTGTACTGCTTAATCAGGATGATAGAAATACTGTTGACACTTTTCAGCAAGTTGTAATATAGAAATAAACAGTTTTTCACAAACAAGGTCTAAATAATGTTTGATGCACTCTGTAAGTACCATTTTTGCTGTACTGTTTAAACTCGATGAAAGGAACATTGTTGACACTTTTCAGCAAGTTGCAATGATGAAATACAGAAATAAAGAGTTTCTCACAAACAAGGTCTAAATCAGGTAAGTACAATTTTGCTGTACTGCTTAATCAGGATGATAGAAACACTGTTGACACTTTTCAGCAAGTTGTAATACAGAAATAAACAGTTTTTAAAAAACAAGGTCTCAGTCATGTTTGAGTCACTCTGTAAGTACCATTTTGCTGTACTGTTTAAGCTCGATGAAAGGAACATTGTTGACACTTTTCAGCAAGTTGCAATCATGAAATACAGAAAAAAACAATTTTTCACAAACAAGGTCTAAATCATGTTTGATGCACTCTGTAAGTTCAATTTTTGCTGTACTGTTTAAACTCGATGAAAGGAACATTGTTGACACTTTTCAGCAAGTTGCAATCATGTAATACAGAAATAAACCGTTTTTCAAAAACAAGGTCAAAATCATGTAAGTACAATTTTGCTGTACTGCTTAATCAGGATGATAGAAACACTGTTGACACTTTTCAGCAAGTTGTAATACAGAAATAAACAGTTTTTCAAAAACAAGGTCTCAGTCATGTTTGAGTCACTCTGTAAGTACCATTTTGCTGTACTGTTTAAGCTCGATGAAAGGAACATTGTTGACACTTTTCAGCAAGTTGCAATCATGAAATACAGAAAAAAACAATTTTTCACAAACAAGGTCTAAATCATGTTTGACGCACTCTGTAAGTACCATTTTTGCTGTACTGTTTAAACTCGATGAAAGGAACATTGTTGACACTTTTCAGCAAGTTGCAATCATGTAATACAGAAATAAACAGTTTTTCACAAACAAGGTCAAAATCATGGAAGTACAATTTTGCTGTACTGCTTAATCAGGATGATAGAAACACTGTTGACACTTTTCAGCAAGTTGTAATACAGAAATAAACAGTTTTTCAAAAACAAGGTCTCAGTCATGTTTGAGTCACTCTGTAAGTACCATTTTGCTGTACTGTTTAAGCTCGATGAAAGGAACATTGTTGACACTTTTCAGCAAGTTGCAATCATGTAATACAGAAATAAACAGTTTTTCAAAAACAAGGTCTCAGTCATGTTTGAGTCACTCTGTAAGTACCATTTTGCTGTACTGTTTAAGCTCGATGAAAGGAACATTGTTGACACTTTTCAGCAAGTTGCAATCATGAAATACAGAAATAAAGAGTTTCTCACAAACAAGGTCTAAATCATGTTTGATGCACTCTGTAAGTTCAATTTTTGCTGTACTGTTTAAACTCGATGAAAGGAACACTGTTGACACTTTTCAGCAAGTTGCAATCATGTAATACAGAAATGAACAGTTTTTCAAAAACAAGGTCTAAGTCATGTTTGAGTCACTCTGTAAGTACCATTTTGCTGTACTGTTTAAGCTCAATGAAAGAAACATTGTTGACACTTTTCAGCAAGTTGCAATCATGTAATACAGAAATAAACAGTTTTTCACAAACAAGGTCAAAATCATGGAAGTACAATTTTGCTGTACTGCTTAATCAGGATGATAGAAACACTGTTGACACTTTTCAGCAAGTTGTAATACAGAAATAAACAGTTTTTCAAAAACAAGGTCTCAGTCATGTTTGAGTCACTCTGTAAGTACCATTTTGCTGTACTGTTTAAGCTCGATGAAAGGAACATTGTTGATACTTTTCAGCAAGTTGCAATCATGTAATACAGAAATAAAGAGTTTTTCAAAAACAAGGTCTCAGTCATGTTTGAGTCACTCTGTAAGTACCATTTTGCTGTACTGTTTAAGCTCGATGAAAGGAACATTGTTGACACTTTTCAGCAAGTTGCAATCATGTAATACAGAAATAAACCGATTTTCACAAACAAGGTCTAAATCATGTATGTACAATTTTGCTGTACTGCTTAATCAGGATGATAGAAACACTGTTGACACTTTTCAGCAAGATGTAATATAGAAATAAACAGTTTTTCACAAACAAGGTCTAAATAATGTTTGATGCACTCTGTAAGTACCATTTTTGCTGTACTGTTTAAACTCGATGAAAGGAACATTGTTGACACTTTTCAGCAAGTTGCAATCATGAAATACAGAAATAAAGAGTTTCTCACAAACAAGGTCTAAATCAGGTAAGTACAATTTTGCTGTACTGCTTAATCAGGATGATAGAAACACTGTTGACACTTTTCAGCAAGTTGTAATACAGAAATAAACAGTTTTTCAAAAACAAGGTCTCAGTCATGTTTGAGTCACTCTGTAAGTACCATTTTGCTGTACTGTTTAAGCTCGATGAAAGGAACATTGTTGACACTTTTCAGCAAGTTGCAATCATGAAATACAGAAATAAAGAGTTTCTCACAAACAAGGTCTAAATCATGTTTGATGCACTCTGTAAGTTCAATTTTTGCTGTACTGTTTAAACTCGATGAAAGGAACACTGTTGACACTTTTCAGCAAGTTGCAATCATGTAATACAGAAATGAACAGTTTTTCAAAAACAAGGTCTAAGTCATGTTTGAGTCACTCTGTAAGTACCATTTTGCTGTACTGTTTAAGCTCAATGAAAGAAACATTGTTGACACTTTTCAGCAAGTTGCAATCATGTAATACAGAAATAAACAGTTTTTCAAAAACAAGGTTTCAGTCATGTTTGAGTCACTCTGTAAGTACCATTTTGCTGTACTGTTTAAGCTCGATGAAAGGAACATTGTTGACACTTTTCAGCAAGTTGCAATCATGTAATACAGAAATAAAGAGTTTTTCAAAAACAAGGTCTCAGTCATGTTTGAGTCACTCTGTAAGTGCCATTTTGCTGTACTGTTTAAGCTCGATGAAAGGAACATTGTTGACACTTTTCAGCAAGTTGCAATCATGTAATACAGAAATAAACCGATTTTCACAAACAAGGTCTAAATCATGTATGTACAATTTTGCTGTACTGCTTAATCAGGATGATAGAAACACTGTTGACACTTTTCAGCAAGTTGTAATATAGAAATAAACAGTTTTTCACAAACAAGGTCTAAATAATGTTTGATGCACTGTAAGTACCATTTTTGCTGTACTGTTTAAACTCGATGAAAGGAACATTGTTGACACTTTTCAGCAAGTTGCAATCATGAAATACAGAAATAAACAGTTTCTCACAAACAAGGTCTAAATCAGGTAAGTACAATTTTGCTGTACTGCTTAATCAGGATGATAGAAACACTGTTGACACTTTTCAGCAAGTTGTAATACAGAAATAAACAGTTTTTCAAAAACAAGGTCTCAGTCATGTTTGAGTCACTCTGTAAGTACCATGTTGCTGTACTGTTTAAGCTCGATGAAAGGAACATTGTTGACACTTTTCAGCAAGTTGCAATCATGAAATACAGAAAAAAACAATTTTTCACAAACAAGGTCTAAATCATGTTTGATGCACTCTGTAAGTTCAATTTTTGCTGTACTGTTTAAACTCGATGAAAGGAACATTGTTGACACTTTTCAGCAAGTTGCAATCATGTAATACAGAAATAAACAGTTTTTCACAAACAAGGTCAAAATCATGTAAGTACCATTTTGCTGTACTGTTTAAGCTCGATGAAAGGAACATTGTTGACACTTTTCAGCAAGTTGCAATCATGTAATACAGAAATAAACACTTTTTCAAAAACAAGGTCTCAGTCATGTTTGAGTCACTCTGTAAGTTCAATTTTTGCTGTACTGTTTAAACTCGATGAAAGGAACACTGTTGACACTTTTCAGCAAGTTGCAATCATGTAATACAGAAATGAACAGTTTTTCAAAAACAAGGTCTAAGTCATGTTTGAGTCACTCTGTAAGTACCATTTTGCTGTACTGTTTAAGCTCGATGAAAGAAACATTGTTGACACTTTTCAGCAAGTTGCAATCATGTAATACAGAAATAAACAGTTTTTCACAAACAAGGTCAAAATCATGGAAGTACAATTTTGCTGTACTGCTTAATCAGGATGATAGAAACACTGTTGACACTTCAGCAAGTTGTAATACAGAAATAAACAGTTTTTCAAAAACAAGGTCTCAGTCATGTTTGAGTCACTCTGTAAGTACCATTTTGCTGTACTGTTTAAGCTCGATGAAAGGAACATTGTTGACACTTTTCAGCAAGTTGCAATCATGAAATACAGAAAAAAACAATTTTTCACAAACAAGGTCTAAATCATGTTTGACGCACTCTGTAAGTACCATTTTTGCTGTACTGTTTAAACTCGATGAAAGGACATTGTTGACACTTTTCAGCAAGTTGCAATCATGTAATACAGAAATAAACAGTTTTTCACAAACAAGGTCAAAATCATGGAAGTACAATTTTGCTGTACTGCTTAATCAGGATGATAGAAACACTGTTGACACTTTTCAGCAAGTTGTAATACAGAAATAAACAGTTTTTCAAAAACAAGGTCTCAGTCATGTTTGAGTCACTCTGTAAGTACCATTTTGCTGTACTGTTTAAGCTCGATGAAAGGAACATTGTTGACACTTTTCAGCAAGTTGCAATCATGTAATACAGAAATAAACAGTTTTTCAAAAACAAGGTCTCAGTCATGTTTGAGTCACTCTGTAAGTACCATTTTGCTGTACTGTTTAAGCTCGATGAAAGGAACATTGTTGACACTTTTCAGCAAGTTGCAATCATGAAATACAGAAATAAAGAGTTTCTCACAAACAAGGTCTAAATCATGTTTGATGCACTCTGTAAGTTCCATTTTTTGCTGTACTGTTTAAACTCGATGAAAGGAACATTGTTGACACTTTTCAGCAAGTTGCAATCATGAAATACAGAAAAAAAGTTTTTCACAAACAAGGTCTAAGTCATGTAAGTACAATTTTGCTGTACTGCTTAATCAGGATGACAGAAACACTGTTGACACTTTTCAGCAAGTTGTAATACAGAAATAAACAGTTTTTCACAAACAAGGTCTAAATAATGTTTGATGCACTCTGTACCATTT
The DNA here is from genome assembly GCF_965601325.2 of Salmo salar. NCBI lineage: Eukaryota > Metazoa > Chordata > Actinopteri > Salmoniformes > Salmonidae > Salmo > Salmo salar. The sequence goes on along the minus strand of NC_138297.1, from coordinate 36,026,134 downwards.
TTGCTGTAGTGTTTAAACTCGATGAAAGGAACATTGTTGACACTTTTCAGCAAGTTGCAATCATGTAATACAGAAAAAAACTATTTTTCACAAACAAGGTCTAAGTCATGTAAGTACAATTTTGCTGTACAGCTTAATCAGGATGATAGAAACACTGTTGACACTTTTCAGCAAGTTGTAATACAGAAATAAACAGTTTTTCAAAAACAAGGTCTAAGTCATGTTTGAGTCACTCTGTAAGTACCATTTTGCTGTACTGTTTAAGCTCGATGAAAGGAACATTGTTGACACTTTTCAGCAAGTTGCAATCATGAAATACAGAAAAAAACAATTTTTCACAAAGAAGGTCTAAGTCATGTTTGAGTCACTCTCTAAATACCATTTTGCTGTACTGTTTAAAGTCAATGAAAGGAACATTGATGACACTTTTCAGCAAGTTGCAATCATGAAATACTGAAAAAAAGAGTTTCTCACAAACAAGGTCTAAATCATGTTTGATGCACTCTGTATTTTCAATTTTTGCTGTACTGTTTAAACTCGATGATAGAAACATTGTTGACACTTTTCAGCAAGTTGCAATCATGTAAAATAGAAATAAACAGTTTTTCAAAAACAAGGTCTAAGTCATGTTTGAGTCACTCTCTAAGTACCATTTTGCTGTACTGTTTAAACTCAATGAAAGGAACATTGTTGACCCTTTTCAGCAAGTTGGAATCATGAAATACAGAAATAAAGAGTTTCTCACAAACAAGGTCTAAATCAGGTAAGTACAATTTTGCTGTACTGCTTAATCAGGATGATAGAAACACTGTTGACACTTTTCAGCAAGTTGCAATCATGAAATACAGAAATAAAGAGTTTCTCACAAACAAGGTCTAAATCATGTTTGATGCACTCTGTAAGTTCAATTTTTGCTGTACTGTTTAAACTCGATGAAAGGAACACTGTTGACACTTTTCAGCAAGTTGCAATCATGTAATACAGAAATGAACAGTTTTTCAAAAACAAGGTCTAAGTCATGTTTGAGTCACTCTGTAAGTACCATTTTGCTGTACTGTTTAAGCTCGATGAAAGAAACATTGTTGACACTTTTCAGCAAGTTGCAATCATGTAATACAGAAATAAACAGTTTTTCACAAACAAGGTCAAAATCATGGAAGTACAATTTTGCTGTACTGCTTAATCAGGATGATAGAAACACTGTTGACACTTCAGCAAGTTGTAATACAGAAATAAACAGTTTTTCAAAAACAAGGTCTCAGTCATGTTTGAGTCACTCTGTAAGTACCATTTTGCTGTACTGTTTAAGCTCGATGAAAGGAACATTGTTGACACTTTTCAGCAAGTTGCAATCATGTAATACAGAAATAAACAATTTTTCAAAAACAAGGTCTCAGTCATGTTTGAGTCACTCTGTAAGTACCATTTTGCTGTACTGTTTAAGCTCGATGAAAGGAACATTGTTGACACTTTTCAGCAAGTTGCAATCATGAAATACAGAAATAAAGAGTTTCTCACAAACAAGGTCTAAATCATGTTTGATGCACTCTGTAAGTTCAATTTTTGCTGTACTGTTTAAACTCGATGAAAGGAACACTGTTGACACTTTTCAGCAAGTTGCAATCATGTAATACAGAAATGAACAGTTTTTCAAAAACAAGGTCTAAGTCATGTTTGAGTCACTCTGTAAGTACCATTTTGCTGTACTGTTTAAGCTCGATGAAAGAAACATTGTTGACACTTTTCAGCAAGTTGCAATCATGTAATACAGAAATAAACAGTTTTTCACAAACAAGGTCAAAATCATGGAAGTACAATTTTGCTGTACTGCTTAATCAGGATGATAGAAACACTGTTGACACTTCAGCAAGTTGTAATACAGAAATAAACAGTTTTTCAAAAACAAGGTCTCAGTCATGTTTGAGTCACTCTGTAAGTACCATTTTGCTGTACTGTTTAAGCTCGATGAAAGGAACATTGTTGACACTTTTCTGCAAGTTGCAATCATGAAATACAGAAAAAAACAATTTTTCACAAACAAGGTCTAAATCATGTTTGACGCACTCTGTAAGTACCATTTTTGCTGTACTGTTTAAACTCGATGAAAGGAACATTGTTGACACTTTTCAGCAAGTTGCAATCATGTAATACAGAAATAAACAGTTTTTCACAAACAAGGTCAAAATCATGGAAGTACAATTTTGCTGTACTGCTTAATCAGGATGATAGAAACACTGTTGACACTTTTCAGCAAGTTGTAATACAGAAATAAACAGTTTTTCAAAAACAAGGTCTCAGTCATGTTTGAGTCACTCTGTAAGTACCATTTTGCTGTACTGTTTAAGCTCGATGAAAGGAACATTGTTGACACTTTTCAGCAAGTTGCAATCATGTAATACAGAAATAAACAGTTTTTCAAAAACAAGGTCTCAGTCATGTTTGAGTCACTCTGTAAGTACCATTTTGCTGTACTGTTTAAGCTCGATGAAAGGAACATTGTTGACACTTTTCAGCAAGTTGCAATCATGAAATACAGAAATAAAGAGTTTCTCACAAACAAGGTCTAAATCATGTTTGATGCACTCTGTAAGTTCCATTTTTTGCTGTACTGTTTAAACTCGATGAAAGGAACATTGTTGACACTTTTCAGCAAGTTGCAATCATGAAATACAGAAAAAAAGTTTTTCACAAACAAGGTCTAAGTCATGTAAGTACAATTTTGCTGTACTGCTTAATCAGGATGACAGAAACACTGTTGACACTTTTCAGCAAGTTGTAATACAGAAATAAACAGTTTTTCACAAACAAGGTCTAAATAATGTTTGATGCACTCTGTACCATTTTTGCTGTACTGTTTAAACTCGATGAAAGGAACATTGTTGACACTTTTCAGCAAGTTGCAATCATGTAATACAGAAAAAAACAATTTTTCACAAACAAGGTCTAAGTCATGTAAGTACAATTTTGCTGTACAGCTTAATCAGGATGATAGAAACACTGTTGACACTTTTCAGCAAGTTGTAATACAGAAATAAACAGTTTTTCAAAAACAAGGTCTAAGTCATGTTTGAGTCACTCTGTAAGTACCATTTTGCTGTACTGTTTAAGCTCGATGAAAGGAACATTGTTGACACTTTTCAGCAAGTTGCAATCATGAAATACAGAAAAAAAAAATTTTTCACAAAGAAGGTCTAAGTCATGTTTGAGTCACTCTCTAAATACCATTTTGCTGTACTGTTTAAAGTCAATGAAAGGAACATTGATGACACTTTTCAGCAAGTTGCAATCATGAAATACTGAAAAAAAGAGTTTCTCACAAACAAGGTCTAAATCATGTTTGATGCACTCTGTATTTTCAATTTTTGCTGTACTGTTTAAACTCGATGATAGAAACATTGTTGACACTTTTCAGCAAGTTGCAATCATGTAAAATAGAAATAAACAGTTTTTCAAAAACAAGGTCTAAGTCATGTTTGAGTCACTCTCTAAGTACCATTTTGCTGTACTGTTTAAACTCAATGAAAGGAACATTGTTGACCCTTTTCAGCAAGTTGGAATCATGAAATACAGAAATAAAGAGTTTCTCACAAACAAGGTCTAAATCAGGTAAGTACAATTTTGCTGTACTGCTTAATCAGGATGATAGAAACACTGTTGACACTTTTCAGCAAGTTGCAATCATGAAATACAGAAATAAAGAGTTTCTCACAAACAAGGTCTAAATCATGTTTGATGCACTCTGTAAGTTCAATTTTGCTGTACTGTTTAAACTCGATGAAAGGAACACTGTTGACACTTTTCAGCAAGTTGCAATCATGTAATACAGAAATGAACAGTTTTTCAAAAACAAGGTCTAAGTCATGTTTGAGTCACTCTGTAAGTACCATTTTGCTGTACTGTTTAAGCTCGATGAAAGGAACATTGTTGACACTTTTCAGCAAGTTGCAATCATGTAATACAGAAATAAACAGTTTTTCAAAAACAAGGTCTCAGTCATGTTTGAGTCACTCTGTAAGTACCATTTTGCTGTACTGTTTAAGCTCGATGAAAGGAACATTGTTGACACTTTTCAGCAAGTTGCAATCATGAAATACAGAAATATAGAGTTTCTCACAAACAAGGTCTAAATCATGTTTGATGCACTCTGTAAGTTCAATTTTTGCTGTACTGTTAAACTCGATGAAAGGAACACTGTTGACACTTTTCAGCAAGTTGCAATCATGTAATACAGAAATGAACAGTTTTTCAAAAACAAGGTCTAAGTCATGTTTGAGTCACTCTGTAAGTACCATTTTGCTGTACTGTTTAAGCTCGATGAAAGAAACATTGTTGACACTTTTCAGCAAGTTGCAATCATGAAATACAGAAATAAAGAGTTTCTCACAAACAAGGTCTAAATCATGTTTGATGCACTCTGTAAGTTCCATTTTTTGCTGTACTGTTTAAACTCGATGAAAGGAACATTGTTGACACTTTTCAGCAAGTTGCAATCATGAAATACAGAAAAAAAGTTTTTCACAAACAAGGTCTAAGTCATGTAAGTACAATTTTGCTGTACTGCTTAATCAGGATGACAGAAACACTGTTGACACTTTTCAGCAAGTTGTAATACAGAAATAAACAGTTTTTCACAAACAAGGTCTAAATAATGTTTGATGCACTCTGTACCATTTTTGCTGTACTGTTTAAACTCGATGAAAGGAACATTGTTGACACTTTTCAGCAAGTTGCAATCATGTAATACAGAAAAAAACAATTTTTCACAAACAAGGTCTAAGTCATGTAAGTACAATTTTGCTGTACAGCTTAATCAGGATGATAGAAACACTGTTGACACTTTTCAGCAAGTTGTAATACAGAAATAAACAGTTTTTCACAAAGAAGGTCTAAGTCATGTTTGAGTCACTCTCTAAATACCATTTTGCTGTACTGTTTAAAGTCAATGAAAGGAACATTGATGACACTTTTCAGCAAGTTGCAATCATGAAATACTGAAAAAAAGAGTTTCTCACAAACAAGGTCTAAATCATGTTTGATGCACTCTGTATTTTCAATTTTTGCTGTACTGTTTAAACTCGATGATAGAAACATTGTTGACACTTTTCAGCAAGTTGCAATCATGTAAAATAGAAATAAACAGTTTTTCAAAAACAAGGTCTAAGTCATGTTTGAGTCACTCTCTAAGTACCATTTTGCTGTACTGTTTAAACTCAATGAAAGGAACATTGTTGACCCTTTTCAGCAAGTTGGAATCATGAAATACAGAAATAAAGAGTTTCTCACAAACAATGTCTAAATCAGGTAAGTACAATTTTGCTGTACTGCTTAATCAGGATGATAGAAACACTGTTGACACTTTTCAGCAAGTTGTAATACAGAAATAAACAGTTTTTCACAAACAAGGTCTAAATAATGTTTGATGCACTCTGTAAGCACTATTTTTGCTGTACTGTTTAAACTCATGAAAGGAACATTGTTGACACTTTTCAGCAAGTTGCAATCATGTAATACAGAAATAAACAGTTTTTCACAAACAAGGTCAAAATCATGGAAGTACAATTTTGCTGTACTGCTTAATCAGGATGATAGAAACACTGTTGACACTTTTCAGCAAGTTGTAATACAGAAATAAACAGTTTTTCAAAAACAAGGTCTCAGTCATGTTTGAGTCACTCTGTAAGTACCATTTTGCTGTACTGTTTAAGCTCGATGAAAGGAACATTGTTGACACTTTTCAGCAAGTTGCAATCATGTAATACAGAAATAAAGAGTTTTTCAAAAACAAGGTCTCAGTCATGTTTGAGTCACTCTGTAAGTACCATTTTGCTGTACTGCTTAATCAGGATGATAGAAACACTGTTGACACTTTTCAGCAAGTTGTAATATAGAAATAAACAGTTTTTCACAAACAAGGTCTAAATAATGTTTGATGCACTCTGTAAGTACCATTTTTGCTGTACTGTTTAAACTCGATGAAAGGAACATTGTTGACACTTTTCAGCAAGTTGCAATCATGAAATACAGAAATAAAGAGTTTCTCACAAACAAGGTCTAAATCATGTTTGATGCACTCTGTAAGTTCAATTTTTGCTGTACTGTTTAAACTCGATGAAAGGAACACTGTTGACACTTTTCAGCAAGTTGCAATCATGTAATACAGAAATGAAGTTTTTCAAAAACAAGGTCTAAGTCATGTTTGAGTCACTCTGTAAGTACCATTTTGCTGTACTGTTTAAGCTAAATGAAAGAAACATTGTTGACACTTTTCAGCAAGTTGCAATCATGTAATACAGAAATAAACAGTTTTTCACAAACAAGGTCAAAATCATGGAAGTACAATTTTGCTGTACTGCTTAATCAGGATGATAGAAACACTGTTGACACTTTTCAGCAAGTTGTAATACAGAAATAAACAGTTTTTCAAAAACAAGGTCTCAGTCATGTTTGAGTCACTCTGTAAGTACCATTTTGCTGTACTGTTTAAGCTCGATGAAAGGAACATTGTTGACACTTTTCAGCAAGTTGCAATCATGAAATACAGAAAAAAACAATTTTTCACAAACAAGGTCTAAATCATGTTTGACGCACTCTGTAAGTACCATTTTTGCTGTACTGTTTAAACTCATGAAAGGAACATTGTTGACACTTTTCAGCAAGTTGCAATCATGTAATACAGAAATAAACAGTTTTTCACAAACAAGGTCAAAATCATGGAAGTACAATTTTGCTGTACTGCTTAATCAGGATGATAGAAACACTGTTGACACTTTTCAGCAAGTTGTAATACAGAAATAAACAGTTTTTCAAAAACAAGGTCTCAGTCATGTTTGAGTCACTCTGTAAGTACCATTTTGCTGTACTGTTTAAGCTCGATGAAAGGAACATTGTTGACACTTTTCAGCAAGTTGCAATCATGAAATACAGAAAAAAACAATTTTTCACAAACAAGGTCTAAATCATGTTTGACGCACTCTGTAAGTACCATTTTTGCTGTACTGTTTAAACTCATGTAAGGAACATTGTTGACACTTTTCAGCAAGTTGCAATCATGTAATACAGAAATAAACAGTTTTTCACAAACAAGGTCAAAATCATGGAAGTACAATTTTGCTGTACTGCTTAATCAGGATGATAGAAACACTGTTGACACTTTTCAGCAAGTTGTAATACAGAAATAAACAGTTTTTCAAAAACAAGGTCTCAGTCATGTTTGAGTCACTCTGTAAGTACCATTTTGCTGTACTGTTTAAGCTCGATGAAAGGAACATTGTTGACACTTTTCAGCAAGTTGCAATCATGTAATACAGAAATAAACAGTTTTTCAAAAACAAGGTCTCAGTCATGTTTGAGTCACTCTGTAAGTACCATTTTGCTGTACTGTTTAAGCTCGATGAAAGGAACATTGTTGACACTTTTCAGCAAGTTGCAATCATGAAATACAGAAATAAAGAGTTTCTCACAAACAAGGTCTAAATCATGTTTGATGCACTCTGTAAGTTCAATTTTTGCTGTACTGTTTAAACTCGATGAAAGGAACACTGTTGACACTTTTCAGCAAGTTGCAATCATGTAATACAGAAATAAACAGTTTTTCAAAAACAAGGTCTCAGTCATGTTTGAGTCACTCTGTAAGTACCATTTTGCTGTACTGTTTAAGCTCGATGAAAGGAACATTGTTGACACTTTTCAGCAAGTTGCAATCATGAAATACAGAAAAAAACAATTTTTCACAAACAAGGTCTAAATCATGTTTGACGCACTCTGTAAGTACCATTTTTGCTGTACTGTTTAAACTCATGAAAGGAACATTGTTGACACTTTTCAGCAAGTTGCAATCATGTAATACAGAAATAAACAGTTTTTCACAAACAAGGTCAAAATCATGGAAGTACAATTTTGCTGTACTGCTTAATCAGGATGATAGAAACACTGTTGACACTTTTCAGCAAGTTGTAATACAGAAATAAACAGTTTTTCAAAAACAAGGTCTCAGTCATGTTTGAGTCACTCTGTAAGTACCATTTTGCTGTACTGTTTAAGCTCGATGAAAGGAACATTGTTGACACTTTTCAGCAAGTTGCAATCATGAAATACAGAAAAAAACTATTTTTCACAAACAAGGTCTAAATCATGTTTGACGCACTCTGTAAGTACCATTTTTGCTGTACTGTTTAAACTCATGTAAGGAACATTGTTGACACTTTTCAGCAAGTTGCAATCATGTAATACAGAAATAAACAGTTTTTCACAAACAAGGTCAAAATCATGGAAGTACAATTTTGCTGTACTGCTTAATCAGAATGATAGAAACACTGTTGACACTTTTCAGCAAGTTGTAATACAGAAATAAACAGTTTTTCAAAAACAAGGTCTCAGTCATGTTTGAGTCACTCTGTAAGTACCATTTTGCTGTACTGTTTAAGCTCGATGAAAGGAACATTGTTGACACTTTTCAGCAAGTTGCAATCATGTAATACAGAAATAAAGAGTTTTTCAAAAACAAGGTCTCAGTCATGTTTGAGTCACTCTGTAAGTACCATTTTGCTGTACTGCTTAATCAGGATGATAGAAACACTGTTGACACTTTTCAGCAAGTTGTAATATAGAAATAAACAGTTTTTCACAAACAAGGTCTAAATAATGTTTGATGCACTCTGTAAGTACCATTTTTGCTGTACTGTTTAAACTCGATGAAAGGAACATTGTTGACACTTTTCAGCAAGTTGCAATCATGAAATACAGAAAAAAACAATTTTTCACAAACAAGGTCTAAATCATGTTTGATGCACTCTGTAAGTTCAATTTTTGCTGTACTGTTTAAACTCGATGAAAGGAACATTGTTGACACTTTACAGCAAGTTGCAATCATGTAATACAGAAATAAACCGTTTTTCAAAAACAAGGTCAAAATCATGTAAGTACAATTTTGCTGTACTGCTTAATCAGGATGATAGAAACACTGTTGACACTTTTCAGCAAGTTGTAATACAGAAATAAACAGTTTTTCAAAAACAAGGTCTCAGTCATGTTTGAGTCACTCTGTAAGTACCATTTTGCTGTACTGTTTAAGCTCGATGAAAGGAACATTGTTGACACTTTTCAGCAAGTTGCAATCATGAAATACAGAAAAAAACAATTTTTCACAAACAAGGTCTAAATCATGTTTGACGCACTCTGTAAGTACCATTTTTGCTGTACTGTTTAAACTCGATGAAAGGAACATTGTTGACACTTTTCAGCAAGTTGCAATCATGTAATACAGAAATAAACAGTTTTTCACAAACAAGGTCAAAATCATGGAAGTACAATTTTGCTGTACTGCTTAATCAGGATGATAGAAACACTGTTGACACTTTTCAGCAAGTTGTAATACAGAAATAAACAGTTTTTCAAAAACAAGGTCTCAGTCATGTTTGAGTCACTCTGTAAGTACCATTTTGCTGTACTGTTTAAGCTCGATGAAAGGAACATTGTTGACACTTTTCAGCAAGTTGCAATCATGTAATACAGAAATAAACAGTTTTTCAAAAACAAGGTCTCAGTCATGTTTGAGTCACTCTGTAAGTACCATTTTGCTGTACTGTTTAAGCTCGATGAAAGGAACATTGTTGACACTTTTCAGCAAGTTGCAATCATGAAATACAGAAATAAAGAGTTTCTCACAAACAAGGTCTAAATCATGTTTGATGCACTCTGTAAGTTCAATTTTTGCTGTACTGTTTAAACTCGATGAAAGGAACACTGTTGACACTTTTCAGCAAGTTGCAATCATGTAATACAGAAATGAACAGTTTTTCAAAAACAAGGTCTAAGTCATGTTTGAGTCACTCTGTAAGTACCATTTTGCTGTACTGTTTAAGCTCAATGAAAAAAACATTGTTGACACTTTTCAGCAAGTTGCAATCATGTAATACAGAAATAAACAGTTTTTCACAAACAAGGTCAAAATCATGGAAGTACAATTTTGCTGTACTGCTTAATCAGGATGATAGAAACACTGTTGACACTTTTCAGCAAGTTGTAATACAGAAATAAACAGTTTTTCAAAAACAAGGTCTCAGTCATGTTTGAGTCACTCTGTAAGTACCATTTTGCTGTACTGTTTAAGCTCGATGAAAGGAACATTGTTGACACTTTTCAGCAAGTTGCAATCATGAAATACAGAAAAAAACAATTTTTCACAAACAAGGTCTAAATCATGTTTGATGCACTCTGTAAGTTCAATTTTTGCTGTACTGTTTAAACTCGATGAAAGGAACATTGTTGACACTTTACAGCAAGTTGCAATCATGTAATACAGAAATAAACCGTTTTTCAAAAACAAGGTCAAAATCATGTAAGTACAATTTTGCTGTACTGCTTAATCAGGATGATAGAAACACTGTTGACACTTTTCAGCAAGTTGTAATACAGAAATAAACAGTTTTTCAAAAACAAGGTCTCAGTCATGTTTGAGTCACTCTGTAAGTACCATTTTGCTGTACTGTTTAAGCTCGATGAAAGGAACATTGTTGACACTTTTCAGCAAGTTGCAATCATGAAATACAGAAAAAAACAATTTTTCACAAACAAGGTCTAAATCATGTTTGACGCACTCTGTAAGTACCATTTTTGCTGTACTGTTTAAACTCGATGAAAGGAACATTGTTGACACTTTTCAGCAAGTTGCAATCATGTAATACAGAAATAAACAGTTTTTCACAAACAAGGTCAAAATCATGGAAGTACAATTTTGCTGTACTGCTTAATCAGGATGATAGAAACACTGTTGACACTTTTCAGCAAGTTGTAATACAGAAATAAACAGTTTTTCAAAAACAAGGTCTCAGTCATGTTTGAGTCACTCTGTAAGTACCATTTTGCTGTACTGTTTAAGCTCGATGAAAGGAACATTGTTGACACTTTTCAGCAAGTTGCAATCATGTAATACAGAAATAAACAGTTTTTCAAAAACAAGGTCTCAGTCATGTTTGAGTCACTCTGTAAGTACCATTTTGCTGTACTGTTTAAGCTCGATGAAAGGAACATTGTTGACACTTTTCAGCAAGTTGCAATCATGAAATACAGAAATAAAGAGTTTCTCACAAACAAGGTCTAAATCATGTTTGATGCACTCTGTAAGTTCAATTTTTGCTGTACTGTTTAAACTCGATGAAAGGAACACTGTTGACACTTTTCAGCAAGTTGCAATCATGTAATACAGAAATGAACAGTTTTTCAAAAACAAGGTCTAAGTCATGTTTGAGTCACTCTGTAAGTACCATTTTGCTGTACTGTTTAAGCTCAATGAAAAAAACATTGTTGACACTTTTCAGCAAGTTGCAATCATGTAATACAGAAATAAACAGTTTTTCACAAACAAGGTCAAAATCATGGAAGTACAATTTTGCTGTACTGCTTAATCAGGATGATAGAAACACTGTTGACACTTTTCAGCAAGTTGTAATACAGAAATAAACAGTTTTTCAAAAACAAGGTCTCAGTCATGTTTGAGTCACTCTGTAAGTACCATTTTGCTGTACTGTTTAAGCTCGATGAAAGGAACATTGTTGACACTTTTCAGCAAGTTGCAATCATGAAATACAGAAAAAAACAATTTTTCACAAACAAGGTCTAAATCATGTTTGATGCACTCTGTAAGTTCAATTTTTGCTGTACTGTTTAAACTCGATGAAAGGAACATTGTTGACACTTTACAGCAAGTTGCAATCATGTAATACAGAAATAAACCGTTTTTCAAAAACAAGGTCAAAATCATGTAAGTACAATTTTGCTGTACTGCTTAATCAGGATGATAGAAACACTGTTGACACTTTTCAGCAAGTTGTAATACAGAAATAAACAGTTTTTCAAAAACAAGGTCTCAGTCATGTTTGAGTCACTCTGTAAGTACCATTTTGCTGTACTGTTTAAGCTCGATGAAAGGAACATTGTTGACACTTTTCAGCAAGTTGCAATCATGAAATACAGAAAAAAACAATTTTTCACAAACAAGGTCTAAATCATGTTTGACGCACTCTGTAAGTACCATTTTTGCTGTACTGTTTAAACTCGATGAAAGGAACATTGTTGACACTTTTCAGCAAGTTGCAATCATGTAATACAGAAATAAACAGTTTTTCACAAACAAGGTCAAAATCATGGAAGTACAATTTTGCTGTACTGCTTAATCAGGATGATAGAAACACTGTTGACACTTTTCAGCAAGTTGTAATACAGAAATAAACAGTTTTTCAAAAACAACGTCTCAGTCATGTTTGAGTCACTCTGTAAGTACCATTTTGCTGTACTGTTTAAGCTCGATGAAAGGAACATTGTTGACACTTTTCAGCAAGTTGCAATCATGTAATACAGAAATAAACAGTTTTTCAAAAACAAGGTCTCAGTCATGTTTGAGTCACTCTGTAAGTACCATTTTGCTGTACTGTTTAAGCTCGATGAAAGGAACATTGTTGACACTTTTCAGCAAGTTGCAATCATGAAATACAGAAATAAAGAGTTTCTCACAAACAAGGTCTAAATCATGTTTGATGCACTCTGTAAGTTCAATTTTTGCTGTACTGTTTAAACTCGATGAAAGGAACACTGTTGACACTTTTCAGCAAGTTGCAATCATGTAATACAGAAATGAACAGTTTTTCAAAAACAAGGTCTAAGTCATGTTTGATGCACTCTGTAAGTACCATTTTGCTGTACTGTTTAAGCTCAATGAAAGAAACATTGTTGACACTTTTCAGCAAGTTGCAATCATGTAATACAGAAATAAACAGTTTTTCACAAACAAGGTCAAAATCATGGAAGTACAATTTTGCTGTACTGCTTAATCAGGATGATAGAAACACTGTTGACACTTTTCAGCAAGTTGTAATACAGAAATAAACAGTTTTTCAAAAACAAGGTCTCAGTCATGTTTGAGTCACTCTGTAAGTACCATTTTGCTGTACTGTTTAAGCTCGATGAAAGGAACATTGTTGACACTTTTCAGCAAGTTGCAATCATGAAATACAGAAAAAAACAATTTTTCACAAACAAGGTCTAAATCATGTTTGACGCACTCTGTAAGTACCATTTTTGCTGTACTGTTTAAACTCGATGAAAGGAACATTGTTGACACTTTTCAGCAAGTTGCAATCATGTAATACAGAAATAAACAGTTTTTCACAAACAAGGTCAAAATCATGGAAGTACAATTTTGCTGTACTGCTTAATCAGGATGATAGAAACACTGTTGACACTTTTCAGCAAGTTGTAATACAGAAATAAACAGTTTTTCAAAAACAAGGTCTCAGTCATGTTTGAGTCACTCTGTAAGTACCATTTTGCTGTACTTTTTAAGCTCGATGAAAGGAACATTGTTGACACTTTTCTGCAAGTTGCAATCATGAAATACAGAAAAAAACAATTTTTCACAAACAAGGTCTAAATCATGTTTGACGCACTCTGTAAGTACCATTTTTGCTGTACTGTTTAAACTCATGAAAGGAACATTGTTGACACTTTTCAGCAAGTTGCAATCATGTAATACAGAAATAAACAGTTTTTCACAAACAAGGTCAAAATCATGGAAGTACAATTTTGCTGTACTGCTTAATCAGGATGATAGAAACACTGTTGACACTTTTCAGCAAGTTGTAATACAGAAATAAACAGTTTTTCAAAAACAAGGTCTCAGTCATGTTTGAGTCACTCTGTAAGTACCATTTTGCTGTACTGTTTAAGCTCGATGAAAGGATTATTGTTGACACTTTTCAGCAAGTTGCAATCATGAAATACAGAAAAAAACAATTTTTCACAAACAAGGTCTAAATCATGTTTGACGCACTCTGTAAGTACCATTTTTGCTGTACTGTTTAAACTCATGAAAGGAACATTGTTGACACTTTTCAGCAAGTTGCAATCATGTAATACAGAAATAAACAGTTTTTCACAAACAAGGTCAAAATCATGGAAGTACAATTTTGCTGTACTGCTTAATCAGGATGATAGAAACACTGTTGACACTTTTCAGCAAGTTGTAATACAGAAATAAACAGTTTTTCAAAAACAAGGTCTCAGTCATGTTTGAGTCACTCTGTAAGTACCATTTTGCTGTACTGTTTAAGCTCGATGAAAGGAACATTGTTGACACTTTTCAGCAAGTTGCAATCATGTAATACAGAAATAAAGAGTTTTTCAAAAACAAGGTCTCAGTCATGTTTGAGTCACTCTGTAAGTACCATTTTGCTGTACTGCTTAATCAGGATGATAGAAACACTGTTGACACTTTTCAGCAAGTTGTAATATAGAAATAAACAGTTTTTCACAAACAAGGTCTAAATAATGTTTGATGCACTCTGTAAGTACCATTTTTGCTGTACTGTTTAAGCTCGATGAAAGGAACATTGTTGACACTTTTCAGCAAGTTGCAATCATGTAATACAGAAATAAAGTTTTTTTCAAAAACAAGGTCTCAGTCATGTTTGAGTCACTCTGTAAGTACCATTTTGCTGTACTGTTTAAGCTCGATGAAAGGAACATTGTTGACACTTTTCAGCAAGTTGCAATCATGTAATACAGAAATAAACCGATTTTCACAAACAAGGTCTAAATCATGTATGTACAATTTTGCTGTACTGCTTAATCAGGATGATAGAAACACTGTTGACACTTTTCAGCAAGTTGTAATATAGAAATAAACAGTTTTTCACAAACAAGGTCTAAATAATGTTTGATGCACTCTGTAAGTACCATTTTTGCTGTACTGTTTAAACTCGATGAAAGGAACATTGTTGACACTTTTCAGCAAGTTGCAATCATGAAATACAGAAATAAAGAGTTTCTCACAAACAAGGTCTAAATCAGGTAAGTACAATTTTGCTGTACTGCTTAATCAGGATGATAGAAACACTGTTGACACTTTTCAGCAAGTTGTAATACAGAAATAAACAGTTTTTCAAAAACAAGGTCTCAGTCATGTTTGAGTCACTCTGTAAGTACCATTTTGCTGTACTGTTTAAGCTCGATGAAAGGAACATTGTTGACACTTTTCAGCAAGTTGCAATCATGAAATACAGAAAAAAACAATTTTTCACAAACAAGGTCTAAATCATGTTTGATGCACTCTGTAAGTTCAATTTTTGCTGTACTGTTTAAACTCGATGAAAGGAACATTGTTGACACTTTTCAGCAAGTTGCAATCATGTAATACAGAAATAAACAGTTTTTCAAAAACAAGGTCAAAATCATGTAAGTACAATTTTGCTGTACTGCTTAACCTGTTGGGTCTAGGGGGCAGCATTTGCACGTCTGGATAAAAAAAATGTACCCGATTTAATCTGGTTACTAATCCTACCCAGTAACTAGAATATGCATATACTTATTATATATGGATAGAAAACACTCTAAAGTTTCCAAAACTGTTTGAATGGTGTCTGTGAGTATAACAGAACTCATTTGGCAGGCAAAACCCTGAGACATTTTCTGACAGGAAGTGGATACCTGATGTGTTGTATTGAGTTTAAACCTATCCCATTGAAAAACACAGGGGTTTAGGAATATTTTGGCACTTCCTATTGCTTCCACTAGATGTCACCAGCCTTTACAAAGTGTTTTGAGTCTTCTGGAGGGAGATCTGACCGAACAAGAGCCATGGAACGGTGATGTCCCATTAGACACCTGGCGCGCTACTTCATGTTGGGTACCCTCGTTCCAATACGTTATAAAAGGCTATGCATTCGTCCACCTTGAATATTATTCATGTTCTGGTTAAAAAAGGCCCTAATGATTTATGCTATACAACGTTTGACATGTTTGAACGAACGGAAATATATTTTTTCCCCTCGTTCATGACGAGAAGTCCGGCTGGCTTACATCATGTGCTAACGAGACGGAGATTTTTGGACATAAATGATGAGCTTTTTTGAACAAAACTACATTCGTTATGGACCTGTGATACCTGGAAGTGACATCTGATGAAGAGAATCAAAGGTAATGGATTATTTACATAGTATTTTCGATTTTAGATCTCCCCAACATGACGTCTAGTCTGTATCGCAACGCGTATTTTTCTGGGCACAGTGCTCAGATTATTGCAAAGTGTGATTTCCCAGTAAGGTTATTTTTAAATCTGGCAAGTTGATTGCGTTCAAAAGATGTAAATCTATAATTCTTTAAATGACAATATAATATTTTACCAATGTTTTCTAATTTTAATTATTTAATTTGTGACGCTGACTTGACTGCCGGTTATTGGAGGGAAACGATTTCCTCAACATCAATGCCATAGTAAAACGCTGTTTTTGTATATAAATATGAACTTGATAGAACTAAAAATGCATGCATTGTCTAACATAATGTCCTAGGAGTGTCATCTGATGGAGATTGTAAAAGGTTAGTGTATCATTTTAGCTGGTTTTATGGTTTTGGTGACCCTGTCTTTGACTTGACAAAACATTACACACAACTCTTGTAAATGTACTGTCCTAACATACTCTAAATTTATGCTTTCGCCGTAAAACCTTTTTGAAATCGTAAAACGTGGTTAGATTAAGGAGATGTTTATCTTTCAAATGGTGTAACATAGTTGTATTTTTGAAAAATTTGAATTTTGACATTTATTTGGATTCAAATTTGCCGCTCTTGAAATGCACCTGCTGTTGATGGAGTGCACCACGGGTGGCACGCTAGCGTCCCACCTAGCCCCAAGAGGTTAATCAGGATGATAGAAACACTGTTGACACTTTTCAGCAAGTTGTAATACAGAAATAAACAGTTTTTCAAAAACAAGGTCTCAGTCATGTTTGAGTCACTCTGTAAGTACCATTTTGCTGTACTGTTTAAGCTCGATGAAAGGAACATTGTTGACACTTTTCAGCAAGTTGCAATCATGAAATACAGAAAAAAACAATTTTTCACAAACAAGGTCTAAATCATGTTTGACGCACTCTGTAAGTACCATTTTTGCTGTACTGTTTAAACTCATGAAAGGAACATTGTTGACACTTTTCAGCAAGTTGCAATCATGTAATACAGAAATAAACAGTTTTTCACAAACAAGGTCAAAATCATGGAAGTACAATTTTGCTGTACTGCTTAATCAGGATGATAGAAACACTGTTGACACTTTTCAGCAAGTTGTAATACAGAAATAAACAGTTTTTCAAAAACAAGGTCTCACTCATGTTTGAGTCACTCTGTAAGTACCATTTTGCTGTACTGTTTAAGCTCGATGAAAGGAACATTGTTGACACTTTTCAGCAAGTTGCAATCATGTAATACAGAAATAAAGAGTTTTTCAAAAACAAGGTCTCAGTCATGTTTGAGTCACTCTGTAAGTACCATTTTGCTGTACTGCTTAATCAGGATGATAGAAACACTGTTGACACTTTTCAGCAAGTTGTAATATAGAAATAAACAGTTTTTCACAAACAAGGTCTAAATAATGTTTGATGCACTCTGTAAGTACCATTTTTGCTGTACTGTTTAAACTCGATGAAAGGAACATTGTTGACACTTTTCAGCAAGTTGCAATCATGAAATACAGAAATAAAGAGTTTCTCACAAACAAGGTCTAAATCAGGTAAGTACAATTTTGCTGTACTGCTTAATCAGGATGATAGAAACACTGTTGACACTTTTCAGCAAGTTGTAATACAGAAATAAACAGTTTTTCAAAAACAAGGTCTCAGTCATGTTTGAGTCACTCTGTAAGTACAATTTTGCTGTACTGTTTAAGCTCGATGAAAGGAACATTGTTGACACTTTTCAGCAAGTTGCAATCATGAAATACAGAAAAAAACAATTTTTCACAAACAAGGTCTAAATCATGTTTGATGCACTCTGTAAGTTCAATTTTTGCTGTACTGTTTAAACTCATGAAAGGAACATTGTTGACACTTTTCAGCAAGTTGCAATCATGTAATACAGAAATAAACAGTTTTTCACAAACAAGGTCTAAATCATGTTTGACGCACTCTGTAAGTACCATTTTTGCTGTACTGTTTAAACTCATGAAAGGAACATTGTTGACACTTTTCAGCAAGTTGCAATCATGTAATACAGAAATAAACAGTTTTTCACAAACAAGGTCAAAATCATGGAAGTACAATTTTGCTGTACTGCTTAATCAGGATGATAGAAACACTGTTGACACTTTTCAGCAAGTTGTAATACAGAAATAAACAGTTTTTCAAAAACAAGGTCTCAGTCATGTTTGAGTCACTCTGTAAGTACCATTTTGCTGTACTGTTTAAGCTCGATGAAAGGAACATTGTTGACACTTTTCAGCAAGTTGCAATCATGTAATACAGAAATAAAGAGTTTTTCAAAAACAAGGTCTCAGTCATGTTTGAGTCACTCTGTAAGTACCATTTTGCTGTACTGCTTAATCAGGATGATAGAAACACTGTTGACACTTTTCAGCAAGTTGTAATATAGAAATAAACAGTTTTTCACAAACAAGGTCTAAATAATGTTTGATGCACTCTGTAAGTACCATTTTTGCTGTACTGTTTAAACTCGATGAAAGGAACATTGTTGACACTTTTCAGCAAGTTGCAATCATGAAATACAGAAATAAAGAGTTTCTCACAAACAAGGTCTAAATCAGGTAAGTACAATTTTGCTGTACTGCTTAATCAGGATGATAGAAACACTGTTGACACTTTTCAGCAAGTTGTAATACAGAAATAAACAGTTTTTCAAAAACAAGGTCTCAGTCATGTTTGAGTCACTCTGTAAGTACCATTTTGCTGTACTGTTTAAGCTCGATGAAAGGAACATTGTTGACACTTTTCAGCAAGTTGCAATCATGAAATACAGAAAAAAACAATTTTTCACAAACAAGGTCTAAATCATGTTTGATGCACTCTGTAAGTTCAATTTTTGCTGTACTGTTTAAACTCATGAAAGGAACATTGTTGACACTTTTCAGCAAGTTGCAATCATGTAATACAGAAATAAACAGTTTTTCACAAACAAGGTCTAAATCATGTTTGACGCACTCTGTAAGTACCATTTTTGCTGTACTGTTTAAACTCATGAAAGGAACATTGTTGACACTTTTCAGCAAGTTGCAATCATGTAATACAGAAATAAACAGTTTTTCACAAACAAGGTCAAAATCATGGAAGTACAATTTTGCTGTACTGCTTAATCAGGATGATAGAAACACTGTTGACACTTTTCAGCAAGTTGTAATACAGAAATAAACAGTTTTTCAAAAACAAGGTCTCAGTCATGTTTGAGTCACTCTGTAAGTACCATTTTGCTGTACTGTTTAAGCTCGATGAAAGGAACATTGTTGACACTTTTCAGCAAGTTGCAATCATGTAATACAGAAATAAAGAGTTTTTCAAAAACAAGGTCTCAGTCATGTTTGAGTCACTCTGTAAGTACCATTTTGCTGTACTGCTTAATCAGGATGATAGAAACACTGTTGACACTTTTCAGCAAGTTGTAATATAGAAATAAACAGTTTTTCACAAACAAGGTCTAAATAATGTTTGATGCACTCTGTAAGTACCATTTTTGCTGTACTGTTTAAACTCGATGAAAGGAACATTGTTGACACTTTTCAGCAAGTTGCAATCATGAAATACAGAAATAAAGAGTTTCTCACAAACAAGGTCTAAACATGTTTGATGCACTCTGTAAGTTCAATTTTTGCTGTACTGTTTAAACTCGATGAAAGGAACACTGTTGACACTTTTCAGCAAGTTGCAATCATGTAATACAGAAATGAACAGTTTTTCAAAAACAAGGTCTAAGTCATGTTTGAGTCACTCTGTAAGTACCATTTTGCTGTACTGTTTAAGCTCAATGAAAGAAACATTGTTGACACTTTTCAGCAAGTTGCAATCATGTAATACAGAAATAAACAGTTTTTCACAAACAAGGTCAAAATCATGGAAGTACAATTTTGCTGTACTGCTTAATCAGGATGATAGAAACACTGTTGACACTTTTCAGCAAGTTGTAATACAGAAATAAACAGTTTTTCAAAAACAAGGTCTCAGTCATGTTTGAGTCACTCTGTAAGTACCATTTTGCTGTACTGTTTAAGCTCGATGAAAGGAACATTGTTGACACTTTTCAGCAAGTTGCAATCATGAAATACAGAAAAAAACAATTTTTCACAAACAAGGTCTAAATCATGTTTGATGCACTCTGTAAGTTCAATTTTTGCTGTACTGTTTAAACTCGATGAAAGGAACATTGTTGACACTTTTCAGCAAGTTGCAATCATGTAATACAGAAATAAACCGTTTTTCAAAAACAAGGTCAAAATCATGTAAGTACAATTTTGCTGTACTGCTTAATCAGGATGATAGAAACACTGTTGACACTTTTCAGCAAGTTGTAATACAGAAATAAACAGTTTTTCAAAAACAAGGTCTCAGTCATGTTTGAGTCACTCTGTAAGTACCATTTTGCTGTACTGTTTAAGCTCGATGAAAGGAACATTGTTGACACTTTTCAGCAAGTTGCAATCATGAAATACAGAAAAAAACAATTTTTCACGAACAAGGTCTAAATCATGTTTGACGCACTCTGTAAGTACCATTTTTGCTGTACTGTTTAAACTCGATGAAAGGAACATTGTTGACACTTTTCAGCAAGTTGCAATCATGTAATACAGAAATAAACTGTTTTTCACAAACAAGGTCAAAATCATGGAAGTACAATTTTGCTGTACTGCTTAATCAGGATGATAGAAACACTGTTGACACTTTTCAGCAAGTTGTAATACAGAAATAAACAGTTTTTCAAAAACAAGGTCTCAGTCATGTTTGAGTCACTCTGTAAGTACCATTTTGCTGTACTGTTTAAGCTCGATGAAAGGAACATTGTTGACACTTTTCAGCAAGTTGCAATCATGTAATACAGAAATAAACAGTTTTTCAAAAACAAGGTCTCAGTCATGTTTGAGTCACTCTGTAAGTACCATTTTGCTGTACTGTTTAAGCTCGATGAAAGGAACATTGTTGACACTTTTCAGCAAGTTGCAATCATGAAATACAGAAATAAAGAGTTTCTTACAAACAAGGTCTAAATCATGTTTGATGCACTCTGTAAGTTCAATTTTTGCTGTACTGTTTAAACTCGATGAAAGGAACACTGTTGACACTTTTCAGCAAGTTGCAATCATGTAATACAGAAATGAACAGTTTTTCAAAAACAAGGTCTAAGTCATGTTTGAGTCACTCTGTAAGTACCATTTTGCTGTACTGTTTAAGCTCAATGAAAGAAACATTGTTGACACTTTTCAGCAAGTTGCAATCATGTAATACAGAAATAAACAGTTTTTCACAAACAAGGTCAAAATCATGGAAGTACAATTTTGCTGTACTGCTTAATCAGGATGATAGAAACACTGTTGACACTTTTCAGCAAGTTGTAATACAGAAATAAACAGTTTTTCAAAAACAAGGTCTCAGTCATGTTTGAGTCACTCTGTAAGTACCATTTTGCTGTACTGTTTAAGCTCGATGAAAGGAACATTGTTGACACTTTTCAGCAAGTTGCAATCATGTAATACAGAAATAAACAGTTTTTCAAAAACAAGGTCTCAGTCATGTTTGAGTCACTCTGTAAGTACCATTTTGCTGTACTGTTTAAGCTCGATGAAAGGAACATTGTTGACACTTTTCAGCAAGTTGCAATCATGAAATACAGAAATAAAGAGTTTCTCACAAACAAGGTCTAAATCATGTTTGATGCACTCTGTAAGTTCAATTTTTGCTGTACTGTTTAAACTCGATGAAAGGAACACTGTTGACACTTTTCAGCAAGTTGCAATCATGTAATACAGAAATAAACAGTTTTTCAAAAACAAGGTCTCAGTCATGTTTGAGTCACTCTGTAAGTACCATTTTGCTGTACTGTTTAAGCTCGATGAAAGGAACATTGTTGACACTTTTCAGCAAGTTGCAATCATGTAATACAGAAATAAACAGTTTTTCAAAAACAAGGTCTCAGTCATGTTTGAGTCACTCTGTAAGTACCATTTTGCTGTACTGTTTAAGCTCGATGAAAGGAACATTGTTGACACTTTTCAGCAAGTTGCAATCATGAAATACAGAAATAAAGAGTTTCTCACAAACAAGGTCTAAACATGTTTGATGCACTCTGTAAGTTCAATTTTTGCTGTACTGTTTAAACTCGATGAAAGGAACACTGTTGACACTTTTCAGCAAGTTGCAATCATGTAATACAGAAATGAACAGTTTTTCAAAAACAAGGTCTAAGTCATGTTTGAGTCACTCTGTAAGTACCATTTTGCTGTACTGTTTAAGCTCAATGAAAGAAACATTGTTGACACTTTTCAGCAAGTTGCAATCATGTAATACAGAAATAAACAGTTTTTCACAAACAAGGTCAAAATCATGGAAGTACAATTTTGCTGTACTGCTTAATCAGGATGATAGAAACACTGTTGACACTTTTCAGCAAGTTGTAATACAGAAATAAACAGTTTTTCAAAAACAAGGTCTCAGTCATGTTTGAGTCACTCTGTAAGTACCATTTTGCTGTACTGTTTAAGCTCGATGAAAGGAACATTGTTGACACTTTTCAGCAAGTTGCAATCATGAAATACAGAAAAAAACAATTTTTCACAAACAAGGTCTAAATCATGGAAGTACAATTTTGCTGTACTGCTTAATCAGGATGATAGAAACACTGTTGACACTTTTCAGCAAGTTGTAATACAGAAATAAACAGTTTTTCAAAAACAAGGTCTCAGTCATGTTTGAGTCACTCTGTAAGTACCATTTTGCTGTACTGTTTAAGCTCGATGAAAGGAACATTGTTGACACTTTTCAGCAAGTTGCAATCATGTAATACAGAAATAAACCGTTTTTCAAAAACAAGGTCTCAGTCATGTTTGAGTCACTCTGTAAGTACCATTTTGCTGTACTGTTTAAGCTCGATGAAAGGAACATTGTTGACACTTTTCAGCAAGTTGCAATCATGAAATACAGAAATAAAGAGTTTCTCACAAACAAGGTCTAAATCATGTTTGATGCACTCTGTAAGTTCAATTTTTGCTGTACTGTTTAAACTCGATGAAAGGAACACTGTTGACACTTTTCAGCAAGTTGCAATCATGTAATACAGAAATAAACAGTTTTTCAAAAACAAGGTCTCAGTCATGTTTGAGTCACTCTGTAAGTACCATTTAGCTGTACTGTTTAAGCTCGATGAAAGGAACATTGTTGACACTTTTCAGCAAGTTGCAATCATGAAATACAGAAAAAAACAATTTTTCACAAACAAGGTCTAAATCATGTTTGACGCACTCTGTAAGTACCATTTTTGCTGTACTGTTTAAACTCGATGAAAGGAACATTGTTGACACTTTTCAGCAAGTTGCAATCATGTAATACAGAAATAAACAGTTTTTCACAAACAAGGTCAAAATCATGGAAGTACAATTTTGCTGTACTGCTTAATCAGGATGATAGAAACACTGTTGACACTTTTCAGCAAGTTGTAATACAGAAATAAACAGTTTTTCAAAAACAAGGTCTCAGTCATGTTTGAGTCACTCTGTAAGTACCATTTTGCTGTACTGTTTAAGCTCGATGAAAGGAACATTGTTGACACTTTTCAGCAAGTTGCAATCATGTAATACAGAAATAAACAGTTTTTCACAAACAAGATCGAAATCATGGAAGTACAATTTTTCTGTACTGCTTAATCAGGATGATAGAAACACTGTTGACACTTTTCAGCAAGTTGTAATACAGAAATAAACAGTTTTTCAAAAACAAGGTCTCAGTCATGTTTGAGTCACTCTGTAAGTACCATTTTGCTGTACTGTTTAAGCTCGATGAAAGGAACATTGTTGACACTTTTCAGCAAGTTGCAATCATGTAATACAGAAATAAAGAGTTTTTCAAAAACAAGGTCTCAGTCATGTTTGAGTCACTCTGTAAGTACCATTTTGCTGTACTGTTTAAGCTCGATGAAAGGAACATTGTTGACACTTTTCAGCAAGTTGCAATCATGTAATACAGAAATAAACCGATTTTCACAAACAAGGTCTAAATCATGTATGTACAATTTTGCTGTACTGCTTAATCAGGATGATAGAAACACTGTTGACACTTTTCAGCAAGTTGTAATATAGAAATAAACAGTTTTTCACAAACAATGTCTAAATAATGTTTGATGCACTCTGTAAGTACCATTTTTGCTGTACTGTTTAAACTCGATGAAAGGAACATTGTTGACACTTTTCAGCAAGTTGCAATCATGAAATACAGAAATAAAGAGTTTCTCACAAACAAGGTCTAAATCAGGTAAGTACAATTTTGCTGTACTGCTTATTAAGGATGATAGAAACACTGTTGACACTTTTCAGCAAGTTGTAATACAGAAATAAACAGTTTTTCAAAAACAAGGTCTCAGTCATGTTTGAGTCACTCTGTAAGTACCATTTTGCTGTACTGTTTAAGCTCGATGAAAGGAACATTGTTGACACTTTTCAGCAAGTTGCAATCATGTAATACAGAAATAAACCGTTTTTCAAAAACAAGGTCTCAGTCATGTTTGAGTCACTCTGTAAGTACCATTTTGCTGTACTGTTTAAGCTCGATGAAAGGAACATTGTTGACACTTTTCAGCAAGTTGCAATCATGAAATACAGAAATAAAGAGTTTCTCACAAACAAGGTCTAAATCATGTTTGATGCACTCTGTAAGTTCAATTTTTGCTGTACTGTTTAAACTCGATGAAAGGAACACTGTTGACACTTTTCAGCAAGTTGCAATCATGTAATACAGAAATAAACAGTTTTTCAAAAACAAGGTCTCAGTCATGTTTGAGTCACTCTGTAAGTACCATTTTGCTGTACTGTTTAAGCTCGATGAAAGGAACATTGTTGACACTTTTCAGCAAGTTGCAATCATGTAATACAGAAATAAACAGTTTTTCAAAAACAAGGTCTCAGTCATGTTTGAGTCACTCTGTAAGTACCATTTTGCTGTACTGTTTAAGCTCGATGAAAGGAACATTGTTGACACTTTTCAGCAAGTTGCAATCATGAAATACAGAAATAAAGAGTTTCTCACAAACAAGGTCTAAATCATGTTTGATGCACTCTGTAAGTTCAATTTTTGCTGTACTGTTTAAACTCGATGAAAGGAACACTGTTGACACTTTTCAGCAAGTTGCAATCATGTAATACAGAAATAAACAGTTTTTCAAAAACAAGGTCTCAGTCATGTTTGAGTCACTCTGTAAGTACCATTTTGCTGTACTGTTTAAGCTCGATGAAAGGAACATTGTTGACACTTTTCAGCAAGTTGCAATCATGTAATACAGAAATAAACAGTTTTTCAAAAACAAGGTCTCAGTCATGTTTGAGTCACTCTGTAAGTACCATTTTGCTGTACTGTTTAAGCTCGATGAAAGGAACATTGTTGACACTTTTCAGCAAGTTGCAATCATGAAATACAGAAATAAAGAGTTTCTCACAAACAAGGTCTAAACATGTTTGATGCACTCTGTAAGTTCAATTTTTGCTGTACTGTTTAAACTCGATGAAAGGAACATTGTTGACACTTTTCAGCAAGTTGCAATCATGTAATACAGAAATAAACAGTTTTTCACAAACAAGGTCAAAATCATGAAAGTACAATTTTGCTGTACTGCTTAATCAGGATGATAGAAACACTGTTGACACTTTTCAGCAAGTTGTAATACAGAAATAAACAGTTTTTCAAAAACAAGGTCTCAGTCATGTTTGAGTCACTCTGTAAGTACCATTTTGCTGTACTGTTTAAGCTCGATGAAAGGAACATTGTTGACACTTTTCAGCAAGTTGCAATCATGTAATACAGAAATAAACAGTTTTTCACAAACAAGATCGAAATCATGGAAGTACAATTTTTCTGTACTGCTTAATCAGGATGATAGAAACACTGTTGACACTTTTCAGCAAGTTGTAATACAGAAATAAACAGTTTTTCAAAAACAAGGTCTCAGTCATGTTTGAGTCACTCTGTAAGTACCATTTTGCTGTACTGTTTAAGCTCGATGAAAGGAACATTGTTGACACTTTTCAGCAAGTTGCAATCATGTAATACAGAAATAAAGAGTTTTTCAAAAACAAGGTCTCAGTCATGTTTGAGTCACTCTGTAAGTACCATTTTGCTGTACTGTTTAAGCTCGATGAAAGGAACATTGTTGACACTTTTCAGCAAGTTGCAATCATGTAATACAGAAATAAACCGATTTTCACAAACAAGGTCTAAATCATGTATGTACAATTTTGCTGTACTGCTTAATCAGGATGATAGAAACACTGTTGACACTTTTCAGCAAGTTGTAATATAGAAATAAACAGTTTTTCACAAACAATGTCTAAATAATGTTTGATGCACTCTGTAAGTACCATTTTTGCTGTACTGTTTAAACTCGATGAAAGGAACATTGTTGACACTTTTCAGCAAGTTGCAATCATGAAATACAGAAATAAAGAGTTTCTCACAAACAAGGTCTAAATCAGGTAAGTACAATTTTGCTGTACTGCTTATTAAGGATGATAGAAACACTGTTGACACTTTTCAGCAAGTTGTAATACAGAAATAAACAGTTTTTCAAAAACAAGGTCTCAGTCATGTTTGAGTCACTCTGTAAGTACCATTTTGCTGTACTGTTTAAGCTCGATGAAAGGAACATTGTTGACACTTTTCAGCAAGTTGCAATCATGTAATACAGAAATAAACCGTTTTTCAAAAACAAGGTCTCAGTCATGTTTGAGTCACTCTGTAAGTACCATTTTGCTGTACTGTTTAAGCTCGATGAAAGGAACATTGTTGACACTTTTCAGCAAGTTGCAATCATGAAATACAGAAATAAAGAGTTTCTCACAAACAAGGTCTAAATCATGTTTGATGCACTCTGTAAGTTCAATTTTTGCTGTACTGTTTAAACTCGATGAAAGGAACACTGTTGACACTTTTCAGCAAGTTGCAATCATGTAATACAGAAATAAACAGTTTTTCAAAAACAAGGTCTCAGTCATGTTTGAGTCACTCTGTAAGTACCATTTTGCTGTACTGTTTAAGCTCGATGAAAGGAACATTGTTGACACTTTTCAGCAAGTTGCAATCATGTAATACAGAAATAAACAGTTTTTCAAAAACAAGGTCTCAGTCATGTTTGAGTCACTCTGTAAGTACCATTTTGCTGTACTGTTTAAGCTCGATGAAAGGAACATTGTTGACACTTTTCAGCAAGTTGCAATCATGAAATACAGAAATAAAGAGTTTCTCACAAACAAGGTCTAAATCATGTTTGATGCACTCTGTAAGTTCAATTTTTGCTGTACTGTTTAAACTCGATGAAAGGAACACTGTTGACACTTTTCAGCAAGTTGCAATCATGTAATACAGAAATAAACAGTTTTTCAAAAACAAGGTCTCAGTCATGTTTGAGTCACTCTGTAAGTACCATTTTGCTGTACTGTTTAAGCTCGATGAAAGGAACATTGTTGACACTTTTCAGCAAGTTGCAATCATGTAATACAGAAATAAACAGTTTTTCAAAAACAAGGTCTCAGTCATGTTTGAGTCACTCTGTAAGTACCATTTTGCTGTACTGTTTAAGCTCGATGAAAGGAACATTGTTGACACTTTTCAGCAAGTTGCAATCATGAAATACAGAAATAAAGAGTTTCTCACAAACAAGGTCTAAACATGTTTGATGCACTCTGTAAGTTCAATTTTTGCTGTACTGTTTAAACTCGATGAAAGGAACACTGTTGACACTTTTCAGCAAGTTGCAATCATGTAATACAGAAATGAACAGTTTTTCAAAAACAAGGTCTAAGTCATGTTTGAGTCACTCTGTAAGTACCATTTTGCTGTACTGTTTAAGCTCAATGAAAGAAACATTGTTGACACTTTTCAGCAAGTTGCAATCATGTAATACAGAAATAAACAGTTTTTCACAAACAAGGTCAAAATCATGGAAGTACAATTTTGCTGTACTGCTTAATCAGGATGATAGAAACACTGTTGACACTTTTCAGCAAGTTGTAATACAGAAATAAACAGTTTTTCAAAAACAAGGTCTCAGTCATGTTTGAGTCACTCTGTAAGTACCATTTTGCTGTACTGTTTAAGCTCGATGAAAGGAACATTGTTGACACTTTTCAGCAAGTTGCAATCATGAAATACAGAAAAAAACAATTTTTCACAAACAAGGTCTAAATCATGGAAGTACAATTTTGCTGTACTGCTTAATCAGGATGATAGAAACACTGTTGACACTTTTCAGCAAGTTGTAATACAGAAATAAACAGTTTTTCAAAAACAAGGTCTCAGTCATGTTTGAGTCACTCTGTAAGTACCATTTTGCTGTACTGTTTAAGCTCGATGAAAGGAACATTGTTGACACTTTTCAGCAAGTTGCAATCATGTAATACAGAAATAAACCGTTTTTCAAAAACAAGGTCTCAGTCATGTTTGAGTCACTCTGTAAGTACCATTTTGCTGTACTGTTTAAGCTCGATGAAAGGAACATTGTTGACACTTTTCAGCAAGTTGCAATCATGAAATACAGAAATAAAGAGTTTCTCACAAACAAGGTCTAAATCATGTTTGATGCACTCTGTAAGTTCAATTTTTGCTGTACTGTTTAAACTCGATGAAAGGAACACTGTTGACACTTTTCAGCAAGTTGCAATCATGTAATACAGAAATAAACAGTTTTTCAAAAACAAGGTCTCAGTCATGTTTGAGTCACTCTGTAAGTACCATTTAGCTGTACTGTTTATGCTCGATGAAAGGAACATTGTTGACACTTTTCAGCAAGTTGCAATCATGTAATACAGAAATAAACAGTTTTTCACAAACAAGGTCAAAATCATGGAAGTACAATTTTGCTGTACTGCTTAATCAGGATGATAGAAACACTGTTGACACTTTTCAGCAAGTTGTAATACAGAAATAAACAGTTTTTCAAAAACAAGGTCTCAGTCATGTTTGAGTCACTCTGTAAGTACCATTTTGCTGTACTGTTTAAGCTCGATGAAAGGAACATTGTTGACACTTTTCAGCAAGTTGCAATCATGTAATACAGAAATAAACAGTTTTTCACAAACAAGATCGAAATCATGGAAGTACAATTTTGCTGTACTGCTTAATCAGGATGATAGAAACACTGTTGACACTTTTCAGCAAGTTGTAATACAGAAATAAACAGTTTTTCAAAAACAAGGTCTCAGTCATGTTTGAGTCACTCTGTAAGTACCATTTTGCTGTACTGTTTAAGCTCGATGAAAGGAACATTGTTGACACTTTTCAGCAAGTTGCAATCATGTAATACAGAAATAAAGAGTTTTTCAAAAACAAGGTCTCAGTCATGTTTGAGTCACTCTGTAAGTACCATTTTGCTGTACTGTTTAAGCTCGATGAAAGGAACATTGTTGACACTTTTCAGCAAGTTGCAATCATGTAATACAGAAATAAACCGATTTTCACAAACAAGGTCTAAATCATGTATGTACAATTTTGCTGTACTGCTTAATCAGGATGATAGAAACACTGTTGACACTTTTCAGCAAGTTGTAATATAGAAATAAACAGTTTTTCACAAACAAGGTCTAAATAATGTTTGATGCACTCTGTAAGTACCATTTTTGCTGTACTGTTTAAACTCGATGAAAGGAACATTGTTGGCACTTTTCAGCAAGTTGCAATCATGAAATACAGAAATAAAGAGTTTCTCACAAACAAGGTCTAAATCAGGTAAGTACAATTTTGCTGTACTGCTTATTAAGGATGATAGAAACACTGTTGACACTTTTCAGCAAGTTGTAATACAGAAATAAACAGTTTTTCAAAAACAAGGTCTCAGTCATGTTTGAGTCACTCTGTAAGTACCATTTTGCTGTACTGTTTAAGCTCGATGAAAGGAACATTGTTGACACTTTTCAGCAAGTTGCAATCATGTAATACAGAAATAAACCGTTTTTCAAAAACAAGGTCTCAGTCATGTTTGAGTCACTCTGTAAGTACCATTTTGCTGTACTGTTTAAGCTCGATGAAAGGAACATTGTTGACACTTTTCAGCAAGTTGCAATCATGAAATACAGAAATAAAGAGTTTCTCACAAACAAGGTCTAAATCATGTTTGATGCACTCTGTAAGTTCAATTTTTGCTGTACTGTTTAAACTCGATGAAAGGAACACTGTTGACACTTTTCAGCAAGTTGCAATCATGTAATACAGAAATAAACAGTTTTTCAAAAACAAGGTCTCAGTCATGTTTGAGTCACTCTGTAAGTACCATTTTGCTGTACTGTTTAAGAACGATGAAAGGAACATTGTTGACACTTTTCAGCAAGTTGCAATCATGAAATACAGAAAAAAACAATTTTTCACAAACAAGGTCTAAATCATGTTTGACGCACTCTGTAAGTACCATTTTTGCTGTACTGTTTAAACTCATGAAAGGAACATTGTTGACACTTTTCAGCAAGTTGCAATCATGTAATACAGAAATAAACAGTTTTTCACAAACAAGGTCAAAATCATGGAAGTACAATTTTGCTGTACTGCTTAATCAGGATGATAGAAACACTGTTGACACTTTTCAGCAAGTTGTAATACAGAAATAAACAGTTTTTCAAAAACAAGGTCTCAGTCATGTTTGAGTCACTCTGTAAGTACCATTTTGCTGTACTGTTTAAGCTCGATGAAAGGAACATTGTTGACACTTTTCAGCAAGTTGCAATCATGAAATACAGAAAAAAACAATTTTTCACAAACAAGGTCTAAATCATGTTTGACGCACTCTGTAAGTACCATTTTTGCTGTACTGTTTAAACTCATGAAAGGAACATTGTTAACACTTTTCAGCAAGTTGCAATCATGTAATACAGAAATAAACAGTTTTTCACAAACAAGGTCAAAATCATGGAAGTACAATTTTGCTGTACTGCTTAATCAGGATGATAGAAACACTGTTGACACTTTTCAGCAAGTTGTAATACAGAAATAAACAGTTTTTCAAAAACAAGGTCTCAGTCATGTTTGAGTCACTCTGTAAGTACCATTTTGCTGTACTGTTTAAGCTCGATGAAAGGAACATTGTTGACACTTTTCAGCAAGTTGCAATCATGAAATACAGAAAAAAACAATTTTTCACAAACAAGGTCTAAATCATGTTTGACGCACTCTGTAAGTACCATTTTTGCTGTACTGTTTAAACTCATGAAAGGAACATTGTTGACACTTTTCAGCAAGTTGCAATCATGTAATACAGAAATAAACAGTTTTTCACAAACAAGGTCAAAATCATGGAAGTACAATTTTGCTGTACTGCTTAATCAGGATGATAGAAACACTGTTGACACTTTTCAGCAAGTTGTAATACAGAAATAAACAGTTTTTCAAAAACAAGGTCTCAGTCATGTTTGAGTCACTCTGTAAGTACCATTTTGCTGTACTGTTTAAGCTCGATGAAAGGAACATTGTTGACACTTTTCAGCAAGTTGCAATCATGTAATACAGAAATAAAGAGTTTTTCAAAAACAAGGTCTCAGTCATGTTTGAGTCACTCTGTAAGTACCATTTTGCTGTACTGTTTAAGCTCGATGAAAGGAACATTGTTGACACTTTTCAGCAAGTTGCAATCATGTAATACAGAAATAAAGAGTTTTTCAAAAACAAGGTCTCAGTCATGTTTGAGTCACTCTGTAAGTACCATTTTGCTGTACTGTTTAAGCTCGATGAAAGGAACATTGTTGACACTTTTCAGCAAGTTGCAATCATGTAATACAGAAATAAACCGATTTTCACAAACAAGGTCTAAATCATGTATGTACAATTTTGCTGTACTGCTTAATCAGGATGATAGAAACACTGTTGACACTTTTCAGCAAGTTGTAATATAGAAATAAACAGTTTTTCACAAACAAGGTCTAAATAATGTTTGATGCACTCTGTAAGTACCATTTTTGCTGTACTGTTTAAACTCGATGAAAGGAACATTGTTGACACTTTTCAGCAAGTTGCAATCATGAAATACAGAAATAAAGAGTTTCTCACAAACAAGGTCTAAATCATGTTTGATGCACTCTGTAAGTTCAATTTTTGCTGTACTGTTTAAACTCGATGAAAGGAACACTGTTGACACTTTTCAGCAAGTTGCAATCATGTAATACAGAAATAAACAGTTTTTCAAAAACAAGGTCTCAGTCATGTTTGAGTCACTCTGTAAGTACCATTTTGCTGTACTGTTTAAGCTCGATGAAAGGAACATTGTTGACACTTTTCAGCAAGTTGCAATCATGAAATACAGAAAAAAACAATTTTTCACAAACAAGGTCTAAATCATGTTTGACGCACTCTGTAAGTACCATTTTTGCTGTACTGTTTAAACTCATGAAAGGAACATTGTTGACACTTTTCAGCAAGTTGCAATCATGTAATACAGAAATAAACAGTTTTTCACAAACAAGGTCAAAATCATGGAAGTACAATTTTGCTGTACTGCTTAATCAGGATGATAGAAACACTGTTGACACTTTTCAGCAAGTTGTAATACAGAAATAAACAGTTTTTCAAAAACAAGGTCTCAGTCATGTTTGAGTCACTCTGTAAGTTCCATTTTGCTGTACTGTTTAAGCTCGATGAAAGGAACATTGTTGACACTTTTCAGCAAGTTGCAATCATGAAATACAGAAAAAAACAATTTTTCACAAACAAGGTCTAAATCATGTTTGACGCACTCTGTAAGTACCATTTTTGCTGTACTGTTTAAACTCATGAAAGGAACATTGTTGACACTTTTCAGCAAGTTGCAATCATGTAATACAGAAATAAACAGTTTTTCACAAACAAGGTCAAAATCATGGAAGTACAATTTTGCTGTACTGCTTAATCAGGATGATAGAAACACTGTTGACACTTTTCAGCAAGTTGTAATACAGAAATAAACAGTTTTTCAAAAACAAGGTCTCAGTCATGTTTGAGTCACTCTGTAAGTACCATTTTGCTGTACTGTTTAAGCTCGATGAAAGGAACATTGTTGACACTTTTCAGCAAGTTGCAATCATGTAATACAGAAATAAAGAGTTTTTCAAAAACAAGGTCTCAGTCATGTTTGAGTCACTCTGTAAGTACCATTTTGCTGTACTGTTTAAGCTCGATGAAAGGAACATTGTTGACACTTTTCAGCAAGTTGCAATCATGTAATACAGAAATAAACCGATTTTCACAAACAAGGTCAAAATCATGGAAGTACAATTTTGCTGTACTGCTTAATCAGGATGATAGAAACACTGTTGACACTTTTCAGCAAGTTGTAATATAGAAATAAACAGTTTTTCACAAACAAGGTCTAAATAATGTTTGATGCACTCTGTAAGTACCATTTTTGCTGTACTGTTTAAACTCGATGAAAGGAACATTGTTGACACTTTTCAGCAAGTTGCAATCATGAAATACAGAAATAAAGAGTTTCTCACAAACAAGGTCTAAATCAGGTAAGTACAATTTTGCTGTACTGCTTAATCAGGATGATAGAAACACTGTTGACACTTTTCAGCAAGTTGTAATACAGAAATAAACAGTTTTTCAAAAACAAGGTCTCAGTCATGTTTGAGTCACTCTGTAAGTACCATTTTGCTGTACTGTTTAAGCTCGATGAAAGGAACATTGTTGACACTTTTCAGCAAGTTGCAATCATGAAATACAGAAAAAAACAATTTTTCACAAACAAGGTCTAAATCATGTTTGACGCACTCTGTAAGTACCATTTTTGCTGTACTGTTTAAACTCATGAAAGGAACATTGTTGACACTTTTCAGCAAGTTGCAATCATGTAATACAGAAATAAACAGTTTTTCACAAACAAGGTCAAAATCATGGAAGTACAATTTTGCTGTACTGCTTAATCAGGATGATAGAAACACTGTTGACACTTTTCAGCAAGTTGTAATACAGAAATAAAGAGTTTTTCAAAAACAAGGTCTCAGTCATGTTTGAGTCACTCTGTAAGTACCATTTTGCTGTACTGTTTAAGCTCGATGAAAGGAACATTGTTGACACTTTTCAGCAAGTTGCAATCATGAAATACAGAAAAAAACAATTTTTCACAAACAAGGTCTAAATCATGTTTGACGCACTCTGTAAGTACCATTTTTGCTGTACTGTTTAAACTCATGAAAGGAACATTGTTGACACTTTTCAGCAAGTTGCAATCATGTAATACAGAAATAAACCGATTTTCACAAACAAGGTCTAAATCATGTATGTACAATTTTGCTGTACTGCTTAATCAGGATGATAGAAACACTGTTGACACTTTTCAGCAAGTTGTAATATAGAAATAAACAGTTTTTCACAAACAAGGTCTAAATAATGTTTGATGCACTCTGTAAGTACCATTTTTGCTGTACTGTTTAAACTCGATGAAAGGAACATTGTTGACACTTTTCAGCAAGTTGCAATCATGAAATACAGAAATAAAGAGTTTCTCACAAACAAGGTCTAAATCAGGTAAGTACAATTTTGCTGTACTGCTTAATCAGGATGATAGAAACACTGTTGACACTTTTCAGCAAGTTGTAATACAGAAATAAACAGTTTTTCAAAAACAAGGTCTCAGTCATGTTTGAGTCACTCTGTAAGTACCATTTTGCTGTACTGTTTAAGCTCGATGAAAGGAACATTGTTGACACTTTTCAGCAAGTTGCAATCATGAAATACAGAAAAAAACAATTTTTCACAAACAAGGTCTAAATCATGTTTGATGCACTCTGTAAGTTCAATTTTTGCTGTACTGTTTAAACTCGATGAAAGGAACATTGTTGACACTTTTCAGCAAGTTGCAATCATGTAATACAGAAATAAACCGTTTTTCAAAAACAAGGTCAAAATCATGTAAGTACAATTTTGCTGTACTGCTTAATCAGGATGATAGAAACACTGTTGACACTTTTCAGCAAGTTGTAATACAGAAATAAACAGTTTTTCAAAAACAAGGTCTCAGTCATGTTTGAGTCACTCTGTAAGTACCATTTTGCTGTACTGTTTAAGCTCGATGAAAGGAACATTGTTGACACTTTTCAGCAAGTTGCAATCATGTAATACAGAAATAAACCGTTTTTCAAAAACAAGGTCTCAGTCATGTTTGAGTCACTCTGTAAGTACCATTTTGCTGTACTGTTTAAGCTCGATGAAAGGAACATTGTTGACACTTTTCAGCAAGTTGCAATCATGAAATACAGAAATAAAGAGTTTCTCACAAACAAGGTCTAAATCATGTTTGATGCACTCTGTAAGTTCAATTTTTGCTGTACTGTTTAAACTCGATGAAAGGAACACTGTTGACACTTTTCAGCAAGTTGCAATCATGTAATACAGAAATAAACAGTTTTTCAAAAACAAGGTCTCAGTCATGTTTGAGTCACTCTGTAAGTACCATTTTGCTGTACTGTTTAAGCTCGATGAAAGGAACATTGTTGACACTTTTCAGCAAGTTGCAATCATGAAATACAGAAAAAAACAATTTTTCACAAACAAGGTCTAAATCATGTTTGACGCACTCTGTAAGTACCATTTTTGCTGTACTGTTTAAACTCATGAAAGGAACATTGTTGACACTTTTCAGCAAGTTGCAATCATGTAATACAGAAATAAACAGTTTTTCAAAAACAAGGTCAAAATCATGGAAGTACAATTTTGCTGTACTGCTTAATCAGGATGATAGAAACACTGTTGACACTTTTCAGCAAGTTGTAATACAGAAATAAACAGTTTTTCAAAAACAAGGTCTCAGTCATGTTTGAGTCACTCTGTAAGTACCATTTTGCTGTACTGTTTAAGCTCGATGAAAGGAACATTGTTGACACTTTTCAGCAAGTTGCAATCATGAAATACAGAAAAAAACAATTTTTCACAAACAAGGTCTAAATCATGTTTGACGCACTCTGTAAGTACCATTTTTGCTGTACTGTTTAAACTCATGAAAGGAACATTGTTGACACTTTTCAGCAAGTTGCAATCATGTAATACAGAAATAAACAGTTTTTCACAAACAAGGTCAAAATCATGGAAGTACAATTTTGCTGTACTGCTTAATCAGGATGATAGAAACACTGTTGACACTTTTCAGCAAGTTGTAATACAGAAATAAACAGTTTTTCAAAAACAAGGTCTCAGTCATGTTTGAGTCACTCTGTAAGTACCATTTTGCTGTACTGTTTAAGCTCGATGAAAGGAACATTGTTGACACTTTTCAGCAAGTTGCAATCATGTAATACAGAAATAAACCGATTTTCACAAACAAGGTCTAAATCATGTATGTACAATTTTGCTGTACTGCTTAATCAGGATGATAGAAACACTGTTGACACTTTTCAGCAAGTTGTAATATAGAAATAAACAGTTTTTCACAAACAAGGTCTAAATAATGTTTGATGCACTCTGTAAGTACCATTTTTGCTGTACTGTTTAAACTCGATGAAAGGAACATTGTTGACACTTTTCAGCAAGTTGCAATCATGAAATACAGAAATAAAGAGTTTCTCACAAACAAGGTCTAAATCAGGTAAGTACAATTTTGCTGTACTGCTTAATCAGGATGATAGAAACACTGTTGACACTTTTCAGCAAGTTGTAATACAGAAATAAACAGTTTTTCAAAAACAAGGTCTCAGTCATGTTTGAGTCACTCTGTAAGTACCATTTTGCTGTACTGTTTAAGCTCGATGAAAGGAACATTGTTGACACTTTTCAGCAAGTTGCAATCATGAAATACAGAAAAAAACAATTTTTCACAAACAAGGTCTAAATCATGTTTGATGCACTCTGTAAGTTCAATTTTTGCTGTACTGTTTAAACTCGATGAAAGGAACATTGTTGACACTTTTCAGCAAGTTGCAATCATGTAATACAGAAATAAACCGTTTTTCAAAAACAAGGTCAAAATCATGTAAGTACAATTCTGCTGTACTGCTTAATCAGGATGATAGAAACACTGTTGACACTTTTCAGCAAGTTGTAATACAGAAATAAACAGTTTTTCAAAAACAAGGTCTCAGTCATGTTTGAGTCACTCTGTAAGTACCATTTTGCTGTACTGTTTAAGCTCGATGAAAGGAACATTGTTGACACTTTTCAGCAAGTTGCAATCATGTAATACAGAAATAAACAGTTTTTCAAAAACAAGGTCTCAGTCATGTTTGAGTCACTCTGTAAGTACCATTTTGCTGTACTGTTTAAGCTCGATGAAAGGAACATTGTTGACACTTTTCAGCAAGTTGCAATCATGAAATACAGAAATAAAGAGTTTCTCACAAACAAGGTCTAAATCATATTTGATGCACTCTGTAAGTTCAATTTTTGCTGTACTGTTTAAACTCGATGAAAGGAACACTGTTGACACTTTTCAGCAAGTTGCAATCATGTAATACAGAAATAAACAGTTTTTCAAAAACAAGGTCTCAGTCATGTTTGAGTCACTCTGTAAGTACCATTTTGCTGTACTGTTTAAGCTCGATGAAAGGAACATTGTTGACACTTTTCAGCAAGTTGCAATCATGAAATACAGAAAAAAACAATTTTTCACAAACAAGGTCTAAATCATGTTTGATGCACTCTGTAAGTTCAATTTTTGCTGTACTGTTTAAACTCGATGAAAGGAACATTGTTGACACTTTTCAGCAAGTTGCAATCATGTAATACAGAAATAAACCGTTTTTCAAAAACAAGGTCAAAATCATGTAAGTACAATTCTGCTGTACTGCTTAATCAGGATGATAGAAACACTGTTGACACTTTTCAGCAAGTTGTAATACAGAAATAAACAGTTTTTCAAAAACAAGGTCTCAGTCATGTTTGAGTCACTCTGTAAGTACCATTTTGCTGTACTGTTTAAGCTCGATGAAAGGAACATTGTTGACACTTTTCAGCAAGTTGCAATCATGTAATACAGAAATAAACAGTTTTTCAAAAACAAGGTCTCAGTCATGTTTGAGTCACTCTGTAAGTACCATTTTGCTGTACTGTTTAAGCTCGATGAAAGGAACATTGTTGACACTTTTCAGCAAGTTGCAATCATGAAATACAGAAATAAAGAGTTTCTCACAAACAAGGTCTAAATCATATTTGATGCACTCTGTAAGTTCAATTTTTGCTGTACTGTTTAAACTCGATGAAAGGAACACTGTTGACACTTTTCAGCAAGTTGCAATCATGTAATACAGAAATAAACAGTTTTTCAAAAACAAGGTCTCAGTCATGTTTGAGTCACTCTGTAAGTACCATTTTGCTGTACTGTTTAAGCTCGATGAAAGGAACATTGTTGACACTTTTCAGCAAGTTGCAATCATGAAATACAGAAAAAAACAATTTTTCACAAACAAGGTCTAAATCATGTTTGACGCACTCTGTAAGTACCATTTTTGCTGTACTGTTTAAACTCATGAAAGGAACATTGTTGACACTTTTCAGCAAGTTGCAATCATGTAATACAGAAATAAACAGTTTTTCACAAACAAGGTCAAAATCATGGAAGTACAATTTTGCTGTACTGCTTAATCAGGATGATAGAAACACTGTTGACACTTTTCAGCAAGTTGTAATACAGAAATAAACAGTTTTTCAAAAACAAGGTCTCAGTCATGTTTGAGTCACTCTGTAAGTACCATTTTGCTGTACTGTTTAAGCTCGATGAAAGGAACATTGTTGACACTTTTCAGCAAGTTGCAATCATGTAATACAGAAATAAACCGATTTTCACAAACAAGGTCTAAATCATGTATGTACAATTTTGCTGTACTGCTTAATCAGGATGATAGAAACACTGTTGACACTTTTCAGCAAGTTGTAATATAGAAATAAACAGTTTTTCACAAACAAGGTCTAAATAATGTTTGATGCACTCTGTAAGTACCATTTTTGCTGTACTGTTTAAACTCGATGAAAGGAACATTGTTGACACTTTTCAGCAAGTTGCAATCATGAAATACAGAAATAAAGAGTTTCTCACAAACAAGGTCTAAATCAGGTAAGTACAATTTTGCTGTACTGCTTAATCAGGATGATAGAAACACTGTTGACACTTTTCAGCAAGTTGTAATACAGAAATTAACAGTTTTTCAAAAACAAGGTCTCAGTCATGTTTGAGTCACTCTGTAAGTACCATTTTGCTGTACTGTTTAAGCTCGATGAAAGGAACATTGTTGACACTTTTCAGCAAGTTGCAATCATGAAATACAGAAAAAAACAATTTTTCACAAACAAGGTCTAAATCATGTTTGACGCACTCTGTAAGTACCATTTTTGCTGTACTGTTTAAACTCATGAAAGGAACATTGTTGACACTTTTCAGCAAGTTGCAATCATGTAATACAGAAATAAACAGTTTTTCACAAACAAGGTCAAAATCATGGAAGTACAATTTTGCTGTACTGCTTAATCAGGATGATAGAAACACTGTTGACACTTTTCAGCAAGTTGTAATACAGAAATAAACAGTTTTTCAAAAACAAGGTCTCAGTCATGTTTGAGTCACTCTGTAAGTACCATTTTGCTGTACTGTTTAAGCTCGATGAAAGGAACATTGTTGACACTTTTCAGCAAGTTGCAATCATGAAATACAGAAAAAAACAATTTTTCACAAACAAGGTCTAAATCATGTTTGACGCACTCTGTAAGTACCATTTTTGCTGTACTGTTTAAACTCATGAAAGGAACATTGTTGACACTTTTCAGCAAGTTGCAATCATGTAATACAGAAATAAACAGTTTTTCACAAACAAGGTCAAAATCATGGAAGTACAATTTTGCTGTACTGCTTAATCAGGATGATAGAAACACTGTTGACACTTTTCAGCAAGTTGTAATACAGAAATAAACAGTTTTTCAAAAACAAGGTCTCAGTCATGTTTGAGTCACTCTGTAAGTACCATTTTGCTGTACTGTTTAAGCTCGATGAAAGGAACATTGTTGACACTTTTCAGCAAGTTGCAATCATGTAATACAGAAATAAAGAGTTTTTCAAAAACAAGGTCTCAGTCATGTTTGAGTCACTCTGTAAGTACCATTTTGCTGTACTGTTTAAGCTCGATGAAAGGAACATTGTTGACACTTTTCAGCAAGTTGCAATCATGTAATACAGAAATAAACCGATTTTCACAAACAAGGTCTAAATCATGTATGTACAATTTTGCTGTACTGCTTAATCAGGATGATAGAAACACTGTTGACACTTTTCAGCAAGTTGTAATATAGAAATAAACAGTTTTTCACAAACAAGGTCTAAATAATGTTTGAGTCACTCTGTAAGTACCATTTTGCTGTACTGTTTAAGCTCGATGAAAGGAACATTGTTGACACTTTTCAGCAAGTTGCAATCATGTAATACAGAAATAAAGAGTTTTTCAAAAACAAGGTCTCAGTCATGTTTGAGTCACTCTGTAAGTACCATTTTGCTGTACTGTTTAAGCTCGATGAAAGGAACATTGTTGACACTTTTCAGCAAGTTGCAATCATGTAATACAGAAATAAACCGATTTTCACAAACAAGGTCTAAATCATGTATGTACAATTTTGCTGTACTGCTTAATCAGGATGATAGAAACACTGTTGACACTTTTCAGCAAGTTGTAATATAGAAATAAACAGTTTTTCACAAACAAGGTCTAAATAATGTTTGATGCACTCTGTAAGTACCATTTTTGCTGTACTGTTTAAACTCGATGAAAGGAACATTGTTGACACTTTTCAGCAAGTTGCAATCATGAAATACAGAAATAAAGAGTTTCTCACAAACAAGGTCTAAATCAGGTAAGTACAATTTTGCTGTACTGCTTAATCAGGATGATAGAAACACTGTTGACACTTTTCAGCAAGTTGTAATACAGAAATAAACAGTTTTTCAAAAACAAGGTCTCAGTCATGTTTGAGTCACTCTGTAAGTACCATTTTGCTGTACTGTTTAAGCTCGATGAAAGGAACATTGTTGACACTTTTCAGCAAGTTGCAATCATGTAATACAGAAATAAACAGTTTTTCAAAAACAAGGTCTCAGTCATGTTTGAGTCACTCTGTAAGTACCATTTTGCTGTACTGTTTAAGCTCGATGAAAGGAACATTGTTGACACTTTTCAGCAAGTTGCAATCATGAAATACAGAAATAAAGAGTTTCTCACAAACAAGGTCTAAATCATGTTTGATGCACTCTGTAAGTTCAATTTTTGCTGTACTGTTTAAACTCGATGAAAGGAACACTGTTGACACTTTTCAGCAAGTTGCAATCATGTAATACAGAAATAAACAGTTTTTCAAAAACAAGGTCTCAGTCATGTTTGAGTCACTCTGTAAGTACCATTTTGCTGTACTGTTTAAGCTCGATGAAAGGAACATTGTTGACACTTTTCAGCAAGTTGCAATCATGAAATACAGAAAAAAACAATTTTTCACAAACAAGGTCTAAATCATGTTTGACGCACTCTGTAAGTACCATTTTTGCTGTACTGTTTAAACTCATGAAAGGAACATTGTTGACACTTTTCAGCAAGTTGCAATCATGTAATACAGAAATAAACAGTTTTTCACAAACAAGGTCAAAATCATGGAAGTACAATTTTGCTGTACTGCTTAATCAGGATGATAGAAACACTGTTGACACTTTTCAGCAAGTTGTAATACAGAAATAAACAGTTTTTCAAAAACAAGGTCTCAGTCATGTTTGAGTCACTCTGTAAGTACCATTTTGCTGTACTGTTTAAGCTCGATGAAAGGAACATTGTTGACACTTTTCAGCAAGTTGCAATCATGAAATACAGAAAAAAACAATTTTTCACAAACAAGGTCTAAATCATGTTTGACGCACTCTGTAAGTACCATTTTTGCTGTACTGTTTAAACTCATGAAAGGAACATTGTTGACACTTTTCAGCAAGTTGCAATCATGTAATACAGAAATAAACAGTTTTTCACAAACAAGGTCAAAATCATGGAAGTACAATTTTGCTGTACTGCTTAATCAGGATGATAGAAACACTGTTGACACTTTTCAGCAAGTTGTAATACAGAAATAAACAGTTTTTCAAAAACAAGGTCTCAGTCATGTTTGAGTCACTCTGTAAGTAACATTTTGCTGTACTGTTTAAGCTCGATGAAAGGAACATTGTTGACACTTTT
Organism: Salmo salar; assembly: GCF_965601325.2. Lineage (NCBI taxonomy): Eukaryota > Metazoa > Chordata > Actinopteri > Salmoniformes > Salmonidae > Salmo > Salmo salar. The sequence continues at coordinate 35,983,983 of NC_138297.1, read as the reverse complement.
CAGCAAGTTGCAATCATGAAATACAGAAAAAAACAATTTTTCACAAACAAGGTCTAAATCATGTTTGACGCACTCTGTAAGTACCATTTTTGCTGTACTGTTTAAACTCATGAAAGGAACATTGTTGACACTTTTCAGCAAGTTGCAATCATGTAATACAGAAATAAACAGTTTTTCACAAACAAGGTCAAAATCATGGAAGTACAATTTTGCTGTACTGCTTAATCAGGATGATAGAAACACTGTTGACACTTTTCAGCAAGTTGTAATACAGAAATAAACAGTTTTTCAAAAACAAGGTCTCAGTCATGTTTGAGTCACTCTGTAAGTAACATTTTGCTGTACTGTTTAAGCTCGATGAAAGGAACATTGTTGACACTTTTCAGCAAGTTGCAATCATGTAATACAGAAATAAAGAGTTTTTCAAAAACAAGGTCTCAGTCATGTTTGAGTCACTCTGTAAGTACCATTTTGCTGTACTGTTTAAGCTCGATGAAAGGAACACTGTTGACACTTTTCAGCAAGTTGTAATATAGAAATAAACAGTTTTTCACAAACAAGGTCTAAATAATGTTTGATGCACTCTGTAAGTACCATTTTTGCTGTACTGTTTAAACTCGATGAAAGGAACATTGTTGACACTTTTCAGCAAGTTGCAATCATGAAATACAGAAATAAAGAGTTTCTCACAAACAAGGTCTAAATCAGGTAAGTACAATTTTGCTGTACTGCTTAATCAGGATGATAGAAACACTGTTGACACTTTTCAGCAAGTTGTAATACAGAAATAAACAGTTTTTCAAAAACAAGGTCTCAGTCATGTTTGAGTCACTCTGTAAGTACCATTTTGCTGTACTGTTTAAGCTCGATGAAAGGAACATTGTTGACACTTTTCAGCAAGTTGCAATCATGAAATACAGAAAAAAACAATTTTTCACAAACAAGGTCTAAATCATGTTTGATGCACTCTGTAAGTTCAATTTTTGCTGTACTGTTTAAACTCGATGAAAGGAACATTGTTGACACTTTTCAGCAAGTTGCAATCATGTAATACAGAAATAAACCGTTTTTCAAAAACAAGGTCAAAATCATGTAAGTACAATTTTGCTGTACTGCTTAATCAGGATGATAGAAACACTGTTGACACTTTTCAGCAAGTTGTAATACAGAAATAAACAGTTTTTCAAAAACAAGGTCTCAGTCATGTTTGAGTCACTCTGTAAGTACCATTTTGCTGTACTGTTTAAGCTCGATGAAAGGAACATTGTTGACACTTTTCAGCAAGTTGCAATCATGAAATACAGAAAAAAACAATTTTTCACAAACAAGGTCTAAATCATGTTTGACGCACTCTGTAAGTACCATTTTTGCTGTACTGTTTAAACTCGATGAAAGGAACATTGTTGACACTTTTCAGCAAGTTGCAATCATGTAATACAGAAATAAACAGTTTTTCACAAACAAGGTCAAAATCATGGAAGTACAATTTTGCTGTACTGCTTAATCGGATGATAGAAACACTGTTGACACTTTTCAGCAAGTTGTAATACAGAAATAAACAGTTTTTCAAAAACAAGGTCTCAGTCATGTTTGAGTCACTCTGTAAGTACCATTTTGCTGTACTGTTTAAGCTCGATGAAAGGAACATTGTTGACACTTTTCAGCAAGTTGCAATCATGAAATACAGAAATAAAGAGTTTCTCACAAACAAGGTCTAAATAATGTTTGATGCACTCTGTAAGTTCAATTTTTGCTGTACTGTTTAAACTCGATGAAAGGAACACTGTTGACACTTTTCAGCAAGTTGCAATCATGTAATACAGAAATGAACAGTTTTTCAAAAACAAGGTCTAAGTCATGTTTGAGTCACTCTGTAAGTACCATTTTGCTGTACTGTTTAAGCTCAATGAAAGAAACATTGTTGACACTTTTCAGCAAGTTGCAATCATGTAATACAGAAATAAACAGTTTTTCAAAAACAAGGTCTCAGTCATGTTTGAGTCACTCTGTAAGTACCATTTTGCTGTACTGTTTAAGCTCGATGAAAGGAACATTGTTGACACTTTTCAGCAAGTTGCAATCATGAAATACAGAAATAAAGAGTTTCTCACAAACAAGGTCTAAATCATGTTTGATGCACTCTGTAAGTTCAATTTTTGCTGTACTGTTTAAACTCGATGAAAGGAACACTGTTGACACTTTTCAGCAAGTTGCAATCATGTAATACAGAAATGAACAGTTTTTCAAAAACAAGGTCTAAGTCATGTTTGAGTCACTCTGTAAGTACCATTTTGCTGTACTGTTTAAGCTCAATGAAAGAAACATTGTTGACACTTTTCAGCAAGTTGCAATCATGTAATACAGAAATAAACAGTTTTTCACAAACAAGGTCAAAATCATGGAAGTACAATTTTGCTGTACTGCTTAATCAGGATGATAGAAACACTGTTGACACTTTTCAGCAAGTTGTAATACAGAAATAAACAGTTTTTCAAAAACAAGGTCTCAGTCATGTTTGAGTCACTCTGTAAGTACCATTTTGCTGTACTGTTTAAGCTCGATGAAAGGAACATTGTTGACACTTTTCAGCAAGTTGCAATCATGAAATACAGAAAAAAACAATTTTTCACAAACAAGGTCTAAATCATGTTTGACGCACTCTGTAAGTACCATTTTTGCTGTACTGTTTAAACTCGATGAAAGGAACATTGTTGACACTTTTCAGCAAGTTGCAATCATGTAATACAGAAATAAACAGTTTTTCACAAACAAGGTCAAAATCATGGAAGTACAATTTTGCTGTACTGCTTAATCAGGATGATAGAAACACTGTTGACACTTTTCAGCAAGTTGTAATACAGAAATAAACAGTTTTTCAAAAACAAGGTCTCAGTCATGTTTGAGTCACTCTGTAAGTATCATTTTGCTGTACTGTTTAAGCTCGATGAAAGGAACATTGTTGACACTTTTCAGCAAGTTGCAATCATGTAATACAGAAATAAACAGTTTTTCAAAAACAAGGTCTCAGTCATGTTTGAGTCACTCTGTAAGTACCATTTTGCTGTACTGTTTAAGCTCGATGAAAGGAACATTGTTGACACTTTTCAGCAAGTTGCAATCATGAAATACAGAAATAAAGAGTTTCTCACAAACAAGGTCTAAATCATGTTTGATGCACTCTGTAAGTTCAATTTTTGCTGTACTGTTTAAACTCGATGAAAGGAACACTGTTGACACTTTTCAGCAAGTTGCAATCATGAAATACAGAAAAAAACAATTTTTCACAAACAAGGTCTAAATCATGTTTGACGCACTCTGTAAGTACCATTTTTGCTGTACTGTTTAAACTCATGAAAGGAACATTGTTGACACTTTTCAGCAAGTTGCAATCATGTAATACAGAAATAAACAGTTTTTCACAAACAAGGTCAAAATCATGGAAGTACAATTTTGCTGTACTGCTTAATCAGGATGATAGAAACACTGTTGACACTTTTCAGCAAGTTGTAATACAGAAATAAACAGTTTTTCAAAAACAAGGTCTCAGTCATGTTTGAGTCACTCTGTAAGTAACATTTTGCTGTACTGTTTAAGCTCGATGAAAGGAACATTGTTGACACTTTTCAGCAAGTTGCAATCATGTAATACAGAAATAAAGAGTTTTTCAAAAACAAGGTCTCAGTCATGTTTGAGTCACTCTGTAAGTACAATTTTGCTGTACTGTTTAAGCTCGATGAAAGGAACACTGTTGACACTTTTCAGCAAGTTGTAATATAGAAATAAACAGTTTTTCACAAACAAGGTCTAAATAATGTTTGATGCACTCTGTAAGTACCATTTTTGCTGTACTGTTTAAACTCGATGAAAGGAACATTGTTGACACTTTTCAGCAAGTTGCAATCATGAAATACAGAAATAAAGAGTTTCTCACAAACAAGGTCTAAATCAGGTAAGTACAATTTTGCTGTACTGCTTAATCAGGATGATAGAAACACTGTTGACACTTTTCAGCAAGTTGTAATACAGAAATAAACAGTTTTTCAAAAACAAGGTCTCAGTCATGTTTGAGTCACTCTGTAAGTACCATTTTGCTGTACTGTTTAAGCTCGATGAAAGGAACATTGTTGACACTTTTCAGCAAGTTGCAATCATGAAATACAGAAAAAAACAATTTTTCACAAACAAGGTCTAAATCATGTTTGATGCACTCTGTAAGTTCAATTTTTGCTGTACTGTTTAAACTCGATGAAAGGAACATTGTTGACACTTTTCAGCAAGTTGCAATCATGTAATACAGAAATAAACCGTTTTTCAAAAACAAGGTCAAAATCATGTAAGTACAATTTTGCTGTACTGCTTAATCAGGATGATAGAAACACTGTTGACACTTTTCAGCAAGTTGTAATACAGAAATAAACAGTTTTTCAAAAACAAGGTCTCAGTCATGTTTGAGTCACTCTGTAAGTACCATTTTGCTGTACTGTTTAAGCTCGATGAAAGGAACATTGTTGACACTTTTCAGCAAGTTGCAATCATGAAATACAGAAAAAAACAATTTTTCACAAACAAGGTCTAAATCATGTTTGACGCACTCTGTAAGTACCATTTTTGCTGTACTGTTTAAACTCGATGAAAGGAACATTGTTGACACTTTTCAGCAAGTTGCAATCATGTAATACAGAAATAAACAGTTTTTCACAAACAAGGTCAAAATCATGGAAGTACAATTTTGCTGTACTGCTTAATCGGATGATAGAAACACTGTTGACACTTTTCAGCAAGTTGTAATACAGAAATAAACAGTTTTTCAAAAACAAGGTCTCAGTCATGTTTGAGTCACTCTGTAAGTACCATTTTGCTGTACTGTTTAAGCTCGATGAAAGGAACATTGTTGACACTTTTCAGCAAGTTGCAATCATGAAATACAGAAATAAAGAGTTTCTCACAAACAAGGTCTAAATAATGTTTGATGCACTCTGTAAGTTCAATTTTTGCTGTACTGTTTAAACTCGATGAAAGGAACACTGTTGACACTTTTCAGCAAGTTGCAATCATGTAATACAGAAATGAACAGTTTTTCAAAAACAAGGTCTAAGTCATGTTTGAGTCACTCTGTAAGTACCATTTTGCTGTACTGTTTAAGCTCAATGAAAGAAACATTGTTGACACTTTTCAGCAAGTTGCAATCATGTAATACAGAAATAAACAGTTTTTCAAAAACAAGGTCTCAGTCATGTTTGAGTCACTCTGTAAGTACCATTTTGCTGTACTGTTTAAGCTCGATGAAAGGAACATTGTTGACACTTTTCAGCAAGTTGCAATCATGAAATACAGAAATAAAGAGTTTCTCACAAACAAGGTCTAAATCATGTTTGATGCACTCTGTAAGTTCAATTTTTGCTGTACTGTTTAAACTCGATGAAAGGAACACTGTTGACACTTTTCAGCAAGTTGCAATCATGTAATACAGAAATGAACAGTTTTTCAAAAACAAGGTCTAAGTCATGTTTGAGTCACTCTGTAAGTACCATTTTGCTGTACTGTTTAAGCTCAATGAAAGAAACATTGTTGACACTTTTCAGCAAGTTGCAATCATGTAATACAGAAATAAACAGTTTTTCACAAACAAGGTCAAAATCATGGAAGTACAATTTTGCTGTACTGCTTAATCAGGATGATAGAAACACTGTTGACACTTTTCAGCAAGTTGTAATACAGAAATAAACAGTTTTTCAAAAACAAGGTCTCAGTCATGTTTGAGTCACTCTGTAAGTACCATTTTGCTGTACTGTTTAAGCTCGATGAAAGGAACATTGTTGACACTTTTCAGCAAGTTGCAATCATGAAATACAGAAAAAAACAATTTTTCACAAACAAGGTCTAAATCATGTTTGATGCACTCTGTAAGTTCAATTTTTGCTGTACTGTTTAAACTCGATGAAAGGAACATTGTTGACACTTTTCAGCAAGTTGCAATCATGTAATACAGAAATAAACCGTTTTTCAAAAACAAGGTCAAAATCATGTAAGTACAATTTTGCTGTACTGCTTAATCAGGATGATAGAAACACTGTTGACACTTTTCAGCAAGTTGTAATACAGAAATAAACAGTTTTTCAAAAACAAGGTCTCAGTCATGTTTGAGTCACTCTGTAAGTACCATTTTGCTGTACTGTTTAAGCTCGATGAAAGGAACATTGTTGACACTTTTCAGCAAGTTGCAATCATGAAATACAGAAAAAAACAATTTTTCACAAACAAGGTCTAAATCATGTTTGACGCACTCTGTAAGTACCATTTTTGCTGTACTGTTTAAACTCGATGAAAGGAACATTGTTGACACTTTTCAGCAAGTTGCAATCATGTAATACAGAAATAAACAGTTTTTCACAAACAAGGTCAAAATCATTGAAGTACAATTTTGCTGTACTGCTTAATCGGATGATAGAAACACTGTTGACACTTTTCAGCAAGTTGTAATACAGAAATAAACAGTTTTTCAAAAACAAGGTCTCAGTCATGTTTGAGTCACTCTGTAAGTACCATTTTGCTGTACTGTTTAAGCTCGATGAAAGGAACATTGTTGACACTTTTCAGCAAGTTGCAATCATGAAATACAGAAATAAAGAGTTTCTCACAAACAAGGTCTAAATAATGTTTGATGCACTCTGTAAGTTCAATTTTTGCTGTACTGTTTAAACTCGATGAAAGGAACACTGTTGACACTTTTCAGCAAGTTGCAATCATGTAATACAGAAATGAACAGTTTTTCAAAAACAAGGTCTAAGTCATGTTTGAGTCACTCTGTAAGTACCATTTTGCTGTACTGTTTAAGCTCAATGAAAGAAACATTGTTGACACTTTTCAGCAAGTTGCAATCATGTAATACAGAAATAAACAGTTTTTCAAAAACAAGGTCTCAGTCATGTTTGAGTCACTCTGTAAGTACCATTTTGCTGTACTGTTTAAGCTCGATGAAAGGAACATTGTTGACACTTTTCAGCAAGTTGCAATCATGAAATACAGAAATAAAGAGTTTCTCACAAACAAGGTCTAAATCATGTTTGATGCACTCTGTAAGTTCAATTTTTGCTGTACTGTTTAAACTCGATGAAAGGAACACTGTTGACACTTTTCAGCAAGTTGCAATCATGTAATACAGAAATGAACAGTTTTTCAAAAACAAGGTCTAAGTCATGTTTGAGTCACTCTGTAAGTACCATTTTGCTGTACTGTTTAACCTGTTGGGTCTAGGGGGCAGCATTTGCACGTCTGGATAAAAAAAATGTACCCGATTTAATCTGGTTACTAATCCTACCCAGTAACTAGAATATGCATATACTTATTATATATGGATAGAAAACACTCTAAAGTTTCCAAAACTGTTTGAATGGTGTCTGTGAGTATAACAGAACTCATTTGGCAGGCAAAACCCTGAGACATTTTCTGACAGGAAGTGGATACCTGATGTGTTGTATTGAGTTTAAACCTATCCCATTGAAAAACACAGGGGTTTAGGAATATTTTGGCACTTCCTATTGCTTCCACTAGATGTCACCAGCCTTTACAAAGTGTTTTGAGTCTTCTGGAGGGAGATCTGACCGAACAAGAGCCATGGAACGGTGATGTCCCATTAGACACCTGGCGCGCTACTTCATGTTGGGTACCCTCGTTCCAATACGTTATAAAAGGCTATGCATTCGTCCACCTTGAATATTATTCATGTTCTGGTTAAAAAAGGCCCTAATGATTTATGCTATACAACGTTTGACATGTTTGAACGAACGGAAATATATTTTTTCCCCTCGTTCATGACGAGAAGTCCGGCTGGCTTACATCATGTGCTAACGAGACGGAGATTTTTGGACATAAATGATGAGCTTTTTTGAACAAAACTACATTCGTTATGGACCTGTGATACCTGGAAGTGACATCTGATGAAGAGAATCAAAGGTAATGGATTATTTACATAGTATTTTCGATTTTAGATCTCCCCAACATGACGTCTAGTCTGTATCGCAACGCGTATTTTTCTGGGCACAGTGCTCAGATTATTGCAAAGTGTGATTTCCCAGTAAGGTTATTTTTAAATCTGGCAAGTTGATTGCGTTCAAAAGATGTAAATCTATAATTCTTTAAATGACAATATAATATTTTACCAATGTTTTCTAATTTTAATTATTTAATTTGTGACGCTGACTTGACTGCCGGTTATTGGAGGGAAACGATTTCCTCAACATCAATGCCATAGTAAAACGCTGTTTTTGTATATAAATATGAACTTGATAGAACTAAAAATGCATGCATTGTCTAACATAATGTCCTAGGAGTGTCATCTGATGGAGATTGTAAAAGGTTAGTGTATCATTTTAGCTGGTTTTATGGTTTTGGTGACCCTGTCTTTGACTTGACAAAACATTACACACAACTCTTGTAAATGTACTGTCCTAACATACTCTAAATTTATGCTTTCGCCGTAAAACCTTTTTGAAATCGTAAAACGTGGTTAGATTAAGGAGATGTTTATCTTTCAAATGGTGTAACATAGTTGTATTTTTGAAAAATTTGAATTTTGACATTTATTTGGATTCAAATTTGCCGCTCTTGAAATGCACCTGCTGTTGATGGAGTGCACCACGGGTGGCACGCTAGCGTCCCACCTAGCCCCAAGAGGTTAAGCTCAATGAAAGAAACATTGTTGACACTTTTCAGCAAGTTGCAATCATGTAATACAGAAATAAACAGTTTTTCACAAACAAGGTCAAAATCATGGAAGTACAATTTTGCTGTACTGCTTAATCAGGATGATAGAAACACTGTTGACACTTTTCAGCAAGTTGTAATACAGAAATAAACAGTTTTTCAAAAACAAGGTCTCAGTCATGTTTGAGTCACTCTGTAAGTACCATTTTGCTGTACTGTTTAAGCTCGATGAAAGGAACATTGTTGACACTTTTCAGCAAGTTGCAATCATGAAATACAGAAAAAAACAATTTTTCACAAACAAGGTCTAAATCATGTTTGACGCACTCTGTAAGTACCATTTTTGCTGTACTGTTTAAACTCGATGAAAGGAACATTGTTGACACTTTTCAGCAAGTTGCAATCATGTAATACAGAAATAAACAGTTTTTCACAAACAAGGTCAAAATCATGGAAGTACAATTTTGCTGTACTGCTTAATCAGGATGATAGAAACACTGTTGACACTTTTCAGCAAGTTGTAATACAGAAATAAACAGTTTTTCAAAAACAAGGTCTCAGTCATGTTTGAGTCACTCTGTAAGTATCATTTTGCTGTACTGTTTAAGCTCGATGAAAGGAACATTGTTGACACTTTTCAGCAAGTTGCAATCATGTAATACAGAAATAAACAGTTTTTCAAAAACAAGGTCTCAGTCATGTTTGAGTCACTCTGTAAGTACCATTTTGCTGTACTGTTTAAGCTCGATGAAAGGAACATTGTTGACACTTTTCAGCAAGTTGCAATCATGAAATACAGAAATAAAGAGTTTCTCACAAACAAGGTCTAAATCATGTTTGATGCACTCTGTAAGTTCAATTTTTGCTGTACTGTTTAAACTCGATGAAAGGAACACTGTTGACACTTTTCAGCAAGTTGCAATCATGTAATACAGAAATAAACAGTTTTTCAAAAACAAGGTCTCAGTCATGTTTGACGCACTCTGTAAGTACCATTTTTGCTGTACTGTTTAAACTCATGAAAGGAACATTGTTGACACTTTTCAGCAAGTTGCAATCATGTAATACAGAAATAAACAGTTTTTCACAAACAAGGTCAAAATCATGGAAGTACAATTTTGCTGTACTGCTTAATCAGGATGATAGAAACACTGTTGACACTTTTCAGCAAGTTGTAATACAGAAATAAACAGTTTTTCAAAAACAAGGTCTCAGTCATGTTTGAGTCACTCTGTAAGTACCATTTTGCTGTACTGTTTAAGCTCGATGAAAGGAACATTGTTGACACTTTTCAGCAAGTTGCAATCATGTAATACAGAAATAAAGAGTTTTTCAAAAACAAGGTCTCAGTCATGTTTGAGTCACTCTGTAAGTACCATTTTGCTGTACTGTTTAAGCTCGATGAAAGGAACATTGTTGACATTTTTCTGCAAGTTCCAATCATGTAATACAGAAATAAACCGATTTTCACAAAGAAGGTCTAAATCATGTATGTACAATTTTGCTGTACTGCTTAATCAGGATGATAGAAACACTGTTGACACTTTTCAGCAAGTTGTAATATAGAAATAAACAGTTTTTCACAAACAAGGTCTAAATAATGTTTGATGCACTCTGTAAGTACCATTTTTGCTGTACTGTTTAAACTCGATGAAAGGAACATTGTTGACACTTTTCAGCAAGTTGCAATCATGAAATACAGAAATAAAGAGTTTCTCACAAACAAGGTCTAAATCAGGTAAGTACAATTTTGCTGTACTGCTTAATCAGGATGATAGAAACACTGTTGACACTTTTCAGCAAGTTGTAATACAGAAATAAACAGTTTTTCAAAAACAAGGTCTCAGTCATGTTTGAGTCACTCTGTAAGTACCATTTTGCTGTACTGTTTAAGCTCGATGAAAGGAACATTGTTGACACTTTTCAGCAAGTTGCAATCATGAAATACAGAAAAAAACAATTTTTCACAAACAAGGTCTAAATCATGTTTGATGCACTCTGTAAGTTCAATTTTTGCTGTACTGTTTAAACTCGATGAAAGGAACATTGTTGACACTTTTCAGCAAGTTGCAATCATGTAATACAGAAATAAACCGTTTTTCAAAAACAAGGTCAAAATCATGTAAGTACAATTTTGCTGTACTGCTTAATCAGGATGATAGAAACACTGTTGACACTTTTCAGCAAGTTGTAATACAGAAATAAACAGTTTTTCAAAAACAAGGTCTCAGTCATGTTTGAGTCACTCTGTAAGTACCATTTTGCTGTACTGTTTAAGCTCGATGAAAGGAACATTGTTGACACTTTTCAGCAAGTTGCAATCATGAAATACAGAAAAAAACAATTTTTCACAAACAAGGTCTAAATCATGTTTGACGCACTCTGTAAGTACCATTTTTGCTGTACTGTTTAAACTCGATGAAAGGAACATTGTTGACACTTTTCAGCAAGTTGCAATCATGTAATACAGAAATAAACAGTTTTTCACAAACAAGGTCAAAATCATGGAAGTACAATTTTGCTGTACTGCTTAATCGGATGATAGAAACACTGTTGACACTTTTCAGCAAGTTGTAATACAGAAATAAACAGTTTTTCAAAAACAAGGTCTCAGTCATGTTTGAGTCACTCTGTAAGTACCATTTTGCTGTACTGTTTAAGCTCGATGAAAGGAACATTGTTGACACTTTTCAGCAAGTTGCAATCATGAAATACAGAAATAAAGAGTTTCTCACAAACAAGGTCTAAATCATGTTTGATGCACTCTGTAAGTTCAATTTTTGCTGTACTGTTTAAACTCGATGAAAGGAACACTGTTGACACTTTTCAGCAAGTTGCAATCATGTAATACAGAAATGAACAGTTTTTCAAAAACAAGGTCTAAGTCATGTTTGAGTCACTCTGTAAGTACCATTTTGCTGTACTGTTTAAGCTCAATGAAAGAAACATTGTTGACACTTTTCAGCAAGTTGCAATCATGTAATACAGAAATAAACAGTTTTTCACAAACAAGGTCAAAATCATGGAAGTACAATTTTGCTGTACTGCTTAATCAGGATGATAGAAACACTGTTGACACTTTTCAGCAAGTTGTAATACAGAAATAAACAGTTTTTCAAAAACAAGGTCTCAGTCATGTTTGAGTCACTCTGTAAGTACCATTTTGCTGTACTGTTTAAGCTCGATGAAAGGAACATTGTTGACACTTTTCAGCAAGTTGCAATCATGTAATACAGAAATAAACAGTTTTTCACAAACAAGGTCAAAATCATGGAAGTACAATTTTGCTGTACTGCATAATCAGGATGATAGAAACACTGTTGACACTTTTCAGCAAGTTGTAATACAGAAATAAACAGTTTTTCAAAAACAAGGTCTCAGTCATGTTTGAGTCACTCTGTAAGTATCATTTTGCTGTACTGTTTAAGCTCGATGAAAGGAACATTGTTGACACTTTTCAGCAAGTTGCAATCATGTAATACAGAAATAAACAGTTTTTCAAAAACAAGGTCTCAGTCATGTTTGAGTCACTCTGTAAGTACCATTTTGCTGTACTGTTTAAGCTCGATGAAAGGAACATTGTTGACACTTTTCAGCAAGTTGCAATCATGAAATACAGAAATAAAGAGTTTCTCACAAACAAGGTCTAAATCATGTTTGATGCACTCTGTAAGTTCAATTTTTGCTGTACTGTTTAAACTCGATGAAAGGAACACTGTTGACACTTTTCAGCAAGTTGCAATCATGTAATACAGAAATAAACAGTTTTTCAAAAACAAGGTCTCAGTCATGTTTGACGCACTCTGTAAGTACCATTTTTGCTGTACTGTTTAAACTCATGAAAGGAACATTGTTGACACTTTTCAGCAAGTTGCAATCATGTAATACAGAAATAAACAGTTTTTCACAAACAAGGTCAAAATCATGGAAGTACAATTTTGCTGTACTGCTTAATCAGGATGATAGAAACACTGTTGACACTTTTCAGCAAGTTGTAATACAGAAATAAACAGTTTTTCAAAAACAAGGTCTCAGTCATGTTTGAGTCACTCTGTAAGTACCATTTTGCTGTACTGTTTAAGCTCGATGAAAGGAACATTGTTGACACTTTTCAGCAAGTTGCAATCATGTAATACAGAAATAAAGAGTTTTTCAAAAACAAGGTCTCAGTCATGTTTGAGTCACTCTGTAAGTACCATTTTGCTGTACTGTTTAAGCTCGATGAAAGGAACATTGTTGACACTTTTCAGCAAGTTCCAATCATGTAATACAGAAATAAACCGATTTTCACAAAGAAGGTCTAAATCATGTATGTACAATTTTGCTGTACTGCTTAATCAGGATGATAGAAACACTGTTGACACTTTTCAGCAAGTTGTAATATAGAAATAAACAGTTTTTCACAAACAAGGTCTAAATAATGTTTGATGCACTCTGTAAGTACCATTTTTGCTGTACTGTTTAAACTCGATGAAAGGAACATTGTTGACACTTTTCAGCAAGTTGCAATCATGAAATACAGAAATAAAGAGTTTCTCACAAACAAGGTCTAAATCAGGTAAGTACAATTTTGCTGTACTGCTTAATCAGGATGATAGAAACATTGTTGACACTTTTCAGCAAGTTGTAATACAGAAATAAACAGTTTTTCAAAAACAAGGTCTCAGTCATGTTTGAGTCACTCTGTAAGTACCATTTTGCTGTACTGTTTAAGCTCGATGAAAGGAACATTGTTGACACTTTTCAGCAAGTTGCAATCATGAAATACAGAAAAAAACAATTTTTCACAAACAAGGTCTAAATCATGTTTGATGCACTCTGTAAGTTCAATTTTTGCTGTACTGTTTAAACTCGATGAAAGGAACATTGTTGACACTTTTCAGCAAGTTGCAATCATGTAATACAGAAATAAACCGTTTTTCAAAAACAAGGTCAAAATCATGTAAGTACAATTTTGCTGTACTGCTTAATCAGGATGATAGAAACACTGTTGACACTTTTCAGCAAGTTGTAATACAGAAATAAACAGTTTTTCAAAAACAAGGTCTCAGTCATGTTTGGGTCACTCTGTAAGTACCATTTTGCTGTACTGTTTAAGCTCGATGAAAGGAACATTGTTGACACTTTTCAGCAAGTTGCAATCATGAAATACAGAAATAAAGAGTTTCTCACAAACAAGGTCTAAATCATGTTTGATGCACTCTGTAAGTTCAATTTTTGCTGTACTGTTTAAACTCGATGAAAGGAACACTGTTGACACTTTTCAGCAAGTTGCAATCATGTAATACAGAAATAAACAGTTTTTCAAAAACAAGGTCTCAGTCATGTTTGAGTCACTCTGTAAGTACCATTTTGCTGTACTGTTTAAGCTCGATGAAAGGAACATTGTTGACACTTTTCAGCAAGTTGCAATCATGAAATACAGAAAAAAACAATTTTTCACAAACAAGGTCTAAATCATGTTTGACGCACTCTGTAAGTACCATTTTTGCTGTACTGTTTAAACTCATGAAAGGAACATTGTTGACACTTTTCAGCAAGTTGCAATCATGTAATACAGAAATAAACAGTTTTTCACAAACAAGGTCAAAATCATGGAAGTACAATTTTGCTGTACTGCTTAATCAGGATGATAGAAACACTGTTGACACTTTTCAGCAAGTTGTAATACAGAAATAAACAGTTTTTCAAAAACAAGGTCTCAGTCATGTTTGAGTCACTCTGTAAGTACCATTTTGCTGTACTGTTTAAGCTCGATGAAAGGAACATTGTTGACACTTTTCAGCAAGTTGCAATCATGAAATACAGAAATAAAGAGTTTCTCACAAACAAGGTCTAAATCATGTTTGATGCACTCTGTAAGTTCAATTTTTGCTGTACTGTTTAAACTCGATGAAAGGAACACTGTTGACACTTTTCAGCAAGTTGCAATCATGTAATACAGAAATAAACAGTTTTTCAAAAACAAGGTCTCAGTCATGTTTGAGTCACTCTGTAAGTACCATTTTGCTGTACTGTTTAAGCTCGATGAAAGGAACATTGTTGACACTTTTCAGCAAGTTGCAATCATGAAATACAGAAAAAAACAATTTTTCACAAACAAGGTCTAAATCATGTTTGACGCACTCTGTAAGTACCATTTTTGCTGTACTGTTTAAACTCATGAAAGGAACATTGTTGACACTTTTCAGCAAGTTGCAATCATGTAATACAGAAATAAACAGTTTTTCACAAACAAGGTCAAAATCATGGAAGTACAATTTTGCTGTACTGCTTAATCAGGATGATAGAAACACTGTTGACACTTTTCAGCAAGTTGTAATACAGAAATAAACAGTTTTTCAAAAACAAGGTCTCAGTCATGTTTGAGTCACTCTGTAAGTACCATTTTGCTGTACTGTTTAAGCTCGATGAAAGGAACATTGTTGACACTTTTCAGCAAGTTGCAATCATGAAATACAGAAAAAAACAATTTTTCACAAACAAGGTCTAAATCATGTTTGACGCACTCTGTAAGTACCATTTTTGCTGTACTGTTTAAACTCGATGAAAGGAACATTGTTGACACTTTTCAGCAAGTTGCAATCATGTAATACAGAAATAAACAGTTTTTCACAAACAAGGTCAAAATCATGGAAGTACAATTTTGCTGTACTGCTTAATCAGGATGATAGAAACACTGTTGACACTTTTCAGCAAGTTGTAATACAGAAATAAACAGTTTTTCAAAAACAAGGTCTCAGTCATGTTTGAGTCACTCTGTAAGTACCATTTTGCTGTACTGTTTAAGCTCGATGAAAGGAACATTGTTGACACTTTTCAGCAAGTTGCAATCATGTAATACAGAAGTAAACAGTTTTTCAAAAACAAGGTCTCAGTCATGTTTGAGTCACTCTGTAAGTACCATTTTGCTGTACTGTTTAAGCTCGATGAAAGGAACATTGTTGACACTTTTCAGCAAGTTGCAATCATGAAATACAGAAATAAAGAGTTTCTCACAAACAAGGTCTAAATCATGTTTGATGCACTCTGTAAGTTCAATTTTTGCTGTACTGTTAAACTCGATGAAAGGAACACTGTTGACACTTTTCAGCAAGTTGCAATCATGTAATACAGAAATGAACAGTTTTTCAAAAACAAGGTCTAAGTCATGTTTGAGTCACTCTGTAAGTACCATTTTGCTGTACTGTTTAAGCTCGATGAAAGAAACATTGTTGACACTTTTCAGCAAGTTGCAATCATGAAATACAGAGAGAGAAAAAAATTCACAAACAAGGTCTAAATCATGTTTGATGCACTCTGTAAGTTCCATTTTTTGCTGTACTGTTTAAACTCGATGAAAGGAACATTGTTGACACTTTTCAGCAAGTTGCAATCATGAAATACAGAAAAAAAGTTTTTCACAAACAAGGTCTAAGTCATGTAAGTACAATTTTGCTGTACTGCTTAATCAGGATGACAGAAACACTGTTGACACTTTTCAGCAAGTTGTAATACAGAAATAAACAGTTTTTCACAAACAATGTCTAAATAATGTTTGATGCACTCTGTACCATTTTTGCTGTACTGTTTAAACTCGATGAAAGGAACATTGTTGACACTTTTCAGCAAGTTGCAATCATGTAATACAGAAAAAAACAATTTTTCACAAACAAGGTCTAAGTCATGGAAGTACAATTTTGCTGTACAGCTTAATCAGGATGATAGAAACACTGTTGACACTTTTCAGCAAGTTGTAATACAGAAATAAACAGTTTTTCAAAAACAAGGTCTAAGTCATGTTTGAGTCACTCTGTAAGTACCATTTTGCTGTACTGTTTAAGCTCGATGAAAGGAACATTGTTGACACTTTTCAGCAAGTTGCAATCATGAAATACAGAAAAAAACAATTTTTCACAAAGAAGGTCTAAGTCATGTTTGAGTCACTCTCTAAATACCATTTTGCTGTACTGTTTAAAGTCAATGAAAGGAACATTGATGACACTTTTCAGCAAGTTGCAATCATGAAATACTGAAATAAAGAGTTTCTCACAAACAAGGTCTAAATCATGTTTGATGCACTCTGTATTTTCAATTTTTGCTGTACTGTTTAAACTCAATGATAGAAACATTGTTGACACTTTTCAGCAAGTTGCAATCATGTAAAATAGAAATAAACAGTTTTTCAAAAACAAGGTCTAAGTCATGTTTGAGTCACTCTCTAAGTACCATTTTGCTGTACTGTTTAAACTCAATGAAAGGAACATTGTTGACCCTTTTCAGCAAGTTGGAATCATGAAATACAGAAATAAAGAGTTTCTCACAAACAAGGTCTAAATCAGGTAAGTACAATTTTGCTGTACTGCTTAATCAGGATGATAGAAACACTGTTGACACTTTTCAGCAAGTTGTAATACAGAAATAAACAGTTTTTCACAAACAAGGTCTAAATAATGTTTGATGCACTCTGTAAGTACTATTTTTGCTGTACTGTTTAAACTCGATGAAAGGAACATTGTTGACACTTTTCAGCAAGTTGCAATCATGTAAAAGAGAAATAAACAGTTTTTCAAAAACAAGGTCTAAGTCATGTTTGAGTCACTGTAAGTACCATTTTGCTGTACTGTTTAAGCTCGATGAAAGGAACATTGTTGACACTTTTCAGCAAGTTGCAATCATGAAATACAGAAAAAAACAATTTTTCACAAACAAGGTCTAAATCATGTTTGATGCACTCTGTAAGTACCATTTTTGCTGTACTGTTTAAACTCGATGAAAGGAACATTGTTGACACTTTTCAGCAAGTTGCAATCATGTAATACAGAAATAAACAGTTTTTCACAAACAAGGTCAAAATCATGGAAGTACAATTTTGCTGTACTGCTTAATCAGGATGATAGAAACACTGTTTACACTTTTCAGCAAGTTGTAATACAGAAATAAACCGTTTTTCAAAAACAAGGTCTCAGTCATGTTTGAGTCACTCTGTAAGTACCATTTTGCTGTACTGTTTAAGCTCGATGAAAGGAACATTGTTGACACTTTTCAGCAAGTTGCAATCATGAAATACAGAAAAAAACAATTTTTCACAAACAAGGTCTAAATCATGTTTGATGCACTCTGTAAGTTCAATTTTTGCTGTACTGTTTAAACTCGATGAAAGGAACATTGTTGACACTTTTCAGCAAGTTGCAATCATGTAATACAGAAATAAACCGTTTTTCAAAAACAAGGTCAAAATCATGTAAGTACAATTTTGCTGTACTGCTTAATCAGGATGATAGAAACACTGTTGACACTTTTCAGCAAGTTGTAATACAGAAATAAACAGTTTTTCAAAAACAAGGTCTCAGTCATGTTTGAGTCACTCTGTAAGTACCATTTTGCTGTACTGTTTAAGCTCGATGAAAGGAACATTGTTGACACTTTTCAGCAAGTTGCAATCATGAAATACAGAAAAAAACAATTTTTCACAAACAAGGTCTAAATCATGTTTGATGCACTCTGTAAGTTCAATTTTTGCTGTACTGTTTAAACTCGATGAAAGGAACATTGTTGACACTTTTCAGCAAGTTGCAATCATGTAATACAGAAATAAACCGTTTTTCAAAAACAAGGTCAAAATCATGTAAGTACAATTTTGCTGTACTGCTTAATCAGGATGATAGAAACACTGTTGACACTTTTCAGCAAGTTGTAATACAGAAATAAACAGTTTTTCAAAAACAAGGTCTCAGTCATGTTTGAGTCACTCTGTAAGTACCATTTTGCTGTACTGTTTAAGCTCGATGAAAGGAACATTGTTGACACTTTTCAGCAAGTTGCAATCATGAAATACAGAAAAAAACAATTTTTCACAAACAAGGTCTAAATCATGTTTGACGCACTCTGTAAGTACCATTTTTGCTGTACTGTTTAAACTCGATGAAAGGAACATTGTTGACACTTTTCAGCAAGTTGCAATCATGTAATACAGAAATAAACCGTTTTTCAAAAACAAGGTCAAAATCATGTAAGTACAATTTTGCTGTACTGCTTAATCAGGATGATAGAAACACTGTTGACACTTTTCAGCAAGTTGTAATACAGAAATAAACAGTTTTTCAAAAACAAGGTCTCAGTCATGTTTGAGTCACTCTGTAAGTACCATTTTGCTGTACTGTTTAAGCTCGATGAAAGGAACATTGTTGACACTTTTCAGCAAGTTGCAATCATGAAATACAGAAAAAAACAATTTTTCACAAACAAGGTCTAAATCATGTTTGACGCACTCTGTAAGTACCATTTTTGCTGTACTGTTTAAACTCGATGAAAGGAACATTGTTGACACTTTTCAGCAAGTTGCAATCATGTAATACAGAAATAAACAGTTTTTCACAAACAAGGTCAAAATCATGGAAGTACAATTTTGCTGTACTGCTTAATCAGGATGATAGAAACACTGTTGACACTTTTCAGCAAGTTGTTATACAGAAATAAACAGTTTTTCAAAAACAAGGTCTCAGTCATGTTTGAGTCACTCTGTAAGTACCATTTTGCTGTACTGTTTAAGCTCGATGAAAGGAACATTGTTGACACTTTTCAGCAAGTTGCAATCATGTAATACAGAAATAAACAGTTTTTCAAAAACAAGGTCTCAGTCATGTTTGAGTCACTCTGTAAGTACCATTTTGCTGTACTGTTTAAGCTCGATGAAAGGAACATTGTTGACACTTTTCAGCAAGTTGCAATCATGAAATACAGAAATAAAGAGTTTCTCACAAACAAGGTCTAAATCATGTTTGATGCACTCTGTAAGTTCAATTTTTGCTGTACTGTTTAAACTCGATGAAAGGAACACTGTTGACACTTTTCAGCAAGTTGCAATCATGTAATACAGAAATGAACAGTTTTTCAAAAACAAGGTCTAAGTCATGTTTGAGTCACTCTGTAAGTACCATTTTGCTGTACTGTTTAACCTCTTGGGGCTAGGTGGGACGCTAGCGTGCCACCTGTGGTGCACTCCATCAACAGCAGGTGCATTTCAAGAGCGGCAAATTTGAATCCAAATAAATGTCAAAATTCAAATTTTTCAAAAATACAACTATGTTACACCATTTGAAAGATAAACATCTCCTTAATCTAACCACGTTTTACGATTTCAAAAAGGTTTTACGGCGAAAGCATAAATTTAGAGTATGTTAGGACAGTACATTTACAAGAGTTGTGTGTAATGTTTTGTCAAGTCAAAGACAGGGTCACCAAAACCATAAAACCAGCTAAAATGATACACTAACCTTTTACAATCTCCATCAGATGACACTCCTAGGACATTATGTTAGACAATGCATGCATTTTTAGTTCTATCAAGTTCATATTTATATACAAAAACAGCGTTTTACTATGGCATTGATGTTGAGGAAATCGTTTCCCTCCAATAACCGGCAGTCAAGTCAGCGTCAGAAATTAAATAATTAAAATTAGAAAACATTGGTAAAATATTATATTGTCATTTAAAGAATTATAGATTTACATCTTTTGAACGCAATCAACTTGCCAGATTTAAAAATAACCTTACTGGGAAATCACACTTTGCAATAATCTGAGCACTGTGCCCAGAAAAATACGCGTTGCGATACAGACTAGACGTCATGTTGGGGAGATCTAAAATCGAAAATACTATGTAAATAATCCATTACCTTTGATTCTCTTCATCAGATGTCACTTCCAGGTATCACAGGTCCATAACGAATGTAGTTTTGTTCAAAAAAGCTCATCATTTATGTCCAAAAATCTCCGTCTCGTTAGCACATGATGTAAGCCAGCCGGACTTCTCGTCATGAACGAGGGGAAAAAATATATTTCCGTTCGTTCAAACATGTCAAACGTTGTATAGCATAAATCATTAGGGCCTTTTTTAACCAGAACATGAATAATATTCAAGGTGGACGAATGCATAGCCTTTTATAACGTATTGGAACGAGGGTACCCAACATGAAGTAGCGCGCCAGGTGTCTAATGGGACATCACCGTTCCATGGCTCTTGTTCGGTCAGATCTCCCTCCAGAAGACTCAAAACACTTTGTAAAGGCTGGTGACATCTAGTGGAAGCAATAGGAAGTGCCAAAATATTCCTAAACCCCTGTGTTTTTCAATGGGAGAGGTTTAAACTCAATACAACACATCAGGTATCCACTTCCTGTCAGAAAATGTCTCAGGGTTTTGCCTGCCAAATGAGTTCTGTTATACTCACAGACACCATTCAAACAGTTTTGGAAACTTTAGAGTGTTTTCTATCCATATATAATAAGTATATGCATATTCTAGTTACTGGGTAGGATTAGTAACCAGATTAAATCGGGTACATTTTTTTTATCCAGACGTGCAAATGCTGCCCCCTAGACCCAACAGGTTAAGCTCAATGAAAGAAACATTGTTGACACTTTTCAGCAAGTTGCAATCATGTAATACAGAAATAAACAGTTTTTCACAAACAAGGTCAAAATCATGGAAGTACAATTTTGCTGTACTGCTTAATCAGGATGATAGAAACACTGTTGACACTTTTCAGCAAGTTGTAATACAGAAATAAACAGTTTTTCAAAAACAAGGTCTCAGTCATGTTTGAGTCACTCTGTAAGTACCATTTTGCTGTACTGTTTAAGCTCGATGAAAGGAACATTGTTGACACTTTTCAGCAAGTTGCAATCATGAAATACAGAAAAAAACAATTTTTCACAAACAAGGTCTAAATCATGTTTGACGCACTCTGTAAGTACCATTTTTGCTGTACTGTTTAAACTCGATGAAAGGAACATTGTTGACACTTTTCAGCAAGTTGCAATCATGTAATACAGAAATAAACAGTTTTTCACAAACAAGGTCAAAATCATGGAAGTACAATTTTGCTGTACTGCTTAATCAGGATGATAGAAACACTGTTGACACTTTTCAGCAAGTTGTAATACAGAAATAAACAGTTTTTCAAAAACAAGGTCTCAGTCATGTTTGAGTCACTCTGTAAGTACCATTTTGCTGTACTGTTTAAGCTCGATGAAAGGAACATTGTTGACACTTTTCAGCAAGTTGCAATCATGTAATACAGAAATAAACAGTTTTTCAAAAACAAGGTCTCAGTCATGTTTGAGTCACTCTGTAAGTACCATTTTGCTGTACTGTTTAAGCTCGATGAAAGGAACATTGTTGACACTTTTCAGCAAGTTGCAATCATGAAATACAGAAATAAAGAGTTTCTCACAAACAAGGTCTAAATCATGTTTGATGCACTCTGTAAGTTCAATTTTTGCTGTACTGTTTAAACTCGATGAAAGGAACACTGTTGACACTTTTCAGCAAGTTGCAATCATGTAATACAGAAATAAACAGTTTTTCACAAACAAGGTCAAAATCATGGAAGTACAATTTTGCTGTACTGCTTAATCAGGATGATAGAAACACTGTTGACACTTTTCAGCAAGTTGTAATACAGAAATAAACCGTTTTTCAAAAACAAGGTCTCAGTCATGTTTGAGTCACTCTGTAAGTACCATTTTGCTGTACTGTTTAAGCTCGATGAAAGGAACATTGTTGACACTTTTCAGCAAGTTGCAATCATGAAATACAGAAATAAAGAGTTTCTCACAAACAAGGTCTAAATCATGTTTGATGCACTCTGTAAGTTCAATTTTTGCTGTACTGTTTAAACTCGATGAAAGGAACATTGTTGACACTTTTCAGCAAGTTGCAATCATGTAATACAGAAATAAACCGATTTTCACAAACAAGGTCTAAATCATGTATGTACAATTTTGCTGTACTGCTTAATCAGGATGATAGAAACACTGTTGACACTTTTCAGCAAGTTGTAATATAGAAATAAACAGTTTTTCACAAACAAGGTCTAAATAATGTTTGATGCACTCTGTAAGTACCATTTTTGCTGTACTGTTTAAACTCGATGAAAGGAACATTGTTGACACTTTTCAGCAAGTTGCAATCATGAAATACAGAAATAAAGAGTTTCTCACAAACAAGGTCTAAATCAGGTAAGTACAATTTTGCTGTACTGCTTAATCAGGATGATAGAAACACTGTTGACACTTTTCAGCAAGTTGTAATACAGAAATAAACAGTTTTTCAAAAACAAGGTCTCAGTCATGTTTGAGTCACTCTGTAAGTACCATTTTGCTGTACTGTTTAAGCTCGATGAAAGGAACATTGTTGACACTTTTCAGCAAGTTGCAATCATGAAATACAGAAAAAAACAATTTTTCACAAACAAGGTCTAAATCATGTTTGATGCACTCTGTAAGTTCAATTTTTGCTGTACTGTTTAAACTCGATGAAAGGAACATTGTTGACACTTTTCAGCAAGTTCCAATCATGTAATACAGAAATAAACCGTTTTTCAAAAACAAGGTCAAAATCATGTAAGTACAATTTTGCTGTACTGCTTAATCAGGATGATAGAAACACTGTTGACACTTTTCAGCAAGTTGTAATACAGAAATAAACAGTTTTTCAAAAACAAGGTCTCAGTCATGTTTGAGTCACTCTGTAAGTACCATTTTGCTGTACTGTTTAAGCTCGATGAAAGGAACATTGTTGACACTTTTCAGCAAGTTGCAATCATGAAATACAGAAAAAAACAATTTTTCACAAACAAGGTCTAAATCATGTTTGACGCACTCTGTAAGTACCATTTTTGCTGTACTGTTTAAACTCGATGAAAGGAACATTGTTGACACTTTTCAGCAAGTTGCAATCATGTAATACAGAAATAAACAGTTTTTCACAAACAAGGTCAAAATCATGGAAGTACAATTTTGCTGTACTGCTTAATCAGGATGATAGAAACACTGTTGACACTTTTCAGCAAGTTGTAATACAGAAATAAACAGTTTTTCAAAAACAAGGTCTCAGTCATGTTTGAGTCACTCTGTAAGTACCATTTTGCTGTACTGTTTAAGCTCGATGAAAGGAACATTGTTGACACTTTTCAGCAAGTTGCAATCATGTAATACAGAAATAAACAGTTTTTCAAAAACAAGGTCTCAGTCATGTTTGAGTCACTCTGTAAGTACCATTTTGCTGTACTGTTTAAGCTCGATGAAAGGAACATTGTTGACACTTTTCAGCAAGTTGCAATCATGAAATACAGAAATAAAGAGTTTCTCACAAACAAGGTCTAAATCATGTTTGATGCACTCTGTAAGTTCAATTTTTGCTGTACTGTTTAAACTCGATGAAAGGAACACTGTTGACACTTTTCAGCAAGTTGCAATCATGTAATACAGAAATGAACAGTTTTTCAAAAACAAGGTCTAAGTCATGTTTGAGTCACTCTGTAAGTACCATTTTGCTGTACTGTTTAAGCTCAATGAAAGAAACATTGTTGACACTTTTCAGCAAGTTGCAATCATGTAATACAGAAATAAACAGTTTTTCACAAACAAGGTCAAAATCATGGAAGTACCATTTTGCTGTACTGCTTAATCAGGATGATAGAAACACTGTTGACACTTTTCAGCAAGTTGTAATACAGAAATAAACAGTTTTTCAAAAACAAGGTCTCAGTCATGTTTGAGTCACTCTGTAAGTACCATTTTGCTGTACTGTTTAAGCTCGATGAAAGGAACATTGTTGACACTTTTCAGCAAGTTGCAATCATGAAATACAGAAAAAAACAATTTTTCACAAACAAGGTCTAAATCATGTTTGACGCACTCTGTAAGTACCATTTTTGCTGTACTGTTTAAACTCGATGAAAGGAACATTGTTGACACTTTTCAGCAAGTTGCAATCATGTAATACAGAAATAAACAGTTTTTCACAAACAAGGTCAAAATCATGGAAGTACAATTTTGCTGTACTGCTTAGTCAGGATGATAGAAACACTGTTGACACTTTTCAGCAAGTTGTAATACAGAAATAAACAGTTTTTCAAAAACAAGGTCTCAGTCATGTTTGAGTCACTCTGTAAGTACCATTTTGCTGTACTGTTTAAGCTCGATGAAAGGAACATTGTTGACACTTTTCAGCAAGTTGCAATCATGTAATACAGAAATAAACAGTTTTTCAAAAACAAGGTCTCAGTCATGTTTGAGTCACTCTGTAAGTACCATTTTGCTGTACTGTTTAAGCTCGATGAAAGGAACATTGTTGACACTTTTCAGCAAGTTGCAATCATGAAATACAGAAATAAAGAGTTTCTCACAAACAAGGTCTAAATCATGTTTGATGCACTCTGTAAGTTCAATTTTTGCTGTACTGTTTAAACTCGATGAAAGGAACACTGTTGACACTTTTCAGCAAGTTGCAATCATGTAATACAGAAATGAACAGTTTTTCAAAAACAAGGTCTAAGTCATGTTTGAGTCACTCTGTAAGTACCATTTTGCTGTACTGTTTAAGCTCGATGAAAGAAACATTGTTGACACTTTTCAGCAAGTTGCAATCATGAAATACAGAGAGAGAAAAAATTCACAAACAAGGTCTAAATCATGTTTGATGCACTCTGTAAGTTCCATTTTTTGCTGTACTGTTTAAACTCGATGAAAGGAACATTGTTGACACTTTTCAGCAAGTTGCAATCATGAAATACAGAAAAAAAGTTTTTCACAAACAAGGTCTAAGTCATGTAAGTACAATTTTGCTGTACTGCTTAATCAGGATGACAGAAACACTGTTGACACTTTTCAGCAAGTTGTAATACAGAAATAAACCGTTTTTCACAAACAAGGTCTAAATAATGTTTGATGCACTCTGTACCATTTTTGCTGTACTGTTTAAACTCGATGAAAGGAATATTGTTGACACTTTTCAGCAAGTTGCAATCATGTAATACAGAAAAAAACAATTTTTCACAAACAAGGTCTAAGTCATGTAAGTACAATTTTGCTGTACAGCTTAATCAGGATGATAGAAACACTGTTGACACTTTTCAGCAAGTTGTAATACAGAAATAAACAGTTTTTCAAAAACAAGGTCTAAGTCATGTTTGAGTCACTCTGTAAGTACCATTTTGCTGTACTGTTTAAGCTCGATGAAAGGAACATTGTTGACACTTTTCAGCAAGTTGCAATCATGAAATACAGAAAAAAACAATTTTTCACAAAGAAGGTCTAAATCATGTTTGATGCACTCTGTAAGTTCCATTTTTGCTGTACTGTTTAAACTCGATGAAAGGAACATTGTTGACACTTTTCAGCAAGTTGCAATCATGTAATACAGAAATAAACCGATTTTCACAAACAAGGTCTAAATCATGTATGTACAATTTTGCTGTACTGCTTAATCAGGATGATAGAAACACTGCTGACACTTTTCAGCAAGTTGTAATATAGAAATAAACAGTTTTTCACAAACAAGGTCTAAATAATGTTTGATGCACTCTGTAAGTACCATTTTTGCTGTACTGTTTAAACTCGATGAAAGGAACATTGTTGACACTTTTCAGCAAGTTGCAATCATGTAATACAGAAATAAACAGTTTTTCAAAACAAGGTCTAAGTCATGTTTGAGTCACTCTCTAAGTACCATTTTGCTGTACTGTTTAAAGTCAATGAAAGGAACATTGATGACACTTTTCAGCAAGTTGCAATCATGAAATACTGAAAAAAAGAGTTTCTCACAAACAAGGTCTAAATCATGTTAGATGCACTCTGTATTTTCAATTTTTGCTGTACCTTTTAAACTCGATGATAGAAACATTGTTGACACTTTTCAGCAAGTTGCAATCATGTAAAATAGAAATAAACATTTTGTTCAAAAACAAGGTCTAAGTCATGTTTGAGAAACTCTCTAAGTACCATTTTGCTGTACTGTTTAAACTCAATGAAAGGAACATTGTTGACCCTTTTTAGCAAGTTGCAATCATGAAATACAGAAATAAAGAGTTTCTCACAAACAAGGTCTAAATCATGTTTGATGCACTCTGTAAGTTCAATTTTTGCTGTACTGTTTAAACTCGATGAAAGGAACATTGTTGACACTTTTCAGCAAGTTGTAATCATGTAATACAGAAATAAACCGATTTTCACAAACAAGGTCTAAATCATGTATGTACAATTTTGCTGTACTGCTTAATCAGGATGATAGAAACACTGTTGACACTTTTCAGCAAGTTGTAATATAGAAATGAACAGTTTTTCACAAACAAGGTCTAAATAATGTTTGATGCACTCTGTAAGTACCATTTTTGCTGTACTGTTTAAACTCGATGAAAGGAACATTGTTGACACTTTTCAGCAAGTTGCAATCATGAAATACAGAAATAAAGAGTTTCTCACAAACAAGGTCTAAATCAGGTAAGTACAATTTTGCTGTACTGCTTAATCAGGATGATAGAAACACTGTTGACACTTTTCAGCAAGTTGTAATACAGAAATAAACAGTTTTTCAAAAACAAGGTCTCAGTCATGTTTGAGTCACTCTGTAAGTACCATTTTGCTGTACTGTTTAAGCTCGATGAAAGGAACATTGTTGACACTTTTCAGCAAGTTGCAATCATGAAATACAGAAAAAAACAATTTTTCACAAACAAGGTCTAAATCATGTTTGATGCACTCTGTAAGTTCAACTTTTGCTGTACTGTTTAAACTCGATGAAAGGAACATTGTTGACACTTTTCAGCAAGTTTCAATCATGTAATACAGAAATAAACCGTTTTTCAAAAACAAGGTCAAAATCATGTAAGTACAATTTTGCTGTACTGCTTAATCAGGATGATAGAAACACTGTTGACACTTTTCAGCAAGTTGTAATACAGAAATAAACAGTTTTTCAAAAACAAGGTCTCAGTCATGTTTGAGTCACTCTGTAAGTACCATTTTGCTGTACTGTTTAAGCTCGATGAAAGGAACATTGTTGACACTTTTCAGCAAGTTGCAATCATGAAATACAGAAAAAAACAATTTTTCACAAACAAGGTCTAAATCATGTTTGACGCATTCTGTAAGTACCATTTTTGCTGTACTGTTTAAACTCGATGAAAGGAACATTGTTGACACTTTTCAGCAAGTTGCAATCATGAAATACAGAAAAAAAGTTTTTCACAAACAAGGTCTAAGTCATGTAAGTACAATTTTGCTGTACTGCTTAATCAGGATGACAGAAACACTGTTGACACTTTTCAGCAAGTTGTAATACAGAAATAAACAGTTTTTCACAAACAAGGTCTAAATAATGTTTGATGCACTCTGTACCATTTTTGCTGTACTGTTTAAACTCAATGAAAGGAACATTGTTGACACTTTTCAGCAAGTTGCAATCATGTAATACAGAAAAAAACAATTTTTCACAAACAAGGTCTAAGTCATGTAAGTACAATTTTGCTGTACAGCTTAATCAGGATGATAGAAACACTGTTGACACTTTTCAGCAAGTTGTAATACAGAAATAAACAGTTTTTCAAAAACAAGGTCTAAGTCATGTTTGAGTCACTCTGTAAGTACCATTTTGCTGTACTGTTTAAGCTCGATGAAAGGAACATTGTTGACACTTTTCAGCAAGTTGCAATCATGAAATACAGAAAAAAACAATTTTTCACAAAGAAGGTCTAAATCATGTTTGATGCACTCTGTAAGTTCCATTTTTGCTGTACTGTTTAAACTCGATGAAAGGAACATTGTTGACACTTTTCAGCAAGTTGCAATCATGTAATACAGAAATAAACAGTTTTTCAAAAACAAGGTCTAAGTCATGTTTGAGTCACTCTCTAAATACCATTTTGCTGTACTGTTTAAAGTCAATGAAAGGAACATTGATGACACTTTTCAGCAAGTTGCAATCATGAAATACTGAAAAAAAGAGTTTCTCACAAACAAGGTCTAAATCATGTTTGATGCACTCTGTATTTTCAATTTTTGCTGTACTGTTTAAACTCGATGATAGAAACATTGTTGACACTTTTCAGCAAGTTGCAATCATGTAAAATAGAAATAAACAGTTTTTCAAAAACAAGGTCTAAGTCATGTTTGAGTCACTCTCTAAGTACCATTTTGCTGTACTGTTTAAACTCAATGAAAGGAACATTGTTGACCCTTTTCAGCAAGTTGGAATCATGAAATACAGAAATAAAGAGTTTCTCACAAACAAGGTCTAAATCAGGTAAGTACAATTTTGCTGTACTGCTTAATCAGGATGATAGAAACACTGTTGACACTTTTCAGCAAGTTGTAATACAGAAATAAACAGTTTTTCAAAAACAAGGTCTCATTCATGTTTGAGTCACTCTGTAAGTACCATTTTGCTGTACTGTTTAAGTTTGATGAAAGGAACATTGTTGACACTTTTCAGCAAGTTGCAATCATGAAATACAGAAAAAAACAATTTTTCACAAACAAGGTCTAAATCATGTTTGATGCACTCTGTAAGTACCATTTTTGCTGTACTGTTTAAACTCGATGAAAGGAACATTGTTGACACTTTTCAGCAAGTTGCAATCATGTAATACAGAAATAAACAGTTTTTCAAAAACAAGGTCTAAGTCATGTTTGAGTCACTCTGTATTTTCAATTTTTGCTGTACCTTTTAAACTCGATGATAGAAACATTGTTGACACTTTTCAGCAAGTTGCAATCATGTAAAATAGAAATAAACATTTTGTTCAAAACCAAGGTCTAAGTCATGTTTGAGTCACTCTCTAAGTACCATTTTGCTGTACTGTTTAAACTCAATGAAAGGAACATTGTTGACCCTTTTTAGCAAGTTGCAATCATGAAATACAGAAATAAAGAGTTTCTCACAAACAAGGTCTAAATCATGTTTGATGCACTCTGTAAGTACCATTTTTGCTGTACTGTTTAAACTCGATGAAAGGAACATTGTTGACACTTTTCAGCAAGTTGCAATCATGTAATACAGAAATAAACCGTTTTTCACAAACAAGGTCAAAATCATGGAAGTACAATTTTGCTGTACTGCTTAATCAGGATGATAGAAACACTGTTGACACTTTTCAGCAAGTTGTAATACAGAAATAAACAGTTTTTCAAAAACAAGGTCTCATTCATGTTTGAGTCACTCTGTAAGTACCATTTTGCTGTACTGTTTAAGCTCGATGAAAGGAACATTGTTGACACTTTTCAGCAAGTTGCAATCATGAAATACAGAAAAAAACAATTTTTCACAAACAAGGTCTAAATCATGTTTGATGCACTCTGTAAGTACCATTTTTGCTGTACTGTTTAAACTCGATGAAAGGAACATTGTTGACACTTTTCAGCAAGTTGCAATCATGTAATACAGAAATAAACAGTTTTTCAAAAACAAGGTCTAAGTCATGTTTGAGTCACTCTCTAAATACCATTTTGCTGTACTGTTTAAAGTCAATGAAAGGAACATTGATGACACTTTTCAGCAAGTTGCAATCATGAAATACTGAAAAAAAGAGTTTCTCACAAACAAGGTCTAAATCATGTTTGATGCACTCTGTATTTTCAATTTTTGCTGTACTGTTTAAACTCGATGATAGAAACATTGTTGACACTTTTCAGCAAGTTGCAATCATGTAAAATAGAAATAAACAGTTTTTCAAAAACAAGGTCTAAGTCATGTTTGAGTCACTCTCTAAGTACCATTTTGCTGTACTGTTTAAACTCAATGAAAGGAACATTGTTGACCCTTTTCAGCAAGTTGGAATCATGAAATACAGAAATAAAGAGTTTCTCACAAACAAGGTCTAAATCAGGTAAGTACAATTTTGCTGTACTGCTTAATCAGGATGATAGAAACACTGTTGACACTTTTCAGCAAGTTGTAATACAGAAATAAACAGTTTTTCAAAAACAAGGTCTCATTCATGTTTGAGTCACTCTGTAAGTACCATTTTTGCTGTACTGTTTAAACTCGATGAAAGGAACATTGTTGACACTTTTCAGCAAGTTGCAATCATGAAATACAGAAAAAAACAATTTTTCACAAACAAGGTCTAAATCATGTTTGATGCACTCTGTAAGTACCATTTTTGCTGTACTGTTTAAACTCGATGAAAGGAACATTGTTGACACTTTTCAGCAAGTTGCAATCATGTAATACAGAAATAAACAGTTTTTCAAAAACAAGGTCTAAGTCATGTTTGAGTCACTCTGTATTTTCAATTTTTGCTGTACCTTTTAAACTCGATGATAGAAACATTGTTGACACTTTTCAGCAAGTTGCAATCATGTAAAATAGAAATAAACATTTTGTTCAAAAACAAGGTCTAAGTCATGTTTGAGTCACTCTCTAAGTACCATTTTGCTGTACTGTTTAAACTCAATGAAAGGAACATTGTTGACCCTTTTTAGCAAGTTGCAATCATGAAATACAGAAATAAAGAGTTTCTCACAAACAAGGTCTAAATCATGTTTGATGCACTCTGTAAGTACCATTTTTGCTGTACTGTTTAAACTCGATGAAAGGAACATTGTTGACACTTTTCAGCAAGGTGCAATCATGTAATACAGAAATAAACAGTTTTTCACAAACAAGGTCAAAATCATGGAAGTACAATTTTGCTGTACTGCTTAATCAGGATGATAGAAACACTGTTGACACTTTTCAGCAAGTTGTAATACAGAAATAAACAGTTTTTCAAAAACAAGGTCTCATTCATGTTTGAGTCACTCTGTAAGTACCATTTTGCTGTACTGTTTAAGCTCGATGAAAGGAACATTGTTGACACTTTTCAGCAAGTTGCAATCATGAAATACAGAAATAAAGAGTTTCTCACAAACAAGGTCTAAATCATGTTTGATGCACTCTGTAAGTTCAATTTTTGCTGTACTGTTTAAACTCGATGAAAGGAACATTGTTGACACTTTTCAGCAAGTTGCAATCATGTAATACAGAAATAAACCGATTTTCACAAACAAGGTCTAAATCATGTATGTACAATTTTGCTGTACTGCTTAATCAGGATGATAGAAACACTGTTGACACTTTTCAGCAAGTTGTAATATAGAAATAAACAGTTTTTCACAAACAAGGTCTAAATAATGTTTGATGCACTCTGTAAGTACCATTTTTGCTGTACTGTTTAAACTCGATGAAAGGAACATTGTTGACACTTTTCAGCAAGTTGCAATCATGAAATACAGAAATAAAGAGTTTCTCACAAACAAGGTCTAAATCAGGTAAGTACAATTTTGCTGTACTGCTTAATCAGGATGATAGAAACACTGTTGACACTTTTCAGCAAGTTGTAATACAGAAATAAACAGTTTTTCAAAAACAAGGTCTCAGTCATGTTTGAGTCACTCTGTAAGTACCATTTTGCTGTACTGTTTAAGCTCGATGAAAGGAACATTGTTGACACTTTTCAGCAAGTTGCAATCATGAAATACAGAAAAAAACAATTTTTCACAAACAAGGTCTAAATCATGTTTGATGCACTCTGTAAGTTCAACTTTTGCTGTACTGTTTAAACTCGATGAAAGGAACATTGTTGACACTTTTCAGCAAGTTTCAATCATGTAATACAGAAATAAACCGTTTTTCAAAAACAAGGTCAAAATCATGTAAGTACAATTTTGCTGTACTGCTTAATCAGGATGATAGAAACACTGTTGACACTTTTCAGCAAGTTGTAATACAGAAATAAACAGTTTTTCAAAAACAAGGTCTCAGTCATGTTTGAGTCACTCTGTAAGTACCATTTTGCTGCACTGTTTAAGCTCGATGAAAGGAACATTGTTGACACTTTTCAGCAAGTTGCAATCATGAAATACAGAAAAAAACAATTTTTCACAAACAAGGTCTAAATCATGTTTGACGCATTCTGTAAGTACCATTTTTGCTGTACTGTTTAAACTCGATGAAAGGAACATTGTTGACACTTTTCAGCAAGTTGCAATCATGTAATACAGAAATAAACATTTTTTCACAAACAAGGTCAAAATCATGGAAGTACAATTTTGCTGTACTGCTTAATCAGGATGATAGAAACACTGTTGACACTTTTCAGCAAGTTGTAATACAGAAATAAACAGTTTTTCAAAAACAAGGTCTCAGTCATGTTTGAGTCACTCTGTAAGTACGATTTTGCTGTACTGTTTAAGCTCGATGAAAGGAACATTGTTGACACTTTTCAGCAAGTTGCAATCATGTAATACAGAAATAAACAGTTTTTCAAAAACAAGGTCTCAGTCATGTTTGAGTCACTCTGTAAGTACCATTTTGCTGTACTGTTTAAGCTCGATGAAAGGAACATTGTTGACACTTTTCAGCAAGTTGCAATCATGAAATACAGAAATAAAGAGTTTCTCACAAACAAGGTCTAAATCATGTTTGATGCACTCTGTAAGTTCAATTTTTGCTGTACTTTTTAAACTCGATGAAAGGAACACTGTTGACACTTTTCAGCAAGTTGCAATCATGTAATACAGAAATGAACAGTTTTTCAAAAACAAGGTCTAAGTCATGTTTGAGTCACTCTGTAAGTACCATTTTGCTGTACTGTTTAAGCTCGATGAAAGAAACATTGTTGACACTTTTCAGCAAGTTGCAATCATGTAATACAGAAATAAACAGTTTTTCACAAACAAGGTCAAAATCATGGAAGTACAATTTTGCTGTACTGCTTAATCAGGATGATAGAAACACTGTTGACACTTTTCAGCAAGTTGTAATACAGAAATAAACAGTTTTTGAAAAACAAGGTCTCAGTCATGTTTGAGTCACTCTGTAAGTACCATTTTGCTGTACTGTTTAAGCTCGATGAAAGGAACATTGTTGACACTTTTCAGCAAGTTGCAATCATGAAATACTGAAAAAAACAATTTTTCACAAACAAGGTCTAAATCATGTTTGACGCACTCTGTAAGTACCATTTTTGCTGTACTGTTTAAACTCATGAAAGGAACATTGTTGACACTTTTCAGCAAGTTGCAATCATGTAATACAGAAATAAACAGTTTTTCACAAACAAGGTCAAAATCATGGAAGTACAATTTTGCTGTACTGCTTAATCAGGATGATAGAAACACTGTTGACACTTTTCAGCAAGTTGTAATACAGAAATAAACAGTTTTTCAAAAACAAGGTCTCAGTCATGTTTGAGTCACTCTGTAAGTACCATTTTGCTGTACTGTTTAAGCTCGATGAAAGGAACATTGTTGACACTTTTCAGCAAGTTGCAATCATGTAATACAGAAATAAACAGTTTTTCAAAAACAAGGTCTCAGTCATGTTTGAGTCACTCTGTAAGTACCATTTTGCTGTACTGTTTAAGCTCGATGAAAGGAACATTGTTGACACTTTTCAGCAAGTTGCAATCATGAAATACAGAAATAAAGAGTTTCTCACAAACAAGGTCTAAATCATGTTTGATGCACTCTGTAAGTTCAATTTTTGCTGTACTTTTTAAACTCGATGAAAGGAACACTGTTGACACTTTTCAGCAAGTTGCAATCATGTAATACAGAAATGAACAGTTTTTCAAAAACAAGGTCTAAGTCATGTTTGAGTCACTCTGTAAGTACCATTTTGCTGTACTGTTTAAGCTCGATGAAAGAAACATTGTTGACACTTTTCAGCAAGTTGCAATCATGTAATACAGAAATAAACAGTTTTTCACAAACAAGGTCAAAATCATGGAAGTACAATTTTGCTGTACTGCTTAATCAGGATGATAGAAACACTGTTGACACTTTTCAGCAAGTTGTAATACAGAAATAAACAGTTTTTCAAAAACAAGGTCTCAGTCATGTTTGAGTCACTCTGTAAGTACCATTTTGCTGTACTGTTTAAGCTCGATGAAAGGAACATTGTTGACACTTTTCAGCAAGTTGCAATCATGAAATACAGAAAAAAACAATTTTTCACAAACAAGGTCTAAATCATGTTTGACGCACTCTGTAAGTACCATTTTTGCTGTACTGTTTAAACTCATGAAAGGAACATTGTTGACACTTTTCAGCAAGTTGCAATCATGTAATACAGAAATAAACAGTTTTTCACAAACAAGGTCAAAATCATGGAAGTACAATTTTGCTGTACTGCTTAATCAGGATGATAGAAACACTGTTGACACTTTTCAGCAAGTTGTAATACAGAAATAAACAGTTTTTCAAAAACAAGGTCTCAGTCATGTTTGAGTCACTCTGTAAGTACCATTTTGCTGTACTGTTTAAGCTAGATGAAAGGAACATTGTTGACACTTTTCAGCAAGTTGCAATCATGTAATACAGAAATAAACAGTTTTTCAAAAACAAGGTCTCAGTCATGTTTGAGTCACTCTGTAAGTACCATTTTGCTGTACTGTTTAAGCTCGATGAAAGGAACATTGTTGACACTTTTCAGCAAGTTGCAATCATGAAATACAGAAATAAAGAGTTTCTCACAAACAAGGTCTAAATCATGTTTGATGCACTCTATAAGTTCAATTTTTGCTGTACTGTTTAAACTCGATGAAAGGAACACTGTTGACACTTTTCAGCAAGTTGCAATCATGTAATACAGAAATGAACAGTTTTTCAAAAACAAGGTCTAAGTCATGTTTGAGTCACTCTGTAAGTACCATTTTGCTGTACTGTTTAAGCTCGATGAAAGAAACATTGTTGACACTTTTCAGCAAGTTGCAATCATGAAATACAGAGAGAGAAAAAAATTCACAAACAAGGTCTAAATCATGTTTGATGCACTCTGTAAGTTCCATTTTTTGCTGTACTGTTTAAACTCGATGAAAGGAACATTGTTGACACTTTTCAGCAAGTTGCAATCATGAAATACAGAAAAAAAGTTTTTCACAAACAAGGTCTAAGTCATGTAAGTACAATTTTGCTGTACTGCTTAATCAGGATGACAGAAACACTGTTGACACTTTTCAGCAAGTTGTAATACAGAAATAAACAGTTTTTCACAAACAAGGTCTAAATAATGTTTGATGCACTCTGTACCATTTTTGCTGTACTGTTTAAACTCGATGAAAGGAACATTGTTGACACTTTTCAGCAAGTTGCAATCATGTAATACAGAAAAAAACAATTTTTCACAAACAAGGTCTAAGTCATGTAAGTACAATTTTGCTGTACAGCTTAATCAGGATGATAGAAACACTGTTGACACTTTTCAGCAAGTTGTAATACAGAAATAAACAGTTTTTCAAAAACAAGGTCTAAGTCATGTTTGAGTCACTCTGTAAGTACCATTTTGCTGTACTGTTTAAGCTCGATGAAAGGAACATTGTTGACACTTTTCAGCAAGTTGCAATCATGAAATACAGAAAAAAACAATTTTTCACAAAGAAGGTCTAAATCATGTTTGATGCAGTCTGTAAGTTCCATTTTTGCTGTACTGTTTAAACTCGATGAAAGGAACATTGTTGACACTTTTCAGCAAGTTGCAATCATGTAATACAGAAATAAACAGTTTTTCAAAAACAAGGTCTAAGTCATGTTTGAGTCACTCTCTAAATACCATTTTGCTGTACTGTTTAAAGTCAATGAAAGGAACATTGATGACACTTTTCAGCAAGTTGCAATCATGAAATACTGAAAAAAAGAGTTTCTCACAAACAAGGTCTAAATCATGTTTGATGCACTCTGTATTTTCAATTTTTGCTGTACTGTTTAAACTCGATGATAGAAACATTGATGACACTTTTCAGCAAGTTGCAATCATGTAAAATAGAAATAAACAGTTTTTCAAAAACAAGGTCTAAGTCATGTTTGAGTCACTCTCTAAGTACCATTTTGCTGTACTGTTTAAACTCAATGAAAGGAACATTGTTGACCCTTTTCAGCAAGTTGGAATCATGAAATACAGAAATAAAGAGTTTCTCACAAACAAGGTCTAAATCAGGTAAGTACAATTTTGCTGTACTGCTTAATCAGGATGACAGAAACACTGTTGACACTTTTCAGCAAGTTGTAATACAGAAATAAACAGTTTTTCACAAACAAGGTCTAAATAATGTTTGATGCACTCTGTACCATTTTTGCTGTACTGTTTAAACTCGATGAAAGGAACATTGTTGACACTTTTCAGCAAGTTGCAATCATGTAATACAGAAAAAAACAATTTTTCACAAACAAGGTCTAAGTCATGTAAGTACAATTTTGCTGTACAGCTTAATCAGGATGATAGAAACACTGTTGACACTTTTCAGCAAGTTGTAATACAGAAATAAACAGTTTTTCAAAAACAAGGTCTAAGTCATGTTTGAGTCACTCTGTAAGTACCATTTTGCTGTACTGTTTAAGCTCGATGAAAGGAACATTGTTGACACTTTTCAGCAAGTTGCAATCATGAAATACAGAAAAAAACAATTTTTCACAAAGAAGGTCTAAATCATGTTTGAGTCACTCTGTAAGTACCATTTTGCTGTACTGTTTAAGCTCGATGAAAGGAACATTGTTGACACTTTTCAGCAAGTTGCAATCATGAAATACAGAAATAAAGAGTTTCTCACAAACAAGGTCTAAATCATGTTTGATGCACTCTATAAGTTCAATTTTTGCTGTACTGTTTAAACTCGATGAAAGGAACACTGTTGACACTTTTCAGCAAGTTGCAATCATGTAATACAGAAATGAACAGTTTTTCAAAAACAAGGTCTAAGTCATGTTTGAGTCACTCTGTAAGTACCATTTTGCTGTACTGTTTAAGCTCGATGAAAGAAACATTGTTGACACTTTTCAGCAAGTTGCAATCATGAAATACAGAGAGAGAAAAAAATTCACAAACAAGGTCTAAATCATGTTTGATGCACTCTGTAAGTTCCATTTTTTGCTGTACTGTTTAAACTCGATGAAAGGAACATTGTTGACACTTTTCAGCAAGTTGCAATCATGAAATACAGAAAAAAAGTTTTTCACAAACAAGGTCTAAGTCATGTAAGTACAATTTTGCTGTACTGCTTAATCAGGATGACAGAAACACTGTTGACACTTTTCAGCAAGTTGTAATACAGAAATAAACAGTTTTTCACAAACAAGGTCTAAATAATGTTTGATGCACTCTGTACCATTTTTGCTGTACTGTTTAAACTCGATGAAAGGAACATTGTTGACACTTTTCAGCAAGTTGCAATCATGTAATACAGAAAAAAACAATTTTTCACAAACAAGGTCTAAGTCATGTAAGTACAATTTTGCTGTACAGCTTAATCAGGATGATAGAAACACTGTTGACACTTTTCAGCAAGTTGTAATACAGAAATAAACAGTTTTTCAAAAACAAGGTCTAAGTCATGTTTGAGTCACTCTGTAAGTACCATTTTGCTGTACTGTTTAAGCTCGATGAAAGGAACATTGTTGACACTTTTCAGCAAGTTGCAATCATGAAATACAGAAAAAAACAATTTTTCACAAAGAAGGTCTAAATCATGTTTGATGCAGTCTGTAAGTTCCATTTTTGCTGTACTGTTTAAACTCGATGAAAGGAACATTGTTGACACTTTTCAGCAAGTTGCAATCATGTAATACAGAAATAAACAGTTTTTCAAAAACAAGGTCTAAGTCATGTTTGAGTCACTCTCTAAATACCATTTTGCTGTACTGTTTAAAGTCAATGAAAGGAACATTGATGACACTTTTCAGCAAGTTGCAATCATGAAATACTGAAAAAAAGAGTTTCTCACAAACAAGGTCTAAATCATGTTTGATGCACTCTGTATTTTCAATTTTTGCTGTACTGTTTAAACTCGATGATAGAAACATTGATGACACTTTTCAGCAAGTTGCAATCATGTAAAATAGAAATAAACAGTTTTTCAAAAACAAGGTCTAAGTCATGTTTGAGTCACTCTCTAAGTACCATTTTGCTGTACTGTTTAAACTCAATGAAAGGAACATTGTTGACCCTTTTCAGCAAGTTGGAATCATGAAATACAGAAATAAAGAGTTTCTCACAAACAAGGTCTAAATCAGGTAAGTACAATTTTGCTGTACTGCTTAATCAGGATGACAGAAACACTGTTGACACTTTTCAGCAAGTTGTAATACAGAAATAAACAGTTTTTCACAAACAAGGTCTAAATAATGTTTGATGCACTCTGTACCATTTTTGCTGTACTGTTTAAACTCGATGAAAGGAACATTGTTGACACTTTTCAGCAAGTTGCAATCATGTAATACAGAAAAAAACAATTTTTCACAAACAAGGTCTAAGTCATGTAAGTACAATTTTGCTGTACAGCTTAATCAGGATGATAGAAACACTGTTGACACTTTTCAGCAAGTTGTAATACAGAAATAAACAGTTTTTCAAAAACAAGGTCTAAGTCATGTTTGAGTCACTCTGTAAGTACCATTTTGCTGTACTGTTTAAGCTCGATGAAAGGAACATTGTTGACACTTTTCAGCAAGTTGCAATCATGAAATACAGAAAAAAACAATTTTTCACAAAGAAGGTCTAAATCATGTTTGATGCAGTCTGTAAGTTCCATTTTTGCTGTACTGTTTAAACTCGATGAAAGGAACATTGTTGACACTTTTCAGCAAGTTGCAATCATGTAATACAGAAATAAACAGTTTTTCAAAAACAAGGTCTAAGTCATGTTTGAGTCACTCTCTAAATACCATTTTGCTGTACTGTTTAAAGTCAATGAAAGGAACATTGATGACACTTTTCAGCAAGTTGCAATCATGAAATACTGAAAAAAAGAGTTTCTCACAAACAAGGTCTAAATCATGTTTGATGCACTCTGTATTTTCAATTTTTGCTGTACTGTTTAAACTCGATGATAGAAACATTGTTGACACTTTTCAGCAAGTTGCAATCATGTAAAATAGAAATAAACAGTTTTTCAAAAACAAGGTCTAAGTCATGTTTGAGTCACTCTCTAAGTACCATTTTGCTGTACTGTTTAAACTCAATGAAAGGAACATTGTTGACCCTTTTCAGCAAGTTGGAATCATGAAATACAGAAATAAAGAGTTTCTCACAAACAAGGTCTAAATCAGGTAAGTACAATTTTGCTGTACTGCTTAATCAGGATGATAGAAACACTGTTGACACTTTTCAGCAAGTTGTAATACAGAAATAAACAGTTTTTCAAAAACAAGGTCTCATTCATGTTTGAGTCACTCTGTAAGTACCATTTTGCTGTACTGTTTAAGTTCGATGAAAGGAACATTGTTGACACTTTTCAGCAAGTTGCAATCATGAAATACAGAAAAAAACAATTTTTCACAAACAAGGTCTAAATCATGTTTGATGCACTCTGTAAGTACCATTTTTGATGTACTGTTTAAACTCGATGAAAGGAACATTGTTGACACTTTTCAGCAAGTTGCAATCATGTAATACAGAAATAAACAGTTTTTTCACAAACAAGGTCAAAATCATGGAAGTACAATTTTGCTGTACTGCTTAATCAGGATGATAGAAACACTGTTGACACTTTTCAGGAAGTTGTAATAGAGAAATAAACAGTTTTTCAAAAACAAGGTCTCAGTCATGTTTGAGTCACTCTGTAAGTACCATTTTGCTGTACTGTTTAAGCTCGATGAAAGGAACATTGTTGACACTTTTCAGCAAGTTGCAATCATGTAATACAGAAATAAACAGTTTTTCAAAAACAAGGTCTCAGTCATGTTTGAGTCACTCTGTAAGTACCATTTTGCTGTACTGTTTAAGCTCGATGAAAGGAACATTGTTGACACTTTTCAGCAAGTTGCAATCATGAAATACAGAAATAAAGAGTTTCTCACAAACAAGGTCTAAATCATGTTTGATGCACTCTGTAAGTTCAATTTTTGCTGTACTGTTTAAACTCGATGAAAGGAACACTGTTGACACTTTTCAGCAAGTTGCAATCATGTAATACAGAAATGAACAGTTTTTCAAAAACAAGGTCTAAATCATGTTTGACGCACTCTGTAAGTACCATTTTTGCTGTACTGTTTAAACTCGATGAAAGGAACATTGTTGACACTTTTCAGCAAGTTGCAATCATGTAATACAGAAATAAACATTTTTTCACAAACAAGGTCAAAATCATGGAAGTACAATTTTGCTGTACTGCTTAATCAGGATGATAGAAACACTGTTGACACTTTTCAGCAAGTTGTAATACAGAAATAAACAGTTTTTCAAAAACAAGGTCTCAGTCATGTTTGAGTCACTCTGTAAGTACCATTTTGCTGTACTGTTTAAGCTCGATGAAAGGAACATTGTTGACACTTTTCAGCAAGTTGCAATCATGTAATACAGAAATAAACAGTTTTTCAAAAACAATGTCTCAGTCATGTTTGAGTCACTCTGTAAGTACCATTTTGCTGTACTGTTTAAGCTCGATGAAAGGAACATTGTTGACACTTTTCAGCAAGTTGCAATCATGAAATACAGAAATAAAGAGTTTCTCACAAACAAGGTCTAAATCATGTTTGATGCACTCTGTAAGTTCAATTTTTGCTGTACTGTTTAAACTCGATGAAAGGAACACTGTTGACACTTTTCAGCAAGT
This sequence comes from Salmo salar, assembly GCF_965601325.2. Lineage (NCBI taxonomy): Eukaryota > Metazoa > Chordata > Actinopteri > Salmoniformes > Salmonidae > Salmo > Salmo salar. The sequence continues at coordinate 35,942,930 of NC_138297.1, read as the reverse complement.
TGCAATCATGTAATACAGAAATGAACAGTTTTTCAAAAACAAGGTCTAAGTCATGTTTGAGTCAGTCTGTAAGTACCATTTTGCTGTACTGTTTAAGCTCGATGAAAGAAACATTGTTGACACTTTTCAGCAAGTTGCAATCATGTAATACAGAAATAAACAGTTTTTCACAAACAAGGTCAAAATCATGGAAGTACAATTTTGCTGTACTGCTTAATCAGGATGATAGAAACACTGTTGACACTTTTCAGCAAGTTGTAATACAGAAATAAACAGTTTTTCAAAAACAAGGTCTCAGTCATGTTTGAGTCACTCTGTAAGTACCATTTTGCTGTACTGTTTAAGCTCGATGAAAGGAACATTGTTGACACTTTTCAGCAAGTTGCAATCATGTAATACAGAAATAAACAGTTTTTCAAAAACAATGTCTCAGTCATGTTTGAGTCACTCTGTAAGTACCATTTTGCTGTACTGTTTAAGCTCGATGAAAGGAACATTGTTGACACTTTTCAGCAAGTTGCAATCATGAAATACAGAAATAAAGAGTTTCTCACAAACAAGGTCTAAATCATGTTTGATGCACTCTGTAAGTTCAATTTTTGCTGTACTGTTTAAACTCGATGAAAGGAACACTGTTGACACTTTTCAGCAAGTTGCAATCATGTAATACAGAAATGAACAGTTTTTCAAAAACAAGGTCTAAGTCATGTTTGAGTCACTCTGTAAGTACCATTTTGCTGTACTGTTTAAGCTCGATGAAAGAAACATTGTTGACACTTTTCAGCAAGTTGCAATCATGTAATACAGAAATAAACAGTTTTTCACAAACAAGGTCAAAATCATGGAAGTACAATTTTGCTGTACTGCTTAATCAGGATGATAGAAACACTGTTGACACTTTTCAGCAAGTTGTAATACAGAAATAAACAGTTTTTCAAAAACAAGGTCTCAGTCATGTTTGAGTCACTCTGTAAGTAAAATTTTGCTGTACTGTTTAAGCTCGATGAAAGGAACATTGTTGACACTTTTCAGCAAGTTGCAATCATGAAATACAGAAAAAAACAATTTTTCACAAACAAGGTCTAAATCATGTTTGACGCACTCTGTAAGTACCATTTTTGCTGTACTGTTTAAACTCATGAAAGGAACATTGTTGACACTTTTCAGCAAGTTGCAATCATGTAATACAGAAATAAACAGTTTTTCACAAACAAGGTCAAAATCATGGAAGTACAATTTTGCTGTACTGCTTAATCAGGATGATAGAAACACTGTTGACACTTTTCAGCAAGTTGTAATACAGAAATAAACAGTTTTTCAAAAACAAGGTCTCAGTCATGTTTGAGTCACTCTGTAAGTACCATTTTGCTGTACTGTTTAAGCTCGATGAAAGGAACATTGTTGACACTTTTCAGCAAGTTGCAATCATGTAATACAGAAATAAACAGTTTTTCAAAAACAAGGTCTCAGTCATGTTTGAGTCACTCTGTAAGTACCATTTTGCTGTACTGTTTAAGCTCGATGAAAGGAACATTGTTGACACTTTTCAGCAAGTTGCAATCATGAAATACAGAAATAAAGAGTTTCTCACAAACAAGGTCTAAATCATGTTTGATGCACTCTGTAAGTTCAATTTTTGCTGTACTGTTTAAACTCGATGAAAGGAACACTGTTGACACTTTTCAGCAAGTTGCAATCATGTAATACAGAAATGAACAGTTTTTCAAAAACAAGGTCTAAGTCATGTTTGAGTCACTCTGTAAGTACCATTTTGCTGTACTGTTTAAGCTCGATGAAAGGAACATTGTTGACACTTTTCAGCAAGTTGCAATCATGTAATACAGAAATAAACAGTTTTTCAAAAACAAGGTCTCAGTCATGTTTGAGTCACTCTGTAAGTACCATTTTGCTGTACTGTTTAAACTCATGAAAGGAACATTGTTGACACTTTTCAGCAAGTTGCAATCATGTAATACAGAAATAAACAGTTTTTCACAAACAAGGTCAAAATCATGGAAGTACAATTTTGCTGTACTGCTTAATCAGGATGATAGAAACACTGTTGACACTTTTCAGCAAGTTGTAATACAGAAATAAACAGTTTTTCAAAAACAAGGTCTCAGTCATGTTTGAGTCACTCTGTAAGTACCATTTTGCTGTACTGTTTAAGCTCGATGAAAGGAACATTGTTGACACTTTTCAGCAAGTTGCAATCATGTAATACAGAAATAAACAGTTTTTCAAAAACAAGGTCTCAGTCATGTTTGAGTCACTCTGTAAGTACCATTTTGCTGTACTGTTTAAGCTCGATGAAAGGAACATTGTTGACACTTTTCAGCAAGTTGCAATCATGAAATACAGAAATAAAGAGTTTCTCACAAACAAGGTCTAAATCATGTTTGATGCACTCTGTAAGTTAAATTTTTGCTGTACTGTTTAAACTCGATGAAAGGAACACTGTTGACACTTTTCAGCAAGTTGCAATCATGTAATACAGAAATGAACAGTTTTTCAAAAACAAGGTCTAAGTCATGTTTGAGTCACTCTGTAAGTACCATTTTGCTGTACTGTTTAAGCTCGATGAAAGGAACATTGTTGACACTTTTCAGCAAGTTTCAATCATGTAATACAGAAATAAACAGTTTTTCAAAAACAAGGTCTCAGTCATGTTTGAGTCACTCTGTAAGTACCATTTTGCTGTACTGTTTAAGCTCGATGAAAGGAACATTGTTGACACTTTTCAGCAAGTTGCAATCATGAAATACAGAAATAAAGAGTTTCTCACAAACAAGGTCTAAATCATGTTTGATGCACCCTGTAAGTTCAATTTTTGCTGTACTGTTTAAACTCGATGAAAGGAACACTGTTGACACTTTTCAGCAAGTTGCAATCATGTAATACAGAAATGAACAGTTTTTCAAAAACAAGGTCTAAGTCATGTTTGAGTCACTCTGTAAGTACCATTTTGCTGTACTGTTTAAGCTCGATGAAAGAAACATTGTTGACACTTTTCAGCAAGTTGCAATCATGAAATACAGAGAGAGAAAAAAATTCACAAACAAGGTCTAAATCATGTTTGATGCACTCTGTAAGTTCCATTTTTTGCTGTACTGTTTAAACTCGATGAAAGGAACATTGTTGACACTTTTCAGCAAGTTGCAATCATGTAATACAGAAAAAAACAATTTTTCACAAACAAGGTCTAAGTCATGTAAGTACAATTTTGCTGTACAGCTTAATCAGGATGATAGAAACACTGTTGACACTTTTCAGCAAGTTGTAATACAGAAATAAACAGTTTTTCAAAAACAAGGTCTAAGTCATGTTTGAGTCACTCTGTAAGTACCATTTTGCTGTACTGTTTAAGCTCGATGAAAGGAACATTGTTGACACTTTTCAGCAAGTTGCAATCATGAAATACAGAAAAAAAAAAAAAATCACAAAGAAGGTCTAAATCATGTTTGATGCACTCTGTAAGTTCCATTTTTGCTGTACTGTTTAAACTCGATGAAAGGAACATTGTTGACACTTTTCAGCAAGTTGCAATCATGTAATACAGAAATAAACAGTTTTTCAAAAACAAGGTCTAAGTCATGTTTGAGTCACTCTCTAAATACCATTTTGCTGTACTGTTTAAAGTCAATGAAAGGAACATTGATGACACTTTTCAGCAAGTTGCAATCATGAAATACTGAAAAAAAGAGTTTCTCACAAACAAGGTCTAAATCATGTTTGATGCACTCTGTATTTTCAATTTTTGCTGTACTGTTTAAACTCGATGATAGAAACATTGTTGACACTTTTCAGCAAGTTGCAATCATGTAAAATAGAAATAAACAGTTTTTCAAAAACAAGGTCTAAGTCATGTTTGAGTCACTCTCTAAGTACCATTTTGCTGTACTGTTTAAACTCAATGAAAGGAACATTGTTGACCCTTTTCAGCAAGTTGGAATCATGAAATACAGAAATAAAGAGTTTCTCACAAACAAGGTCTAAATCAGGTAAGTACAATTTTGCTGTACTGCTTAATCAGGATGATAGAAACAATGTTGACACTTTTCAGCAAGTTGTAATACAGAAATAAACAGTTTTTCAAAAACAAGGTCTCAGTCATGTTTGAGTCACTCTGTAAGTACCATTTTGCTGTACTGTTTAAGTTCGATGAAAGGAACATTGTTGACACTTTTCAGCAAGTTGCAATCATGAAATACAGAAATAAAGAGTTTCTCACAAACAAGGTCTAAATCATGTTTGATGCACTCTGTAAGTTAAATTTTTGCTGTACTGTTTAAACTCGATGAAAGGAACACTGTTGACACTTTTCAGCAAGTTGCAATCATGTAATACAGAAATGAACAGTTTTTCAAAAACAAGGTCTAAGTCATGTTTGAGTCACTCTGTAAGTACCATTTTGCTGTACTGTTTAAGCTCGATGAAAGGAACATTGTTGACACTTTTCAGCAAGTTGCAATCATGTAATACAGAAATAAACAGTTTTTCAAAAACAAGGTCTCAGTCATGTTTGAGTCACTCTGTAAGTACCATTTTGCTGTACTGTTTAAGCTCGATGAAAGGAACATTGTTGACACTTTTCAGCAAGTTGCAATCATGAAATACAGAAATAAAGAGTTTCTCACAAACAAGGTCTAAATCATGTTTGATGCACTCTGTAAGTTCAATTTTTGCTGTACTGTTTAAACTCGATGATAGAAACATTGTTGACACTTTTCAGCAAGTTGCAATCATGTAAAATAGAAATAAACAGTTTTTCAAAAACAAGGTCTAAGTCATGTTTGAGTCACTCTCTAAGTACCATTTTGCTGTACTGTTTAAACTCAATGAAAGGAACATTGTTGACCCTTTTCAGCAAGTTGGAATCATGAAATACAGAAATAAAGAGTTTCTCACAAACAAGGTCTAAATCAGGTAAGTACAATTTTGCTGTACTGCTTAATCAGGATGATAGAAACAATGTTGACACTTTTCAGCAAGTTGTAATACAGAAATAAACAGTTTTTCAAAAACAAGGTCTCAGTCATGTTTGAGTCACTCTGTAAGTACCATTTTGCTGTACTGTTTAAGTTCGATGAAAGGAACATTGTTGACACTTTTCAGCAAGTTGCAATCATGAAATACAGAAAAAAACAATTTTTCACAAACAAGGTCTAAATCATGTTTGATGCACTCTGTAAGTACCATTTTTACTGTACTGTTTAAACTCGATGAAAGGAACATTGTTGACACTTTTCAGCAAGTTGCAATCATGTAATACAGAAATAAACAGTTTTTCAAAAACAAGGTCTAAGTCATGTTTGAGTCACTCTCTAAGTACCATTTTGCTGTACTGTTTAAAGTCAATGAAAGGAACATTGATGACACTTTTCAGCAAGTTGCAATCATGAAATACTGAAAAAAAGAGTTTCTCACAAACAAGGTCTAAATCATGTTTGATGCACTCTGTATTTTCAATTTTTGCTGTACCTTTTAAACTCGATGATAGAAACATTGTTGACACTTTTCAGCAAGTTGCAATCATGTAAAATAGAAATAAACATTTTGTTCAAAAACAAGGTCTAAGTCATGTTTGAGTCACTCTCTAAGTACCATTTTGCTGTACTGTTTAAACTCAATGAAAGGAACATTGTTGACCCTTTTCAGCAAGTTGGAATCATGAAATACAGAAATAAAGAGTTTCTCACAAACAAGGTCTAAATCAGGTAAGTACAATTTTGCTGTATTGCTTAATCAGGATGATAGAAACACTGTTGACACTTTTCAGCAAGTTGTAATACAGAAATAAACAGTTTTTCAAAAACAAGGTCTCAGTCATGTTTGAGTCACTCTGTAAGTACCATTTTGCTGTACTGTTTAAGCTCGATGAAAGGAACATTGTTGACACTTTTCAGCAAGTTGCAATCATGAAATACAGAAAAAAACAATTTTTCACAAACAAGGTCTAAATCATGTTTGATGCACTCTGTAAGTACCATTTTTGCTGTACTGTTTAAACTCGATGAAAGGAACATTGTTGACACTTTTCAGCAAGTTGCAATCATGTAATACAGAAATAAACAGTTTTTCAAAAACAAGGTCTAAGTCATGTTTGAGTCACTCTCTAAGTACCATTTTGCTGTACTGTTTAAAGTCAATGAAAGGAACATTGTTGACACTTTTCAGCAAGTTGCAATCATGAAATACCGAAATAAAGAGTTTCTCACAAACAAGGTCTAAATCATGTTTGATGCACTCTGTATTTTCAATTTTTGCTCTACTGTTTAAACTCGATGATAGAAACATTGTTGACACTTTTCAGCAAGTTGCAATCATGTAATATAGAAATAAACAGTTTTTCAAAAACAAGGTCTAAGTCATGTTTGAGTCACTCTCTAAGTACCATTTTGCTGTACTGTTTAAACTCAATGAAAGGAACATTGTTGACCCTTTTTAGCAAGTTGCAATCATGAAATACAGAAATAAAGAGTTTCTCACAAACAAGGTCTAAATCAGGTAAGTACAATTTTGCTGTACTGCTTAATCAGGATGATAGAAACACTGTTGACACTTTTCAGCAACTTGTAATACAGAAATAAACAGTTTTTCACAAACAAGGTCTAAATAATGTTTGATGCACTCTGTAAGTACTATTTTTGCTGTACTGTTTAAACTCGATGAAAGGAACATTGTTGACACTTTTCAGCAAGTTGCAATCATGTAAAACAGAAATAAACAGTTTTTCAAAAACAAGGTCTAAGTCATGTTTGAGTCACTGTAAGTACCATTTTGCTGTACTGTTTAAGCTCGATGAAAGGAACATTGTTGACACTTTTCAGCAAGTTGCAATCATGAAATACAGAAATAAAGAGTTTCTCACAAACAAGGTCAAAATCATGGAAGTACAATTTTGCTGTACTGCTTAATCAGGATGATAGAAACACTGTTGACACTTTTCAGAAAGTTGTAATACAGAAATAAACAGTTTTTCAAAAACAAGGTCTCAGTCATGTTTGAGTCACTCTGTAAGTACCATTTTGCTGTACTGTTTAAGCTCGATGAAAGGAAAATTGTTGACACTTTTCAGCAAGTTGCAATCATGAAATACAGAAATAAAGAGTTTCTCACAAACAAGGTCTAAATCATGTTTGATGCACTCTGTAAGTTCAATTTTTGCTGTACTGTTTAAACTCGATGAAAGGAACATTGTTGACACTTTTCAGCAAGTTGCAATCATGTAATACAGAAATAAACCGATTTTCACAAACAAGGTCTAAATCATGTATGTACAATTTTGCTGTACTGCTTAATCAGGATGATAGAAACACTGTTGACACTTTTCAGCAAGTTGTAATATAGAAATAAACAGTTTTTCACAAACAAGGTCTAAATAATGTTTGATGCACTCTGTAAGTACCATTTTTGCTGTACTGTTTAAACTCGATGAAAGGAACATTGTTGACACTTTTCAGCAAGTTGCAATCATGAAATACAGAAATAAAGAGTTTCTCACAAACAAGGTCTAAATCATGTTTGATGCACTCTGTAAGTTCAATTTTTGCTGTACTGTTTAAACTCGATGAAAGGAACATTGTTGACACTTTTCAGCAAGTTGCAATCATGTAATCCAGAAATAAACCGTTTTTCAAAAACAAGGTCAAAATCATGTAAGTACAATTTTGCTGTACTGCTTAATCAGGATGATAGAAACACTGTTGACACTTTTCAGCAAGTTGTAATACAGAAATAAACAGTTTTTCAAAAACAAGGTCTCAGTCATGTTTGAGTCACTCTGTAAGTACCATTTTGCTGTACTGTTTAAGCTCGATGAAAGGAACATTGTTGACACTTTTCAGCAAGTTGCAATCATGAAATACAGAAAAAAACAATTTTTCACAAACAAGGTCTAAATCATGTTTGACGCACTCTGTAAGTACCATTTTTGCTGTACTGTTTAAACTCGATGAAAGGAACATTGTTGACACTTTTCAGCAAGTTGCAATCATGTAATACAGAAATAAACAGTTTTTCACAAACAAGGTCAAAATCATGGAAGTACAATTTTGCTGTACTGCTTAATCAGGATGATAGAAACACTGTTGACACTTTTCAGCAAGTTGTAATACAGAAATAAACAGTTTTTCACAAACAAGGTCTAAATCATGTTTGATGCACTCTGTAAGTTCAATTTTTGCTGTACTGTTTAAACTCGATGAAAGGAACACTGTTGACACTTTTCAGCAAGTTGCAATCATGTAATACAGAAATGAACAGTTTTTCAAAAACAAGGTCTAAGTCATGTTTGAGTCACTCTGTAAGTACCATTTTGCTGTACTGTTTAAGCTCGATGAAAGAAACATTGTTGACACTTTTCAGCAAGTTGCAATCATGTAATACAGAAATAAACAGTTTTTCACAAACAAGGTCAAAATCATGGAAGTACAATTTTGCTGTACTGCTTAATCAGGATGATAGAAACACTGTTGACACTTTTCAGCAAGTTGTAATACAGAAATAAACAGTTTTTCAAAAACAAGGTCTCAGTCATGTTTGAGTCACTCTGTAAGTACCATTTTGCTGTACTGTTTAAGCTCGATGAAAGGAACATTGTTGACACTTTTCAGCAAGTTGCAATCATGTAATACAGAAATAAACAGTTTTTCAAAAACAAGGTCTCAGTCATGTTTGAGTCACTCTGTAAGTACCATTTTGCTGTACTGTTTAAGCTCGATGAAAGGAACATTGTTGACACTTTTCAGCAAGTTGCAATCATGAAATACAGAAATAAAGAGTTTCTCACAAACAAGGTCTAAATCATGTTTGATGCACTCTGTAAGTTCAATTTTTGCTGTACTGTTTAAACTCGATGAAAGGAACACTGTTGACACTTTTCAGCAAGTTGCAATCATGTAATACAGAAATGAACAGTTTTTCAAAAACAAGGTCTAAGTCATGTTTGAGTCACTCTGTAAGTACCATTTTGCTGTACTGTTTAAGCTCGATGAAAGGAACATTGTTGACACTTTTCAGCAAGTTGCAATCATGTAATACAGAAATAAACAGTTTTTCAAAAACAAGGTCTCAGTCATGTTTGAGTCACTCTGTAAGTACCATTTTGCTGTACTGTTTAAGCTCGATGAAAGGAACATTGTTGACACTTTTCAGCAAGTTGCAATCATGAAATACAGAAATAAAGAGTTTCTCACAAACAAGGTCTAAATCATGTTTGATGCACTCTGTAAGTTCAATTTTTGCTGTACTGTTTAAACTCGATGAAAGGAACACTGTTGACACTTTTCAGCAAGTTGCAATCATGAAATACAGAAAAAAAGTTTTTCACAAACAAGGTCTAAGTCATGTAAGTACAATTTTGCTGTACTGCTTAATCAGGATGACAGAAACACTGTTGACACTTTTCAGCAAGTTGTAAAACAGAAATAAACAGTTTTTCACAAACAAGGTCTAAATAATGTTTGATGCACTCTGTAAGTACCATTTTTGCTGTACTGTTTAAACTCGATGAAAGGAACATTGTTGACACTTTTCAGCAAGTTGCAATCATGTAATACAGAAAAAAACTATTTTTCACAAACAAGGTCTAAGTCATGTAAGTACAATTTTGCTGTACAGCTTAATCAGGATGATAGAAACACTGTTGACACTTTTCAGCAAGTTGTAATACAGAAATAAACAGTTTTTCAAAAACAAGGTCTAAGTCATGTTTGAGTCACTCTGTAAGTACCATTTTGCTGTACTGTTTAAGCTCGATGAAAGGAACATTGTTGACACTTTTCAGCAAGTTGCAATCATGTAATACAGAAATAAACAGTTTTTCAAAAACAAGGTCTAAGTCATGTTTGAGTCACTCTCTAAATACCATTTTTCTGTACTGTTTAAAGTCAATGAAAGGAACATTGATGACACTTTTCAGCAAGTTGCAATCATGAAATACTGAAAAAAAGAGTTTCTCACAAACAAGGTCTAAATCATGTTTGATGCACTCTGTATTTTCAATTTTTGCTGTACTGTTTAAACTCGATGATAGAAACATTGTTGACACTTTTCAGCAAGTTGCAATCATGTAAAATAGAAATAAACAGTTTTTCAAAAACAAGGTCTAAGTCATGTTTGAGTCACTCTCTAAGTACCATTTTGCTGTACTGTTTAAACTCAATGAAAGGAACATTGTTGACCCTTTTCAGCAAGTTGGAATCATGAAATACAGAAATAAAGAGTTTCTCACAAACAAGGTCTAAATCAGGTAAGTACAATTTTGCTGTACTGCTTAATCAGGATGATAGAAACACTGTTGACACTTTTCAGCAAGTTGTAATACAGAAATAAACAGTTTTTCAAAAACAAGGTCTCAGTCATGTTTGAGTCACTCTGTAAGTACCATTTTGCTGTACTGTTTAAGTTCGATGAAAGGAACATTGTTGACACTTTTCAGCAAGTTGCAATCATGTAATACAGAAATAAACAGTTTTTCAAAAACAAGGTCTAAGTCATGTTTGAGTCACTCTCTAAGTACCATTTTGCTGTACTGTTTAAAGTCAATGAAAGGAACATTGATGACACTTTTCAGCAAGTTGCAATCATGAAATACTGAAAAAAAGAGTTTCTCACAAACAAGGTCTAAATCATGTTTGATGCACTCTGTATTTTCAATTTTTGCTGTACCTTTTAAACTCGATGATAGAAACATTGTTGACACTTTTCAGCAAGTTGCAATCATGTAATATAGAAATAAACAGTTTTTCAAAAACAAGGTCTAAGTCATGTTTGAGTCACTCTCTAAGTACAATTTTGCTGTACTGTTTAAACTCAATGAAAGGAACATTGTTGACCCTTTTTAGCAAGTTGCAATCATGAAATACAGAAATAAAGAGTTTCTCACAAACAAGGTCTAAATCAGGTAAGTACAATTTTGCTGTACTGCTTAATCAGGATGATAGAAACACTGTTGACACTTTTCAGCAAACTGTAATACAGAAATAAACAGTTTTTCACAAACAAGGTCTAAATAATGTTTGATGCACTCTGTAAGTACTATTTTTGCTGTACTGTTTAAACTCGATGAAAGGAACATTGTTGACACTTTTCAGCAAGTTGCAATCATGTAAAACAGAAATAAACAGTTTTTCAAAAACAAGGTCTAAGTCATGTTTGAGTCACTGTAAGTACCATTTTGCTGTACTGTTTAAGCTCGATGAAAGGAACATTGTTGACACTTTTCAGCAAGTTGCAATCATGAAATACAGAAAAAAACTATTTTTCACAAACAAGGTCTAAATCATGTTTGATGCACTCTGTAAGTACCATTTTTGCTGTACTGTTTAAACTCGATGAAAGGAACATTGTTGACACTTTTCAGCAAGTTGCAATCATGTAATACAGAAATAAACAGTTTTTCACAAACAAGGTCAAAATCATGGAAGTACAATTTTGCTGTACTGCTTAATCAGGATGATAGAAACACTGTTGACACTTTTCAGCAAGTTGTAATACAGAAATAAACAGTTTTTCAAAAACAAGGTCTCAGTCATGTTTGAGTCACTCTGTAAGTACCATTTTGCTGTACTGTTTAAGCTCGATGAAAGGAACATTGTTGACACTTTTCAGCAAGTTGCAATCATGAAATACAGAAATAAAGAGTTTCTCACAAACAAGGTCTAAATCATGTTTGATGCACTCTGTAAGTTCAATTTTTGCTGTACTGTTTAACCTGTTGGGTCTAGGGGGCAGCATTTGCACGTCTGGATAAAAAAAATGTACCCGATTTAATCTGGTTACTAATCCTACCCAGTAACTAGAATATGCATATACTTATTATATATGGATAGAAAACACTCTAAAGTTTCCAAAACTGTTTGAATGGTGTCTGTGAGTATAACAGAACTCATTTGGCAGGCAAAACCCTGAGACATTTTCTGACAGGAAGTGGATACCTGATGTGTTGTATTGATTTTAAACCTATCCCATTGAAAAACACAGGGGTTTAGGAATATTTTGGCACTTCCTATTGCTTCCACTAGATGTCACCAGCCTTTACAAAGTGTTTTGAGTCTTCTGGAGGGAGATCTGACCGAACAAGAGCCATGGAACGGTGATGTCCCATTAGACACCTGGCGCGCTACTTCATGTTGGGTACCCTCGTTCCAATACGTTATAAAAGGCTATGCATTCGTCCACCTTGAATATTATTCATGTTCTGGTTAAAAAAGGCCCTAATGATTTATGCTATACAACGTTTGACATGTTTGAACGAACGGAAATATATTTTTTCCCCTCGTTCATGACGAGAAGTCCGGCTGGCTTACATCATGTGCTAACGAGACGGAGATTTTTGGACATAAATGATGAGCTTTTTTGAACAAAACTACATTCGTTATGGACCTGTGATACCTGGAAGTGACATCTGATGAAGAGAATCAAAGGTAATGGATTATTTACATAGTATTTTCGATTTTAGATCTCCCCAACATGACGTCTAGTCTGTATCGCAACGCGTATTTTTCTGGGCACAGTGCTCAGATTATTGCAAAGTGTGATTTCCCAGTAAGGTTATTTTTAAATCTGGCAAGTTGATTGCGTTCAAAAGATGTAAATCTATAATTCTTTAAATGACAATATAATATTTTACCAATGTTTTCTAATTTTAATTATTTAATTTGTGACGCTGACTTGACTGCCGGTTATTGGAGGGAAACGATTTCCTCAACATCAATGCCATAGTAAAACGCTGTTTTTGTATATAAATATGAACTTGATAGAACTAAAAATGCATGCATTGTCTAACATAATGTCCTAGGAGTGTCATCTGATGGAGATTGTAAAAGGTTAGTGTATCATTTTAGCTGGTTTTATGGTTTTGGTGACCCTGTCTTTGACTTGACAAAACATTACACACAACTCTTGTAAATGTACTGTCCTAACATACTCTAAATTTATGCTTTCGCCGTAAAACCTTTTTGAAATCGTAAAACGTGGTTAGATTAAGGAGATGTTTATCTTTCAAATGGTGTAACATAGTTGTATTTTTGAAAAATTTGAATTTTGACATTTATTTGGATTCAAATTTGCCGCTCTTGAAATGCACCTGCTGTTGATGGAGTGCACCACAGGTGGCACGCTAGCGTCCCACCTAGCCCCAAGAGGTTAAACTCGATGAAAGGAACATTGTTGACACTTTTCAGCAAGTTGCAATCATGTAATACAGAAATAAACCGATTTTCACAAACAAGGTCTAAATCATGTATGGACAATTTTGCTGTACTGCTTAATCAGGATGATAGAAACACTGTTGACATTTTTCAGCAAGTTGTAATATAGAAATAAACAGTTTTTCACAAACAAGGTCTAAATAATGTTTGATGCACTCTGTAAGTACCATTTTTGCTGTACTGTTTAAACTCGATGAAAGGAACATTGTTGACACTTTTCAGCAAGTTGCAATCATGAAATACAGAAATAAAGAGTTTCTCACAAACAAGGTCTAAATCAGGTAAGTACAATTTTGCTGTACTGCTTAATCAGGATGATAGAAACACTGTTGACACTTTTCAGCAAGTTGTAATACAGAAATAAACAGTTTTTCAAAAACAAGGTCTCAGTCATGTTTGAGTCACTCTGTAAGTACCATTTTGCTGTACTGTTTAAGCTCGATGAAAGGAACATTGTTGACACTTTTCAGCAAGTTGCAATCATGAAATACAGAAAAAAACAATTTTTCACAAACAAGGTCTAAATCATGTTTGATGCACTCTGTAAGTTCAATTTTTGCTGTACTGTTTAAACTCGATGAAAGGAACATTGTTGACACTTTTCAGCAAGTTGCAATCATGTAATACAGAAATAAACCGTTTTTCAAAAACAAGGTCAAAATCATATAAGTACAATTTTGCTGTACTGCTTAATCAGGATGATAGAAACACTGTTGACACTTTTCAGCAAGTTGTAATACAGAAATAAACAGTTTTTCAAAAACAAGGTCTCAGTCATGTTTGAGTCACTCTGTAAGTACCAGTTTGCTGTACTGTTTAAGCTCGATGAAAGGAACATTGTTGACACTTTTCAGCAAGTTGCAATCATGAAATACAGAAAAAAACAATTTTTCACAAACAAGGTCTAAATCATGTTTGACGCACTCTGTAAGTACCATTTTTGCTGTACTGTTTAAACTCGATGAAAGGAACATTGTTGACACTTTTCAGCAAGTTGCAATCATGTAATACAGAAATAAACAGTTTTTCACAAACAAGGTCAAAATCATGGAAGTACAATTTTGCTGTACTGCTTAATCAGGATGATAGAAACACTGTTGACACTTTTCAGCAAGTTGTAATACAGAAATAAACAGTTTTTCAAAAACAAGGTCTCAGTCATGTTTGAGTCACTCTGTAAGTACCATTTTGCTGTACTGTTTAAGCTCGATGAAAGGAACATTGTTGACACTTTTCAGCAAGTTGCAATCATGAAATACAGAAAAAAACAATTTTTCACAAACAAGGTCTAAATCATGTTTGACGCACTCTGTAAGTACCATTTTTGCTGTACTGTTTAAACTCGATGAAAGGAACATTGTTGACACTTTTCAGCAAGTTGCAATCATGTAATACAGAAATGAACAGTTTTTCAAAAACAAGGTCTCAGTCATGTTTGAGTCACTCTGTAAGTACCATTTTGCTGTACTGTTTAAGCTCGATGAAAGGAACGTTGTTGACACTTTTCAGCAAGTTGCAATCATGAAATACAGAAATAAAGAGTTTCTCACAAACAAGGTCTAAATCAGGTAAGTACAATTTTGCTGTACTGCTTAATCAGGATGATAGAAACACTGTTGACACTTTTCAGCAAGTTGTAATACAGAAATAAACAGTTTTTCAAAAACAAGGTCTCAGTCATGTTTGAGTCACTCTGTAAGTACCATTTTGCTGTACTGTTTAAGTTCGATGAAAGGAACATTGTTGACACTTTTCAGCAAGTTGCAATCATGTAATACAGAAATAAACAGTTTTTCAAAAACAAGGTCTAAGTCATGTTTGAGTCACTCTCTAAGTACCATTTTGCTGTACTGTTTAAAGTCAATGAAAGGAACATTGATGACACTTTTCAGCAAGTTGCAATCATGAAATACTGAAAAAAAGAGTTTCTCACAAACAAGGTCTAAATCATGTTTGATGCACTCTGTATTTTCAATTTTTGCTGTACCTTTTAAACTCGACGATAGAAACATTGTTGACACTTTTCAGCAAGTTGCAATCATGTAATATAGAAATAAACAGTTTTTCAAAAACAAGGTCTAAGTCATGTTTGAGTCACTCTCTAAGTACAATTTTGCTGTACTGTTTAAACTCAATGAAAGGAACATTGTTGACCCTTTTTAGCAAGTTGCAATCATGAAATACAGAAATAAAGAGTTTCTCACAAACAAGGTCTAAATCAGGTAAGTACAATTTTGCTGTACTGCTTAATCAGGATGATAGAAACACTGTTGACACTTTTCAGCAAACTGTAATACAGAAATAAACAGTTTTTCACAAACAAGGTCTAAATAATGTTTGATGCACTCTGTAAGTACTATTTTTGCTGTACTGTTTAAACTCGATGAAAGGAACATTGTTGACACTTTTCAGCAAGTTGCAATCATGTAAAACAGAAATAAACAGTTTTTCAAAAACAAGGTCTAAGTCATGTTTGAGTCACTGTAAGTACCATTTTGCTGTACTGTTTAAGCTCGATGAAAGGAACATTGTTGACACTTTTCAGCA
Source organism: Salmo salar (assembly GCF_965601325.2). Lineage (NCBI taxonomy): Eukaryota > Metazoa > Chordata > Actinopteri > Salmoniformes > Salmonidae > Salmo > Salmo salar. The sequence goes on along the minus strand of NC_138297.1, from coordinate 35,927,169 downwards.
AGTTGCAATCATGAAATACAGAAAAAAACTATTTTTCACAAACAAGGTCTAAATCATGTTTGATGCACTCTGTAAGTACCATTTTTGCTGTACTGTTTAAACTCGATGAAAGGAACATTGTTGACACTTTTCAGCAAGTTGCAATCATGTAATACAGAAATAAACAGTTTTTCACAAACAAGGTCAAAATCATGGAAGTACAATTTTGCTGTACTGCTTAATCAGGATGATAGAAACACTGTTGACACTTTTCAGCAAGTTGTAATACAGAAATAAACAGTTTTTCAAAAACAAGGTCTCAGTCATGTTTGAGTCACTCTGTAAGTACCATTTTGCTGTACTGTTTAAGCTCGATGAAAGGAACATTGTTGACACTTTTCAGCAAGTTGCAATCATGAAATACAGAAATAAAGAGTTTCTCACAAACAAGGTCTAAATCATGTTTGATGCACTCTGTAAGTTCAATTTTTGCTGTACTGTTTAAACTCGATGAAAGGAACATTGTTGACACTTTTCAGCAAGTTGCAATCATGTAATACAGAAATAAACCGATTTTCACAAACAAGGTCTAAATCATGTATGGACAATTTTGCTGTACTGCTTAATCAGGATGATAGAAACACTGTTGACACTTTTCAGCAAGTTGTAATATAGAAATAAACAGTTTTTCACAAACAAGGTCTAAATAATGTTTGATGCACTCTGTAAGTACCATTTTTGCTGTACTGTTTAAACTCGATGAAAGGAACATTGTTGACACTTTTCAGCAAGTTGCAATCATGAAATACAGAAATAAAGAGTTTCTCACAAACAAGGTCTAAATCAGGTAAGTACAATTTTGCTGTACTGCTTAATCAGGATGATAGAAACACTGTTGACACTTTTCAGCAAGTTGTAATACAGAAATAAACAGTTTTTCAAAAACAAGGTCTCAGTCATGTTTGAGTCACTCTGTAAGTACCAGTTTGCTGTACTGTTTAAGCTCGATGAAAGGAACATTGTTGACACTTTTCAGCAAGTTGCAATCATGAAATACAGAAAAAAACAATTTTTCACAAACAAGGTCTAAATCATGTTTGACGCACTCTGTAAGTACCATTTTTGCTGTACTGTTTAAACTCGATGAAAGGAACATTGTTGACACTTTTCAGCAAGTTGCAATCATGTAATACAGAAATAAACAGTTTTTCACAAACAAGGTCAAAATCATGGAAGTACAATTTTGCTGTACTGCTTAATCAGGATGATAGAAACACTGTTGACACTTTTCAGCAAGTTGTAATACAGAAATAAACAGTTTTTCAAAAACAACGTCTCAGTCATGTTTGAGTCACTCTGTAAGTACCATTTTGCTGTACTGTTTAAGCTCGATGAAAGGAACATTGTTGACACTTTTCAGCAAGTTGCAATCATGTAATACAGAAATAAACAGTTTTTCAAAAACAAGGTCTCAGTCATGTTTGAGTCACTCTGTAAGTACCATTTTGCTGTACTGTTTAAGCTCGATGAAAGGAACATTGTTGACACTTTTCAGCAAGTTGCAATCATGAAATACAGAAATAAAGAGTTTCTCACAAACAAGGTCTAAATCATGTTTGATGCACTCTGTAAGTTCAATTTTTGCTGTACTGTTTAAACTCGATGAAAGGAACACTGTTGACACTTTTCAGCAAGTTGCAATCATGTAATACAGAAATGAACAGTTTTTCAAAAACAAGGTCTAAGTCATGTTTGAGTCACTCTGTAAGTACCATTTGCTGTACTGTTTAAGCTCAATGAAAGAAACATTGTTGACACTTTTCAGCAAGTTGCAATCATGTAATACAGAAATAAACAGTTTTTCACAAACAAGGTCAAAATCATGGAAGTACAATTTTGCTGTACTGCTTAATCAGGATGATAGAAACACTGTTGACACTTTTCAGCAAGTTGTAATACAGAAATAAACAGTTTTTCAAAAACAAGGTCTCAGTCATGTTTGAGTCACTCTGTAAGTACCATTTTGCTGTACTGTTTAAGCTCGATGAAAGGAACATTGTTGACACTTTTCAGCAAGTTGCAATCATGAAATACAGAAAAAAACAATTTTTCACAAACAAGGTCTAAATCATGTTTGACGCACTCTGTAAGTACCATTTTTGCTGTACTGTTTAAACTCGATGAAAGGAACATTGTTGACACTTTTCAGCAAGTTGCAATCATGTAATACAGAAATGAACAGTTTTTCAAAAACAAGGTCTCAGTCATGTTTGAGTCACTCTGTAAGTACCATTTTGCTGTACTGTTTAAGCTCGATGAAAGGAACGTTGTTGACACTTTTCAGCAAGTTGCAATCATGAAATACAGAAATAAAGAGTTTCTCACAAACAAGGTCTAAATCATGTTTGATGCACTCTGTATTTTCAATTTTTGCTCTACTGTTTAAACTCGATGATAGAAACATTGTTGACACTTTTCAGCAAGTTGCAATCATGTAATATAGAAATAAACAGTTTTTCAAAAACAAGGTCTAAGTCATGTTTGAGTCACTCTCTAAGTACAATTTTGCTGTACTGTTTAAACTCAATGAAAGGAACATTGTTGACCCTTTTTAGCAAGTTGCAATCATGAAATACAGAAATAAAGAGTTTCTCACAAACAAGGTCTAAATCAGGTAAGTACAATTTTGCTGTACTGCTTAATCAGGATGATAGAAACACTGTTGACACTTTTCAGCAAACTGTAATACAGAAATAAACAGTTTTTCACAAACAAGGTCTAAATAATGTTTGATGCACTCTGTAAGTACTATTTTTGCTGTACTGTTTAAACTCGATGAAAGGAACATTGTTGACACTTTTCAGCAAGTTGCAATCATGTAAAACAGAAATAAACAGTTTTTCAAAAACAAGGTCTAAGTCATGTTTGAGTCACTGTAAGTACCATTTTGCTGTACTGTTTAAGCTCGATGAAAGGAACATTGTTGACACTTTTCAGCAAGTTGCAATCATGAAATACAGAAAAAAACTATTTTTCACAAACAAGGTCTAAATCATGTTTGATGCACTCTGTAAGTACCATTTTTGCTGTACTGTTTAAACTCGATGAAAGGAACATTGTTGACACTTTTCAGCAAGTTGCAATCATGTAATACAGAAATAAACAGTTTTTCACAAACAAGGTCAAAATCATGGAAGTACAATTTTGCTGTACTGCTTAATCAGGATGATAGAAACACTGTTGACACTTTTCAGCAAGTTGTAATACAGAAATAAACAGTTTTTCAAAAACAAGGTCTCAGTCATGTTTGAGTCACTCTGTAAGTACCATTTTGCTGTACTGTTTAAGCTCGATGAAAGGAACATTGTTGACACTTTTCAGCAAGTTGCAATCATGAAATACAGAAATAAAGAGTTTCTCACAAACAAGGTCTAAATCATGTTTGATGCACTCTGTAAGTTCAATTTTTGTTGTACTGTTTAAACTCGATGAAAGGAACATTGTTGACACTTTTCAGCAAGTTGCAATCATGTAATACAGAAATAAACCGATTTTCACAAACAAGGTCTAAATCATGTATGGACAATTTTGCTGTACTGCTTAATCAGGATGATAGAAACACTGTTGACACTTTTCAGCAAGTTGTAATATAGAAATAAACAGTTTTTCACAAACAAGGTCTAAATAATGTTTGATGCACTCTGTAAGTACCATTTTTGCTGTACTGTTTAAACTCGATGAAAGGAACATTGTTGACACTTTTCAGCAAGTTGCAATCATGAAATACAGAAATAAAGAGTTTCTCACAAACAAGGTCTAAATCAGGTAAGTACAATTTTGCTGTACTGCTTAATCAGGATGATAGAAACACTGTTGACACTTTTCAGCAAGTTGTAATACAGAAATAAACAGTTTTTCAAAAACAAGGTCTCAGTCATGTTTGAGTCACTCTGTAAGTACCATTTTGCTGTACTGTTTAAGCTCGATGAAAGGAACATTGTTGACACTTTTCAGCAAGTTGCAATCATGAAATACAGAAAAAAACAATTTTTCACAAACAAGGTCTAAATCATGTTTGATGCACTCTGTAAGTTCAATTTTTGCTGTACTGTTTAAACTCGATGAAAGGAACATTGTTGACACTTTTCAGCAAGTTGCAATCATGTAATACAGAAATAAACCGTTTTTCAAAAACAAGGTCAAAATCATATAAGTACAATTTTGCTGTACTGCTTAATCAGGAGGATAGAAACACTGTTGACACTTTTCAGCAAGTTGTAATACAGAAATAAACAGTTTTTCAAAAACAAGGTCTCAGTCATGTTTGAGTCACTCTGTAAGTACCAGTTTGCTGTACTGTTTAAGCTCGATGAAAGGAACATTGTTGACACTTTTCAGCAAGTTGCAATCATGAAATACAGAAAAAAACAATTTTTCACAAACAAGGTCTAAATCATGTTTGACGCACTCTGTAAGTACCATTTTTGCTGTACTGTTTAAACTCGATGAAAGGAACATTGTTGACACTTTTCAGCAAGTTGCAATCATGTAATACAGAAATAAACAGTTTTTCACAAACAAGGTCAAAATCATGGAAGTACAATTTTGCTGTACTGCTTAATCAGGATGATAGAAACACTGTTGACACTTTTCAGCAAGTTGTAATACAGAAATAAACAGTTTTTCAAAAACAAGGTCTCAGTCATGTTTGAGTCACTCTGTAAGTACCATTTTGCTGTACTGTTTAAGCTCGATGAAAGGAACATTGTTGACACTTTTCAGCAAGTTGCAATCATGTAATACAGAAATAAACAGTTTTTCAAAAACAAGGTCTCAGTCATGTTTGAGTCACTCTGTAAGTACCATTTTGCTGTACTGTTTAAGCTCGATGAAAGGAACATTGTTGACACTTTTCAGCAAGTTGCAATCATGAAATACAGAAATAAAGAGTTTCTCACAAACAAGGTCTAAATCATGTTTGATGCACTCTGTAAGTTCAATTTTTGCTGTACTGTTTAAACTCGATGAAAGGAACACTGTTGACACTTTTCAGCAAGTTGCAATCATGTAATACAGAAATGAACAGTTTTTCAAAAACAAGGTCTAAGTCATGTTTGAGTCACTCTGTAAGTACCATTTTGCTGTACTGTTTAAACTCGATGAAAGGAACATTGTTGACACTTTTCAGCAAGTTGCAATCATGAAATACAGAAAAAAAGTTTTTCACAAACAAGGTCTAAGTCATGTAAGTACAATTTTGCTGTACTGCTTAATCAGGATGACAGAAACACTGTTGACACTTTTCAGCAAGTTGTAATACAGAAATAAACAGTTTTTCACAAACAAGGTCTAAATAATGTTTGATGCACTCTGTAAGAACTATTTTTGCTGTACTGTTTAAACTCGATGAAAGGAACATTGTTGACACTTTTCAGCAAGTTGCAATCATGTAATACAGAAATGAACAGTTTTTCAAAAACAAGGTCTAAGTCATGTTTGAGTCACTCTGTAAGTTCCATTTTGCTGTACTGTTTAAGCTCGATGAAAGGAACATTGTTGACACTTTTCAGCAAGTTGCAATCATGAAATACAGAGAGAAAAAAAAATTCACAAACAAGGTCTAAATCATGTTTGATGCACTCTGTAAGTTCCATTTTTTGCTCTACTGTTTAAACTCGATGAAAGGAACATTGTTGACACTTTTCAGCAAGTTTCATTCATGAAATACAGAAAAAAACAGTTTTTCACAAACAAGGTCTAAGTCATGTAAGTACAATTTTGCTGTACTGCTTAATCAGGATGATAGAAACACTGTTGACACTTTTCAGCAAGTTGTAATACAGAAATAAACAGTTTTTCACAAACAAGGTCTAAACCATGTTTGATGCACTCTGTAAGTACCATTTTTGCTGAACTGTTTAAACTCGATGAAAGGAACATTGTTGACACTTTTCAGCAAGTTGCAATCATGTAATACAGAAATAAACAGTTTTTCAAAAACAAGGTCTAAGTCATGTTTGAGTCACTCTGTAAGTACCATTTTGCTGTACTGTTTAAGCTCGATGAAAGGAACATTGTTGACACTTTTCAGCAAGTTGCAATCATGAAATATAGAAATAAAGTTTTTCACAAACAAGGTGTAAATCATGTTTGATGCACTCTGTAGGTACCATTTTTGCTGTACTGCTTAATCCAAGAAAGGAACACTGTTGACACTTTTCAGCAAGTTGCAATCATGAAATACAGAAATAAAGAGTTTCTCACAAACAAGGTCTAAATCATGTTTGATGCACTCTGTAAGTTCAATTTTTGCTGTACTGTTTAAACTCGATGAAAGGAACACTGTTGACACTTTTCAGCAAGTTGCAATCATGTAATACAGAAATGAACAGTTTTTCACAAACAAGGTCTAAATAATGTTTGATGCACTCTGTAAGTACCATTTTTGCTGAACTGTTTAATCAGGATGAAAGGAACATTGTTGACACTTTTCAGCAAGTTGCAATCATGTAATACAGAAATGAACAGTTTTTCAAAAACAAGGTCTAAGTCATGTTTGAGTCACTCTGTAAGTACCATTTTGCTGTACTGTTTAAGCTCGATGAAAGAAACATTGTTGACACTTTTCAGCAAGTTGCAATCATGAAATACAGAGAGAAAAAAAATTCACAACCAAGGTCTAAATCATGTTTGATGCACTCTGTAAGTTCCATTTTTTGCTGTACTGTTTAAACTCGATGAAAGGAACATTGTTGACACTTTTCAGCAAGTTGCAATCATGAAATACAGAAAAAAAGTTTTTCACAAACAAGGTCTAAGTCATGTAAGTACAATTTTGCTGTACTGCTTAATCAGGATGATAGAAACACTGTTGACACTTTTCAGCAAGTTGTAATAAAGAAATAAACAGTTTTTCACAAACAAGGTCTAAATAATGTTTGATGCACTCTGTAAGAACTATTTTTGCTGTACTGTTTAAACTCGATGAAAGGAACATTGTTGACACTTTTCAGCAAGTTGCAATCATGTAATACAGAAATGAACAGTTTTTCAAAAACAAGGTCTAAGTCATGTTTGAGTCACTCTGTAAGTACCATTTTGCTGTACTGTTTAAACTCGATGAAAGGAACATTGTTGACACTTTTCAGCAAGTTGCAATCATGTAATACAGAAATAAACCGATTTTCACAAACAAGGTCTAAATCATGTATGGACAATTTTGCTGTGCTGCTTAATCAGGATGATAGAAACACTGTTGACACTTTTCAGCAAGTTGTAATATAGAAATAAACAGTTTTTCACAAACAAGGTCTAAATAATGTTTGATGCACTCTGTAAGTACCATTTTTGCTGTACTGTTTAAACTCGATGAAAGGAACATTGTTGACACTTTTCAGCAAGTTGCAATCATGAAATACAGAAATAAAGAGTTTCTCACAAACAAGGTCTAAATCAGGTAAGTACAATTTTGCTGTACTGCTTAATCAGGATGATAGAAACACTGTTGACACTTTTCAGCAAGTTGTAATACAGAAATAAACAATTTTTCACAAACAAGGTCTAAATCATGTTTGATGCACTCTGTAAGTTCAATTTTTGCTGTACTGTTTAAACTCGATGAATGGAACATTGTTGACACTTTTCAGCAAGTTGCAATCATGTAATACAGAAATAAACCTTTTTTCACAAACAAGGTCAAAATCATGTAAGTACAATTTTGCTGTACTGCTTAATCAGGATGATAGAAACACTGTTGACACTTTTCAGCAAGTTGTAATACAGAAATAAACAGTTTTTCAAAAACAAGGTCTCAGTCATGTTTGAGTCACTCTGTAAGTACCATTTTGCTGTACTGTTTAAGCTCGATGAAAGGAACATTGTTGACACTTTTCAGCAAGTTGCAATCATGAAATACAGAAAAAAACAATTTTTCACAAACAAGGTCTAAATCATGTTTGACGCACTCTGTAAGTACCATTTTTGCTGTACTGTTTAAACTCGATGAAAGGAACATTGTTGACACTTTTCAGCAAGTTGCAATCATGTAATACAGAAATAAACAGTTTTTCACAAACAAGGTCAAAATCATGGAAGTACAATTTTGCTGTACTGCTTAATCAGGATGATAGAAACACTGTTGACACTTTTCAGCAAGTTGTAATACAGAAATAAACAGTTTTTCAAAAACAAGGTCTCAGTCATGTTTGAGTCACTCTGTAAGTACCATTTTGCTGTACTGTTTAAGCTCGATGAAAGAAACATTGTTGACACTTTTCAGCAAGTTGCAATCATGAAATAGAGAAATAAAGAGTTTCTCACAAACAAGGTCTAAATCATGTTTGATGCACTCTGTAAGTTCAATTTTTGCTGTACTGTTTAAACTCGATGAAAGGAACACTGTTGACACTTTTCAGCAAGTTGCAATCATGTAATACAGAAATGAACAGTTTTACACAAACAAGGTCTAAATAATGTTTGATGCACTCTGTAAGTACCATTTTTGCTGAACTGTTTAATCAGGATGAAAGGAACATTGTTGACACTTTTCAGCAAGTTGCAATCATGTAATACAGAAATGAACAGTTTTTCAAAAACAAGGTCTAAGTCATGTTTGAGTCACTCTGTAAGTACCATTTTGCTGTACTGTTTAAGCTCGATGAAAGAAACATTGTTGACACTTTTCAGCAAGTTGCAATCATGTAATACAGAAATGAAAAGTTTTTCAAAAACAAGGTCTAAGTCATGTTTGAGTCACTCTGTAAGTACCATTTTGCTGTACTGTTTAAACTCGATGAAAGGAACATTGTTGACACTTTTCAGCAAGTTGCAATCATGAAATACAGAAAAAAAGTTTTTCACAAACAAGGTCTAAGTCATGTAAGTACAATTTTGCTGTACTGCTTAATCAGGATGATAGAAACACTGTTGACACTTTTCAGCAAGTTGTAATACAGAAATAAACAGTTTTTCACAAACAAGGTCTAAATAATGTTTGATGCACTCTGTAAGAACTATTTTTGCTGTACTGTTTAAACTCGATGAAAGGAACATTGTTGACACTTTTCAGCAAGTTGCAATCATGTAATACAGAAATGAACAGTTTTTCAAAAACAAGGTCTAAGTCATGTTTGAGTCACTCTGTAAGTACCATTTTGCTGTACTGTTTAAGCTCGATGAAAGGAACATTGTTGACACTTTTCAGCAAGTTGCAATCATGAAATACAGAGAGAAAAAAAAATTCACAAACAAGGTCTAAATCATGTTTGATGCACTCTGTAAGTTCCATTTTTTGATGTACTGTTTAAACTCGATGAAAGGAACATTGTTGACACTTTTCAGCAAGTTTCAATCATGAAATACAGAAAAAAACTGTTTTTCACAAACAAGGTCTAAGTCATGTAAGTACAATTTTGCTGTCCTGCTTAATCAGGATGATAGAAACACTGTTGACACTTTTCAGCAAGTTGTAATACAGAAATAAACAGTTTTTCACAAACAAGGTCTAAACCATGTTTGATGCACTCTGTAAGTACCATTTTTGCTGAACTGTTTAAACTCGATGAAAGGAACATTGTTGACACTTTTCAGCAAGTTGCAATCATGTAATACAGAAATAAACAGTTTTTCAAAAACAAGGTCTATGTCATGTTTGAGTCACTCTGTAAGTACCATTTTGCTGGACTGCTTAATCAGGAAGATGCGAACACTGTTGACACTTTTCATCAAGTTGCAATCATGTAATAACAGAAATAAACAGTTTTTGAAAAACAAGGTCTAAGTCATGTTTGAGTCACTCTGTAAGTACCATTTTGCTGTACTGTTTAAGCTCGATGAAAGGAACATTGTTGACACTTTTCAGCAAGTTGCAATCATGAAATATAGAAATAAAGTTTTTCACAAACAAGGTGTAAATCATGTTTGATGCACTCTGTAGGTACCATTTTTGCTGTACTGCTTAATCCAAGAAAGGAACACTGTTGACACTTTTCAGCAAGTTGCAATCATGTAATACAGAAATGAACAGTTTTTCAAAAACAAGGTCTAAGTCATGTTTGAATCACTCTGTAAGTACCATTTTGCTGTACTGTTTAAGCTCGATGAAAGGAACATTGTTGACACTTTTCAGCAAGTTGCAATCATGAAATACAGAGAGAAAAAAAAATTCACAAACAAGGTCTAAATCATGTTTGATGCACTCTGTAAGTTCCATTTTTTGCTGTACTGTTTAAACTCGATGAAAGGAAGATTGTTGACACTTTACAGAAAGTTGCAATCATGAAATACAGAAAAAAAGTTTTTCACAAACAAGGTCTAAGTCATGTAAGTACAATTTTGCTGTACTGCTTAATCAGGATGATAGAAACACTGTTGACACTTTTCAGCAAGTTGTAATACAGAAATAAACAGTTTTTCAAAAACAAGGTCTCAGTCATGTTTGAGTCACTCTGTAAGTACCATTTTGCTGTACTGTTTAAGCTCGATGAAAGGAACATTGTTGACACTTTTCAGCAAGTTGCAATCATGAAATACAGAAATAAAGAGTTTCTCACAAACAAGGTCTAAATCATGTTTGATGCACTCTGTAAGTTCAATTTTTGCTGTACTGTTTAAACTCGATGAAAGGAACACTGTTGACACTTTTCAGCAAGTTGCAATCATGTAATACAGAAATGAACAGTTTTACACAAACAAGGTCTAAATAATGTTTGATGCACTCTGTAAGTACCATTTTTGCTGAACTGTTTAATCAGGATGAAAGGAACATTGTTGACACTTTTCAGCAAGTTGCAATCATGTAATACAGAAATGAACAGTTTTTCAAAAACAAGGTCTAAGTCATGTTTGAGTCACTCTGTAAGTACCATTTTGCTGTACTGTTTAAGCTCGATGAAAGAAACATTGTTGACACTTTTCAGCAAGTTGCAATCATGAAATACAGAGAGAAAAAAAATTCACAAACAAGGTCTAAATCATGTTTGATGCACTCTGTAAGTTCCATTTTTTGCTGTACTGTTTAAACTCGATGAAAGGAACATTGTTGACACTTTTCAGCAAGTTGCAATCATGAAATACAGAAAAAAAGTTTTTCACAAACAAGGTCTAAGTCATGTAAGTACAATTTTGCTGTACTGCTTAATCAGGATGATAGAAACACTGTTGACACTTTTCAGCAAGTTGTAATACAGAAATAAACAGTTTTTCACAAACAAGGTCTAAATAATGTTTGATGCACTCTGTAAGAACTATTTTTGCTGTACTGTTTAAACTCGATGAAAGGAACATTGTTGACACTTTTCAGCAAGTTGCAATCATGTAATACAGAAATGAACAGTTTTTCAAAAACAAGGTCTAAATCATGTATGGACAATTTTGCTGTGCTGCTTAATCAGGATGATAGAAACACTGTTGACACTTTTCAGCAAGTTGTAATATAGAAATAAACAGTTAATCACAAACAAGGTCTAAATAATGTTTGATGCACTCTGTAAGTACCATTTTTGCTGTACTGTTTAAACTCGATGAAAGGAACATTGTTGACACTTTTCAGCAAGTTGCAATCATGAAATACAGAAATAAAGAGTTTCTCACAAACAAGGTCTAAATCAGGTAAGTACAATTTTGCTGTACTGCTTAATCAGGATGATAGAAACACTGTTGACACTTTTCAGCAAGTTGTAATACAGAAATAAACAATTTTTCACAAACAAGGTCTAAATCATGTTTGATACACTCTGTAAGTTCAATTTTTGCTGTACTGTTTAAACTCGATGAATGGAACATTGTTGACACTTTTCAGCAAGTTGCAATCATGTAATACAGAAATAAACCGTTTTTCACAAACAAGGTCAAAATCATGTAAGTACAATTTTGCTGTACTGCTTAATCAGGATGATAGAAACACTGTTGACACTTTTCAGCAAGTTGTAATACAGAAATAAACAGTTTTTCAAAAACAAGGTCTCAGTCATGTTTGAGTCACTCTGTAAGTACCATTTTGCTGTACTGTTTAAGCTCGATGAAAGGAACATTGTTGACACTTTTCAGCAAGTTGCAATCATGAAATACAGAAAAAAAATTTTTTCACAAACAAGGTCTAAATCATGTTTGACGCACTCTGTAAGTACCATTTTTGCTGTACTGTTTAAACTCGATGAAAGGAACATTGTTGACACTTTTCAGCAAGTTGCAATCATGTAATACAGAAATAAACAGTTTTTCACAAACAAGGTCAAAATCATGGAAGTACAATTTTGCTGTACAGCTTAATCAGGATGATAGAAACACTGTTGACACTTTTCAGCAAGTTGTAATACAGAAATAAACAGTTTTTCAAAAACAAGGTCTCAGTCATGTTTGAGTCACTCTGTAAGTACCATTTTGCTGTACTGTTTAAGCTCGATGAAAGGAACATTGTTGACACTTTTCAGCAAGTTGCAATCATGAAATACAGAAATAAAGAGTTTCTCACAAACAAGGTCTAAATCATGTTTGATGCACTCTGTAAGTTCAATTTTTGCTGTACTGTTTAAACTCGATGAAAGGAACACTGTTGACACTTTTCAGCAAGTTGCAATCATGTAATACAGAAATGAACAGTTTTACACAAACAAGGTCTAAATAATGTTTGATGCACTCTGTAAGTACCATTTTTGCTGAACTGTTTAATCAGGATGAAAGGAACATTGTTGACACTTTTCAGCAAGTTGCAATCATGTAATACAGAAATGAACAGTTTTTCAAAAACAAGGTCTAAGTCATGTTTGAGTCACTCTGTAAGTACCATTTTGCTGTACTGTTTAAGCTCGATGAAAGAAACATTGTTGACACTTTTCAGCAAGTTGCAATCATGAAATACAGAGAGAAAAAAAATTCACAAACAAGGTCTAAATCATGTTTGATGCACTCTGTAAGTTCCATTTTTTGATGTACTGTTTAAACTCGATGAAAGGAACATTGTTGACACTTTTCAGCAAGTTGCAATCATGAAATACAGAAAAAAAGTTTTTCACAAACAAGGTCTAAGTCATGTAAGTACAATTTTGCTGTACTGCTTAATCAGGATGATAGAAACACTGTTGACACTTTTCAGCAAGTTGTAATACAGAAATAAACAGTTTTTCACAAACAAGGTCTAAATAATGTTTGATGCACTCTGTAAGAACTATTTTTGCTGTACTGTTTAAACTCGATGAAAGGAACATTGTTGACACTTTTCAGCAAGTTGCAATCATGTAATACAGAAATGAACAGTTTTTCAAAAACAAGGTCTAAGTCATGTTTGAGTCACTCTGTAAGTACCATTTTGCTGTACTGTTTAAGCTCGATGAAAGGAACATTGTTGACACTTTTCAGCAAGTTGCAATCATGAAATACAGAGAGAAAAAAAATTTCACAAACAAGGTCTAAATCATGTTTGATGCACTCTGTAAGTTCCATTTTTTGATGTACTGTTTAAACTCGATGAAAGGAACATTGTTGACACTTTTCAGCAAGTTTCAATCATGAAATACAGAAAAAAACAGTTTTTCACAAACAAGGTCTAAGTCATGTAAGTACAATTTTGCTGTACTGCTTAATCAGGATGATAGAAACACTGTTGACACTTTTCAGCAAGTTGTAATACAGAAATAAACAGTTTTTCACAAACAAGGTCTAAATAATGTTTGATGCACTCTGTAAGAACTATTTTTGCTGTACTGTTTAAACTCGATGAAAGGAACATTGTTGACACTTTTCAGCAAGTTGCAATCATGTAATACAGAAATGAACAGTTTTTCAAAAACAAGGTCTAAGTCATGTTTGAGTCACTCTGTAAGTACCATTTTGCTGTACTGTTTAAACTCGATGAAAGGAACATTGTTGACACTTTTCAGCAAGTTGCAATCATGTAATACAGAAATAAACCGATTTTCACAAACAAGGTCTAAATCATGTATGGACAATTTTGCTGTGCTGCTTAACCTGTTAGGGCTAGGGGGCAGCATTGACACGGCTGGATAAAAAACATACCGATTTAATCTGGTTACCACTCCTACTCAGTAACTAGAATATGCATATACTTATTACATATGGATAGAAAACACCCTAAATTTTCTAAAACTGTTTGAATGGTGTCTGTGAGTATAACAGAACTCAAATGGCAGGTCAAAACCTGAGAGATTCCTTTACAGGAAGTGGCCTGTCTGACCATTTGTTGAACTTGTTTTCCATCTCTATCATTTACTAAGGATCTCTGCTCTAACATGACACTTCCCACGTCTTCCATAGGCTCTCAGAGCCCGGGAAAAAACAGAATGTCGTCATTCCAGCCCCAGGCTGAAACACATTATCGCCTTTCTCAAGTGGCCCATCAAGAGACACTAGCTTATGCGCGTGACCCCGACCGCCCCCTTCTTTGGGATTTTTTCCTCTGTTTGCCGAAAAGGAGATTCCCTGTCGGAATATTATCGCTTTTCTACGAGAAAAATGACGTAAAAATTGATTTTAAACAGCGGTTGACATGCTTCGACGTACGGCAATGGAATACTTTGAATTTTATTGTCAGGAATTGCGCCAAGCGCGCGACACTTCTTTACTATTTCGGATAGTGTCTGGAACGCACGAACAAAACGCCGCTATTCGGATATAACGATGGATTATTTTGGACCAAACCAACATTTGTTATTGAAGTAGCTGTCCTGGGTGTGTATTCTGACGAAGACAACAAAAGGTAATGACATTTTTATAATAGTAAATATGATTATGGTGAGTGCTAAACTTGCCGGGTGTCTAAATAGCGAGCCCGTGATGCCTGGGCTATGTACTTAGAATATTGCAAAATGTGCTTTCACCAAAAAGTTATTTTAAAATCGGACATATCGAGTGCATAGAGGAGGTCTGTATCTATAATTCTTAAAATAATTGTTATGCTTTTTGTGAACGTTTATCGTGAGTAATTTAGTAAAATGTTAGCGAATTCCCCGGAAGTTTGCGGGGGGGAATACTAGTTCTGAACGTCACATGCTAATGTAAAAAGCTGGTTTTTGATATAAATATGAACTTGATTGAACAAAACATGCATGTATTGTATAACATAATGTCCTAGGGTTGTCATCTGATGAAGATCATCAAAGGTGAGTGCTGCATTTAGCTGTCTTCTGGGTTTTGGTGACATTATATGCTGGCTTGAAAAATGGGTGTCTGATTATTTCTGGCTTGGTACTCTGCTGACATAATCTAATGTTTTGCTTTCGTTGTAAAGCCTTTTTGAAATCGGACAGTGTGGTTAGATTAACGAGAGTCTTATCTTTAAATGGCTGTAAAATAGTCATATGTTTGAGAAATTGAAGTAATAGGATTTTTAAGGTTTTGAAAATCGCGCCACAGGCTGGCAGTGGCTGTTACGTAGGTGGGACGAATTCGTCCCGCCGGTCCCATAGAGGTTAATCAGGATGATAGAAACACTGTTGACACTTTTCAGCAAGTTGTAATATAGAAATAAACAGTTTTTCACAAACAAGGTCTAAATAATGTTTGATGCACTCTGTAAGTACCATTTTTGCTGTACTGTTTAAACTCGATGAAAGGAACATTGTTGACACTTTTCAGCAAGTTGCAATCATGAAATACAGAAATAAAGAGTTTCTCACAAACAAGGTCTAAATCATGTTTGATGCACTCTGTAAGTACCATTTTTGCTGAACTGTTTAATCAGGATGAAAGGAACATTGTTGACACTTTTCAGCAAGTTGCAATCATGTAATACAGAAATGAACAGTTTTTCAAAAACAAGGTCTAAGTCATGTTTGAGTCACTCTGTAAGTACCATTTTGCTGTACTGTTTAAGCTCGATGAAAGAAACATTGTTGACACTTTTCAGCAAGTTGCAATCATGAAATACAGAGAGAAAAAAAATTCACAAACAAGGTCTAAATCATGTTTGATGCACTCTGTAAGTTCCATTTTTTGCTGTACTGTTTAAACTCGATGAAAGGAACATTGTTGACACTTTTCAGCAAGTTGCAATCATGAAATACAGAAAAAAAGTTTTTCACAAACAAGGTCTAAGTCATGTAAGTACAATTTTGCTGTACTGCTTAATCAGGATGATAGAAACACTGTTGACACTTTTCAGCAAGTTGTAATACAGAAATAAACAGTTTTTCACAAACAAGGTCTAAATAATGTTTGATGCACTCTGTAAGAACTATTTTTGCTGTACTGTTTAAACTCGATGAAAGGAACATTGTTGACACTTTTCAGCAAGTTGCAATCATGTAATACAGAAATGAACAGTTTTTCAAAAACAAGGTCTAAGTCATGTTTGAGTCACTCTGTAAGTACCATTTTGCTGTACTGTTTAAGCTCGATGAAAGGAACATTGTTGACACTTTTCAGCAAGTTGCAGTCATGAAATACAGAGAGAAAAATTTTTTCGCAAACAAGGTCTAAATCATGTTTGATGCACTCTGTAAGTTCCATTTTTTGCTGTACTGTTTAAACTCGATGAAAGGAAGATTGTTGACACTTTACAGAAAGTTGCAATCATGAAATACAGAAAAAAAGTTTTTCACAAACAAGGTCTAAGTCATGTAAGTACAATTTTGCTGTACTGCTTAATCAGGATGATAGAAACACTGTTGACACTTTTCAGCAAGTTGTAATACAGAAATAAACAGTTTTTCAAAAACAAGGTCTAAATCATGTTTGATGCACTCTGTAAGTTCAATTTTTGCTGTACTGTTTAAACTCGATGAAAGGAACACTGTTGACACTTTTCAGCAAGTTGCAATCATGTAATACAGAAATGAACAGTTTTTCAAAAACAAGGTCTAAGTCATGTTTGAGTCACTCTGTAAGTACCATTTTGCTGTACTGTTTAAACTCGATGAAAGGAACATTGTTGACACTTTTCAGCAAGTTGCAATCATGTAATACAGAAATAAACCGATTTTCACAAACAAGGTCTAAATCATGTATGGACAATTTTGCTGTGCTGCTTAACCTGTTAGGGCTAGGGGGCAGCATTGACACGGCTGGATAAAAAACATACCCGATTTAATCTGGTTACCACTCCTACTCAGTAACTAGAATATGCATATACTTATTACATATGGATAGAAAACACCCTAAATTTTCTAAAACTGTTTGAATGGTGTCTGTGAGTATAACAGAACTCAAATGGCAGGTCAAAACCTGAGAGATTCCTTTACAGGAAGTGGCCTGTCTGACCATTTGTTGAACTTGTTTTCCATCTCTATCATTTACTAAGGATCTCTGCTCTAACGTGACACTTCCCACGTCTTCCATAGGCTCTCAGAGCCCGGGAAAAAACAGAATGTCGTCATTCCAGCCCCAGGCTGAAACACATTATCGCCTTTCTCAAGTGGCCCATCAAGAGACACTAGCTTATGCGCGTGACCCCGACCGCCCCCGCCTTTGGGATTTTTTCCTCTGTTTGCCGAAAAGGAGATTCCCTGTCGGAATATTATCGCTTTTCTACGAGAAAAATGACGTAAAAATTGATTTTAAACAGCGGTTGACATGCTTCGACGTACGGCAATGGAATACTTTGAATTTTATTGTCAGGAATTGCGCCAAGCGCGCGACACTTCTTTACTATTTCGGATAGTGTCTGGAACGCACGAACAAAACGCCGCTATTCGGATATAACGATGGATTATTTTGGACCAAACCAACATTTGTTATTGAAGTAGCTGTCCTGGGTGTGTATTCTGACGAAGACAACAAAAGGTAATGACATTTTTATAATAGTAAATATGATTATGGTGAGTGCTAAACTTGCCGGGTGTCTAAATAGCGAGCCCGTGATGCCTGGGCTATGTACTTAGAATATTGCAAAATGTGCTTTCACCAAAAAGTTATTTTAAAATCGGACATATCGAGTGCATAGAGGAGGTCTGTATCTATAATTCTTAAAATAATTGTTATGCTTTTTGTGAACGTTTATCGTGAGTAATTTAGTAAAATGTTAGCGAATTCCCCGGAAGTTTGCGGGGGGGAATACTAGTTCTGAACGTCACATGCTAATGTAAAAAGCTGGTTTTTGATATAAATATGAACTTGATTGAACAAAACATGCATGTATTGTATAACATAATGTCCTAGGGTTGTCATCTGATGAAGATCATCAAAAGGTGAGTGCTGCATTTAGCTGTCGTCTGGGTTTTGGTGACATTATATGCTGGCTTGAAAAATGGGTGTCTGATTATTTCTGGCTTGGTACTCTGCTGACATAATCTAATGTTTTGCTTTCGTTGTAAAGCCTTTTTGAAATCGGACAGTGTGGTTAGATTAACGAGAGTCTTATCTTTAAATGGCTGTAAAATAGTCATATGTTTGAGAAATTGAAGTAATAGGATTTTTAAGGTTTTGAAAATCGCGCCACAGGCTGGCAGTGGCTGTTACGTAGGTGGGACGAATTCGTCCCGCCGGTCCCATAGAGGTTAATCAGGATGATAGAAACACTGTTGACACTTTTCAGCAAGTTGTAATATAGAAATAAACAGTTTTTCACAAACAAGGTCTAAATAATGTTTGATGCACTCTGTAAGTACCATTTTTGCTGTACTGTTTAAACTCGATGAATGGAACATTGTTGACACTTTTCAGCAAGTTGCAATCATGTAATACAGAAATAAACCGTTTTTCACAAACAAGGTCAAAATCATGTAAGTACAATTTTGCTGTACTGCTTAATCAGGATGATAGAAACACTGATGACACTTTTCAGCAAGTTGTAATACAGAAATAAACAGTTTTTCAAAAACAAGGTCTCAGTCATGTTTGAGTCACTCTGTAAGTACCATTTTGCTGTACTGTTTAAGCTCGATGAAAGGAACATTGTTGACACTTTTCAGCAAGTTGCAATCATGAAATACAGAAATAAAGAGTTTCTCACAAACAAGGTCTAAATCATGTTTGATGCACTCTGTAAGTACCATTTTTGCTGAACTGTTTAATCAGGATGAAAGGAACATTGTTGACACTTTTCAGCAAGTTGCAATCATGTAATACAGAAATGAACAGTTTTTCAAAAACAAGGTCTAAGTCATGTTTGAGTCACTCTGTAAGTACCATTTTGCTGTACTGTTTAAGCTCGATGAAAGAAACATTGTTGACACTTTTCAGCAAGTTGCAATCATGAAATACAGACAGAAAAAAAATTCACAAACAAGGTCTAAATCATGTTTGATGCACTCTGTAAGTTCCATTTTTTGCTGTACTGTTTAAACTCGATGAAAGGAACATTGTTGACACTTTTCAGCAAGTTGCAATCATGAAATACAGAAAAAAAGTTTTTCACAAACAAGGTCTAAGTCATGTAAGTACAATTTTGCTGTACTGCTTAATCAGGATGATAGAAACACTGTTGACACTTTTCAGCAAGTTGTAATACAGAAATAAACAGTTTTTCACAAACAAGGTCTAAATAATGTTTGATGCACTCTATAAGAACTATTTTTGCTGTACTGTTTAAACTCGATGAAAGGAACATTGTTGACACTTTTCAGCAAGTTGCAATCATGTAATACAGAAATGAACAGTTTTTCAAAAACAAGGTCTAAGTCATGTTTGAGTCACTCTGTAAGTACCATTTTGCTGTACTGTTTAAGCTCGATGAAAGGAACATTGTTGACACTTTTCAGCAAGTTGCAATCATGAAATACAGAGAGAAAAATTTTTTCACAAACAAGGTCTAAATCATGTTTGATGCACTCTGTAAGTTCCATTTTTTGATGTACTGTTTAAACTCGATGAAAGGAACATTGTTGACACTTTTCAGCAAGTTTCAATCATGAAATACAGAAAAAAACAGTTTTTCACAAACAAGGTCTAAGTCATGTAAGTACAATTTTGCTGTACTGCTTAATCAGGATGATAGAAACACTGTTGACACTTTTCAGCAAGTTGTAATACAGAAATAAACAGTTTTTCACAAACAAGGTCTAAACCATGTTTGATGCACTCTGTAAGTACCATTTTTGCTGAACTGTTTAAACTCGATGAAAGGAACATTGTTGACACTTTTCAGCAAGTTGCAATCATGTAATACAGAAATAAACAGTTTTTCAAAAACAAGGTCTATGTCATGTTTGAGTCACTCTGTAAGTACCATTTTGCTGGACTGCTTAATCAGGAAGATGCGAACACTGTTGACACTTTTCATCAAGTTGCAATCATGTAATAACAGAAATAAACAGTTTTTGAAAAACAAGGTCTAAGTCATGTTTGAGTCACTCTGTAAGTACCATTTTGCTGTACTGTTTAAGCTCGATGAAAGGAACATTGTTGACACTTTTCAGCAAGTTGCAATCATGAAATACAGAGAGAAAAAAAAATTCACAAACAAGGTCTAAATCATGTTTGATGCACTCTGTAAGTTCCATTTTTTGCTGTACTGTTTAAACTCGATGAAAGGAAGATTGTTGTCACTTTACAGAAAGTTGCAATCATGAAATACAGAAAAAAAGTTTTTCACAAACAAGGTCTAAGTCATGTAAGTACAATTTTGCTGTACTGCTTAATCAGGATGATAGAAGCACTGTTGACACTTTTCAGCAAGTTGTAATACAGAAATAAACAGTTTTTCAAAAACAAGGTCTCAGTCATGTTTGAGTCACGTAAGTACCATTTTGCTGTACTGTTTAAGCTCGATGAAAGGAACATTGTTGACACTTTTCAGCAAGTTGCAATCATGAAATACAGAAATAAAGAGTTTCTCACAAACAAGGTCTAAATCATGTTTGATGCACTCTGTAAGTTCAATTTTTGCTGTACTGTTTAAACTCGATGAAAGGAACACTGTTGACACTTTTCAGCAAGTTGCAATCATGTAATACAGAAATGAACAGTTTTTCACAAACAAGGTCTAAATAATGTTTGATGCACTCTGTAAGTACCATTTTTGCTGAACTGTTTAATCAGGATGAAAGGAACATTGTTGACACTTTTCAGCAAGTTGCAATCATGTAATACAGAAATGAACAGTTTTTCAAAAACAAGGTCTAAGTCATGTTTGAGTCACTCTGTAAGTACCATTTTGCTGTACTGTTTAAGCTCGATGAAAGGAACATTGTTGACACTTTTCAGCAAGTTGCAATCATGAAATACAGAGAGAAAAAAAATTCACAACCAAGGTCTAAATCATGTTTGATGCACTCTGTAAGTTCCATTTTTTGCTGTACTGTTTAAACTCGATGAAAGGAACATTGTTGACACTTTTCAGCAAGTTGCAATCATGAAATACAGAAAAAAAGTTTTTCACAAACAAGGTCTAAGTCATGTAAGTACAATTTTGCTGTACTGCTTAATCAGGATGATAGAAACACTGTTGACACTTTTCAGCAAGTTGTAATACAGAAATAAACAGTTTTTCACAAACAAGGTCTAAATAATGTTTGATGCACTCTGTAAGAACTATTTTTGCTGTACTGTTTAAACTCGATGAAAGGAACATTGTTGACACTTTTCAGCAAGTTGCAATCATGTAATACAGAAATGAACAGTTTTTCAAAAACAAGGTCTAAGTCATGTTTGAGTCACTCTGTAAGTACCATTTTGCTGTACTGTTTAAACTCGATGAAAGGAACATTGTTGACACTTTTCAGCAAGTTGCAATCATGTAATACAGAAATAAACCGATTTTCACAAACAAGGTCTAAATCATGTATGGACAATTTTGCTGTGCTGCTTATCCTGTTAGGGCTAGGGGGCAGCATTGACACGGCTGGATAAAAAACATACCCGATTTAATCTGGTTACCACTCCTACTCAGTAACTAGAATATGCATATACTTATTACATATGGATAGAAAACACCCTAAATTTTCTAAAACTGTTTGAATGGTGTCTGTGAGTATAACAGAACTCAAATGGCAGGTCAAAACCTGAGAGATTCCTTTACAGGAAGTGGCCTGTCTGACCATTTGTTGAACTTGTTTTCCATCTCTATCATTTACTAAGGATCTCTGCTCTAACGTGACACTTCCCACGTCTTCCATAGGCTCTCAGAGCCCGGGAAAAAACAGAATGTCGTCATTCCAGCCCCAGGCTGAAACACATTATCGCCTTTCTCAAGTGGCCCATCAAGAGACACTAGCTTATGCGCGTGACCCCGACCGCCCCCGCCTTTGGGATTTTTTCCTCTGTTTGCCGAAAAGGAGATTCCCTGTCGGAATATTATCGCTTTTCTACGAGAAAAATGACGTAAAAATTGATTTTAAACAGCGGTTGACATGCTTCGACGTACGGCAATGGAATACTTTGAATTTTATTGTCAGGAATTGCGCCAAGCGCGCGACACTTCTTTACTATTTCGGATAGTGTCTGGAACGCACGAACAAAACGCCGCTATTCGGATATAACGATGGATTATTTTGGACCAAACCAACATTTGTTATTGAAGTAGCTGTCCTGGGTGTGTATTCTGACGAAGACAACAAAAGGTAATGACATTTTTATAATAGTAAATATGATTATGGTGAGTGCTAAACTTGCCGGGTGTCTAAATAGCGAGCCCGTGATGCCTGGGCTATGTACTTAGAATATTGCAAAATGTGCTTTCACCAAAAAGTTATTTTAAAATCGGACATATCGAGTGCATAGAGGAGGTCTGTATCTATAATTCTTAAAATAATTGTTATGCTTTTTGTGAACGTTTATCGTGAGTAATTTAGTAAAATGTTAGCGAATTCCCCGGAAGTTTGCGGGGGGGAATACTAGTTCTGAACGTCACATGCTAATGTAAAAAGCTGGTTTTTGATATAAATATGAACTTGATTGAACAAAACATGCATGTATTGTATAACATAATGTCCTAGGGTTGTCATCTGATGAAGATCATCAAAGGTGAGTGCTGCATTTAGCTGTCTTCTGGGTTTTGGTGACATTATATGCTGGCTTGAAAAATGGGTGTCTGATTATTTCTGGCTTGGTACTCTGCTGACATAATCTAATGTTTTGCTTTCGTTGTAAAGCCTTTTTGAAATCGGACAGTGTGGTTAGATTAACGAGAGTCTTATCTTTAAATGGCTGTAAAATAGTCATATGTTTGAGAAATTGAAGTAATAGGATTTTTAAGGTTTTGAAAATCGCGCCACAGGCTGGCAGTGGCTGTTACGTAGGTGGGACGAATTCGTCCCGCCGGTCCCATAGAGGTTAATCAGGATGATAGAAACACTGTTGACACTTTTCAGTAAGTTGTAATATAGAAATAAACAGTTTTTCACAAACAAGGTCTAAATAATGTTTGATGCACTCTGTAAGTACCATTTTTGCTGTACTGTTTAAACTCGATGAAAGGAACATTGTTGACACTTTTCAGCAAGTTGCAATCATGAAATACAGAAATAAAGAGTTTCTCACAAACAAGGTCTAAATCAGGTAAGTACAATTTTGCTGTACTGCTTAATCAGGATGATAGAAACACTGTTGACACTTTTCAGCAAGTTGTAATACAGAAATAAACAATTTTTCACAAACAAGGTCTAAATCATGTTTGATGCACTCTGTAAGTTCAATTTTTGCTGTACTGTTTAAACTCGATGAATGGAACATTGTTGACACTTTTCAGCAAGTTGCAATCATGTAATACAGAAATAAACCGTTTTTCACAAACAAGGTCAAAATCATGTAAGTACAATTTTGCTGTACTGCTTAATCAGGATGATAGAAACACTGTTGACACTTTTCAGCAAGTTGTAATACAGAAATAAACAGTTTTTCAAAAACAAGGTCTCAGTCATGTTTGAGTCACTCTGTAAGTACCATTTTGCTGTACTGTTTAAGCTCGATGAAAGGAACATTGTTGACACTTTTCAGCAAGTTGCAATCATGAAATACAGAAAAAAAATTTTTTTCACAAACAAGGTCTAAATCATGTTTGACGCACTCTGTAAGTACCATTTTTGCTGTACTGTTTAAACTCGATGAAAGGAACATTGTTGACACTTTTCAGCAAGTTGCAATCATGTAATACAGAAATAAACAGTTTTTCACAAACAAGGTCAAAATCATGGAAGTACAATTTTGCTGTACTGCTTAATCAGAATGATAGAAACACTGTTGACACTTTTCAGCAAGTTGTAATACAGAAATAAACAGTTTTTCAAAAACAAGGTCTCAGTCATGTTTGAGTCACTCTGTAAGTACCATTTTGCTGTACTGTTTAAGCTCGATGAAAGGAACATTGTTGACACTTTTCAGCAAGTTGCAATCATGAAATACAGAAATAAAGAGTTTCTCACAAACAAGGTCTAAATCATGTTTGATGCACTCTGTAAGTACCATTTTTGCTGAACTGTTTAATCAGGATGAAAGGAACATTGTTGACACTTTTCAGCAAGTTGCAATCATGTAATACAGAAATGAACAGTTTTTCAAAAACAAGGTCTAAGTCATGTTTGAGTCACTCTGTAAGTACCATTTTGCTGTACTGTTTAAGCTCGATGAAAGAAACATTGTTGACACTTTTCAGCAAGTTGCAATCATGAAATACAGAGAGAAAAAAAATTCACAAACAAGGTCTAAATCATGTTTGATGCACTCTGTAAGTTCCATTTTTTGCTGTACTGTTTAAACTCGATGAAAGGAACATTGTTGACACTTTTCAGCAAGTTGCAATCATGAAATACAGAAAAAAAGTTTTTCACAAACAAGGTCTAAGTCATGTAAGTACAATTTTGCTGTACTGCTTAATCAGGATGATAGAAACACTGTTGACACTTTTCAGCAAGTTGTAATACAGAAATAAACAGTTTTTCACAAACAAGGTCTAAATAATGTTTGATGCACTCTGTAAGAACTATTTTTGCTGTACTGTTTAAACTCGATGAAAGGAACATTGTTGACACTTTTCAGCAAGTTGCAATCATGTAATACAGAAATGAACAGTTTTTCAAAAACAAGGTCTAAGTCATGTTTGAGTCACTCTGTAAGTACCATTTTGCTGTACTGTTTAAGCTCGATGAAAGGAACATTGTTGACACTTTTCAGCAAGTTGCAATCATGAAATACAGAGAGAAAAAAAATTTCACAAACAAGGTCTAAATCATGTTTGATGCACTCTGTAAGTTCCATTTTTTGATGTACTGTTTAAACTCGATGAAAGGAACATTGTTGACACTTTTCAGCAAGTTTCAATCATGAAATACAGAAAAAAACAGTTTTTCACAAACAAGGTCTAAGTCATGTAAGTACAATTTTGCTGTACTGCTTAATCAGGATGATAGAAACACTGTTGACACTTTTCAGCAAGTTGTAATACAGAAATAAACAGTTTTTCACAAACAAGGTCTAAACCATGTTTGATGCACTCTGTAAGTACCATTTTTGCTGAACTGTTTAAACTCGATGAAAGGAACATTGTTGACACTTTTCAGCAAGTTGCAATCATGTAATACAGAAATAAACAGTTTTTCAAAAACAAGGTCTATGTCATGTTTGAGTCACTCTGTAAGTACCATTTTGCTGGACTGCTTAATCAGGAAGATGCGAACACTGTTGACACTTTTCATCAAGTTGCAATCATGTAATAACAGAAATAAACAGTTTTTGAAAAACAAGGTCTAAGTCATGTTTGAGTCACTCTGTAAGTACCATTTTGCTGTACTGTTTAAGCTCGATGAAAGGAACATTGTTGACACTTTTCAGCAAGTTGCAATCATGAAATACAGAGAGAAAAAAAAATTCACAAACAAGGTCTAAATCATGTTTGATGCACTCTGTAAGTTCCATTTTTTGCTGTACTGTTTAAACTCGATGAAAGGAAGATTGTTGTCACTTTACAGAAAGTTGCAATCATGAAATACAGAAAAAAAGTTTTTCACAAACAAGGTCTAAGTCATGTAAGTACAATTTTGCTGTACTGCTTAATCAGGATGATAGAAACACTGTTGACACTTTTCAGCAAGTTGTAATACAGAAATAAACAGTTTTTCAAAAACAAGGTCTCAGTCATGTTTGAGTCACGTAAGTACCATTTTGCTGTACTGTTTAAGCTCGATGAAAGGAACATTGTTGACACTTTTCAGCAAGTTGCAATCATGAAATACAGAAATAAAGAGTTTCTCACAAACAAGGTCTAAATCATGTTTGATGCACTCTGTAAGTACCATTTTTGCTGAACTGTTTAATCAGGATGAAAGGAACATTGTTGACACTTTTCAGCAAGTTGCAATCATGTAATACAGAAATGAACAGTTTTTCAAAAACAAGGTCTAAGTCATGTTTGAGTCACTCTGTAAGTACCATTTTGCTGTACTGTTTAAGCTCGATGAAAGAAACATTGTTGACACTTTTCAGCAAGTTGCAATCATTAAATACAGAGAGAAAAAAAATTCACAACCAAGGTCTAAATCATGTTTGATGGACTCTGTAAGTTCCATTTTTTGCTGTACTGTTTAAACTCGATGAAAGGAACATTGTTGACACTTTTCAGCAAGTTGCAATCATGAAATACAGAAAAAAAGTTTTTCACAAACAAGGTCTAAGTCATGTAAGTACAATTTTGCTGTACTGCTTAATCAGGATGATAGAAACACTGTTGACACTTTTCAGCAAGTTGTAATACAGAAATAAACAGTTTTTCAAAAACAAGGTCTCAGTCATGTTTGAGTCACTCTGTAAGTACCATTTTGCTGTACTGTTTAAGCTCGATGAAAGGAACATTGTTGACACTTTTCTGCAAGTTGCAATCATGAAATACAGAAATAAAGAGTTTCTCACAAACAAGGTCTAAATCATGTTTGATGCACTCTGTAAGTTCAATTTTTGTTGTACTGTTTAAACTCGATGAAAGGAACATTGTTGACACTTTTCAGCAAGTTGCAATCATGTAATACAGAAATGAACAGTTTTTCAAAAACAAGGTCTAAGTCATGTTTGAGTCACTCTGTAAGTACCATTTTGCTGGACTGCTTAATCAGGATGATGCGAACACTGTTGACACTTTTCATCAAGTTGCAATCATGTAATAACAGAAATAAACAGTTTTTGAAAAACAAGGTCTAAGTCATGTTTGAGTCACTCTGTAAGTACCATTTTGCTGTACTGTTTAAGCTCGATGAAAGGAACATTGTTGACACTTTTCAGCAAGTTGCAATCATGAAATATAGAAATAAAGTTTTTCACAAACAAGGTGTAAATTACATTTACATTACATTACATTTAAGTCATTTAGCAGACGCTCTTATCCAGAGCGACTTACAAAATGGTGCATTCACCTTATGATATCCAGTGGAACAACCACTTTACAATAGTGTATCTAAATCTTTTAAGGGGGGGGGGGGGGGGGGTTAGAAGGATTACTTTATCCTATCCTAGGTATTCCTTAACCTCTATGGGCTAGGTGGGACGCTAGCGTGCCACCCGTTGTGCACTCCATCAACAGCAGGTGCATTTCAAGAGCGGCAAATTTGAATCGAAATAAATGTCAAAATTCAAATTTTTCAAACATACAACTATTTTACACCCTTTGAAAGATAAACATCTCCTTAATCTAACCACGTTTTACGATTTCAAAAAGGTTTTACGGCGAAAGCATAAATTTAGAGTATGTTAGGACAGTACATTTACAATAGTTGTGTGTAATGTTTTGTCAAGTCAAAGACAGGGTCACCAAAACCATAAAACCAGCTAAAATGATGCACTAACCTTTTACAATCTCCATCAGATGACACTCCTAGGACATTATGTTAGACAATGCATGCATTTTTAGTTCTATCAAGTTCATATTTATATCCAAAAACAGCGTTTTACTATGGCATTGATGTTGAGGAAATCGTTTCCCTCCAATAACCGGCAGTCAAGTCAGCGTCACAAATTAAATAATTAAAATTAGAAAACATTGGTAAAATATTATATTGTCATTTAAAGAATTATAGATTTACATCTCTTGAACGCAATCAACTTGCCAGATTTAAAAATAACCTTACTGGGAAATCACACTTTGCAATAATCTGAGCACTGCGCCCAGAAAAATACGCGTTGCGATACAGACTAGACGTCATGTTGGGGAGATCTAAAATCGAAAATACTATGTAAATAATCCATTACCTTTGATTCTCTTCATCAGATGTCACTTCCAGGTATCACAGGTCCATAACGAATGTAGTTTTGTTCAAAAAAGCTCATCATTTATGTCCAAAAATCTCCGTCTTGTTAGCACATGATCTAAGCCAGCCGGACTTCTCGTCATGAACGAGGGGAAAAAATATATTTACGTTCGTTCAAACATGTCAAACGTTGTATAGCATAAATCATTAGGGCCTTTTTTAACCAGAACATGAATAATATTCAAGGTGGACGAATGCATACTCTTTTATAACGTATTGGAACGAGGGTACCCAACATGAACTCGCGCACCAGGTGTCTAATGGGACATCATCGTTCCATGGCTCTTGTTCGGTCAGATCTCCCTCCAGAAGACTCAAAACACTTTGTAAAGGCTGGTGACATCTAGTGGAAGCAATAGGAAGTGCCAAAATATTCCTCAGCCCCTGTGTTTTTCAATGGGATAGGTTTAAAGTCAATGCAACACATCAGGTATCCACTTCCTGTCAGAAAATGTCTCAGGGTTTTGCCTGCCAAATGAGTTCTGTTATACTCACAGACACCATTCAAACAGTTTTAGAAACTTTAGAGTGTTTTCTATCCATATATAATAAGTATATGCATATTCTAGTAACTGGGTAGGATTAGTAACCAGATTAAATCGGGTACATTTTTTTTATCCAGACGTGCAAATGCTGTCCCCTAGCCCTAACAGGTTAAACAGTACAGCAAAAATAGTACTTACAGAGTGCATCAAACATTATTTAGACCTTGTTTGTGAAAAACTGTTCATTTCTGTATTACATGATTGCAACTTGCTGAAAAGTGTCAACAGTGTTCCTTTCTTGGATTAAGCAGTACAGCAAAAATGGTACCTACAGAGTGCATCAAACATGATTTACACCTTGTTTGTGAAAAACTTTATTTCTATATTTCATGATTGCAACTTGCTGAAAAGTGTCAACAATGTTCCTTTCATCGAGCTTAAACAGTACAGCAAAATGGTACTTACAGAGTGACTCAAACATGGCTTAGACCTTGTTTTTGAAAAACTGTTTATTTCTGTGTTACATGATTGCAACTTGCTGAAAAGTGTCAACAGTGTTCCTTTCTTGGATTAAGCAGTACAGCAAAAATGGTACCTACAGAGTGCATCAAACATGATTTACACCTTGTTTGTGAAAAACTTTATTTCTATATTTCATGATTGCAACTTGCTGAAAAGTGTCAACAATGTTCCTTTCATCGAGCTTAAACAGTACAGCAAAATGGTACTTACAGAGTGACTCAAACATGGCTTAGACCTTGTTTTTGAAAAACTGTTTATTTCTGTGTTACATGATTGCAACTTGCTGAAAAGTGTCAACAGTGTTCCTTTCTTGGATTAAGCAGTACAGCAAAAATGGTACCTACAGAGTGCATCAAACATGATTTACACCTTGTTTGTGAAAAACTTTATTTCTATATTTCATGATTGCAACTTGCTGAAAAGTGTCAACAATGTTCCTTTCATCGAGCTTAAACAGTACAGCAAAATGGTACTTACAGAGTGACTCAAACATGACTTAGACCTTGTTTTTGAAAAACTGTTTATTTCTGTATTACATGATTGCAACTTGCTGAAAAGTGTCAACAGTGTTCCTTTCATCGAGTTTAAACAGTACAGCAAAAATGGTACCTACAGAGTGCATCAAACATGATTTATTGATAAGTTAACTTGATAAGTTCCTTTCCTGAGGATGGCTCACCTCTCACAGTTCTGGGTGACTTTAACCTCCCCACGTCTACCTTTGACTCATTCCTCTCTGCCTCCTTCTTTCCACTCCTCTCCTCTTTTGACCTCACCCTCTCACCTTCCCCCCCTACTCACAAGGCAGGCAATACGCTTGACCTCATCTTTACTAGATGCTGTTCTTCCACTAATCTCATTGCAACTCCCCTCCAAATCTCCGACCACTACCTTGTATCCTTTTCCCTCTTGCTCTCATCCAACACTTCTCACTCTGCCCCTACTCGGATGGTATTGCGCCGTCCCAACCTTCGCTTTCTCTCTCCCGCTACTCTCTCCTCTTCCATCCTATCATCTCTTCCCTCTGCTCAAACCTTCTCCAACCTATCTCCTGATTCTGCCTCCTCAACCCTCCTCTCCTCCCTTTCTGCATCCTTTGATTTTCTCTGTCCCCTATCCTCCAGGCCGGCTCGGTCCTCCCCTCCTGCTCCGTGGCTCGACGACTCACTACGAGCTCACAGAATAAGGCTCCGGGCAGCCGAGCGGAAATGGAGGAAAACTCGCCTCCCTGCGGACCTGGCATACTTTCACTCACTCATCTCTACATTCTCCTCTTCTGTCTCTGCTGCTAAAGCCACTTTCTACCACTCTAAATTCCAAGCATCTGCCTCTAACCCTAGGAAGCTCTTTGCTACCTTCTCCTCCCTCCTGAATCCTCCTCCCCCTCCCCCCCCTCCTTCCTCTCTGCGGATGACTTCGTCAACCATTTTGAAAAGAAGGTTGACGATATCCGATCCTCGTTTGCTAAGTCAAACGACACCGCTGGTCCTGCTCACACTGCCCTACCCTGTGCTTTGACCTCTTTCTCCCCTCTCTCTCCAGATGAAATCTCGCGTCTTGTGACGGCCGGCCGCCCAACAACCTGCCCACTTGACCCTATCCCCTCCTCTCTTCTCCAGACCATTTCCGGAGACCTTCTCCCCTTCCTCACCTCGCTCATCAACTCATCCTTGACCGCTGGCTACGTCCCTTCCGTCTTCAAGAGAGCGAGAGTTGCACCCCTTCTGAAAAAACCTACACTCGATCCCTCCGATGTCAACAACTACAGACCAGTATCCCTTCTTTCTTTTCTCTCCAAAACTCTTGAACGTGCCGTCCTTGGCCAGCTCTCCTGCTATCTCTCTCAGAATGACCTTCTTGATCCTAATCAGTCAGGTTTCAAGACTGGGCATTCAACTGAGACTGCTCTTCTCTGTGTCACGGAGGCTCTCCGCACTGCTAAAGCTAACTCTCTCTCCTCTGCTCTCATCCTTCTAGACCTATCTGCTGCCTTTGATACTGTGAACCATCAGATCCTCCTCTCCACCCTCTCCGAGTTGGGCATCTCCGGCGCGGCCCACGCTTGGATTGCGTCCTACCTGACAGGTCGCTCCTACCAGGTGGCGTGGCGAGAATCTGTCTCCGCACCATGCGCTCTCACCACTGGTGTCCCCCAGGGCTCTGTTCTAGGCCCTCTCCTATTCTCGCTATACACCAAGTCACTTGGCTCTGTCATATCCTCACATGGTCTCTCCTATCATTGCTATGCAGACGACACACAATTAATCTTCTCCTTTCCCCCTTCTGATAACCAGGCGGCGAATCGCATCTCTGCATGTCTGTCAGACATATCAGTGTGGATGACGGATCACCAGCTCAAGCTGAACCTCGGCAAGACGGAGCTGCTCTTCCTCCCGGGGAAGGACTGCCCGTTCCATGATCTCGCCATCACGGTTGACAACTTCCTTGTGTCCTCCTCCCAGAGTGCTAAGAACCTTGGCGTGATCCTGGACAACACCCTGTCGTTCTCCACTAACATCAAGGCGGTGACCCGATCCTGTAGGTTCATGCTCTACAACATTCGCAGAATACGACCCTGCCTCACACAGGAAGCGGCGCAGGTCCTAATCCAGGCACTTGTCTCATCTCCCATCTGGATTACTGCAACTCGCTGTTGGCTGGGATCCCTGCCTGTGCCATTAAATCCCTACAACTCATCCAGAACGCCGCAGCCCGTCTGGTGTTCAAACCTTCCCAAGTTCTCTCACGTCACCCCGCTCCTCCGCTCTCTCCACTGGCTTCCAGTTGAAGCTCGCATCCGCTACAAGACCATGGTGATTGCCTACGGAGCTGTGAAGGGAACGGCACCTCCATACCTTCAGGCTCTGATCAGGCCCTACACCCAAACAAGGGCACTGCGTTCATCCACCACTGGCCTGCTGGCCCCCTTACCTCTGAGGAAGCACAGTTCCCGCTCAGCCCAGTCAAAACTGTTCGCTGCTCTGGCACCCCAATGGTGGAACAAGCTCCCTCACGACGCCAGGACAGCGGAGTCAATCACCACCATCCGGAGACACCTGAAACCCCACCTCTTTAACCTGTTAGGGCTAGGGGGCAGCATTTGCACGTCTGGATAAAAAAAATGTACCCGATTTAATCTGGTTACTAATCCTACCCAGTAACTAGAATATGCATATACTTATTATATATGGATAGAAAACACTCTAAAGTTTCTAAAACTGTTTGAATGGTGTCTGTGAGTATAACAGAACTCATTTGGCAGGCAAAACCCTGAGACATTTTCTGACAGGAAGTGGATACCTGATGTGTTGTATTGACTTTAAACCTATCCCATTGAAAAACACAGGGGCTGAGGAATATTTTGGCACTTCCTATTGCTTCCACTAGATGTCACCAGCCTTTACAAAGTGTTTTGAGTCTTCTGGAGGGAGATCTGACCGAACAAGAGCCATGGAACGATGATGTCCCATTAGACACCTGGCGCGCGAGTTCATGTTGGGTACCCTCGTTCCAATACGTTATAAAAGAGTATGCATTCGTCCACCTTGAATATTATTCATGTTCTGGTTAAAAAAGGCCCTAATGATTTATGCTATACAACGTTTGACATGTTTGAACGAACGGAAATATATTTTTTCCCCTCGTTCATGACGAGAAGTCCGGCTGGCTTAGATCATGTGCGAACAAGACGGAGATTTTTGGACATAAATGATGAGCTTTTTTTAACAAAACTACATTCGTTATGGACCTGTGATACCTGGAAGTGACATCTGATGAAGAGAATCAAAGGTAATGGATTATTTACATAGTATTTTCGATTTTAGATCTCCCCAACATGACGTCTAGTCTGTATCGCAACGCGTATTTTTCTGGGCGCAGTGCTCAGATTATTGCAAAGTGTGATTTCCCAGTAAGGTTATTTTTAAATCTGGCAAGTTGATTGCGTTCAAGAGATGTAAATCTATAATTCTTTAAATGACAATATAATATTTTACCAATGTTTTCTAATTTTAATTATTTAATTTGTGACGCTGACTTGACTGCCGGTTATTGGAGGGAAACGATTTCGTCAACATCAATGCCATAGTAAAACACTGTTTTTGGATATAAATATGAACTTGATAGAACTAAAAATGCATGCATTGTCTAACATAATGTCCTAGGAGTGTCATCTGATGGAGATTGTAAAAGGTTAGTGCATCATTTTAGCTGGTTTTATGGTTTTGGTGACCCTGTCTTTGACTTGACAAAACATTACACACAACTCTTGTAAATGTACTGTCCTAACATACTCTAAATTTATGCTTTCGCCGTAAAACCTTTTTGAAATCGTAAAACGTGGTTAGATTAAGGAGATGTTTATCTTTCAAATGGTGTAAAATAGTTGTATTTTTGAAAAATTTGAATTTTGACATTTATTTGGATTCAAATTTGCCGCTCTTGAAATGCACCTGCTGTTGATGGAGTGCACCACGGGTGGCACGCTAGCGTCCCACCTAGCCCATAGAGGTTAAACTCGATGAAAGGAACATTGTTGACACTTTTCAGAAAGTTGCAATCATGTAATACAGAAATAAACAGTTTTTCACAAACAAGGTCTAAATCATGTTTGATGCACTCTGATTGTCCATTTCTGCTGTACTGTTTAATCAGGATGATAGGAACACTGTTGACACTTTTCAGCAAGTTGCAATCATGTAATACAGAAATAAACTGTTTTTCACAAACAAGGTCTAAATAATGTTTGATGCACTCTGTAAGTACTATTTTTGCTGTACTGTATAAACTCGATGAAAGGAACATTGTTGACACTTTTCAGCAAGTTGCAATCATGTAATACAGAAATAAACAGTTTTTCAAAAACAAGGTCTAAGTCATGTTTGAGTCACTGAAAGTACCAACCATTTTGCTGTACTGTTTCAGCTCGATGAAAGGAACATTGTTGACACTTTTCAGCAAATTGCAATCATTGTAATACAGAAATAAACAGTTTTTCAAAAACAAGGTTTACGTCATGTTTGAGTCACTCTGTAAGTACCATTTTGCTGGACTGCTTAATCAGGATGATGCGAACACTGTTGACACTTTTCAGCAAGTTGCAATCATGTAATAACAGAAATAAACAGTTTTTGAAAAACAAGGTCTAAGTCATGTTTGAGTCACTCTGTAAGTACCATTTTGCTGTACTGTTTAAGCTCGATGAAAGGAACATTGTTGACACTTTTCAGCAAGTTGCATTCATGAAATACAGAAAAAAACAGTTTTTCACAAACAAGGTCTAAATCATGTTTGATGCACTCTGATAGTCCATTTCTGCTGTACTGTTTAATCAGGATGATAGGAACACTGTTGACACTTTTCAGCAAGTTGCAATCATGTAATACAGAAATAAACAGTTTTTCAAAAACAAGGTCTAAGTCATGTTTGAGTCACTCTGTAAGTACCATTTTGCTGTACTGCTTAATCAGGATGATGCGAACACTGTTGACACTTTTCAGCAAGTTGCAATCATGTAATAACAGAAATAAACAGTTTTTCAAAAACAAGGTCTAAGTCATGTTTGAGTCACTCTGTAAGTACCATTTTGCTGTACTGTTTAAGCTCGATGAAAGGAACATTGTTGACACTTTTCAGCAAGTTGCAATCATGTAATATAGAAATAAAGTTTTTCACAAACAAAATGTAAATCATGTTTGATGCACTCTGTAAGTTCCATTTTTGCTGTACTGTTTAAACTCGATCAAAGGAACATTGTTGACACTTTTCAGCAAGTTGCAATCATGTAATATAGAAATAAAGTTTTTCACAAACAAGGTGTAAATCATGTTTGATGCACTCTGTAGGTACCATTTTTGCTGTACTGCTTAATCCAAGAAAGGAACACTGTTGACACTTTTCAGCAAGTTGCAATCATGTAATACAGAAATGAACAGTTTTTCACAAACAAGGTCTAAATAATGTTTGATGCACTCTATAAGTACAATTTTTGCTGAACTGTTTAAACTCGATGAAAGGAACATTGTTGACACTTTTCAGCAAGTTGCATTCATGTAATACAGAAATAAACAGTTTTTCAAAAACAAGGTCTAAGTCATGTTTGAGTCACTCGGTAAGTACCATTTTGCTGTACTGTTTAAGCTCGATGAAAGGAACATTGTTGACACTTTTCAGCAAGTTGCAATCATGAAATACAGAAGAAAACAAAAATTCACATACAAGGTCTAAATCATGTTTGATGCACTCTGTAAGTTCCATTTTTGCTGTACTGTTTAAACTCGATGAAAGGAACATTGTTGACACTTTTCAGCAAGTTGCAATCATGTAATACAGAAATAAACAGTTTTTCAAAAACAAGGTCTAAGTCATGTTTGAGTCACTCTGTAAGTACCATTTTGCTGTACTGCTTTAATCAGGATGATAGAAACACTGTTGACACTTTTCAGCAAGTTGTAATACAGAAATAAACAGTTTTTCAAAAACAAGGTCTAAGTCATGTTTGAGTAACTCGGTAAGTACCGTTTTGCTGTACTGTTTAAGCTCGATGAAAGGAACATTGTTGACACTTTTCAGCAAGTTGCAATCATGAAATACAGAAGAAAACAAAAATTCACATACAAGGTCTAAATCATGTTTGATGCACTCTGTAAGTTCCATTTTTGCTGTACTGTTTAACCTGTTGGGTCTAGGGGGCAGCATTTGCACGTCTGGATAAAAAAAATGTACCCGATTTAATCTGGTTACTAATCCTACCCAGTAACTAGAATATGCATATACTTATTATATATGGATAGAAAACACTCTAAAGTTTCCAAAACTGTTTGAATGGTGTCTGTGAGTATAACAGAACTCATTTGGCAGGCAAAACCCTGAGACATTTTCTGACAGGAAGTGGATACCTGATGTGTTGTATTGACTTTAAACCTATCCCATTGAAAAACACAGGGGTTTAGGAATATTTTGGCACTTCCTATTGCTTCCACTAGATGTCACCAGCCTTTACAAAGTGTTTTGAGTCTTCTGGAGGGAGATCTGACCGAACAAGAGCCATGGAACGGTGATGTCCCATTAGACACCTGGTTGCGCTAGTTCATGTTGGGTACCCTCGTTCCAATACGTTATAAAAGAGTATGCATTCGTCCACCTTGAATATTATTCATGTTCTGGTTAAAAAAGGCCCTAATGATTTATGCTATACAACGTTTGACATGTTTGAACGAACGGAAATATATTTTTTCCCCTCGTTCATGACGAGAAGTCCGGCTGGCTTACATCATGTGCTAACGAGACGGAGATTTTTGGACATAAATGATGAGCTTTTTTGAACAAAACTACATTCGTTATGGACCTGTGATACCTGGAAGTGACATCTGATGAAGAGAATCAAAGGTAATGGATTATTTACATAGTATTTTCGATTTTAGATCTCCCCAACATGACGTCTAGTCTGTATCGCAACGCGTATTTTTCTGGGCACAGTGCTCAGATTATTGCAAAGTGTGATTTCCCAGTAAGGTTATTTTTAAATCTGGCAAGTTGATTGCGTTCAAGAGATGTAAATCTATAATTCTTTAAATGACAATATAATATTTTACCAATGTTTTCTAATTTTAATTATTTAATTTCTGACGCTGACTTGACTGCCGGTTATTGGAGGGAAACGATTTCCTCAACATCAATGCCATAGTAAAACGCTGTTTTTGTATATAAATATGAACTTGATAGAACTAAAAATGCATGCATTGTCTAACATAATGTCCTAGGAGTGTCATCTGATGGAGATTGTAAAAGGTTAGTGCATCATTTTAGCTGGTTTTATGGTTTTGGTGACCCTGTCTTTGACTTGACAAAACATTACACACAACTCTTGTAAATGTACTGTCCTAACATACTCTAAATTTATGCTTTCGCCGTAAAACCTTTTTGAAATCGTAAAACGTGGTTAGATTAAGGAGATGTTTATCTTTCAAATGGTGTAACATAGTTGTATTTTTGAAAAATTTGAATTTTGACATTTATTTGGATTCAAATTTGCCGCTCTTGAAATGCACCTGCTGTTGATGGAGTGCACCACGGGTGGCACGCTAGCGTCCCACCTAGCCCCAAGAGGTTAAACTCGATCAAAGGAACATTGTTGACACTTTTCAGCAAGTTGCAATCATGTAATACAGAAATAAACAGTTTTTCAAAAACAAGGTCTAAGTCATGTTTGAGTCACTCTGTAAGTACCATTTTGCTGTACTGCTTAATCAGGATGATGCGAACACTGTTGACACTTTTCAGCAAGTTGCAATCATGTAATAACAGAAATAAACAGTTTTTCAAAAACAAGGTCTAAGTCATGTTTGAGTCACTCTGTAAGTACCATTTTGCTGTACTGTTTAAGCTCGATGAAAGGAACATTGTTGACACTTTTCAGCAAGTTGCAATCATGTAATATAGAAATAAAGTTTTTCACAAACAAAATGTAAATCATGTTTGATGCACTCTGTAAGTTCCATTTTTGCTGTACTGTTTAAACTCGATCAAAGGAACATTGTTGACACTTTTCAGCAAGTTGCAATCATGTAATATAGAAATAAAGTTTTTCACAAACAAGGTGTAAATCATGTTTGATGCACTCTGTAGGTACCATTTTTGCTGTACTGCTTAATCCAAGAAAGGAACACTGTTGACACTTTTCAGCAAGTTGCAATCATGTAATACAGAAATGAACAGTTTTTCACAAACAAGGTCTAAATAATGTTTGATGCACTCTATAAGTACAATTTTTGCTGAACTGTTTAAACTCGATGAAAGGAACATTGTTGACACTTTTCAGCAAGTTGCAATCATGAAATACAGAAGAAAACAAAAATTCACATACAAGGTCTAAATCATGTTTGATGCACTCTGTAAGTTCCATTTTTGCTGTACTGTTTAAACTCGATCAAAGGAACATTGTTGACACTTTTCAGCAAGTTGCAATCATGTAATACAGAAATAAACAGTTTTTCAAAAACAAGGTCTAAGTCATGTTTGAGTCACTCTGTAAGTACCATTTTTGCTGTACTGCTTTAAACTCAGGATCGATAGCGAACACTGTTGACACTTTTCAGCAAGTTGCAATCATGTAATATAGAAATAAAGTTTTTCACAAACAAGGTGTAAATCATGTTTGATGCACTCTGTAGGTACCATTTTTGCTGTACTGCTTAATCCAAGAAAGGAACACTGTTGACACTTTTCAGCAAGTTGCAATCATGTAATACAGAAATGAACAGTTTTTCACAAACAAGGTCTAAATAATGTTTGATGCACTCTATAAGTACAATTTTTGCTGAACTGTTTAAACTCGATGAAAGGAACATTGTTGACACTTTTCAGCAAGTTGCAATCATGAAATACAGAAGAAAACAAAAATTCACATACAAGGTCTAAATCATGTTTGATGCACTCTGTAAGTTCCATTTTTGCTGTACTGTTTAAACTCGATCAAAGGAACATTGTTGACACTTTTCAGCAAGTTGCAATCATGTAATACAGAAATAAACAGTTTTTCAAAAACAAGGTCTAAGTCATGTTTGAGTCACTCGGTAAGTACCATTTTGCTGTACTGTTTAAGCTCGATGAAAGGAACATTGTTGACACTTTTCAGCAAGTTGCAATCATGAAATACAGAAGAAAACAAAAATTCACATACAAGGTCTAAATCATGTTTGATGCACTCTGTAAGTTCCATTTTTGCTGTACTGTTTAAACTCGATCAAAGGAACATTGTTGACACTTTTCAGCAAGTTGCAATCATGTAATACAGAAATAAACAGTTTTTCAAAAACAAGGTCTAAGTCATGTTTGAGTCACTCTGTAAGTACCATTTTGCTGTACTGCTTAAGCTCAGGATGAATGCGAACACTGTTGACACTTTTCAGCAAGTTGCAATCATGTAATAACAGAAATAAACAGTTTTTCACAAACAAGGTCTAAATCATGTTTGAGTGCACTCTGTAAGTTCCATTTTTGCTGTACTGTTTAAACTCGATGAAAGGAACATTGTTGACACTTTTCAGCAAGTTGCAATCATGTAATATAGAAATAAAGTTTTTCACAAACAAGGTGTAAATCATGTTTGATGCACTCTGTAGGTACCATTTTTGCTGTACTGCTTAATCCAAGAAAGGAACACTGTTGACACTTTTCAGCAAGTTGCAATCATGTAATACAGAAATGAACAGTTTTTCACAAACAAGGTCTAAATAATGTTTGATGCACTCTATAAGTACAATTTTTGCTGAACTGTTTAAACTCGATGAAAGGAACATTGTTGACACTTTTCAGCAAGTTGCAATCATGAAATACAGAAGAAAACAAAAATTCACATACAAGGTCTAAATCATGTTTGATGCACTCTGTAAGTTCCATTTTTGCTGTACTGTTTAAACTCGATCAAAGGAACATTGTTGACACTTTTCAGCAAGTTGCAATCATGTAATACAGAAATAAACAGTTTTTCAAAAACAAGGTCTAAGTCATGTTTGAGTCACTCTGTAAGTACCATTTTGCTGTACTGCTTAATCAGGATGATGCGAACACTGTTGACACTTTTCAGCAAGTTGCAATCATGTAATAACAGAAATAAACAGTTTTTCAAAAACAAGGTCTAAGTCATGTTTGAGTCACTCTGTAAGTACCATTTTGCTGTACTGTTTAAGCTCGATGAAAGGAACATTGTTGACACTTTTCAGCAAGTTGCAATCATGTAATATAGAAATAAAGTTTTTCACAAACAAAATGTAAATCATGTTTGATGCACTCTGTAAGTTCCATTTTTGCTGTACTGTTTAAACTCGATCAAAGGAACATTGTTGACACTTTTCAGCAAGTTGCAATCATGTAATATAGAAATAAAGTTTTTCACAAACAAGGTGTAAATCATGTTTGATGCACTCTGTAGGTACCATTTTTGCTGTACTGCTTAATCCAAGAAAGGAACACTGTTGACACTTTTCAGCAAGTTGCAATCATGTAATACAGAAATGAACAGTTTTTCACAAACAAGGTCTAAATAATGTTTGATGCACTCTATAAGTACAATTTTTGCTGAACTGTTTAAACTCGATGAAAGGAACATTGTTGACACTTTTCAGCAAGTTGCAATCATGAAATACAGAAGAAAACAAAAATTCACATACAAGGTCTAAATCATGTTTGATGCACTCTGTAAGTTCCATTTTTGCTGTACTGTTTAAACTCGATCAAAGGAACATTGTTGACACTTTTCAGCAAGTTGCAATCATGTAATACAGAAATAAACAGTTTTTCAAAAACAAGGTCTAAGTCATGTTTGAGTCACTCTGTAAGTACCATTTTGCTGTACTGCTTAATCAGGATGATGCGAACACTGTTGACACTTTTCAGCAAGTTGCAATCATGTAATAACAGAAATAAACAGTTTTTCAAAAACAAGGTCTAAGTCATGTTTGAGTCACTCTGTAAGTACCATTTTGCTGTACTGTTTAAGCTCGATGAAAGGAACATTGTTGACACTTTTCAGCAAGTTGCAATCATGTAATATAGAAATAAAGTTTTTCACAAACAAAATGTAAATCATGTTTGATGCACTCTGTAAGTTCCATTTTTGCTGTACTGTTTAAACTCGATCAAAGGAACATTGTTGACACTTTTCAGCAAGTTGCAATCATGTAATATAGAAATAAAGTTTTTCACAAACAAGGTGTAAATCATGTTTGATGCACTCTGTAGGTACCATTTTTGCTGTACTGCTTAATCCAAGAAAGGAACACTGTTGACACTTTTCAGCAAGTTGCAATCATGTAATACAGAAATGAACAGTTTTTCACAAACAAGGTCTAAATAATGTTTGATGCACTCTATAAGTACAATTTTTGCTGAACTGTTTAACCTGTTGGGTCTAGGGGGCAGCATTTGCACGTCTGGATAAAAAAAATGTACCCGATTTAATCTGGTTACTAATCCTACCCAGTAACTAGAATATGCATATACTTATTATATATGGATAGAAAACACTCTAAAGTTTCCAAAACTGTTTGAATGGTGTCTGTGAGTATAACAGAACTCATTTGGCAGGCAAAACCCTGAGACATTTTCTGACAGGAAGTGGATACCTGATGTGTTGTATTGAGTTTAAACCTATCCCATTGAAAAACACAGGGGTTTAGGAATATTTTGGCACTTCCTATTGCTTCCACTAGATGTCACCAGCCTTTACAAAGTGTTTTGAGTCTTCTGGAGGGAGATCTGACCGAACAAGAGCCATGGAACGGTGATGTCCCATTAGACACCTGGCGCGCTACTTCATGTTGGGTACCCTCGTTCCAATACGTTATAAAAGGCTATGCATTCGTCCACCTTGAATATTATTCATGTTCTGGTTAAAAAAGGCCCTAATGATTTATGCTATACAACGTTTGACATGTTTGAACGAACGGAAATATATTTTTTCCCCTCGTTCATGACGAGAAGTCCGGCTGGCTTACATCATGTGCTAACGAGACGGAGATTTTTGGACATAAATGATGAGCTTTTTTGAACAAAACTACATTCGTTATGGACCTGTGATACCTGGAAGTGACATCTGATGAAGAGAATCAAAGGTAATGGATTATTTACATAGTATTTTCGATTTTAGATCTCCCCAACATGACGTCTAGTCTGTATCGCAACGCGTATTTTTCTGGGCACAGTGCTCAGATTATTGCAAAGTGTGATTTCCCAGTAAGGTTATTTTTAAATCTGGCAAGTTGATTGCGTTCAAAAGATGTAAATCTATAATTCTTTAAATGACAATATAATATTTTACCAATGTTTTCTAATTTTAATTATTTAATTTGTGACGCTGACTTGACTGCCGGTTATTGGAGGGAAACGATTTCCTCAACATCAATGCCATAGTAAAACGCTGTTTTTGTATATAAATATGAACTTGATAGAACTAAAAATGCATGCATTGTCTAACATAATGTCCTAGGAGTGTCATCTGATGGAGATTGTAAAAGGTTAGTGTATCATTTTAGCTGGTTTTATGGTTTTGGTGACCCTGTCTTTGACTTGACAAAACATTACACACAACTCTTGTAAATGTACTGTCCTAACATACTCTAAATTTATGCTTTCGCCGTAAAACCTTTTTGAAATCGTAAAACGTGGTTAGATTAAGGAGATGTTTATCTTTCAAATGGTGTAACATAGTTGTATTTTTGAAAAATTTGAATTTTGACATTTATTTGGATTCAAATTTGCCGCTCTTGAAATGCACCTGCTGTTGATGGAGTGCACCACGGGTGGCACGCTAGCGTCCCACCTAGCCCCAAGAGGTTAAACTCGATGAAAGGAACATTGTTGACACTTTTCAGCAAGTTGCAATCATGAAATACAGAAGAAAACAAAAATTCACATACAAGGTCTAAATCAT
Organism: Salmo salar; assembly: GCF_965601325.2. Classification (NCBI taxonomy): domain Eukaryota; kingdom Metazoa; phylum Chordata; class Actinopteri; order Salmoniformes; family Salmonidae; genus Salmo; species Salmo salar. The sequence continues at coordinate 35,884,639 of NC_138297.1, read as the reverse complement.
GTTTGATGCACTCTGTAAGTTCCATTTTTGCTGTACTGTTTAAACTCGATGAAAGGAACATTGTTGACACTTTTCAGCAAGTTGCAATCATGTAATACAGAAATAAACAGTTTTTCAAAAACAAGGTCTAAGTCATGTTTGAGTCACTCGGTAAGTACCATTTTGCTGTACTGTTTAAGCTCGATGAAAGGAACATTGTTGACACTTTTCAGCAAGATGCAATCATGAAATACAGAAGAAAACAAAAATTCACATACAAGGTCTAAATCATGTTTGATGCACTCTGTAAGTTCCATTTTTGCTGTACTGTTTAAACTCGATGAAAGGAACATTGTTGACACTTTTCAGCAAGTTGCAATCATGTAATACAGAAATAAACAGTTTTTCAAAAACAAGGTCTAAGTCATGTTTGAGTCACTCTGTAAGTACCATTTTGCTGTACTGCTTAATCAGGATGATGCGAACACTGTTGACACTTTTCAGCAAGTTGCAATCATGTAATAACAGAAATAAACAGTTTTTCAAAAACAAGGTCTAAGTCATGTTTGAGTCACTCTGTAAGTACCATTTTGCTGTACTGTTTAAGCTCGATGAAAGGAACATTGTTGACACTTTTCAGCAAGTTGCAATCATGTAATATAGAAATAAAGTTTTTCACAAACAAGGTGTAAATCATGTTTGATGCACTCTGTAAGTTCCATTTTTGCTGTACTGTTTAAACTCGATCAAAGGAACATTGTTGACACTTTTCAGCAAGTTGCAATCATGTAATATAGAAATAAAGTTTTTCACAAACAAGGTGTAAATCATGTTTGATGCACTCTGTAGGTACCATTTTTGCTGTACTGCTTAATCCAAGAAAGGAACACTGTTGACACTTTTCAGCAAGTTGCAATCATGTAATACAGAAATGAACAGTTTTTCACAAACAAGGTCTAAATAATGTTTGATGCACTCTATAAGTACAATTTTTGCTGAACTGTTTAAACTCGATGAAAGGAACATTGTTGACACTTTTCAGCAAGTTGCAATCATGAAATACAGAAGAAAACAAAAATTCACATACAAGGTCTAAATCATGTTTGATGCACTCTGTAAGTTCCATTTTTGCTGTACTGTTTAAACTCGATCAAAGGAACATTGTTGACACTTTTCAGCAAGTTGCAATCATGTAATACAGAAATAAACAGTTTTTCAAAAACAAGGTCTAAGTCATGTTTGAGTCACTCTGTAAGTACCATTTTGCTGTACTGCTTAATCAGGATGATGCGAACACTGTTGACACTTTTCAGCAAGTTGCAATCATGTAATAACAGAAATAAACAGTTTTTCAAAAACAAGGTCTAAGTCATGTTTGAGTCACTCTGTAAGTACCATTTTGCTGTACTGTTTAAGCTCGATGAAAGGAACATTGTTGACACTTTTCAGCAAGTTGCAATCATGTAATATAGAAATAAAGTTTTTCACAAACAAAATGTAAATCATGTTTGATGCACTCTGTAAGTTCCATTTTTGCTGTACTGTTTAAACTCGATCAAAGGAACATTGTTGACACTTTTCAGCAAGTTGCAATCATGTAATATAGAAATAAAGTTTTTCACAAACAAGGTGTAAATCATGTTTGATGCACTCTGTAGGTACCATTTTTGCTGTACTGCTTAATCCAAGAAAGGAACACTGTTGACACTTTTCAGCAAGTTGCAATCATGTAATACAGAAATGAACAGTTTTTCACAAACAAGGTCTAAATAATGTTTGATGCACTCTATAAGTACAATTTTTGCTGAACTGTTTAAACTCGATGAAAGGAACATTGTTGACACTTTTCAGCAAGTTGCAATCATGAAATACAGAAGAAAACAAAAATTCACATACAAGGTCTAAATCATGTTTGATGCACTCTGTAAGTTCCATTTTTGCTGTACTGTTTAAACTCGATCAAAGGAACATTGTTGACACTTTTCAGCAAGTTGCAATCATGTAATACAGAAATAAACAGTTTTTCAAAAACAAGGTCTAAGTCATGTTTGAGTCACTCGGTAAGTACCATTTTGCTGTACTGTTTAAGCTCGATGAAAGGAACATTGTTGACACTTTTCAGCAAGATGCAATCATGAAATACAGAAGAAAACAAAAATTCACATACAAGGTCTAAATCATGTTTGATGCACTCTGTAAGTTCCATTTTTGCTGTACTGTTTAAACTCGATCAAAGGAACATTGTTGACACTTTTCAGCAAGTTGCAATCATGTAATACAGAAATAAACAGTTTTTCAAAAACAAGGTCTAAGTCATGTTTGAGTCACTCTGTAAGTACCATTTTGCTGTACTGCTTAATCAGGATGATGCGAACACTGTTGACACTTTTCAGCAAGTTGCAATCATGTAATAACAGAAATAAACAGTTTTTCAAAAACAAGGTCTAAGTCATGTTTGAGTCACTCTGTAAGTACCATTTTGCTGTACTGTTTAAGCTCGATGAAAGGAACATTGTTGACACTTTTCAGCAAGTTGCAATCATGTAATATAGAAATAAAGTTTTTCACAAACAAGGTGTAAATCATGTTTGATGCACTCTGTAAGTTCCATTTTTACTGTACTGTTTAAACTCGATCAAAGGAACATTGTTGACACTTTTCAGCAAGTTGCAATCATGTAATATAGAAATAAAGTTTTTCACAAACAAGGTGTAAATCATGTTTGATGCACTCTGTAGGTACCGTTTTTGCTGTACTGCTTAATCCAAGAAAGGAACACTGTTGACACTTTTCAGCAAGTTGCAATCATGTAATACAGAAATGAACAGTTTTTCACAAACAAGGTCTAAGTCATGTTTGAGTCACTCTGTAAGTACCATTTTGCTGTACTGCTTAATCAGGATGATGCGAACACTGTTGACACTTTTCAGCAAGTTGCAATCATGTAATAACAGAAATAAACAGTTTTTCAAAAACAAGGTCTAAGTCATGTTTGAGTCACTCTGTAAGTACCATTTTGCTGTACTGTTTAAGCTCGATGACAGGAACATTGTTGACACTTTTCAGCAAGTTGCAATCATGTAATACAGAAGAAAACAGATTTTCACATACAAGGTCTAAATCATGTTTGATGCACTCTGTAAGTTCCATTTTTGCTGTACTGTTTAAACTCGATCAAAGGAACATTGTTGACACTTTTCAGCAAGTTGCAATCATGTAATACAGAAATAAACAGTTTTTCAAAAACAAGGTCTAAGTCATGTTTGAGTCACTCTGTAAGTACCATTTTGCTGTACTGCTTAATCAGGATGATGCGAACACTGTTGACACTTTTCAGCAAGTTGCAATCATGTAATAACAGAAATAAACAGTTTTTCAAAAACAAGGTCTAAGTCATGTTTGAGTCACTCTGTAAGTACCATTTTGCTGTACTGTTTAAGCTCGATGAAAGGAACATTGTTGACACTTTTCAGCAAGTTGCAATCATGTAATATAGAAATAAAGTTTTTCACAAACAAGGTGTAAATCATGTTTGATGCACTCTGTAGGTACCATTTTTGCTGTACTGCTTAATCCAAGAAAGGAACACTGTTGACACTTTTCAGCAAGTTGCAATCATGTAATACAGAAATGAACAGTTTTTCACAAACAAGGTCTAAGTCATGTTTGAGTCACTCTAGTAAGTACCATTTTGCTGTACTGTTTAAGCTCGATGAAAGGAACATTGTTGACACTTTTCAGCAAGTTGCAATCATGAAATACAGAAAAAACTTTTTTTCACATACAAGGTCTAAATCATGTAAGTACAATTTTGCTGTACTGCTTAACTCAGGATGATAGGAACACTGTTGACACTTTTCAGCAAGTTGCTCAGATACAGAAATAAACCGTTTTTCAAAAACAAGGTCTAAGTCATGTTTGAGTCACTCGGTAAGTACCATTTTGCTGTACTGTTTAAGCTCGAAGAAAGGAACATTGTTGACACTTTTCAGCAAGTTGCAATCATGAAATACAGAAAAAAACAGTTTTTCAAAAACAAGGTCTAAGTCATGTTTGAGTCACTCTGTAAGTACCATTTTGCTGTACTGTTTAAGCTCGATGAAAGGAACATTGTTGGCACTTTTCAGCAAGTTGCAATCATGAAATACAGAAATAAACCGTTTTTCACAAACAAGGGCTAAATCATGTTTGATGCACTCTGTAAGTTCCATTTTTGCTGTACTGCTTAATCAGGATGATGCGAACACTGTTGACACTTTTCAGCAAGTTGTAATACAGAAATATACAGTTTTTCACAAACAAGGTCTAAATAATGCTTGATGCACTCTGTAAGTACTATTTTTTCTGTACTGTTTAAACTCGATGAAAGGAACATTGTTGACACTTTTCAGCAAGTTGCAATCATGTAATACAGAAATAAACAGTTTTTCAAAAACAAGGTCTAAGTCATGTTTGAGTCACTCTGTAAGTACCATTTTGCTGTACTGCTTAATCAGGATGATGCGAACACTGTTGACACTTTTCAGCAAGTTGCAATCATGTAATAACAGAAATAAACAGTTTTTCAAAAACAAGGTCTAAGTCATGTTTGAGTCACTCTGTAAGTACCATTTTGCTGTACTGTTTAAGCTCGATGAAAGGAACATTGTTGACACTTTTCAGCAAGTTGCAATCATGAAATATAGAAATAAAGTTTTTCACAAACAAGGTGTAAATCATGTTTGATGCTCTCTGTAGGTACCATTTTTGCTGTACTGCTTAATCCAAGAAAGGAACACTGTTGACACTTTTCAGCAAGTTGCAATCATGTAATACAGAAATGAACAGTTTTTCACAAACAAGGTCTAAATAATGTTTGATGCACTCTATAAGTACAATTTTTGCTGAACTGTTTAACCTGTTAGGGCTAGGGGGCAGCATTTGCACGTCTGGATGAAAAAATGTACCCGATTTAATTTGGTTACTAATCCCACCCAGTAACTAGAATATGCATATACTTATTATATATGGATAGAAAACACTCTAAAGTTTCTAAAACTGTTTGAATGGTGTCTGTGAGTATAACAGAACTCATTTGGCAGGCAAAACCCTGAGACATTTTCTGACAGGAAGTGGATACCTGATGTGTTGTATTACCTTTAAACCTATCCCATTGAAAAACACAGGGGCTGAGGAATATTTTGGCACTTCCTATTGCTTCCACTAGATGTCACCAGCCTTTACAAAGTGTTTTGAGTCTTCTGGAGGGAGATCTGACCGAACAAGAGCCATGGAACGATGATGGCCCATTAGACACCTGGCGCACGAGTTCATCTTGGGTACCCTCGTTCCAATACGTTATAAAAGAGTATGCATTCGTCCACCTTGAATATTATTCATGTTCTGGTTAAAAAAGGCCCTAATGATTTATGCTATACAACGTTTGACATGTTTGAACGAACGTAAGTATATTTTTTCCCCTCGTTCATGACGAGAAGTCCGGCTGGCTTAGATCATGTGCTAACAAGACGGAGATTTTTGGACATAAATGATGAGCTTTTTTTAACAAAACTACATTCGTTATGGACCTGTGATACCTGGAAGTGACATCTGATGAAGAGAATCAAAGGTAATGGATTATTTACATAGTATTTTCGATTTTAGATCTCCCCAACATGACGTCTAGTCTGTATCGCAACGCGTATTTTTCTGGGCGCAGTGCTCGCTCTGATTATTGCAAAGTGTGATTTCCCAGTAAGGTTATTTTTAAATCTGGCAAGTTGATTGCGTTCAAGAGATGTAAATCTATAATTCTTTAAATGACAATATAATATTTTACCAATGTTTTCTAATTTTAATTATTTAATTTGTGACGCTGACTTGACTGCCGGTTATTGGAGGGAAACGATTTCCTCAACATCAATGCCATAGTAAAACGCTGTTTTTGTATATAAATATGAACTTGATAGAACTAAAAATGCATGCATTGTCTAACATAATGTCCTAGGAGTGTCATCTGATGGAGATTGTAAAAGGTTAGTGCATCATTTTAGCTGGTTTTATGGTTTTGGTGACCCTGTCTTTGAATTGACAAAACATTACACACAACTCTTGTAAATGTACTGTCCTAACATACTCTAAATTTATGCTTTCGCCGTAAAACCTTTTTGAAATCGTAAAAAGTGGTTAGATTAAGGAGATGTTTATCTTTCAAAGGGTGTAAAATAGTTGTATGTTTGAAAAATGTGAATTTTGACATTTATTTGGATTCAAATTTGCCGCTCTTGAAATGCACCTGCTGTTGATGGAGTGCACCACGGGTGGCACGCTAGCGTCCCACCTAGCCCATAGAGGTTAAACTCGATGAAAGGAACATTGTTGACACTTTTCAGCAAGTTGCAATCATGTAATACAGAAATAAACCGTTTTTCAAAAACAAGGTCTAAGTCATGTTTGAGTCACTCTGTAAGTACCATTGTGCTGTACTGTTTAAGCTCAATGAAAGGAACATTGTTGACACTTTTCAGCAAGTTGCAATCATGAAATACAGAAAAAACTTTTTTTTCACATACAAGGTCTAAATCATGTAAGTACAATTTTGCTGTACTGCTTAATCATTAATCATCTTAATTCTTTTGGAAGAAGCTAGCTGGCTAACGAAGAACAACAAAGTATATCTAGTTAACAGAAGAAAAGAAAGAGAAAATCAGGACAGAAGAAAAAGGATATCAAAGTGAAACAGTTCTCTAAAGACACAGGAGACAATAATACAAGAAACAACACTTCTGTAGCTTGTCAACTATGTGTCTGTCTATCCCTGTTCTCTCCTCTCTGCACAGGCCATACAAACGCTTCACACCGCGTGGCCGCTGCCACTCTAACCTGGTGGTCCCAGCGCACACGACCCACGTGGAGTTCCAGGTCTCCGGCAGCCTCTGGAACTGCCGGTCTGCAGCCAACAAGGCTGAGTTCATCTCAGCCTATGCTACCCTCCAGTCCCTAGACTTCCTGGCGCTGACGGAAACATGGATTACCACAGATAACACTGCTACTCCTACTGCTCTCTCTTCGTCTGCCCACGTGTTCTCGCATACCCCTAGAGCATCAATCCAGCGGGGTGGTGGCACTGGAATCCTCATCTCTCCCAAGTGGACATTCTCTCTTTCTCCCCTGACCCATCTGTCTATCTCCTCATTTGAATTCCATGCTGTCAGAGTTACCAGCCCTTTCAAGCTTAACATCCTTATCATTTATCGCCCTCCAGGTTCCCTTGGAGAGTTCATCAATGAGCTTGACGCCTTGATAAGTTCCTTTCCTGAGGATGGCTCACCTCTCACAGTTCTGGGTGACTTTAACCTCCCCACGTCTACCTTTGACTCATTCCTCTCTGCCTCCTTCTTTCCACTCCCCTCCTCTTTTGACCTCACCCTCTCACCTTCCCCCCCTACTCACAAGGCAGGCAATACGCTTGACCTCATCTTTACTAGATGCTGTTCTTCCACTAATCTCATTGCAACTCCCCTCCAAATCTCCGACCACTACCTTGTATCCTTTTCCCTCTTGCTCTCATCCAACACTTCTCACTCTGCCCCTACTCGGATGGTATTGCGCCGTCCCAACCTTCGCTCTCTCTCTCCCGCTACTCTCTCCTCTTCCATCCTATCATCTCTTCCCTCTGCTCAAACCTTCTCCAACCTATCTCCTGATTCTGCCTCCTCAACCCTCCTCTCCTCCCTTTCTGCATCCTTTGATTTTCTCTGTCCCCTATCCTCCAGGCCGGCTCGGTCCTCCCCTCCTGCTCCGTGGCTCGACGACTCACTACGAGCTCACAGAACAAGGCTCCGGGCAGCCGAGCGGAAATGGAGGAAAACTCGCCTCCCTGCGGACCTGGCATCCTTTCACTCACTCCTCTCTACATTCTCCTCTTCTGTCTCTGCTGCTAAAGCCACTTTCTACCACTCTAAATTCCAAGCATCTGCCTCTAACCCTAGGAAGCTCTTTGCTACCTTCTCCTCCCTCCTGAATCCTCCTCCCCCTCCCCCCCCCCCTCCTCCCTCTCTGCGGATGACTTCGTCAACCATTTTGAAAAGAAGGTTGACGATATCCGATCCTCGTTTGCTAAGTCAAACGACACCGCTGGTCCTGCTCACACTGCCCTACCCTGTGCTTTGACCTCTTTCTCCCCTCTCTCTCCAGATGAAATCTCGCGTCTTGTGACGGCCGGCCGCCCAACAACCTGCCCACTTGACCCTATCCCCTCCTCTCTTCTCCAGACCATTTCCGGAGACCTTCTCCCCTTCCTCACCTCGCTCATCAACTCATCCTTGACCGCTGGCTACGTCCCTTCCGTCTTCAAGAGAGCGAGAGTTGCACCCCTTCTGAAAAAACCTACACTCGATCCCTCCGATGTCAACAACTACAGACCAGTATCCCTTCTTTCTTTTCTCTCCAGAACTCTTGAACGTGCCGTCCTTGGCCAGCTCTCCTGCTATCTCTCTCAGAATGACCTTCTTGATCCTAATCAGTCAGGTTTCAAGACTGGGCATTCAACTGAGACTGCTCTTCTCTGTGTCACGGAGGCTCTCCGCACTGCTAAAGCTAACTCTCTCTCCTCTGCTCTCATCCTTCTAGACCTATCTGCTGCCTTTGATACTGTGAACCATCAGATCCTCCTCTCCACCCTCTCCGAGTTGGGCATCTCCGGCGCGGCCCACGCTTGGATTGCGTCCTACCTGACAGGTCGCTCCTACCAGGTGGCGTGGCGAGAATCTGTCTCCGCACCATGCGCTCTCACCACTGGTGTCACCCAGGGCTCTGTTCTAGGCCCTCTCCTATTCTCGCTATACACCAAGTCACTTGGCTCTGTCATATCCTCACATGATCTCTCCTATCATTGCTATGCAGACGACACACAATTAATCTTCTCCTTTCCCCCTTCTGATAACCAGGCGGCGAATCGCATCTCTGCATGTCTGTCAGACATATCAGTGTGGATGACGGATCACCAGCTCAAGCTGAACCTCGGCAAGACGGAGCTGCTCTTCCTCCCGGGGAAGGACTGCCCGTTCCATGATCTCGCCATCACGGTTGACAACTCCCTTGTGTCCTCCTCCCAGAGTGCTAAGAACCTTGGCGTGATCCTGGACAACACCCTGTCGTTCTCCACTAACATCAAGGCGGTGACCCGATCCTGTAGGTTCATGCTCTACAACATTCGCAGAGTACGACCCTGCCTCACACAGGAAGCGGCGCAGGTCCTAATCCAGGCACTTGTCATCTCCCGTCTGGATTACTGCAACTCGCTGTTGGCTGGGCTCCCTGCCTGTGCCATTAAACCCCTACAACTCATCCAGAACACCGCAGCCCGTCTGGTGTTCAACCTTCCCAAGTTCTCTCACGTCACCCCGCTCCTCCGCTCTCTCCACTGGCTTCCAGTTGAAGCTCGCATCCGCTACAAGACCATGGTGATTGCCTACGGAGCTATGAAGGGAACGGCACCTCCATACCTTCAGGCTCTGATCAGGCCCTACACCCAAACAAGGGCACTGCATTCATCCACCACTGGCCTGCTGGCCCCCCTACCTCTGAGGAAGCACAGTTCCCGCTCAGCCCAGTCAAAACTGTTCGCTGCTCTGGCACCCCAATGGTGGAACAAGCTCCCTCACGACGCCAGGACAGCGGAGTCAATCACCACCTTCAGGAGACACATGAAACCCCACCTCTTTAAGGAATACCTAGGATAGGATAAAGTAATCCTTCTAACCCCCCCCCCCTTAAAAGATTTAGATGCACTATTGTAAAATGGTTGTTCCACTGGATATCATAAGGTGAATGCACCATTTTGTAAGTCGCTCTGGATAAGAGCGTCTGCTAAATGACTTAAATGTAATGTAAATGTAATCAGGATGATAGAAACACTGTTGACACTTTTCAGCAAGTTGCAATCATGAAATATAGAAATAAACAGTTTTTCACAAACAAGGTCTAAGTCATGTAAGTACAATTTTGCTGTACTGCTTAATCAGGATGATAGAAACACTGTTGACACTTTTCAACAAGTTGTAATACAGAAATAAACAGTTTTTCAAAAACAAGGTCTAAGTCATGTTTGAGTCACTCGGTAAGTACCATTTTGCTGTACTGTTTAAGCTCGATGAAAGGAACATTGTTGACAGTTTTCAGCAAGTTGCAATCATGAAATACAGAAAAAAAACAGTTTTTCAAAAACAAGGTCTAAGTCATGTTTGAGTCACTCTGTAAGTACCATTTTGCTGTACTGTTTAAGCTCGATGAAAGGAACATTGTTGACACTTTTCAGCAAGTTGCAATCATGAAATACATAAAAAACATTTTTTTCACATACAAGGTCTAAATCATGTTTGATGCACTCTGTAAGTTCCATTTTTGCTGTACTGTTTAAACTCGATGAAAGGAACATTGTTGACACTTTTCAGCAAGTTGCAATCATGAAATACAGAAATAAACAGTTTTTCACAAACAAGGTCTAAGTCATGTATGTACAATTTTGCTGTACTGCTTAATCAGGATGATAGAAACACTGTTGACACTTTTCAGCAAGTTGTAATACAGAAATAAACAGTTTTTCAAAAACAAGGTCTAAGTCATGTTTGAGTCACTCTGTAAGTACCATTTTGCTGTACTGTTTAAGCTCGATGAAAGGAACATTGTTGACACTTTTCAGCAAGTTGCAATCATGAAATACAGAAGAAAACAAAAATTCACATACAAGGTCTAAATCATGTTTGATGCACTCTGTAAGTTCCATTTTTGCTGTACTGTTTAAACTCGATCAAAGGAACATTGTTGACACTTTTCAGCAAGTTGCAATCATGTAATACAGAAATAAACAGTTTTTCAAAAACAAGGTCTAAGTCATGTTTGAGTCACTCTGTAAGTACCATTTTGCTGTACTGCTTAATCAGGATGATGCGAACACTGTTGACACTTTTCAGCAAGTTGCAATCATGTAATAACAGGAATAAACAGTTTTTCAAAAACAAGGTCTAAGTCATGTTTGAGTCACTCTGTAAGTACCATTTTGCTGTACTGTTTAAGCTCGATGAAAGGAACATTGTTGACACTTTTCAGCAAGTTGCAATCATGTAATATAGAAATAAAGTTTTTCACAAACAAGGTGTAAATCATGTTTGATGCACTCTGTAGGTACCATTTTTGCTGTACTGCTTAATCCAAGAAAGGAACACTGTTGACACTTTTCAGCAAGTTGCAATCATGTAATACAGAAATGAACAGTTTTTCACAAACAAGGTCTAAATAATGTTTGATGCACTCTATAAGTACAATTTTTGCTGAACTGTTTAAACTCGATGAAAGGAACATTGTTGACACTTTTCAGCAAGTTGCAATCATGAAATACAGAAAAAACTTTTTTTTCACATACAAGGTCTAAATCATGTAAGTACAATTTTGCTGTACTGCTTAATCAGGATGATAGAAACACTGTTGACACTTTTCAGCAAGTTGTAATACAGAAATAAACAGTTTTTCAAAAACAAGGTCTAAGTCATGTTTGAGTCACTCGGTAAGTACCATTTTGCTGTACTGTTTAAGCTCGATGAAAGGAACATTGTTGACAGTTTTCAGCAAGTTGCAATCATGAAATACAGAAAAAAAACAGTTTTTCAAAAACAAGGTCTAAGTCATGTTTGAGTCACTCTGTAAGTACCATTTTGCTGTACTGTTTAAGCTCGATGAAAGGAACATTGTTGACACTTTTCAGCAAGTTGCAATCATGAAATACATAAAAAACATTTTTTTCACATACAAGGTCTAAATCATGTTTGATGCACTCTGTAAGTTCCATTTTTGCTGTACTGTTTAAACTCGATGAAAGGAACATTGTTGACACTTTTCAGCAAGTTGCAATCATGAAATACAGAAATAAACAGTTTTTCACAAACAAGGTCTAAGTCATGTATGTACAATTTTGCTGTACTGCTTAATCAGGATGATAGAAACACTGTTTACACTTTTCAGCAAGTTGTAATACAGAAATAAACAGTTTTTCAAAAACAAGGTCTAAGTCATGTTTGAGTCACTCGGTAAGTACCATTTTGCTGTACTGTTTAAGCTCGATGAAATGAACATTGTTGACACTTTTCAGCAAGTTGCAATCATGAAATACAGAAGAAAACAAAAATTCACATACAAGGTCTAAATCATGTTTGATGCACTCTGTAAGTTCCATTTTTGCTGTACTGTTTAAACTCGATCAAAGGAACATTGTTGACACTTTTCAGCAAGTTGCAATCATGTAATACAGAAATAAACAGTTTTTCAAAAACAAGGTCTAAGTCATGTTTGAGTCACTCTGTAAGTACCATTTTGCTGTACTGCTTAATCAGGATGATGCGAACACTGTTGACACTTTTCAGCAAGTTGCAATCATGTAATAACAGGAATAAACAGTTTTTCAAAAACAAGGTCTAAGTCATGTTTGAGTCACTCTGTAAGTACCATTTTGCTGTACTGTTTAAGCTCGATGAAAGGAACATTGTTGACACTTTTCAGCAAGTTGCAATCATGTAATATAGAAATAAAGTTTTTCACAAACAAGGTGTAAATCATGTTTGATGCACTCTGTAGGTACCATTTTTGCTGTATTGCTTAATCCAAGAAAGGAACACTGTTGACACTTTTCAGCAAGTTGCAATCATGTAATACAGAAATGAACAGTTTTTCACAAACAAGGTCTAAATAATGTTTGATGCACTCTATAAGTACAATTTTTGCTGAACTGTTTAAACTCGATGAAAGGAACATTGTTGACACTTTTCAGCAAGTTGCAATCATGAAATACAGAAAAAACTTTTTTTTCACATACAAGGTCTAAATCATGTAAGTACAATTTTGCTGTACTGCTTAATCAGGATGATAGAAACACTGTTGACACTTTTCAGCAAGTTGTAATACAGAAATAAACAGTTTTTCAAAAACAAGGTCTAAGTCATGTTTGAGTCACTCGGTAAGTACCATTTTGCTGTACTGTTTAAGCTCGATGAAAGGAACATTGTTGACACTTTTCAGCAAGTTGCAATCATGAAATACAGAAAAAAAACAGTTTTTCAAAAACAAGGTCTAAGTCATGTTTGAGTCACTCTGTAAGTACAATTTTGCTGTACTGTTTAAGCTCGATGAAAGGAACATTGTTGACACTTTTCAGCAAGTTGCAATCATGAAATACAGAAATAAACCGTTTTTCACAAACAAGGGCTAAATCATGTTTGATGCACTCTGTAAGTTCCATTTTTGCTGTACTGCTTAATCAGGATGATGCGAACACTGTTGACACTTTTCAGCAAGTTGTAATACAGAAATATACAGTTTTTCACAAACAAGGTCTAAATAATGCTTGATGCACTCTGTAAGTACTATTTTTTCTGTACTGTTTAAACTCGATGAAAGGAACATTGTTGACACTTTTCAGCAAGTTGCAATCATGTAATACAGAAATAAACAGTTTTTCAAAAACAAGGTCTAAGTCATGTTTGAGTCACTCTGTAAGTACCATTTTGCTGTACTGTTTAAGCTCGATGAAAGGAACATTGTTGACACTTTTCAGCAAGTTGCAATCATGAAATACAGAAAAAACATTTTTTTCACATATAAGGTCTAAATCATGTTTGATGCACTCTGCAAGTTCCATTTTTGCTGTACTGTTTAAACTCGATGAAAGGAACATTGTTGACACTTTTCAGCAAGTTGCAATCATGAAATATAGAAATAAACAGTTTTTCACAAACAAGGTCTAAGTCATGTAAGTACAATTTTGCTGTACTGCTTAATCAGGATGATAGAAACACTGTTGACACTTTTCAGCAAGTTGTAATACAGAAATAAACAGTTTTTCAAAAACAAGGTCTAAGTCATGTTTGAGTCACTCGGTAAGTACCATTTTGCTGTACTGTTTAAGCTCGATGAAAGGAACAATGTTGACAGTTTTCAGCAAGTTGCAATCATGAAATACAGAAAAAAAACAGTTTTTCAAAAACAAGGTCTAAGTCATGTTTGAGTCACTCTGTAAGTACCATTTTGCTGTACTGTTTAAGCTCGATGAAAGGAACATTGTTGACACTTTTCAGCAAGTTGCAATCATGAAATACATAAAAAACATTTTTTTCACATACAAGGTCTAAATCATGTTTGATGCACTCTGTAAGTTCCATTTTTGCTGTACTGTTTAAACTCGATGAAAGGAACATTGTTGACACTTTTCAGCAAGTTGCAATCATGAAATACAGAAATAAACAGTTTTTCACAAACAAGGTCTAAGTCATGTATGTACAATTTTGCTGTACTGCTTAATCAGGATGATAGAAACACTGTTGACACTTTTCAGCAAGTTGTAATACAGAAATAAACAGTTTTTCAAAAACAAGGTCTAAGTCATGTTTGAGTCACTCGGTAAGTACCATTTTGCTGTACTGTTTAAGCTCGATGAAAGGAACATTGTTGACACTTTTCAGCAAGTTGCAATCATGAAATACAGAAAAAAACAGTTTTTCACAAACAAGGTCTAAATCATGTTTGATGCACTCTGATAGTCCATTTCTGCTGTACTGCTTAATCAGGATGATAGGAACACTGTTGACACTTTTCAGCAAGTTGCAATCATGTAATACAGAAATAAACAGTTTTTCAAAAACAAGGTCTAAGTCATGTTTGAGTCACTGAAAGTACCATTTTGCTTTACTGTTTAAGCTCGATGAAAGGAATATTGTTGACACTTTTCAGCAAGTTGCAATCATGTAATACGGAAATAAACAGTTTTTCAAAAACAAGGTCTAAGTCATGTTTGAGTCACTCTGTAAGTACCATTTTGCTGGACTGCTTAATCAGGATGATGCGAAGACTGTTGACACTTTTTATCAAGTTGCAATCATGTAATACAGAAATGAACAGTTTTTCACAAACAAGGTCTAAATAATGTTTGATGCACTCTGATAGTCCATTTCTGCTGTACTGTTTAATCAGGATGATAGGAACACTGTTGACACTTTTCAGCAAGTTGCAATCATGTAATACAGAAATAAGCAGTTTTTCAAAAACAAGGTCTAAGTACAATTTTTCTGTACTGCTTAATCAGGATGATAGAAACACTGTTGATACTTTTCAGCAAGTTGTAATACAGAAATAAACAGTTTTTCAAAAACAAGGTCTAAGTCATGTTTGAGTCACTCGGTAAGTACCATTTTGCTGTACTGTTTAAGCTCGATGAAAGGAACATTGTTGACACTTTTCAGCAAGTTGCAATCATGAAATACAGAAATATACAGTTTTTCACAAACAAGGTCTAAATAATGCTTGATGCACTCTGTAAGTACTATTTTTTCTGTACTGTTTAAACTCGATGAAAGGAACATTGTTGACACTTTTCAGCAAGTTGCAATCATGTAATACAGAAATAAACAGTTTTTCAAAAACAAGGTCTAAGTCATGTTTGAGTCACTCTGTAAGTACCATTTTGCTGTACTGTTTAAGCTCGATGAAAGGAACATTGTTGACACTTTTCTGCAAGTTGCAATCATGAAATACAGAAAAAACATTTTTTTCACATACAAGGTCTAAATCATGTTTGATGCACTCTGCAAGTTCCATTTTTGCTGTACTGTTTAAACTCGATGAAAGGAACATTGTTGACACTTTTCAGCAAGTTGCAATCATGAAATATAGAAATAAACAGTTTTTCACAAACAAGGTCTAAGTCATGTAAGTACAATTTTGCTGTACTGCTTAATCAGGATGATAGAAACACTGTTGACACTTTTCGGCAAGTTGTAATACAGAAATAAACAGTTTTTCAAAAACAAGGTCTAAGTCATGTTTGAGTCACTCGGTAAGTACCATTTTGCTGTACTGTTTAAGCTCGATGAAAGGAACATTGTTGACAGTTTTCAGCAAGTTGCAATCATGAAATACAGAAAAAAAACAGTTTTTCAAAAACAAGGTCTAAGTCATGTTTGAGTCACTCTGTAAGTACCATTTTGCTGTACTGTTTAAGCTCGATGAAAGGAACATTGTTGACACTTTTCAGCAAGTTGCAATCATGAAATACATAAAAAACATTTTTTTCACATACAAGGTCTAAATCATGTTTGATGCACTCTGTAAGTTCCATTTTTGCTGTACTGTTTAAACTCGATGAAAGGAACATTGTTGACACTTTTCAGCAAATTGCAATCATGAAATACAGAAAAAAACAGTTTTTCACAAACAAGGTCTAAATCATGTTTGATGCACTCTGATAGTCCATTTCTGCTGTACTGCTTAATAAGGATGATAGGAACACTGTTGACACTTTTCAGCAAGTTGCAATCATGAAATACAGAAATAAACAGTTTTTCACAAACAAGGTCTAAGTCATGTATGTACAATTTTGCTGTACTGCTTAATCAGGATGATAGAAACACTGTTGACGCTTTTCAGCAAGTTGTAATACAGAAATAAACAGTTTTTCAAAAACAAGGTCTAAGTCATGTTTGAGTCACTGAAAGTACCATTTTGCTTTACTGTTTAAGCTCGATGAAAGGAATATTGTTGACACTTTTCAGCAAGTTGCAATCATGTAATACAGAAATAAACAGTTTTTCAAAAACAAGGTCTAAGTCATGTTTGAGTCACTCTGTAAGTACCATTTTGCTGGACTGCTTAATCAGGATGATGCGAAGACTGTTGACACTTTTCATCAAGTTGCAATCATGTAATACAGAAATGAACAGTTTTTCACAAACAAGGTCTAAATAATGTTTGATGCACTCTATAAGTACAATTTTTGCTGAACTGTTTAAACTCGATGAAAGGAACATTGTTGACTCTTTTCAGCAAGTTGCAATCATGTAATACAGAAATAAACAGTTTTTCAAAAACAAGGTCTAAGTCATGTTTAAGTCACTCTGTAAGTACCATTTTGCTGTACTGTTTAAGCTCGATGAAAGGAACATTGTTGACACTTTTCAGCAAGTTGCAATCATGAAATACAGAAAAAAACAGTTTTTCACAAACAAGGTCTAAATCATGTTTGATGCACTCTGATAGTCCATTTCTGCTGTACTGTTTAATCAGGATGATAGGAACACTGTTGACACTTTTCAGCAAGTTGCAATCATGTAATACAGAAATAAGCAGTTTTTCAAAAACAAGGTCTAAGTACAATTTTTCTGTACTGCTTAATCAGGATGATAGAAACACTGTTGACACTTATCAGCAAGTTGTAATACAGAAATAAACAGTTTTTCAAAAACAAGGTCTAAGTCATGTTTGAGTCACTCGGTAAGTACCATTTTGCTGTACTTTTTAAGCTCGATGAAAGGAACATTGTTGACACTTTTCAGCAAGTTGCAATCATGAAATACAGAAAAAAAACCGTTTTTCAAAAACAAGGTCTAAGTCATGTTTGAGTCACTCTGTAAGTACCATTTTGCTGTACTGTTTAAGCTCGATGAAAGGATCATTGTTGACACTTTTCAGCAAATTGCAATCATGAAATACAGAAAAAAACAGTTTTTCACAAACAAGGTCTAAATCATGTTTGATGCACTCTGATAGTCCATTTCTGCTGTACTGCTTAATAAGGATGATAGGAACACTGTTGACACTTTTCAGCAAGTTGCAATCATGTAATACAGAAATAAACAGTTTTTCAAAAACAAGGTCTAAGTCATGTTTGAGTCACTGAAAGTACCATTTTGCTGTACTGTTTAAGCTCGATGAAAGGAATATTGTTGACACTTTTCAGCAAGTTGCAATCATGTAATACAGAAATAAACAGTTTTTCAAAAACAAGGTCTAAGTACAATTATTCTGTACTGCTTAATCAGGATGATAGGAACACTGTTGACACTTTTCAGCAAGTTGCAATCATGTAATACAGAAATAAACAGTTTTTCAAAAACAAGGTCTAAGTCATGTTTGAGTCACTCTGTAAGTACCATTTTGCTGTACTGTTTAAGCTCGATGAAAGGAACATTGTTGACACTTTTCAGCAAGTTGCAATCATGTAATACAGAAATAAACAGTTTTTCAAAAACAAGGTGTAAATCATGTTTGAGTCACTCTGTAAGTACCATTTTGCTGTACTGCTTAATCCAAAAAAGGAACACTGTTGACACTTTTCAGCAAGTTGCAATCATGTAATACAGAAATGAACAGTTTTTCACAAACAAGGTGTAAATAATGTTTGATGCACTCTATAAGTACAATTTTTGCTGAACTGTTTAAACTCGATGAAAGGAACATTGTTGACATTTTTTAGCAAGTTGCAATCATGTAATACAGAAATAAACAGTTTTTCACAAACAAGGTCTAAGTCATGTAAGTACAATTTTGCTGTACTGCTTAATCAGGATGATAGAAACACTGTTGACACTTTTCAGCAAGTTGTAATACAGAAATAAACAGTTTTTCAAAAACAAGGTCTAAGTCATGTTTGAGTCACTCGGTAAGTACCATTTTGATGTACTGTTTAAGCTCGATGAAAGGAACATTGTTGACACTTTTCAGCAAGTTGCAATCATGTAATACAGAAATAAACAGTTTTTCAAAAACAAGGTCTAAGTCCTGTTTGATTCACTCTGTAAGTACCATTTTGCTGTACTGTTTAAGCTCGATGAAAGGAACATTGTTGACACTTTTCAGCAAGTTGCAATCATGTAATAACAGAAATAAACAGTTTTTCAAAAACAAGGTCTAAGTTATGTTTGAGTCACTCTGTAAGTACCATTTTGCTGTACAGTTTAACCTGTTAGGGCTAGGGGGCAGTATTGACACGGCTGGATAAAAAAACATACCCGATTTAATCTGGTTACCACTCCTACCCAGTAACTAGAATATGCATATACTTATTACATATGGATAGAAAACACCCTAATTTTTCTAAAACTGTTTGAATGGTGTCTGTGAGTATAACAGAACTCATTTGGCAGGCAAAACCCTGAGACATTTTCTGACAGGAAGTGGATACCTGATGTGTTGTATTACCTTTAAACCTATCCCATTGAAAAACACAGGGGCTGAGGAATATTTTGGCACTTCCTATTGCTTCCACTAGATGTCACCAGCCTTTACAAAGTGTTTTGAGTCTTCTGGAGGGAGATCTGACCGAACAAGAGCCATGGAACGATGATGGCCCATTAGACACCTGGCGCGCGAGTTCATGTTGGGTACCCTCGTTCCAATACGTTATAAAAGAGTATGCATTCGTCCACCTTGAATATTATTCATGTTCTGGTTAAAAAAGGCCCTAATGATTTATGCTATACAACGTTTGACATGTTTGAACGAACGTAAATATATTTTTTCCCCTCGTTCATGACGAGAAGTCCGGCTGGCTTAGATCATGTGCTAACAAGACAGAGATTTTTGGACATAAATGATGAGCTTTTTTGAACAAAACTACATTCATTATGGACCTGTGATACCTGGAAGTGACATCTGATGAAGAGAATCAAAGGTAATGGATTATTTACATAGTATTTTCGATTTTAGATCTCCCCAACATGACGTCTAGTCTGTATCGCAACGCGTATTTTTCTGGGCGCAGTGCTCGCTCTGATTATTGCAAAGTGTGATTTCCCAGTAAGGTTATTTTTAAATCTGGCAAGTTGATTGCGTTCAAGAGATGTAAATCTATAATTCTTTAAATGACAATATAATATTTTACCAATGTTTTCTAATTTTAATTATTTAATTTGTGACGCTGACTTGACTGCCGGTTATTGGAGGGAAACGATTTCCTCAACATCAATGCCATAGTAAAACGCTGTTTTTGGATATAAATATGAACTTGATAGAACTAAAAATGCATGCATTGTCTAACATAATGTCCTAGGAGTGTCATCTGATGGAGATTGTAAAAGGTTAGTGCATCATTTTAGCTGGTTTTATGGTTTTGGTGACCCTGTCTTTGAATTGACAAAACATTACACACAACTCTTGTAAATGTACTGTCCTAACATACTCTAAATGTATGCTTTCGCCGTAAAACCTTTTTGAAATCGTAAAAAGTGGTTAGATTAAGGAGATGTTTATCTTTCAAAGGGTGTAAAATAGTTGTATATTTGAAAAATGTGAATTTTGACATTTATTTGGATTCAAATTTGCCGCTCTTGAAATGCACCTGCTGTTGATGGAGTGCACCACGGGTGGCACGCTAGCGTCCCACCTAGCCCATAGAGGTTAAGCTCGATGAAAGGAACATTGTTGACACTTTTCAGCAAGTTGCAATCATGAAATATAGAAATAAAGTTTTTCACAAACAAGGTGTAAATCATGTTTGATGCACTCTGTAGGTACCATTTTTGCTGTACTGCTTAATCCAAGAAAGGAACACTGTTGACACTTTTCAGCAAGTTGCAATCATGTAATACAGAAATGAACAGTTTTTCACAAACAAGGTCTAAATCATGTTTGATGCACTTTGTAAGTTCCATTTTTGCTGTACTGTTTAAACTCGATGAAAGGAACATTGTTGACACTTTTCAGCAAGTTGCAATCATGAAATACAGAAATAAACAGTTTTTCACAAACAAGGTCTAAGTCATGTAAGTACAATTTTGCTGTACTGCTTAATCAGGATGATAGAAACACTGTTGACACTTTTCAGCAAGTTGTAATACAGAAATAAACATTTTTTCAAAAACAAGGTCTAAGTCATGTTTGAGTCACTCGGTAAGTACCATTTTGCTGTACTGTTTAAGCTCGATGAAAAGAACATTGTTGACACTTTTCAGCAAGTTGCAATCATGAAATACAGAAAAAAAACAGTTTTTCAAAAACAAGGTCTAAGTCATGTTTGAGTCACTCTGTAAGTACCATTTTGCTGTACTGTTTAAGCTCGATGAAAGGAACATTGTTGACACTTTTCAGCAAGTTGCAATCATGAAATACAGAAAAAAACTGTTTTTCACAAACAAGGTCTAAATCATGTTTGATGCACTCTGATAGTCCATTTCTGCTGTACTGCTTAATCAGGATGATAGGAACACTGTTGACACTTTTCAGCAAGTTGCAATCATGTAATACAGAAATAAACAGTTTTTCAAAAACAAGGTCTAATTCTTGTTTGAGTCACTCTGTAAGTACCATTTTGCAGAAATGTTTAAGCTCGATGAAAGGAACATTGTTGACACTTTTCAGCACGTTGCAATCATGTAATACAGAAATAAACAGTTTTTCAAAAACAAGGTCTAAGTCATGTTTGAGTCACTCTGTAAGTACCATTTTGCTGTACTGTTTAAGCTCGATGAAAGGAACATTGTTGACACTTTTCAGCAAGTTGCAATCATGAAATACAGAAAAAACGTTTTTTTCACATACAAGGTCTAAATCATGTTTGATGCACTCTAAGTTCCATTTTTGCTGTACTGTTTAAACTCGATGAAAGGAACATTGTTGACACTTTTCAGCAAGTTGCAATCATGAAATACAGAAATAAACAGTTTTTCACAAACAAGGTCTAAGTCATGTAAGTACAATTTTGCTGTACTGCTTAATCAGGATGATAGAAACACTGTTGACACTTTTCAGCAAGTTGTAATACAGAAATAAACAGTTTTTCAAAAACAAGGTCTAAGTCATGTTTGAGTCACTCGGTAAGAACCATTTTGCTGTACTGTTTAAGCTCGATGAAAGGAACATTGTTGACACTTTTCAGCAAGTTGCAATCATGAAATACAGAAAAAAAAACAGTTTTTCAAAAACAAGGTCTAAGTCATGTTTGAGTCACTCTGTAAGTACCATTTTGCTGTACTGTTTAAGCTCGATGAAAGGAACATTGTTGACACTTTTCAGCAAGTTGCAATCATGAAATACAGAAAAAAAACAGTTTTTCAAAAACAAGGTCTAAGTCATGTTTGAGTCACTCTGTAAGTACCATTTTGCTGTACTGTTTAAGCTCGATGAAAGGAACATTGTTGTCACTTTTCAGCAAGTTGCAATCATGAAATACAGAAAAAAACAGTTTTTCACAAACAAGGTCTAAATCATGTTTGATGCACTCTGATAGTCCATTTCTGCTGTACTGTTTAATCAGGATGATAGGAACACTGTTGACACTTTTCAGCAAGTTGCAATCATATATTACAGAAATAAACCGTTTTTCAAAAACAAGGTCTAAGTACAATTTTTCTGTACTGCTTAATCAGGATGATAGAAACACTGTTGACACTTTTCAGCAAGTTGTAATACAGAAATAAACAGTTTTTCAAAAACAAGGTCTAAGTCATGTTTGAGTCACTCGGTAAGTACCATTTTGCTGTACTGTTTAAGCTCGATGAAAGGAACATTGTTGACACTTTTCAGCAAGTTGCAATCATGAAATACAGAAAAAAAACAGTTTTTCAAAAACAAGGTCTAAGTCATGTTTGAGTCACTCTGTAAGTACCATTTTGCTGTACTGTTTAAGCTCGATGAAAGGAACATTGTTGACACTTTTCAGCAAGTTGCAATCATGAAATACAGAAAAAAACAGTTTTTCACAAACAAGGTCTAAATCATGTTTGATGCACTCTGATAGTCCATTTCTGCTGTACTGCTTAATCAGGATGATAGGAACACTGTTGACACTTTTCAGCAAGTTGCAATCATGTAATACAGAAATAAACAGTTTTTCAAAAACAAGATCTAATTCATGTTTGAGTCACTCTGTAAGTACCATTTTCTGTACTGTTTAAGCTCGATGAAAGGAACATTGTTGACACTTTTCAGCAAGTTGCAATCATGAAATATAGAAATAAAGTTTTTCACAAACAAGGTGTAAATCATGTTTGATGCACTCTGTAAGTACCATTTTGCTGGACTGCTTAATCAGGATGATGCGAAGACTGTTGACACTTTTCATCAAGTTGCAATCATGTAATACAGAAATGAACAGTTTTTCACAAACAAGGTCTAAATAATGTTTGATGCACTCTGATAGTCCATTTCTGCTGTACTGTTTAATCAGGATGATAGGAACACTGTTGACACTTTTCAGCAAGTTGCAATCATGTAATACAGAAATAAGCAGTTTTTCAAAAACAAGGTCTAAGTACAATTTTTCTGTACTGCTTAATCAGGATGATAGAAACACTGTTGACACTTTTCAGCAAGTTGTAATACAGAAATAAACAGTTTTTCAAAAACAAGGTCTAAGTCATGTTTGAGTCACTCGGTAAGTACCATTTTGCTGTACTGTTTAAGCTCGATGAAAGGAACATTGTTGACACTTTTCAGCAAGTTGCAATCATGAAATACAGAAAAAACATTTTTTTCACATACAAGGTCTAAATCATGTTTGATGCACTCTGCAAGTTCCATTTTTGCTGTACTGTTTAAACTCGATGAAAGGAACATTGTTGACACTTTTCAGCAAGTTGCAATCATGAAATATAGAAATAAACAGTTTTTCACAAACAAGGTCTAAGTCATGTAAGTACAATTTTGCTGTACTGCTTAATCAGGATGATAGAAACACTGTTGACACTTTTCAGCAAGTTGTAATACAGAAATAAACAGTTTTTCAAAAACAATGTCTAAGTCATGTTTGAGTCACTCGGTAAGTACCATTTTGCTGTACTGTTTAAGCTCGATGAAAGGAACATTGTTGACAGTTTTCAGCAAGTTGCAATCATGAAATACAGAAAAAAAACAGTTTTTCAAAAACAAGGTCTAAGTCATGTTTGAGTCACTCTGTAAGTACCATTTTGCTGTACTGTTTAAGCTCGATGAAAGGAACATTGTTGACACTTTTCAGCAAGTTGCAATCATGAAATACATAAAAAACATTTTTTTCACATACAAGGTCTAAATCATGTTTGATGCACTCTGTAAGTTCCATTTTTGCTGTACTGTTTAAACTCGATGAAAGGAACATTGTTGACACTTTTCAGCAAGTTGCAATCATGAAATACAGAAATAAACAGTTTTTCACAAACAAGGTCTAAGTCATGTATGTACAATTTTGCTGTACTGCTTAATCAGGATGATAGAAACACTGTTGACACTTTTCAGCAAGTTGTAATACAGAAATAAACAGTTTTTCAAAAACAAGGTCTAAGTCATGTTTGAGTCACTCGGTAAGTACAATTTTGCTGTACTGTTTAAGCTCGATGAAAGGAACATTGTTGACACTTTTCAGCAAGTTGCAATCATGAAATACAGAAAAAAAAACAGTTTTTCAAAAACAAGGTCTAAGTCATGTTTGAGTCACTCTGTAAGTACCATTTTGCTGTACTGTTTAAGCTCGATGAAAGGATCATTGTTGACACTTTTCAGCAAATTGCAATCATGAAATACAGAAAAAAACAGTTTTTCACAAACAAGGTCTAAATCATGTTTGATGCACTCTGATAGTCCATTTCTGCTGTACTGCTTAATAAGGATGATAGGAACACTGTTGACACTTTTCAGCAAGTTGCAATCATGAAATACAGAAATAAACAGTTTTTCACAAACAAGGTCTAAGTCATGTATGTACAATTTTGCTGTACTGCTTAATCAGGATGATAGAAACACTGTTGACACTTTTCAGCAAGTTGTAATACAGAAATAAACAGTTTTTCAAAAACAAGGTCTAAGTCATGTTTGAGTCACTGAAAGTACCATTTTGCTTTACTGTTTAAGCTCGATGAAAGGAATATTCTTGACACTTTTCAGCAAGTTGCAATCATGTAATACAGAAATAAACAGTTTTTCAAAAACAAGGTCTAAGTCATGTTTGAGTCACTCTGTAAGTACCATTTTGCTGGACTGCTTAATCAGGATGATGCGAAGACTGTTGACACTTTTCATCAAGTTGCAATCATGTAATACAGAAATGAACAGTTTTTCACAAACAAGGTCTAAATAATGTTTGATGCACTCTATAAGTACAATTTTTGCTGAACTGTTTAAACTCGATGAAAGGAACATTGTTGACTCTTTTCAGCAAGTTGCAATCATGTAATACAGAAATAAACAGTTTTTCAAAAACAAGGTCTAAGTCATGTTTAAGTCACTCTGTAAGTACCATTTTGCTGTACTGTTTAAGCTCGATGAAAGGAACATTGTTGACACTTTTCAGCAAGTTGCAATCATGAAATACAGAAAAAAACAGTTTTTCACAAACAAGGTCTAAATCATGTTTGATGCACTCTGATAGTCCATTTCTGCTGTACTGTTTAATCAGGATGATAGGAACACTGTTGACACTTTTCAGCAAGTTGCAATCATGTAATACAGAAATAAGCAGTTTTTCAAAAACAAGGTCTAAGTACAATTTTTCTGTACTGCTTAATCAGGATGATAGAAACACTGTTGACACTTATCAGCAAGTTGTAATACAGAAATAAACAGTTTTTCAAAAACAAGGTCTAAGTCATGTTTGAGTCACTCGGTAAGTACCATTTTGCTGTACTTTTTAAGCTCGATGAAAGGAACATTGTTGACACTTTTCAGCAAGTTGCAATCATGAAATACAGAAAAAAACAGTTTTTCACAAACAAGGTCTAAATCATGTTTGATGCACTCTGATAGTCCATTTCTGCTGTACTGCTTAATAAGGATGATAGGAACACTGTTGACACTTTTCAGCAAGTTGCAATCATGTAATACAGAAATAAACAGTTTTTCAAAAACAAGGTCTAAGTCATGTTTGAGTCACTGAAAGTACCATTTTGCTGTACTGTTTAAGCTCGATGAAAGGAATATTGTTGACACTTTTCAGCAAGTTGCAATCATGTAATACAGAAATAAACAGTTTTTCAAAAACAAGGTCTAAGTACAATTATTCTGTACTGCTTAATCAGGATGATAGGAACACTGTTGACACTTTTCAGCAAGTTGCAATCATGTAATACAGAAATAAACAGTTTTTCAAAAACAAGGTCTAAGTCATGTTTGAGTCACTCTGTAAGTACCATTTTGCTGTACTGTTTAAGCTCGATGAAAGGAACATTGTTGACACTTTTCAGCAAGTTGCAATCATGTAATACAGAAATAAACAGTTTTTCAAAAACAAGGTGTAAATCATGTTTGAGTCACTCTGTAAGTACCATTTTGCTGTACTGCTTAATCCAAAAAAGGAACACTGTTGACACTTTTCAGCAAGTTGCAATCATGTAATACAGAAATGAACAGTTTTTCACAAACAAGGTGTAAATAATGTTTGATGCACTCTATAAGTACAATTTTTGCTGAACTGTTTAAACTCGATGAAAGGAACATTGTTGACATTTTTTAGCAAGTTGCAATCATGTAATACAGAAATAAACAGTTTTTCACAAACAAGGTCTAAGTCATGTAAGTACAATTTTGCTGTACTGCTTAATCAGGATGATAGAAACACTGTTGACACTTTTCAGCAAGTTGTAATACAGAAATAAACAGTTTTTCAAAAACAAGGTCTAAGTCATGTTTGAGTCACTCGGTAAGTACCATTTTGATGTACTGTTTAAGCTCGATGAAAGGAACATTGTTGACACTTTTCAGCAAGTTGCAATCATGTAATACAGAAATAAACAGTTTTTCAAAAACAAGGTCTAAGTCATGTTTGATTCACTCTGTAAGTACCATTTTGCTGTACTGTTTAAGCTCGATGAAAGGAACATTGTTGACACTTTTCAGCAAGTTGCAATCATGTAATAACAGAAATAAACAGTTTTTCAAAAACAAGTTCTAAGTCATGTTTGAGTCACTCTGTAAGTACCATTTTGCTGTACAGTTTAACCTGTTAGGGCTAGGGGGCAGTATTGACACGGCTGGATAAAAAAACATACCCGATTTAATCTGGTTACCACTCCTACCCAGTAACTAGAATATGCATATACTTATTACATATGGATAGAAAACACCCTAATTTTTCTAAAACTGTTTGAATGGTGTCTGTGAGTATAACAGAACTCATTTGGCAGGCAAAACCCTGAGACATTTTCTGACAGGAAGTGGATACCTGATGTGTTGTATTACCTTTAAACCTATCCCATTGAAAAACACAGGGGCTGAGGAATATTTTGGCACTTCCTATTGCTTCCACTAGATGTCACCAGCCTTTACAAAGTGTTTTGAGTCTTCTGGAGGGAGATCTGACCGAACAAGAGCCATGGAACGATGATGGCCCATTAGACACCTGGCGCGCGAGTTCATGTTGGGTACCCTCGTTCCAATACGTTATAAAAGAGTATGCATTCGTCCACCTTGAATATTATTCATGTTCTGGTTAAAAAAGGCCCTAATGATTTATGCTATACAACGTTTGACATGTTTGAACGAACGTAAATATATTTTTTCCCCTCGTTCATGACGAGAAGTCCGGCTGGCTTAGATCATGTGCTAACAAGACAGAGATTTTTGGACATAAATGATGAGCTTTTTTGAACAAAACTACATTCATTATGGACCTGTGATACCTGGAAGTGACATCTGATGAAGAGAATCAAAGGTAATGGATTATTTACATAGTATTTTCGATTTTAGATCTCCCCAACATGACGTCTAGTCTGTATCGCAACGCGTATTTTTCTGGGCGCAGTGCTCGCTCTGATTATTGCAAAGTGTGATTTCCCAGTAAGGTTATTTTTAAATCTGGCAAGTTGATTGCGTTCAAGAGATGTAAATCTATAATTCTTTAAATGACAATATAATATTTTACCAATGTTTTCTAATTTTAATTATTTAATTTGTGACGCTGACTTGACTGCCGGTTATTGGAGGGAAACGATTTCCTCAACATCAATGCCATAGTAAAACGCTGTTTTTGGATATAAATATGAACTTGATAGAACTAAAAATGCATGCATTGTCTAACATAATGTCCTAGGAGTGTCATCTGATGGAGATTGTAAAAGGTTAGTGCATCATTTTAGCTGGTTTTATGGTTTTGGTGACCCTGTCTTTGAATTGACAAAACATTACACACAACTCTTGTAAATGTACTGTCCTAACATACTCTAAATGTATGCTTTCGCCGTAAAACCTTTTTGAAATCGTAAAAAGTGGTTAGATTAAGGAGATGTTTATCTTTCAAAGGGTGTAAAATAGTTGTATATTTGAAAAATGTGAATTTTGACATTTATTTGGATTCAAATTTGCCGCTCTTGAAATGCACCTGCTGTTGATGGAGTGCACCACGGGTGGCACGCTAGCGTCCCACCTAGCCCATAGAGGTTAAGCTCGATGAAAGGAACATTGTTGACACTTTTCAGCAAGTTGCAATCATGAAATATAGAAATAAAGTTTTTCACAAACAAGGTGTAAATCATGTTTGATGCACTCTGTAGGTACCATTTTTGCTGTACTGCTTAATCCAAGAAAGGAACACTGTTGACACTTTTCAGCAAGTTGCAATCATGTAATACAGAAATGAACAGTTTTTCACAAACAAGGTCTAAATCATGTTTGATGCACTTTGTAAGTTCCATTTTTGCTGTACTGTTTAAACTCGATGAAAGGAACATTGTTGACACTTTTCAGCAAGTTGCAATCATGAAATACAGAAATAAACAGTTTTTCACAAACAAGGTCTAAGTCATGTAAGTACAATTTTGCTGTACTGCTTAATCAGGATGATAGAAACACTGTTGACACTTTTCAGCAAGTTGTAATACAGAAATAAACATTTTTTCAAAAACAAGGTCTAAGTCATGTTTGAGTCACTCGGTAAGTACCATTTTGCTGTACTGTTAAAGCTCGATGAAAAGAACATTGTTGACACTTTTCAGCAAGTTGCAATCATGAAATACAGAAAAAAAACAGTTTTTCAAAAACAAGGTCTAAGTCATGTTTGAGTCACTCGGTAAGTACCATTTTGCTGTACTGTTTAAGCTCGATGAAAGGAACATTGTTGACACTTTTCAGCAAGTTGCAATCATGAAATACAGAAAAAACTTTTTTTTCACATACAAGGTCTAAATCATGTTTGATGCACTCTAAGTTCCATTTTTGCTGTACTGTTTAAACTCGATGAAAGGAACATTGTTGACACTTTTCAGCAAGTTGCAATCATGAAATACAGAAATAAACAGTTTTTCACAAACAAGGTCTAAGTCATGTAAGTACAATTTTGCTGTACTGCTTAATCAGGATGATAGAAACACTGTTGACACTTTTCAGCAAGTTGTAATACAGAAATAAACAGTTTTTCAAAAACAAGGTCTAAGTCATGTTTGAGTCACTCGGTAAGAACCATTTTGCTGTACTGTTTAAGCTCGATGAAAGGAACATTGTTGACACTTTTCAGCAAGTTGCAATCATGAAATACAGAAAAAAAAACAGTTTTTCAAAAACAAGGTCTAAGTCATGTTTGAGTCACTCTGTAAGTACCATTTTGCTGTACTGTTTAAGCTCGATGAAAGGAACATTGTTGACACTTTTCAGCAAGTTGCAATCATGAAATACAGAAAAAAAACAGTTTTTCAAAAACAAGGTCTAAGTCATGTTTGAGTCACTCTGTAAGTACCATTTTGCTGTACTGTTTAAGCTCGATGAAAGGAACATTGTTGTCACTTTTCAGCAAGTTGCAATCATGAAATACAGAAAAAAACAGTTTTTCACAAACAAGGTCTAAATCATGTTTGATGCACTCTGATAGTCCATTTCTGCTGTACTGTTTAATCAGGATGATAGGAACACTGTTGACACTTTTCAGCAAGTTGCAATCATATATTACAGAAATAAACAGTTTTTCAAAAACAAGGTCTAAGTACAATTTTTCTGTACTGCTTAATCAGGATGATAGAAACACTGTTGACACTTTTCAGCAAGTTGTAATACAGAAATAAACAGTTTTTCAAAAACAAGGTCTAAGTCATGTTTGAGTCACTCGGTAAGTACCATTTTGCTGTACTGTTTAAGCTCGATGAAAGGAACATTGTTGACACTTTTCAGCAAGTTGCAATCATGAAATACAGAAAAAAAACAGTTTTTCAAAAACAAGGTCTAAGTCATGTTTGAGTCACTCTGTAAGTACCATTTTGCTGTACTGTTTAAGCTCGATGAAAGGAACATTGTTGACACTTTTCAGCAAGTTGCAATCATGAAATACAGAAAAAAACAGTTTTTCACAAACAAGGTCTAAATCATGTTTGATGCACTCTGATAGTCCATTTCTGCTGTACTGCTTAATCAGGATGATAGGAACACTGTTGACACTTTTCAGCAAGTTGCAATCATGTAATACAGAAATAAACAGTTTTTCAAAAACAAGATCTAATTCATGTTTGAGTCACTCTGTAAGTACCATTTTCTGTACTGTTTAAGCTCGATGAAAGGAACATTGTTGACACTTTTCAGCAAGTTGCAATCATGAAATATAGAAATAAAGTTTTTCACAAACAAGGTGTAAATCATGTTTGATGCACTCTGTAGGTACCATTTTTGCTGTACTGCTTAATCCAAGAAAGGAACACTGTTGACACTTTTAGCAAGTTGCAATCATGTAATACAGAAATGAACAGTTTTTCACAAACAAGGTCTAAATAATGTTTGATGCACTCTATAAGTACAATTTTTGCTGAACTGTTTAAACTCGATGAAAGGAACATTGTTGACACTTTTTAGCAAGTTGCAATCATGAAATACAGAAATAAAGTTTTTCACAAACAAGGTGTAAATCATGTTTGATGCACTCTGTAGGTACCATTTTTGCTGTACTGCTTAATCCAAGAATGGAACACTGTTGACACTTTTCAGCAAGTTGCAATCATGTAATACAGAAATGAACAGTTTTTCACAAACAAGGTCTAAGCCATGTAAGTACAATTTTGCTGTACTGCTTAATCAGGATGATAGAAACACTGTTGACACTTTTCAGCAAGTTGCAATCATGAAATACAGAAAAAAACAGTTTTTCACAGACAAGGTCTAAATTATGTTTGATGCACTCTGATTGTCCATTTCTGCTGTACTGCTTAATCAAGATGATAGGAACACTGTTGACACTTTTCAGCAAGTTGCAATCATGTAATACAGAAATAAACAGTTTTTCAAAAACAAGGTCTAAGTCATGTTTGAGTCACTGAAAGTACCATTTTGCTGTACTGTTTAAGCTCGATGAAAGGAATATTGTTGACACTTTTCAGCAAGTTGCAATCATGTAATACAGAAATAAACAGTTTTTCAAAAACAAGGTCTAAGTCATGTTTGAGTCACTCTGTAAGTACAATTTTGCTGGACTGCTTAACCTGTTAGGGCTAGGGGGCAGCATTGACACGGCTGGATAAAAAACATACCCGATTTAATCTGGTTACCACTCCTACTCAGTAACTAGAATATGCATATACTTATTACATATGGATAGAAAACACCCTAAATTTTCTAAAACTGTTTGAATGGTGTCTGTGAGTATAACAGAACTCATTTGGCAGGCAAAACCCTGAGACATTTTCTGACAGGAAGTGGATACCTGATGTGTTGTATTACCTTTAAACCTATCCCATTGAAAAACACAGGGGCTGAGGAATATTTTGGCACTTCCTATTGCTTCCACTAGATGTCACCAGCCTTTACAAAGTGTTTTGAGTCTTCTGGAGGGAGATCTGACCGAACAAGAGCCATGGAACGATGATGGCCCATTAGACACCTGGCGCGCGAGTTCATGTTGGGTACCCTCGTTCCAATACGTTATAAAAGAGTATGCATTCGTCCACCTTGAATATTATTCATGTTCTGGTTAAAAAAGGCCCTAATGATTTATGCTATACAACGTTTGACATGTTTGAACGAACGTAAATATATTTTTTCCCCTCGTTCATGACGAGAAGTCCGGCTGGCTTAGATCATGTGCTAACAAGACAGAGATTTTTGGACATAAATGATGAGCTTTTTTGAACAAAACTACATTCGTTATGGACCTGTGATACCTGGAAGTGACATCTGATGAAGAGAATCAAAGGTAATGGATTATTTACATAGTATTTTCGATTTTAGATCTCCCCAACATGACGTCTAGTCTGTATCGCAACGCGTATTTTTCTGGGCGCAGTGCTCGCTCTGATTATTGCAAAGTGTGATTTCCCAGTAAGGTTATTTTTAAATCTGGCAAGTTGATTGCGTTCAAGAGATGTAAATCTATAATTCTTTAAATGACAATATAATATTTTACCAATGTTTTCTAATTTTAATTATTTAATTTGTGACGCTGACTTGACTGCCGGTTATTGGAGGGAAACGATTTCCTCAACATCAATGCCATAGTAAAACGCTGTTTTTGGATATGAATATGAACTTGATAGAACTAAAAATGCATGCATTGTCTAACATAATGTCCTAGGAGTGTCATCTGATGGAGATTGTAAAAGGTTAGTGCATCATTTTAGCTGGTTTTATGGTTTTGGTGACCCTGTCTTTGAATTGACAAAACATTACACACAACTCTTGTAAATGTACTGTCCTAACATACTCTAAATGTATGCTTTCGCCGTAAAACCTTTTTGAAATCGTAAAAAGTGGTTAGATTAAGGAGATGTTTATCTTTCAAAGGGTGTAAAATAGTTGTATATTTGAAAAATGTGAATTTTGACATTTATTTGGATTCAAATTTGCCGCTCTTGAAATGCACCTGCTGTTGATGGAGTGCACCACGGGTGGCACGCTAGCGTCCCACCTAGCCCATAGAGGTTAAGCTCGATGAAAGGAACATTGTTGACACTTTTCAGCAAGTTGCAATCATGAAATATAGAAATAAAGTTTTTCACAAACAAGGTGTAAATCATGTTTGATGCACTCTGTAGGTACCATTTTTGCTGTACTGCTTAATCCAAGAAAGGAACACTGTTGACACTTTTCAGCAAGTTGCAATCATGTAATACAGAAATGAACAGTTTTTCACAAACAAGGTCTAAATCATGTTTGATGCACTTTGTAAGTTCCATTTTTGCTGTACTGTTTAAACTCGATGAAAGGAACATTGTTGACACTTTTCAGCAAGTTGCAATCATGAAATACAGAAATAAACAGTTTTTCACAAACAAGGTCTAAGTCATGTAAGTACAATTTTGCTGTACTGCTTAATCAGGATGATAGAAACACTGTTGACACTTTTCAGCAAGTTGTAATACAGAAATAAACATTTTTTCAAAAACAAGGTCTAAGTCATGTTTGAGTCACTCGGTAAGTACCATTTTGCTGTACTGTTAAAGCTCGATGAAAAGAACATTGTTGACACTTTTCAGCAAGTTGCAATCATGAAATACAGAAAAAAAACAGTTTTTCAAAAACAAGGTCTAAGTCATGTTTGAGTCACTCGGTAAGTACCATTTTGCTGTACTGTTTAAGCTCGATGAAAGGAACATTGTTGACACTTTTCAGCAAGTTGCAATCATGAAATACAGAAAAAACTTTTTTTTCACATACAAGGTCTAAATCATGTTTGATGCACTCTAAGTTCCATTTTTGCTGTACTGTTTAAACTCGATGAAAGGAACATTGTTGACACTTTTCAGCAAGTTGCAATCATGAAATACAGAAATAAACAGTTTTTCACAAACAAGGTCTAAGTCATGTAAGTACAATTTTGCTGTACTGCTTAATCAGGATGATAGAAACACTGTTGACACTTTTCAGCAAGTTGTAATACAGAAATAAACAGTTTTTCAAAAACAAGGTCTAAGTCATGTTTGAGTCACTCGGTAAGTACCATTTTGCTGTACTGTTTAAGCTCGATGAAAGGAACATTGTTGACACTTTTCAGCAAGTTGCAATCATGAAATACAGAAAAAAACAGTTTTTCACAAACAAGGTATAAATCATGTTTGATGCACTCTGATAGTCCATTTCTGCTGTACTGTTTAATCAGGATGATAGGAACACTGTTGACACTTTTCAGCAAGTTGCAATCATGTATTACAGAAATAAACAGTTTTTCAAAAACAAGGTCTAAGTACAATTTTTCTGTACTGCTTAATCAGGATGATAGAAACACTGTTGACACTTTTCAGCAAGTTGTAATACAGAAATAAACAGTTTTTCAAAAACAAGGTCTAAGTCATGTTTGAGTCACTCGGTAAGTACCATTTTGCTGTACTGTTTAAGCTCGATGAAAGGAACATTGTTGACACTTTTCAGCAAGTTGCAATCATGAAATACAGAAAAAAAACAGTTTTTCAAAAACAAGGTCTAAGTCATGTTTGAGTCACTCTGTAAGTACCATTTTGCTGTACTGTTTAAGCTCGATGAAAGGAACATTGTTGACACTTTTCAGCAAGTTGCAATCATGAAATACAGAAAAAAAAAAGTTTTTCAAAAACAAGGTCTAAGTCATGTTTGAGTCACTCTGTAAGTACCATTTTGCTGTACTGTTTAAGCTCGATGAAAGGAACATTGTTGACACTTTTCAGCAAGTTGCAATCATGAAATACAGAAAAAAACAGTTTTTCACAAACAAGGTCTAAATCATGTTTGATGCACTCTGATAGTCCATTTCTGCTGTACTGTTTAATCAGGATGATAGGAACACTGTTGACACTTTTCAGCAAGTTGCAATCATGTATTACAGAAATAAACAGTTTTTCAAAAACAAGGTCTAAGTACAATTTTTCTGTACTGCTTAATCAGGATGATAGAAACACTGTTGACACTTTTTAGCAAGTTGCAATCATGATATACAGAAAAAAACAGTTTTTCACAGACAAGGTCTAAATTATGTTTGATGCACTCTGATTGTCCATTTCTGCTGTACTGCTTAATCAAGATGATAGGAACACTGTTGACACTTTTCAGCAAGTTGCAATCATGTAATACAGAAATAAACAGTTTTTCAAAAACAAGGTCTAAGTCATGTTTGAGTCACTGAAAGTACCATTTTGCTGTACTGTTTAAGCTCGATGAAAGGAATATTGTTGACACTTTTCAGCAAGTTGCAATCATGTAATACAGAAATAAACAGTTTTTCAAAAACAAGGTCTAAGTCATGTTTGAGTCACTCTGTAAGTACAATTTTGCTGGACTGCTTAAACAGTACAGCAAAATGGTACTTACAGAGTGACTCAAACATGACTTAGACCTTGTTTTTGAAAAACTGTTCATTTCTGTATTACATGATTGCAACTTGCTGAAAAGTGTCAACAGTGTTCCTTTTTGGATTAAGCAGTACAGCAAAAATGGTACCTACAGAGTGCATCAAACATGATTTACACCTTGTTTGTGAAAAACTTTATTTCTATATTTCATGATTGCAACTTGCTGAAAAGTGTCAACAATGTTCCTTTCATCGAGCTTAAACAGTACAGCAAAATGGTACTTACATCGACTCAAACATGACTTAGACCTTGTTTTTGAAAAACTGTTTATTTCTGTATTACATGATTGCAACTTGCTGAAAAGTGTCAACAGTGTTCCTATCATCCTGATTAAGCAGTACAGAATAATTGTACTTAGACCTTGTTTTTGAAAAACTGTTTATTTCTGTATTACATGATTGCAACTTGCTGAAAAGTGTCAACAATGTTCCTTTCATCGAGTTTAAACAGTACAGCAAAAATAGTACTTACAGAGTGCATCAAACATTATTTAGACCTTGTTTGTGAAAAACTGTTTATTTCTGTATTACAACTTGCTGAAAAGTGTCAACAGTGTTTCTATCATCCTGATTAAGCAGAACAGCAAAATTGTACTTACATGACTTAGACCTTGTTTGCGAAAAACAGTTTTTTTCTGTATTTCATGATTGCAACTTGCTGAAAAGTGTCAACAATGTTCCTTTCATCGAGCTTAAACAGTACAGCAAAATGGTACTTACAGAGTGACTCAAACATGGCTTAGACCTTGTTTTTGAAAAACTGTTTATTTCTGTATTACATGATTGCAACTTGCTGAAAAGTATCAACAATATTCCTTTCATCGAGTTTAAACAGTTCAGCAAAAATGGTACATACAGAGTGCATCAAACATTATTTAGACCTTGTTTGTGAAAAACTGTTTATTTCTGTATTACAACTTGCTGAAAAGTGTCAACAGTGTTTCTATCATCGAGCTTAAACAGTACAGCAAAATTGTACTTACATGACTTAGACCTTGTTTGTGAAAAACTGTTTTTTTCTGTATTTCATGATTGCATCTTGCTGAAAAGTGTCAACAATGTTCCTTTCATCGAGCTTAAACTGTACAGCAAAAATGGTACTTACAGAGTGACTCAAACATGGCTTAGACCTTGTTTTTGAAAAACTGTTTATTTCTGTATTACATGATTGCAACTTGCTGAAAAGTGTCAACAGTGTTCCTATCATCCTGATTAAACAGTACAGCAGAAATGGACTATCAGAGTGCATCAAACATGATTTAGACCTTGTTTGTGAAAAACTGTTTTTTTCTGTATTTCATGATTGCAACTTGCTGAAAAGTGTCAACAATGTTCCTTTCATCGAGCTTAAACAGTACAGCAAAATGGTACTTACAGAGTGACTCAAACATGGCTTAGACCTTGTTTTTGAAAAACGGTTTATTTCTGTATTACATGATTGCAACTTGCAACTTGCTGAAAAGTGTCAACAATGTTCCTTTCATAGAGCTTAAACAGTACAGCAAAATGGTACTTACAGAGTGACTCAAACATGCCTTAGACCTTGTTTGTGAAAAACTGTTTATTTCTGTATTA
The DNA here is from genome assembly GCF_965601325.2 of Salmo salar. Classification (NCBI taxonomy): domain Eukaryota; kingdom Metazoa; phylum Chordata; class Actinopteri; order Salmoniformes; family Salmonidae; genus Salmo; species Salmo salar. The sequence goes on along the minus strand of NC_138297.1, from coordinate 35,848,101 downwards.
CAACTTGCTGAAAAGTGTCAACAGTGTTTCTATCATCCTGATTAAGCAGTACAGCAAAATTGTACTTACATGACTTAGACCTTGTTTGTGAAAAACTGTTTTTTTCTGTATTTCATGATTGCAACTTGCTGAAAAGTGTCAACAATGTTCCTTTCATCAAGCTTAAACAGTACAGCAAAATGGTACTTACAGAGTGACTCAAACATGGCTTAGACCTTGTTTTTGAAAAACTGTTTATTTCTGTATTACATGATTGCAACTTGCTGAAAAGTGTCAACAATGTTCCTTTCATCGAGCTTAAACTGTACAGCAAAAATGGTACTTACAGAGTGACTCAAACATGGCTTAGACCTTGTTTTTGAAAAACTGTTTATTTCTGTATTACATGATTGCAACTTGCTGAAAAGTGTCAACAGTGTTCCTATCATCCTGATTAAACAGTACAGCAGAAATGGACTATCAGAGTGCATCAAACATGATTTAGACCTTGTTTGTGAAAAACTGTTTTTTTCTGTATTTCATGATTGCAACTTGCTGAAAAGTGTCAACAATGTTCCTTTCATTGAGCTTAAACAGTACAGCAAAATGGTTGGTACTTTCAGTGACTCAAACATGAATTAGACCTTGTTTTTGAAAAACTGTTTATTTCTGTATTACATGATTGCAACTTGCAACTTGCTGAAAAGTGTCAACAATGTTCCTTTCATCGAGTTTAAACAGTACAGCAAAAATAGTACTTACAGAGTGCATCAAACATTATTTAGACCTTGTTTGTGAAAAACTGTTTATTTCTGTATTACATCTTGCTGAAAAGTGTCAACAGTGTTTCTAGCATCCTGATTAAGCAGTACAGCAAAATTGTACTTACATGACTTAGACCTTGTTTGTGAAAAACTGTTTTTTTCTGTATTTCATGATTGCAACTTGCTGAAAAGTGTCAACAATGTTCCTTTCATCGAGCTTAAACAGTACAGCAAAATGGTACTTACAGAGTGACTCAAACATGCCTTAGACCTTGTTTTTGAAAAACTGTTTATTTCTGTATTACATGATTGCAACTTGCTGAAAAGTGTCAACAGTGTTCCTATCATCCTGATTAACCTCTATGGGCTAGGTGGGACGCTAGCGTGCCACCCGTGGTGCACTCCATCAACAGCAGGTGCATTTCAAGAGCGGCAAATTTGAATCCAAATAAATGTCAAAATTCAAATTTTTCAAACATACAACTATTTTACACCCTTTGAAAGATAAACATCTCCTTAATCTAACCACGTTTTACGATTTCAAAAAGGTTTTACGGCGAAAGCATACATTTAGAGTATGTTAGGACAGTACATTTACAAGAGTTGTGTGTAATGTTTTGTCAAGTCAAAGACAGGGTCACCAAAACCATAAAACCAGCTAAAATGATGCACTAACCTTTTACAATCTCCATCAGATGACACTCCTAGGACATTATGTTAGACAATGCATGCATTTTTAGTTCTATCAAGTTCATATTTATATCCAAAAACAGCGTTTTACTATGGCATTGATGTTGAGGAAATCGTTTCCCTCCAATAACCGGCAGTCAAGTCAGCGTCACAAATTAAATAATTAAAATTAGAAAACATTGGTAAAATATTATATTGTCATTTAAAGAATTATAGATTTACATCTCTTGAACGCAATCAACTTGCCAGATTTAAAAATAACCTTACTGGGAAATCACACTTTGCAATAATCTGAGCACTGCGCCCAGAAAAATACGCGTTGCGATACAGACTAGACGTCATGTTGGGGAGATCTAAAATCGAAAATACTATGTAAATAATCCATTACCTTTGATTCTCTTCATCAGATGTCACTTCCAGGTATCACAGGTCCATAACGAATGTAGTTTTGTTCAAAAAAGCTCATCATTTATGTCCAAAAATCTCCGTCTTTTTAGCACATGATCTAAGCCAGCCGGACTTCTCGTCATGAACGAGGGGAAAAAATATATTTCCGTTCGTTCAAACATGTCAAACGTTGTATAGCATAAATCATTAGGGCCTTTTTTAACCAGAACATGAATAATATTCAAGGTGGACGAATGCATACTCTTTTATAACGTATTGGAACGAGGGTACCCAACATGAACTCGCGCACCAGGTGTCTAATGGGACATCATCGTTCCATGGCTCTTGTTCGGTCAGATCTCCCTCCAGAAGACTCAAAACACTTTGTAAAGGCTGGTGACATCTAGTGGAAGCAATAGGAAGTGCCAAAATATTCCTCAGCCCCTGTGTTTTTCTATGGGATAGGTTTAAAGGTCAATACAACACATCAGGTATCCACTTCCTGTCAGAAAATGTCTCAGGGTTTTGCCTGCCAAATGAGTTCTGTTATACTCACAGACACCATTCAAACAGTTTTAGAAACTTTAGAGTGTTTTCTATCCATATATAATAAGTATATGCATATTCTAGTTACTGGGTAGGATTAGTAACCAGATTAAATCGGGTACAAAAAATTTATCCAGACGTGCAAATGCTGCCCCCTAGCCCTAACAGGTTAAGCAGTACAGCAGAAATGGACTATCAGAGTGCACTCAAACATGACTTAGACCTTGTTTGTGAAAAACTGTTTTTTTCTGTATTTCATGATTGCAACTTGCTGAAAAGTGTCAACAATGTTCCTTTCATCGACCTTAAACAGTACAGCAAAATGGTACTTACAGAGTCGACTCAAACATGACTTAGACCTTGTTTTTGAAAAACTGTTTATTTCTGTATTACATGATTGCAACTTGCTGAAAAGTGTCAACAGTGTTCCTATCATCCTGATTAAGCAGTACAGAATAATTGTACTTAGACCTTGTTTTTGAAAAACTGTTTATTTCTGTATTACATGATTGCAACTTGCTGAAAAGTGTCAACAATGTTCCTTTCATCGAGCTTAAACAGTACAGCAAAATGGTACTTACAGTGACTCAAACATGACTTAGACCTTGTTTTTGAAAAACTGTTTATTTCTGTATTACATGATTGCAACTTGCTGAAAAGTGTCAACAATGTTCCTTTCATCGAGTTTAAACAGTACAGCAAAAATAGTACTTACAGAGTGCATCAAACATTATTTAGACCTTGTTTGTGAAAAACTGTTTATTTCTGTATTACAACTTGCTGAAAAGTGTCAACAGTGTTTCTATCATCCTCATTAAGCAGTACAGCAAAATTGTACTTACATGACTTAGACCTTGTTTGTGAAAAACTGTTTTTTTCTGTATTTCATGATTGCAACTTGCTGAAAAGTGTCAACAATGTTCCTTTCATCGAGCTTAAACAGTACAGCAAAATGGTACTTACAGAGTGACTCAAACATGGCTTAGACCTTGTTTTTGAAAAACTGTTTATTTCTGTATTACATGATTGCAACTTGCTGAAAAGTGTCAACAATGTTCCTTTCATCGAGTTTAAACAGTTCAGCAAAAATGGTACTTACAGAGTGCATCAAACATTATTTAGACCTTGTTTGTGAAAAACTGTTTATTTCTGTATTACAACTTGCTGTAAAGTGTCAACAGTGTTTCTATCATCGAGCTTAAACAGTACAGCAAAATTGTACTTACATGACTTAGACCTTGTTTGTGAAAAACTGTTTTTTTCTGTGTTTCATGATTGCAACTTGCTGAAAAGTGTCAACAATGTTCCTTTCATCGAGCTTAAACAGTACAGCAAAATGGTACTTACAGAGTGACTCAAACATGCCTTAGACCCTGTTTTTGAAAAACTGTTTATTTCTGTATTACATGATTGCAACTTGCTGAAAAGTGTCAACAGTGTTCCTATCATCCTGATTAAGCAGTACAGCAGAAATGGACTATCAGAGTGCATCAAACATGATTTAGACCTTGTTTGTGAAAAACTGTTTTTTTCTGTATTTCATGATTGCAACTTGCTGAAAAGTGTCAACAATGTTCCTTTCATCGAGCTTAAACAGTACAGCAAAATGGTACTTACAGAGTGACTCAAACATGGCTTAGACCTTGTTTTTCAAAAACTGTTTATTTCTGTATTACATGATTGCAACTTGCTGAAAAGTGTCAACAATGTTCCTTTCATCGAGTTTAAACAGTACAGCAAAAATAGTACTTACAGAGTGCATCAAACATTATTTAGACCTTGTTTGTGAAAAACTGTTTATTTCTGTATTACAACTTGCTGAAAAGTGTCAACAGTGTTTCTATCATCCTGATTAAGCAGTACAGCAAAATTGTACTTACATGACTTAGACCTTGTTTGTGAAAAACTGTTTTTTTCTGTATTTCATGATTGCAACTTGCTGAAAAGTGTCAACAATGTTCCTTTCATCGAGCTTAAACAGTACAGCAAAATGGTACTTACAGAGTGACTCAAACATGGCTTAGACCTTGTTTTTGAAAAACGGTTTATTTCTGTATTACATGATTGCAACTTGCAACTTGCTGAAAAGTGTCAACAATGTTCCTTTCATCGAGTTTAAACAGTACAGCAAAAATAGTACTTACAGAGTGCATCAAACATTATTTAGACCTTGTTTGTGAAAAACTGTTTATTTCTGTATTACAACTTGCTGAAAAGTGTCAACAGTGTTTCTATCATCCTGATTAAGCAGTACAGCAAAATTGTACTTACATGACTTAGACCTTGTTTGTGAAAAACTGTTTTTTTCTGTATTTCATGATTGCAACTTGCTGAAAAGTGTCAACAATGTTCCTTTCATCGAGCTTAAACAGTACAGCAAAATGGTACTTACAGAGTGACTCAAACATGGCTTAGACCTTGTTTTTGAAAAACGGTTTATTTCTGTATTACATGATTGCAACTTGCAACTTGCTGAAAAGTGTCAACAATGTTCCTTTCATAGAGCTTAAACAGTACAGCAAAATGGTACTTACAGAGTGACTCAAACATGCCTTAGACCTTGTTTTTGAAAAACTGTTTATTTCTGTATTACATGATTGCAACTTAATGAAAAGTGTCAACAGTGTTCCTATCATCCTGATTAAGCAGTACAGCAGAAATGGACTATCAGAGTGCATCAAACATGATTTAGACCTTGTTTGTGAAAAACTGTTTTTTTCTGTATTTCATGATTGCAACTTGCTGAAAAGTGTCAACAATGTTCCTTTCATCGAGCTTAAACAGTACAGCAAAATGGTACTTACAGAGTGACTCAAACATGGCTTAGACCTTGTTTTTCAAAAACTGTTTATTTCTGTATTACATGATTGCAACTTGCTGAAAAGTGTCAACAATGTTCCTTTCATCGAGCTTAAACAGTACAGCAAAATGGTACTTACAGTGACTCAAACATGACTTAGACCTTGTTTTTGAAAAACTGTTTATTTCTGTATTACATGATTGCAACTTGCTGAAAAGTGTCAACAATGTTCCTTTCATCGAGTTTAAACAGTACAGCAAAAATAGTACTTACAGAGTGCATCAAACATTATTTAGACCTTGTTTGTGAAAAACTGTTTATTTCTGTATTACAACTTGCTGAAAAGTGTCAACAGTGTTTCTATCATCCTGATTAAGCAGTACAGCAAAATTGTACTTACATGACTTAGACCTTGTTTGCGAAAAACAGTTTTTTTCTGTATTTCATGATTGCAACTTGCTGAAAAGTGTCAACAATGTTCCTTTCATCGAGCTTAAACAGTACAGCAAAATGGTACTTACAGAGTGACTCAAACATGGCTTAGACCTTGTTTTTGAAAAACTGTTTATTTCTGTATTACATGATTGCAACTTGCTGAAAAGTGTCAACAATGTTCCTTTCATCGAGTTTAAACAGTACAGCAGAAATGCACTATCAGAGTGCATCAAACATGATTTAGACCATGTTTGTGAAAAACGGTTTATTTCTGTATTACAACTTGCTGATAAGTGTCAACAGTGTTTCTATCATCCTGATTAAGCAGTAGAGCAAAATTGTACTTACATGACTTAGACCTTGTTTGTGAAAAACTGTTTTTTTCTGTATTTCATGATTGCAACTTGCTGAAAAGTGTCAACAATGTTCCTTTCATCGAGCTTAAACTGTACAGCAAAAATGGTACTTACAGAGTGACTCAAACATGGCTTAGACCTTGTTTTTGAAAAACTGTTTATTTCTGTATTACATGATTGCAACTTGCTGAAAAGTGTCAACAATGTTCCTTTCATCGAGCTTAAACTGTACAGCAAAAATGGTACTTACAGAGTGACTCAAACATGGCTTAGACCTTGTTTTTGAAAAACTGTTTATTTCTGTATTACATGATTGCAACTTGCTGAAAAGTGTCAACAGTGTTCCTATCATCCTGATTAAACAGTACAGCAGAAATGGACTATCAGAGTGCATCAAACATGATTTAGACCTTGTTTGTGAAAAACTGTTTTTTTCTGTATTTCATGATTGCAACTTGCTGAAAAGTGTCAACAATGTTCCTTTCATTGATCTTAAACAGTACAGCAAAATGGTTGGTACTTTCAGTGACTCAAACATGAATTAGACCTTGTTTTTGAAAAACTGTTTATTTCTGTATTACATGATTGCAACTTGCAACTTGCTGAAAAGTGTCAACAATGTTCCTTTCATCGAGTTTAAACAGTACAGCAAAAATAGTACTTACAGAGTGCATCAAACATTATTTAGACCTTGTTTGTGAAAAACTGTTTATTTCTGTATTACAACTTGCTGAAAAGTGTCAACAGTGTTTCTAGCATCCTGATTAAGCAGTACAGCAAAATTGTACTTACATTACTTAGACCTTGTTTGTGAAAAACTGTTTTTTTCTGTATTTCATGATTGCAACTTGCTGAAAAGTGTCAACAATGTTCCTTTCATCGAGCTTAAACAGTACAGCAAAATGGTACTTACAGAGTGACTCAAACATGCCTTAGACCTTGTTTTTGAAAAACTGTTTATTTCTGTATTACATGATTGCAACTTGCTGAAAAGTGTCAACAGTGTTCCTATCATCCTGATTAACCTCTATGGGCTAGGTGGGACGCTAGCGTGCCACCCGTGGTGCACTCCATCAACAGCAGGTGCATTTCAAGAGCGGCAAATTTGAATCCAAATAAATGTCAAAATTCAAATTTTTCAAACATACAACTATTTTACACCCTTTAAAAGATAAACATCTCCTTAATCTAACCACGTTTTACGATTTCAAAAAGGTTTTACGGCGAAAGCATACATTTAGAGTATGTTAGGACAGTACATTTACAAGAGTTGTGTGTAATGTTTTGTCAAGTCAAAGACAGGGTCACCAAAACCATAAAACCAGCTAAAATGATGCACTAACCTTTTACAATCTCCATCAGATGACACTCCTAGGACATTATGTTAGACAATGCATGCATTTTTAGTTCTATCAAGTTCATATTTATATCCAAAAACAGCGTTTTACTATGGCATTGATGTTGAGGAAATCGTTTCCCTCCAATAACCGGGAGTCAAGTCAGCGTCACAAATTAAATAATTAAAATTAGAAAACATTGGTAAAATATTATATTGTCATTTAAAGAATTATAGATTTACATCTCTTGAACGCAATCAACTTGCCAGATTTAAAAATAACCTTACTGGGAAATCACACTTTGCAATAATCTGAGCACTGCGCCCAGAAAAATACGCGTTGCGATACAGACTAGACGTCATGTTGGGGAGATCTAAAATCGAAAATACTATGTAAATAATCCATTACCTTTGATTCTCTTCATCAGATGTCACTTCCAGGTATCACAGGTCCATAACGAATGTAGTTTTGTTCAAAAAAGCTCATCATTTATGTCCAAAAATCTCCGTCTTGTTAGCACATGATCTAAGCCAGCCGGACTTCTCGTCATGAACGAGGGGAAAAAATATATTTCCGTTCGTTCAAACATGTCAAACGTTGTATAGCATAAATCATTAGGGCCTTTTTTAACCAGAACATGAATAATATTCAAGGTGGACGAATGCATACTCTTTTATAACGTATTGGAACGAGGGTACCCAACATGAACTCGCGCACCAGGTGTCTAATGGGACATCATCGTTCCATGGCTCTTGTTCGGTCAGATCTCCCTCCAGAAGACTCAAAACACTTTGTAAAGGCTGGTGACATCTAGTGGAAGCAATAGGAAGTGCCAAAATATTCCTCAGCCCCTGTGTTTTTCTATGGGATAGGTTTAAAGGTAATACAACACATCAGGTATCCACTTCCTGTCAGAAAATGTCTCAGGGTTTTGCCTGCCAAATGAGTTCTGTTATACTCACAGACACCATTCAAACAGTTTTAGAAACTTTAGAGTGTTTTCTATCCATATATAATAAGTATATGCATATTCTAGTTACTGGGTAGGATTAGTAACCAGATTAAATCGGGTACATTTTTTTTATCCAGACGTGCAAATGCTGCCCCCTAGCCCTAACAGGTTAAGCAGTACAGCAGAAATGGACTATCAGAGTGCATCAAACATGATTTAGACCTTGTTTGTGAAAAACTGTTTTTTTCTGTATTTCATGATTGCAACTTGCTGAAAAGTGTCAACAATGTTCCTTTCATCGACCTTAAACAGTACAGCAAAATGGTACTTACAGAGTGACTCAAACATGGCTTAGACCTTGTTTTTCAAAAACTGTTTATTTCTGTATTACATGATTGCAACTTGCTGAAAAGTGTCAACAATGTTCCTTTCATCGAGTTTAAACAGTTCAGCAAAAATGGTACTTACAGAGTGCATCAAACATTATTTAGACCTTGTTTGTGAAAAACTGTTTATTTCTGTATTACAACTTGCTGAAAAGTGTCAACAGTGTTTCTATCATCCTGATTAAGCAGTACAGCAAAATTGTACTTACATGACTTAGACCTTGTTTGTGAAAAACTGTTTTTTTCTGTATTTCATGATTGCAACTTGCTGAAAAGTGTCAACAATTTTCCTTTCATCGAGCTTAAACAGTACAGCAAAAATGGTACTTACAGAGTGACTCAAACATGGCTTAGACCTTGTTTTTGAAAAACTGTTTATTTCGGTATTATTTCGGTACTTGCAGAAAAGTGTCAACAGTGTTCCTATCATCCTGATTAAACAGTACAGCAGAAATGGACTATCAGAGCGCATCAAACATGATTTAGACCTTGTTTGTGAAAAACTGTTTTTTTCTGTATTTCATGATTGCAACTTGCTGAAAAGTGTCAACAATGTTCCTTTCATCGAGCTTAAACAGTACAGCAAAATGGTACTTACAGAGTGACTCAAACATGACTTAGACCTTGTTTTTCAAAAAATGTTTATTTCTGTTATTACATGATTGCAACTTGCTGAAAAGTGTCAACAGTGTTCGCATCATCCTGATTAAGCAGTCCAGCAAAATGGTACTTACAGAGTGACTCAAACATGACTTAGACCTTGTTTTTGAAAAACTGTTTATTTCTGTATTACATGATTGCAACTTGCTGAAAAGTGTCAACAATGTTCCTTTCATCGAGCTTAAACAGTACAGCAAAATGGTACTTACAGTGACTCAAACATGACTTAGACCTTGTTTTTGAAAAACTGTTTATTTCTGTATTACATGATTGCAACTTGCTGAAAAGTGTCAACAATGTTCCTTTCATCGAGTTTAAACAGTACAGCAAAAATAGTACTTACAGAGTGCATCAAACATTATTTAGACCTTGTTTGTGAAAAACTGTTTATTTCTGTATTACAACTTGCTGAAAAGTGTCAACAGTGTTTCTATCATCCTGATTAAGCAGTACAGCAAAATTGTACTTACATGACTTAGACCTTGTTTGCGAAAAACAGTTTTTTTCTGTATTTCATGATTGCAACTTGCTGAAAAGTGTCAACAATGTTCCTTTCATCGAGCTTAAACAGTACAGCAAAATGGTACTTACAGAGTGACTCAAACATGGCTTAGACCTTGTTTTTGAAAAACTGTTTATTTCTGTATTACATGATTGCAACTTGCTGAAAAGTGTCAACAATGTTCCTTTCATCGAGTTTAAACAGTACAGCAGAAATGCACTATCAGAGTGCATCAAACATGATTTAGACCTTGTTTGTGAAAAACTGTTTATTTCTGTATTACAACTTGCTGATAAGTGTCAACAGTGTTTCTATCATCCTGATTAAGCAGTAGAGCAAAATTGTACTTACATGACTTAGACCTTGTTTGTGAAAAACTGTTTTTTTCTGTATTTCATGATTGCAACTTGCTGAAAAGTGTCAACAATGTTCCTTTCATCGAGCTTAAACCGTACAGCAAAAATGGTACTTACAGAGTGACTCAAACATGGCTTAGACCTTGTTTTTGAAAAACTGTTTATTTCTGTATTACATGATTGCAACTTGCTGAAAAGTGTCAACAGTGTTCCTATCATCCTGATTAAACAGTACAGCAGAAATGGACTATCAGAGTGCATCAAACATGATTTAGACCTTGTTTGTGAAAAACTGTTTTTTTCTGTATTTCATGATTGCAACTTGCTGAAAAGTGTCAACAATGTTCCTTTCATTGAGCTTAAACAGTACAGCAAAATGGTTGGTACTTTCAGTGACTTAAACATGAATTAGACCTTGTTTTTGAAAAACTGTTTATTTCTGTATTACATGATTGCAACTTGCAACTTGCTGAAAGTGTCAACAATGTTCCTTTCATCGAGTTTAAACAGTACAGCAAAAATAGTACTTACAGAGTGCATCAAACATTATTTAGACCTTGTTTGTGAAAAACTGTTTATTTCTGTATTACAACTTGCTGAAAAGTGTCAACAGTGTTTCTAGCATCCTGATTAAGCAGTACAGCAAAATTGTACTTACATGACTTAGACCTTGTTTGTGAAAAACTGTTTTTTTCTGTATTTCATGATTGCAACTTGCTGAAAAGTGTCAACAATGTTCCTTTCATCGAGCTTAAACAGTACAGCAAAATGGTACTTACAGAGTGACTCAAACATGACTTAGACCTTGTTTTTGAAAAACTGTTTATTTCTGTATTACATGATTGCAACTTGCTGAAAAGTGTCAACAATGTTCCTTTCATCGAGTTTAAACAGTACAGCAAAAATAGTACTTACAGAGTGCATCAAACATTATTTAGACCTTGTTTGTGAAAAACTTTTTATTTCTGTATTACAACTTGCTGAAAAGTGTCAACAGTGTTTCTATCATCCTGATTAAGCAGTACAGCAAAATTGTACTTACATGACTTAGACCTTGTTTGTGAAAAACAGTTTTTTTCTGTATTTCATGATTGCAACTTGCTGAAAAGTGTCAACAATGTTCCTTTCATCGAGCTTAAACAGTACAGCAAAATGGTACTTACAGAGTGACTCAAACATGGCTTAGACCTTGTTTTTGAAAAACTGTTTATTTCTGTATTACATGATTGCAACTTGCTGAAAAGTGTCATCAATGTTCCTTTCATCGAGTTTAAACAGTTCAGCAAAAATGGTACTTACGGAGTGCATCAAACATTATTTAGACCTTGTTTGTGAAAAACTGTTTATTTCTGTATTACAACTTGCTGAAAAGTGTCAACAGTGTTTCTATCATCGAGCTTAAACAGTACAGCAAAATTGTACTTACATGACTTAGACCTTGTTTGTGAAAAACCGTTTTTTTCTGTATTTCATGATTGCAACTTGCTGAAAAGTGTCAACAATGTTCCTTTCATTGAGCTTAAACAGTACAGCAAAATGGTACTTACAGAGTGACTCAAACATGGCTTAGACCTTGTTTTTCAAAAACTGTTTATTTCTGTTATTACATGATTGCAACTTGCTGAAAAGTGTCAACAGTGTTCGCATCATCCTGATTAAGCAGTCCAGCAAAATGGTACTTACAGAGTGACTCAAACATGACTTAGACCTTGTTTTTGAAAAACGGTTTATTTCTGTATTACAATGATTGCAACTTGCTGAAAAGTGTCAACAATGTTCCTTTCATCGAGCTTAAACAGTACAGCAAAATGGTTGGTACTTTCAGTGACTCAAACATGACTTAGACCTTGTTTTTGAAAAACTGTTTATTTCTGTATTACATGATTGCAACTTGCTGAAAAGTGTCAACAATGTTCCTTTCATCGAGTTTAAACAGTACAGCAAAAATAGTACTTACAGAGTGCATCAAACATTATTTAGACCTTGTTTGTGAAAAACTGTTCATTTCTGTATTACATGATTGCAACTTGCTGAAAAGTGTCAACAGTGTTCCTTTCTTGGATTAAGCAGTACAGCAAAAATGGTACCTACAGAGTGCATCAAACATGATTTACACCTTGTTTGTGAAAAACTTTATTTCCATATTTCATGATTGCAACTTGCTGAAAAGTGTCAACAATGTTCCTTTCATCGAGCTTAAACAGTACAGCAACATGGTACTTACAGAGTGACTCAAACATGGCTTAGACCTTGTTTTTGAAAAACTGTTTATTTCTGTATTACATGATTGCAACTTGCTGAAAAGTGTCAACAATGTTCCTTTTATCGAGTTTAAACAGTTCATCAAAAATGGTACTTACAGAGTGCATCAAACATTATTTAGACCTTGTTTGTGAAAAACTGTTTATTTCTGTATTACAACTTGCTGAAAAGTGTCAACAGTGTTTCTATCATCGGTCTTAAACAGTACAGCAAAATTGTACTTACATGACTTAGACCTTGTTTGTGAAAAACTTTTTTTTTCTGTATTTCATGATTGCAACTTGCTGAAAAGTGTCAACAATGTTCCTTTCATCGAGCTTAAACAGTACAGCAAAATGGTACTTACAGAGTGACTCAAACATGACTTAGACCTTGTTTTTGAAAAACTGTTTATTTCTGTATTACATGATTGCAACTTGCTGAAAAGTGTCAACAATGTTCCTTTCATCGAGTTTAAACAGTACAGCAAAAATAGTACTTACAGAGTGCATCAAACATTATTTAGACCTTGTTTGTGAAAAACTGTTCATTTCTGTATTACATGATTGCAACTTGCTGAAAAGTGTCAACAGTGTTCCTTTCTTGGATTAAGCAGTACAGCAAAAATGGTACCTACAGAGTGCATCAAACATGATTTACACCTTGTTTGTGAAAAACTTTATTTCCATATTTCATGATTGCAACTTGCTGAAAAGTGTCAACAATGTTCCTTTCATCGAGCTTAAACAGTACAGCAACATGGTACTTACAGAGTGACTCAAACATGGCTTAGACCTTGTTTTTGAAAAACTGTTTATTTCTGTATTACATGATTGCAACTTGCTGAAAAGTGTCAACAATGTTCCTTTTATCGAGTTTAAACAGTTCATCAAAAATGGTACTTACAGAGTGCATCAAACATTATTTAGACCTTGTTTGTGAAAAACTGTTTATTTCTGTATTACAACTTGCTGAAAAGTGTCAACAGTGTTTCTATCATCGGTCTTAAACAGTACAGCAAAATTGTACTTACATGACTTAGACCTTGTTTGTGAAAAACTTTTTTTTTCTGTATTTCATGATTGCAACTTGCTGAAAAGTGTCAACAATGTTCCTTTCATCGAGCTTAAACAGTACAGCAAAATGGTACTTACAGAGTGACTCAAACATGACTTAGACCTTGTTTTTGAAAAACTGTTTATTTCTGTATTACAACTTGATGAAAAGTGTCAACAGTGTTTCTATCATCCTGATTAAGCAGTACAGCAAAATTGTACTTACATGACTTAGACCTTGTTTGTGAAAAACTGTTTTTTTCTGTATTTCATGATTGCAACTTGCTGAAAAGTGTCAACAATGTTCCTTTCATCGAGCTTAAACAGTACAGAAAAATGGTACTTACAGAGTGACTCAAACATGGCTTAGACCTTGTTTTTGAAAAACTGTTTATTTCGGTATTATTTCGGTACTTGCAGAAAAGTGTCAACAGTGTTCCTATCATCCTGATTAAACAGTACAGCAGAAATGGACTATCAGAGCGCATCAAACATGATTTAGACCTTGTTTGTGAAAAACTGTTTTTTTCTGTATTTCATGATTGCAACTTGCTGAAAAGTGTCAACAATGTTCCTTTCATCGAGCTTAAACAGTACAGCAAAATGGTACTTACAGAGTGACTCAAACATGACTTAGACCTTGTTTTTCAAAAAATGTTTATTTCTGTTATTACATGATTGCAACTTGCTGAAAAGTGTCAACAGTGTTCGCATCATCCTGATTAAGCAGTCCAGCAAAATGGTACTTACAGAGTGACTCAAACATGACTTAGACCTTGTTTTTGAAAAACTGTTTATTTCTGTATTACATGATTGCAACTTGCTGAAAAGTGTCAACAATGTTCCTTTCATCGAGCTTAAACAGTACAGCAAAATGGTACTTACAGTGACTCAAACATGACTTAGACCTTGTTTTTGAAAAACTGTTTATTTCTGTATTACATGATTGCAACTTGCTGAAAAGTGTCAACAATGTTCCTTTCATCGAGTTTAAACAGTACAGCAAAAATAGTACTTACAGAGTGCATCAAACATTATTTAGACCTTGTTTGTGAAAAACTTTTTATTTCTGTATTACAACTTGCTGAAAAGTGTCAACAGTGTTTCTATCATCCTGATTAAGCAGTACAGCAAAATTGTACTTACATGACTTAGACCTTGTTTGTGAAAAACTGTTTTTTTCTGTATTTCATGATTGCAACTTGCTGAAAAGTGTCAACAATGTTCCTTTCATCGAGCTTAAACAGTACAGCAAAATGGTACTTACAGAGTGACTCAAACATGGCTTAGACCTTGTTTTTGAAAAACTGTTTATTTCTGTATTACATGATTGCAACTTGCTGAAAAGTGTCATCAATGTTCCTTTCATCGAGTTTAAACAGTTCAGCAAAAATGGTACTTACGGAGTGCATCAAACATTATTTAGACCTTGTTTGTGAAAAACTGTTTATTTCTGTATTACAACTTGCTGAAAAGTGTCAACAGTGTTTCTATCATCGAGCTTAAACAGTACAGCAAAATTGTACTTACATGACTTAGACCTTGTTTGTGAAAAACAGTTTTTTTCTGTATTTCATGATTGCAACTTGCTGAAAAGTGTCAACAATGTTCCTTTCATTGAGCTTAAACAGTACAGCAAAATGGTACTTACAGAGTGACTCAAACATGGCTTAGACCTTGTTTTTCAAAAACTTTTTATTTCTGTTATTACATGATTGCAACTTGCTGAAAAGTGTCAACAGTGTTCGCATCATCCTGATTAAGCAGTCCAGCAAAATGGTACTTACAGAGTGACTCAAACATGACTTAGACCTTGTTTTTGAAAAACTGTTTATTTCTGTATTACAATGATTGCAACTTGCTGAAAAGTGTCAACAATGTTCCTTTCATCGAGTTTAAACAGTACAGCAAAAATAGTACTTACAGAGTGCATCAAACATTATTTAGACCTTGTTTGTGAAAAACTGTTCATTTCTGTATTACATGATTGCAACTTGCTGAAAAGTGTCAACAGTGTTCCTTTCTTGGATTAAGCAGTACAGCAAAAATGGTACCTACAGAGTGCATCAAACATGATTTACACCTTGTTTGTGAAAAACTTTATTTCCATATTTCATGATTGCAACTTGCTGAAAAGTGTCAACAATGTTCCTTTCATCGAGCTTAAACAGTACAGCAAAATGGTACTTACAGAGTGACTCAAACATGGCTTAGACCTTGTTTTTGAAAAACTGTTTATTTCTGTATTACATGATTGCAACTTGCTGAAAAGTGTCAACAATGTTCCTTTTATCGAGTTTAAACAGTTCATCAAAAATGGTACTTACAGAGTGCATCAAACATTATTTAGACCTTGTTTGTGAAAAACTGTTTATTTCTGTATTACAACTTGCTGAAAAGTGTCAACAGTGTTTCTATCATCGGTCTTAAACAGTACAGCAAAATTGTACTTACATGACTTAGACCTTGTTTGTGAAAAACTTTTTTTTTCTGTATTTCATGATTGCAACTTGCTGAAAAGTGTCAACAATGTTCCTTTCATCGAGCTTAAACAGTACAGCAAAATGGTACTTACAGAGTGACTCAAACATGACTTAGACCTTGTTTTTGAAAAACTGTTTATTTCTGTATTACAACTTGATGAAAAGTGTCAACAGTGTTTCTATCATCCTGATTAAGCAGTACAGCAAAATTGTACTTACATGACTTAGACCTTGTTTGTGAAAAACTGTTTTTTTCTGTATTTCATGATTGCAACTTGCTGAAAAGTGTCAACAATGTTCCTTTCATCGAGCTTAAACAGTACAGAAAAATGGTACTTACAGAGTGACTCAAACATGGCTTAGACCTTGTTTTTGAAAAACTGTTTATTTCTGTATTACATGATTGCAACTTGCAACTTGCTGAAAAGTGTCAACAATGTTCCTTTCATCGAGTTTAAACAGTAGAGCAAAAATAGTACTTACAGAGTGCATCAAACATTATTTAGACCTTGTTTGTGAAAAACTGTTTATTTCTGTATTACAATTTGCTGAAAAGTGTCAACAGTGTTTCTATCATCCTGATTAAGCAGTACAGCAAAATTGTACTTACATGACTTAGACCTTGTTTGTGAAAAACTGTTTATTTCTGTATTACATGATTGTAACTTGCTGAAAAGTGTCAACAATGTTCCTTTCATCGAGTTTAAACAGTACAGCAAAATGGAACTTACAGAGTGCATCAAACATGACTTAGACCTTGTTTTTGAAAAACTGTTTATTTCTGTATTACATGATTGCAACTTGCTGAAAAGTGTCAACAATGTTACTTTCATCGAGTTTAAACAGTACAGCAAAAAATGGAACTTACAGAGTGCATCAAACATGATTTAGCCCTTGTTTGTGAATTATTTTTTTTCTCTGTATTTCATGATTGCAACTTGCTGAAAAGTGTCAACAATGTTCCTTTCATCGAGCTTAAACAGTACAGCAAAATGGTACTTACAGAGTGACTCAAACATGACTTAGACCTTGTTTTTGAAAAACTGTTCATTTCTGTATTACATGATTGCAACTTGCTGAAAAGTGTCAACAGTGTTCCTTTCTTGGATTAAGCAGTACAGCAAAAATGGTACCTACAGAGTGCAGCAAACATGATTTACACCTTGTTTTTGAAAAACTGTTTATTTCTGTATTACATGATTGCAACTTGCTGAAAAGTGTCAACAGTGTTCCTATCATCCTGATTAAGCAGTACAGAATAATTGTACTTAGACCTTGTTTTTGAAAAACTGTTTATTTCTGTATTACATGATTGCAACTTCCTGAAAAGTGTCAACAGTGTTCCTATCATCCTGATTAAACAGTACAGCAGAAATGGACTATCAGAGTGCATCAAACATGATGTAGACCTTGTTTGTGAAAAACTGTTTTTTTCTGTATTTCATGATTGCAACTTGCTGAAAAGTGTCAACAATGTTCCTTTCATCGAGCTTAAACAGTACAGCAAAATCGTACTTACAGAGTGACTCAAACATGACTTAGACCTTGTTTTTCAAAAACTGTTTATTTCTGTTATTACATGATTGCAACTTGATGAAAAGTGTCAACAGTGTTCGCATCATCCTGATTAAGCAGTCCAGCAAAATGGTACTTACAGAGTGACTCAAACATGACTTAGACCTTGTTTTTGAAAAACTGTTTTTTTCTGTATTACATGATTGCAACTTGCTGAAAAGTGTCAACAATATTCCTTTCATCGAGCTTAAACAGTACAGCAAAATGGTACTTTCTGTGACTCAAACATGACTTAGACCTTGTTTTTGAAAAACTGTTTATTTCTGTATTACATGATTGCAACTTGCTGAAAAGTGTCAACAGTGTTCCTATCATCCTGATTAAACAGTACAGCAGAAATGGACTATCAGAGTGCATCAAACATCAAACATGTTCCGGAACTCCAATTTGAGCAGCAGCAGCTGAAAAATTAGCTCCTACAAATATTGAAATTTACATGGTTTTTAGAGTGAAGTACATCGGAAAAAAGCAAAAGAAAACTGCAAGACTGAATAGGAGAAAAAACAAGCAACAAACAAAGAAGATAGGCTTTTGAAAAATAACTATTTTTCATAAAATTGTAGTTATCTTAGCAAGCTGAATTGTTTACCAGTTGCTAAGCAGTTGCTAGGGACTCTTTGGGAAGAAGCTAGCTAGCTAACGAAGAACAACAACGAATATCTAGTTAACCTGTTTGGCCTCGGGGGCAGTATTGAGACATTTTGAAAAAAATATGTGCCCATTTTTAACTGCCTCCTACACCAACTCAGGAGCTAGGATATGCATATTATTAACACATTCGGATAGAAAACACTCTGAATTTTCTAAAACAGTTTGAATGGTGTCTGTAAGTATAACAAAACTCATATTGCAGGCAAAAACCTGTGAAAAATAGATCCAAAAAAATGTGGATTTTCTGACTGTACTATTTAGTGTCATTGTTTTATAGATACCATAGTGAGAAAGGATTCATTTCGCAACACCTACGGCTTCCACTAGATGTCAACGATCTTTATAAAGTTGTTTGAAGCGTCTATGATAAACAGAGAGCAAATTAGAATCCAAGGAAGTTGACATGTCATCACTTCATTTTTTTGCGCCTGCGCATAAATCTGAGAGACATGAGTTTGTCATCATTTTTTATCTAGACATAGGATAGGTTGTGTGAAAATATTACTGATGTTTAACGTTAAAAATGGACCAAAAGATTAATGCTAAACAACATTTGACATGTTTGAACGAACATAAATAGATTATTTACTAGGTTTTTTTAGCTTTTCGGCGTGATTTTACCAGCCCCACACCACGTTTTGTGGGAGCATAATGAACGCTAAGTACTTGGTGTTATTTGGACATAAATTATGAACTTTGTCAAAAGAAACCACATTTGTTCCGGACCTGGAATGCCTTCCGGACCTGGGATCCTGCCTTCTGATGGAGATAATCAAAGGTAAGGGGGTATTTACAATGTTATTATCGATTTTAGATGATGCTAACTGTATAGCATAGCCTGTTGTTCTTAGCATAGCACCCCGTTTATTGCAAAATGTGATTTCCCAGTAAAGTTATTTTGAGATCTGGCCATTCGGTAGCAATTACGAGATGATAATATATTATTCTTTGAATGACAATATTATAATTTACCAATGTTTTCGAATAGTAATTTTGTTATGTTCACCGGAAGCATTTCAGAGAAGAAAAAAATCTGAATTTCACGCTACTGTAAAATGCTGTTTTTGGATATAAATATGAACTTGATGGAACAAAAAATGCATGTATTGTATAACATAATGTCCTAGGAGTGTCATCTGATGGAGATTGACAAAAGTTAGTGCATAATTCAAGCTGGTTTCTGCTTTTGGTGATGCCTGACCTTGAATTGAAAATGGATGTTTGTACTTTTGTGGCTATGTACTGTCCTAACATAATCTAACTTTATGCTTTTGCCGTAAAGCCTCTTTGAAAATCGAACAATGTGGTTAGATTAAGGAGATGTTTATCATTTAAATTGTGTAAAATAGTTGATTGTTTG
Organism: Salmo salar; assembly: GCF_965601325.2. Taxonomy (NCBI): domain Eukaryota; kingdom Metazoa; phylum Chordata; class Actinopteri; order Salmoniformes; family Salmonidae; genus Salmo; species Salmo salar. Next base: position 35,828,586 of record NC_138297.1, on the reverse strand, counting down.
AGAAATTGAAATTATTAGATTTTTGATGTTTTGAATTTCCAGCCTTGTTAGCAATCCCGGCTCGGGGTTCATTGCTAACCTGTAGCCCCAACAGGTTAACAGAAGAAAAGAAAGAGAAAATCAGGACAGAAGAAAAAGGATATCAAAGTGAAACAGTTCTCTAAAGACACAGGAGACAATAATACAAGAAACAACACTTCTGTAGCTTGTCAACTATGTGTCTGTCTATCCCTGTTCTCTCCTCTCTGCACAGGCCATACAAACGCTTCACACCGCATGGCCGCTGCCACTCTAACCTGGTGGTCCCAGTGCGCACGACCCACGTGGAGTTCCAGGTCTCCGGCAGCCTTTGGAACTGCCGGTCTGCAGCCAACAAGGCTGAGTTCATCTCAGCCTATGCTACCCTCCAGTCCCTAGACTTCCTGGCGCTGACGGAAACATGGATTACCACAGATAACACTGCTACTCCTACTGCTCTCTCTTCGTCTGCCCACGTGTTCTCGCATACCCCTAGAGCATCGAGCCAGCGGGGTGGTGGCACTGGAATCCTCATCTCTCCCAAGTGGACATTCTCTCTTTCTCCCCTGACCCATCTGTCTATCTCCTCATTTGAATTCCATGCTGTCACAGTTACCAGCCCTTTCAAGCTTAACATACTTATCATTTATCGCCCTCCAGGTTCCCTTGGAGAGTTCATCAATGAGCTTGACGCCTTGATAAGTTCCTTTCCTGAGGATGGCTCACCTCTCACAGTTCTGGGTGACTTTAACCTCCCCACGTCTACCTTTGACTCATTCCTCTCTGCCTCCTTCTTTCCACTCCTCTCCTCTTTTGACCTCACCCTCTCACCTTCCCCCCCTACTCACAAGGCAGGCAATACGCTTGACCTCATCTTTACTAGATGCTGTTCTTCCACTAATCTCATTGCAACTCCCCTCCAAATCTCCGACCACTACCTTGTATCCTTTTCCCTCTTGCTCTCATCCAACACTTCTCACTCTGCCCCTACTCGGATGGTATTGCGCCGTCCCAACCTTTGCTCTCTCTCTCCCGCTACTCTCTCCTCTTCCATCCTATCATCTCTTCCCTCTGCTCAAACCTTCTCCAACCTATCTCCTGATTCTGCCTCCTCAAACCTCCTCTCCTCCCTTTCTGCATCCTTTGATTTTCTCTGTCCCCTATCCTCCAGGCCGGCTCGGTCCTCCCCTCCTGCTCCGTGGCTCGACGACTCACTACGAGCTCACAGAACAAGGCTCCGGGCAGCCGAGCGGAAATGGAGGAAACCTCGCCTCCCTGCGGACCTGGCATACTTTCACTCACTCATCTCTACATTCTCCTCTTCTGTCTCTGCTGCTAAAGCCACTTTCTACCACTCTAAATTCCAAGCATCTGCCTCTAACCCTAGGAAGCTCTTTGCTACCTTCTCCTCCCTCCTGAATCCTCCTCCCCCTCCCCCCCCTCCTCCCTCTCTGCGGATGACTTCGTCAACCATTTTGAAAAGAAGGTTGACGATATCCGATCCTCGTTTGCTAAGTCAAACGACACCGCTGGTCCTGCTCACACTGCCCTACCCTGTGCTTTGACCTCTTTCTCCCCTCTCTCTCCAGATGAAATCTCGCGTCTTGTGACGGCCGGCCGCCCAACAACCTGCCCACTTGACCCTATCCCCTCCTCTCTTCTCCAGACCATTTCCGGAGACCTTCTCCCCTTCCTCACCTCGCTCATCAACTCATCCTTGACCGCTGGCTACGTCCCTTCCGTCTTCAAGAGAGCGAGAGTTGCACCCCTTCTGAAAAAACCTACACTCGATCCCTCCGATGTCAACAACTACAGACCAGTATCCCTTCTTTCTTTTCTCTCCAAAACTCTTGAACGTGCCGTCCTTGGCCAGCTCTCCTGCTATCTCTCTCAGAATGACCTTCTTGATCCTAATCAGTCAGGTTTCAAGACTGGGCATTCAACTGAGACTGCTCTTCTCTGTGTCACGGAGGCTCTCCGCACTGCTAAAGCTAACTCTCTCTCCTCTGCTCTCATCCTTCTAGACCTATCTGCTGCCTTTGATACTGTGAACCATCAGATCCTCCTCTCCACCCTCTCCGAGTTGGGCATCTCCGGCGCGGCCCACGCTTGGATTGCGTCCTACCTGACAGGTCGCTCCTACCAGGTGGCGTGGCGAGAATCTGTCTCCGCAACATGCGCTCTCACCACTGGTGTCCCCCAGGGCTCTGTTCTAGGCCCTCTCCTATTCTCGCTATACACCAAGTCACTTGGCTCTGTCATATCCTCACATGGTCTCTCCTATCATTGCTATGCAGACGACACACAATTAATCTTCTCCTTTCCCCCTTCTGATAACCAGGCGGCGAATCGCATCTCTGCATGTCTGTCAGACATATCAGTGTGGATGACGGATCACCAGCTCAAGCTGAACCTCGGCAAGACGGAGCTGCTCTTCCTCCCGGGGAAGGACTGCCCGTTCCATGATCTCGCCATCACGGTTGACAACTCCCTTGTGTCCTCCTCCCAGAGTGCTAAGAACCTTGGCGTGATCCTGGACAACACCCTGTCGTTCTCCACTAACATCAAGGCGGTGACCCGATCCTGTAGGTTCATGCTCTACAACATTCGCAGAGTACGACCCTGCCTCACACAGGAAGCGGCGCAGGTCCTAATCCAGGCACTTGTCATCTCCCGTCTGGATTACTGCAACTCGCTGTTGGCTGGGCTCCCTGCCTGTGCCATTAAACCCCTACAACTCATCCAGAACGCCGCAGCCCGTCTGGTGTTCAACCTTCCCAAGTTCTCTCACGTCACCCCGCTCCTCCGCTCTCTCCACTGGCTTCCAGTTGAAGCTCGCATCCGCTACAAGACCATGGTGATTGCCTACGGAGCTGTGAAGGGAACGGCACCTCCATACCTTCAGGCTCTGATCAGGCCCTACACCCAAACAAGGGCACTGCGTTCATCCACCACTGGCCTGCTGGCCCCCCTACCTCTGAGGAAATACAGTTCCCGCTCAGCCCAGTCAAAACTGTTCGCTGCTCTGGCACCCCAATGGTGGAACAAGCTCCCTCACGACGCCAGGACAGCGGAGTCAATCACCACCTTCCGGAGACACCTGAAACCCCACCTCTTTAAGGAATACCTAGGATAGGATAAAGTAATCCTTCTAACCCCCCCCCCTTAAAAGATTAGATGCACTATTGTAAAGTGGTTGTTCCACTGGATATCCTCTTGGGGCTAGGTGGGACGCTAGCGTGCCACCCGTGGTGCACTCCATCAACAGCAGGTGCATTTCAAGAGCGGCAAATTTGAATCCAAATAAATGTCAAAATTCAAATTTTTCAAAAATACAACTATTTTACACCATTTGAAAGATAAACATCTCCTTAATCTAACCACGTTTTACGATTTCAAAAAGGTTTTACGGCGAAAGCATAAATTTAGAGTATGTTAGGACAGTACATTTACAAGAGTTGTGTGTAATGCTTTGTCAAGTCAAAGACAGGGTCACCAAAACCATAAAACCAGCTAAAATGATGCACTAACCTTTTACAATCTCCATCAGATGACACTCCTAGGACATTATGTTAGACAATGCATGCATTTTTAGTTCTATCAAGTTCATATTTATATCCAAAAACAGCGTTTTACTATGGCATTGATGTTGAGGAAATCGTTTCCCTCCAATAACCGGGAGTCAAGTCAGCGTCACAAATTAAATAATTAAAATTAGAAAACATTGGTAAAATATTATATTGTCATTTAAAGAATTATAGATTTACATCTCTTGAACGCAATCAACTTGCCAGATTTAAAAATAACCTTACTGGGAAATCACACTTTGCAATAATCTGAGCACTGCGCCCAGAAAAATACGCGTTGCGATACAGACTAGACGTCATGTTGGGGAGATCTAAAATCGAAAATACTATGTAAATAATCCATTACCTTTGATTCTCTTCATCAGATGTCACTTCCAGGTATCACAGGTCCATAACGAATGTAGTTTTGTTCAAAAAAGCTCATCATTTATGTCCAAAAATCTCCGTCTCGTTAGCACATGATGTAAGCCAGCCGGACTTCTCGTCATGAACGAGGGGAAAAAATAGATTTCCGTTCGTTCAAACATGTCAAACGTTGTATAGCATAAATCATTAGGGCCTTTTTTAACCAGAACATGAATAATATTCAAGGTGGACGAATGCATACTCTTTTATAACGTATTGGAACGAGGGTACCCAACATGAACTCGCGCGCCAGGTGTCTAATGGGACATCATCGTTCCATGGCTCTTGTTCGGTCAGATCTCCCTCCAGAAGACTCAAAACACTTTGTAAAGGCTGGTGACATCTAGTGGAAGCAATAGGAAGTGCCAAAATATTCCTAAGCCCCTGTGTTTTTCAATGGGATAGGTTTAAAGTCAATACAACACATCAGGTATCCACTTCCTGTCAGAAAATGTCTCAGGGTTTTGCCTGCCAAATGAGTTCTGTTATACTCACAGACACCATTCAAACAGTTTTAGAAACTTTAGAGTGTTTTCTATCCATATATAATAAGTATATGCATATTCTAGTTACTGGGTAGGATTAGTAACCAGATTAAATCGGGTACATTTTTTTTATCCAGACGTGCAAATGCTGCCCCCTAGACCCAACAGGTTAAACAGTACAGCAAAAAATGGAACTTACAGAGTGCATCAAACATGATTTAGAACTTGTTTGTGAAATTTTTTTTTTCTCTGTATTTCATGATTGCAACTTGCTGAAAAGTGTCAACATTGTTCCTTTCATCGAGCTTAAACAGTACAGCAAAATGGTACTTACAGAGTGCATCAAACTTGATTTACACCTTGTTTGTGAAAAACTTTATTTCTATATTTCATGATTGCAACTTGCTGAAAAGTGTCAACAATGTTCCTTTCATCGAGCTTAAACAGTACAGCAAAATGGTACTTACAGAGTGACTCAAACATGACTTAGACCTTGTTTTTGAAAAACTGTTTATTTCTGTATTACATGATTGCAACTTGCTGAAAAGTGTCAACAGTGTTCCTATCATCCTGATTAAGCAGTACAGAATAATTGTACTTAGACCTTGTTTTTGAAAAACGGTTTATTTCTGTATTACATGATTGCAACTTGCTGAAAAGTGTCAACAGTGTTCCTATCATCCTGATTAAACAGTACAGCAGAAATGGACTATCAGAGTGCATCAAACATGATGTAGACCTTGTTTGTGAAAAACAGTTTTTTTCTGTATTTCATGATTGCAACTTGCTGAAAAGTGTCAACAATGTTCCTTTCATCGAGCTTAAACAGTACAGCAAAATGGTACTTACAGTGACTCAAACATGACTTAGACCTTGTTTTTGAAAAACTGTTTATTTCTGTATTACATGATTGCAACTTGCTGAAAAGTGTCAACAATGTTCCTTTCATCGAGTTTAAACAGTACAGCAAAAATAGTACTTACAGAGTGCATCAAACATTATTTAGACCTTGTTTGTGAAAAACTGTTTATTTCTGTATTACAACTTGCTGAAAAGTGTCAACAGTGTTTCTATCATCCTGATTAAGCACTACAGCAAAAATGTATTTACATGATTAGACCTTGTTTGTGAAAAACTGTTTTTTTCTGTATTTCATGATTGCAACTTGCTGAAAAGTGTCAACAATGTTCCTTTCATCGAGTTTAAACAGTTCAGCAAAAATGGTACTTACAGAGTGCATCAAACATTATTTAGACCTTGTTTGTGAAAAACGGTTTATTTCTGTATTACAACTTGCTGAAAAGTGTCAACAGTGTTTCTATCATCGAGCTTAAACAGTACAGCAAAATTGTACTTACATGACTTAGACCTTGTTTGTGAAAAACTGTTTTTTTCTGTATTTCATGATTGCAACTTGCTGAAAAGTGTCAACAATGTTCCTTTCATCGAGCTTAAACAGTACAGCAAAATGGTACTTACAGAGTGACTCAAACATTGCTTAGACCTTGTTTTTGAAAAACTGTTTATTTCTGTATTACATGATTGCAACTTGCTGAAAAGTGTCAACAATGTTCCTTTCATCGAGCTTAAACAGTACAGCAAAAATGGTACTTACAGAGTGACTCAAACATGGCTTAAACCTTGTTTTTGGAAAACTGTTTATTTCTGTATTACATGATTGCAACTTGCTGAAAAGTGTCAACAGTGTTCCTATCATCCTGATTAAACAGTACAGCAGAAATGGACTATCAGAGTGCATCAAACATGATTTAGACCTTGTTTGTGAAAAACTGTTTTTTTCTGTATTTCATGATTGCAACTTGCTGAAAAGTGTCAACAATGTTCCTTTCATCGAGCTTAAACAGTACAGCAAAATGGTTGGTACTTTCAGTGACTCAAACATGACTTAGACCTTGTTTTTGAAAAACTGTTTATTTCTGTATTACATGATTGCAACTTGCAACTTGCTGAAAAGTGTCAACAATGTTCCTTTCATCGAGTTTAAACAGTACAGCAAAAATAGTACTTACAGAGTGCATCAAACATTATTTAGACCTTGTTTGTGAAAAACTGTTTATTTCTGTATTACAACTTGCTGAAAAGTGTCAACAGTGTTTCTATCATCCTGATTAAGCAGTACAGCAAAATTGTACTTACATGACTTAGACCTTGTTTGTGAAAAACTGTTTTTTTCTGTATTTCATGATTGCAACTTGCTGAAAAGTGTCAACAATGTTCCTTTCATCGAGTTTAAACAGTACAGCAAAATGGAACTTACAGAGTGCATCAAACATGACTTAGACCTTGTTTTTGAAAAACTGTTTATTTCTGTATTACATGATTGCAACTTGCTGAAAAGTGTCAACAATGTTCCTTTCATCGAGTTTAAACAGTACAGCAAAAAATGGAACTTACAGAGTGCATCAAACATGATTTAGACCTTGTTTGTTAATTATTTTTTTTCTCTGTATTTCATGATTGCAACTTGCTGAAAAGTGTCAACAATGTTCCTTTCATCGAGCTTAAACAGTACAGCAAAATGGTACTTACAGAGTGCATCAAACATGATTTACACCTTGTTTGTGAAAAACTTTATTTCTATATTTCATGATTGCAACTTGCTGAAAAGTGTCAACAATGTTCCTTTCATCGAGCTTAAACAGTACAGCAAAATGGTACTTACAGAGTGACTCAAACATGACTTAGACCTTGTTTTTGAAAAACTGGTTATTTCTGTATTACATGATTGCAACTTGCTGAAAAGTGTCAACAGTGTTCCTATCATCCTGATTAAGCAGTACAGAATAATTGTACTTAGACCTTGTTTTTGAAAAACTGTTTATTTCTGTATTACATGATTGCAACTTGCTGAAAAGTGTCAACAGTGTTCCTATCATCCTGATTAAACAGTACAGCAGAAATGGACTATCAGAGTGCATCAAACATGATGTAGACCTTGTTTGTGAAAAACTGTTTTTTTCTGTATTTCATGATTGCAACTTGCTGAAAAGTGTCAACAATGTTCCTTTCATCGAGCTTAAACAGTACAGCAAAATGGTACTTACAGTGACTCAAACATGACTTAGACCTTGTTTTTGAAAAACGGTTTATTTCTGTATTACATGATTGCAACTTGCTGAAAAGTGTCAACAATGTTCCTTTCATCGAGTTTAAACAGTACAGCAAAAATAGTACTTACAGAGTGCATCAAACATTATTTAGACCATTTTTGTGAAAAACTGTTTATTTCTGTATTACAACTTGCTGAAAAGTGTCAACAGTGTTTCTATCATCCTGATTAAGCAGTACAGCAAAATTGTAGTTACATGACTTAGACCTTGTTTGTGAAAAACTGTTTTTTTCTGTATTTCATGATTGCAACTTGCTGAAAAGTGTCAACAATGTTCCTTTCATCGAGTTTAAACAGTTCAGCAAAAATGGTACTTACAGAGTGCATCAAACATTATTTAGACCTTGTTTGTGAAAAACTGTTTATTTCTGTATTACAACTTGCTGAAAAGTGTCAACAGTGTTTCTATCATCGAGCTTAAACAGTACAGCAAAATTGTACTTACATGACTTAGACCTTGTTTGTGAAAAACTGTTTTTTTCTGTATTTCATGATTGCAACTTGCTGAAAAGTGTCAACAATGTTCCTTTCATCGAGCTTAAACAGTACAGCAAAATGGTACTTACAGAGTGACTCAAACATTGCTTAGACCTTGTTTTTGAAAAACTGTTTATTTCTGTATTACATGATTGCAACTTGCTGAAAAGTGTCAACAATGTTCCTTTCATCGAGTTTAAACAGTTCAGCAAAAATGGTACTTACAGAGTGCATCAAACATTATTTAGAACTTGTTTGTGAAAAACTGTTTATTTCTGTATTACAACTTGCTGAAAAGTGTCAACAGTGTTTCTATCATCCTGATTAAGCAGTACAGCAAAATTGTACTTACATGACTTAGACCTTGTTTGTGAAAAACTGTTTTTTTCTGTATTTCATGATTGCAACTTGCTGAAAAGTGTCAACAATGTTCCTTTCATCGAGCTTAAACAGTACAGCAAAAATGGTACTTACAGAGTGACTCAAACATGGCTTAAACCTTGTTTTTGGAAAACTGTTTATTTCTGTATTACATGATTGCAACTTGCTGAAAAGTGTCAACAGTGTTCCTATCATCCTGATTAAACAGTACAGCAGAAATGGACTATCAGAGTGCATCAAACATGATTTAGACCTTGTTTGTGAAAAACTGTTTTTTTCTGTATTTCATGATTGCAACTTGCTGAAAAGTGTCAACAATGTTCCTTTCATCGAGCTTAAACAGTACAGCAAAATGGTTGGTACTTTCAGTGACTCAAACATGACTTAGACCTTGTTTTTGAAAAACTGTTTATTTCTGTATTACATGATTGCAACTTGCAACTTGCTGAAAAGTGTCAACAATGTTCCTTTCATCGAGTTTAAACAGTACAGCAAAAATAGTACTTACAGAGTGCATCAAACATTATTTAGACCTTGTTTGTGAAAAACTGTTTATTTCTGTATTACAACTTGCTGAAAAGTGTCAACAGTGTTTCTATCATCCTGATTAAGCAGTACAGCAAAATTGTACTTACATGACTTAGACCTTGTTTGTGAAAAACTGTTTTTTTCTGTATTTCATGATTGCAACTTGCTGAAAAGTGTCAACAATGTTCCTTTCATCGAGTTTAAACAGTACAGCAAAATGGAACTTACAGAGTGCATCAAACATGACTTAGACCTTGTTTTTGAAAAACTGTTTATTTCTGTATTACATGATTGCAACTTGCTGAAAAGTGTCAACAATGTTCCTTTCATCGAGTTTAAACAGTACAGCAAAAAATGGAACTTACAGAGTGCATCAAACATGATTTAGACCTTGTTTGTTAATTATTTTTTTTCTCTGTATTTCATGATTGCAACTTGCTGAAAAGTGTCAACAATGTTCCTTTCATCGAGCTTAAACAGTACAGCAAAATGGTTGGTACTTTCAGTGACTCAAACATGACTTAGACCTTGTTTTTGAAAAACTGTTTATTTCTGTATTACATGATTGCAACTTGCAACTTGCTGAAAAGTGTCAACAATGTTCCTTTCATCGAGTTTAAACAGTACAGCAAAAATAGTACTTACGGAGTGCATCAAACATTATTTAGACCTTGTTTGTGAAAAACTGTTTATTTCTGTATTACAACTTGCTGAAAAGTGTCAACAGTGTTTCTATCATCCTGATTAAGCAGTACAGCAAAATTGTACTTACATGACTTAGACCTTGTTTGTGAAAAACTGTTTATTTCTGTATTACATGATTGTAACTTGCTGAAAAGTGTCAACAATGTTCCTTTCATCGAGTTTAAACAGTACAGCAAAATGGAACTTACAGAGTGCATCAAACATGACTTAGACCTTGTTTTTGAAAAACTGTTTATTTCTGTATTACATGATTGCAACTTGCTGAAAAGTGTCAACAATGTTCCTTTCATCGAGTTTAAACAGTACAGCAAAAAATGGAACTTACAGAGTGCATCAAACATGATTTAGACCTTGTTTGTGAATTTTTTTTCTTTCTCTGTATTTCATGATTGCAACTTGCTGAAAAGTGTCAACAATGTTCCTTTCATCGAGCTTAAACAGTACAGCAAAATGGTACTTACAGAGTGCATCAAACATGATTTACACCTTGTTTGTGAAAAACGGTTTATTTCTGTATTACAACTTGCTGAAAAGTGTCAACAGTGTTTCTATCATCGAGCTTAAACAGTACAGCAGAATTGTACTTACATGACTTAGACCTTGTTTGTGAAAAACTGTTTTTTTCTGTATTTCATGATTGCAACTTGCTGAAAAGTGTCAACAATGTTCCTTTCATCGAGCTTAAACAGTACAGCAAAATGGTACTTACAGAGTGACTCAAACATGGCTTAGACCTTGTTTTTAAAAAACGGTTTATTTCTGTATTACATGATTGCAACTTGCTGAAAAGTGTCAACAGTGTTCGCATCATCCTGATTAAGCAGTCCAGCAAAATGGTACTTACAGAGTGCATCAAACATGATTTAGACCTTGTTTGTGAAAAACTGTTTATTTCTGTACTACATGATTGCAACTTGCTGAAAAGTGTCAACAATGTTCCTTTCATCGAGCTTAAACAGTACAGCAAAATGGTACATACAGAGTGACTCAAACATGACTTAGACCTTGTTTTTCAAAAACTGTTTATTTCTGTATTACATGATTGCAACTTGCTGAAAAGTGTCAACAGTGTTCCTTTCTTGGATTAAGCAGTACAGCAAAAATGGTACCTACAGAGTGCATCAAACATGATTTACACCTTGTTTGTGAAAAACTTTATTTCTATATTTCATGATTGCAACTTGCTGAAAAGTGTCAACAATGTTCCTTTCATCGAGCTTAAACAGTACAGCAAAATGGTACTTACAGAGTGACTCAAACATGACTTAGACCTTGTTTTTCAAAAACAGTTTATTTCTGTATTACATGATTGCAACTTGCTGAAAAGTGTCAACAATGTTCCTTTCATCGAGCTTAAACAGTACAGCAAAAATGGTACTTACAGAGTGACTCAAACATGGCTTAGACCTTGTTTTTGAAAAACGGTTTATTTCTGTATTACATGATTGCAACTTGCTGAAAAGTGTCAACAGTGTTCCTATCATCCTGATTAAACAGTACAGCAGAAATGGACTATCAGAGTGCATCAAACATGATTTAGACCTTGTTTGTGAAAAACAGTTTTTTTCTGTATTTCATGATTGCAACTTGCTGAAAAGTGTCAACAATGTTCCTTTCATCGAGCTTAAACAGTACAGCAAAATGGTACTTACAGAGTGACTCAAATATGACTTAGACCTTGGTTTTCAAAAACGGTTTATTTCTGTTATTACATGATTGCAACTTGATGAAAAGTGTCAACAGTGTTCGCATCATCCTGATTAAGCAGTCCAGCAAAATGGTACTTACAGAGTGACTCAAACATGACTTAGACCTTGTTTTTGAAAAACTGTTTATTTCTGTATTACATGATTGCAACTTGCTGAAAAGTGTCAACAATATTCCTTTCATCGAGCTTTAACAGTCCAGCAAAATGGTACTTACAGAGTGACTCAAACATGACTTAGACCTTGTTTTTCAAAAACTGTTTATTTCTGTATTACATGATTGCAACTTGCTGAAAAGTGTCAACAATGTTCCTTTCATCGAGTTTAAACAGTACAGCAAAAATAGTACATACAGAGTGCATCAAACATTATTTAGACCTTGTTTGTGAAAAACTGTTTATTTCTGTATTACATGATTGCAACTTGCTGAAAAGTGTCAACAGTGTTCCTATCATCCTGATTAAACAGTACAGCAGAAATGGACTATCAGAGTGCATCAAACATGATTTAGACCTTGTTTGTGAAAAACTGTTTATTTCTGTATTACATGATTGCAACTTGCTGAAAAGTGTCAACAATGTTCCTTTCATCGAGTTTAAACAGTACAGCAAAAATAGTACTTACAGAGTGCATCAAACATTATTTAGACCTTGTCTGTGAAAAACTGTTCATTTCTGTATTACATGATTGCAACTTGCTGAAAAGTGTCAACAGTGTTCCTTTCTTGGATTAAGCAGTACAGCAAAAATGGTACCTACAGAGTGCATCAAACATGATTTACACCTTGTTTGTGAAAAACTTTATTTCTATATTTCATGATTGCAACTTGCTGAAAAGTGTCAACAATGTTCCTTTCATCGAGTTTAAACAGTACAGCAAATATAGTACTTACAGAGTGCATCAAACATTATTTAGACCTTGTTTGTGAAAAACTGTTTATTTCTGTATTACATGATTGCAACTTGCTGAAAAGTGTCAACAATGTTCCTTTCATCGAGCTTAAACAGTACAGCAAAATGGTACTTACAGAGTGACTCAAACATGACTTAGACCTTGTTTGTGAAAAACTGTTTATTTCTGTTATTACATGATTGCAACTTGATGAAAAGTGTCAACAGTGTTCGCACCATCCTGATTAAGCAGTCCAGCAAAATGGTACTTACAGAGTGACTCAAACATGACTTAGACCTTGTTTTTGAAAAACTGTTTATTTCTGTATTACATGATTGCAACTTGCTGAAAAGTGTCAACAGTGTTCCTATCATCCTGATTAAGCAGTACAGAATAATTGTACTTAGACCTTGTTTTTGAAAAACGGTTTATTTCTGTATTACATGATTGCAACTTGCTGAAAAGTGTCAACAGTGTTCCTATCATCCTGATTAAACAGTACAGCAGAAATGGACTATCAGAGTGCATCAAACATGATTTAGACCTTGTTTGTGAAAAACTGTTTTTTTCTGTATTTCATGATTGCAACTTGCTGAAAAGTGTCAACAATGTTCCTTTCATCGAGCTTAAACAGTACAGCAAAATGGTACTTACAGAGTGACTCAAACATGACTTAGACCTTGTTTTTGAAAAACTGTTTATTTCTGTTATTACATGATTGCAACTTGCTGAAAAGTGTCAACAGTGTTCGCATCATCCTGATTAAGCAGTCCAGCAAAATGGTACTTACAGAGTGACTCAAACATGACTTAGACCTTGTTTTTCAAAAACTGTTTGTTTCTGTATTACATGATTGCAACTTGCTGAAAAGTGTCAACAATATTCCTTTCATCGAGCTTAAACAGTACAGCAAAATGGTACTTTCAGTGACTCAAACATGACTTAGACCTTGTTTTTGAAAAACTGTTTATTTCTGTATTACATGATTGCAACTTGCTGAAAAGTGTCAACAATGTTCCTTTCATCGAGTTTAAACAGTACAGCAAAAATAGTACTTACAGAGTGCATCAAACATTATTTAGACCTTGTTTGTGAAAAACTGTTTATTTCTGTATTACATGATTGCAACTTGCTGAAAAGTGTCAACAGTGTTCCTATCATCCTGATTAAACAGTACAGCAGAAATGGACTATCAGAGTGCATCAAACATGATTTAGACCTTGTTTGTGAAAAACGGTTTATTTCTGTATTACATGATTGCAACTTGATGAAAAGTGTCAACAGTGTTCCTATCATCCTGATTAAACAGTACAGCAGAAATGGACTATCAGAGTGCTTCAAACATGATTTAGACCTTGTTTGTGAAAAACTGTTTTTTTCTGTATTTCATGATTGCAACTTGCTGAAAAGTGTCAACAATGTTCCTTTCATCGAGCTTAAACAGTACAGCAAAATGGTACTTACAGAGTGACTCAAACATGACTTAGACCTTGTTTTTCAAAAACTGTTTATTTCTGTTATTACATGATTGCAACTTGCTGAAAAGTGTCAACAGTGTTCGCATCATCCTGATTAAGCAGTCCAGCAAAATGGTACTTACAGAGTGACTCAAACATGACTTAGACCTTGTTTTTCAAAAACTGTTTATTTCTGTATTACATGATTGCAACTTGCTGAAAAGTGTCAACAATGTTCCTTTCATCGAGTTTAAACAGTACAGCAAAAATAGTACTTACGGAGTCCATCAAACATTATTTAGACCTTGTTTGTGAAAAACTGTTTATTTCTGTATTACAACTTGCTGAAAAGTGTCAACAGTGTTTCTATCATCCTGATTAAGCAGTACAGCAAAATTGTACTTACATGACTTAGACCTTGTTTGTGAAAAACTGTTTATTTCTGTATTGCATGATTGTAACTTGCTGAAAAGTGTCAACAATGTTCCTTTCATCGAGTTTAAACAGTACAGCAAAATGGAACTTACAGAGTGCATCAAACATGATTTAGACCTTGTTTGTGAATTTTTTTTCTTTCTCTGTATTTCATGATTGCAACTTGCTGAAAAGTGTCAACAATGTTCCTTTCATCGAGCTTAAACAGTACAGCAAAATGGTACTTACAGAGTGCATCAAACATGATTTACACCTTGTTTGTGAAAAACTTTATTTCTATATTTCATGATTGCAACTTGCTGAAAAGTGTCAACAGTGTTCCTATCATCCTGATTAAGCAGTACAGAATAATTGTTCTTAGACCTTGTTTTTGAAAAACTGTTTATTTCTGTATTACATGATTGCAACTTGCTGAAAAGTGTCAACAGTGTTCCTATCATCCTGATTAAGCAGTACAGAATAATTGTACTTAGACCTTGTTTTTGAAAAACGGTTTATTTCTGTATTACATGATTGCAACTTGCTGAAAAGTGTCAACAGTGTTCCTATCATCCTGATTAAACAGTACAGCAGAAATGGACTATCAGAGTGCATCAAACATGATTTAGACCTTGTTTGTGAAAAACTGTTTTTTTCTGTATTTCATGATTGCAACTTGCTGAAAAGTGTCAACAATGTTCCTTTCATCGAGCTTAAACAGTACAGCAAAATGGTACTTACAGAGTGACTCAAACATGACTTAGACCTTGTTTTTGAAAAACTGTTTATTTCTGTTATTACATGATTGCAACTTGCTGAAAAGTGTCAACAGTGTTCGCATCATCCTGATTAAGCAGTCCAGCAAAATGGTACTTACAGAGTGACTCAAACATGACTTAGACCTTGTTTTTCAAAAACTGTTTGTTTCTGTATTACATGATTGCAACTTGCTGAAAAGTGTCAACAATATTCCTTTCATCGAGCTTAAACAGTACAGCAAAATGGTACTTTCAGTGACTCAAACATGACTTAGACCTTGTTTTTGAAAAACTGTTTATTTCTGTATTACATGATTGCAACTTGCTGAAAAGTGTCAACAATGTTCCTTTCATCGAGTTTAAACAGTACAGCAAAAATAGTACTTACAGAGTGCATCAAACATTATTTAGACCTTGTTTGTGAAAAACTGTTTATTTCTGTATTACATGATTGCAACTTGCTGAAAAGTGTCAACAGTGTTCCTATCATCCTGATTAAACAGTACAGCAGAAATGGACTATCAGAGTGCATCAAACATGATTTAGACCTTGTTTGTGAAAAACGGTTTATTTCTGTATTACATGATTGCAACTTGATGAAAAGTGTCAACAGTGTTCCTATCATCCTGATTAAACAGTACAGCAGAAATGGACTATCAGAGTGCTTCAAACATGATTTAGACCTTGTTTGTGAAAAACTGTTTTTTTCTGTATTTCATGATTGCAACTTGCTGAAAAGTGTCAACAATGTTCCTTTCATCGAGCTTAAACAGTACAGCAAAATGGTACTTACAGAGTGACTCAAACATGACTTAGACCTTGTTTTTCAAAAACTGTTTATTTCTGTTATTACATGATTGCAACTTGCTGAAAAGTGTCAACAGTGTTCGCATCATCCTGATTAAGCAGTCCAGCAAAATGGTACTTACAGAGTGACTCAAACATGACTTAGACCTTGTTTTTCAAAAACTGTTTATTTCTGTATTACATGATTGCAACTTGCTGAAAAGTGTCAACAATGTTCCTTTCATCGAGTTTAAACAGTACAGCAAAAATAGTACTTACGGAGTGCATCAAACATTATTTAGACCTTGTTTGTGAAAAACTGTTTATTTCTGTATTACAACTTGCTGAAAAGTGTCAACAGTGTTTCTATCATCCTGATTAAGCAGTACAGCAAAATTGTACTTACATGACTTAGACCTTGTTTGTGAAAAACTGTTTATTTCTGTATTGCATGATTGTAACTTGCTGAAAAGTGTCAACAATGTTCCTTTCATCGAGTTTAAACAGTACAGCAAAATGGAACTTACAGAGTGCATCAAACATGATTTAGACCTTGTTTGTGAATTTTTTTTCTTTCTCTGTATTTCATGATTGCAACTTGCTGAAAAGTGTCAACAATGTTCCTTTCATCGAGCTTAAACAGTACAGCAAAATGGTACTTACAGAGTGCATCAAACATGATTTACACCTTGTTTGTGAAAAACTTTATTTCTATATTTCATGATTGCAACTTGCTGAAAAGTGTCAACAGTGTTCCTATCATCCTGATTAAGCAGTACAGAATAATTGTTCTTAGACCTTGTTTTTGAAAAACTGTTTATTTCTGTATTACATGATAGCAACTTGCTGAAAAGTGTCAACAATGTTCCTTTCATCGAGCTTAAACAGTACAGCAAAATGGTACT
The DNA here is from genome assembly GCF_965601325.2 of Salmo salar. Taxonomy (NCBI): domain Eukaryota; kingdom Metazoa; phylum Chordata; class Actinopteri; order Salmoniformes; family Salmonidae; genus Salmo; species Salmo salar. The sequence goes on along the minus strand of NC_138297.1, from coordinate 35,811,953 downwards.
TACAGTGACTCAAACATGACTTAGACCTTGTTTTTGAAAAACTGTTTATTTCTGTATTACATGATTGCAACTTGCTGAAAAGTGTCAACAATGTTCCTTTCATCGAGTTTAAACAGTACAGCAAAAATAGTATTTACAGAGTGCATCAAACATTATTTAGACCTTGTTTGTGAAAAACTGTTTATTTCTGTATTACAACTTGCTGAAAAGTGTCAACAGTGTTTCTATCATCCTGATTAAGCAGTACAGCAAAAATGTATTTACATGATTAGACCTTGTTTGTGAAAAACTGTTTTTTTCTGTATTTCATGATTGCAACTTGCTGAAAAGTGTCAACAATGTTCCTTTCATCGAGTTTAAACAGTTCAGCAAAAATGGTACTTACAGAGTGCATCAAACATTATTTAGACCTTGTTTGTGAAAAACGGTTTATTTCTGTATTACAACTTGCTGAAAAGTGTCAACAGTGTTTCTATCATCGAGCTTAAACAGTACAGCAAAATTGTACTTACATGACTTAGACCTTGTTTGTGAAAAACTGTTTTTTTCTGTATTTCATGATTGCAACTTGCTGAAAAGTGTCAACAATGTTCCTTTCATCGAGCTTAAACAGTACAGCAAAATGGTACTTACAGAGTGACTCAAACATGGCTTAGACCTTGTTTTTAAAAAACGGTTTATTTCTGTATTACATGATTGCAACTTGCTGAAAAGTGTCAACAGTGTTCCTATCATCCTGATTAAGCAGTACAGAATAATTGTACTTAGACCTTGTTTTTGAAAAACGGTTTATTTCTGTATTACATGATTGCAACTTGCTGAAAAGTGTCAACAGTGTTCGCATCATCCTGATTAAGCAGTCCAGCAAAATGGTACTTACAGAGTGCATCAAACATGATTTAGACCTTGTTTGTGAAAAACTGTTTATTTCTGTACTACATGAATGCAACTTGCTGAAAAGTGTCAACAATGTTCCTTTCATCGAGCTTAAACGCTACTGCAAAATGGTACATACAGAGTGACTCAAACATGACTTAGACCTTGTTTTTCAAAAACTGTTTATTTCTGTATTACATGATTGCAACTTGCTGAAAAGTGTCAACAGTGTTCCTTTCTTGGATTAAGCAGTACAGCAAAAATGGTACCTACAGAGTGCATCAAACATGATTTACACCTTGTTTGTGAAAAACTTTATTTCTATATTTCATGATTGCAACTTGCTGAAAAGTGTCAACAATGTTCCTTTCATCGAGCTTAAACAGTACAGCAAAATGGTACTTACAGAGTGACTCAAACATGACTTAGACCTTGTTTGTGAAAAACAGTTTTTTTCTGTATTTCATGATTGCAACTTGCAGAAAAGTGTCAACAATGTTCCTTTCATCGAGCTTAAACAGTACAGCAAAATGGTACTTACAGAGTGACTCAAACATGACTTAGACCTTGTTTTTCAAAAACTGTTTATTTCTGTTATTACATGATTGCAACTTGCTGAAAAGTGTCAACAGTGTTCGCATCATCCTGATTAAGCAGTCCAGCAAAATGGTACTTACAGAGTGACTCAAACATGACTTAGACCTTGTTTTTCAAAAACTGTTTGTTTCTGTATTACATGATTGCAACTTGCTGAAAAGTGTCAACAATATTCCTTTCATCGAGCTTAAACAGTACAGCAAAATGGTACTTTCAGTGACTCAAACATGACTTAGACCTTGTTTTTGAAAAACTGTTTATTTCTGTATTACATGATTGCAACTTGCTGAAAAGTGTCAACAATGTTCCTTTCATCGAGTTTAAACAGTACAGCAAAAATAGTACTTACAGAGTGCATCAAACATTATTTAGACCTTGTTTGTGAAAAACTGTTTATTTCTGTATTACATGATTGCAACTTGCTGAAAAGTGTCAACAGTGTTCCTATCATCCTGATTAAACAGTACAGCAGAAATGGACTATCAGAGTGCATCAAACATGATTTAGACCTTGTTTGTGAAAAACGGTTTATTTCTGTATTACATGATTGCAACTTGATGAAAAGTGTCAACAGTGTTCCTATCATCCTGATTAAACAGTACAGCAGAAATGGACTATCAGAGTGCTTCAAACATGATTTAGACCTTGTTTGTGAAAAACTGTTTTTTTCTGTATTTCATGATTGCAACTTGCTGAAAAGTGTCAACAATGTTCCTTTCATCGAGCTTAAACAGTACAGCAAAATGGTACTTACAGAGTGACTCAAACATGACTTAGACCTTGTTTTTCAAAAACTGTTTATTTCTGTTATTACATGATTGCAACTTGCTGAAAAGTGTCAACAGTGTTCGCATCATCCTGATTAAGCAGTCCAGCAAAATGGTACTTACAGAGTGACTCAAACATGACTTAGACCTTGTTTTTCAAAAACTGTTTATTTCTGTATTACATGATTGCAACTTGCTGAAAAGTGTCAACAATGTTCCTTTCATCGAGTTTAAACAGTACAGCAAAAATAGTACTTACGGAGTGCATCAAACATTATTTAGACCTTGTTTGTGAAAAACTGTTTATTTCTGTATTACAACTTGCTGAAAAGTGTCAACAGTGTTTCTATCATCCTGATTAAGCAGTACAGCAAAATTGTACTTACATGACTTAGACCTTGTTTGTGAAAAACTGTTTATTTCTGTATTGCATGATTGTAACTTGCTGAAAAGTGTCAACAATGTTCCTTTCATCGAGTTTAAACAGTACAGCAAAATGGAACTTACAGAGTGCATCAAACATGATTTAGACCTTGTTTGTGAATTTTTTTTCTTTCTCTGTATTTCATGATTGCAACTTGCTGAAAAGTGTCAACAATGTTCCTTTCATCGAGCTTAAACAGTACAGCAAAATGGTACTTACAGAGTGCATCAAACATGATTTACACCTTGTTTGTGAAAAACTTTATTTCTATATTTCATGATTGCAACTTGCTGAAAAGTGTCAACAGTGTTCCTATCATCCTGATTAAGCAGTACAGAATAATTGTTCTTAGACCTTGTTTTTGAAAAACTGTTTATTTCTGTATTACATGATTGCAACTTGCTGAAAAGTGTCAACAGTGTTCCTATCATCCTGATTAAGCAGTACAGAATAATTGTACTTAGACCTTGTTTTTGAAAAACGGTTTATTTCTGTATTACATGATTGCAACTTGCTGAAAAGTGTCAACAGTGTTCCTATCATCCTGATTAAACAGTACAGCAGAAATGGACTATCAGAGTGCATCAAACATGATTTAGACCTTGTTTGTGAAAAACTGTTTTTTTCTGTATTTCATGATTGCAACTTGCTGAAAAGTGTCAACAATGTTCCTTTCATCGAGCTTAAACAGTACAGCAAAATGGTACTTACAGAGTGACTCAAACATGACTTAGACCTTGTTTTTGAAAAACTGTTTATTTCTGTTATTACATGATTGCAACTTGCTGAAAAGTGTCAACAGTGTTCGCATCATCCTGATTAAGCAGTCCAGCAAAATGGTACTTACAGAGTGACTCAAACATGACTTAGACCTTGTTTTTCAAAAACTGTTTGTTTCTGTATTACATGATTGCAACTTGCTGAAAAGTGTCAACAATATTCCTTTCATCGAGCTTAAACAGTACAGCAAAATGGTACTTTCAGTGACTCAAACATGACTTAGACCTTGTTTTTGAAAAACTGTTTATTTCTGTATTACATGATTGCAACTTGCTGAAAAGTGTCAACAATGTTCCTTTCATCGAGTTTAAACAGTACAGCAAAAATAGTACTTACAGAGTGCATCAAACATTATTTAGACCTTGTTTGTGAAAAACTGTTTATTTCTGTATTACATGATTGCAACTTGCTGAAAAGTGTCAACAGTGTTCCTATCATCCTGATTAAACAGTACAGCAGAAATGGACTATCAGAGTGCATCAAACATGATTTAGACCTTGTTTGTGAAAAACGGTTTATTTCTGTATTACATGATTGCAACTTGATGAAAAGTGTCAACAGTGTTCCTATCATCCTGATTAAACAGTACAGCAGAAATGGACTATCAGAGTGCTTCAAACATGATTTAGACCTTGTTTGTGAAAAACTGTTTTTTTCTGTATTTCATGATTGCAACTTGCTGAAAAGTGTCAACAATGTTCCTTTCATCGAGCTTAAACAGTACAGCAAAATGGTACTTACAGAGTGACTCAAACATGACTTAGACCTTGTTTTTCAAAAACTGTTTATTTCTGTTATTACATGATTGCAACTTGCTGAAAAGTGTCAACAGTGTTCGCATCATCCTGATTAAGCAGTCCAGCAAAATGGTACTTACAGAGTGACTCAAACATGACTTAGACCTTGTTTTTCAAAAACTGTTTATTTCTGTATTACATGATTGCAACTTGCTGAAAAGTGTCAACAATGTTCCTTTCATCGAGTTTAAACAGTACAGCAAAAATAGTACTTACGGAGTGCATCAAACATTATTTAGACCTTGTTTGTGAAAAACTGTTTATTTCTGTATTACAACTTGCTGAAAAGTGTCAACAGTGTTTCTATCATCCTGATTAAGCAGTACAGCAAAATTGTACTTACATGACTTAGACCTTGTTTGTGAAAAACTGTTTATTTCTGTATTGCATGATTGTAACTTGCTGAAAAGTGTCAACAATGTTCCTTTCATCGAGTTTAAACAGTACAGCAAAATGGAACTTACAGAGTGCATCAAACATGATTTAGACCTTGTTTGTGAATTTTTTTTCTTTCTCTGTATTTCATGATTGCAACTTGCTGAAAAGTGTCAACAATGTTCCTTTCATCGAGCTTAAACAGTACAGCAAAATGGTACTTACAGAGTGCATCAAACATGATTTACACCTTGTTTGTGAAAAACTTTATTTCTATATTTCATGATTGCAACTTGCTGAAAAGTGTCAACAGTGTTCCTATCATCCTGATTAAGCAGTACAGAATAATTGTTCTTAGACCTTGTTTTTGAAAAACTGTTTATTTCTGTATTACATGATAGCAACTTGCTGAAAAGTGTCAACAATGTTCCTTTCATCGAGCTTAAACAGTACAGCAAAATGGTACTTACAGTGACTCAAACATGACTTAGACCTTGTTTTTGAAAAACTGTTTATTTCTGTATTACATGATTGCAACTTGCTGAAAAGTGTCAACAATGTTCCTTTCATCGAGTTTAAACAGTACAGCAAAAATAGTATTTACAGAGTGCATCAAACATTATTTAGACCTTGTTTGTGAAAAACTGTTTATTTCTGTATTACAACTTGCTGAAAAGTGTCAACAGTGTTTCTATCATCCTGATTAAGCAGTACAGCAAAAATGTATTTACATGATTAGACCTTGTTTGTGAAAAACTGTTTTTTTCTGTATTTCATGATTGCAACTTGCTGAAAAGTGTCAACAATGTTCCTTTCATCGAGCTTAAACAGTACAGCAAAATGGTACTTACAGAGTGACTCAAACATGGCTTAGACCTTGTTTTTAAAAAACGGTTTATTTCTGTATTACATGATTGCAACTTGCTGAAAAGTGTCAACAGTGTTCCTATCATCCTGATTAAGCAGTACAGAATAATTGTACTTAGACCTTGTTTTTGAAAAACGGTTTATTTCTGTATTACATGATTGCAACTTGCTGAAAAGTGTCAACAGTGTTCGCATCATCCTGATTAAGCAGTCCAGCAAAATGGTACTTACAGAGTGCATCAAACATGATTTAGACCTTGTTTGTGAAAAACTGTTTATTTCTGTACTACATGAATGCAACTTGCTGAAAAGTGTCAACAATGTTCCTTTCATCGAGCTTAAACGCTACAGCAAAATGGTACATACAGAGTGACTCAAACATGACTTAGACCTTGTTTTTCAAAAAACTGTTTATTTCTGTATTACATGATTGCAACTTGCTGAAAAGTGTCAACAGTGTTCCTTTCTTGGATTAAGCAGTACAGCAAAAATGGTACCTACAGAGTGCATCAAACATGATTTACACCTTGTTTGTGAAAAACTTTATTTCTATATTTCATGATTGCAACTTGCTGAAAAGTGTCAACAATGTTCCTTTCATCGAGCTTAAACAGTACAGCAAAATGGTACTTACAGAGTGACTCAAACATGACTTAGACCTTGTTTGTGAAAAACAGTTTTTTTCTGTATTTCATGATTGCAACTTGCAGAAAAGTGTCAACAATGTTCCTTTCATCGAGCTTAAACAGTACAGCAAAATGGTACTTACAGAGTGACTCAAACATGACTTAGACCTTGTTTTTCAAAAACTGTTTATTTCTGTTATTACATGATTGCAACTTGCTGAAAAGTGTCAACAGTGTTCGCATCATCCTGATTAAGCAGTCCAGCAAAATGGTACTTACAGAGTGACTCAAACATGACTTAGACCTTGTTTTTCAAAAACTGTTTATTTCTGTATTACATGATTGCAACTTGCTGAAAAGTGTCAACAATGTTCCTTTCATCGAGTTTAAACAGTACAGCAAAAATAGTACTTACGGAGTGCATCAAACATTATTTAGACCTTGTTTGTGAAAAAATGATTATTTCTGTATTACAACTTGCTGAAAAGTGTCAACAGTGTTTCTATCATCCTGATTAAGCAGTACAGCAAAATTGTACTTACATGACTTAGACCTTGTTTGTGAAAAACTGTTTATTTCTGTATTACATGATTGTAACTTGCTGAAAAGTGTCAACAATGTTCCTTTCATCGAGTTTAAACAGTACAGCAAAATGGAACTTACAGAGTGCATCAAACATGATTTAGACCTTGTTTGTGAATTTTTTTTCTTTCTCTGTATTTCATGATTGCAACTTGCTGAAAAGTGTCAACAATGTTCCTTTCATCGAGCTTAAACAGTACAGCAAAATGGTACTTACAGAGTGCATCAAACATGATTTACACCTTGTTTGTGAAAAACTTTATTTCTATATTTCATGATTGCAACTTGCTGAAAAGTGTCAACAGTGTTCCTATCATCCTGATTAAGCAGTACAGAATAATTGTTCTTAGACCTTGTTTTTGAAAAACTGTTTATTTCTGTATTACATGATTGCAACTTGCTGAAAAGTGTCAACAATGTTCCTTTCATCGAGCTTAAACAGTACAGCAAAATGGTACTTACAGTGACTCAAACATGACTTAGACCTTGTTTTTGAAAAACTGTTTATTTCTGTATTACATGATTGCAACTTGCTGAAAAGTGTCAACAATGTTCCTTTCATCGAGTTTAAACAGTACAGCAAAAATAGTATTTACAGAGTGCATCAAACATTATTTAGACCTTGTTTGTGAAAAACTGTTTATTTCTGTATTACAACTTGCTGAAAAGTGTCAACAGTGTTTCTATCATCCTGATTAAGCAGTACAGCAAAAATGTATTTACATGATTAGACCTTGTTTGTGAAAAACTGTTTTTTTCTGTATTTCATGATTGCAACTTGCTGAAAAGTGTCAACAATGTTCCTTTCATCGAGTTTAAACAGTTCAGCAAAAATGGTACTTACAGAGTGCATCAAACATTATTTAGACCTTGTTTGTGAAAAACGGTTTATTTCTGTATTACAACTTGCTGAAAAGTGTCAACAGTGTTTCTATCATCGAGCTTAAACAGTACAGCAAAATTGTACTTACATGACTTAGACCTTGTTTGTGAAAAACTGTTTTTTTCTGTATTTCATGATTGCAACTTGCTGAAAAGTGTCAACAATGTTCCTTTCATCGAGCTTAAACAGTACAGCAAAATGGTACTTACAGAGTGACTCAAACATGGCTTAGACCTTGTTTTTAAAAAACGGTTTATTTCTGTATTACATGATTGCAACTTGCTGAAAAGTGTCAACAGTGTTCCTATCATCCTGATTAAGCAGTACAGAATAATTGTACTTAGACCTTGTTTTTGAAAAACGGTTTATTTCTGTATTACATGATTGCAACTTGCTGAAAAGTGTCAACAGTGTTCGCATCATCCTGATTAAGCAGTCCAGCAAAATGGTACTTACAGAGTGCATCAAACATGATTTAGACCTTGTTTGTGAAAAACTGTTTATTTCTGTACTACATGATTGCAACTTGCTGAAAAGTGTCAACAATGTTCCTTTCATCGAGCTTAAACGGTACAGCAAAATGGTACATACAGAGTGACTCAAACATGACTTAGACCTTGTTTTTCAAAAACTGTTTATTTCTGTATTACATGATTGCAACTTGCTGAAAAGTGTCAACAGTGTTCCTTTCTTGGATTAAGCAGTACAGCAAAAATGGTACCTACAGAGTGCATCAAACATGATTTACACCTTGTTTGTGAAAAACTTTATTTCTATATTTCATGATTGCAACTTGCTGAAAAGTGTCAACAATGTTCCTTTCATCGAGCTTAAACAGTACAGCAAAATGGTACTTACAGAGTGACTCAAACATGACTTAGACCTTGTTTGTGAAAAACAGTTTTTTTCTGTATTTCATGATTGCAACTTGCTGAAAAGTGTCAACAATGTTCCTTTCATCGAGCTTAAACAGTACAGCAAAATGGTACTTACAGAGTGACTCAAACATGACTTAGACCTTGTTTTTCAAAAACTGTTTATTTCTGTTATTACATGATTGCAACTTGCTGAAAAGTGTCAACAGTGTTCGCATCATCCTGATTAAGCAGTCCAGCAAAATGGTAATTACAGAGTGACTCAAACATGACTTAGACCTTGTTTTTCAAAAACTGTTTATTTCTGTATTACATGATTGCAACTTGCTGAAAAGTGTCAACAATGTTCCTTTCATCGAGTTTAAACAGTACAGCAAAAATAGTACTTACGGAGTGCATCAAACATTATTTAGACCTTGTTTGTGAAAAACTGTTTATTTCTGTATTACAACTTGCTGAAAAGTGTCAACAGTGTTTCTATCATCCTGATTAAGCAGTACAGCAAAATTGTACTTACATGACTTAGACCTTGTTTGTGAAAAACTGTTTATTTCTGTATTGCATGATTGTAACTTGCTGAAAAGTGTCAACAATGTTCCTTTCATCGAGTTTAAACAGTACAGCAAAATGGAACTTACAGAGTGCATCAAACATGATTTAGACCTTGTTTGTGAATTTTTTTTCTTTCTCTGTATTTCATGATTGCAACTTGCTGAAAAGTGTCAACAATGTTCCTTTCATCGAGCTTAAACAGTACAGCAAAATGGTACTTACAGAGTGCATCAAACATGATTTACACCTTGTTTGTGAAAAACTTTATTTCTATATTTCATGATTGCAACTTGCTGAAAAGTGTCAACAGTGTTCCTATCATCCTGATTAAGCAGTACAGAATAATTGTTCTTAGACCTTGTTTTTGAAAAACTGTTTATTTCTGTATTACATGATTGCAACTTGCTGAAAAGTGTCAACAATGTTCCTTTCATCGAGCTTAAACAGTACAGCAAAATGGTACTTACAGTGACTCAAACATGACTTAGACCTTGTTTTTGAAAAACTGTTTTTTTCTGTATTTCATGATTGCAACTTGCTGAAAAGTGTCAACAATGTTCCTTTCATCGAGTTTAAACAGTTCAGCAAAAATGGTACTTACAGAGTGCATCAAACATTATTTAGACCTTGTTTGTGAAAAACGGTTTATTTCTGTATTACAACTTGCTGAAAAGTGTCAACAGTGTTTCTATCATCGAGCCTAAACAGTACAGCAAAATTGTACTTACATGACTTAGACCTTGTTTGTGAAAAACTGTTTTTTTCTGTATTTCATGATTGCAACTTGCTGAAAAGTGTCAACAATGTTCCTTTCATCGAGCTTAAACAGTACAGCAAAATGGTACTTACAGAGTGACTCAAACATGGCTTAGACCTTGTTTTTAAAAAACTGTTTATTTCTGTATTACATGATTGCAACTTGCTGAAAAGTGTCAACAGTGTTCCTATCATCCTGATTAAGCAGTACAGAATAATTGTACTTAGACCTTGTTTTTGAAAAACGGTTTATTTCTGTATTACATGATTGCAACTTGCTGAAAAGTTTCAACAGTGTTCGCATCATCCTGATTAAGCAGTCCAGCAAAATGGTACTTACAGAGTGCATCAAACATGATTTAGACCTTGTTTGTGAAAAACTGTTTATTTCTGTACTACATGATTGCAACTTGCTGAAAAGTGTCAACAATGTTCCTTTCATCGAGCTTAAACGGTACAGCAAAATGGTACATACAGAGTGACTCAAACATGACAGACCTTGTTTTTCAAAAACTGTTTATTTCTGTATTACATGATTGCAACTTGCTGAAAAGTGTCAACAGTGTTCCTTTCTTGGATTAAGCAGTACAGCAAAAATGGTACCTGCAGAGTGCATCAAACATGATTTACACCTTGTTTGTGAAAAACTTTATTTCTATATTTCATGATTGCAACTTGCTGAAAAGTGTCAACAATGTTCCTTTCATCGAGCTTAAACAGTACAGCAAAATGGTACTTACAGAGTGACTCAAACATGGCTTAGACCTTGTTTTTGAAAAACGGTTTATTTCTGTTATTACATGATTGCAACTTGATGAAAAGTGTCAACAGTGTTCGCATCATCCTGATTAAGCAGTCCAGCAAAATGGTACTTACAGAGTTACTCAAACATGACTTAGACCTTGTTTTTGAAAAACTGTTTATTTCTGTATTACATGATTGCAACTTGCTGAAAAGTGTCAACAATATTCCTTTCATCGAGCTTTAACAGTACAGCAAAATGGTACTTTCAGTGACTCAAACATGACTTAGACCTTGTTTTTGAAAAACTGTTTATTTCTGTATTACATGATTGCAACTTGCTGAAAAGTGTCAACAATGTTCCTTTCATCGAGTTTAAACAGTACAGCAAAAATAGTACATACAGAGTGCATCAAACATTATTTAGACCTTGTTTGTGAAAAACTGTTTATTTCTGTATTACATGATTGCAACTTGCTGAAAAGTGTCAACAGTGTTCCTATCATCCTGATTAAACAGTACAGCAGAAATGGACTATCAGAGTGCATCAAACATGATTTAGACCTTGTTTGTGAAAAACTGTTTATTTCTGTATTACATGATTGCAACTTGCTGAAAAGTGTCAACAATGTTCCTTTCATCGAGTTTAAACAGTACAGCAAAAATAGTACTTACAGAGTGCATCAAACATTATTTAGACCTTGTTTGTGAAAAACTGTTCATTTCTGTATTACATGATTGCAACTTGCTGAAAAGTGTCAACAGTGTTCCTTTCTTGGATTAAGCAGTACAGCAAAAATGGTACCTACAGAGTGCATCAAACATGATTTACACCTTGTTTGTGAAAAACTTTATTTCTATATTTCATGATTGCAACTTGCTGAAAAGTGTCAACAATGTTCCTTTCATCGAGTTTAAACAGTACAGCAAAAATAGTACTTACAGAGTGCATCAAACATTATTTAGACCTTGTTTGTGAAAAACTGTTTATTTCTGTATTACATGATTGCAACTTGCTGAAAAGTGTCAACAATGTTCCTTTCATCGAGCTTAAACAGTACAGCAAAATGGTACTTACAGAGTGACTCAAACATGACTTAGACCTTGTTTGTGAAAAACTGTTTATTTCTGTTATTACATGATTGCAACTTGCTGAAAAGTGTCAACAGTGTTCGCACCATCCTGATTAAGCAGTCCAGCAAAATGGTACTTACAGAGTGACTCAAACATGACTTAGACCTTGTTTTTGAAAAACTGTTTATTTCTGTATTACATGATTGCAACTTGCTGAAAAGTGTCAACAGTGTTCCTATCATCCGATTAAGCAGTACAGAATAATTGTACTTAGACCTTGTTTTTGAAAAATGGTTTATTTCTGTATTACATGATTGCAACTTGCTGAAAAGTGTCAACAGTGTTCCTATCATCCTGATTAAACAGTACAGCAGAAATGGACTATCAGAGTGCATCAAACATGATTTAGACCTTGTTTGTGAAAAACTGTTTTTTTCTGTATTTCATGATTGCAACTTGCTGAAAAGTGTCAACAATGTTCCTTTCATCGAGCTTAAACAGTACAGCAAAATGGTACTTACAGAGTGACTCAAACATGACTTAGACCTTGTTTTTCAAAAACTGTTTATTTCTGTTATTACATGATTGCAACTTGCTGAAAAGTGTCAACAGTGTTCGCATCATCCTGATTAAGCAGTCCAGCAAAATGGTACTTACAGAGTGACTCAAACATGACTTAGACCTTGTTTTTCAAAAACTGTTTGTTTCTGTATTACATGATTGCAACTTGCTGAAAAGTGTCAACAATATTCCTTTCATCGAGCTTAAACAGTACAGCAAAATGGTACTTTCAGTGACTCAAACATGACTTAGACCTTGTTTTTGAAAAACTGTTTATTTCTGTATTACATGATTGCAACTTGCTGAAAAGTGTCAACAATGTTCCTTTCATCGAGTTTAAACAGTACAGCAAAAATAGTACTTACAGAGTGCATCAAACATTATTTAGACCTTGTTTGTGAAAAACGGTTTATTTCTGTATTACATGATTGCAACTTGATGAAAAGTGTCAACAGTGTTCCTATCATCCTGATTAAACAGTACAGCAGAAATGGACTATCAGAGTGCATCAAACATAATTTAGACCTTGTTTGTGAAAAACTGTTTTTTTCTGTATTTCTTGATTGCAACTTGCTGAAAAGTGTCAACAATGTTCCTTTCATCGAGCTTAAACAGTACAGCAAAATGGTACTTACAGAGTGACTCAAACATGACTTAGACCTTGTTTTTCAAAAACTGTTTATTTCTGTATTACATGATTGCAACTTGCTGAAAAGTGTCAACAATGTTCCTTTCATTGAGCTTAAACAGTACAGCAAAAATGGTACTTACAGAGTGACTCAAACATGGCTTAGACCTTGTTTTTGAAAAACGGTTTATTTCTGTATTACATGATTGCAACTTGCTGAAAAGTGTCAACAGTGTTCCTATCATCCTGATTAAACAGTACAGCAGAAATGGACTATCAGAGTGCATCAAACATGATTTAGACCTTGTTTGTGAAAAACTGTTTATTTCTGTATTACATGATTGCAACTTGCTGAAAAGTGTCAACAATGTTCCTTTCATCGAGTTTAAACAGTACAGCAAAAATAGTACTTACAGAGTGCATCAAACATTATTTAGACCTTGTTTGTGAAAAACTGTTCATTTCTGTATTACATGATTGCAACTTGCTGAAAAGTGTCAACAGTGTTCCTTTCTTGGATTAAGCAGTACAGCAAAAATGGTACCTACAGAGTGCATCAAACATGATTTACACCTTGTTTGTGAAAAACTTTATTTCTATATTTCATGATTGCAACTTGCTGAAAAGTGTCAACAATGTTCCTTTCATCGAGTTTAAACAGTACAGCAAAAATAGTACTTACAGAGTGCATCAAACATTATTTAGACCTTGTTTGTGAAAAACTGTTTATTTCTGTATTACATGATTGCAACTTGCTGAAAAGTGTCAACAATGTTCCTTTCATCGAGCTTAAACAGTACAGCAAAATGGTACTTACAGAGTGACTCAAACATGACTTAGACCTTGTTTGTGAAAAACTGTTTATTTCTGTTATTACATGATTGCAACTTGCTGAAAAGTGTCAACAGTGTTCGCACCATCCTGATTAAGCAGTCCAGCAAAATGGTACTTACAGAGTGACTCAAACATGACTTAGACCTTGTTTTTGAAAAACTGTTTATTTCTGTATTACATGATTGCAACTTGCTGAAAAGTGTCAACAGTGTTCCTATCATCCGATTAAGCAGTACAGAATAATTGTACTTAGACCTTGTTTTTGAAAAATGGTTTATTTCTGTATTACATGATTGCAACTTGCTGAAAAGTGTCAACAGTGTTCCTATCATCCTGATTAAACAGTACAGCAGAAATGGACTATCAGAGTGCATCAAACATGATTTAGACCTTGTTTGTGAAAAACTGTTTTTTTCTGTATTTCATGATTGCAACTTGCTGAAAAGTGTCAACAATGTTCCTTTCATCGAGCTTAAACAGTACAGCAAAATGGTACTTACAGAGTGACTCAAACATGACTTAGACCTTGTTTTTCAAAAACTGTTTATTTCTGTTATTACATGATTGCAACTTGCTGAAAAGTGTCAACAGTGTTCGCATCATCCTGATTAAGCAGTCCAGCAAAATGGTACTTACAGAGTGACTCAAACATGACTTAGACCTTGTTTTTCAAAAACTGTTTGTTTCTGTATTACATGATTGCAACTTGCTGAAAAGTGTCAACAATATTCCTTTCATCGAGCTTAAACAGTACAGCAAAATGGTACTTTCAGTGACTCAAACATGACTTAGACCTTGTTTTTGAAAAACTGTTTATTTCTGTATTACATGATTGCAACTTGCTGAAAAGTGTCAACAATGTTCCTTTCATCGAGTTTAAACAGTACAGCAAAAATAGTACTTACAGAGTGCATCAAACATTATTTAGACCTTGTTTGTGAAAAACGGTTTATTTCTGTATTACATGATTGCAACTTGATGAAAAGTGTCAACAGTGTTCCTATCATCCTGATTAAACAGTACAGCAGAAATGGACTATCAGAGTGCATCAAACATAATTTAGACCTTGTTTGTGAAAAACTGTTTTTTTCTGTATTTCTTGATTGCAACTTGCTGAAAAGTGTCAACAATGTTCCTTTCATCGAGCTTAAACAGTACAGCAAAATGGTACTTACAGAGTGACTCAAACATGACTTAGACCTTGTTTTTCAAAAACTGTTTATTTCTGTATTACATGATTGCAACTTGCTGAAAAGTGTCAACAATGTTCCTTTCATTGAGCTTAAACAGTACAGCAAAAATGGTACTTACAGAGTGACTCAAACATGGCTTAGACCTTGTTTTTGAAAAACGGTTTATTTCTGTATTACATGATTGCAACTTGCTGAAAAGTGTCAACAGTGTTCCTATCATCCTGATTAAACAGTACAGCAGAAATGGACTATCAGAGTGCATCAAACATGATTTAGACCTTGTTTGTGAAAAACAGTTTTTTTCTGTATTTCATGATTGCAACTTGCTGAAAAGTGTCAACAATGTTCCTTTCATCAAGCTTAAACAGTACAGCAAAATGGTACTTACAGAGTGACTCAAAAATGACTTAGACCTTGTTTTTCAAAAACTGTTTATTTCTGTTATTACATGATTGCAACTTGCTGAAAAGTGTCAACAGTGTTCGCACCATCCTGATTAAGCAGTCCAGCAAAATGGTACTTACAGAGTGACTCAAACATGACTTAGACCTTGTTTTTGAAAAACTGTTTATTTCTGTATTACATGATTGCAACTTGCTGAAAAGTGTCAACAGTGTTCCTATCATCCGATTAAGCAGTACAGAATAATTGTACTTAGACCTTGTTTTTGAAAAATGGTTTATTTCTGTATTACATGATTGCAACTTGCTGAAAAGTGTCAACAGTGTTCCTATCATCCTGATTAAACAGTACAGCAGAAATGGACTATCAGAGTGCATCAAACATGATTTAGACCTTGTTTGTGAAAAACTGTTTTTTTCTGTATTTCATGATTGCAACTTGCTGAAAAGTGTCAACAATGTTCCTTTCATCGAGCTTAAACAGTACAGCAAAATGGTACTTACAGAGTGACTCAAACATGACTTAGACCTTGTTTTTCAAAAACTGTTTGTTTCTGTATTACATGATTGCAACTTGCTGAAAAGTGTCAACAATATTCCTTTCATCGAGCTTAAACAGTACAGCAAAATGGTACTTTCAGTGACTCAAACATGACTTAGACCTTGTTTTTGAAAAACTGTTTATTTCTGTATTACATGATTGCAACTTGCTGAAAAGTGTCAACAATGTTCCTTTCATCGAGTTTAAACAGTACTGCAAAAATAGTACTTACAGAGTGCATCAAACATTATTTAGACCTTGTTTGTGAAAAACGGTTTATTTCTGTATTACATGATTGCAACTTGATGAAAAGTGTCAACAGTGTTCCTATCATCCTGATTAAACAGTACAGCAGAAATGGACTATCAGAGTGCATCAAACATAATTTAGACCTTGTTTGTGAAAAACTGTTTTTTTCTGTATTTCTTGATTGCAACTTGCTGAAAAGTGTCAACAATGTTCCTTTCATCGAGCTTAAACAGTACAGCAAAATGGTACTTACAGAGTGACTCAAACATGACTTAGACCTTGTTTTTCAAAAACTGTTTATTTCTGTATTACATGATTGCAACTTGCTGAAAAGTGTCAACAATGTTCCTTTCATTGAGCTTAAACAGTACAGCAAAAATGGTACTTACAGAGTGACTCAAACATGGCTTAGACCTTGTTTTTGAAAAACGGTTTATTTCTGTATTACATGATTGCAACTTGCTGAAAAGTGTCAACAGTGTTCCTATCATCCTGATTAAACAGTACAGCAGAAATGGACTATCAGAGTGCATCAAACATGATTTAGACCTTGTTTGTGAAAAACAGTTTTTTTCTGTATTTCATGATTGCAACTTGCTGAAAAGTGTCAACAATGTTCCTTTCATCGAGCTTAAACAGTACAGCAAAATGGTACTTACAGAGTGACTCAAAAATGACTTAGACCTTGTTTTTCAAAAACTGTTTATTTCTGTTATTACATGATTGCAACTTGCTGAAAAGTGTCAACAGTGTTCGCATCATCCTGATTAAGCAGTCCAGCAAAATGGTACTTACAGAGTGACTCAAACATGACTTAGACCTTGTTTTTCAAAAACTGTTTATTTCTGTATTACATGATTGCAACTTGCTGAAAAGTGTCAACAGTGTTCGCTATCATCCTGATTAAGCAGTCCAGCAAAATGGTACTTTCAGTGACTCAAACATGACTTACACCTTGTTTTTGAAAAACTGTTTATTTCTGTATTACATGATTGCAACTTGCTGAAAAGTGTCAACAATGTTCCTTTCATCGAGTTTAAACAGTACAGCAAAAATAGTACATACAGAGTGCATCAAACATTATTTAGACCTTGTTTGTGAAAAACTGTTTATTTCTGTATTACATGATTGCAACTTGCTGAAAAGTGTCAACAGTGTTCCTATCATCCTGATTAAACAGTACAGCAGAAATGGACTATCAGAGTGCATCAAACATGATTTAGACCTTGTTTGTGAAAAACTGTTTATTTCTGTATTACATGATTGCAACTTGCTGAAAAGTGTCAACAATGTTCCTTTCATCGAGTTTAAACAGTACAGCAAAAATAGTACTTACAGAGTGCATCAAACATTATTTAGACCTTGTTTGTGAAAAACTGTTCATTTCTGTATTACATGATTGCAACTTGCTGAAAAGTGTCAACAGTGTTCCTTTCTTGGATTAAGCAGTACAGCAAAAATGGTACCTACAGAGTGCATCAAACATGATTTACACCTTGTTTGTGAAAAACTTTATTTCTATATTTCATGATTGCAACTTGCTGAAAAGTGTCAACAATGTTCCTTTCATCGAGTTTAAACAGTACAGCAAAAATAGTACTTACAGAGTGCATCAAACATTATTTAGACCTTGTTTGTGAAAAACTGTTTATTTCTGTATTACATGATTGCAACTTGCTGAAAAGTGTCAACAATGTTCCTTTCATCGAGCTTAAACAGTACAGCAAAATGGTACTTACAGAGTGACTCAAACATGACTTAGACCTTGTTTGTGAAAAACTGTTTATTTCTGTTATTACATGATTGCAACTTGCTGAAAAGTGTCAACAGTGTTCGCACCATCCTGATTAAGCAGTCCAGCAAAATGGTACTTACAGAGTGACTCAAACATGACTTAGACCTTGTTTTTGAAAAACTGTTTATTTCTGTATTACATGATTGCAACTTGCTGAAAAGTGTCAACAGTGTTCCTATCATCCTGATTAAGCAGTACAGAATAATTGTACTTAGACCTTGTTTTTGAAAAACGGTTTATTTCTGTATTACATGATTGCAACTTGCTGAAAAGTGTCAACAGTGTTCCTATCATCCTGATTAAACAGTACAGCAGAAATGGACTATCAGAGTGCATCAAACATGATTTAGACCTTGTTTGTGAAAAACTGTTTTTTTCTGTATTTCATGATTGCAACTTGCTGAAAAGTGTCAACAATGTTCCTTTCATCGAGCTTAAACAGTACAGCAAAATGGTACTTACAGAGTGACTCAAACATGACTTAGACCTTGTTTTTCAAAAACTGTTTATTTCTGTTATTACATGATTGCAACTTGCTGAAAAGTGTCAACAGTGTTCGCATCATCCTGATTAAGCAGTCCAGCAAAATGGTACTTACAGAGTGACTCAAACATGACTTAGACCTTGTTTTTCAAAAACTGTTTGTTTCTGTATTACATGATTGCAACTTGCTGAAAAGTGTCAACAATATTCCTTTCATCGAGCTTAAACAGTACAGCAAAATGGTACTTTCAGTGACTCAAACATGACTTAGACCTTGTTTTTGAAAAACTGTTTATTTCTGTATTACATGATTGCAACTTGCTGAAAAGTGTCAACAATGTTCCTTTCATCGAGTTTAAACAGTACAGCAAAAATAGTACTTACAGA
Organism: Salmo salar; assembly: GCF_965601325.2. Classification (NCBI taxonomy): domain Eukaryota; kingdom Metazoa; phylum Chordata; class Actinopteri; order Salmoniformes; family Salmonidae; genus Salmo; species Salmo salar. Next base: position 35,793,309 of record NC_138297.1, on the reverse strand, counting down.
GTGCATCAAACATTATTTAGACCTTGTTTGTGAAAAACTGTTTATTTCTGTATTACATGATTGCAACTTGCTGAAAAGTGTCAACAGTGTTCCTATCATCCTGATTAAACAGTACAGCAGAAATGGACTATCAGAGTGCATCAAACATGATTTAGACCTTGTTTGTGAAAAACGGTTTATTTCTGTATTACATGATTGCAACTTGCTGAAAAGTGTCAACAGTGTTCCTATCATCCTGATTAAACAGTACAGCAGAAATGGACTATCAGAGTGCATCAAACATGATTTAGACCTTGTTTGTGAAAAACTGTTTATTTCTGTATTACATGATTGCAACTTGCTGAAAAGTGTCAACAATGTTCCTTTCATCGAGTTTAAACAGTACAGCAAAAATAGTACTTACAGAGTGCATCAAACATTATTTAGACCTTGTTTGTGAAAAACTGTTCATTTCTGTATTACATGATTGCAACTTGCTGAAAAGTGTCAACAGTGTTCCTTTCTTGGATTAAGCAGTACAGCAAAAATGGTACCTACAGAGTGCATCAAACATGATTTACACCTTGTTTGTGAAAAACTTTATTTCTATATTTCATGATTGCAACTTGCTGAAAAGTGTCAACAATGTTCCTTTCATCGAGTTTAAACAGTACAGCAAAAATAGTACTTACAGAGTGCATCAAACATTATTTAGACCTTGTTTGTGAAAAACTGTTTATTTCTGTATTACATGATTGCAACTTGCTGAAAAGTGTCAACAATGTTCCTTTCATCGAGCTTAAACAGTACAGCAAAATGGTACTTACAGAGTGACTCAAACATGACTTAGACCTTGTTTGTGAAAAACTGTTTATTTCTGTTATTACATGATTGCAACTTGCTGAAAAGTGTCAACAGTGTTCGCACCATCCTGATTAAGCAGTCCAGCAAAATGGTACTTACAGAGTGACTCAAACATGACTTAGACCTTGTTTTTGAAAAACTGTTTATTTCTGTATTACATGATTGCAACTTGCTGAAAAGTGTCAACAGTGTTCCTATCATCCTGATTAAGCAGTACAGAATAATTGTACTTAGACCTTGTTTTTGAAAAACGGTTTATTTCTGTATTACATGATTGCAACTTGCTGAAAAGTGTCAACAGTGTTCCTATCATCCTGATTAAACAGTACAGCAGAAATGGACTATCAGAGTGCATCAAACATGATTTAGACCTTGTTTGTGAAAAACTGTTTTTTTCTGTATTTCATGATTGCAACTTGCTGAAAAGTGTCAACAATGTTCCTTTCATCGAGCTTAAACAGTACAGCAAAATGGTACTTACAGAGTGACTCAAACATGACTTAGACCTTGTTTTTCAAAAACTGTTTATTTCTGTTATTACATGATTGCAACTTGCTGAAAAGTGTCAACAGTGTTCGCATCATCCTGATTAAGCAGTCCAGCAAAATGGTACTTACAGAGTGACTCAAACATGACTTAGACCTTGTTTTTGAAAAACTGTTTATTTCTGTATTACATGATTGCAACTTGCTGAAAAGTGTCAACAATATTCCTTTCATCGAGCTTAAACAGTACAGCAAAATGGTACTTTCAGTGACTCAAACATGACTTAGACCTTGTTTTTGAAAAACTGTTTATTTCTGTATTACATGATTGCAACTTGCTGAAAAGTGTCAACAATGTTCCTTTCATCGAGTTTAAACAGTACAGCAAAAATAGTACTTACAGAGTGCATCAAACATTATTTAGACCTTGTTTGTGAAAAACTGTTTATTTCTGTATTACATGATTGCAACTTGCTGAAAAGTGTCAACAGTGTTCCTATCATCCTGATTAAACAGTACAGCAGAAATGGACTATCAGAGTGCATCAAACATGATTTAGACCTTGTTTGTGAAAAACGGTTTATTTCTGTATTACATGATTGCAACTTGCTGAAAAGTGTCAACAGTGTTCCTATCATCCTGATTAAACAGTACAGCAGAAATGGTACTATACAGAGTGCACTCAAACATGACTTAGACCTTGTTTTTGAAAAACTGTTTATTTCTGTATTTCATGATTGCAACTTGCTGAAAAGTGTCAACAATGTTCCTTTCATCGAGCTTAAACAGTACAGCAAAATGGTACTTACAGAGTGACTCAAACATGACTTAGACCTTGTTTTTCAAAAACTGTTTATTTCTGTTATTACATGATTGCAACTTGCTGAAAAGTGTCAACAGTGTTCGCTATCATCCTGATTAAGCAGTCCAGCAAAATGGTACTTACAGAGTGACTCAAACATGACTTAGACCTTGTTTTTGAAAAACTGTTTATTTCTGTATTACATGATTGCAACTTGCTGAAAAGTGTCAACAATGTTCCTTTCATCGAGCTTAAACAGTACAGCAAAAATGGTACTTACAGAGTGACTCAAACATGACTTAGACCTTGTTTGTGAAAAACGGTTTATTTCTGTATTACATGATTGCAACTTGCTGAAAAGTGTCAACAGTGTTCCTATCATCCTGATTAAACAGTACAGCAGAAATGGACTATCAGAGTGCATCAAACATGATTTAGACCTTGTTTGTGAAAAACAGTTTTTTTCTGTATTTCATGATTGCAACTTGCTGAAAAGTGTCAACAATGTTCCTTTCATCGAGCTTAAACAGTACAGCAAAATGGTACTTACAGAGTGACTCAAACATGACTTAGACCTTGTTTTTCAAAAACTGTTTATTTCTGTTATTACATGATTGCAACTTGCTGAAAAGTGTCAACAGTGTTCGCACCATCCTGATTAAGCAGTCCAGCAAAATGGTACTTACAGAGTGACTCAAACATGACTTAGACCTTGTTTTTGAAAAACTGTTTATTTCTGTATTACATGATTGCAACTTGCTGAAAAGTGTCAACAGTGTTCCTATCATCCGATTAAGCAGTACAGAATAATTGTACTTAGACCTTGTTTTTGAAAAACGGTTTATTTCTGTATTACATGATTGCAACTTGCTGAAAAGTGTCAACAGTGTTCCTATCATCCTGATTAAACAGTACAGCAGAAATGGACTATCAGAGTGCATCAAACATGATTTAGACCTTGTTTGTGAAAAACTGTTTTTTTCTGTATTTCATGATTGCAACTTGCTGAAAAGTGTCAACAATGTTCCTTTCATCGAGCTTAAACAGTACAGCAAAATGGTACTTACAGAGTGACTCAAACATGACTTAGACCTTGTTTTTCAAAAACTGTTTATTTCTGTTATTACATGATTGCAACTTGCTGAAAAGTGTCAACAGTGTTCGCATCATCCTGATTAAGCAGTCCAGCAAAATGGTACTTACAGAGTGACTCAAACATGACTTAGACCTTGTTTTTCAAAAACTGTTTGTTTCTGTATTACATGATTGCAACTTGCTGAAAAGTGTCAACAATATTCCTTTCATCGAGCTTAAACAGTACAGCAAAATGGTACTTTCAGTGACTCAAACATGACTTAGACCTTGTTTTTGAAAAACTGTTTATTTCTGTATTACATGATTGCAACTTGCTGAAAAGTGTCAACAATGTTCCTTTCATCGAGTTTAAACAGTACAGCAAAAATAGTACTTACAGAGTGCATCAAACATTATTTAGACCTTGTTTGTGAAAAACTGTTTATTTCTGTATTACATGATTGCAACTTGCTGAAAAGTGTCAACAGTGTTCCTATCATCCTGATTAAACAGTACAGCAGAAATGGACTATCAGAGTGCATCAAACATGATTTAGACCTTGTTTGTGAAAAACTGTTTTTTTCTGTATTTCATGATTGCAACTTGCTGAAAAGTGTCAACAATGTTCCTTTCATCGAGCTTAAACAGTACAGCAAAATGGTACTTACAGAGTGACTCAAACATGACTTAGACCTTGTTTTTCAAAAACTGTTCATTTCTGTATTACATGATTGCAACTTGCTGAAAAGTGTCAACAGTGTTCTTTTCTTGGATTAAGCAGTACAGCAAAAATGGTACCTACAGAGTGCAACTTGCTGAAAAGTGTCAACAGTGTTCCTATCATCCTGATTAAACAGTACAGCAGAAATGGACTATCAGAGTGCATCAAACATGATTTAGACCTTGTTTGTGAAAAACAGTTTTTTTCTGTATTTCATGATTGCAACTTGCTGAAAAGTGTCAACAATGTTCCTTTCATCGAGCTTAAACAGTACAGCAAAATGGTACTTACAGAGTGACTCAAACATGACTTAGACCTTGTTTTTCAAAAACGGTTTATTTCTGTATTACATGATTGCAACTTGCTGAAAAGTGTCAACAATGTTCCTTTCATCGAGCTTAACCTCTTGGGGCTAGGTGGGACGCTAGCGTGCCACCCGTGGTGCACTCCATCAACAGCAGGTGCATTTCAAGAGCGGCAAATTTGAATCCAAATAAATGTCAAAATTCAAATTTTTCAAAAATACAACTATGTTACACCATTTGAAAGATAAACATCTCCTTAATCTAACCACGTTTTACGATTTCAAAAAGGTTTTACGGCGAAAGCATAAATTTAGAGTATGTTAGGACAGTACATTTACAAGAGTTGTGTGTAATGTTTTGTCAAGTCAAAGACAGGGTCACCAAAACCATAAAACCAGCTAAAATGATGCACTAACCTTTTACAATCTCCATCAGATGACACTCCTAGGACATTATGTTAGACAATGCATGCATTTTTAGTTCTATCAAGTTCATATTTATATACAAAAACAGCGTTTTACTATGGCATTGATGTTGAGGAAATCGTTTCCCTCCAATAACCGGCAGTCAAGTCAGCGTCAGAAATTAAATAATTAAAATTAGAAAACATTGGTAAAATATTATATTGTCATTTAAAGAATTATAGATTTACATCTCTTGAACGCAATCAACTTGCCAGATTTAAAAATAACCTTACTGGGAAATCACACTTTGCAATAATCTGAGCACTGCGCCCAGAAAAATACGCGTTGCGATACAGACTAGACGTCATGTTGGGGAGATCTAAAATCGAAAATACTATGTAAATAATCCATTACCTTTGATTCTCTTCATCAGATGTCACTTCCAGGTATCACAGGTCCATAACGAATGTAGTTTTGTTCAAAAAAGCTCATCATTTATGTCCAAAAATCTCCGTCTCGTTAGCACATGATGTAAGCCAGCCGGACTTCTCGTCATGAACGAGGGGAAAAAATATATTTCCGTTCGTTCAAACATGTCAAACGTTGTATAGCATAAATCATTAGGGCCTTTTTTAACCAGAACATGAATAATATTCAAGGTGGACGAATGCATACTCTTTTATAACGTATTGGAACGAGGGTACCCAACATGAACTAGCGCGCCAGGTGTCTAATGGGACATCACCGTTCCATGGCTCTTGTTCGGTCAGATCTCCCTCCAGAAGACTCAAAACACTTTGTAAAGGCTGGTGACATCTAGTGGAAGCAATAGGAAGTGCCAAAATATTCCTAAACCCCTGTGTTTTTCAATGGGATAGGTTTAAAGTCAATACAACACATCAGGTATCCACTTCCTGTCAGAAAATGTCTCAGGGTTTTGCCTGCCAAATGAGTTCTGTTATACTCACAGACACCATTCAAACAGTTTTGGAAACTTTAGAGTGTTTTCTATCCATATATAATAAGTATATGCATATTCTAGTTACTGGGTAGGATTAGTAACCAGATTAAATCGGGTACATTTTTTTTATCCAGACGTGCAAATGCTGCCCCCTAGACCCAACAGGTTAAACAGTACAGCAAAATGGTACTTTCAGTGACTCAAACATGACTTAGACCTTGTTTTTGAAAAACTGTTTATTTCTGTATTACATGATTGCAACTTGCTGAAAAGTGTCAACAATGTTCCTTTCATCGAGTTTAAACAGTACAGCAAAAATAGTACTTACAGAGTGCATCAAACATTATTTAGACCTTGTTTGTGAAAAACTGTTTATTTCTGTATTACATGATTGCAACTTGCTGAAAAGTGTCAACAGTGTTCCTATCATCCTGATTAAACAGTACAGCAGAAATGGACTATCAGAGTGCATCAAACATGATTTAGACCTTGTTTGTGAAAAACAGTTTTTTTCTGTATTTCATGATTGCAACTTGCTGAAAAGTGTCAACAATGTTCCTTTCATCGAGCTTAAACAGTACAGCAAAATGGTACTTACAGAGTGACTCAAAAATGACTTAGACCTTGTTTTTCAAAAACTGTTTATTTCTGTTATTACATGATTGCAACTTGATGAAAAGTGTCAACAGTGTTCGCATCATCCTGATTAAGCAGTCCAGCAAAATGGTACTTACAGAGTGACTCAAACATGACTTAGACCTTGTTTTTCAAAAACTGTTTATTTCTGTTATTACATGATTGCAACTTGCTGAAAAGTGTCAACAGTGTTCGCATCATCCTGATTAAGCAGTCCAGCAAAATGGTACTTACAGAGTGACTCAAACATGACTTAGACCTTGTTTTTGAAAAACTGTTTATTTCTGTATTACATGATTGCAACTTGCTGAAAAGTGTCAACAGTGTTCCTATCATCCTGATTAAGCAGTACAGAATAATTGTACTTAGACCTTGTTTTTGAAAAACGGTTTATTTCTGTATTACATGATTGCAACTTGCTGAAAAGTGTCAACAGTGTTCCTATCATCCTGATTAAACAGTACAGCAGAAATGGACTATCAGAGTGCATCAAACATGATTTAGACCTTGTTTGTGAAAAACAGTTTTTTTCTGTATTTCATGATTGCAACTTGCTGAAAAGTGTCAACAATGTTCCTTTCATCGAGCTTAAACAGTACAGCAAAATGGTACTTACAGAGTGACTCAAACATGACTTAGACCTTGTTTTTCAAAAACTGTTTATTTCTGTTATTACATGATTGCAACTTGCTGAAAAGTGTCAACAGTGTTCGCATCATCCTGATTAAGCAGTCCAGCAAAATGGTACTTACAGAGTGACTCAAACATGACTTAGACCTTGTTTTTCAAAAACTGTTTATTTCTGTATTACATGATTGCAACTTGCTGAAAAACGGTTTATTTCTGTATTACATGATTGCAACTTGCTGAAAAGTGTCAACAATGTTCCTTTCATCGAGTTTAAACAGTACAGCAAAAATAGTACTTACAGAGTGCATCAAACATTATTTAGACCTTGTTTGTGAAAAACTGTTTATTTCTGTATTACATGATTGCAACTTGCTGAAAAGTGTCAACAGTGTTCCTATCATCCTGATTAAACAGTACAGCAGAAATGGACTGTCAGAGTGCATCAAACATGATTTAGACCTTGTTTGTGAAAAACGGTTTATTTCTGTATTACATGATTGCAACTTGCTGAAAAGTGTCAACAGTGTTCCTATCATCCTGATTAAACAGTACAGCAGAAATGGACTATCAGAGTGCATCAAACATGATTTAGACCTTGTTTGTGAAAAACTGTTTTTTTCTGTATTTCATGATTGCAACTTGCTGAAAAGTGTCAACAATGTTCCTTTCATCGAGCTTAAACAGTACCGCAAAATGGTACTTACAGAGTGACTCAAACATGACTTAGACCTTGTTTTTCAAAAACTGTTTATTTCTGTTATTACATGATTGCAACTTGCTGAAAAGTGTCAACAGTGTTCGCATCATCCTGATTAAGCAGTCCAGCAAAATGGTACTTACAGAGTGACTCAAACATGACTTAGACCTTGTTTTTCAAAAACTGTTTATTTCTGTATTACATGATTGCAACTTGCTGAAAAGTGTCAACAATGTTCCTTTCATTGAGCTTAAACAGTACAGCAAAAATTGTACTTACAGAGTGACTCAAACATGGCTTAGACCTTGTTTTTGAAAAACGGTTTATTTCTGTATTACATGATTGCAACTTGCTGAAAAGTGTCAACAGTGTTCCTATCATCCTGATTAAACAGTACAGCAGAAATGGACTATCAGAGTGCATCAAACATGATTTAGACCTTGTTTGTGAAAAACAGTTTTTTTCTGTATTTCATGATTGCAACTTGCTGAAAAGTGTCAACAATGTTCCTTTCATCGAGCTTAAACAGTACAGCAAAATGGTACTTACAGAGTGACTCAAAAATGACTTAGACCTTGTTTTTCAAAAACTGTTTATTTCTGTTATTACATGATTGCAACTTGATGAAAAGTGTCAACAGTGTTCGCATCATCCTGATTAAGCAGTCCAGCAAAATGGTACTTACAGAGTGACTCAAACATGACTTAGACCTTGTTTTTGAAAAACGGTTTATTTCTGTATTACATGATTGCAACTTGCTGAAAAGTGTCAACAATATTCCTTTCATCGAGCTTAAACAGTACAGCAAAATGGTACTTTCAGTGACTCAAACATGACTTAGACCTTGTTTTTGAAAAACTGTTTATTTCTGTATTACATGATTGCAACTTGCTGAAAAGTGTCAACAATGTTCCTTTCATCGAGTTTAAACAGTACAGCAAAAATAGTACTTACAGAGTGCATCAAACATTATTTAGACCTTGTTTGTGAAAAACTGTTTATTTCTGTATTACATGATTGCAACTTGCTGAAAAGTGTCAACAGTGTTCCTATCATCCTGATTAAACAGTACAGCAGAAATGGACTATCAGAGTGCATCAAACATGATTTAGACCTTGTTTGTGAAAAACTGTTTATTTCTGTATTACATGATTGCAACTGGCTGAAAAGTGTCAACAATGTTCCTTTCATCGAGTTTAAACAGTACAGCAAAAATAGTACTTACAGAGTGCATCAAACATTATTTAGACCTTGTTTGTGAAAAACTGTTCATTTCTGTATTACATGATTGCAACTTGCTGAAAAGTGTCAACAGTGTTCCTTTCTTGGATTAAGCAGTACAGCAAAAATGGTACCTACAGAGTGCATCAAACATGATTTACACCTTGTTTGTGAAAAACTTTATTTCTATATTTCATGATTGCAACATGCTGAAAAGTGTCAACAATGTTCCTTTCATCGAGCTTAAACAGTACAGCAAAATGGTACTTACAGAGTGACTCAAACATGACTTAGACCTTGTTTTTCAAAAACTGTTTATTTCTGTATTACATGATTTCAACTTGCTGAAAAGTGTCAACAATGTTCCTTTCATCGAGCATAAACAGTACAGCAAAATGGTACTTACAGAGTGACTAAAAGATGACTTAGACCTTGTTTTTGAAAAACTGTTTATTTCTGTTATTACATGATTGCAACTTGCTGAAAAGTGTCAACAATGTTCCTTTCATCCTGATTAAACAGTTCAGCAAAAATGGTACTTACAGAGTGCATCAAACATTATTTAGACCTTGTTTGTGAAAAACTGTTCATTTCTGTATTACATGATTGCAACTTGCTGAAAAGTGTCAACAGTGTTCCTTTCTTGGATTAAGCGGTACAGCAAAAATGGTACCTACAGAGTGCATCAAACATGATTTACACCTTGTTTGTGAAAAACTTTATTTCTATATTTCATGATTGCAACTTGCTGAAAAGTGTCAACAATGTTCCTTTCATCGAGCTTAAACAGTACAGCAAAATGGTACTTACAGAGTGACTCAAACATGACTTAGACCTTGTTTTTGAAAAACTGTTTATTTCTGTATTACATGATTGCAACTTGCTGAAAAGTGTCAACAGTGTTCCTATCATCCTGATTAAGCAGTACAGAATAATTGTACTTAGACCTTGTTTTTGAAAAACGGTTTATTTCTGTATTACATGATTGCAACTTGCTGAAAAGTGTCAACAATGTTCCTTTCATCGAGCTTAAACAGTACAGCAAAATGGTACTTACAGTGACTCAAACATGACTTAGACCTTGTTTTTGAAAAACTGTTTATTTCTGTATTACATGATTGCAACTTGCTGAAAAGTGTCAACAATGTTCCTTTCATCGAGTTTAAACAGTACAGCAAAAATAGTACTTACAGAGTGCATCAAACATTATTTAGACCTTGTTTGTGAAAAACTGTTTATTTCTGTATTACATGATTGCAACTTGCTGAAAAGTGTCAACAATGTTCCTTTCATCGAGCTTAAACAGTACAGCAAAATGGTACTTACATAGTGACTCAAACATGACTTAGACCTTGTTTGTGAAAAACTGTTTATTTCTGTTATTACATGATTGCAACTTGATGAAAAGTGTCAACAGTGTTCGCATCATCCTGATTAAGCAGTCCAGCAAAATGGTACTTACAGAGTGACTCAAACATGACTTAGAACTTGTTTTTGAAAAACTGTTTATTTCTGTATTACATGATTGCAACTTGCTGAAAAGTGTCAACAATGTTCCTTTCATCGAGCTTAAACAGTACAGCAAAATGGTACTTACAGAGTGACTCAAACATGACTTAGACCTTGTTTTTGAAAAACTGTTTATTTCTGTATTACATGATTGCAACTTGCTGAAAAGTGTCAACAGTGTTCCTATCATCCTGATTAAGCAGTACAGAATAATTGTACTTAGACCTTGTTTTTGAAAAACTGTTTATTTCTGTATTACATGATTGCAACTTGCTGAAAAGTGTCAACAGTGTTCCTATCATCCTGATTAAGCAGTATAGAATAATTGTACTTAGACCTTGTTTTGAAAAACGGTTTATTTCTGTATTACATGATTGCAACTTGCTGAAAAGTGTCAACAGTGTTCCTATCATCCTGATTAAACAGTACAGCAGAAATGGACTATCAGAGTGCATCAAACATGATTTAGACCTTGTTTGTGAAAAACAGTTTTTTTCTGTATTTCATGATTGCAACTTGCTGAAAAGTGTCAACAATGTTCCTTTCATCGAGCTTAAACAGTACAGCAAAATGGTACTTACAGAGTGACTCAAACATGACTTAGACCTTGTTTTTCAAAAACTGTTTATTTCTGTTATTACATGATTGCAACTTGCTGAAAAGTGTCAACAATGTTCCTTTCATCGAGTTTAAACAGTACAGCAAAAATAGTACTTACAGAGTGCATCAAACATTATTTAGACCTTGTTTGTGAAAAACTGTTTATTTCTGTATTACATGATTGCAACTTGCTGAAAAGTGTCAACAATGTTCCTTTCATCGAGCTTAAACAGTACAGCAAAATGGTACTTACAGAGTGACTCAAACATGACTTAGACCTTGTTTGTGAAAAACTGTTTATTTCTGTTATTACATGATTGCAACTTGATGAAAAGTGTCAACAGTGTTCGCATCATCCTGATTAAGCAGTCCAGCAAAATGGTACTTACAGAGTGACTCAAACATGACTTAGACCTTGTTTTTGAAAAACTGTTTATTTCTGTATTACATGATTGCAACTTGCTGAAAAGTGTCAACAATGTTCCTTTCATCGAGCTTAAACAGTACAGCAAAATGGTACTTACAGAGTGACTCAAACATGACTTAGACCTTGTTTTTGAAAAACTGTTTATTTCTGTATTACATGATTGCAACTTGCTGAAAAGTGTCAACAGTGTTCCTATCATCCTGATTAAGCAGTACAGAATAATTGTACTTAGACCTTGTTTTTGAAAAACTGTTTATTTCTGTATTACATGATTGCAACTTGCTGAAAAGTGTCAACAGTGTTCCTATCATCCTGATTAAGCAGTATAGAATAATTGTACTTAGACCTTGTTTTGAAAAACGGTTTATTTCTGTATTACATGATTGCAACTTGATGAAAAGTGTCAACAGTGTTCCTATCATCCTGATTAAACAGTACAGCAGAAATGGACTATCAGAGTGCATCAAACATGATTTAGACCTTGTTTGTGAAAAACAGTTTTTTTCTGTATTTCATGATTGCAACTTGCTGAAAAGTGTCAACAATGTTCCTTTCATCGAGCTTAAACAGTACAGCAAAATGGTACTTACAGAGTGACTCAAACATGACTTAGACCTTGTTTTTCAAAAACTGTTTATTTCTGTTATTACATGATTGCAACTTGCTGAAAAGTGTCAACAGTGTTCGCATCATCCTGATTAAGCAGTCCAGCAAAATGGTACTTACAGAGTGACTCAAACATGACTTAGACCTTGTTTTTCAAAAACTGTTTATTTCTGTATTACATGATTGCAACTTGCTGAAAAGTGTCAACAATGTTCCTTTCATTGAGCTTAAACAGTACAGCAAAAATGGTACTTACAGAGTGACTCAAACATGGCTTAGACCTTGTTTTTGAAAAACGGTTTATTTCTGTATTACATGATTGCAACTTGCTGAAAAGTGTCAACAGTGTTCCTATCATCCTGATTAAACAGTACAGCAGAAATGGACTATCAGAGTGCATCAAACATGATTTAGACCTTGTTTGTGAAAAACAGTTTTTTTCTGTATTTCATGATTGCAACTTGCTGAAAAGTGTCAACAATGTTCCTTTCATCGAGCTTAAACAGTACAGCAAAATGGTACTTACAGAGTGACTCAAAAATGACTTAGACCTTGTTTTTCAAAAACTGTTTATTTCTGTTATTACATGATTGCAACTTGATGAAAAGTGTCAACAGTGTTCGCATCATCCTGATTAAGCAGTCCAGCAAAATGGTACTTACAGAGTGACTCAAACATGACTTAGACCTTGTTTTTGAAAAACGGTTTATTTCTGTATTACATGATTGCAACTTGCTGAAAAGTGTCAACAATATTCCTTTCATCGAGCTTAAACAGTACAGCAAAATGGTACTTTCAGTGACTCAAACATGACTTAGACCTTGTTTTTGAAAAACTGTTTATTTCTGTATTACATGATTGCAACTTGCTGAAAAGTGTCAACAATGTTCCTTTCATCGAGTTTAAACAGTACAGCAAAAATAGTACTTACAGAGTGCATCAAACATTATTTAGACCTTGTTTGTGAAAAACTGTTTATTTCTGTATTACATGATTGCAACTTGCTGAAAAGTGTCAACAGTGTTCCTTTCATCCTGATTAAACAGTTCAGCAAAAATGGTACTTACAGAGTGCATCAAACATTATTTAGACCTTGTTTGTGAAAAACTGTTCATTTCTGTATTACATGATTGCAACTTGCTGAAAAGTGTCAACAGTGTTCCTTTCTTGGATTAAGCGGTACAGCAAAAATGGTACCTACAGAGTGCATCAAACATGATTTACACCTTGTTTGTGAAAAACTTTATTTCTATATTTCATGATTGCAACTTGCTGAAAAGTGTCAACAATGTTCCTTTCATCGAGCTTAAACAGTACAGCAAAATGGTACTTACAGAGTGACTCAAACATGACTTAGACCTTGTTTTTGAAAAACTGTTTATTTCTGTATTACATGATTGCAACTTGCTGAAAAGTGTCAACAGTGTTCCTATCATCCTGATTAAGCAGTACAGAATAATTGTACTTAGACCTTGTTTTTGAAAAACGGTTTATTTCTGTATTACATGATTGCAACTTGCTGAAAAGTGTCAACAATGTTCCTTTCATCGAGCTTAAACAGTACAGCAAAATGGTACTTACGAGTGACTCAAACATGACTTAGACCTTGTTTTTGAAAAACTGTTTATTTCTGTATTACATGATTGCAACTTGCTGAAAAGTGTCAACAATGTTCCTTTCATCGAGTTTAAACAGTACAGCAAAAATGGTACTTACAGAGTGCATCAAACATTATTTAGACCTTGTTTGTGAAAAACTGTTTATTTCTGTATTACATGATTGCAACTTGCTGAAAAGTGTCAACAATGTTCCTTTCATCGAGCTTAAACAGTACAGCAAAATGGTACTTACAGAGTGACTCAAACATGACTTAGACCTTGTTTGTGAAAAACTGTTTATTTCTGTTATTACATGATTGCAACTTGATGAAAAGTGTCAACAGTGTTCGCATCATCCTGATTAAGCAGTCCAGCAAAATGGTACTTACAGAGTGACTCAAACATGACTTAGACCTTGTTTTTGAAAAACTGTTTATTTCTGTATTACATGATTGCAACTTGCTGAAAAGTGTCAACAGTATTCCTATCATCCTGATTAAGCAGTATAGAATAATTGTACTTAGACCTTGTTTTTGAAAAAGGGTTTATTTCTGTATTACATGATTGCAACTTGATGAAAAGTGTCAACAGTGTTCCTATCATCCTGATTAAACAGTACAGCAGAAATGGACTATCAGAGTGCATCAAACATGATTTAGACCTTGTTTGTGAAAAACAGTTTTTTTCTGTATTTCATGATTGCAACTTGCTGAAAAGTGTCAACAATGTTCCTTTCATCGAGCTTAAACAGTACAGCAAAATGGTACTTACAGAGTGACTCAAACATGACTTAGACCTTGTTTTTCAAAAACTGTTTATTTCTGTTATTACATGATTGCAACTTGCTGAAAAGTGTCAACAGTGTTCGCATCATCCTGATTAAGCAGTCCAGCAAAATGGTACTTACAGAGTGACTCAAACATGACTTAGACCTTGTTTTTGAAAAACTGTTTATTTCTGTATTACATGATTGCAACTTGCTGAAAAGTGTCAACAATGTTCCTTTCATTGAGCTTAAACAGTACAGCAAAAATGGTACTTACAGAGTGACTCAAACATGGCTTAGACCTTGTTTTTGAAAAACTGTTTATTTCTGTATTACATGATTGCAACAGGCTGAAAAGTGTCAACAGTGTTCCTATCATCCTGATTAAACAGTACAGCAGAAATGGACTATCAGAGTGCATCAAACATGATTTAGACCTTGTTTGTGAAAAACAGTTTTTTTCTGTATTTCATGATTGCAACTTGCTGAAAAGTGTCAACAATGTTCCTTTCATCCTGATTAAACAGTTCAGCAAAAATGGTACTTACAGAGTGCATCAAACATTATTTAGACCTTGTTTGTGAAAAACTGTTCATTTCTGTATTACATGATTGCAACTTGCTGAAAAGTGTCAACAGTGTTCCTTTCTTGGATTAAGCGGTACAGCAAAAATGGTACCTACAGAGTGCATCAAACATGATTTACACCTTGTTTGTGAAAAACTTTATTTCTATATTTCATGATTGCAACTTGCTGAAAAGTGTCAACAATGTTCCTTTCATCGAGCTTAAACAGTACAGCAAAATGGTACTTACAGAGTGACTCAAACATGACTTAGACCTTGTTTTTGAAAAACTGTTTATTTCTGTATTACATGATTGCAACTTGCTGAAAAGTGTCAACAGTGTTCCTATCATCCTGATTAAGCAGTACAGAATAATTGTACTTAGACCTTGTTTTTGAAAAACGGTTTATTTCTGTATTACATGATTGCAACTTGCTGAAAAGTGTCAACAATGTTCCTTTCATCGAGCTTAAACAGTACAGCAAAATGGTACTTACAGTGACTCAAACATGACTTAGACCTTGTTTTTGAAAAACTGTTTATTTCTGTATTACATGATTGCAACTTGCTGAAAAGTGTCAACAATGTTCCTTTCATCGAGTTTAAACAGTACAGAAAAAATAGTACTTACAGAGTGCATCAAACATTATTTAGACCTTGTTTGTGAAAAACTGTTTATTTCTGTATTACATGATTGCAACTTGCTGAAAAGTGTCAACAATGTTCCTTTCATCGAGCTTAAACAGTACAGCAAAATGGTACTTACATAGTGACTCAAACATGACTTAGACCTTGTTTGTGAAAAACTGTTTATTTCTGTTATTACATGATTGCAACTTGATGAAAAGTGTCAACAGTGTTCGCATCATCCTGATTAAGCAGTCCAGCAAAATGGTACTTACAGAGTGACTCAAACATGACTTAGACCTTGTTTTTGAAAAACTGTTTATTTCTGTATTACATGATTGCAACTTGCTGAAAAGTGTCAACAGTATTCCTATCATCCTGATTAAGCAGTATAGAATAATTGTACTTAGACCTTGTTTTTGAAAAAGGGTTTATTTCTGTATTACATGATTGCAACTTGATGAAAAGTGTCAACAGTGTTCCTATCATCCTGATTAAACAGTACAGCAGAAATGGACTATCAGAGTGCATCAAACATGATTTAGACCTTGTTTGTGAAAAACAGTTTTTTTCTGTATTTCATGATTGCAACTTGCTGAAAAGTGTCAACAATGTTCCTTTCATCGAGCTTAAACAGTACAGCAAAATGGTACTTACAGAGTGACTCAAACATGACTTAGACCTTGTTTTTCAAAAACTGTTTATTTCTGTTATTACATGATTGCAACTTGCTGAAAAGTGTCAACAGTGTTCGCATCATCCTGATTTAGCAGTCCAGCAAAATGGTACTTACAGAGTGACTCAAACATGACTTAGACCTTGTTTTTCAAAAACTGTTTATTTCTGTATTACATGATTGCAACTTGCTGAAAAGTGTCAACAATGTTCCTTTCATTGAGCTTAAACAGTACAGCAAAAATGGTACTTACAGAGTGACTCAAACATGGCTTAGACCTTGTTTTTGAAAAACTGTTTATTTCTGTATTACATGATTGCAACAGGCTGAAAAGTGTCAACAGTGTTCCTATCATCCTGATTAAACAGTACAGCAGAAATGGACTATCAGAGTGCATCAAACATGATTTAGACCTTGTTTGTGAAAAACAGTTTTTTTCTGTATTTCATGATTGCAACTTGCTGAAAAGTGTCAACAATGTTCCTTTCATCGAGCTTAAACAGTACAGCAAAATGGTACTTACAGAGTGACTCAAAAATGACTTAGACCTTGTTTTTCAAAAACTGTTTATTTCTGTTATTACATGATTGCAACTTGCTGAAAAGTGTCAACAGTGTTCGCATCATCCTGATTAAGCAGTCCAGCAAAATGGTACTTACAGAGTGACTCAAACATGACTTAGACCTTGTTTTTGAAAAACTGTTTATTTCTGTATTACATGATTGCAACTTGCTGAAAAGTGTCAACAGTGTTCCTATCATCCTGATTAAGCAGTACAGAGTAATTGTACTTAGACCTTGTTTTTGAAAAACGGTTTATTTCTGTATTACATGATTGCAACTTGCTGAAAAGTGTCAACAGTGTTCCTATCATCCTGATTAAACAGTACAGCAGAAATGGACTATCAGAGTGCATCAAACATGATTTAGACCTTGTTTGTGAAAAACTGTTCATTTCTGTATTACATGATTGCAACTTGCTGAAAAGTGTCAACAGTGTTCCTTTCTTGGATTAAGCAGTACAGCAAAAATGGTACCTACAGAGTGCATCAAACATGATTTACACCTTGTTTGTGAAAAACTTTATTTCTATATTTCATGATTGCAACTTGCTGAAAAGTGTCAACAATGTTCCTTTCATCGAGCTTAAACAGTACAGCAAAATGGTACTTACAGAGTGACTCAAACATGCCTTAGACCTTGTTTTTCAAAAACTGTTTATTTCTGTATTACATGATTGCAACTTGCTGAAAAGTGTCAACAGTGTTCCTATCATCCTGATTAAGCAGTACAGAATAATTGTACTTAGACCTTGTTTTGAAAAACGGTTTATTTCTGTATTACATGATTGCAACTTGCTGAAAAGTGTCAACAGTGTTCCTATCATCCTGATTAAACAGTACAGCAGAAATGGACTATCAGAGTGCATCAAACATGATTTAGACCTTGTTTGTGAAAAACAGTTTTTTTCTGTATTTCATGATTGCAACTTGCTGAAAAGTGTCAACAATGTTCCTTTCATCGAGCTTAAACAGTACAGCAAAATGGTACTTACAGAGTGACTCAAACATGACTTAGACCTTGTTTTTCAAAAACTGTTTATTTCTGTTATTACATGATTGCAACTTGCTGAAAAGTGTCAACAGTGTTCGCATCATCCTGATTAAGCAGTCCAGCAAAATGGTACTTACAGAGTGACTCAAACATGACTTAGACCTTGTTTTTGAAAAACTGTTTATTTCTGTATTACATGATTGCAACTTGCTGAAAAGTGTCAACAATGTTCCTTTCATTGAGCTTAAACAGTACAGCAAAAATGGTACTTACAGAGTGACTCAAACATGGCTTAGACCTTGTTTTTGAAAAACTGTTTATTTCTGTATTACATGATTGCAACAGGCTGAAAAGTGTCAACAGTGTTCCTATCATCCTGATTAAACAGTACAGCAGAAATGGACTATCAGAGTGCATCAAACATGATTTAGACCTTGTTTGTGAAAAACAGTTTTTTTCTGTATTTCATGATTGCAACTTGCTGAAAAGTGTCAACAATGTTCCTTTCATCCTGATTAAACAGTTCAGCAAAAATGGTACTTACAGAGTGCATCAAACATTATTTAGACCTTGTTTGTGAAAAACTGTTCATTTCTGTATTACATGATTGCAACTTGCTGAAAAGTGTCAACAGTGTTCCTTTCTTGGATTAAGCGGTACAGCAAAAATGGTACCTACAGAGTGCATCAAACATGATTTACACCTTGTTTGTGAAAAACTTTATTTCTATATTTCATGATTGCAACTTGCTGAAAAGTGTCAACAATGTTCCTTTCATCGAGCTTAAACAGTACAGCAAAATGGTACTTACAGAGTGACTCAAACATGACTTAGACCTTGTTTTTGAAAAACTGTTTATTTCTGTATTACATGATTGCAACTTGCTGAAAAGTGTCAACAGTGTTCCTATCATCCTGATTAAGCAGTACAGAATAATTGTACTTAGACCTTGTTTTTGAAAAACGGTTTATTTCTGTATTACATGATTGCAACTTGCTGAAAAGTGTCAACAATGTTCCTTTCATCGAGCTTAAACAGTACAGCAAAATGGTACTTACAGTGACTCAAACATGACTTAGACCTTGTTTTTGAAAAACTGTTTATTTCTGTATTACATGATTGCAACTTGCTGAAAAGTGTCAACAATGTTCCTTTCATCGAGTTTAAACAGTACAGAAAAAATAGTACTTACAGAGTGCATCAAACATTATTTAGACCTTGTTTGTGAAAAACTGTTTATTTCTGTATTACATGATTGCAACTTGCTGAAAAGTGTCAACAATGTTCCTTTCATCGAGCTTAAACAGTACAGCAAAATGGTACTTACATAGTGACTCAAACATGACTTAGACCTTGTTTGTGAAAAACTGTTTATTTCTGTTATTACATGATTGCAACTTGATGAAAAGTGTCAACAGTGTTCGCATCATCCTGATTAAGCAGTCCAGCAAAATGGTACTTACAGAGTGACTCAAACATGACTTAGACCTTGTTTTTGAAAAACTGTTTATTTCTGTATTACATGATTGCAACTTGCTGAAAAGTGTCAACAGTATTCCTATCATCCTGATTAAGCAGTATAGAATAATTGTTCTTAGACCTTGTTTTTGAAAAAGGGTTTATTTCTGTATTACATGATTGCAACTTGATGAAAAGTGTCAACAGTGTTCCTATCATCCTGATTAAACAGTACAGCAGAAATGGACTATCAGAGTGCATCAAACATGATTTAGACCTTGTTTGTGAAAAACAGTTTTTTTCTGTATTTCATGATTGCAACTTGCTGAAAAGTGTCAACAATGTTCCTTTCATCGAGCTTAAACATTCCACAAAATGGTACTTACAGAGTGACTCAAACATGACTTAGACCTTGTTTTTCAAAAACTGTTTATTTCTGTTATTACATGATTGCAACTTGCTGAAAAGTGTCAACAGTGTTCGCATCATCCTGATTTAGCAGTCCAGCAAAATGGTACTTACAGAGTGACTCAAACATGACTTAGACCTTGTTTTTCAAAAACTGTTTATTTCTGTATTACATGATTGCAACTTGCTGAAAAGTGTCAACAATGTTCCTTTCATTGAGCTTAAACAGTACAGCAAAAATGGTACTTACAGAGTGACTCAAACATGGCTTAGACCTTGTTTTTGAAAAACTGTTTATTTCTGTATTACATGATTGCAACTGGCTGAAAAGTGTCAACAGTGTTCCTATCATCCTGATTAAACAGTACAGCAGAAATGGACTATCAGAGTGCATCAAACATGATTTAGACCTTGTTTGTGAAAAACAGTTTTTTTCTGTATTTCATGATTGCAACTTGCTGAAAAGTGTCAACAATGTTCCTTTCATCGAGCTTAAACAGTACAGCAAAATGGTACTTACAGAGTGACTCAAAAATGACTTAGACCTTGTTTTTCAAAAACTGTTTATTTCTGTTATTACATGATTGCAACTTGCTGAAAAGTGTCAACAGTGTTCGCATCATCCTGATTAAGCAGTCCAGCAAAATGGTACTTACAGAGTGACTCAAACATGACTTAGACCTTGTTTTTGAAAAACTGTTTATTTCTGTATTACATGATTGCAACTTGCTGAAAAGTGTCAACAGTGTTCCTATCATCCTGATTAAGCAGTACAGAGTAATTGTACTTAGACCTTGTTTTTGAAAAACGGTTTATTTCTGTATTACATGATTGCAACTTGCTGAAAAGTGTCAACAGTGTTCCTATCATCCTGATTAAACAGTACAGCAGAAATGGACTATCAGAGTGCATCAAACATGATTTAGACCTTGTTTGTGAAAAACTGTTCATTTCTGTATTACATGATTGCAACTTGCTGAAAAGTGTCAACAGTGTTCCTTTCTTGGATTAAGCAGTACAGCAAAAATGGTACCTACAGAGTGCATCAAACATGATTTACACCTTGTTTGTGAAAAACTTTATTTCTATATTTCATGATTGCAACTTGCTGAAAAGTGTCAACAATGTTCCTTTCATCGAGCTTAAACAGTACAGCAAAATGGTACTTACAGAGTGACTCAAACATGCCTTAGACCTTGTTTTTCAAAAACTGTTTATTTCTGTATTACATGATTGCAACTTGCTGAAAAGTGTCAACAGTGTTCCTATCATCCTGATTAAGCAGTACAGAATAATTGTACTTAGACCTTGTTTTGAAAAACGGTTTATTTCTGTATTACATGATTGCAACTTGCTGAAAAGTGTCAACAGTGTTCCTATCATCCTGATTAAACAGTACAGCAGAAATGGACTATCAGAGTGCATCAAACATGATTTAGACCTTGTTTGTGAAAAACTGTTTTTTTCTGTATTTCATGATTGCAACTTGCTGAAAAGTGTCAACAATGTTCCTTTCATCGAGCTTAAACAGTACAGCAAAATGGTACTTACAGAGTGACTCAAACATGACTTAGACCTTGTTTTTGAAAAACTGTTCATTTCTGTATTACATGATTGCAACTTGCTGAAAAGTGTCAACAATGTTCCTTTCATCCTGATTAAACAGTTCAGCAAAAATGGTACTTACAGAGTGCATCAAACATTATTTAGACCTTGTTTGTGAAAAACTGTTCATTTCTGTATTACATGATTGCAACTTGCTGAAAAGTGTCAACAGTGTTCCTATCATCCTGATTAAACAGTACAGCAGAAATGGCCTATCAGAGTGCATCAAACATGATTTAGACCTTGTTTGTGAAAAACAGTTTTTTTCTGTATTTCATGATTGCAACTTGCTGAAAAGTGTCAACAATGTTCCTTTCATCGAGCTTAAACAGTACAGCAAAATGGTACTTACAGAGTGACTCAAAAATGACTTAGACCTTGTTTTTCAAAAACTGTTTATTTCTGTTATTACATGATTGCAACTTGATGAAAAGTGTCAACAGTGTTCGCATCATCCTGATTAACCTCTTGGGTCTAGGTGGGACGCTAGCGTGCCACCCGTGGTGCACTCCATCAACAGCAGGTGCATTTCAAGAGCGGCAAATTTGAATCCAAATAAATGTCAAAATTCAAATTTTTCAAAAATACAACTATTTTACACCATTTGAAAGATAAACATCTCCTTAATCTAACCACGTTTTACGATTTCAAAAAGGTTTTACGGCGAAAGCATAAATTTAGAGTATGTTAGGACAGTACATTTACAAGAGTTGTGTGTAATGTTTTGTCAAGTCAAAGACAGGGTCACCAAAACCATAAAACCAGCTAAAATGATGCACTAACCTTTTACAATCTCCATCAGATGACACTCCTAGGACATTATGTTAGACAATGCATGCATTTTTAGTTCTATCAAGTTCATATTTATATCCAAAAACAGCGTTTTACTATGGCATTGATGTTGAGGAAATCGTTTCCCTCCAATAACCGGCAGTCAAGTCAGCGTCACAAATTAAATAATTAAAATTAGAAAACATTGGTAAAATATTATATTGTCATTTAAAGAATTATAGATTTACATCTCTTGAACGCAATCAACTTGCCAGATTTAAAAATAACCTTACTGGGAAATCACACTTTGCAATAATCTGAGCACTGCGCCCAGAAAAATACGCGTTGCGATACAGACTAGACGTCATGTTGGGGAGATCTAAAATCGAAAATACTATGTAAATAATCCATTACCTTTGATTCTCTTCATCAGATGTCACTTCCAGGTATCACAGGTCCATAACGAATGTAGTTTTGTTCAAAAAAGCTCATCATTTATGTCCAAAAATCTCCGTCTCATTAGCACATGATGTAAGCCAGCCGGACTTCTCGTCATGAACGAGGGGAAAAAATATATTTCCGTTCGTTCAAACATGTCAAACGTTGTATAGCATAAATCATTAGGGCCTTTTTTAACCAGAACATGAATAATATTCAAGGTGGACGAATGCATACTCTTTTATAACGTATTGGAACGAGGGTACCCAACATGAACTCGCGCGCCAGGTGTCTAATGGGACATCATCGTTCCATGGCTCTTGTTCGGTCAGATCTCCCTCCAGAAGACTCAAAACACTTTGTAAAGGCTGGTGACATCTAGTGGAAGCAATAGGAAGTGCCAAAATATTCCTAAACCCCTGTGTTTTTCAATGGGATAGGTTTAAAGTCAATACAACACATCAGGTATCCACTTCCTGTCAGAAAATGTCTCAGGGTTTTGCCTGCCAAATGAGTTCTGTTATACTCACAGACACCATTCAAACAGTTTTAGAAACTTTAGAGTGTTTTCTATCCATATACAATAAGTATATGCATATTCTAGTTACTGGGTAGGATTAGTAACCAGATTAAATCGGGTACATTTTTTTTATCCAGACGTGCAAATGCTGCCCCCTAGCCCCAACAGGTTAAGCAGTCCAGCAAAATGGTACTTACAGAGTGACTCAAACATGACTTAGACCTTGTTTTTGAAAAACGGTTTATTTCTGTATTACATGATTGCAACTTGCTGAAAAGTGTCAACAATATTCCTTTCATCGAGCTTAAACAGTACAGCAAAATGGTACTTTCAGTGACTCAAACATGACTTAGACCTTGTTTTTGAAAAACTGTTTATTTCTGTATTACATGATTGCAACTTGCTGAAAAGTGTCAACAATGTTCCTTTCATCGAGTTTAAACAGTACAGCAAAAATAGTACTTACAGAGTGCATCAAACAATTTTTAGACCTTGTTTGTGAAAAACTGTTTATTTCTGTATTACATGATTGCAACTTGCTGAAAAGTGTCAACAGTGTTCCTATCATCCTGATTAAACAGTACAGCAGAAATGGACTATCAGAGTGCATCAAACATGATTTAGACCTTGTTTGTGAAAAACTGTTTATTTCTGTATTACATGATTGCAACTGGCTGAAAAGTGTCAACAATGTTCCTTTCATCGAGTTTAAACAGTACAGCAAAAATATTACTTACAGAGTGCATCAAACATTATTTAGACCTTGTTTGTGAAAAACTGTTCATTTCTGTATTACATGATTGCAACTTGCTGAAAAGTGTCAACAGTGTTCTTTTCTTGGATTAAGCAGTACAGCAAAAATGTTACCTACAGAGTGCATCAAACATGATTTACACCTTGTTTGTGAAAAACTTTATTTCTATATTTCATGATTGCAACTTGCTGAAAAGTGTCAACAATGTTCCTTTCATCGAGCTTAAACAGTACAGCAAAATGGTACTTACAGAGTGACTCAAACATGACTTAGACCTTGTTTTTCAAAAACGGTTTATTTCTGTATTACATGATTGCAACTTGCTGAAAAGTGTCAACAATGTTCCTTTCATCGAGCTTAAACAGTACAGCAAAATGGTACTTACAGAGTGACTCAAACATGACTTAGACCTTGTTTTTCAAAAACTGTTTATTTCTGTTATTACATGATTGCAACTTGCTGAAAAGTGTCAACAGTGTTCGCATCATCCTGATTAAGCAGTCCAGCAAAATGGTACTTACAGAGTGACTCAAACATGACTTAGACCTTGTTTTTCAAAAACTGTTTATTTCTGTATTACATGATTGCAACTTGCTGAAAAGTGTCAACAATGTTCCTTTCATCGAGCTTAAACAGTACAGCAAAATGGTACTTACAGAGTGACTCAAACATGACTTAGACCTTGTTTTTGAAAAACTGTTCATTTCTGTATTACATGATTGCAACTTGCTGAAAAGTGTCAACAATGTTCCTTTCATCCTGATTAAACAGTTCAGCAAAAATGGTACTTAAAGAATGCATCAAACATTATTTAGACCTTGTTTGTGAAAAACTGTTCATTTCTGTATTACATGATTGCAACTTGCTGAAAAGTGTCAACAGTGTTCCTTTCTTGGATTAAGCAGTACAGCAAAAATGGTACCTACAGAGTGCATCAAACATGATTTACACCTTGTTTGTGAAAAACTTTATTTCTATATTTCATGATTGCAACTTGCTGAAAAGTGTCAACAATGTTCCTTTCATCGAGCTTAAACAGTCCAGCAAAATGGTACTTACAGAGTGACTCAAACATGACTTAGACCTTGTTTTTGAAAAACTGTTTATTTCTGTATTACATGATTGCAACTTGCTGAAAAGTGTCAACAGTGTTCCTATCATCCTGATTAAGCAGTACAGAATAATTGTACTTAGACCTTGTTTTTGAAAAACGGTTTATTTCTGTATTACATGATTGCAACTTGCTGAAAAGTGTCAACAGTGTTCCTATCATCCTGATTAAACAGTACAGCAGAAATGGACTATCAGAATGCATCAAACATGATTTAGACCTTGTTTGTGAAAAACTGTTTTTTTCTGTATTTCATGATTGCAACTTGCTGAAAAGTGTCAACAATGTTCCTTTCATCGAGCTTAAACAGTACAGCAAAATGGTACTTACAGAGTGACTCAAACATGACTTAGACCTTGTTTTTCAAAAACTGTTTATTTCTGTTATTACATGATTGCAACTTGCTGAAAAGTGTCAACAGTGTTCGCATCATCCTGATTAAGCAGTCCAGCAAAATGGTACTTACAGAGTGACTCAAACATGACTTAGACCTTGTTTTTCAAAAACTGTTTATTTCTGTATTACATGATTGCAACTTGCTGAAAAGTGTCAACAATGTTCCTTTCATCGAGCTTAAACAGTACAGCAAAAATGGTACTTACAGAGTGACTCAAACATGGCTTAGACCTTGTTTTTAAAAAACGGTTTATTTCTGTATTACATGATTGCAACTTGCTGAAAGGTGTCAACAGTGTTCCTATCATCCTGATTAAACAGTACAGCAGAAATGGACTATCAGAGTGCATCAAACATGATTTAGACCTTGTTTGTGAAAAACAGTTTGTTTCTGTACTTCATGATTGCAACTTGCTGAAAAGTGTCAACAATGTTCCTTTCATCCTGATTAAACAGTTCAGCAAAAATGGTACTTACAGAGTGCATCAAACATTATTTAGACCTTGTTTGTGAAAAACTGTTCATTTCTGTATTACATGATTGCAACTTGCTGAAAAGTGTCAACAGTGTTCCTTTCTTGGATTAAGCAGTACAGCAAAAATGGTACCTACAGAGTGCATCAAACATGATTTACACCTTGTTTGTGAAAAACTTTATTTCTATATTTCATGATTGCAACTTGCTGAAAAGTGTCAACAATGTTCCTTTCATCGAGCTTAAACAGTCCAGCAAAATGGTACTTACAGAGTGACTCAAACATGACTTAGACCTTGTTTTTGAAAAACTGTTTATTTCTGTATTACATGATTGCAACTTGCTGAAAAGTGTCAACAGTGTTCCTATCATCCTGATTAAGCAGTACAGAATAATTGTACTTAGACCTTGTTTTTGAAAAACGGTTTATTTCTGTATTACATGATTGCAACTTGCTGAAAAGTGTCAACAGTGTTCCTATCATCCTGATTAAACAGTACAGCAGAAATGGACTATCAGAATGCATCAAACATGATTTAGACCTTGTTTGTGAAAAACTGTTTTTTTCTGTATTTCATGATTGCAACTTGCTGAAAAGTGTCAACAATGTTCCTTTCATCGAGCTTAAACAGTACAGCAAAATGGTACTTACAGAGTGACTCAAACATGACTTAGACCTTGTTTTTCAAAAACTGTTTATTTCTGTTATTACATGATTGCAACTTGCTGAAAAGTGTCAACAGTGTTCGCATCATCCTGATTAAGCAGTCCAGCAAAATGGTACTTACAGAGTGACTCAAACATGACTTAGACCTTGTTTTTCAAAAACTGTTTATTTCTGTATTACATGATTGCAACTTGCTGAAAAGTGTCAACAATGTTCCTTTCATCGAGCTTAAACAGTACAGCAAAAATGGTACTTACAGAGTGACTCAAACATGGCTTAGACCTTGTTTTTAAAAAACGGTTTATTTCTGTATTACATGATTGCAACTTGCTGAAAGGTGTCAACAGTGTTCCTATCATCCTGATTAAACAGTACAGCAGAAATGGACTATCAGAGTGCATCAAACATGATTTAGACCTTGTTTGTGAAAAACAGTTTGTTTCTGTACTTCATGATTGCAACTTGCTGAAAAGTGTCAACAATGTTCCTTTCATCGAGCTTAAACAGTACAGCAAAATGGTACTTACAGAGTGACTCAAACATGACTTAGACCTTGTTTTTCAAAAACTGTTTATTTCTGTTATTACATGATTGCAACTTGCTGAAAAGTGTCAACAGTGTTCGCATCATCTTGATTAAGCAGTCCAGCAAAATGGTACTTACAGAGTGACTCAAACATGACTTAGACCTTGTTTTTCAAAAACTGTTTATTTCTGTATTACATGATTGCAACTTGCTGAAAAGTGTCAACAATGTTCCTTTCATCGAGCTTAAACAGTACAGCAAAAATGGTACTTACAGAGTGACTCAAACATTATTTAGACCTTGTTTGTGAAAAACTGTTCATTTCTGTATTACATGATTGCAACTTGCTGAAAAGTGTCAACAGTGTTCCTTTCTTGGATTAAGCAGTACAGCAAAAATGGTACCTACAGAGTGCATCAAACATGATTTACACCTTGTTTGTGAAAAACTTTATTTCTATATTTCATGATTGCAACTTGCTGAAAAGTGTCAACAATGTTCCTTTCATCGAGCTTAAACAGTACAGCAAAATGGTACTTACAGAGTGACTCAAACATGACTTAGACCTTGTTATTGAAAAACTGTTTATTTCTGTATTACATGATTGCAACTTGCTGAAAAGTGTCAACAGTGTTCCTATCATCCTGATTAAGCAGTACAGAATAATTGTACATAGACCTTGATTTTGAAAAACGGTTTATTTCTGTATTACATGATTGCAACTTGCTGAAAAGTGTCAACAATGTTCCTTACATCGAGCTTAAACAGTACAGCAAAATGGTACTTACAGTGACTCAAACATGACTTAGACCTTGTTTTTGAAAAACTGTTTATTTCTGTATTACATGATTGCAACTTGCTGAAAAGTGTCAACAATGTTCCTTTCATCGAGTTTAAACAGTACAGCAAAAATAGTACTTACAGAGTGCATCAAACATGATTTAGACCTTGTTTGTGAAAAACAGTTTTTTTCTGTATTTCATGATTGCAACTTGCTGAAAAGTGTCAACAATGTTCCTTTCATCGAGCTTAAACAGTAAAGCAAAATGGTACTGACAGAGTGACTCAAACATGACTTAGACCTTGTTTTTCAAAAACTGTTTATTTCTGTTATTACATGATTGCAACTTGCTGAAAAGTGTCAACAGTGTTCGCATCATCCTGATTAAGCAGTCCAGCAAAATGGTACTTACAGAGTGACTCAAACATGACTTAGACCTTGTTTTTCAAAAACTGTTTATTTCTGTATTACATGATTGCAACTTGCTGAAAAGTGTCAACAATGTTCCTTTCATCGAGCTTAAACAGTACAGCAAAATGGTACTTACAGTGACTCAAACATGACTTAGACCTTGTTTTTCAAAAACTGTTTATTTCTGTTATTACTTGATTGCAACTTGCTGAAAAGTGTCAACAGTGTTCGCATCATCCTGATTAAGCAGTCCAGCAAAATGGTACTTACAGAGTGACTCAAACATGACTTAGACCTTGTTTTTCAAAAACTGTTTATTTCTGTATTACATGATTGCAACTTGCTGAAAAGTGTCAACAATGTTCCTTTCATCGAGCTTAAACAGTACAGCAAAATGGTACTTACAGAGTGACTCAAACATGACTTAGACCTTGTTTTTGAAAAACTGTTCATTTCTGTATTACATGATTGCAACTTGCTGAAAAGTGTCAACAATGTTCCTTTCATCCTGATTAAACAGTTCAGCAAAAATGGTACTTACAGAGTGCATCAAACATTATTTAGACCTTGTTTGTGAAAAACTGTTCATTTCTGTATTACATGATTGAAACTTGCTGAAAAGTGTCAACAGTGTTCCTTTCTTGGATTAAGCAGTACAGCAAAAATGGTACCTACAGAGTGCATCAAACATGTTTTAAACCTTGTTTGTGAAAAACTTTATTTCTATATTTCATGATTGCAACTTGCTGAAAAGTGTCAACAGTGTTCCTATCATCCTGATTAAGCAGTACAGAATAATTGTACTTAGACCTTGTTTTTGAAAAACGGTTTATTTCTGTATTACATGATTGCAACTTGCTGAAAAGTGTCAACAATGTTCCTTTCATCGAGCTTAAACAGTACAGCAAAATGATACTTACAGAGTGACTCAAACATGACTTAGACCTTGTTTGTGAAAAACTGTTTATTTCTGTTATTACATGATTGCAACTTGATGAAAAGTGTCAACAGTGTTCGCATCATCCTGATTAAGCAGTCCAGCAAAATGGTACTTACAGAGTGACTCAAACATGACTTAGACCTTGTTTTTGAAAAACTGTTTATTTCTGTATTACATGATTGCAACTTGCTGAAAAGTGTCAACAATGTTCCTTTCATCGAGCTTAAACAGTACAGCAAAATGGTACTTACAGAGTGACTCAAATATGACTTAGACCTTGTTTTTGAAAAAGTGTTTATTTCTGTATTACATGATTGCAACTTGCTGAAAAGTGTCAACAGTGTTCCTATCATCCTGATTAAGCAGTACAGAATATTTGTACTTAGACCTTGTTTTTCAAAAACTGTTTATTTCTGTTATTACATGATTGCAACTTGCTGAAAAGTGTCAACAGTGTTCGCATCATCCTGATTAAGCAGTCCAGCAAAATGGTACTTACAGAGTGACTCAAACATGACTTAGACCTTGTTTTTCAAAAACTGTTTATTTCTGTATTACATGATTGCAACTTGCTGAAAAGTGTCAACAATGTTCCTTTCATCGAGCTTAAACAGTACAGCAAAATGGTACTTACAGAGTGACTCAAACATGACTTAGACCTTGTTTTTGAAAAACTGTTCATTTCTGTATTACATGATTGCAACTTGCTGAAAAGTGGCAACAATGTTCCTTTCATCCTGATTAAACAGTTCAGCAAAAATGGTACTTACAGAGTGCATCAAACATTATTTAGACCTTGTTTGTGAAAAACTGTTCATTTCTGTATTACATGATTGAAACTTGCTGAAAAGTGTCAACAGTGTTCCTTTCTTGGATTAAGCAGTACAGCAAAAATGGTACATACAGAGTGCATCAAACATGTTTTACACCTTGTTTGTGAAAAACTTTATTTCTATATTTCATGATTGCAACTTGCTGAAAAGTGTCAACAATGTTCCTTTCATCGAGCTTAAACAGTACAGCAAAATGGTACTTACAGAGTGACTCAAACATGACTTAGACCTTGTTTTTGAAAAACTGTTTATTTCTGTATTACATGATTGCAACTTGCTGAAAAGTGTCAACAGTGTTCGCATCATCCTGATTAAGCAGTCCAGCAAAATGGTACTTACAGTGACTCAAACATGACTTAGAC
This sequence comes from Salmo salar, assembly GCF_965601325.2. Classification (NCBI taxonomy): domain Eukaryota; kingdom Metazoa; phylum Chordata; class Actinopteri; order Salmoniformes; family Salmonidae; genus Salmo; species Salmo salar. The sequence continues at coordinate 35,763,149 of NC_138297.1, read as the reverse complement.
CTTGTTTTTGAAAAACTGTTTATTTCTGTATTACATGATTGCAACTTGCTGAAAAGTGTCAACAATGTTCCTTTCATCGAGTTTAAACAGTACAGCAAAAATAGTACTTACAGAGTGCATCAAACATGATTTAGACCTTGTTTGTGAAAAACAGTTTTTTTCTGTATTTCATGATTGCAACTTGCTGAAAAGTGTCAACAATGTTCCTTTCATCGAGCTTAAACAGTACAGCAAAATGGTACTTACAGAGTGACTCAAACATGACTTAGACCTTGTTTTTCAAAAACTGTTTATTTCTGTTATTACATGATTGCAACTTGCTGAAAAGTGTCAACAGTGTTCGCATCATCCTGATTAAGCAGTCCAGCAAAATGGTACTTACAGAGTGACTCAAACATGACTTAGACCTTGTTTTTCAAAAACGGTTTATTTCTGTATTACATGATTGCAACTTGCTGAAAAGTGTCAACAGTGTTCCTATCATCCTGATTAAACAGTACAGCAGAAATGGACTATCAGAGTGCATCAAACATGATTTAGACCTTGTTTGTGAAAAACAGTTTTTTTCTGTATTTCATGATTGCAACTTGCTGAAAAGTGTCAACAATGTTCCTTTCATCGAGCTTAAACAGTACAGCAAAATGGTACTTACAGAGTGACTCAAACATGACTTAGACCTTGTTTTTCAAAAACTGTTTATTTCTGTTATTACATGATTGCAACTTGATGAAAAGTGTCAACAGTGTTCGCATCATCCTGATTAAGCAGTCCAGCAAAATGGTACTTATAGAGTGACTCAAACATGACTTAGACCTTGTTTTTGAAAAACTGTTTATTTCTGTATTACATGATTGCAACTTGCTGAAAAGTGTCAACAGTGTTCCTTTCTTGGATTAAGCAGTACAGCAAAAATGGTACCTACAGAGTGCATCAAACATGATTTACACCTTGTTTGTGAAAAACTTTATTTCTATATTTCATGATTGCAACTTGCTGAAAAGTGTCAACAATGTTCCTTTCATCGAGCTTAAACAGTACAGCAAAATGGTACTTACAGAGTGACTCAAACATGACTTAGACCTTGTTTTTGAAAAACTGTTTATTTCTGTATTACATGATTGCAACTTGCTGAAAAGTGTCAACAGTGTTCCTATCATCCTGATTAAGCAGTACAGAATAATTGTACTTAGACCTTGTTTTTGAAAAACGGTTTATTTCTGTATTACATGATTGCAACTTGCTGAAAAGTGTCAACAATGTTCCTTTCATCGAGCTTAAACAGTACAGCAAAATGGTACTTACAGTGATTCAAACATGACTTAGACCTTGTTTTTGAAAAACTGTTTATTTCTGTATTACATGATTGGAACTTGCTGAAAAGTGTCAACAATGTTCCTTTCATCGAGTTTAAACAGTACAGCAAAAATAGTACTTACAGAGTGCATCAAACATGATTTAGACCTTGTTTGTGAAAAACAGTTTTTTTCTGTATTTCATGATTGCAACTTGCTGAAAAGTGTCAACAATGTTCCTTTCATCGAGCTTAAACAGTACAGCAAAATGGTACTTACAGAGTGACTCAAACATGACTTAGACCTTGTTTTTCAAAAACTGTTTATTTCTGTTATTACATGATTGCAACTTGCTGAAAAGTGTCAACAGTGTTCGCATCATCCTGATTAAGCAGTCCAGCAAAATGGTACTTACAGAGTGACTCAAACATGACTTAGACCTTGTTTTTCAAAAACTGTTTATTTCTGTATTACATGATTGCAACTTGCTGAAAAGTGTCAACAATGTTCCTTTCATCGAGCTTAAACAGTACAGCAAAATGGTACTTACAGTGACTCAAACATGACTTAGACCTTGTTTTTGAAAAACTGTTTATTTCTGTATTACATGATTGCAACTTGCTGAAAAGTGTCAACAATGTTCCTTTCATCGAGTTTAAACAGTACAGCAAAAATAGTACTTACAGAGTGCATCAAACATGATTTAGACCTTGTTTGTGAAAAACAGTTTTTTTCTGTATTTCATGATTGCAACTTGCTGAAAAGTGTCAACAATGTTCCTTTCATCGAGCTTAAACAGTACACCAAAATGGTACTTACAGAGTGACTCAAACATGACTTAGACCTTGTTTTTCAAAAACTGTTTATTTCTGTTATTACATGATTGCAACTTGCTGAAAAGTGTCAACAGTGTTCGCATCATCCTGATTAAGCAGTCCAGCAAAATGGTACTTACAGAGTGACTCAAACATGACTTAGACCTTGTTTTTGAAAAACTGTTTATTTCTGTATTACATGATTGCAACTTGCTGAAAAGTGTCAACAATGTTCCTTTCATCGAGCTTAAACAGTACAGCAAAATGGTACTTACAGAGTGACTCAAACATGACTTAGACCTTGTTTTTGAAAAACTGTTCATTTCTGTATTACATGATTGCAACTTGCTGAAAAGTGGCAACAATGTTCCTTTCATCCTGATTAAACAGTTCAGCAAAAATGGTACTTACAGAGTGCATCAAACATTATTTAGACCTTGTTTGTGAAAAACTGTTCATTTCTGTATTACATGATTGAAACTTGCTGAAAAGTGTCAAAAGTGTTCCTTTCTTGGATTAAGCAGTACAGCAAAAATGGTACATACAGAGTGCATCAAACATGTTTTACACCTTGTTTGTGAAAAACTTTATTTCTATATTTCATGATTGCAACTTGCTGAAAAGTGTCAACAATGTTCCTTTCATCGAGCTTAAACAGTACAGCAAAATGGTACTTACAGAGTGACTCAAACATGACTTAGACCTTGTTTTTGAAAAACTGTTTATTTCTGTATTACATGATTGCAACTTGCTGAAAAGTTTCAACAGTGTTCCTATCATCCTGATTAAGAATTACAGAATAATTGTACTTAGACCGTGTTTTTGAAAAACGGTTTATTTCTGTATTACATGATTGCAACTTGCTGAAAAGTGTCAACAATGTTCCTTTCATCGAGCTTAAACAGTACAGCAAAATGGTACTTACAGTGACTCAAACATGACTTAGACCTTGTTTTTGAAAAACTGTTTATTTCTGTATTACATGATTGCAACTTGCTGAAAAGTGTCAACAATGTTCCTTTCATCGAGTTTAAACAGTACAGCAAAAATAGTACTTACAGAGTGCATGAAACATTATTTAGACCTTGTTTGTGAAAAACGGTTTATTTCTGTATTACATGATTGCAACTTGCTGAAAAGTGTCAACAATGTTCCTTTCATCGAGCTTAAACAGTACAGCAAAATGGTACTTACAGAGTGACTCAAACATGACTTAGACCTTTGTTGTGAAAAACTGTTTATTTCTGTTATTACATGATTGCAACTTGATGAAAAGTGTCAACAGTGTTCGCATCATCCTGATTAAGCAGTCCAGCAAAATGGTACTTACAGAGTGACTCAAACATGACTTAGACCTTGTTTTTGAAAAACTGTTTATTTCTGTATTACATGATTGCAACTTGCTGAAAAGTGTCAACAATGTTCCTTTCATCGAGCTTAAACAGTACAGCAAAATGGTACTTACAGAGTGACTCAAACATGACTTAGACCTTGTTTTTGAAAAACAGTTTATTTCTGTATTACATGATTGCAACTTGCTGAAAAGTGTCAACAGTGTTCCTATCATCCTGATTAAGCAGTACAGAATAATTGTACTTAGACCTTGTTTTTGAAAAACGGTTTATTTCTGTATTACATGATTGCAACTTGCTGAAAAGTGTCAACAGTGTTCCTATCATCCTGATTAAACAGTACAGCAGAAATGGACTATCAGAGTGCATCAAACATGATTTAGACCTTGTTTGTGAAAAACAGTTTTTTTCTGTATTTCATGATTGCAACTTGCTGAAAAGTGTCAACAATGTTCCTTTCATCGAGCTTAAACAGTACAGCAAAATGGTACTTACAGAGTGACTCAAACATGACTTAGACCTTGTTTTTCAAAAACTGTTTATTTCTGTATTACATGATTGCAACTTGCTGAAAAGTGTCAACAATGTTCCTTTCATCGAGTTTAAACAGTACAGCAAAAATAGTACTTACAGAGTGCATCAAACATGATTTAGACCTTGTTTGTGAAAAACAGTTTTTTTCTGTATTTCATGATTGCAACTTGCTGAAAAGTGTCAACAATGTTCCTTTCATCGAGCTTAAACAGTACAGCAAAATGGTACTTACAGAGTGACTCAAACATGACTTAGACCTTGTTTTTCAAAAACTGTTTATTTCTGTTATTACATGATTGCAACTTGCTGAAAAGTGTCAACAGTGTTCGCATCATCCTGATTAAGCAGTCCAGCAAAATGGTACTTACAGAGTGACTCAAACATGACTTAGACCTTGTTTTTCAAAAACTGTTTATTTCTGTATTACATGATTGCAACTTGCTGAAAAGTGTCAACAATGTTCCTTTCATCGAGCTTAAACAGTACAGCAAAATGGTACTTACAGAGTGACTCAAACATGACTTAGACCTTGTTTTTGAAAAACTGTTCATTTCTGTATTACATGATTGCAACTTGCTGAAAAGTGGCAACAATGTTCCTTTCATCCTGATTAAACAGTTCAGCAAAAATGGTACTTACAGAGTGCATCAAACATTATTTAGACCTTGTTTGTGAAAAACTGTTCATTTCTGTATTACATGATTGAAACTTGCTGAAAAGTGTCAAAAGTGTTCCTTTCTTGGATTAAGCAGTACAGCAAAAATGGTACATACAGAGTGCATCAAACATGTTTTACACCTTGTTTGTGAAAAACTTTATTTCTATATTTCATGATTGCAACTTGCTGAAAAGTGTCAACAATGTTCCTTTCATCGAGCTTAAACAGTACAGCAAAATGGTACTTACAGAGTGACTCAAACATGACTTAGACCTTGTTTTTGAAAAACTGTTTATTTCTGTATTACATGATTGCAACTTGCTGAAAAGTTTCAACAGTGTTCCTATCATCCTGATTAAGAATTACAGAATAATTGTACTTAGACCGTGTTTTTGAAAAACGGTTTATTTCTGTATTACATGATTGCAACTTGCTGAAAAGTGTCAACAATGTTCCTTTCATCGAGCTTAAACAGTACAGCAAAATGGTACTTACAGTGACTCAAACATGACTTAGACCTTGTTTTTGAAAAACTGTTTATTTCTGTATTACATGATTGCAACTTGCTGAAAAGTGTCAACAATGTTCCTTTCATCGAGTTTAAACAGTACAGCAAAAATAGTACTTACAGAGTGCATGAAACATTATTTAGACCTTGTTTGTGAAAAACGGTTTATTTCTGTATTACATGATTGCAACTTGCTGAAAAGTGTCAACAATGTTCCTTTCATCGAGCTTAAACAGTACAGCAAAATGGTACTTACAGAGTGACTCAAACATGACTTAGACCTTTGTTGTGAAAAACTGTTTATTTCTGTTATTACATGATTGCAACTTGATGAAAAGTGTCAACAGTGTTCGCATCATCCTGATTAAGCAGTCCAGCAAAATGGTACTTACAGAGTGACTCAAACATGACTTAGACCTTGTTTTTGAAAAACTGTTTATTTCTGTATTACATGATTGCAACTTGCTGAAAAGTGTCAACAATGTTCCTTTCATCGAGCTTAAACAGTACAGCAAAATGGTACTTACAGAGTGACTCAAACATGACTTAGACCTTGTTTTTGAAAAACAGTTTATTTCTGTATTACATGATTGCAACTTGCTGAAAAGTGTCAACAGTGTTCCTATCATCCTGATTAAGCAGTACAGAATAATTGTACTTAGACCTTGTTTTTGAAAAACGGTTTATTTCTGTATTACATGATTGCAACTTGCTGAAAAGTGTCAACAGTGTTCCTATCATCCTGATTAAACAGTACAGCAGAAATGGACTATCAGAGTGCATCAAACATGATTTAGACCTTGTTTGTGAAAAACAGTTTTTTTCTGTATTTCATGATTGCAACTTGCTGAAAAGTGTCAACAATGTTCCTTTCATCGAGCTTAAACAGTACAGCAAAATGGTACTTACAGAGTGACTCAAACATGACTTAGACCTTGTTTTTCAAAAACTGTTTATTTCTGTATTACATGATTGCAACTTGCTGAAAAGTGTCAACAATGTTCCTTTCATCGAGCTTAAACAGTACAGCAAAAATGGTACTTACAGAGTGACTCAAACATGGCTTAGACCTTGTTTTTGAAAAACGATTTATTTCTGTATTACATGATTGCAACTTGCTGAAAAGTGTCAACAGTGTTCCTATCATCCTGATTAAACAGTACAGCAGAAATGGACTATCAGAGTGCATCAAACATGATTTAGACCTTGTTTGTGAAAAACTGTTTTTTTCTGTATTTCATGATTGCAACTTGCTGAAAAGTGTCAACAATGTTCCTTTCATCGAGTTTAAACAGTACAGCAAAAATAGTACTTACAGAGTGCATCAAACATTATTTAGACCTTGTTTGTGAAAAACTGTTTATTTCTGTATTACATGATTGCAACTTGCTGAAAAGTGTCAACAGTGTTCCTTTCTCGGATTAAGCAGTACAGCAAAAATGGTACCTACAGAGTGCATCAAACATGATTTACACCTTGTTTGTGAAAAACTTTATTTCTATATTTCATGATTGCAACTTGCTGAAAAGTGTCAACAATGTTCCTTTCATCGAGCTTAAACAGTACAGCAAAATGGTACTTACAGAGTGACTCAAACATGACTTAGACCTTGTTTTTGAAAAACTGTTTATTTCTGTATTACATGATTGCAACTTGCTGAAAAGTGTCAACAGTGTTCCTATCATCCTGATTAAGCAGTACAGAATAATTGTACTTAGACCTTGTTTTTGAAAAACGGTTTATTTCTGTATTACATGATTGCAACTTGCTGAAAAGTGTCAACAGTGTTCCTATCATCCTGATTAAACAGTACAGCAGAAATGGACTATCAGAGTGCATCAAACATGATTTAGACCTTGTTTGTGAAAAACAGTTTTTTTCTGTATTTCATGATTGCAACTTGCTGAAAAGTGTCAACAATGTTCCTTTCATCGAGCTTAAACAGTACAGCAAAATGGTACTTACAGAGTGACTCAAACATGACTTAGACCTTGTTTTTCAAAAACTGTTTATTTCTGTATTACATGATTGCAACTTGCTGAAAAGTGTCAACAATGTTCCTTTCATCGAGCTTAAACAGTACAGCAAAAATGGTACTTACAGAGTGACTCAAACATGGCTTAGACCTTGTTTTTGAAAAACGATTTATTTCTGTATTACATGATTGCAACTTGCTGAAAAGTGTCAACAGTGTTCCTATCATCCTGATTAAACAGTACAGCAGAAATGGACTATCAGAGTGCATCAAACATGATTTAGACCTTGTTTGTGAAAAACTGTTTTTTTCTGTATTTCATGATTGCAACTTGCTGAAAAGTGTCAACAATGTTCCTTTCATCGAGTTTAAACAGTACAGCAAAAATAGTACTTACAGAGTGCATCAAACATTATTTAGACCTTGTTTGTGAAAAACTGTTTATTTCTGTATTACATGATTGCAACTTGCTGAAAAGTGTCAACAGTGTTCCTTTCTCGGATTAAGCAGTACAGCAAAAATGGTACCTACAGAGTGCATCAAACATGATTTACACCTTGTTTGTGAAAAACTTTATTTCTATATTTCATGATTGCAACTTGCTGAAAAGTGTCAACAATGTTCCTTTCATCGAGCTTAAACAGTACAGCAAAATGGTACTTACAGAGTGACTCAAACATGACTTAGACCTTGTTTTTGAAAAACTGTTTATTTCTGTATTACATGATTGCAACTTGCTGAAAAGTGTCAACAGTGTTCCTATCATCCTGATTAAGCAGTACAGAATAATTGTACTTAGACCTTGTTTTTGAAAAACGGTTTATTTCTGTATTACATGATTGCAACTTGCTGAAAAGTGTCAACAGTGTTCCTATCATCCTGATTAAACAGTACAGCAGAAATGGACTATCAGAGTGCATCAAACATGATTTAGACCTTGTTTGTGAAAAACTGTTTTTTTCTGTATTTCATGATTGCAACTTGCTGAAAAGTGTCAACAATGTTCCTTTCATCGAGCTTAAACAGTACAGCAAAATGGTACTTACAGAGTGACTCAAACATGACTTAGACCTTGTTTGTGAAAAACTGTTTATTTCTGTATTACATGATTGCAACTTGCTGAAAAGTGTCAACAGTGTTCCTATCATCCTGATAAAACAGTACAGCAGAAATGGACTATCAGAGTGCATCAAACATGATTTAGACCTTGTTTGTGAAAAACTGTTTTTTTCTGTATTTCATGATTGCAACTTGCTGAAAAGTGTCAACAATGTTCCTTTCATCGAGCTTAAACAGTACAGCAAAATGGTACTTACAGAGTGACTCAAACATGACTTAGACCTTGTTTTTCAAAAACTGTTTATTTCTGTTATTACATGATTGCAACTTGATGAAAAGTGTCAACAGTGTTCGCATCATCCTGATTAAGCAGTCCAGCAAAATGGTACTTACAGAGTGACTCAAACATGACTTAGACCTTGTTTTTGAAAAACTGTTTATTTCTCTATTACATGATTGCAACTTGCTGAAAAGTGTCAACAATATTCCTTTCATCGAGCTTAAACAGTACAGCAAAATGGTACTTTCAGTGACTCAAACATGACTTAGACCTTGTTTTTGAAAAACTGTTTCTTTCTGTATTACATGATTGCAACTTGCAGAAAAGTGTCAACAATGTTCCTTTCATCGAGTTTAAACACTACAGCAAAAATAGTACTTACAGAGTGCATCAAACATTATTTAGACCTTGTTTGTGAAAAACTGTTTATTTCTGTATTACATGATTGCAACTTGCTGAAAAGTGTCAACAGTGTTCCTATCATCCTGATTAACCTCTTGGGGCTAGGTGGGACGCTAGCGTGCCACCCGTGGTGCACTCCATCAACAGCAGGTGCATTTCAAGATCGGCAAATTTGAATCCAAATAAATGTCAAAATTCAAATTTTTCAAAAATACAACTATTTTACACCATTTGAAAGATAAACATCTCCTTAATCTAACCACGTTTTACGATTTCAAAAAGGTTTTACGGCGAAAGCATAAATTTAGAGTATGTTAGGACAGTACATTTACAAGAGTTGTGTGTAATGTTTTGTCAAGTCAAAGACAGGGTCACCAAAACCATAAAACCAGCTAAAATGATGCACTAACCTTTTACAATCTCCATCAGATGACACTCCTAGGACATTATGTTAGACAATGCATGCATTTTTAGTTCTATCAAGTTCATATTTATATCCAAAAACAGCGTTTTACTATGGCATTGATGTTGAGGAAATCGTTTCCCTCCAATAACCGGCAGTCAAGTCAGCGTCACAAATTAAATAATTAAAATTAAAAAACATTGGTAAAATATTATATTGTCATTTAAAGAATTATAGATTTACATCTCTTGAACGCAATCAACTTGCCAGATTTAAAAATAACCTTACTGGGAAATCACACTTTGCAATAATCTGAGCACTGCGCCCAGAAAAATACGCGTTGCGATACAGACTAGACGTCATGTTGGGGAGATCTAAAATCGAAAATACTATGTAAATAATCCATTACCTTTGATTCTCTTCATCAGATGTCACTTCCAGGTATCACAGGTCCATAACGAATGTATTTTTGTTCAAAAAAGCTCATCATTTATGTCCAAAAATCTCCGTCTCGTTAGCACATGATGTAAGCCAGCCGGACTTCTCGTCATGAACGAGGGGAAAAAATATATTTCCGTTCGTTCAAACATGTCAAACGTTGTATAGCATAAATCATTAGGGCCTTTTTTAACCAGAACATGAATAATATTCAAGGTGGACGAATGCATACTCTTTTATAACGTATTGGAACGAGGGTACCCAACATGAACTCGCGCGCCAGGTGTCTAATGGGACATCATCGTTCCATGGCTCTTGTTCGGTCAGATCTCCCTCCAGAAGACTCAAAACACTTTGTAAAGGCTGGTGACATCTAGTGGAAGCAATAGGAAGTGCCAAAATATTCCTAAGCCCCTGTGTTTTTCAATGGGATAGGTTTAAAGTCAATACAACACATCAGGTATCCACTTCCTGTCAGAAAATGTCTCAGGGTTTTGCCTGCCAAATGAGTTCTGTTATACTCACAGACACCATTCAAACAGTTTTAGAAACTTTAGAGTGTTTTCTATCCATATATAATAAGTATATGCATATTCTAGTTACTGGGTAGGATTAGTAACAAGATTAAATCGGGTACATTTTTTTTATCCAGACGTGCAAATGCTGCCCCCTAGACCCAACAGGTTAAACAGTACAGCAGAAATGGACTATCAGAGTGCATCAAACATGATTTAGACCTTGTTTGTGAAAAACTGTTTATTTCTGTATTACATGATTGCAACTTGCTGAAAAGTGTCAACAATGTTCCTTTCATCGAGTTTAAACAGTACAGCAAAAATAGTACTTACAGAGTGCATCAAACATTATTTAGACCTTGTTTGTGAAAAACTGTTTATTTCTGTATTACATGATTGCAACTTGCTGAAAAGTGTCAACAGTGTTCCTATCATCCTGATTAAACAGTACAGCAGAAATGGACTATCAGAGTGCATCAAACATGATTTAGACCTTGTTTGTGAAAAACTGTTTATTTCTGTATTACATGATTGCAACTTGCTGAAAAGTGTCAACAATGTTCCTTTCATCGAGTTTAAACAGTACAGCAAAAATAGTACTTACAGAGTGCATCAAACATTATTTAGACCTTGTTTGTGAAAAACTGTTCATTTCTGTATTACATGATTGCAACTTGCTGAAAAGTGTCAACAGTGATCCTTTCTTGGATTAAGCAGTACAGCAAAAATGGTACCTACAGAGTGCATCAAACATGATTTACACCTTGTTTGTGAAAAACTTTATTTCTATATTTCATGATTGCAACTTGCTGAAAAGTGTCAACAATGTTCCTTTCATCGAGCTTAAACAGTACAGCAAAATGGTACTTACAGAGTGACTCAAACATGACTTAGACCTTGTTTTTGAAAAACTGTTTATTTCTGTATTACATGATTGCAACTTTCTGAAAAGTGTGAACAATGTTCCTATCATCCTGATTAAGCAGTACAGAATAATTGTACTTAGACCTTGTTTTTGAAAAACGGTTTATTTCTGTATTACATGATTGCAACTTGCTGAAAAGTGTCAACAATGTTCCTTTCATCGAGCTTAAACAGTACAGCAAAATGGTACTTACAGTGACTCAAACATGACTTAGACCTTGTTTTTGAAAAACTGTTTATTTCTGTATTACATGATTGCAACTTGCTGAAAAGTGTCAACAATGTTCCTTTCATCGAGTTTAAACAGTACAGCAAAAATAGTACTTACAGAGTGCATCAAACATGATTTAGACCTTGTTTGTGAAAAACAGTTTTTTTCTGTATTTCATGATTGCAACTTGCTGAAAAGTGTCAACAATGTTCCTTTCATCGAGCTTAAACAGTACAGCAAAATGGTACTTACAGAGTGACTCAAACATGACTTAGACCTTGTTTTTCAAAAACTGTTTATTTCTGTTATTACATGATTGCAACTTGCTGAAAAGTGTCAACAATGTTCCTTTCATCGAGCTTAAACAGTACAGCAAAATGGTACTTTCAGTGACTCAAACATGACTTAGACCTTGTTTTTGAAAAACTGTTTATTTCTGTATTACATGATTGCAACTTGCTGAAAAGTGTCAACAATGTTCCTTTCATCGAGCTTAAACAGTACAGCAAAATGGTACTTACAGTGACTCAAACATGACTTAGACCTTGTTTTTGAAAAACTGTTTATTTCTGTATTACATGATTGCAACTTGCTGAAAAGTGTCAACAATGTTCCTTTCATCGAGTTTAAACAGTACAGCAAAAATAGTACTTACAGAGTGCATCAAACATGATTTAGACCTTGTTTTTCAAAAACTGTTTATTTCTGTATTACATGATTGCAACTTGCTGAAAAGTGTCAACAATGTTCCTTTCATCGAGTTTAAACAGTACAGCAAAAATAGTACTTACAGAGTGCATCAAACATTATTTAGACCTTGTTTGTGAAAAACTGTTCATTTCTGTATTACATGATTGCAACTTGCTGAAAAGTGTCAACAATGTTCCTTTCATCGAGCTTAAACAGTACAGCAAAATGGTACTTACAGAGTGACTCAAACATGACTTAGACCTTGTTTTTGAAAAACTGTTTATTTCTGTATTACATGATTGCAACTTGCTGAAAAGTGTCAACAATGTTCCTATCATCCTGATTAAGCAGTACAGAATAATTGTACTTACAGAGTGCATCAAACATTATTTAGACCTTGTTTGTGAAAAACTTTTCATTTCTGTATTACATGATTGCAACTTGCTGAAAAGTGTCAACAGTGTTCCTTTCTTGGATTAAGCAGTACAGCAAAAATGGTACCTACAGAGTGCATCAAACATGATTTACACCTTGTTTGTGAAAAACTTTATTTCTATATTTCATGATTGCAACTTGCTGAAAAGTGTCAACAATGTTCCTTTCATCGAGCTTAAACAGTACAGCAAAATGGTACTTACAGAGTGACTCAAACATGACTTAGACCTTGTTTTTGAAAAACTGTTTATTTCTGTATTACATGATTGCAACTTGCTGAAAAGTGTCAACAGTGTTCCTATCATCCTGATTAAGCAGTACAGAATAATTGTACTTAGACCTTGTTTTTGAAAAACGGTTTATTTCTGTATTACATGATTGCAACTTGCTGAAAAGTGCCAACAATGTTCCTTTCATCGAGCTTAAACAGTACAGCAAAATGGTACTTACAGTGACTCAAACATGACTTAGACCTTGTTTTTGAAAAACTGTTTATTTCTGTATTACATGATTGCAACTTGCTGAAAAGTGTCAACAATGTTCCTTTCATCGAGCTTAAACAGTACAGCAAAATGGTACTTACAGAGTGACTCAAACATGACTTAGACCTTTGTTGTGAAAAACTGTTTATTTCTGTTATTACATGATTGCAACTTGATGAAAAGTGTCAACAGTGTTCGCATCATCCTGATTAAGCAGTCCAGCAAAATGGTACTATCAGAGTGCATCAAACATGATTTAGACCTTGTTTGTGAAAAACTGTTTATTTCTGTATTACATGATTGCAACTTGCTGAAAAGTGTCAACAATGTTCCTTTCATCGAGTTTAAACACTACAGCAAAAATATTACTTACAGAGTGCATCAAACATTATTTAGACCTTGTTTGTGAAAAACTGTTCATTTCTGTATTACATGATTGCAACTTGCTGAAAAGTGTCAACAGTGTTCCTTTCTTGGATTAAGCAGTACAGCAAAAATGGTACCTACAGAGTGCATCAAACATGATTTACACCTTGTTTGTGAAAAACTTTATTTCTATATTTCATGATTGCAACTTGCTGAAAAGTGTCAACAATGTTCCTTTCATCGAGCTTAAACAGTACAGCAAAATGGTACTTACAGAGTGACTCAAACATGACTTAGACCTTGTTTTTGAAAAACTGTTTATTTCTGTATTACATGATTGCAACTTGCTGAAAAGTGTCAACAATGTTCCTATCATCCTGATTAAGCAGTACAGAATAATTGTACTTACAGAGTGCATCAAACATTATTTAGACCTTGTTTGTGAAAAACTGTTTATTTCTGTATTACATGATTGCAACTTGCTGAAAAGTGCCAACAATGTTCCTTTCATCGAGCTTAAACAGTACAGCAAAATGGTACTTACAGTGACTCAAACATGACTTAGACCTTGTTTTTGAAAAACTGTTTATTTCTGTATTACATGATTGCAACTTGCTGAAAAGTGTCAACAATGTTCCTTTCATCGAGTTTAAACAGTACAGCAAAAATAGTACTTACAGAGTGCATCAAACATTATTTAGACCTTGTTTGTGAAAAACTGTTTATTTCTGTATTTCATGATTGCAACTTGCTGAAAAGTGTCAACAATGTTCCTTTCATCGAGCTTAAACAGTACAGCAAAATGGTACTTACAGAGTGACTCAAACATGACTTAGACCTTTGTTGTGAAAAACTGTTTATTTCTGTTATTACATGATTGCAACTTGATGAAAAGTGTCAACTTTGTTCGCATCATCCTGATTAAGCAGTCCAGCAAAATGGTACTTACAGAGTGACTCAAACATGATTTAGACCTTGTTTTTGAAAAACGGTTTATTTCTGTATTACATGATTGCAACTTGCTGAAAAGTGTCAACAGTGTTCCTATCATCCTGATTAAACAGTACAGCAGAAATGGACTATCAGAGTGCATCAAACATGATTTAGACCTTGTTTGTGAAAAACTGTTTTTTTCTGTATTTCATGATTGCAACTTGCTGAAAAGTGTCAACAATGTTCCTTTCATCGAGCTTAAACAGTACAGCAAAATGGTACTTACAGAGTGACTCAAACATGACTTAGACCTTGTTTTTCAAAAACTGTTTATTTCTGTTATTACATGATTGCAACTTGCTGAAAAGTGTCAACAGTGTTCGCATCATCCTGATTAAGCAGTCCAGCAAAATGGTACTTACAGAGTGACTCAAACATGACTTAGACCTTGTTTTTCAAAAACTGTTTATTTCTGTATTACATGATTGCAACTTGCTGAAAAGTGTCAACAATGTTCCTTTCATCGAGCTTAAACAGTACAGCAAAATGGTACTTACAGAGTGACTCAAACATGACTTAGACCTTGTTTTTGAAAAACTGTTCATTTCTGTATTACATGATTGCAACTTGCTGAAAAGTGTCAACAATGTTCCTTTCATCCTGATTAAACAGTTCAGCAAAAATGGTACTTACAGAGTGCATCAAACATTATTTAGACCTTGTTTGTGAAAAACTGTTCATTTCTGTATTACATGATTGCAACTTGCTGAAAAGTGTCAACAGTGTTCCTTTCTTGGATTAAGCAGTACAGCAAAAATGGTACCTACAGAGTGCATCAAACATGATTTACACCTTGTTTGTGAAAAACTTTATTTCTATATTTCATGATTGCAACTTGCTGAAAAGTGTCAACAATGTTCCTTTCATCGAGCTTAAACAGTACAGCAAAATGGTACTTACAGAGTGACTCAAACATGACTTAGACCTTGTTTTTGAAAAACTGTTTATTTCTGTATTACATGATTGCAAATTGCTGAAAAGTGTCAACAGTGTTCCTATCATCCTGATTAAGCAGTACAGAATAATTGTACTTAGACCTTGTTTTTGAAAAACGGTTTATTTCTGTATTACATGATTGCAACTTGCTGAAAAGTGCCAACAATGTTCCTTTCATCGAGCTTAAACAGTACAGCAAAATGGTACTTACAGTGACTCAAACATGACTTAGACCTTGTTTTTGAAAAACTGTTTATTTCTGTATTACATGATTGCAACTTGCTGAAAAGTGTCAACAATGTTCCTTTCATCGAGTTTAAACAGTACAGCAAAAATAGTACTTACAGAGTGCATCAAACATTATTTAGACCTTGTTTGTGAAAAACTGTTCATTTCTGTATTACATGATTGCAACTTGCTGAAAAGTGTCAACAGTGTTCCTTTCTTGGATTAAGCAGTACAGCAAAAATGGTACCTACAGAGTGCATCAAACATGATTTACACCTTGTTTGTGAAAAACTTTATTTCTATATTTCATGATTGCAACTTGCTGAAAAGTGTCAACAATGTTCCTTTCATCGAGCTTAAACAGTACAGCAAAATGGTACTTACAGAGTGACTCAAACATGACTTAGACCTTGTTTTTGAAAACTGTTTATTTCTGTATTACATGATTGCAACTTGCTGAAAAGTGTCAACAGTGTTCCTATCATCCTGATTAAGCAGTACAGAATAATTGTACTTAGACCTTGTTTTTGAAAAACTGTTTATTTCTGTTATTACATGATTGCAACTTGATGAAAAGTGTCAACAGTGTTCGCATCATCCTGATTAAGCAGTCCAGCAAAATGGTACTTACAGAGTGACTCAAACATGACTTAGACCTTGTTTTTGAAAAACTGTTTCTTTCTGTATTACATGATTGCAACTTGCTGAAAAGTGTCAACAATGTTCCTTTCTTGGATTAAGCAGTACAGCAAAAATGGTACCTACAGAGTGCATCAAACATGATTTAGACCTTGTTTGTGAAAAACTGTTCATTTCTGTATTACATGATTGCAACTTGCTGAAAAGTGTCAACAGTGTTCCTTTCTTGGATTAAACAGTACAGCAAAAATAGTACTTACAGAGTGCATCAAACATTATTTAGACCTTGTTTGTGAAAAACTGTTCATTTCTGTATTACATGATTGCAACTTGCTGAAAAGTGTCAACTGTGTTCCTTTCTTGGATTAAGCAGTACAGCAAAAATGGTACCTACAGAGTGCATCAAACATGATTTACACCTTGTTTGTGAAAAACTTTATTTCTGTATTTCATGATTTCAACTTGCTGAAAAGTGTCAACAATGTTCCTTTCATCGAGCTTAAACAGTACAGCAAAATGGTACTTACAGAGTGACTCAAACATGACTTAGACCTTGTTTTTGAAAAACGGTTTATTTCTGTATTACATGATTGCAACTTGCTGAAAAGTGTCAACAGTGTTCCTATCATCCTGATTAAACAGTACAGCAGAAATGGACTATCAGAGTGCATCAAACATGATTTAGACCTTGTTTGTGAAAAACTGTTTTTTTCTGTATTTCATGAATGCAACTTGCTGAAAAGTGTCAACAATGTTCCTTTCATCGAGCTTAAACAGTACAGCAAAATGGTACTTACAGAGTGACTCAAACATGACTTAGACCTTGTTTTTCAAAAACTGTTTATTTCTGTTATTACATGATTGCAACTTGCTGAAAAGTGTCAACAGTGTTCGCATCATCCTGATTAAGCAGTCCAGCAAAATGGTACTTACAGAGTGACTCAAACATGACGTAAACCTTGTTTTTGAAAAACTGTTTATTTCTGTATTACAATGATTGCAATTTGCTGAAAAGTGTCAACAATGTTCCTTTCATCGAGCTGAAACAGTACAGCAAAATGGTTGGTACTTTCAGTGACTCAAACATGACTTAGACCTTGTTTTTGAAAAACTGTTTATTTCTGTATTACATGATTGCAACTTGCTGAAAAGTGTCAACAATATTCCTTTCATCGAGCTTAGACAGTACAGCAAAATGGTACTTTCAGTGACTCAAACATGACTTAGACCTTGTTTTTGAAAAACTGTTTATTTCTGTATTACATGATTGCAACTTGCTGAAAAGTGTCAACAATGTTCCTTTCATCGAGTTTAAACAGTACAGCAAAAATAGTACTTACAGAGTGCATCAAACATTATTTAGACCTTGTTTGTGAAAAACTGTTCATTTCTGTATTACATGATTGCAACTTGCTGAAAAGTGTCAACAGTGTTCCTTTCTTGGATTAAGCATTACAGCAAAAATGGTACCTACAGAGTGCATCAAACATGATTTACACCTTGTTTGTGAAAAACTTTATTTCTATATTTCATGATTGCAACTTGCTGAAAAGTGTCAACAATGTTCCTTTCATCGAGCTTAAACAGTACAGCAAAATGGTACTTACAGAGTGACTCAAACATGACTTAGACCTTGTTTTTGAAAAACTGTTTATTTCTGTTATTACATGATTGCAACTTGCTGAAAAGTGTCAACAGTGTTCGCATAATCCTGATTAAGCAGTACAGCAAAATGGTACTTACAGAGTGACTCAAACATGACTTAGACCTTGTTTTTGAAAAACTGTTTATTTCTGTATTACATGATTGCAACTTGCTGAAAAGTGTCAACAATGTTCCTTTGATCGAGTTTAAACAGTACAGCAAAAATGGAACTTACAGAGTGCATCAAACATGATTTAGACCTTGTATGTGAATTTTTGTTTTCTTCTGTATTTCATGATTGCAACTTGCTGAAAAGTGTCAACAATGTTCCTTTCATCGAGCTTAAACAGTACAGCAAAACGGTACTTACCGAGTGACTCAAACATGACTTAGACCTTGTTTTTGAAAAACTGTTTATTTCTGTATTACAACTTGCTGAAAAGTGTCAACAGTGTTTCTATCATCCTGATTAAAGCAGTACAGCAAAATGGTACTTACAGAGTGACTCAAACATGACTTAGACCTTGTTTTTGAAAAACTGTTTATTTCTGTATTACATGATTGCAACTTGCTGAAAAGTGTCAACAATGTTCCTTTCATCGAGTTTAAACAGTACAGCAAAAATGGAACTTACAGAGTGCATCAAACATGATTTAGACCTTGTATGTGAATTTTTGTTTTCTTCTGTATTTCATGATTGCAACTTGCTGAAAAGTGTCAACAATGTTCCTTTCATCGAGCTTAAACAGTACAGCAAAATGGTACTTACCGAGTGACTCAAACATGACTTAGACCTTGTTTTTGAAAAACGGTTTATTTCTGTATTACATGATTGCAACTTGCTGAAAAGTGTCAACAATGTTCCTTTCATCGAGTTTAAACAGTTCAGCAAAAATTGTACTTATAGAGTGCATCAAACATTATTTAGACCTTGTTTGTGAAAAACTGTTCATTTCTGTATTACATGATTGCAACTTGCTGAAAAGTGTCAACAGTGTTCCTTTCTTGGATTAAGCAGTACAGCAAAAATGGTACCTACAGAGTGCATCAAACATGATTTACACCTTGTTTGTGAAAAACTTTATTTCTATATTACATGATTGCAACTTGCTGAAAAGTGTCAACAATGTTCCTTTGATCGAGTTTAAACAGTACAGCAAAAATGGAACTTACAGAGTGCATCAAACATGATTTAGACCTTGTATGTGAATTTTTGTTTTCTTCTGTATTTCATGATTGCAACTTGCTGAATAGTGTCAACAATGTTCCTTTCATCGAGCTTAAACAGTACAGCAAAATGGTACTTACCGAGTGACTCAAACATGACTTAGACCTTGTTTTTGAAAAACTGTTTATTTCTGTATTACATGATTGCAACTTGCTGAAAAGTGTCAACAATGTTCCTTTCATCGAGTTTAAACAGTACAGCAAAAATGGAACTTATAGAGTGCATCAAACATTATTTAGACCTTGTTTGTGAAAAACTGTTCATTTCTGAATTACATGATTGCAACTTGCTGAAAAGTGTCAACAATGTTCCTTTGATCGAGTTTAAACAGTACAGCAAAAATGGAACTTACAGAGTGCATCAAACATGATTTAGACCTTGTATGTGAATTTTTGTTTTCTTCTGTATTTCATGATTGCAACTTGCTGAAAAGTGTCAACAATGTTCCTTTCATCGAGCTTAAACAGTACAGCAAAACGGTACTTACCGAGTGACTCAAACATGACTTAGACCTTGTTTTTGAAAAACTGTTTATTTCTGTATTACAACTTGCTGAAAAGTGTCAACAGTGTTTCTATCATCCTGATTAAAGCAGTACAGCAAAATGGTACTTACAGAGTGACTCAAACATGACTTAGACCTTGTTTTTGAAAAACTGTTTATTTCTGTATTACATGATTGCAACTTGCTGAAAAGTGTCAACAATGTTCCTTTCATCGAGTTTAAACAGTACAGCAAAAATGGAACTTACAGAGTGCATCAAACATGATTTAGACCTTGTATGTGAATTTTTGTTTTCTTCTGTATTTCATGATTGCAACTTGCTGAAAAGTGTCAACAATGTTCCTTTCATCGAGCTTAAACAGTACAGCAAAATGGTACTTACCGAGTGACTCAAACATGACTTAGACCTTGTTTTTGAAAAACTGTTTATTTCTGTATTACATGATTGCAACTTGCTGAAAAGTGTCAACAATGTTCCTTTCATCGAGTTTAAACAGTTCAGCAAAAATTGTACTTATAGAGTGCATCAAACATTATTTAGACCTTGTTTGTGAAAAACTGTTCATTTCTGTATTACATGATTGCAACTTGCTGAAAAGTGTCAACAGTGTTCCTTTCTTGGATTAAGCAGTACAGCAAAAATGGTACCTACAGAGTGCATCAAACATGATTTACACCTTGTTTGTGAAAAACTTTATTTCTATATTACATGATTGCAACTTGCTGAAAAGTGTCAACAATGTTCCTTTGATCGAGTTTAAACAGTACAGCAAAAATGGAACTTACAGAGTGCATCAAACATGATTTACACCTTGTTTGTGAAAAACTTTATTTCTATATTACATGATTGCAACTTGCTGAAAAGTGTCAACAATGTTCCTTTCATCGAGCTTAAACAGTACAGCAAAATGGTACTTACAGAGTGACTCAAACATGACTTAGACCTTGTTTTTGAAAAACTGTTTATTTCTGTTATTACATGATTGCAACTTGCTTAAAAGTGTCAACAGTGTTCGCATCATCCTGATTAAGCAGTACAGCAAAATGGTACTTACAGAGTGACTCAAACATGACTTAGACCTTGTTTTTGAAAAACTGTTTATTTCTGTATTACATGATTGCAACTTGCTGAAAAGTGTCAACAATGTTCCTTTGATCGAGTTTAAACAGTACAGCAAAAATGGAACTTACAGAGTGCATCAAACATGATTTAGACCTTGTATGTGAATTTTTGTTTTCTTCTGTATTTCATGATTGCAACTTGCTGAAAAGTGTCAACAATGTTCCTTTCATCGAGCTTAAACAGTACAGCAAAATGGTACTTACCGAGTGACTCAAACATGACTTAGACCTTGTTTTTGAAAAAATGTTTATTTCTGTATTACAACTTGCTGAAAAGTGTCAACAGTGTTTCTATCATCCTGATTAAGCAGTACAGCAAAATGGTACTTACAGAGTGACTCAAAAATGACTTAGACCTTGTTTTTGAAAAAATGTTTATTTCTGTATTACATGATTGCAACTTGCTGAAAAGTGTCAACAATGTTCCTTTCATCGAGTTTAAACAGTACAGCAAAAATGGAACTTACAGAGTGCATCAAACATGATTTAGACCTTGTATGTGAATGTTTGTTTTCTTCTGTATTTCATGATTGCAACTTGCTGAAAAGTGTCAACAATGTTCCTTTCATCGAGCTTAAACAGTACAGCAAAATGGTACTTACCGAGTGACTCAAACATGACTTAGACCTTGTTTTTGAAAAACTGTTTATTTCTGTATTACAACTTGCTGAAAAGTGTCAACAGTGTTTCTATCATCCTGATTAAGCAGTACAGCAAAATGGTACTTAGACCTTGTTTTTGAAAAACTGTTTATTTCTGTATTACATGATTGCAACTTGCTGAAAAGTGTCAACAGTGTTCCTATCATCGAGTTTAAACAGTACAGCAAAAATGTAACTTACAGAGTGCATCAAACATGATTTAGACCTTGTATGTGAAAAAAATGTTTTTTCTGTATTTCATGATTGCAACTTGCTGAAAAGTGTCAACAATGTTCCTTTCATCGAGCTTAAACAGTACAGCAAAATGGTACTTACAGAGTGACTCAAACATGACTTAGACCTTGTTTTTGAAAAACTGTTTATTTCTGTATTACATGATTGCAACGTGCTGAAAAGTGTCAACAATGTTCCTTTCATCGAGCTTAAACAGTACAGCAAAATGGTACTTAAAGAGTGACTCAAACAAGACTTAGACCTTGTTTTTGAAAAACTGTTTATTTCTGTATTACAACTTGCTGAAAAGTGTCAACAGTGTTTCTATCATCCTGATTAAGCAGTACAGCAAAATTGTACTTACATGACTTAGACCTTGTTTGTGAAAAACTGTTTATTTCTATATTTCATGATTGCAACTTGCTGAAAAGTGTCAACAATGTTCCTTTCATCGAGCTTAAACAGTACAGCAAAATGGTACTTACAGAGTGACTCAAACATGACTTAGACCTTGTTTTTGAAAAAAAAATTATTTCTGTATTACATGATTGCAACTTGCTGAAAAGTGTCAACAATGTTCCTTTCATCGAGTTTAAACAGTTCAGCAAAAATTGTACTTATAGAGTGCATCAAACATTATTTAGACCTTGTTTGTGAAAAACTGTTCATTTCTGTATTACATGATTGTAACTTGCTGAAAAGTGTCAACAGTGTTCCTTTCTTGGATTAAGCAGTACAGCAAAAATGGTACCTACAGAGTGCATCAAACATGATTTACACCTTGTTTGTGAAAAACTTTATTTCTATATTTCATGATTGCAACTTGCTGAAAAGTGTCAACAATGTTCGTTTCATCGAGCTTAAACAGTACAGCAAAATGGTTCTTACAGAGTGACTCAAACATGACTTAGACCTTGTTTTTGAAAAACTGTTTATTTCTGTTATTACATGATTGCAACTTGCTGAAAAGTGTCAACAGTGTTCGCATCATCCTGATTAAGCAGTACAGCAAAATGGAACTTACAGAGTGACTCAAACATGACTTAGACCTTGTTTTTGAAAAACTGTTTATTTCTGTATTACATGATTGCAACTTGCTGAAAAGTGTCAACAATGTTCCTTTCATCGAGTTTAAACAGTACAGAAAAAATAGTACTTACAGAGTGCATCAAGCATTATTTAGACCTTGTTTGTGAAAAACTGTATATTTCTGTATTACAACTTGCTGAAAAGTGTCAACAGTGTTCGCATCATCCTGATTAAGCAGTACAGCAAAAATGGAACTTACAGAGTGCATCAAACATGATTTAGCCCTTGTTTGTGAAAAACGGTTTATTTCTGTATTTCATGATTGCAACTTGCTGAAAAGTGTCAACAATGTTCCTTTCATCGAGCTTAAACAGTACAGCAAAATGGTACTTACAGAGTGACTCAAACATGATTTAGACCTTGTTTTTGAAAAACTGTTTTTTTTCTATATTTCATGATTGCAACTGCTGAAAAGTGTCAACAATGTTCCTTTCATCGAGCTTAAACAGTACAGCAAAATGGTACTTACCGAGTGACTCAAACAAGACTTAGACCTTGTTTTTGAAAAACTGTTTATTTCTGTATTACAACTTGCTGAAAAGTGTCAACAGTGTTTCTATCATCCTGATTAAGCAGTACAGCAAAATTGTACTTACATGACTTAGACCTTGTTTGTGAAAAACTGTTTATTTCTATATTTCATGATTGCAACTTGCTGAAAAGTGTCAACAATGTTCCTTTCATCGAGTTTAAACAGTACAGCAAAAATGGAACTTACAGAGTGCATCAAACATGATTTAGACCTTGTATGTGAAAAAAATGTTTTTTCTGTATTTCATGATTGCAACTTGCTGAAAAGTGTCAACAATGTTCCTTTCATCGAGCTTAAACAGTACAGCAAAATGGTACTTACAGAGTGACTCAAACATGCCTTAGACCTTGTTTTTGAAAAACTGTTTATTTCTGTATTACATGATTGTAACTTGCTGAAAAGTGTCAACAATGTTCCTTTCATCGAGTTTAAACAGTTCAGCAAAAATTGTACTTATAGAGTGCATCAAACATTATTTAGACCTTGTTTGTGAAAAACTGTTCATTTCTGTATTACATGATTGCAACTTGCTGAAAAGTGTCAACAATGTTCCTTTCATCGAGCTTAAACAGTACAGCAAAATGGTACTTACAGAGTGACTCAAACATGACTTAGACCTTGTTTTTGAAAAACTGTTTATTTCTGTTATTACATTATTGCAACTTGCTGAAAAGTGTCAACAGTGTTCGCATCATCCTGATTAAGCAGTACAGCAAAATGGTACTTACAGAGTGACTCAAACATGACTTAGACCTTGTTTTTGAAAAACTGTTTATTTCTGTATTACATGATTGCAACTTACTGAAAAGTGTCAACAATGTTCCTTTCATCGAGTTTAAACAGTACAGCAAAAATGGAACTTACAGAGTGCATCAAACATGATTTAGACCTTGTATGTGAATTTTTGTTTTCTTCTGTATTTCATGATTGCAACTTGCTGAAAAGTGTCAACAATGTTCCTTTCATCGAGCTTAAACAGTACAGCAAAATGGTACTTACCGAGTGACTCAAACATGACTTAGACCTTGTTTTTGAAAAACTGTTTATTTCTGTATTACAACTTGCTGAAAAGTGTCAACAGTGTTTCTATCATCCTGATTAAGCAGTACAGAAAAATTGTACTTAGACCTTGTTTTTGAAAAACTGTTTATTTCTGTATTACATGATTGCAACTTGCTGAAAAGTGTCAACAATGTTCCTTTCATCGAGCTTAAACAGTACAGCAAAATGGTACTTACAGAGTGACTCAAACATGACTTAGACCTTGTTTTTGAAAAACTGTTTTTTTTCTGTATTTCATGATTGCAACTTGCTGAAAAGTGTCAACAATGTTCCTTTCATCGAGCTTAAACAGTACAGCAAAATGGTACTTACCGAGTGACTCAAACATGACTTAGACCTTGTTTTTGAAAAACTGTTTATTTCTGTATTCCAACTTGCTGAAAAGTGTCAACAGTGTTTCTATCATCCTGATTAAGCAGTACAGCAAAATTGTACTTACATGATTTAGACCTTGTATGTGAAAAAAATGTTTTTTCTGTATTTCATGATTGCAACTTGCTGAAAAGTGTCAACAATGTTCCTTTCATCGAGCTTAAACAGTACAGCAAAATGGTACTTACAGAGTGACTCAAACATGACTTAGACCTTGTTTTTGAAAAACTGTTTATTTCTGTATTACATGATTGCAACGTGCTGAAAAGTGTCAACAATGTTCCTTTCATCGAGATTAAACAGTTCAGCAAAAATTGTACTTATAGAGTGCATCAAACATTATTTAGACCTTGTTTGTGAAAAACTGTTTATTTCTGTATTTCATGATTGCAACTTGCTAAAAAGTGTCAACAATGTTCCTTTCATCGAGTTTAAACAGTTCAGCAAAAAATGTACTTATAGAGTGCATCAAACATTATTTAGACCTTGTTTGTGAAAAACTGTTCATTTCTGTATTACATGATTGCAACTTGCTAAAAGTGTCAACAGTGTTCCTTTCTTGGATTAAGCAGTACAGCAAAAATGATACCTACAGAGTGCATCAAACATGATTTACACCTTGTTTGTGAAAAACTTTATTTCTATATTTCATGATTGCAACTTGCTGAAAAGTGTCAACAGTGTTCCTATCATCCTGATTAAGCAGTACAGCAGAAATGGACTTTCAGAGTGCATCAAACATGATTTAGACCTTGTTTGTGAAAAACTGTTTTTTTCTGTATTTCATGATTGCAACTTGCTGAAAAGTGTCAACAATGTTCCTTTCATCGAGCTTAAACAGTACAGCAAAATGGTACTTACCGAGTGACTCAAACATGACTTAGACCTTGTTTTTGAAAAACTGTTTATTTCTGTATTACAACTTGCTGAAAAGTGTCAACAGTGTTTCTATCATCCTGATTAGGCAGTACAGAAAAATTGTACTTAGATCTTGTTTTTGAAAAACTGTTTATTTCTGTATTACATGATTGCAACTTGCTGAAAAGTGTCAACAGTGTTCCTATCATCCTGATTAAACAGTACAGCAGAAATGGACTATCAGAGTGCATCAAACATGATTTAGACCTTGTTTGTGAAAAACTGTTTTTTTCCGTATTTCATGATTGCAACTTGCTGAAAAGTGTCAACAATGTTCCTTTCATCGAGCTTAAACAGTACAGCAAAATGGTACTTACAGAGTGACTCAAACATGACTTAGACCTTGTTTTTGAAAAACTGTTTTTTTTTCTGTATTTCATGATTGCAACTTGCTGAAAAGTGTCAACAATGTTCCTTTCATCGAGCTTAAACAGTACAGCAAAATGGTACTTACCGAGTGACTCAAACATGACTTAGACCTTGTTTTTGAAAAACTGTTTATTTCTGTATTCCAACTTGCTGAAAAGTGTCAACAGTGTTTCTATCATCCTGATTAAGCAGTACAGCAAAATTGTACTTACATGATTTAGACCTTGTATGTGAAAAAAATGTTTTTTCTGTATTTCATGATTGCAACTTGCTGAAAAGTGTCAACAATGTTCCTTTCATCGAGCTTAAACAGTACAGCAAAATGGTACTTACAGAGTGACTCAAACATGACTTAGACCTTGTTTTTGAAAAACTGTTTATTTCTGTATTACATGATTGCAACGTGCTGAAAAGTGTCAACAATGTTCCTTTCATCGAGTTTAAACAGTTCAGCAAAAATTGTACTTATAGAGTGCATCAAACATTATTTAGACCTTGTTTGTGAAAAACTGTTTATTTCTGTATTTCATGATTGCAACTTGCTAAAAAGTGTCAACAATGTTCCTTTCATCGAGTTTAAACAGTTCAGCAAAAATTGTACTTATAGAGTGCATCAAACATTATTTAGACCTTGTTTGTGAAAAACTGTTCATTTCTGTATTACATGATTGCAACTTGCTAAAAGTGTCAACAGTGTTCCTTTCTTGGATTAAGCAGTACAGCAGAAATGGACTATCAGAGTGCATCAAACATGATTTAGACCTTGTTTGTGAAAAACTGTTTTTTTCTGTATTTCATGATTGCAACTTGCTGAAAAGTGTCAACAATGTTCCTTTCATCGAGCTTAAACAGTACAGCAAAATGGTACTTACCGAGTGACTCAAACATGACTTAGACCTTGTTTTTGAAAAACTGTTTATTTCTGTATTACAACTTGCTGAAAAGTGTCAACAGTGTTTCTATCATCCTGATTAAGCAGTACAGCAAAATTGTACATACATGACTTAGACCTTGTTTGTGAAAAACGGTTTATTTCTGTATTTCATGATTGCAACTTGCTGAAAAGTGTCAACAATGTTCCTTTCATCGAGTTTAAACAGTACAGCAAAAATGGAACTTACAGAGTGCATCAAACATGATTTAGACCTTGTATGTGAAAAAAATGTTTTTTCTGTATTTCATGATTGCAACTTGCTGAAAAGTGTCAACAATGTTCCTTTCATCGAGCTTAAACAGTACAGCAAAATGGTACTTACAGAGTGACTCAAACATGACTTAGACCTTGTTTTTGAAAAACTGTTTATTTCTGTATTACATGATTGCAACGTGCTGAAAAGTGTCAACAATGTTCCTTTCATCGAGTTTAAACAGTTCAGCAAAAATTGTACTTATAGAGTGCATCAAACATTATTTAGACCTTGTTTGTGAAAAAGTGTTCATTTCTGTATTACATGATTGCAACTTGCTAAAAGTGTCAACAATGTTCCTTTCATCGAGTTTAAACAGTTCAGCAAAAATTGTACTTATAGAGTGCATCAAACATTATTTAGACCTTGTTTGTGAAAAACTGTTTATTTCTGTATTTCATGATTGCAACTTGCTAAAAAGTGTCAACAATGTTCCTTTCATCGAGTTTAAACAGTTCAGCAAAAATTGTACTTATAGAGTGCATCAAACATTATTTAGACCTTGTTTGTGAAAAACTGTTCATTTCTGTATTACATGATTGCAACTTGCTAAAAGTGTCAACAGTGTTCCTTTCTTGGATTAAGCAGTACAGCAAAAATGGTACCTACAGAGTGCATCAAACATGATTTACACCTTGTTTGTGAAAAACTTTATTTCTATATTTCATGATTGCAACTTGCTGAAAAGTGTCAACAGTGTTCCTATCATCCTGATTAAGCAGTACAGCAGAAATGGACTATCAGAGTGCATCAAACATGATTTAGACCTTGTTTGTGAAAAACTGTTTTTTTCTGTATTTCATGATTGCAACTTGCTAAAAAGTGTCAACAATGTTCCTTTCGTCGAGTTTAAACAGTTCAGCAAAAATTGTACTTATAGAGTGCATCAAACATGATTTACACCTTGTTTGTGAAAAACTTTATTTCTATATTTCATGATTGCAACTTGCTGAAAAGTGTCAACAATGTTCCTTTCATCGAGCTTAAACAGTACAGCAAAATGGTACTTACAGAGTGACTCAAACATGAATTAGACCTTGTTTTTGAAAAACTGTTTATTTCTGTATTACATGATTGCAACTTGCTGAAAAGTGTCAACAGTGTTCCTATCATCCTGATTAAGCAGTACAGCAGAAATGGACTATCAGAGTTCATCAACCATGATTTAGACCTTGTTTGTGAAAAACTGTTTTTTCTGTATTTCATGATTGCAACTTGCTGAAAAGTGTCAACAATGTTCCTTTCATCGAGCTTAAACAGTACAGCAAAATGGTACTTACAGAGTGACTCAAACATGACTTAGACCTTGTTTTTGAAAAACTGTTTATTTCTGTATTACATGATTGCAACGTGCTGAAAAGTGTCAACAATGTTCCTTTCATCGAGTTTAAACAGTTCAGCAAAAATTGTACTTATAGAGTGCATCAAACATTATTTAGACCTTGTTTGTGAAAAACTGTTTATTTCTGTATTTCATGATTGCAACTTGCTAAAAAGTGTCAACAATGTTCCTTTCATCGAGTTTAAACAGTTCAGCAAAAATTGTACTTATAGAGTGCATCAAACATTATTTAGACCTTGTTTGTGAAAAACTGTTCATTTCTGTATTACATGATTGCAACTTGCTAAAAGTGTCAACAGTGTTACTTTCTTGGATTAAGCAGTACAGCAAAAATGGTACCTACAGAGTGCATCAAACATGATTTACACCTTGTTTGTGAAAAACTTTATTTCTATATTTCATGATTGCAACTTGCTGAAAAGTGTCAACAGTGTTCCTATCATCCTGATTAAGCAGTACAGCAGAAATGGACTATCAGAGTGCATCAAACATGATTTAGACCTTGTTTGTGAAAAACTGTTTTTTTCTGTATTTCATGATTGCAACTTGCTGAAAAGTGTCAACAATGTTCCTTTCATCGAGCTTAAACAGTACAGCAAAATGGTACTTACCGAGTGACTCAAACATGACTTAGACCTTGTTTTTGAAAAACTGTTTATTTCTGTATTACAACTTGCTGAAAAGTGTCAACAGTGTTTCTATCATCCTGATTAAGCAGTACAGCAAAATTGTACTTACATGACTTAGACCTTGTTTGTGAAAAACTGTTTATTTCTGTATTTCATGATTGCAACTTGCTGAAAAGTGTCAACAATGTTCCTTTCATCGAGTTTAAACAGTACAGCAAAAATGGAACTTACAGAGTGCATCAAACATGATTTAGACCTTGTATGTGAAAAAAATGTTTTTTCTGTATTTCATGATTGCAACTTGCTGAAAAGTGTCAACAATGTTCCTTTCATCGAGCTTAAACAGTACAGCAAAATGGTACTTACAGAGTGACTCAAACATGACTTAGACCTTGTTTTTGAAAAACTGTTTATTTCTGTATTACATGATTGCAACTTGCTAAAAGTGTCAACAGTGTTCCTTTCTTGGATTAAGCAGTACAGCAAAAATGGTACCTACAGAGTGCATCAAACATGATTTACACCTTGTTTGTGAAAAACTTTATTTCTATATTTCATGATTGCAACTTGCTGAAAAGTGTCAACAATGTTCCTTTCATCGAGCTTAAACAGTACAGCAAAATGGTACTTACAGAGTGACTCAAACATGACTTAGACCTTGTTTTTGAAAAACTGTTTATTTCTGTATTACATGATTGCAACGTGCTGAAAAGTGTCAACAATGTTCCTTTCATCGAGTTTAAACAGTTCAGCAAAAATTGTACTTATAGAGTGCATCAAACATTATTTAGACCTTGTTTGTGAAAAAGTGTTCATTTCTGTATTACATGATTGCAACTTGCTAAAAGTGTCAACAATGTTCCTTTCATCGAGTTTAAACAGTTCAGCAAAAATTGTACTTATAGAGTGCATCAAACATTATTTAGACCTTGTTTGTGAAAAACTGTTTATTTCTGTATTTCATGATTGCAACTTGCTAAAAAGTGTCAACAATGTTCCTTTCATCGAGTTTAAACAGTTCAGCAAAAATTGTACTTATAGAGTGCATCAAACATTATTTAGACCTTGTTTGTGAAAAACTGTTCATTTCTGTATTACATGATTGCAACTTGCTAAAAGTGTCAACAGTGTTCCTTTCTTGGATTAAGCAGTACAGCAAAAATGGTACCTACAGAGTGCATCAAACATGATTTACACCTTGTTTGTGAAAAACTTTATTTCTATATTTCATGATTGCAACTTGCTGAAAAGTGTCAACAGTGTTCCTATCATCCTGATTAAGCAGTACAGCAGAAATGGACTATCAGAGTGCATCAAACATGATTTAGACCTTGTTTGTGAAAAACTGTTTTTTTCTGTATTTCATGATTGCAACTTGCTGAAAAGTGTCAACAATGTTCCTTTCATCGAGCTTAAACAGTACAGCAAAATGGTACTTACCGAGTGACTCAAACATGACTTAGACCTTGTTTTTGAAAAACTGTTTATTTCTGTATTACAACTTGCTGAAAAGTGTCAACAGTGTTTCTATCATCCTGATTAAGCAGTACAGCAAAATTGTACTTACATGACTTAGACCTTGTTTGTGAAAAACTGTTTATTTCTGTATTTCATGATTGCAACTTGCTGAAAAGTGTCAACAATGTTCCTTTCATCGAGTTTAAACAGTACAGCAAAAATGGAACTTACAGAGTGCATCAAACATGATTTAGACCTTGTATGTGAATTTTTTTTTTTTTCTGTATTTCATGATTGCAACTTGCTGAAAAGTGTCAACAATGTTCCTTTCATCGAGCTTAAACAGTACAGCAAAATGGTACTTACAGAGTGACTCAAACATGACTTAGACCTTGTTTTTGAAAAACTGTTTATTTCTGTATTACATGATTGCAACTTGCTAAAAGTGTCAACAGTGTTCCTTTCTTGGATTAAGCAGTACAGCAAAAATGGTACCTACAGAGTGCATCAAACATGATTTACACCTTGTTTGTGAAAAACTTTATTTCTATATTTCATGATTGCAACTTGCTGAAAAGTGTCAACAGTGTTCCTATCATCCTGATTAAGCAGTACAGCAGAAATGGACTATCAGAGTGCATCAAACATGATTTAGACCTTGTTTGTGAAAAACTGTTTTTTTCTGTATTTCATGATTGCAACTTGCTGAAAAGTGTCAACAATGTTCCTTTCATCGAGCTTAAACAGTACAGCAAAATGCTACTTATCGAGTGACTCAAACATGACTTAGACCTTGTTTTTGAAAAACTGTTTATTTCTGTATTACAACTTGCTGAAAAGTGTCAACAGTGTTTCTATCATCCTGATTAAGCAGTACAGCAAAATTGTACTTACATGACTTAGACCTTGTTTGTGAAAAACTGTTTATTTCTGTATTTCATGATTGCAACTTGCTGAAAAGTGTCAACAATGTTCCTTTCATCGAGTTTAAACAGTACAGCAAAAATGGAACTTACAGAGTGCATCAAACATGATTTAGACCTTGTATGTGAATTTTTTTTTTTCTTCTGTATTTCATGATTGCAACTTGCTGAAAAGTGTCAACAATGTTCCTTTCATCGAGCTTAAACAGTACAGCAAAATGGTACTTACAGAGTGACTCAAACATGACTTAGACCTTGTTTTTGAAAAACTGTTTATTTCTGTATTACATGATTGCAACTTGCTAAAAGTGTCAACAGTGTTCCTTTCTTGGATTAAGCAGTACAGCAAAAATGGTACCTACAGAGTGCATCAAACATGATTTACACCTTGTTTGTGAAAAACTTTATTTCTATATTTCATGATTGCAACTTGCTGAAAAGTGTCAACAATGTTCCTTTCATCGAGCTTAAACAGTACAGCAAAATGGTACTTACCGAGTGACTCAAACATGACTTAGACCTTGTTTTTGAAAAACTGTTTATTTCTGTATTACAACTTGCTGAAAAGTGTCAACAGTGTTTCTATCATCCTGATTAAGCAGTACAGCAAAATTGTACTTACATGACTTAGACCTTGTTTGTGAAAAACTGTTTATTTCTGTATTTCATGATTGCAACTTGCTGAAAAGTGTCAACAATGTTCCTTTCATCGAGTTTAAACAGTACAGCAAAAATGGAACTTACAGAGTGCATCAAACATGATTTAGACCTTGTATGTGAAAAAAATGTTTTTTCTGTATTTCATGATTGCAACTTGCTGAAAAGTGTCAACAATGTTCCTTTCATCGAGCTTAAACAGTACAGCAAAATGGTACTTACAGAGTGACTCAAACATGACTTAGACCTTGTTTTTGAAAAACTGTTTATTTCTGTATTACATGATTGCAACTTGCTAAAAGTGTCAACAGTGTTCCTTTCTTGGATTAAGCAGTACAGCAAAAATGGTACCTACAGAGTGCATCAAACATGATTTACACCTTGTTTGTGAAAATCTTTATTTCTATATTTCATGATTGCAACTTGCTGAAAAGTGTCAACAGTGTTCCTATCATCCTGATTAAGCAGTACAGCAGAAATGGACTATCAGAGTGCATCAAACATGATTTAGACCTTGTTTGTGAAAAACTGTTTTTTTCTGTATTTCATGATTGCAACTTGCTGAAAAGTGTCAACAATGTTCCTTTCATCGAGCTTAAACAGTACAGCAAAATGCTACTTATCGAGTGACTCAAACATGACTTAGACCTTGTTTTTGAAAAACTGTTTATTTCTGTATTACAACTTGCTGAAAAGTGTCAACAGTGTTTCTATCATCCTGATTAAGCAGTACAGCAAAATTGTACTTACATGACTTAGACCTTGTTTGTGAAAAACTGTTTATTTCTGTATTTCATGATTGCAACTTGCTGAAAAGTGTCAACAATGTTCCTTTCATCGAGTTTAAACAGTACAGCAAAAATGGAACTTACAGAGTGCATCAAACATGATTTAGACCTTGTATGTGAATTTTTTTTTTTTTCTGTATTTCATGATTGCAACTTGCTGAAAAGTGTCAACAATGTTCCTTTCATCGAGCTTAAACAGTACAGCAAAATGGTACTTACAGAGTGACTCAAACATGACTTAGACCTTGTTTTTGAAAAACTGTTTATTTCTGTATTACATGATTGCAACTTGCTAAAAGTGTCAACAGTGTTCCTTTCTTGGATTAAGCAGTACAGCAAAAATGGTACCTACAGAGTGCATCAAACATGATTTACACCTTGTTTGTGAAAAACTTTATTTCTATATTTCATGATTGCAACTTGCTGAAAAGTGTCAACAATGTTCCTTTCATCGAGCTTAAACAGTACAGCAAAATGGTACTTACCGAGTGACTCAAACATGACTTAGACCTTGTTTTTGAAAAACTGTTTATTTCTGTATTACAACTTGCTGAAAAGTGTCAACAGTGTTTCTATCATCCTGATTAAGCAGTACAGCAAAATTGTACTTACATGACTTAGACCTTGTTTGTGAAAAACTGTTTATTTCTGTATTTCATGATTGCAACTTGCTGAAAAGTGTCAACAATGTTCCTTTCATCGAGTTTAAACAGTACAGCAAAAATGGAACTTACAGAGTGCATCAAACATGATTTAGACCTTGTATGTGAAAAAAATGTTTTTTCTGTATTTCATGATTGCAACTTGCTGAAAAGTGTCAACAATGTTCCTTTCATCGAGCTTAAACAGTACAGCAAAATGGTACTTACAGAGTGACTCAAACATGACTTAGACCTTGTTTTTGAAAAACTGTTTATTTCTGTATTACATGATTGCAACTTGCTAAAAGTGTCAACAGTGTTCCTTTCTTGGATTAAGCAGTACAGCAAAAATGGTACCTACAGAGTGCATCAAACATGATTTACACCTTGTTTGTGAAAAACTTTATTTCTATATTTCATGATTGCAACTTGCTGAAAAGTGTCAACAATGTTCCTTTCATCGAGCTTAAACAGTACAGCAAAATGGTACTTACAGAGTGACTCAAACATGACTTAGACCTTGTTTTTGAAAAACTGTTTATTTCTGTATTACATGATTGCAACGTGCTGAAAAGTGTCAACAATGTTCCTTTCATCGAGTTTAAACAGTTCAGCAAAAATTGTACTTATAGAGTGCATCAAACATTATTTAGACCTTGTTTGTGAAAAAGTGTTCATTTCTGTATTACATGATTGCAACTTGCTAAAAGTGTCAACAATGTTCCTTTCATCGAGTTTAAACAGTTCAGCAAAAATTGTACTTATAGAGTGCATCAAACATTATTTAGACCTTGTTTGTGAAAAACTGTTTATTTCTGTATTTCATGATTGCAACTTGCTAAAAAGTGTCAACAATGTTCCTTTCATCGAGTTTAAACAGTTCAGCAAAAATTGTACTTATAGAGTGCATCAAACATTATTTAGACCTTGTTTGTGAAAAACTGTTCATTTCTGTATTACATGATTGCAACTTGCTAAAAGTGTCAACAGTGTTCCTTTCTTGGATTAAGCAGTACAGCAAAAATGGTACCTACAGAGTGCATCAAACATGATTTACACCTTGTTTGTGAAAAACTTTATTTCTATATTTCATGATTGCAACTTGCTGAAAAGTGTCAACAGTGTTCCTATCATCCTGATTAAGCAGTACAGCAGAAATGGACTATCAGAGTGCATCAAACATGATTTAGACCTTGTTTGTGAAAAACTGTTTTTTTCTGTATTTCATGATTGCAACTTGCTGAAAAGTGTCAACAATGTTCCTTTCATCGAGCTTAAACAGTACAGCAAAATGCACTTATCGAGTGACTCAAACATGACTTAGACCTTGTTTTTGTAAAACTGTTTATTTCTGTATTACAACTTGCTGAAAAGTGTCAACAGTGTTTCTATCATCCTGATTAAGCAGTACAGCAAAATTGTACTTACATGACTTAGACCTTGTTTGTGAAAAACTGTTTATTTCTGTATTTCATGATTGCAACTTGCTGAAAAGTGTCAACAATGTTCCTTTCATCGAGTTTAAACAGTACAGCAAAAATGGAACTTACAGAGTGCATCAAACATGATTTAGACCTTGTATGTGAATTTTTTTTTTTTTCTGTATTTCATGATTGCAACTTGCTGAAAAGTGTCAACAATGTTCCTTTCATCGAGCTTAAACAGTACAGCAAAATGGTACTTACAGAGTGACTCAAACATGACTTAGACCTTGTTTTTGAAAAACTGTTTATTTCTGTATTACATGATTGCAACTTGCTAAAAGTGTCAACAGTGTTCCTTTCTTGGATTAAGCAGTACAGCAAAAATGGTACCTACAGAGTGCATCAAACATGATTTACACCTTGTTTGTGAAAAACTTTATTTCTATATTTCATGATTGCAACTTGCTGAAAAGTGTCAACAGTGTTCCTATCATCCTGATTAAGCAGTACAGCAGAAATGGACTATCAGAGTGCATCAAACATGATTTAGACCTTGTTTGTGAAAAACTGTTTTTTTCTGTATTTCATGATTGCAACTTGCTGAAAAGTGTCAACAATGTTCCTTTCATCGAGCTTAAACAGTACAGCAAAATGCTACTTATCGAGTGACTCAAACATGACTTAGACCTTGTTTTTGAAAAACTGTTTATTTCTGTATTACAACTTGCTGAAAAGTGTCAACAGTGTTTCTATCATCCTGATTAAGCAGTACAGCAAAATTGTACTTACATGACTTAGACCTTGTTTGTGAAAAACTGTTTATTTCTGTATTTCATGATTGCAACTTGCTGAAAAGTGTCAACAATGTTCCTTTCATCGAGTTTAAACAGTACAGCAAAAATGGAACTTACAGAGTGCATCAAACATGATTTAGACCTTGTATGTGAATTTTTTTTTTTTTCTGTATTTCATGATTGCAACTTGCTGAAAAGTGTCAACAATGTTCCTTTCATCGAGCTTAAACAGTACAGCAAAATGGTACTTACAGAGTGACTCAAACATGACTTAGACCTTGTTTTTGAAAAACTGTTTATTTCTGTATTACATGATTGCAACTTGCTAAAAGTGTCAACAGTGTTCCTTTCTTGGATTAAGCAGTACAGCAAAAATGGTACCTACAGAGTGCATCAAACATGATTTACACCTTGTTTGTGAAAAACTTTATTTCTATATTTCATGATTGCAACTTGCTGAAAAGTGTCAACAATGTTCCTTTCATCGAGCTTAAACAGTACAGCAAAATGGTACTTACCGAGTGACTCAAACATGACTTAGACCTTGTTTTTGAAAAACTGTTTATTTCTGTATTACAACTTGCTGAAAAGTGTCAACAGTGTTTCTATCATCCTGATTAAGCAGTACAGCAAAATTGTACTTACATGACTTAGACCTTGTTTGTGAAAAACTGTTTATTTCTGTATTTCATGATTGCAACTTGCTGAAAAGTGTCAACAATGTTCCTTTCATCGAGTTTAAACAGTACAGCAAAAATGGAACTTACAGAGTGCATCAAACATGATTTAGACCTTGTATGTGAAAAAAATGTTTTTTCTGTATTTCATGATTGCAACTTGCTGAAAAGTGTCAACAATGTTCCTTTCATCGAGCTTAAACAGTACAGCAAAATGGTACTTACAGAGTGACTCAAACATGACTTAGACCTTGTTTTTGAAAAACTGTTTATTTCTGTATTACATGATTGCAACTTGCTAAAAGTGTCAACAGTGTTCCTTTCTTGGATTAAGCAGTACAGCAAAAATGGTACCTACAGAGTGCATCAAACATGATTTACACCTTGTTTGTGAAAAACTTTATTTCTATATTTCATGATTGCAACTTGCTGAAAAGTGTCAACAGTGTTCCTATCATCCTGATTAAGCAGTACAGCAGAAATGGACTATCAGAGTGCATCAAACATGATTTAGACCTTGTTTGTGAAAAACTGTTTTTTTCTGTATTTCATGATTGCAACTTGCTGAAAAGTGTCAACAATGTTCCTTTCATCGAGCTTAAACAGTACAGCAAAATGCTACTTATCGAGTGACTCAAACATGACTTAGACCTTGTTTTTGAAAAACTGTTTATTTCTGTATTACAACTTGCTGAAAAGTGTCAACAGTGTTTCTATCATCCTGATTAAGCAGTACAGCAAAATTGTACTTACATGACTTAGACCTTGTTTGTGAAAAACTGTTTATTTCTGTATTTCATGATTGCAACTTGCTGAAAAGTGTCAACAATGTTCCTTTCATCGAGTTTAAACAGTACAGCAAAAATGGAACTTACAGAGTGCATCAAACATGATTTAGACCTTGTATGTGAATTTTTTTTTTTTTCTGTATTTCATGATTGCAACTTGCTGAAAAGTGTCAACAATGTTCCTTTCATCGAGCTTAAACAGTACAGCAAAATGGTACTTACAGAGTGACTCAAACATGACTTAGACCTTGTTTTTGAAAAACTGTTTATTTCTGTATTACATGATTGCAACTTGCTAAAAGTGTCAACAGTGTTCCTTTCTTGGATTAAGCAGTACAGCAAAAATGGTACCTACAGAGTGCATCAAACATGATTTACACCTTGTTTGTGAAAAACTTTATTTCTATATTTCATGATTGCAACTTGCTGAAAAGTGTCAACAATGTTCCTTTCATCGAGCTTAAACAGTACAGCAAAATGGTACTTACCGAGTGACTCAAACATGACTTAGACCTTGTTTTTGAAAAACTGTTTATTTCTGTATTACAACTTGCTGAAAAGTGTCAACAGTGTTTCTATCATCCTGATTAAGCAGTACAGCAAAATTGTACTTACATGACTTAGACCTTGTTTGTGAAAAACTGTTTATTTCTGTATTTCATGATTGCAACTTGCTGAAAAGTGTCAACAATGTTCCTTTCATCGAGTTTAAACAGTACAGCAAAAATGGAACTTACAGAGTGCATCAAACATGATTTAGACCTTGTATGTGAAAAAAATGTTTTTTCTGTATTTCATGATTGCAACTTGCTGAAAAGTGTCAACAATGTTCCTTTCATCGAGCTTAAACAGTACAGCAAAATGGTACTTACAGAGTGACTCAAACATGACTTAGACCTTGTTTTTGAAAAACTGTTTATTTCTGTATTACATGATTGCAACTTGCTAAAAGTGTCAACAGTGTTCCTTTCTTGGATTAAGCAGTACAGCAAAAATGGTACCTACAGAGTGCATCAAACATGATTTACACCTTGTTTGTGAAAAACTTTATTTCTATATTTCATGATTGCAACTTGCTGAAAAGTGTCAACAATGTTCCTTTCATCGAGCTTAAACAGTACAGCAAAATGGTACTTACAGAGTGACTCAAACATGACTTAGACCTTGTTTTTGAAAAACTGTTTATTTCTGTATTACATGATTGCAACTTGCTAAAAGTGTCAACAGTGTTCCTTTCTTGGATTAAGCAGTACAGCAAAAATGGTACCTACAGAGTGCATCAAACATGATTTACACCTTGTTTGTGAAAAACTTTATTTCTATATTTCATGATTGCAACTTGCTGAAAAGTGTCAACAATGTTCCTTTCATCGAGCTTAAACAGTACAGCAAAATGGTACTTACAGAGTGACTCAAACATGAATTAGACCTTGTTTTTGAAAAACTGTTTATTTCTGTATTACATGATTGCAACTTGCTGAAAAGTGTCAACAGTGTTCCTATCATCCTGATTAAGCAGTACAGCAGAAATGGACTATCAGAGTGCATCAAACATGATTTAGACCTTGTTTGTGAAAAACTGTTTTTTTTTGTATTTCATGATTGCAACTTGCTGAAAAGTGTCAACAATGTTCCTTTCATCGAGCTTAAACAGTACAGCAAAATGGTACTTACAGAGTGACTCAAACATGACTTAGACCTTGTTTTTGAAAAACTGTTTATTTCTGTATTACATGATTGCAACTTGCTAAAAGTGTCAACAGTGTTCCTTTCTTGGATTAAGCAGTACAGCAAAAATGGTACCTACAGAGTGCATCAAACATGATTTACACCTTGTTTGTGAAAAACTTTATTTCTATATTTCATGATTGCAACTTGCTGAAAAGTGTCAACAATGTTCCTTTCATCGAGCTTAAACAGTACAGCAAAATGGTACTTACCGAGTGACTCAAACATGACTTAGACCTTGTTTTTGAAAAACTGTTTATTTCTGTATTACAACTTGCTGAAAAGTGTCAACAGTGTTTCTATCATCCTGATTAAGCAGTACAGCAAAATTGTACTTACATGACTTAGACCTTGTTTGTGAAAAACTGTTTATTTCTGTATTTCATGATTGCAACTTGCTGAAAAGTGTCAACAATGTTCCTTTCATCGAGTTTAAACAGTACAGCAAAAATGGAACTTACAGAGTGCATCAAACATGATTTAGACCTTGTATGTGAAAAAAATGTTTTTTCTGTATTTCATGATTGCAACTTGCTGAAAAGTGTCAACAATGTTCCTTTCATCGAGCTTAAACAGTACAGCAAAATGGTACTTACAGAGTGACTCAAACATGACTTAGACCTTGTTTTTGAAAAACTGTTTATTTCTGTATTACATGATTGCAACTTGCTAAAAGTGTCAACAGTGTTCCTTTCTTGGATTAAGCAGTACAGCAAAAATGGTACCTACAGAGTGCATCAAACATGATTTACACCTTGTTTGTGAAAAACTTTATTTCTATATTTCATGATTGCAACTTGCTGAAAAGTGTCAACAATGTTCCTTTCATCGAGCTTAAACAGTACAGCAAAATGGTACTTACAGAGTGACTCAAACATGACTTAGACCTTGTTTTTGAAAAACTGTTTATTTCTGTATTACATGATTGCAACTTGCTAAAAGTGTCAACAGTGTTCCTTTCTTGGATTAAGCAGTACAGCAAAAATGGTACCTACAGAGTGCATCAAACATGATTTACACCTTGTTTGTGAAAAACTTTATTTCTATATTTCATGATTGCAACTTGCTGAAAAGTGTCAACAATGTTCCTTTCATCGAGCTTAAACAGTACAGCAAAATGGTACTTACAGAGTGAGTCAAACATGAATTAGACCTTGTTTTTGAAAAACTGTTTATTTCTGTATTACATGATTGCAACTTGCTGAAAAGTGTAAACAATGTTCCTTTCATCGAGCTTAAACAGTACAGCAAAATGGTACTTACAGAGTGACTCAAACATGACTTAGACCTTGTTTGTGAAAAACTGTTCATTTCTGTATTACATGATTGCAACGTGCTGAAAAGTGTCAACAATGTTCCTTTCATCGAGTTTAAACAGTTCAGCAAAAATTGTACTTATAGAGTGCATCAAACATGAATTAGACCTTGTTTTTGAAAAACTGTTTATTTCTGTATTACATGATTGCAACTTGCTGAAAAGTGTCAACAGTGTTCCTATCATCCTGATTAAGCAGTACAGCAGAAATGGACTATCAGAGTTCATCAACCATGATTTAGACCTTGTTTGTGAAAAACTGTTTTTTTCTGTATTTCATGATTGCAACTTGCTGAAAAGTGTCAACAATGTTCCTTTCATCGAGCTTAAACAGTACAGCAAAATGGTACTTACCGAGTGACTCAAACATGACTTAGACCTTGTTTTTGAAAAACTGTTTATTTCTGTATTACAACTTGCTGAAAAGTGTCAACAGTGTTTCTATCATCCTGATTAAGCAGTACAGCAAAATTGTACATACATGACTTAGACCTTGTTTGTGAAAAACTGTTTATTTCTGTATTTCATGATTGCAACTTGCTGAAAAGTGTCAACAATGTTCCTTTCATCGAGTTTAAACAGTACAGCAAAAATGGAACTTACAGAGTGCATCAAACATGATTTAGACCTTGTATGTGAAAAAAATGTTTTTTCTGTATTTCATGATTGCAACTTGCTGAAAAGTGTCAACAATGTTCCTTTCATCGAGCTTAAACAGTACAGCAAAATGGTACTTACAGAGTGACTCAAACATGACTTAGACCTTGTTTTTGAAAAACTGTTTATTTCTGTATTACATGATTGCAACGTGCTGAAAAGTGTCAACAATGTTCCTTTCATCGAGTTTAAACAGTTCAGCAAAAATTGTACTTATAGAGTGCATCAAACATTATTTAGACCTTGTTTGTGAAAAAGTGTTCATTTCTGTATTACATGATTGCAACTTGCTAAAAGTGTCAACAATGTTCCTTTCATCGAGTTTAAACAGTTCAGCAAAAATTGTACTTATAGAGTGCATCAAACATTATTTAGACCTTGTTTGTGAAAAACTGTTTATTTCTGTATTTCATGATTGCAACTTGCTAAAAAGTGTCAACAATGTTCCTTTCATCGAGTTTAAACAGTTCAGCAAAAATTGTACTTATAGAGTGCATCAAACATTATTTAGACCTTGTTTGTGAAAAACTGTTCATTTCTGTATTACATGATTGCAACTTGCTAAAAGTGTCAACAGTGTTACTTTCTTGGATTAAGCAGTACAGCAAAAATGGTACCTACAGAGTGCATCAAACATGATTTACACCTTGTTTGTGAAAAACTTTATTTCTATATTTCATGATTGCAACTTGCTGAAAAGTGTCAACAGTGTTCCTATCATCCTGATTAAGCAGTACAGCAGAAATGGACTATCAGAGTGCATCAAACATGATTTAGACCTTGTTTGTGAAAAACTGTTTTTTTCTGTATTTCATGATTGCAACTTGCTGAAAAGTGTCAAGAATGTTCCTTTCATCGAGCTTAAACAGTACAGCAAAATGGTACTTACCGAGTGACTCAAACATGACTTAGACCTTGTTTTTGAAAAACTGTTTATTTCTGTATTACAACTTGCTGAAAAGTGTCAACAATGTTCCTTTCATCGAGCTTAAACAGTACAGCAAAATGGTACTTACAGAGTGACTCAAACATGACTTAGACCTTGTTTTTGAAAAACTGTTTATTTCTGTATTACATGATTGCAACTTGCTAAAAGTGTCAACAGTGTTCCTTTCTTGGATTAAGCAGTACAGCAAAAATGGTACCTACAGAGTGCATCAAACATGATTTACACCTTGTTTGTGAAAAACTTTATTTCTATATTTCATGATTGCAACTTGCTGAAAAGTGTCAACAATGTTCCTTTCATCGAGCTTAAACAGTACAGCAAAATGGTACTTACAGAGTGACTCAAACATGACTTAGACCTTGTTTTTGAAAAACTGTTTATTTCTGTATTACATGATTGCAACGTGCTGGAAAGTGTCAACAATGTTCCTTTCATCGAGTTTAAACAGTTCAGCAAAAATTGTACTTATAGAGTGCATCAAACATTATTTAGACCTTGTTTGTGAAAAACTGTTCATTTCTGTATTACATGATTGCAACTTGCTAAAAGTGTCAACAATGTTCCTTTCATCGAGTTTAAACAGTTCAGCAAAAATTGTACTTATAGAGTGCATCAAACATTATTTAGACCTTGTTTGTGAAAAACTGTTTATTTCTGTATTTCATGATTGCAACTTGCTAAAAAGTGTCAACAATGTTCCTTTCATCGAGTTTAAACAGTTCAGCAAAAATTGTACTTATAGAGTGCATCAAACATTATTTAGACCTTGTTTGTGAAAATCTGTTCATTTCTGTATTACATGATTGCAACTTGCTAAAAGTGTCAACAGTGTTCCTTTCTTGGATTAAGCAGTACAGCAAAATGCTACTTATCGAGTGACTCAAACATGACTTAGACCTTGTTTTTGAAAAACTGTTTATTTCTGTATTACAACTTGCTGAAAAGTGTCAACAGTGTTTCTATCATCCTGATTAAGCAGTACAGCAAAATTGTACTTACTTGACTTAGACCTTGTTTGTGAAAAACTGTTTATTTCTGTATTTCATGATTGCAACTTACTGAAAAGTGTCAACAATGTTCCTTTCATCGAGTTTAAACAGTACAGCAAAAATGGAAATTACAGAGTGCATCAAACATGATTTAGACCTTGTATGTGAAAAAAATGTTTTTTCTGTATTTCATGATTGCAACTTGCTGAAAAGTGTCAACAATGTTCCTTTCATCGAGCTTAAACAGTACAGCAAAATGGTACTTACAGAGTGACTCAAACATGACTTAGACCTTGTTTTTGAAAAACTGTTTATTTCTGTATTACATGATTGCAACTTGCTAAAAGTGTCAACAGTGTTCCTTTCTTGGATTAAGCAGTACAGCAAAAATGGTACCTACAGAGTGCATCAAACATGATTTACACCTTGTTTGTGAAAAACTTTATTTCTATATTTCATGATTGCAACTTGCTGAAAAGTGTCAACAATGTTCCTTTCATCGAGCTTAAACAGTACAGCAAAATGGTACTTACAGAGTGACTCAAACATGACTTAGACCTTGTTTTTGAAAAACTGTTTATTTCTGTATTACATGATTGCAACGTGCTGGAAAGTGTCAACAATGTTCCTTTCATCGAGTTTAAACAGTTCAGCAAAAATTGTACTTATAGAGTGCATCAAACATTATTTAGACCTTGTTTGTGAAAAACTGTTCATTTCTGTATTACATGATTGCAACTTGCTAAAAGTGTCAACAATGTTCCTTTCATCGAGTTTAAACAGTTCAGCAAAAATTGTACTTATAGAGTGCATCAAACATTATTTAGACCTTGTTTGTGAAAAACTGTTTATTTCTGTATTTCATGATTGCAACTTGCTAAAAAGTGTCAACAATGTTCCTTTCATCGAGTTTAAACAGTTCAGCAAAAATTGTACTTATAG
The DNA here is from genome assembly GCF_965601325.2 of Salmo salar. Taxonomy (NCBI): domain Eukaryota; kingdom Metazoa; phylum Chordata; class Actinopteri; order Salmoniformes; family Salmonidae; genus Salmo; species Salmo salar. Next base: position 35,719,411 of record NC_138297.1, on the reverse strand, counting down.
AGTGCATCAAACATTATTTAGACCTTGTTTGTGAAAAACTGTTCATTTCTGTATTACATGATTGCAACTTGCTAAAAGTGTCAACAGTGTTCCTTTCTTGGATTAAGCAGTACAGCAAAATGCTACTTATCGAGTGACTCAAACATGACTTAGACCTTGTTTTTGAAAAACTGTTTATTTCTGTATTACAACTTGCTGAAAAGTGTCAACAGTGTTTCTATCATCCTGATTAAGCAGTACAGCAAAATTGTACTTACATGACTTAGACCTTGTTTGTGAAAAACTGTTTATTTCTGTATTTCATGATTGCAACTTGCAGAAAAGTGTCAACAATGTTCCTTTCATCGAGCTTAAACAGTACAGCAAAATGGTACTTACAGAGTGACTCAAACATGACTTAGACCTTGTTTTTGAAAAACTGTTTATTTCTGTATTACATGATTGCAACTTGCTAAAAGTGTCAACAGTGTTCCTTTCATCCTGATTAAGCAGTACAGCAGAAATGGACTATCAGAGTGCATCAAACATGATTTAGACCTTGTTTGTGAAAAACTGTTTTTTTCTGTATTTCATTATTGCAACTTGCTGAAAAGTGTCAACAATGTTCCTTTCATCGAGCTTAAACAGTACAGCAAAATGGTACTTACAGAGTGACTCAAACATGACTTAGACCTTGTTTTTCAAAAACTGTTTATTTCTGTTATTACATGATTGCAACTTGCTGAAAAGTGTCAACAGTGTTCGCATCATCCTGATTAAGCAGTACAGCAAAATGGTACTTACAGAGTGACTCAAACATGACTTAGACCTTGTTTTTGAAAAACTGTTTATTTCTGTATTACATGATTGCAACTTGCTGAAAAGTGTCAACAATGTTCCTTTCATCGAGTTTAAACAGTACAGCAAAAATAGTACTTACAGAGTGCATCAAGCATTATTTAGACCTTGTTTGTGAAAAAATGTATATTTCTGTATTACAACTTGCTGAAAAGTGTCAACAATGTTCCTTTCATCGAGCTTAAACAGTACAGCAAAATGGTACTTACAGAGTGACTCAAACATGACTTAGACCTTGTTTTTGAAAAACTGTTTATTTCTGTATTACATGATTGCAACTTGCTAAAAGTGTCAACAGTGTTCCTTTCTTGGATTAAGCAGTACAGCAAAAATGGTACCTACAGAGTGCATCAAACATGATTTACACCTTGTTTGTGAAAAACTTTATTTCTATATTTGATGATTGCAACTTGCTGAAAAGTGTCAACAATGTTCCTTTCATCGAGCTTAAACAGTACAGCAAAATGGTACTTACAGAGTGACTCAAACATGAATTAGACCTTGTTTTTGAAAAACTGTTTATTTCTGTATTACATGATTGCAACTTGCTGAAAAGTGTCAACAGTGTTCCTATCATCCTGATTAAGCAGTACAGCAGAAATGGACTATCAGAGTGCATCAAACATGATTTAGACCTTGTTTGTGAAAAACTGTTTTTTTCTGTATTTCATGATTGCAACTTGCTGAAAAGTGTCAACAATGTTCCTTTCATCGAGCTTAAACAGTACAGCAAAATGGTACTTACAGAGTGACTCAAACATGACTTAGACCTTGTTTTTCAAAAACTGTATATTTCTGTTATTACATGATTGCAACTTGCTGAAAAGTGTCAACAGTGTTCGCATCATCCTGATTAAGCAGTACAGCAAAATGGTACTTACAGAGTGACTCAAACATGACTTAGACCTTGTTTTTCAAAAACTGTTTATTTCTGTATTACATGATTGCAACTTGCTGAAAAGTGTCAACAATGTTCCTTTCATCGAGTTTAAACAGTACAGCAAAAATAGTACTTACAGAGTGCATCAAGCATTATTTAGACCTTGTTTGTGAAAAAATGTATATTTCTGTATTACAACTTGCTGAAAAGTGTCAACAGTGTTCCATCATCCTGATTAAGCAGTACAGCAAAAATGGAACTTACAGAGTGCATCAAACATGATTTAGCCCTTGTTTGTGAAAAACGGTTTATTTCTGTATTTAATGATTGCAACTTGCTAAAAAGTGTCAACAATGTTCCTTTCCTCGAGCTTAAACAGTACAGCAAAATGGTACTTACAGAGTGAATCAAACATGATTTAGACCTTGTATGTGAATTTTTGTTTTCTTCTGTATTTCATGATTGCAACTTGCTGAAAAGTGTCAACAATGTTCCTTTCATCGAGCTTAACCTCTATGGGCTAGGTGGGACACTAGCGTGCCACCCGTGGTGCACTCCATCAACAGCAGGTGCATTTCAAGAGCGGCAAATTTGAATCCAAATAAATGTCAAAATTCAAATTTTTCAAACATACAACTATTTTACACCCTTTGAAAGATAAACATCTCCTTAATCTAACCACGTTTTACGATTTCAAAAAGGTTTTACGGCGAAAGCATAAATTTAGAGTATGTTAGGACAGTACATTTACAAGAGTTGTGTGTAATGTTTTGTCAAGTCAAAGACAGGGTCACCAAAACCATAAAACCAGCTAAAATGATGCACTAACCTTTTACAATCTCCATCAGATGACACTCCTAGGACATTATGTTAGACAATGCATGCATTTTTAGTTCTATCAAGTTCATATTTATATCCAAAAACAGCGTTTTACTATGGCATTGATGTTGAGGATATCGTTTCCCTCCAATAACTGGCAGTCAAGTCAGCGTCACAAATTAAATAATTAAAATTAGAAAACATTGGTAAAATATTATATTGTCATTTAAAGAATTATAGATTTACAACTCTTGAACGCAATCAACTTGCCAGATTTAAAAATAACCTTACTGGGAAATCACACTTTGCAATAATCTGAGCACTGCGCCCAGAAAAATACGCGTTGCGATACAGACTAGACGTCATGTTGGGGAGATCTAAAATCGAAAATACTATGTAAATAATCCATTACCTTTGATTCTCTTCATCAGATGTCACTTCCAGGTATCACAGGTCCATAACGAATGTAGTTTTGTTCAAAAAAGCTCATCATTTATGTCCAAAAATCTCCGTCTTGTTAGCACATGATCTAAGCCAGCCGGACTTCTCGTCATGAACGAGGGGAAAAAATATATTTCCGTTCGTTCAAACATGTCAAACGTTGTATAGCATAAATCATTAGGGCCTTTTTTAACCAGAACATGAATAATATTCAAGGTGGACGAATGCATACTCTTTTATAACGTATTGGAACGAGGGTACCCAACATGAACTCGCGCGCCAGGTGTCTAATGGGACATCATCGTTCCATGGCTCTTGTTCGGTCAGATCTCCCTCCAGAAGACTCAAAACACTTTGTAAAGGCTGGTGACATCTAGTGGAAGCAATAGGAAGTGCCAAAATATTCCTCAGCCCCTGTGTTTTTCAATGGGATAGGTTTAAAGTCAATACAACACATCAGGTATCCACTTCCTGTCAGAAAATGTCTCAGGGTTTTGCCTGCCAAATTAGTTCTGTTATACTCACAGACACCATTCAAACAGTTTTAGAAACTTTAGAGTGTTTTCTATCCATATATAATAAGTATATGCATATTCTAGTTACTGGGTAGGATTAGTAACCAGATTAAATCGGGTACATTTTTTTTATCCAGACGTGCAAATGCTGCCCCCTAGCCCTAACAGGTTAAACAGTACAGCAAAATGGTACTTACCGAGTGACTCAAACATGACTTAGACCTTGTTTTTGAAAAACTGTTTATTTCTGTATTACAACTTGCTGAAAAGTGTCAACAGTGTTTCTATCATCCTGATTAAGCAGTACAGCAAAATTGTACTTACATGACTTAGACCTTGTTTGTGAAAAACTTTATTTCTATATTTCATGATTGCAACTTGCTGAAAAGTGTCAACAATGTTCCTTTCATCGAGCTTAAACAGTACAGCAAAATGGTACTTACAGAGTGACTCAAACATGAATTAGACCTTGTTTTTGAAAAACTGTTTATTTCTGTATTACATGATTGCAACTTGCTGAAAAGTGTCAACAGTGTTTCTATCATCCTGATTAAGCAGTACAGAAAAATTGTACTTAGACCTTGTTTTTGAAAAACTGTTTATTTCTGTATTACATGATTGCAACTTGCTGAAGAGTGTCAACAGTGTTCCTATCATCCTGATTAAACAGTACAGCAGAAATGGACTATCAGAGTGCATCAAACATGATTTAGACCTTGTTTGTGAAAAACTATTTTTTTCTGTATTTCATGATTGCAACTTGCTGAAAAGTGTCAACAATGTTCCTTTCATCGAGCTTAAACAGTACAGCAAAATGGTACTTACAGAGTGACTCAAACATGACTTAGACCTTGTTTTTGAAAAACTGTTTTTTTTCTGTATTTCATGATTGCAACTTGCTGAAAAGTGTCAACAATGTTCCTTTCATCGAGCTTAAACAGTACAGCAAAATGGTACTTACCGAGTGACTCAAACATGACTTAGACCTTGTTTTTGAAAAACTGTTTATTTCTGTATTACAACTTGCTGAAAAGTGTCAACAGTGTTTCTATCATCCTGATTAAGCAGTACAGCAAAATTGTACTTACATGACTTAGACCTTGTTTGTGAAAAACTGTTTATTTCTGTATTTCATGATTGCAACTTGCTGAAAAGTGTCAACAATTTTCCTTTCATCGAGTTTAAACAGTACAGCAAAATGGTACTTACAGAGTGACTCAAACATGACTTAGACCTTGTTTTTGAAAAACTGTTTATTTCTGTATTACATGATTGCAACGTGCTGAAAAGTGTCAACAATGTTCCTTTCATCGAGTTTAAACAGTTCAGCAAAAATTGTACTTATAGAGTGCATCAAACATTATTTAGACCTTGTTTGTGAAAAACTGTTCATTTCTGTATTACGTGATTGCAACTTGCTAAAAGTGTCAACAGTGTTCCTTTCTTGGATTAAGCAGTACAGCAAAAATGGTACCTACAGAGTGCATCAAACATGATTTACACCTTGTTTGTGAAAAACTTTATTTCTATATTTCATGATTGCAACTTGCTGAAAAGTGTCAACAATGTTCCTTTCATCGAGCTTAAACAGTACAGCAAAATGGTACTTACAGAGTGACTCAAACATGACTTAGACCTTGTTTTTGAAAAACTGTTTATTTCTGTATTACATGATTGCAACGTGCTGAAAAGTGTCAACAATGTTCCTTTCATCGAGTTTAAACAGTTCAGCAAAAATTGTACTTATAGAGTGCATCAAACATTATTTAGACCTTGTTTGTGAAAAACTGTTCATTTCTGTATTACATGATTGCAACTTGCTGAAAAGTGTCAACAGTGTTCCTTTCTTGGATTAAGCAGTACAGCAAAAATGGTACCTACAGAGTGCATCAAACATGATTTACACCTTGTTTGTGAAAAACTTTATTTCTATATTTCATGATTGCAACTTGCTGAAAAGTGTCAACAATGTTCCTTTCATCGAGCTTAAACAGTACAGCAAAATGGTACTTACAGAGTGACTCAAACATGAATTAGACCTTGTTTTTGAAAAACTGTTTATTTCTGTATTACATGATTGCAACTTGCTGAAAAGTGTCAACAATGTTCCTTTCATCGAGCTTAACCTCTATGGGACCGGCGGGACGAATTCGTCCCACCTACGTAACAGCCACTGCCAGCCTGTGGCGCGATTTTCAAAATCTTCAAAATCCTATTACTTCAATTTCTCAAACATATGACTATTTTACAGCCATTTAAAGATAAGACTCTCGTTAATCTAACCACACTGTCCGATTTCAAAAAGGCTTTACAACGAAAGCAAAACATTAGATTATGTCAGCAGAGTACCAAGCCAGAAATAATCAGACACCCATTTTTCAAGCCAGCATATAATGTCACCAAAACCCAGAAGACAGCTAAATGCAGCACTCACCTTTGATGATCTTCATCAGATGACAACCCTAGGACATTATGTTATACAATACATGCATGTTTTGTTCAATCAAGTTCATATTTATATCAAAAACCAGCTTTTTACATTAGCATGTGACGTTCAGAACTAGCATACCCCCCGCAAACTTACGGGGAATTCGCTAACATTTTACTAAATTACTCACGATAAACGTTCACAAAAAGCATAACAATTATTTTAAGAATTATAGATACAGACCTCCTCTATGCACTCGATATGTCCGATTTTAAAATAGCTTTTTGGTGAAAGCACATTTTGCAATATTCTAAGTACATAGCCCAGGCATCACGGGCTCGCTATTTAGACACCCGGCAAGTTTAGCACTCACCATAATCATATTTACTATTATAAAAATGTCATTACCTTTTGTTGTCTTCGTCAGAATGCACACCCAGGACGTCTACTTCAATAACAAATGTTGGTTTGGTCCAAAATAATCCATCGTTATATCCGAATAGCGGCGTTTTGTTCGTGCGTTCCAGACACTATCCGAAATAGTAAAGAAGTGTCGCGCGCTTGGCGCAATTCCTGACAATAAAATTCAAAGTATTCCATTGCCGTACGTCGAAGCATGTCAACCGCTGTTTAAAATCAATTTTTACGTCATTTTCTCGTAGAAAAGCGATAATATTCCGACAGGGAATCTCCTTTTCGGCAAACAGAGGAAAAAATCCCAAAGGCGGGGGCGGTCGGGGTCACGCGCATAAGCTAGTGTCTCTTGATGGGCCACTTGAGAAAGGCGATAATGTGTTTCAGCCTGGGGCTGGAATGACGACATTCTCTTTTTTCCCGGGCTCTGAGAGCCTATGGACGACGTGGGAAGTGTCACGTTAGAGCAGAGATCCTTAGTAAATGATAGAGATGGCAAAGAAGTTCCAGAAATGGTCAGACAGGCCACTTCCTGTAAAGGAATCTCTCAGGTTTTGACCTGCCATTTGAGTTCTGTTATACTCACAGACACCATTCAAACAGTTTTAGAAAATTTAGGGTGTTTTCTATCCATATGTAATAAGTATATGCATATTCTAGTTACTGAGTAGGAGTGGTAACCAGATTAAATCGGGTATGTTTTTTATCCAGCCGTGTCAATGCTGCCCCCTAGCCCTAACAGGTTTAAACAGTACAGCAAAATGGTACTTACAGAGTGACTCAAACATGACTTAGACCTTGTTTTTGAAAAACTGTTTATTTCTGTATTACAACTTGCTGAAAAGTGTCAACAGTGTTTCTATCATCCTGATTAAGCAGTACAGCAAAATTGTACTATCAGAGTGCATCAAACATGATTTAGACCTTCTTTGTGAAAAACTGTTTTTTTCTGTATTACATGATTGCAACTTGCTGAAAAGTGTCAACAGTGTTCCTATCATCCTGATTAAGCAGTACAGAATACTTGTACTTAGACCTTGTTTTTGAAAAACTGTTTATTTCTGTATTACATGATTGCAACTTGCTGAAAAGTGTCAACAATGTTCCTTTCATCGAGCTTAAACAGTACAGCAAAATGGTACTTACAGAGTGACTCAAACATGACTTAGACCTTGTTTTTCAAAAACTGTTTATTTCTGTTATTACATGATTGCAACTTGATGAAAAGTGTCAACAGTGTTCGCATCACCCTGATTAAGCAGTCCAGCAAAATGGTACTTACAGAGTGACTCAAACATGACTTAGACCTTGTTTTTGAAAAACTGTTTATTGTATTACATGATTGCAACTTGCTGAAAAGTGTCAACAATATTCCTTTCATCGAGCTTAAACAGTACAGCAAAATGGTACTTTCAGTGACTCAAACATGATTTAGACCTTGTTTGTGAAAAACTGTTTTTTTCTGTATTTCATGATTGCAACTTGCTGAAAAGTGTCAACAATGTTCCTTTCATCGAGCTTAAACAGTACAGCAAAATGGTACTTACAGAGTGACTCAAACATGACTTAGACCTTGTTTTTCAAAAACTGTTTATTTCTGTATTACAACTTACTGAAAAGTGTCAACAGTGTTTCTATCATCCTGATTAAGCAGTACAGAAAAATTGTACTTACTCGACTTAGACCTTGTTTGTGAAAAACTGTTTATTTCTGTATTTCATGATTGCAACTTTGCTGAAAAGTGTCAACAATGTTCCTTTCATCGAGTTTAAACAGTACAGCAAAATGGTACTTACAGAGTGACTCAAACATGACTTAGACCTTGTTTTTGAAAAACTGTTTATTTCTGTATTACATGATTGCAACGTGCTGAAAAGTGTCAACAATGTTCCTTTCATCGAGTTTAAACAGTTCAGCAAAAATTGTACTTATAGAGTGCATCAAACATTATTTAGACCTTGTTTGTGAAAAACTGTTCATTTCTGTATTACATGATTGCAACTTGCTAAAAGTGTCAACAGTGTTCCTTTCTTGGATTAAGCAGTACATCAAAAATGGTACCTACAGAGTGCATCAAACATGATTTACACCTTGTTTGTGAAAAACTTTATTTCTATATTTCATGATTGCAACTTGCTGAAAAGTGTCAACAATGTTCCTTTCATCGAGCTTAAACAGTACAGCAAATGGTACTTACAGAGTGACTCAAACATGAATTAGATCTTGTTTTTGAAAAACTGTTTATTTCTGTATTACATGATTGCAACTTCCTGAAAAGTGTCAACAGTGTTCCTATCATCCTGATTAAGCAGTACAGCAGAAATGGACTATCAGAGTGCATCAAACATGATTTAGACCTTGTTTGTGAAAAACTGTTTTTTTTCTGTATTTCATGATTGCAACTTGCTGAAAAGTGTCAACAATGTTCCTTTCATCGAGCTTAAACAGTACAGCAAAATGGTACTTACAGAGTGACTCAAACATGACTTAGACCTTGTTTTTGAAAAACTGTTTTTTTTCTGTATTTCATGATTGCAACTTGCTGAAAAGTGTCAACAATGTTCCTTTCATCGAGCATAAACAGTACAGCAAAATGGTACTTACCGAGTGACTCAAACATGACTTAGACCTTGTTTTTGAAAAACTGTTTATTTCTGTATTACAACTTGCTGAAAAGTGTCAACAGTGTTTCTATCATCCTGATTAAGCAGTACAGAAAAATTGTACTTACATGACTTAGACCTTGTTTGTGAAAAACTGTTTATTTCTGTATTTCATGATTGCAACTTGCTGAAAAGTGTCAACAATGTTCCTTTCATCGAGTTTAAACAGTACAGTAAAAATGGAACTTACAGAGTGCATCAAACATGATTTAGACCTTGTATGTGAAAAAAATGTTTTTTCTGTATTTCATGATTGCAACTTGCTCAAAAGTGTCAACAATGTTCCTTTCATCGAGCTTAAACAGTACAGCAAAATGGTACTTACAGAGTGACTCAAACATGACTTAGACCTTGTTTTTGAAAAACTGTTTATTTCTGTATTACATGATTGCAACTTGCTGAAAAGTGTCAACAATGTTCCTTTCATCGAGTTTAAACAGTTCAGCAAAAATTGTACTTATAGAGTGCATCCAACATTATTTAGACCTTGTTTGTGAAAAACTGTTCATTTCTGTATTACATGATTGCAACTTGATGAAAAGTGTCAACAGTGTTCCTTTCTTGGATTAAGCAGTACAGCAAAAATGGTACCTACAGAGTGCATCAAACATGATTTACACATTGTTTGTGAAAAACTTTATTTCTATATTTCATGATTGCAACTTGCTGAAAAGTGTCAACAATGTTCCTTTCATCGAGCTTAAACAGTTCAGCAAAATGGTACTAACAGAGTGACTCAAACATGACTTAGACCTTGTTTTTGAAAAACTGTTTATTTCTGTTATTACATGATTGCAACTTGCTGAAAAGTGTCAACAATGTTCGCATCATCCTGATTAAGCAGTACAGCAAAATGGTACTTACAGAGTGACTCAAACATGACTTAGACCTTGTTTTTGAAAAACTGTTTATTTCTGTATTACATGATTGCAACTTGCTGAAAAGTGTCAACAGTGTTCCTATCATCCTGATTAAGCAGTACAGCAGAAATGGACTATCAGAGTGCATCAAACATGATTTAGACCTTGTTTGTGAAAAACTGTTTTTTTTCTGTATTTCATGATTGCAACTTGCTGAAAAGTGTCAACAATGTTCCTTTCATCGAGCTTAAACAGTACAGCAAAATGGTACTTACAGAGTGACTCAAACATGACTTAGACCTTGTTTTTGAAAAACTGTTTTTTTTCTGTATTTCATGATTGCAACTTGCTGAAAAGTGTCAACAATGTTCCTTTCATCGAGCATAAACAGTACAGCAAAATGGTACTTACCGAGTGACTCAAACATGACTTAGACCTTGTTTTTGAAAAACTGTTTATTTCTGTATTACAACTTGCTGAAAAGTGTCAACAGTGTTTCTATCATCCTGATTAAGCAGTACAGCAAAATTGTACTTACATGACTTAGACCTTGTTTGTGAAAAACTGTTTATTTCTGTATTTCATGATTGCAACTTGCTGAAAAGTGTCAACAATGTTCCTTTCATCGAGTTTAAACAGTACAGCAAAAATGGAACTTACAGAGTGTATCAAACATGATTTAGACCTTGTATGTGAAAAACTGTTTTTTTTCTGTATTTCATGATTGCAACTTGCTGAAAAGTGTCAACAATGTTCCTTTCATCGAGCTTAAACAGTACAGCAAAATGGTACTTACAGAGTGACTCAAACATGACTTAGACCTTGTTTTTGAAAAACTGTTTTTTTTCTGTATTTCATGATTGCAACTTGCTGAAAAGTGTCAACAATGTTCCTTTCATCGAGCATAAACAGTACAGCAAAATGGTACTTACCGAGTGACTCAAACATGACTTAGACCTTGTTTTTGAAAAACTGTTTATTTCTGTATTACAACTTGCTGAAAAGTGTCAACAGTGTTTCTATCATCCTGATTAAGCAGTACAGAAAAATTGTACTTACATGACTTAGACCTTGTTTGTGAAAAACTGTTTATTTCTGTATTTCATGATTGCAACTTGCTGAAAAGTGTCAACAATGTTCCTTTCATCGAGTTTAAACAGTACAGTAAAAATGGAACTTACAGAGTGCATCAAACATGATTTAGACCTTGTATGTGAAAAAAATGTTTTTTCTGTATTTCATGATTGCAACTTGCTCAAAAGTGTCAACAATGTTCCTTTCATCGAGCTTAAACAGTACAGCAAAATGGTACTTACAGAGTGACTCAAACATGACTTAGACCTTGTTTTTGAAAAACTGTTTATTTCTGTATTACATGATTGCAACTTGCTGAAAAGTGTCAACAATGTTCCTTTCATCGAGTTTAAACAGTTCAGCAAAAATTGTACTTATAGAGTGCATCCAACATTATTTAGACCTTGTTTGTGAAAAACTGTTCATTTCTGTATTACATGATTGCAACTTGCTGAAAAGTGTCAACAGTGTTCCTTTCTTGGATTAAGCAGTACAGCAAAAATGGTACCTACAGAGTGCATCAAACATGATTTACACATTGTTTGTGAAAAACTTTATTTCTATATTTCATGATTGCAACTTGCTGAAAAGTGTCAACAATGTTCCTTTCATCGAGCTTAAACAGTTCAGCAAAATGGTACTTACAGAGTGACTCAAACATGACTTAGACCTTGTTTTTGAAAAACTGTTTATTTCTGTTATTACATGATTGCAACTTGCTGAAAAGTGTCAACAGTGTTCGCATCATCCTGATTAAGCAGTACAGCAAAATGGTACTTACAGAGTGACTCAAACATGACTTAGACCTTGTTTTTGAAAAACTGTTTATTTCTGTATTACATGATTGCAACTTGCTGAAAAGTGTCAACAGTGTTCCTATCATCCTGATTAAGCAGTACAGCAGAAATGGACTATCAGAGTGCATCAAACATGATTTAGACCTTGTTTGTGAAAAACTGTTTTTTTCTGTATTTCATGATTGCAACTTGCTGAAAAGTGTCAACAATGTTCCTTTCATCGAGTTTAAACAGTACAGCAAAAATTGTACTTACAGAGTGACTCAAACATGACTTAGACCTTGTTTTTGAAAAACTGTTTTTTTTCTGTATTTCATGATTGCAACTTGCTGAAAAGTGTCAACAATGTTCCTTTCATCGAGCTTAAACAGTACAGCAAAATGGTACTTACCGAGTGACTCAAACATGACTTAGACCTTGTTTTTGAAAAACTGTTTATTTCTGTATTACAACTTGCTGAAAAGTGTCAACAGTGTTTCTATCATCCTGATTAAGCAGTACAGCAAAATTGTACTTACATGACTTAGACCTTGTTTGTGAAAAACTGTTTATTTCTGTATTTCATGATTGCAACTTGCTGAAAAGTGTCAACAATGTTCCTTTCATCGAGTTTAAACAGTACAGCAAAAATGGAACTTACAGAGTGTATCAAACATGATTTAGACCTTGTATGTGAAAAACTGTTTTTTTTCTGTATTTCATGATTGCAACTTGCTGAAAAGTATCAACAATGTTCCTTTCATCGAGCTTAAACAGTACAGCAAAATGGTACTTACAGAGTGACTCAAACATGACTTAGACCTTGTTTTTGAAAAACTGTTTATTTCTGTATTACATGATTGCAACTTGCTGAAAAGTGTCAACAGTGTTCCTATCATCCTGATTAAGCAGTACAGCAGAAATGGACTATCAGAGTGCATCAAACATGATTTAGACCTTGTTTGTGAAAAACTGTTTTTTTCTGTATTTCATGATTGCAACTTGCTGAAAAGTGTCAACAATGTTCCTTTCATCGAGTTTAAACAGTACAGCAAAAATTGTACTTACAGAGTGACTCAAACATGACTTAGACCTTGTTTTTGAAAAACTGTTTTTTTTCTGTATTTCATGATTGCAACTTGCTGAAAAGTGTCAACAATGTTCCTTTCATCGAGCTTAAACAGTACAGCAAAATGGTACTTACCGAGTGACTCAAACATGACTTAGACCTTGTTTTTGAAAAACTGTTTATTTCTGTATTACAACTTGCTGAAAAGTGTCAACAGTGTTTCTATCATCCTGATTAAGCAGTACAGCAAAATTGTACTTACATGACTTAGACCTTGTTTGTGAAAAACTGTTTATTTCTGTATTTCATGATTGCAACTTGCTGAAAAGTGTCAACAATGTTCCTTTCATCGAGTTTAAACAGTACAGCAAAAATGGAACTTACAGAGTGTATCAAACATGATTTAGACCTTGTATGTGAAAAACTGTTTTTTTTCTGTATTTCATGATTGCAACTTGCTGAAAAGTGTCAACAATGTTCCTTTCATCGAGCTTAAACAGTACAGCAAAATGGTACTTACAGAGTGACTCAAACATGACTTAGACCTTGTTTTTGAAAAACTGTTTTTTTTCTGTATTTCATGATTGCAACTTGCTGAAAAGTGTCAACAATGTTCCTTTCATCGAGCATAAACAGTACAGCAAAATGGTACTTACCGAGTGACTCAAACATGACTTAGACCTTGTTTTTGAAAAACTGTTTATTTCTGTATTACAACTTGCTGAAAAGTGTCAACAGTGTTTCTATCATCCTGATTAAGCAGTACAGCAAAATTGTACTTACATGACTTAGACCTTGTTTGTGAAAAACTGTTTATTTCTGTATTTCATGATTGCAACTTGCTGAAAAGTGTCAACAATGTTCCTTTCATCGAGTTTAAACAGTACAGCAAAAATGGAACTTACAGAGTGTATCAAACATGATTTAGACCTTGTATGTGAAAAACTGTTTTTTTTTCTGTATTTCATGATTGCAACTTGCTGAAAAGTGTCAACAATGTTCCTTTCATCGAGCTTAAACAGTACAGCAAAATGGTACTTACAGAGTGACTCAAACATGACTTAGACCTTGTTTTTGAAAAACTGTTTATTTCTGTATTACATGATTGCAACTTGCTGAAAAGTGTCAACAGTGTTCCTATCATCCTGATTAAGCAGTACAGCAGAAATGGACTATCAGAGTGCATCAAACATGATTTAGACCTTGTTTGTGAAAAACTGTTTTTTTCTGTATTTCATGATTGCAACTTGCTGAAAAGTGTCAACAATGTTCCTTTCATCGAGTTTAAACAGTACAGCAAAAATTGTACTTACAGAGTGACTCAAACATGACTTAGACCTTGTTTTTGAAAAACTGTTTTTTTTCTGTATTTCATGATTGCAACTTGCTGAAAAGTGTCAACAATGTTCCTTTCATCGAGCTTAAACAGTACAGCAAAATGGTACTTACCGAGTGACTCAAACATGACTTAGACCTTGTTTTTGAAAAACTGTTTATTTCTGTATTACAACTTGCTGAAAAGTGTCAACAGTGTTTCTATCATCCTGATTAAGCAGTACAGCAAAATTGTACTTACATGACTTAGACCTTGTTTGTGAAAAACTGTTTATTTCTGTATTTCATGATTGCAACTTGCTGAAAAGTGTCAACAATGTTCCTTTCATCGAGTTTAAACAGTACAGCAAAAATGGAACTTACAGAGTGTATCAAACATGATTTAGACCTTGTATGTGAAAAACTGTTTTTTTTCTGTATTTCATGATTGCAACTTGCTGAAAAGTGTCAACAATGTTCCTTTCATCGAGCTTAAACAGTACAGCAAAATGGTACTTACAGAGTGACTCAAACATGACTTAGACCTTGTTTTTGAAAAACTGTTTTTTTTCTGTATTTCATGATTGCAACTTGCTGAAAAGTGTCAACAATGTTCCTTTCATCGAGCATAAACAGTACAGCAAAATGGTACTTACCGAGTGACTCAAACATGACTTAGACCTTGTTTTTGAAAAACTGTTTATTTCTGTATTACAACTTGCTGAAAAGTGTCAACAGTGTTTCTATCATCCTGATTAAGCAGTACAGAAAAATTGTACTTACATGACTTAGACCTTGTTTGTGAAAAACTGTTTATTTCTGTATTTCATGATTGCAACTTGCTGAAAAGTGTCAACAATGTTCCTTTCATCGAGTTTAAACAGTACAGTAAAAATGGAACTTACAGAGTGCATCAAACATGATTTAGACCTTGTATGTGAAAAAAATGTTTTTTCTGTATTTCATGATTGCAACTTGCTCAAAAGTGTCAACAATGTTCCTTTCATCGAGCTTAAACAGTACAGCAAAATGGTACTTACAGAGTGACTCAAACATGACTTAGACCTTGTTTTTGAAAAACTGTTTATTTCTGTATTACATGATTGCAACTTGCTAAAAAGTGTCAACAATGTTCCTTTCATCGAGCTTAAACAGTACAGCAAAATGGTACTTACAGATTGAATCAAACATGACTTAGACCTTGTTTTTGAAAAACTGTTTATTTCTGTATTACATGATTGCAACTTGCTGAAAAGTGTCAACATTGTTCCTTTCATCCTGATTAAGCAGTACAGCAAAATGGTACTTACAGAGTGACTCAAACATGACTTAGACCTTGTTTTTGAAAAACTGTTTATTTCTGTAGTACATGATTGCAACTTGCTGAAAAGTGTCAACAATGTTCCTTTCATCGAGCTTAACAGTACAGCAAAATGGTACTTACCGAGTGACTCAAACATGACTTAGACCTTGTTTGTGAAAAACTGTATATTTCTGTATTACAACTTGCAGAAAAGTGTCAACAGTGTTCACATCATCCTGATTAAGCAGTACAGCAAAAATGGAACTTACAGAGTGCATCAAACATGATTTAGCCCTTGTTTGTGAAAAACGGTTTATTTCTGTATTTCATGATTGCAACTTGCTAAAAAGTGTCAACAATGTTCCTTTCATCGAGCTTAAACAGTACAGCAAAATGGTAGTTACAGAGTGAATCAAACATGACTTAGACCTTGTTTTTGAAAAACTGTTTATTTCTGTATTACATGATTGCAACTTGCTGAAAAGTGTCAACAATGTTCCTTTCATCGAGTTTAAACAGTACAGCAAAAATGGAACTTACAGAGTGCATCAAACATGATTTAGACCTTGTATGTGAATTTTTCTTTTCTTCTGTATTTCATGATTGCAACTTGCTGAAAAGTGTCAACAATGTTCCTTTCATCGAGCTTAAACAGTACAGCAAAATGGTACTTACCGAGTGACTCAAACATGACTTAGACCTTGTTTTTGAAAAACTGTTTATTTCTCTATTACAACTTGCTGAAAAGTGTCAACAGTGTTTCTATCATCCTGATTAAGCAGTACAGCAAAATTGTACTTACATGACTTAGACCTTGTTTGTGAAAAACAGTTTATTTCTGTATTTCATGATTGCAACTTGCTAAAAAGTGTCAACAATGTTCCTTTCATCGAGTTTAAACAGTTCAGCAAAAATTGTACTTATAGAGTGCATCAAACATTTTTTAGACCTTGTTTGTGAAAAACTGCTCATTTCTGTATTACATGATTGCAACTTGCTAAAAGTGTCAACAGTGTTCCTTTCTTGGATTAAGCAGTACAGCAAAAATGGTACCTACAGAGTGCATCAAACATGATTTACACCTTGTTTGTGAAAAACTTTATTTCTATATTTCATGATTGCAACTTGCTGAAAAGTGTCAACAGTGTTCCTATCATCCTGATTAAGCAGTACAGCAGAAATGGACTATCAGAGTGCATCAAACATGATTTAGACCTTGTTTGTGAAAAAGTTTTTTTCTGTATTTCATGATTGCAACTTGCTGAAAAGTGTCAACAATGTTCCTTTCATCGAGCTTAAACAGTACAGCAAAATGGTACTTACAGAGTGACTCAAACATGACTTTAGACCTTGTTTTTGAAAAACTGTTTATTTCTGTATTACATGATTGCAACTTGCTGAAAAGTGTCAAGTGTTCCTATCATCCTGATTAAGCAGTACAGCAGAAATGGACTATCAGAGTGCATCAAACATGATTTAGACCTTGTTTGTGAAAAACTGTTTTTTTCTGTATTTCATGATTGCAACTTGCTGAAAAGTGTCAACAATGTTCCTTTCATCGAGCTTAAACAGTACAGCAAAATGGTACTTACAGAGTGACTCAAACATGACTTAGACCTTGTTTTTGAAAAACTGTTTATTTCTGTTATTACATGATTGCAACTTGCTGAAAAGTGTCAACAGTGTTCGCATCATCCTGATTAAGCAGTACAGCAAAATGGTACTTACAGAGTGACTCAAACATGACTTAGACCTTGTTTTTGAAAAACTGTTTATTTCTGTATTACATGATTGCAACTTGCTGAAAAGTGTCAACAGTGTTCCTATCATCCTGATTAAACAGTACAGCAGAAATGGACTATCAGAGTGCATCAAACATGATTTAGACCTTGTTTGTGAAAAACTGTTTTTTTCTGTATTTCATGATTGCAACTTGCTGAAAAGTGTCAACAATGTTCCTTTCATCGAGCTTAAACAGTACATTAAAATGGTACTTACAGAGTGACTCAAACATGACTTAGCCCTTGTTTTTCAAAAACTGTTTATTTCTGTTATTACATGATTGCAACTTGATGAAAAGTGTCAACAGTGTTCGCATCATCCTGATTAAGCAGTCCAGCAAAATGGTACTTACAGAGTGACTCAAACATGACTTAGACCTTGTTTTTGAAAAACTGTTTATTTCTGTATTACATGATTGCAACTTGCTGAAAAGTGTCAACAGTGTTCCTATCATCCTGATTAAACAGTACAGCAGAAATGGACTATCAGAGTGCATCAAACATGATTTAGACCTTGTTTGTGAAAAACAGTTTTTTCTGTATTTCATGATTGCAACTTGCTGAAAAGTGTCAACAATGTTCCTTTCATCGAGCTTAAACAGTACAGCAAAATGGTACTTACAGAGTGACTCAAACATGACTTAGACCTTGTTTTTGAAAAACTGTTTATTTCTGTATTACATGATTGCAACTTGCTGAAAAGTGTCAACAGTGTTCCTATCATCCTGATTAAGCAGTACAGAATAATTGTACTTAGACCTTGTTTTTGAAAAACGGTTTATTTCTGTATTACATAATTGCAACTTGCTGAAAAGTGTCAACAGTGTTCCTATCATCCTGATTAAACAGTACAGCAGAAATTGACTATCAGAGTGCATCAAACATGATTTAGACCTTGTTTGTGAAAAACTGTTTTTTTCTGTATTTCATGATTGCAACTTGCTGAAAGGTGTCAACAATGTTCCTTTCATCGAGCTTAAACAGTACATTAAAATGGTACTTACAGAGTGACTCAAACATGACTTAGACCTTGTTTTTCAAAAACTGTTTATTTCTGTTATTACATGATTGCAACTTGATGAAAAGTGTCAACAGTGTTCGCATCATCCTGATTAAGCAGTCCAGCAAAATGGTACTTACAGAGTGACTCAAACATGACTTAGACCTTGTTTTTGAAAAACTGTTTATTTCTGTATTACATGATTGCAACTTGCTGAAAAGTGTCAACAATATTCCTTTCATCGAGCTTAAACAGTACAGCAAAATGGTACTTTCAGTGACTCAAACATGACTTAGACCTTGTTTTTGAAAAACTGTTTATTTCTGTATTACATGATTGCAACTTGCTGAAAAGTGTCAACAATGTTCCTTTCATCGAGTTTAAACAGTACAGCAAAAATAGTACTTACAGAGTGCATCAAACATTATTTAGACCTTGTTTGTGAAAAACTGTTCATTTCTGTATTACATGATTGCAACTTGCTGAAAAGTGTCAACAGTGTTCCTTTCTTGGATTAAGCAGTACAGCAAAAATGGTACCTACAGAGTGCATCAAACATGACTTAGACCTTGTTTTTGAAAAACTGTTTATTTCTGTATTACATGATTGCAACTTGCTGAAAAGTGTCAACAGTCTTCCTATCATCCTGATTAAAC
Source organism: Salmo salar (assembly GCF_965601325.2). Classification (NCBI taxonomy): domain Eukaryota; kingdom Metazoa; phylum Chordata; class Actinopteri; order Salmoniformes; family Salmonidae; genus Salmo; species Salmo salar. The sequence continues at coordinate 35,700,581 of NC_138297.1, read as the reverse complement.
AGTACAGCAGAAATGGACTATCAGAGTGCATCAAACATGATTTAGACCTTGTTTGTGAAAAACTGTTTTTTTCTGTATTTCATGATTGCAACTTGCTGAAAGGTGTCAACAATGTTCCTTTCATCGAGCTTAAACAGTACATTAAAATGGTACTTACAGAGTGACTCAAACATGACTTAGACCTTGTTTTTCAAAAACTGTTTATTTCTGTTATTACATGATTGCAACTTGATGAAAAGTGTCAACAGTGTTCGCATCATCCTGATTTAGCAGTCCAGCAAAATGGTACTTACAGAGTGACTCAAACATGACTTAGACCTTGTTTTTGAAAAACTGTTTATTTCTGTATTACATGATTGCAACTTGCTGAAAAGTGTCAACAATATTCCTTTCATCGAGCTTAAACAGTACAGCAAAATGGTACTTACAGAGTGACTCAAACATGACTTAGACCTTGTTTTTGAAAAACTGTTTATTTCTGTATTACATGATTGCAACTTGCTGAAAAGTGTCAACAATGTTCCTTTCATCGAGTTTAAACAGTACAGCAAAAATAGTACTTACAGAGTGCATCAAACATTATTTAGACCTTGTTTGTGAAAAACTGTTCATTTCTGTATTACATGATTGCAACTTGCTGAAAAGTGTCAACAGTGTTCCTTTCTTGGATTAAGCAGTACAGCAAAAATGGTACCTACAGAGTGCATCAAACATGATTTACACCTTGTTTGTGAAAAACTTTATTTCTATATTTCATGATTGCAACTTGCTGAAAAGTGTCAACAATGTTCCTTTCATCGAGCTTAAACAGTACAGCAAAATGGTACTTACAGAGTGACTCAAACATGACTTAGACCTTGTTTTTGAAAAACTGTTTATTTCTGTATTACATGATTGCAACTTGCTGAAAAGTGTCAACAGTGTTCCTATCATCCTGATTAAGCAGTACAGAATAATTGTACTTAGACCTTGTTTTTGAAAAACGGTTTATTTCTGTATTACATGATTGCAACTTGCTGAAAAGTGTCAACAGTGTTCCTATCATCCTGATTAAACAGTACAGCAGAAATGGACTATCAGAGTGCATCAAACATGATTTAGACCTTGTTTGTGAAAAACAGTTTTTTCTGTATTTCATGATTGCAACTTGCTGAAAAGTGTCAACAATGTTCCTTTCATCGAGCTTAAACAGTACATTAAAATGGTACTTACAGAGTGACTCAAACATGACTTAGACCTTGTTTTTCAAAAACTGTTTATTTCTGTATTACATGATTGCAACTTGCTGAAAAGTGTCAACAATATTCCTTTCATCGAGCTTAAACAGTACAGCAAAATGGTACTTACAGAGTGACTCAAACATGACTTAGACCTTGTTTTTCAAAAACTGTTTATTTCTGTTATTACATGATTGCAACTTGATGAAAAGTGTCAACAGTGTTCGCATCATCCTGATTAAGCAGTCCAGCAAAATGGTACTTACAGAGTGACTCAAACATGACTTAGACCTTGTTTTTGAAAAACTGTTTATTTCTGTATTACATGATTGCAACTTGCTGAAAAGTGTCAACAATATTCCTTTCATCGAGCTTAAACAGTACAGCAAAATGGTACTTACAGAGTGACTCAAACATGACTTAGACCTTGTTTTTGAAAAACTGTTTATTTCTGTATTACATGATTGCAACTTGCTGAAAAGTGTCAACAATGTTCCTTTCATCGAGTTTAAACAGTACAGCAAAAATAGTACTTACAGAGTGCATCAAACATTATTTAGACCTTGTTTGTGAAAAACTGTTCATTTCTGTATTACATGATTGCAACTTGCTGAAAAGTGTCAACAGTGTTCCTTTCTTGGATTAAGCAGTACAGCAAAAATGGTACCTACAGAGTGCATCAAACATGATTTACACCTTGTTTGTGAAAAACTTTATTTCTATATTTCATGATTGCAACTTGCTGAAAAGTGTCAACAATGTTCCTTTCATCGAGCTTAAACAGTACAGCAAAATGGTACTTACAGAGTGACTCAAACATGACTTAGACCTTGTTTTTGAAAAACTGTTTATTTCTGTATTACATGATTGCAACTTGCTGAAAAGTGTCAACAGTGTTCCTATCATCCTGATTAAGCAGTACAGAATAATTGTACTTAGACCTTGTTTTTGAAAAACGGTTTATTTCTGTATTACATGATTGCAACTTGCTGAAAAGTGTCAACAGTGTTCCTATCATCCTGATTAAACAGTACAGCAGAAATGGACTATCAGAGTGCATCAAACATGATTTAGACCTTGTTTGTGAAAAACAGTTTTTTCTGTATTTCATGATTGCAACTTGCTGAAAAGTGTCAACAATGTTCCTTTCATCGAGCTTAAACAGTACATTAAAATGGTACTTACAGAGTGACTCAAACATGACTTAGACCTTGTTTTTCAAAAACTGTTTATTTCTGTATTACATGATTGCAACTTGCTGAAAAGTGTCAACAATATTCCTTTCATCGAGCTTAAACAGTACAGCAAAATGGTACTTTCAGTGACTCAAACATGACTTAGACCTTGTTTTTGAAAAACTGTTTATTTCTGTATTACATGATTGCAACTTGCTGAAAAGTGTCAACAATGTTCCTTTCATCGAGTTTAAACAGTACAGCAAAAATAGTACTTACAGAGTGCATCAAACATTATTTAGACCTTGTTTGTGAAAAACTGTTCATTTCTGTATTACATGATTGCAACTTGCTGAAAAGTGTCAACAGTGTTCCTATCATCCTGATTAAGCAGTACAGAATAATTGTACTTAGACCTTGTTTTTGAAAAACGGTTTATTTCTGTATTACATGATTGCAACTTGCTGAAAAGTGTCAACAGTGTTCCTATCATCCTGATTAAACAGTACAGCAGAAATGGACTATCAGAGTGCATCAAACATGATTTAGACCTTGTTTGTGAAAAACGGTTTTTTTCTGTATTTCATGATTGCAACTTGCTGAAAAGTGTCAACAATGTTCCTTTCATCGAGCTTAAACAGTACAGCAAAATGAAACTTACAGAGTGACTCAAACATGACTTAGACTTTGTTTTTCAAAAACTGTTTATTTCTGTTATTACATGATTGCAACTTGCTGAAAAGTGTCAACAGTGTTCGCATCATCCTGATTAAGCAGTCCAGCAAAATGGTACTTACAGAGTGACTCAAACATGACTTACACCTTGTTTTTGAAAAACTGTTTATTTGTGTATTACAATGATTGCAACTTGCTGAAAAGTGTCAACAATGTTCCTTTCATCGAGCTTAAACAGTACAGCAAAAATGGTTGGTACTTTCAGTGACTCAAACATGACTTAGACCTTGTTTTTGAAAAACTGTTTATTTCTGTATTACATGATTGCAACTTGCAACTTGCTGAAAAGTTTCAACAATGTTCCTTTCATCGAGTTTAAACAGTACAGCAAAAATAGTACTTACAGAGTGCATCAAACATTATTTAGACCTTGTTTGTGAAAAACTGTTTATTTCTGTATTACAACTTGCTGAAAAGTGTCAACAGTGTTTCTATCATCCTGATTAAGCAGTACAGCAAAATTGTACTTACATGACTTAGACCTTGTTTGTGAAAAACTGTTTTTTTCTGTATTTCATGATTGCAACTTGCTGAAAAGTGTCAACAATGTTCCTTTCATCGAGCTTAAACAGTACAGCAAAATGGTACTTACAGAGTGACTCAAACATGACTTAGACCTTGTTTTTGAAAAACTGTTTATTTCTGTATTACATGATTGCAACTTGCTGAAAAGTGTCAACAATGTTCCTTTCATCGAGTTTAAACAGTACAGCAAAAATAGTACTTACAGAGTGCATCAAACATTATTTAGACCTTGTTTGTGAAAAACTGTTCATTTCTGTATTACATGATTGCAACTTGCTGAAAAGTGTCAACAGTGTTCCTTTCTTGGATTAAGCAGTACAGCAAAAATGGTACCTACAGAGTGCATCAAACATGATTTACACCTTGTTTGTGAAAAACTTTATTTCTATATTTCATGATTGCAACTTGCTGAAAAGTGTCAACAATGTTCCTTTCATCGAGCTTAAACAGTACAGCAAAATGGTACTTACAGAGTGACTCAAACATGACTTAGACCTTGTTTTTGAAAAACTGTTTATTTCTGTATTACATGATTGCAACTTGCTGAAAAGTGTCAACAGTGTTCCTATCATCCTGATTAAGCAGTACAGAATAATTGTACTTAGACCTTGTTTTTGAAAAACGGTTTATTTCTGTATTACATGATTGCAACTTGCTGAAAAGTGTCAACAGTGTTCCTATCATCCTGATTAAACAGTACAGCAGAAATGGACTATCAGAGTGCATCAAACATGATTTAGACCTTGTTTGTGAAAAACAGTTTTTTCTGTATTTCATGATTGCAACTTGCTGAAAAGTGTCAACAATGTTCCTTTCATCGAGCTTAAACAGTACATTAAAATGGTACTTACAGAGTGACTCAAACATGACTTAGACCTTGTTTTTCAAAAACTGTTTATTTCTGTTATTACATGATTGCAACTTGATGAAAAGTGTCAACAGTGTTCGCATCATCCTGATTAAGCAGTCCAGCAAAATGGTACTTACAGAGTGACTCAAACATGACTTAGACCTTGTTTTTGAAAAACTGTTTATTTCTGTATTACATGATTGCAACTTGCTGAAAAGTGTCAACAATATTCCTTTCATCGAGCTTAAACAGTACAGCAAAATGGTACTTTCAGTGACTCAAACATGACTTAGACCTTGTTTTTGAAAAACTGTTTATTTCTGTATTACATGATTGCAACTTGCTGAAAAGTGTCAACAATGTTCCTTTCATCGAGTTTAAACAGTACAGCAAAAATAGTACTTACAGAGTGCATCAAACATTATTTAGACCTTGTTTGTGAAAAACTGTTCATTTCTGTATTACATGATTGCAACTTGCTGAAAAGTGTCAACAGTGTTCCTTTCTTGGATTAAGCAGTACAGCAAAAATGGTACCTACAGAGTGCATCAAACATGATTTACACCTTGTTTGTGAAAAACTTTATTTCTATATTTCATGATTGCAACTTGCTGAAAAGTGTCAACAATGTTCCTTTCATCGAGCTTAAACAGTACAGCAAAATGGTACTTACAGAGTGACTCAAACATGACTTAGACCTTGTTTTTGAAAAACTGTTTATTTCTGTATTACATGATTGCAACTTGCTGAAAAGTGTCAACAGTGTTCCTATCATCCTGATTAAGCAGTACAGAATAATTGTACTTAGACCTTGTTTTTGAAAAACGGTTTATTTCTGTATTACATGATTGCAACTTGCTGAAAAGTGTCAACAGTGTTCCTATCATCCTGATTAAACAGTACAGCAGAAATGGACTATCAGAGTGCATCAAACATGATTTAGACCTTGTTTGTGAAAAACTGTTTTTTTCTGTATTTCATGATTGCAACTTGCTGAAAAGTGTCAACAATGTTCCTTTCATCGAGCTTAAACAGTACAGCAAAATGAAACTTACAGAGTGACTCAAACATGACTTAGACTTTGTTTTTCAAAAACTGTTTATTTCTGTTATTACATGATTGCAACTTGCTGAAAAGTGTCAACAGTGTTCGCATCATCCTGATTAAGCAGTCCAGCAAAATGGTACTTACAGAGTGACTCAAACATGACTTACACCTTGTTTTTGAAAAACTGTTTATTTGTGTATTACAATGATTGCAACTTGCTGAAAAGTGTCAACAATGTTCCTTTCATCAAGATAAAACAGTACAGCAAAAATAGCACTTACAGAGTGCATCAAACATTATTTAGACCTTGTTTGTGAAAAACTGTTTATTTCTGTATTACAACTTGCTGAAAAGTGTCAACAGTGTTTCTATCATCCTGATTAAGCAGTACAGCAAAATTGTACTTACATGACTTAGACCTTGTTTGTGAAAAACTTTTTATTTCTGTATTTCATGATTGCAACTTGCTGAAAAGTGTCAACAATGTTCCTTTCATCGAGTTTAAACAGTACAGCAAAAATGGAACTTACAGAGTGCATCAAACATGATTTAGACCTTGTATGTGAAAAAAATGTTTTTTCTGTATTTCATGATTGCAACTTGCTGAAAAGTGTCAACAATGTTCCTTTCATCGAGCTTAAACAGTACAGCAAAATGGTACTTACAGAGTGACTCAAACATGACTTAGACCTTGTTTTTCAAAAACGGTTTATTTCTGTTATTACATGATTGCAACTTGATGAAAAGTGTCAACAATGTTCCTTTCATCGAGTTTAAACAGTACAGCAAAAATGGAACTTACAGAGTGCATCAAACATGATTTAGACCTTGTATGTGAAAAAAATGTTTTTTCTGTATTTCATGATTGCAACTTGCTGAAAAGTGTCAACAATGTTCCTTTCATCGAGCTTAAACAGTACAGCAAAATGGTACTTACAGAGTGACTCAAACATGACTTAGACCTTGTTTTTCAAAAACTGTTTATTTCTGTTATTACATGATTGCAACTTTGTGAAAAGTGTCAACAGTGTTCGCATCATCCTGATTAAGCAGTCCAGCAAAATGGTACTTACAGAGTGACTCAAACATGACTTACAGCTTGTTTTTGAAAAACTGTTTATTTCTGTATTACAATGATTGCAACTTGCTGAAAAGTGTCAACAATGTTCCTTTCATCGAGCTTAAACAGTACAGCAAAATGGTTGGTACTTTCAGTGACTCAAACATGACTTAGACCTTGTTTTTGAAAAACTGTTTATTTCTGTATTACATGATTGCAACTTGCAACTTGCTGAAAAGTGTCAACAGTGTTCCTATCATCCTGATTAAGCAGTACAGCAGAAATGGACTATCAGAGTGCATCAAACATGATGTAGACCTTGTTTGTGAAAAACTGTTTTTTTCTGTATTTCATGATTGCAACTTGCTGAAAAGTGTCAACAATGTTCCTTTCATCGAGCTTAAACAGTACAGCAAAATGGTACTTACAGAGTGACTCAAACATGACTTAGACCTTGTTTTTGAAAAACTGTTTTTTTTCTGTATTTCATGATTGCAACTTGCTGAAAAGTGTCAACAATATTCCTTTCATCGAGCTTAAACAGTACAGCAAAATGGTACTTTCAGTGACTCAAACATGACTTAGACCTTGTTTTTGAAAAACTGTTTATTTCTGTATTACATGATTGCAACTTGCTGAAAAGTGTCAAGAGTGTTCCTATCATCCTGATTAAGCAGTACAGCAGAAATGGTACTTACTGAGTGACTCAAACATGACTTAGACATTGTTTTTGAAAAACTGTTTATTTCTGTATTACAACTTGCTGAAAAGTGTCAACAGTGTTTCTATCATCCTGATTAAGCAGTACAGAAAAATTGTACTTAGACCTTGTTTTTGAAAAACTGTTTATTTCTGTATTACATGATTGCAACTTGCTGAAAAGTGTCAACAGTGTTCCTATCATCCTGATTAAACAGTACAGCAGAAATGGACTATCAGAGTGCATCAAACATGATTTAGACCTTGTTTGTGAAAAACTGTTTTTTTCTGTATTTCATGATTGCAACTTGCTGAAAAGTGTCAACAATGTTCCTTTCATCGAGCTTAAACAGTACAGCAAAATGGTACTTTCAGTGACTCAAACATGACTTAGACCTTGTTTTTGAAAAACTGTTTATTTCTGTATTACATGATTGCAACTTGCTGAAAAGTGTCAACAGTGTTCCTATCATCCTGATTAAGCAGTACAGCTAAAATGGTACTTACCGAGTGACTCAAACATGACTTAGACCTTGTTTTTGAAAAACTGTTTATTTCTGTATTACAACTTGCTGAAAAGTGTCAACAGTGTTTCTATCATCCTGATTAAGCAGTACAGCAAAATTGTACTTACATGACTTAGACCTTGTTTGTGAAAAACTGTTTATTTCTGTATTTCATGATTGCAACTTGCTGAAAAGTGTCAACAATGTTCCTTTCATCGAGCTTAAACAGTACAGCAAAATGGTACTTACAGAGTGACTCAAACATGACTTAGACCTTGTTTTTGAAAAACTGTTTATTTCTGTATTACATGATTGCAACTTGCTGAAAAGTGTCAACAGTGTTACTATCATCCTATTGAAGCAGTACAGAATAATTGTACTTAGACCTTGTTTTTGAAAAATTGTTTATTTCTGTATTACATGATTACAACTTGCTGAAAAGTGTCAACAGTGTTCCTATCATCCTGATTAAACAGTACAGCAGAAATGGACTATCAGAGTGCATCAAACATGATTTAGACCTTGTTTGTGAAAAACTGTTTTTTTCTGTATTTCATGATTGCAACTTGCTGAAAAGTGTCAACAATGTTCCTTTCATCGAGCTTAAACAGTACAGCAAAATGGTACTTACAGAGTGACTCAAACATGACTTAGACCTTGTTTTTCAAAAACTGTTTATTTCTGTTATTACATGATTGCAACTTTGTGAAAAGTGTCAACAGTGTTCGCATCATCCTGATTAAGCAGTCCAGCAAAATGGTACTTACAGAGTGACTCAAACATGACTTACAGCTTGTTTTTGAAAAACTGTTTATTTCTGTATTACAATGATTGCAACTTGCTGAAAAGTGTCAACAATGTTCCTTTCATCGAGCTTAAACAGTACAGCAAAATGGTTGGTACTTTCAGTGACTCAAACATGACTTAGACCTTGTTTTTGAAAAACTGTTTATTTCTGTATTACATGATTGCAACTTGCAACTTGCTGAAAAGTGTCAACAGTGTTCCTATCATCCTGATTAAGCAGTACAGCAGAAATGGACTATCAGAGTGCATCAAACATGATGTAGACCTTGTTTGTGAAAAACAGTTTTTTTCTGTATTTCATGATTGCAACTTGCTGAAAAGTGTCAACAATGTTCCTTTCATCGAGCTTAAACAGTACAGCAAAATGGTACTTACAGAGTGACTCAAACATGACTTAGACCTTGTTTTTGAAAAACTGTTTTTTTTCTGTATTTCATGATTGCAACTTGCTGAAAAGTGTCAACAATATTCCTTTCATCGAGCTTAAACAGTACAGCAAAATGGTACTTTCAGTGACTCAAACATGACTTAGACCTTGTTTTTGAAAAACTGTTTATTTCTGTATTACATGATTGCAACTTGCTGAAAAGTGTCAAGAGTGTTCCTATCATCCTGATTAAGCAGTACAGCAGAAATGGTACTTACTGAGTGACTCAAACATGACTTAGACATTGTTTTTGAAAAACTGTTTATTTCTGTATTACAACTTGCTGAAAAGTGTCAACAGTGTTTCTATCATCCTGATTAAGCAGTACAGAAAAATTGTACTTAGACCTTGTTTTTGAAAAACTGTTTATTTCTGATTACATGATTGCAACTTGCTGAAAAGTGTCAACAGTGTTCCTATCATCCTGATTAAACAGTACAGCAGAAATGGACTATCAGAGTGCATCAAACATGATTTAGACCTTGTTTGTGAAAAACTGTTTTTTTCTGTATTTCATGATTGCAACTTGCTGAAAAGTGTCAACAATGTTCCTTTCATCGAGCTTAAACAGTACAGCAAAATGGTACTTTCAGTGACTCAAACATGACTTAGACCTTGTTTTTGAAAAACTGTTTATTTCTGTTATTACATGATTGCAACTTGCTGAAAAGTGTCAACAGTGTTCCTATCATCCTGATTAAGCAGTACAGCAGAAATGGTACTTACTGAGTGACTCAAACATGACTTAGACATTGTTTTTGAAAAACTGTTTATTTCTGTATTACAACTTGCTGAAAAGTGTCAACAGTGTTTCTATCATCCTGATTAAGCAGTACAGAAAAATTGTACTTAGACCTTGTTTTTGAAAAACTGTTTATTTCTGTATTACATGATTGCAACTTGCTGAAAAGTGTCAACAGTGTTCCTATCATCCTGATTAAACAGTACAGCAGAAATGGACTATCAGAGTGCATCAAACATGATTTAGACCTTGTTTGTGAAAAACTGTTTTTTTCTGTATTTCATGATTGCAACTTGCTGAAAAGTGTCAACAATGTTCCTTTCATCGAGCTTAAACAGTACAGCAAAATGGTACTTTCAGTGACTCAAACATGACTTAGACCTTGTTTTTGAAAAACTGTTTATTTCTGTATTTCATGATTGCAACTTGCTGAAAAGTGTCAACGGTGTTCCTATCATCCTGATTAAGCAGTACAGCTAAAATGGTACTTACCGAGTGACTCAAACATGACTTAGACCTTGTTTTTGAAAAACTGTTTATTTCTGTATTACAACTTGCTGAAAAGTGTCAACAGTGTTTCTATCATCCTGATTAAGCAGTACAGAAAAATTGTACTTAGACCTTGTTTTTGAAAAACTGTTTATTTCTGTATTACATGATTGCAACTTGCTGAAAAGTGTCAACAATGTTCCTATCATCCTGATTAAACAGTACAGCAGAAATGGACTATCAGAGTGCATCAAACATGATTTAGACCTTGTTTGTGAAAAACTGTTTTTTTCTGTATTTCATGATTGCAACTTGCTGAAAAGTGTCAACAATGTTCCTTTCATCGAGCTTAAACAGTACAGCAAAATGGTACTTACAGAGTGACTCAAACATGACTTAGAACTTGTTTTTGAAAAACTGTTTTTTTTTCTGTATTTCATGATTGCAACTTGCTGAAAAGTGTCAACAATGTTCCTTTCATCGAGCTTAAACAGTACAGCAAAATGGTACTTAACCGAGTGACTCAAACATGACTTAGACCTTGTTTTTGAAAAACTGTTTATTTCTGTATTACATGATTGCAACTTGCTGAAAAGTGTCAACAATGTTCCTTTCATCGAGTTTAAACAGTACAGCAAAAATGGAACTTACAGAGTGACTCAAACATGACTTAGACCTTGTTTTTGAAAAACTGTTTATTTCTGTATTACATGATTGCAACGTGCTGAAAAGTGTCAACAATGTTCCTTTCATCGAGTTTAAACAGTTCAGCAAAAATTGTACTTATAGAGTGCATCAAACATTATTTAGACCTTGTTTGTGAAAAACTGTTCATTTCTGTATTACATGATTGCAACTTGCTGAAAAGTGTCAACAGTGTTCCTTTCTTGGATTAAGCAGTACAGCAAAAATGGTACCTACAGAGTGCATCAAACATGATTTACACCTTGTTTGTGAAAAACTTTATTTCTATATTTCATGATTGCAACTTGCTGAAAAGTGTCAACAATGTTCCTTTCATCGAGCTTAAACAGTACAGCAAAATGGTACTTACAGAGTGACTCAAACATGACTTAGACCTTGTTTTTGAAAAACTGTTTATTTCTGTATTACATGATTGCAACTTGCTGAAAAGTGTCAACAGTGTTCCTATCATCCTGATTAAGCAGTACAGAATAATTGTACTTAGACCTTGTTTTTGAAAAACGGTTTATTTCTGTATTACATGATTGCAACTTGCTGAAAAGTGTCAACAGTGTTCCTATCATCCTGATTAAACAGTACAGCAGAAATGGACTATCAGAGTGCATCAAACATGATTTAGACCTTGTTTGTGAAAAACTGTTTTTTTCTGTATTTCATGATTGCAACTTGCTGAAAAGTGTCAACAATGTTCCTTTCATCGAGCTTAAACAGTCCAGCAAAATGGTACTTACAGAGTGACTCAAACATGACTTACAGCTTGTTTTTGAAAAACTGTTTATTTCTGTATTACAATGATTGCAACTTGCTGAAAAGTGTCAACAATGTTCCTTTCATCGAGCTTAAACAGTACAGCAAAATGGTTGGTACTTTCAGTGACTCAAACATGACTTAGACCTTGTTTTTGAAAAACTGTTTATTTCTGTATTACATGATTGCAACTTGCTGAAAAGTGTCAACAGTGTTCCTATCATCCTGATTAAGCAGTACAGCAGAAATGGTACTTACTGAGTGACTCAAACATGACTTAGACATTGTTTTTGAAAAACTGTTTATTTCTGTATTACAACTTGCTGAAAAGTGTCAACAGTGTTTCTATCATCCTGATTAAGCAGTACAGAAAAATTGTACTTAGACCTTGTTTTTGAAAAACTGTTTATTTCTGTATTACATGATTGCAACTTGCTGAAAAGTGTCAACAGTGTTCCTATCATCCTGATTAAACAGTACAGCAGAAATGGACTATCAGAGTGCATCAAACATGATTTAGACCTTGTTTGTGAAAAACTGTTTTTTGCTGTATTTCATGATTGCAACTTGCTGAAAAGTGTCAACAATGTTCCTTTCATCTTTCTTAAACAGTACAGCAAAATGGTACTTTCAGTGACTCAAACATGACTTAGACCTTGTTTTTGAAAAACTGTTTATTTCTGTATTACATGATTGCAACTTGCTGAAAAGTGTCAACAGTGTTCCTATCATCCTGATTAAGCAGTACAGCTAAAATGGTACTTACCGAGTGACTCAAACATGACTTAGACCTTGTTTTTGAAAAACTGTTTATTTCTGTATTACAACTTGCTGAAAAGTGTCAACAGTGTTTCTATCATCCTGATTAAGCAGTACAGCAAAATTGTACTTACATGACTTAGACCTTGTTTGTGAAAAACTGTTTATTTCTGTATTACATGATTGTAACTTGCTGAAAAGTGTCAACAATGTTCCTTTCATCGAGTTTAAACAGTACAGCAAAATGGAACTTACAGAGTGCATCAAACATGACTTAGACCTTGTTTTTGAAAAACTGTTTATTTCTGTATTACATGATTGCAACTTGCTGAAAAGTGTCAACAATGTTCCTTTCATCGAGTTTAAACAGTACAGCAAAAATGGAACTTACAGAGTGACTCAAACATGATTTAGCCCTTGTTTGTGAAAAACGGTTTATTTCTGTATTTCATGATTGCAACTTGCTAAAAAGTGTCAACAATGTTCCTTTCATCGAGCTTAAACAGTACAGCAAAATGGTACTTACAGAGTGAATCAAACATGACTTAGACCTTGTTTTTGAAAAACTGTTTATTTCTGTATTACATGATTGCAACTTGCTGAAAAGTGTCAACAATGTTCCTTTCATCGAGTTTAAACAGTACAGCAAAAATGGAACTTACAGAGTGCATCAAACATGATTTACACCTTGTTTGTGAAAAACTTTATTTCTATATTTCATGATTGCAACTTGCTGAAAAGTGTCAACAATGTTCCTTTCATCGATCTTAAACAGTACAGCAAAATGGTACTTACAGAGTGACTCAAACATGACTTAGACCTTGTTTTTGAAAAACTGTTTATTTCTGTATTACATGATTGCAAATTGCTGAAAAGTGTCAACAGTGTTCCTATCATCCTGATTACGCAGTACAGAATAATTGTACTTAGACCTTGTTTTTGAAAAACTGTTTATTTCTGTATTACATGATTGCAACTTTGTGAAAAGTGTCAACAGTGTTCGCATCATCCTGATTAAGCAGTCCAGCAAAATGGTACTTACAGAGTGACTCAAACATGACTTACAGCTTGTTTTTGAAAAACTGTTTATTTCTGTATTACAATGATTGCAACTTGCTGAAAAGTGTCAACAATGTTCCTTTCATCGAGCTTAAACAGTACAGCAAAATGGTTGGTACTTTCAGTGACTCAAACATGACTTAGACCTTGTTTTTGAAAAACTGTTTATTTCTGTATTACATGATTGCAACTTGCAACTTGCTGAAAAGTGTCAACAGTGTTCCTATCATCCTGATTAAGCAGTACAGCAGAAATGGACTATCAGAGTGCATCAAACATGATGTAGACCTTGTTTGTGAAAAACAGTTTTTTTCTGTATTTCATGATTGCAACTTGCTGAAAAGTGTCAACAATGTTCCTTTCATCGAGCTTAAACAGTACAGCAAAATGGTACTTACAGAGTGACTCAAACATGACTTAGACCTTGTTTTTGAAAAACTGTTTTTTTTCTGTATTTCATGATTGCAACTTGCTGAAAAGTGTCAACAATATTCCTTTCATCGAGCTTAAACAGTACAGCAAAATGGTACTTTCAGTGACTCAAACATGACTTAGACCTTGTTTTTGAAAAACTGTTTATTTCTGTATTACATGATTGCAACTTGCTGAAAAGTGTCAAGAGTGTTCCTATCATCCTGATTAAGCAGTACAGCAGAAATGGTACTTACTGAGTGACTCAAACATGACTTAGACATTGTTTTTGAAAAACTGTTTATTTCTGTATTACAACTTGCTGAAAAGTGTCAACAGTGTTTCTATCATCCTGATTAAGCAGTACAGAAAAATTGTACTTAGACCTTGTTTTTGAAAAACTGTTTATTTCTGATTACATGATTGCAACTTGCTGAAAAGTGTCAACAGTGTTCCTATCATCCTGATTAAACAGTACAGCAGAAATGGACTATCAGAGTGCATCAAACATGATTTAGACCTTGTTTGTGAAAAACTGTTTTTTTCTGTATTTCATGATTGCAACTTGCTGAAAAGTGTCAACAATGTTCCTTTCATCGAGCTTAAACAGTACAGCAAAATGGTACTTTCAGTGACTCAAACATGACTTAGACCTTGTTTTTGAAAAACTGTTTATTTCTGTTATTACATGATTGCAACTTGCTGAAAAGTGTCAACAGTGTTCCTATCATCCTGATTAAGCAGTACAGCAGAAATGGTACTTACTGAGTGACTCAAACATGACTTAGACATTGTTTTTGAAAAACTGTTTATTTCTGTATTACAACTTGCTGAAAAGTGTCAACAGTGTTTCTATCATCCTGATTAAGCAGTACAGAAAAATTGTACTTAGACCTTGTTTTTGAAAAACTGTTTATTTCTGTATTACATGATTGCAACTTGCTGAAAAGTGTCAACAGTGTTCCTATCATCCTGATTAAACAGTACAGCAGAAATGGACTATCAGAGTGCATCAAACATGATTTAGACCTTGTTTGTGAAAAACTGTTTTTTTCTGTATTTCATGATTGCAACTTGCTGAAAAGTGTCAACAATGTTCCTTTCATCGAGCTTAAACAGTACAGCAAAATGGTACTTTCAGTGACTCAAACATGACTTAGACCTTGTTTTTGAAAAACTGTTTATTTCTGTATTTCATGATTGCAACTTGCTGAAAAGTGTCAACGGTGTTCCTATCATCCTGATTAAGCAGTACAGCTAAAATGGTACTTACCGAGTGACTCAAACATGACTTAGACCTTGTTTTTGAAAAACTGTTTATTTCTGTATTACAACTTGCTGAAAAGTGTCAACAGTGTTTCTATCATCCTGATTAAGCAGTACAGAAAAATTGTACTTAGACCTTGTTTTTGAAAAACTGTTTATTTCTGTATTACATGATTGCAACTTGCTGAAAAGTGTCAACAATGTTCCTATCATCCTGATTAAACAGTACAGCAGAAATGGACTATCAGAGTGCATCAAACATGATTTAGACCTTGTTTGTGAAAAACTGTTTTTTTCTGTATTTCATGATTGCAACTTGCTGAAAAGTGTCAACAATGTTCCTTTCATCGAGCTTAAACAGTACAGCAAAATGGTACTTACAGAGTGACTCAAACATGACTTAGAACTTGTTTTTGAAAAACTGTTTTTTTTTCTGTATTTCATGATTGCAACTTGCTGAAAAGTGTCAACAATGTTCCTTTCATCGAGCTTAAACAGTACAGCAAAATGGTACTTAACCGAGTGACTCAAACATGACTTAGACCTTGTTTTTGAAAAACTGTTTATTTCTGTATTACATGATTGCAACTTGCTGAAAAGTGTCAACAATGTTCCTTTCATCGAGTTTAAACAGTACAGCAAAAATGGAACTTACAGAGTGACTCAAACATGACTTAGACCTTGTTTTTGAAAAACTGTTTATTTCTGTATTACATGATTGCAACGTGCTGAAAAGTGTCAACAATGTTCCTTTCATCGAGTTTAAACAGTTCAGCAAAAATTGTACTTATAGAGTGCATCAAACATTATTTAGACCTTGTTTGTGAAAAACTGTTCATTTCTGTATTACATGATTGCAACTTGCTGAAAAGTGTCAACAGTGTTCCTTTCTTGGATTAAGCAGTACAGCAAAAATGGTACCTACAGAGTGCATCAAACATGATTTACACCTTGTTTGTGAAAAACTTTATTTCTATATTTCATGATTGCAACTTGCTGAAAAGTGTCAACAATGTTCCTTTCATCGAGCTTAAACAGTACAGCAAAATGGTACTTACAGAGTGACTCAAACATGACTTAGACCTTGTTTTTGAAAAACTGTTTATTTCTGTATTACATGATTGCAACTTGCTGAAAAGTGTCAACAGTGTTCCTATCATCCTGATTAAGCAGTACAGAATAATTGTACTTAGACCTTGTTTTTGAAAAACGGTTTATTTCTGTATTACATGATTGCAACTTGCTGAAAAGTGTCAACAGTGTTCCTATCATCCTGATTAAACAGTACAGCAGAAATGGACTATCAGAGTGCATCAAACATGATTTAGACCTTGTTTGTGAAAAACTGTTTTTTTCTGTATTTCATGATTGCAACTTGCTGAAAAGTGTCAACAATGTTCCTTTCATCGAGCTTAAACAGTCCAGCAAAATGGTACTTACAGAGTGACTCAAACATGACTTACAGCTTGTTTTTGAAAAACTGTTTATTTCTGTATTACAATGATTGCAACTTGCTGAAAAGTGTCAACAATGTTCCTTTCATCGAGCTTAAACAGTACAGCAAAATGGTTGGTACTTTCAGTGACTCAAACATGACTTAGACCTTGTTTTTGAAAAACTGTTTATTTCTGTATTACATGATTGCAACTTGCTGAAAAGTGTCAACAGTGTTCCTATCATCCTGATTAAGCAGTACAGCAGAAATGGTACTTACTGAGTGACTCAAACATGACTTAGACATTGTTTTTGAAAAACTGTTTATTTCTGTATTACAACTTGCTGAAAAGTGTCAACAGTGTTTCTATCATCCTGATTAAGCAGTACAGAAAAATTGTACTTAGACCTTGTTTTTGAAAAACTGTTTATTTCTGTATTACATGATTGCAACTTGCTGAAAAGTGTCAACAGTGTTCCTATCATCCTGATTAAACAGTACAGCAGAAATGGACTATCAGAGTGCATCAAACATGATTTAGACCTTGTTTGTGAAAAACTGTTTTTTGCTGTATTTCATGATTGCAACTTGCTGAAAAGTGTCAACAATGTTCCTTTCATCTTTCTTAAACAGTACAGCAAAATGGTACTTTCAGTGACTCAAACATGACTTAGACCTTGTTTTTGAAAAACTGTTTATTTCTGTATTACATGATTGCAACTTGCTGAAAAGTGTCAACAGTGTTCCTATCATCCTGATTAAGCAGTACAGCTAAAATGGTACTTACCGAGTGACTCAAACATGACTTAGACCTTGTTTTTGAAAAACTGTTTATTTCTGTATTACAACTTGCTGAAAAGTGTCAACAGTGTTTCTATCATCCTGATTAAGCAGTACAGCAAAATTGTACTTACATGACTTAGACCTTGTTTGTGAAAAACTGTTTATTTCTGTATTACATGATTGTAACTTGCTGAAAAGTGTCAACAATGTTCCTTTCATCGAGTTTAAACAGTACAGCAAAATGGAACTTACAGAGTGCATCAAACATGACTTAGACCTTGTTTTTGAAAAACTGTTTATTTCTGTATTACATGATTGCAACTTGCTGAAAAGTGTCAACAATGTTCCTTTCATCGAGTTTAAACAGTACAGCAAAAATGGAACTTACAGAGTGACTCAAACATGATTTAGCCCTTGTTTGTGAAAAACGGTTTATTTCTGTATTTCATGATTGCAACTTGCTAAAAAGTGTCAACAATGTTCCTTTCATCGAGCTTAAACAGTACAGCAAAATGGTACTTACAGAGTGAATCAAACATGACTTAGACCTTGTTTTTGAAAAACTGTTTATTTCTGTATTACATGATTGCAACTTGCTGAAAAGTGTCAACAATGTTCCTTTCATCGAGTTTAAACAGTACAGCAAAAATGGAACTTACAGAGTGCATCAAACATGATTTACACCTTGTTTGTGAAAAACTTTATTTCTATATTTCATGATTGCAACTTGCTGAAAAGTGTCAACAATGTTCCTTTCATCGATCTTAAACAGTACAGCAAAATGGTACTTACAGAGTGACTCAAACATGACTTAGACCTTGTTTTTGAAAAACTGTTTATTTCTGTATTACATGATTGCAAATTGCTGAAAAGTGTCAACAGTGTTCCTATCATCCTGATTACGCAGTACAGAATAATTGTACTTAGACCTTGTTTTTGAAAAACTGTTTATTTCTGTATTACATGATTGCAACTTGCTGAAAAGTGTCAACAGTGTTCCTATCATCCTGATTAAACAGTACAGCAGAAATGGACTATCAGAGTGCATCAAACATGATTTAGACCTTGTTTGTGAAAAACTGTTTTTTTCTGTATTTCATGATTGCAACTTGCAGAAAAGTGTCAACAATGTTCCTTTCATCGAGCTTAAACAGTACAGCAAAATGGTACTTACAGAGTGACTCAAACATGACTTAGACCTTGTTTTTCAAAAACGGTTTATTTCTGTTATTACATGATTGCAACTTGCTGAAAAGTGTCAACAGTGTTCGCATCATCCTGATTAAGCAGTCCAGCAAAATGGTACTTACAGAGTGACTCAAACATGACTTACACCTTGTTTTTGAAAAACTGTTTATTTCTGTATTACAATGATTGCAACTTGCTGAAAAGTGTCAACAATGTTCCTATCATCGAGCTTAAACAGTACAGCAAAAATGGTTGGTACTTTCAGTGACTCAAACATGACTTAGACCTTGTTTTTGAAAAAATGTTTATTTCTGTATTACATGATTGCAACTTGCAACTTGCTGAAAAGTGTCAACAATGTTCCTTTCATCGAGTTTAAACAGTACAGCAAAAATAGTACTTACAGAGTGCATCAAACATTATTTAGACCTTGTTTGTGAAAAACTGTTTATTTCTGTATTACAACTTGCTGAAAAGTGTTAACAGTGTTTCTATCATCCTGATTAAGCAGTACAGCAAAATTGTACTTACATGACTTAGACCTTGTTTGTGAAAAACTGTTTTTTTCTGTATTTCATGATTGCAACTTGCTGAAAAGTGTCAACAATGTTCCTTTCATCGAGCTTAAACAGTACAGCAAAATGGTACTTACAGAGTGCATCAAACATTATTTAGACCTTGTTTGTGAAAAACTGTTTATTTCTGTATTACAACTTGCTGAAAAGTGTCAACAGTGTTTCTATCATCCTGATTAAGCAGTACAGCAAAATTGTACTTACATGACTTAGACCTTGTTTGTGAAAAACTGTTTATTTCTGTATTACATGATTGTAACTTGCTGAAAAGTGTCAACAATGTTCCTTTCATCGAGTTTAAACAGTACAGCAAAATGGAACTTACAGAGTGCATCAAACATGACTTAGACCTTGTTTTTGAAAAACTGTTTATTTCTGTATTACATGATTGCAACTTGCTGAAAAGTGTCAACAATGTTCCTTTCATCGAGTTTAAACAGTACAGCAAAAAATGGAACTTACAGAGTGCATCAAACATGATTTAGACCTTGTTTGTGATTTTTTTTTTCTTCTCTGTATTTCATGATTGCAACTTGCTGAAAAGTGTCAACAATGTTCCTTTCATCGAGCTTAAACAGTACAGCAAAATGGTACTTACAGAGTGACTCAAACATGACTTAGACCTTGTTTTTGAAAAACGGTTTTTTTTCTGTATTTCAAGATTGCAACTTGCTGAAAAGTGACAACAATGTTCCTTTCATCGAGCTTAAACAGTACAGCAAAATGGTACTTACCGAGTGACTCAAACATGACTTAGACCTTGTTTTTGAAAAACTGTTTATTTCTGTATTACATCTTGCTGAAAAGTGTCAACAGTGTTTCTATCATCCTGATTAAGCAGTACAGCAAAATTGTACTTACATGACTTAGACCTTGTTTGTGAAAAACTGTTTATTTCTGTATTTCATGATTGCAACTTGCTGAAAAGTGTCAACAATGTTCCTTTCATCGAGTTTAAACAGTACAGCAAAAATGGAACTTACAGAGTGACTCAAACATGATTTAGCCCTTGTTTGTGAAAAACGGTTTATTTCTGTATTTCATGATTGCAACTTGCTAAAAAGTGTCAACAATGTTCCTTTCATCGAGCTTAAACAGTACAGCAAAATGGTACTTACAGAGTGAATCAAACATGACTTAGACCTTGTTTTTGAAAAACTGTTTATTTCTGTATTACATGATTGCAACTTGCTGAAAAGTGTCAACAATGTTCCTTTCATCGAGTTTAAACAGTACAGCAAAAATGGAACTTACAGAGTGCATCAAACATGATTTACACCTTGTTTGTGAAAAACTTTATTTCTATATTTCATGATTGCAACTTGCTGAAAAGTGTCAACAATGTTCCTTTCATCGATCTTAAACAGTACAGCAAAATGGTACTTACAGAGTGACTCAAACATGACTTAGACCTTGTTTTTGAAAAACGGTTTATTTCTGTATTACATGATTGCAACTTGCTGAAAAGTGTCAACAGTGTTCCTATCATCCTGATTAAACAGTACAGCAGAAATGGACTATCAGAGTGCATCAAACATGATTTAGACCTTGTTTGTGAAAAACTGTTTTTTTCTGTATTTCATGATTGCAACTTGCAGAAAAGTGTCAACAATGTTCCTTTCATCGAGCTTAAACAGTACAGCAAAATGGTACTTACAGAGTGACTCAAACATGACTTAGACCTTGTTTTTCAAAAACGGTTTATTTCTGTTATTACATGATTGCAACTTGCTGAAAAGTGTCAACAGTGTTCGCATCATCCTGATTAAGCAGTCCAGCAAAATGGTACTTACAGAGTGACTCAAACATGACTTACACCTTGTTTTTGAAAAACTGTTTATTTCTGTATTACAATGATTGCAACTTGCTGAAAAGTGTCAACAATGTTCCTATCATCGAGCTTAAACAGTACAGCAAAAATGGTTGGTACTTTCAGTGACTCAAACATGACTTAGACCTTGTTTTTGAAAAAATGTTTATTTCTGTATTACATGATTGCAACTTGCAACTTGCTGAAAAGTGTCAACAATGTTCCTTTCATCGAGTTTAAACAGTACAGCAAAAATAGTACTTACAGAGTACATCAAACATTATTTAGACCTTGTTTGTGAAAAACTGTTTATTTCTGTATTACTACTTGCTGAAAAGTGTTAACAGTGTTTCTATCATCCTGATTAAGCAGTACAGCAAAATTGTACTTACATGACTTAGACCTTGTTTGTGAAAAACTGTTTTTTTCTGTATTTCATGATTGCAACTTGCTGAAAAGTGTCAACAATGTTCCTTTCATCGAGCTTAAACAGTACAGCAAAATGGTACTTACAGAGTGCATCAAACATTATTTAGACCTTGTTTGTGAAAAACTGTTTATTTCTGTATTACAACTTGCTGAAAAGTGTCAACAGTGTTTCTATCATCCTGATTAAGCAGTACAGCAAAATTGTACTTACATGACTTAGACCTTGTTTGTGAAAAACTGTTTATTTCTGTATTACATGATTGTAACTTGCTGAAAAGTGTCAACAATGTTCCTTTCATCGAGTTTAAACAGTACAGCAAAAAATGGAACTTACAGAGTGCATCAAACATGATTTAGACCTTGTTTGTGAATTTTTTTTTTCTCTGTATTTCATGATTGCAACTTGCTGAAAAGTGTCAACAATGTTCCTTTCATCGAGCTTAAACAGTACAGCAAAATGGTACTTACAGAGTGACTCAAACATGACTTAGACCTTGTTTTTGAAAAACTGTTTTTTTTTCTGTATTTCATGATTGCAACTTGCTGAAAAGTGTCAACAATATTCCTTTCATCGAGCTTAAACAGTACAGCAAAAGGGTACTTTCAGTGACTCAAACATGACTTAGCCTCTTGGGGCTAGGTGGGACGCTAGCGTGCCACCTGTGGTGCACTCCATCAACAGCAGGTGCATTTCAAGAGCGGCAAATTTGAATCCAAATAAATGTCAAAATTCAAATTTTTCAAAAATACAACTATGTTACACCATTTGAAAGATAAACATCTCCTTAATCTAACCACGTTTTACGATTTCAAAAAGGTTTTACGGCGAAAGCATAAATTTAGAGTATGTTAGGACAGTACATTTACAAGAGTTGTGTGTAATGTTTTGTCAAGTCAAAGACAGGGTCACCAAAACCATAAAACCAGCTAAAATGATACACTAACCTTTTACAATCTCCATCAGATGACACTCCTAGGACATTATGTTAGACAATGCATGCATTTTTAGTTCTATCAAGTTCATATTTATATACAAAAACAGCGTTTTACTATGGCATTGATGTTGAGGAAATCGTTTCCCTCCAATAACCGGCAGTCAAGTCAGCGTCAGAAATTAAATAATTAAAATTAGAAAACATTGGTAAAATATTATATTGTCATTTAAAGAATTATAGATTTACATCTTTTGAACGCAATCAACTTGCCAGATTTAAAAATAACCTTACTGGGAAATCACACTTTGCAATAATCTGAGCACTGTGCCCAGAAAAATACGCGTTGCGATACAGACTAGACGTCATGTTGGGGAGATCTAAAATCGAAAATACTATGTAAATAATCCATTACCTTTGATTCTCTTCATCAGATGTCACTTCCAGGTATCACAGGTCCATAACGAATGTAGTTTTGTTCAAAAAAGCTCATCATTTATGTCCAAAAATCTCCGTCTCGTTAGCACATGATGTAAGCCAGCCGGACTTCTCGTCATGAACGAGGGGAAAAAATATATTTCCGTTCGTTCAAACATGTCAAACGTTGTATAGCATAAATCATTAGGGCCTTTTTTAACCAGAACATGAATAATATTCAAGGTGGACGAATGCATAGCCTTTTATAACGTATTGGAACGAGGGTACCCAACATGAAGTAGCGCGCCAGGTGTCTAATGGGACATCACCGTTCCATGGCTCTTGTTCGGTCAGATCTCCCTCCAGAAGACTCAAAACACTTTGTAAAGGCTGGTGACATCTAGTGGAAGCAATAGGAAGTGCCAAAATATTCCTAAACCCCTGTGTTTTTCAATGGGAGAGGTTTAAAGTCAATACAACACATCAGGTATCCACTTCCTGTCAGAAAATGTCTCAGGGTTTTGCCTGCCAAATGAGTTCTGTTATACTCACAGACACCATTCAAACAGTTTTGGAAACTTTAGAGTGTTTTCTATCCATATATAATAAGTATATGCATATTCTAGTTACTGGGTAGGATTAGTAACCAGATTAAATCGGGTACATTTTTTTTATCCAGACGTGCAAATGCTGCCCCCTAGACCCAACAGGTTAAACCTTGTTTTTGAAAAACTGTTTATTTCTGTATTACATGATTGCAACTTGCTGAAAAGTGTCAACAGTGTTCCTATCATCCTGAATAAGCAGTACAGCAGAAATGGACTATCAGAGTGCATCAAACATGATTTAGACCTTGTTTGTGAAAAACTGTTTTTTTCTGAATTTCATGATTGCAACTTGCTGAAAAGTGTCAACAATGTTCCTTTCATCGAGCTTAAACAGTACAGCAAAATGGTACTTACAGAGTGCATCAAACATTATTTAGACCTTGTTTGTGAAAAACTGTTTATTTCTGTATTACAACTTGCTGAAAAGTGTCAACAGTGTTTCTATCATCCTGATTAAGCAGTACAGCAAAATTGTACTTACATGACTTAGACCTTGTTTGTGAAAAACTGTTTATTTCTGTATTACATGATTGTAACTTGCTGAAAAGTGTCAACAATGTTCCTTTCATCGAGTTTAAACAGTACAGCAAAAAATGGAACTTACAGAGTGCATCAAACATGATTTAGACCTTGTTTGTGAATTTTTTTTTCTCTGTATTTCACGATTGCAACTTGCTGAAAAGTGTCAACAATGTTCCTTTCATCGAGCTTAAACAGTACAGCAAAATGGTACTTATACAGAGTGACTCAAACATGACTTAGACCTTGTTTTTGAAAAACTTTTTTTTTTCTGTATTTCATGATTGCAACTTGCTGAAAAGTGTCAACAATATTCCTTTCATCGAGCTTAAACAGTACAGCAAAAGGGTACTTTCAGTGACTCAAACATGACTTAGACCTTGTTTTTGAAAAACTGTTTATTTCTGTATTACATGATTGCAACTTGCTGAAAAGTGTCAACAGTGTTCCTATCATCCTGATTAAGCGGTACAGCAGAAATGGACTATCAGAGTGCATCAAACATGATTTAGACCTTGTTTGTGAAAAACTGTTTTTTTCTGTATTTCATGATTGCAACTTGTTGAAAAGTGTCAACAATGTTCCTTTCATCGAGCTTAAACAGTAAAGCAAAATGGTACTTACCGAGTGACTCAAACATGACTTAGACCTTGTTTTTGAAAAACTGTTTATTTCTGTATTACAACTTGCTGAAGTGTCAACAGTGTTTCTATCATCCTGATTAAGCAGTACAGCAAAATTGTACTTACATGACTTAGACCTTGTTTGTGAAAAACTGTTTATTTCTGTATTTCATGATTGCAACTTGCTGAAAAGTGTCAACAATGTTCCTTTCATCGAGCTTAAACAGTACAGCAAAATGGTACTTACAGAGTGACTCAAACATTATTTAGACCTTGTTTTTGAAAAACTGTTTATTTCTGTATTACATGATTGCAACGTGCTGAAAAGTGTCAACAATGTTCCTTTCATCGAGTTTAAACAGTTCAGCAAAAATTGTACCTACAGAGTGCATCAAACATGATTTACACCTTGTTTGTGAAAAACTGTTTTTTTCTGTATTTCATGATTGCAACTTGCTGAAAAGTGTCAACAATGTTCCTTTCATCGAGCTTAAACAGTACAGCAAAATGGTACTTACAGAGTGACTCAAACATGACTTAGACCTTGTTTTTGAAAAACTGTTTATTTCTGTATTACATGATTACAACTTGCTGAAAAGTGTCAACAATGTTCCTTTCATCGAGTTTAAACAGTACAGCAAAAATAGCACTTACAGAGTGCATCAAACATTATTTAGACCTTGTTTGTGAAAAACTGTTTATTTCTGTATTACAACTTGCTGAAAAGTGTCAACAGTGTTTCTATCATCCTGATTAAGCAGTACAGCAAAATTGTACTTACATGACTTAGACCTTGTTTGTGAAAAACTGTTTATTTCTGTATTACATGATTGCAACTTGCTGAAAAGTGTCAACAATGTTCCTTTCATCGAGTTTAAACAGTACAGCAAAAAATGGAACTTACAGAGTGCATCAAACATGATTTAGACCTTGTTTGTGAAAAAAAAATTCTCTGTATTTCATGATTGCAACTTGCTGAAAAGTGTCAACAATGTTCCTTTCATCGAGCTTAAACAGTACAGCAAAATGGTACTTACAGAGTGACTCAAACATGACTTAGACCTTGTTTGTGAAAAACTGTTTTTTTCTGTATTTCATGATTGCAACTTGCTGAAAAGTGTCAACAATGTTCCTTTCATCGAGCTTAAACAGTACAGCAAAATGGTACTTACAGAGTGCATCAAACATTATTTAGACCTTGTTTGTGAAAAACTGTTTATTTCTGTATTACAACTTGCTGAAAAGTGTCAACAGTGTTTCTATCATCCTGATTAAGCAGTACAGCAAAATTGTACTTACATGACTTAGACCTTGTTTGTGAAAAACTGTTTATTTCTGTATTACATGATTGTAACTTGCTGAAAAGTGTCAACAATGTTCCTTTCATCGAGTTTAAACAGTACAGCAAAAAATGGAACTTACAGAGTGCATCAAACATGATTTAGACCTTGTTTGTGAATTTTTTTTTTCTCTGTATTTCATGATTGCAACTTGCTGAAAAGTGTCAACAATGTTCCTTTCATCGAGCTTAAACAGTACAGCAAAATGGTACTTACAGAGTGACTCAAACATGACTTAGACCTTGTTTTTGAAAAACTGTTTTTTTTTCTGTATTTCATGATTGCAACTTGCTGAAAAGTGTCAACAATATTCCTTTCATCGAGCTTAAACAGTACAGCAAAAGGGTACTTTCAGTGACTCAAACATGACTTAGACCTTGTTTTTGAAAAACTGTTTATTTCTGTATTACATGATTGCAACTTGCTGAAAAGTGTCAACAGTGTTCCTATCATCCTGATTAAGCAGTACAGCAGAAATGGACTATCAGAGTGCATCAAACATGATTTAGACCTTGTTTGTGAAAAACTGTTTTTTTCTGAATTTCATGATTGCAACTTGCTGAAAAGTGTCAACAATGTTCCTTTCATCGAGCTTAAACAGTACAGCAAAATGGTACTTACAGAGTGCATCAAACATTATTTAGACCTTGTTTGTGAAAAACTGTTTATTTCTGTATTACAACTTGCTGAAAAGTGTCAACAGTGTTTCTATCATCCTGATTAAGCAGTACAGCAAAATTGTACTTACATGACTTAGACCTTGTTTGTGAAAAACTGTTTATTTCTGTATTACATGATTGTAACTTGCTGAAAAGTGTCAACAATGTTCCTTTCATCGAGTTTAAACAGTACAGCAAAAAATGGAACTTACAGAGTGCATCAAACATGATTTAGACCTTGTTTGTGATTTTTTTTTTCTCTGTATTTCACGATTGCAACTTGCTGAAAAGTGTCAACAATGTTCCTTTCATCGAGCTTAAACAGTACAGCAAAATGGTACTTATACAGAGTGACTCAAACATGACTTAGACCTTGTTTTTGAAAAACTGTTTTTTTTTCTGTATTTCATGATTGCAACTTGCTGAAAAGTGTCAACAATATTCCTTTCATCGAGCTTAAACAGTACAGCAAAAGGGTACTTTCAGTGACTCAAACATGACTTAGACCTTGTTTTTGAAAAACTGTTTATTTCTGTATTACATGATTGCAACTTGCTGAAAAGTGTCAACAGTGTTCCTATCATCCTGATTAAGCAGTACAGCAGAAATGGACTATCAGAGTGCATCAAACATGATTTAGACCTTGTTTGTGAAAAACTGTTTTTTTCTGAATTTCATGATTGCAACTTGCTGAAAAGTGTCAACAATGTTCCTTTCATCGAGCTTAAACAGTACAGCAAAATGGTACTTACAGAGTGCATCAAACATTATTTAGACCTTGTTTGTGAAAAACTGTTTATTTCTGTATTACAACTTGCTGAAAAGTGTCAACAGTGTTTCTATCATCCTGATTAAGCAGTACAGCAAAATTGTACTTACATGACTTAGACCTTGTTTGTGAAAAACTGTTTATTTCTGTATTACATGATTGTAACTTGCTGAAAAGTGTCAACAATGTTCCTTTCATCGAGTTTAAACAGTACAGCAAAAAATGGAACTTACAGAGTGCATCAAACATGATTTAGACCTTGTTTGTGAATTTTTTTTTCTCTGTATTTCACGATTGCAACTTGCTGAAAAGTGTCAACAATGTTCCTTTCATCGAGCTTAAACAGTACAGCAAAATGGTACTTATACAGAGTGACTCAAACATGACTTAGACCTTGTTTTTGAAAAACTGTTTTTTTTCTGTATTTCATGATTGCAACTTGCTGAAAAGTGTCAACAATATTCCTTTCATCGAGCTTAAACAGTACAGCAAAAGGGTACTTTCAGTGACTCAAACATGACTTAGACCTTGTTTTTGAAAAACTGTTTATTTCTGTATTACATGATTGCAACTTGCTGAAAAGTGTCAACAGTGTTCCTATCATCCTGATTAAGCAGTACAGCAGAAATGGACTATCAGAGTGCATCAAACATGATTTAGACCTTGTTTGTGAAAAACTGTTTTTTTCTGAATTTCATGATTGCAACTTGCTGAAAAGTGTCAACAATGTTCCTTTCATCGAGCTTAAACAGTACAGCAAAATGGTACTTACAGAGTGCATCAAACATTATTTAGACCTTGTTTGTGAAAAACTGTTTATTTCTGTATTACAACTTGCTGAAAAGTGTCAACAGTGTTTCTATCATCCTGATTAAGCAGTACAGCAAAATTGTACTTACATGACTTAGACCTTGTTTGTGAAAAACTGTTTATTTCTGTATTACATGATTGTAACTTGCTGAAAAGTGTCAACAATGTTCCTTTCATCGAGTTTAAACAGTACAGCAAAAATGGAACTTACAGAGTGCATCAAACATGATTTATACCTTGTTTGTGAATTTTTTTTTCTCTGTATTTCACGATTGCAACTTGCTGAAAAGTGTCAACAATGTTCCTTTCATCGAGCTTAAACAGTACAGCAAAATGGTACTTATACAGAGTGACTCAAACATGACTTAGACCTTGTTTTTGAAAAACTGTTTTTTTTCTGTATTTCATGATTGCAACTTGCTGAAAAGTGTCAACAATATTCCTTTCATCGAGCTTAAACAGTACAGCAAAAGGGTACTTTCAGTGACTCAAACATGACTTAGACCTTGTTTTTGAAAAACTGTTTATTTCTGTATTACATGATTGCAACTTGCTGAAAAGTGTCAACAGTGTTCCTATCATCCTGATTAAGCGGTACAGCAGAAATGGACTATCAGAGTGCATCAAACATGATTTAGACCTTGTTTGTGAAAAACTGTTTTTTTCTGTATTTCATGATTGCAACTTGCTGAAAAGTGTCAACAATGTTCCTTTCATCGAGCTTAAACAGTAAAGCAAAATGGTACTTACCGAGTGACTCAAACATGACTTAGACCTTGTTTTTGAAAAACTGTTTATTTCTGTATTACAACTTGCTGAAGTGTCAACAGTGTTTCTATCATCCTGATTAAGCAGTACAGCAAAATTGTACTTACATGACTTAGACCTTGTTTGTGAAAAACTGTTTATTTCTGTATTTCATGATTGCAACTTGCTGAAAAGTGTCAACAATGTTCCTTTCATCGAGCTTAAACAGTACAGCAAAATGGTACTTACAGAGTGACTCAAACATTATTTAGACCTTGTTTTTGAAAAACTGTTTATTTCTGTATTACATGATTGCAACGTGCTGAAAAGTGTCAACAATGTTCCTTTCATCGAGTTTAAACAGTTCAGCAAAAATTGTACCTACAGAGTGCATCAAACATGATTTACACCTTGTTTGTGAAAAACTGTTTTTTTCTGTATTTCATGATTGCAACTTGCTGAAAAGTGTCAACAATGTTCCTTTCATCGAGCTTAAACAGTACAGCAAAATGGTACTTACAGAGTGACTCAAACATGACTTAGACCTTGTTTTTGAAAAACTGTTTATTTCTGTATTACATGATTACAACTTGCTGAAAAGTGTCAACAATGTTCCTTTCATCGAGTTTAAACAGTACAGCAAAAATAGCACTTACAGAGTGCATCAAACATTATTTAGACCTTGTTTGTGAAAAACTGTTTATTTCTGTATTACAACTTGCTGAAAAGTGTCAACAGTGTTTCTATCATCCTGATTAAGCAGTACAGCAAAATTGTACTTACATGACTTAGACCTTGTTTGTGAAAAACTGTTTATTTCTGTATTACATGATTGCAACTTGCTGAAAAGTGTCAACAATGTTCCTTTCATCGAGTTTAAACAGTACAGCAAAAAATGGAACTTACAGAGTGCATCAAACATGATTTAGACCTTGTTTGTGAAAAAAAAAAATCTCTGTATTTCATGATTGCAACTTGCTGAAAAGTGTCAACAATGTTCCTTTCATCGAGCTTAAACAGTACAGCAAAATGGTACTTACAGAGTGACTCAAACATGACTTAGACCTTGTTTGTGAAAAACTGTTTTTTTCTGTATTTCATGATTGCAACTTGCTGAAAAGTGTCAACAATGTTCCTTTCATCGAGCTTAAACAGTACAGCAAAATGGTACTTACAGAGTGCATCAAACATTATTTAGACCTTGTTTGTGAAAAACTGTTTATTTCTGTATTACAACTTGCTGAAAAGTTTCAACAGTGTTTCTATCATCCTGATTAAGCAGTACAGCAAAATTGTACTTACATGACTTAGACCTTGTTTGTGAAAAACTGTTTATTTCTGTATTACATGATTGTAACTTGCTGAAAAGTGTCAACAATGTTCCTTTCATCGAGTTTAAACAGTACAGCAAAAAATGGAACTTACAGAGTGCATCAAACATGATTTAGACCTTGTTTGTGATTTTTTTTTTTCTCTGTATTTCATGATTGCAACTTGCTGAAAAGTGTCAACAATGTTCCTTTCATCGAGCTTAAACAGTACAGCAAAATGGTACTTACAGAGTGACTCAAACATGACTTAGACCTTGTTTTTGAAAAACTGTTTTTTTTTCTGTATTTCATGATTGCAACTTGCTGAAAAGTGTCAACAATATTCCTTTCATCGAGCTTAAACAGTACAGCAAAAGGGTACTTTCAGTGACTCAAACATGACTTAGACCTTGTTTTTGAAAAACTGTTTATTTCTGTATTACATGATTGCAACTTGCTGAAAAGTGTCAACAGTGTTCCTATCATCCTGATTAAGCAGTACAGCAGAAATGGACTATCAGAGTGCATCAAACATGATTTAGACCTTGTTTGTGAAAAACTGTTTTTTTCTGAATTTCATGATTGCAACTTGCTGAAAAGTGTCAACAATGTTCCTTTCATCGAGCTTAAACAGTACAGCAAAATGGTACTTACAGAGTGCATCAAACATTATTTAGACCTTGTTTGTGAAAAACTGTTTATTTCTGTATTACAACTTGCTGAAAAGTGTCAACAGTGTTTCTATCATCCTGATTAAGCAGTACACCAAAATTGTACTTACATGACTTAGACCTTGTTTGTGAAAAACTGTTTATTTCTGTATTACATGATTGTAACTTGCTGAAAAGTGTCAACAATGTTCCTTTCATCGAGTTTAAACAGTACAGCAAAAAATGGAACTTACAGAGTGCATCAAACATGATTTAGACCTTGTTTGTGAATTTTTTTTTCTCTGTATTTCACGATTGCAACTTGCTGAAAAGTGTCAACAATGTTCCTTTCATCGAGCTTAAACAGTACAGCAAAATGGTACTTATACAGAGTGACTCAAACATGACTTAGACCTTGTTTTTGAAAAACTTTTTTTTTTCTGTATTTCATGATTGCAACTTGCTGAAAAGTGTCAACAATATTCCTTTCATCGAGCTTAAACAGTACAGCAAAAGGGTACTTTCAGTGACTCAAACATGACTTAGACCTTGTTTTTGAAAAACTGTTTATTTCTGTATTACATGATTGCAACTTGCTGAAAAGTGTCAACAGTGTTCCTATCATCCTGATTAAGCGGTACAGCAGAAATGGACTATCAGAGTGCATCAAACATGATTTAGACCTTGTTTGTGAAAAACTGTTTTTTTCTGTATTTCATGATTGCAACTTGTTGAAAAGTGTCAACAATGTTCCTTTCATCGAGCTTAAACAGTAAAGCAAAATGGTACTTACCGAGTGACTCAAACATGACTTAGACCTTGTTTTTGAAAAACTGTTTATTTCTGTATTACAACTTGCTGAAGTGTCAACAGTGTTTCTATCATCCTGATTAAGCAGTACAGCAAAATTGTACTTACATGACTTAGACCTTGTTTGTGAAAAACTGTTTATTTCTGTATTTCATGATTGCAACTTGCTGAAAAGTGTCAACAATGTTCCTTTCATCGAGCTTAAACAGTACAGCAAAATGGTACTTACAGAGTGACTCAAACATTATTTAGACCTTGTTTTTGAAAAACTGTTTATTTCTGTATTACATGATTGCAACGTGCTGAAAAGTGTCAACAATGTTCCTTTCATCGAGTTTAAAGAATTCAGCAAAAATTGTACCTACAGAGTGCATCAAACATGATTTACACCTTGTTTGTGAAAAACTGTTTTTTTCTGTATTTCATGATTGCAACTTGCTGAAAAGTGTCAACAATGTTCCTTTCATCGAGCTTAAACAGTACAGCAAAATGGTACTTACAGAGTGACTCAAACATGACTTAGACCTTGTTTTTGAATAACTGTTTATTTCTGTATTACATGATTACAACTTGCTGAAAAGTGTCAACAATGTTCCTTTCATCGAGTTTAAACAGTACAGCAAAAATAGCACTTACAGAGTGCATCAAACATTATTTAGACCTTGTTTGTGAAAAACTGTTTATTTCTGTATTACAACTTGCTGAAAAGTGTCAACAGTGTTTCTATCATCCTGATTAAGCAGTACAGCAAAATTGTACTTACATGACTTAGACCTTGTTTGTGAAAAACTGTTTATTTCTGTATTACATGATTGCAACTTGCTGAAAAGTGTCAACAATGTTCCTTTCATCGAGTTTAAACAGTACAGCAAAAAATGGAACTTACAGAGTGCATCAAACATGATTTATACCTTGTTTGTGAATTTTTTTTTCTCTGTATTTCACGATTGCAACTTGCTGAAAAGTGTCAACAATGTTCCTTTCATCGAGCTTAAACAGTACAGCAAAATGGTACTTATACAGAGTGACTCAAACATGACTTAGACCTTGTTTTTGAAAAACTGTTTTTTTTTCTGTATTTCATGATTGCAACTTGCTGAAAAGTGTCAACAATATTCCTTTCATCGAGCTTAAACAGTACAGCAAAAGGGTACTTTCAGTGACTCAAACATGACTTAGACCTTGTTTTTGAAAAACTGTTTATTTCTGTATTACATGATTGCAACTTGCTGAAAAGTGTCAACAGTGTTCCTATCATCCTGATTAAGCGGTACAGCAGAAATGGACTATCAGAGTGCATCAAACATGATTTAGACCTTGTTTGTGAAAAACTGTTTTTTTCTGTATTTCATGATTGCAACTTGCTGAAAAGTGTCAACAATGTTCCTTTCATCGAGCTTAAACAGTAAAGCAAAATGGTACTTACCGAGTGACTCAAACATGACTTAGACCTTGTTTTTGAAAAACTGTTTATTTCTGTATTACAACTTGCTGAAGTGTCAACAGTGTTTCTATCATCCTGATTAAGCAGTACAGCAAAATTGTACTTACATGACTTAGACCTTGTTTGTGAAAAACTGTTTATTTCTGTATTTCATGATTGCAACTTGCTGAAAAGTGTCAACAATGTTCCTTTCATCGAGCTTAAACAGTACAGCAAAATGGTACTTACAGAGTGACTCAAACATTATTTAGACCTTGTTTTTGAAAAACTGTTTATTTCTGTATTACATGATTGCAACGTGCTGAAAAGTGTCAACAATGTTCCTTTCATCGAGTTTAAACAGTTCAGCAAAAATTGTACCTACAGAGTGCATCAAACATGATTTACACCTTGTTTGTGAAAAACTGTTTTTTTCTGTATTTCATGATTGCAACTTGCTGAAAAGTGTCAACAATGTTCCTTTCATCGAGCTTAAACAGTACAGCAAAATGGTACTTACAGAGTGACTCAAACATGACTTAGACCTTGTTTTTGAAAAACTGTTTATTTCTGTATTACATGATTACAACTTGCTGAAAAGTGTCAACAATGTTCCTTTCATCGAGTTTAAACAGTACAGCAAAAATAGCACTTACAGAGTGCATCAAACATTATTTAGACCTTGTTTGTGAAAAACTGTTTATTTCTGTATTACAACTTGCTGAAAAGTGTCAACAGTGTTTCTATCATCCTGATTAAGCAGTACAGCAAAATTGTACTTACATGACTTAGACCTTGTTTGTGAAAAACTGTTTATTTCTGTATTACATGATTGCAACTTGCTGAAAAGTGTCAACAATGTTCCTTTCATCGAGTTTAAACAGTACAGCAAAAAATGGAACTTACAGAGTGCATCAAACATGATTTAGACCTTGTTTGTGAAAAAAAAAAATCTCTGTATTTCATGATTGCAACTTGCTGAAAAGTGTCAACAATGTTCCTTTCATCGAGCTTAAACAGTACAGCAAAATGGTACTTACAGAGTGACTCAAACATGACTTAGACCTTGTTTGTGAAAAACTGTTTTTTTCTGTATTTCATGATTGCAACTTGCTGAAAAGTGTCAACAATGTTCCTTTCATCGAGCTTAAACAGTACAGCAAAATGGTACTTACAGAGTGCATCAAACATTATTTAGACCTTGTTTGTGAAAAACTGTTTATTTCTGTATTACAACTTGCTGAAAAGTTTCAACAGTGTTTCTATCATCCTGATTAAGCAGTACAGCAAAATTGTACTTACATGACTTAGACCTTGTTTGTGAAAAACTGTTTATTTCTGTATTACATGATTGTAACTTGCTGAAAAGTGTCAACAATGTTCCTTTCATCGAGTTTAAACAGTACAGCAAAAAATGGAACTTACAGAGTGCATCAAACATGATTTAGACCTTGTTTGTGATTTTTTTTTTTCTCTGTATTTCATGATTGCAACTTGCTGAAAAGTGTCAACAATGTTCCTTTCATCGAGCTTAAACAGTACAGCAAAATGGTACTTACAGAGTGACTCAAACATGACTTAGACCTTGTTTTTGAAAAACTGTTTTTTTTTCTGTATTTCATGATTGCAACTTGCTGAAAAGTGTCAACAATATTCCTTTCATCGAGCTTAAACAGTACAGCAAAAGGGTACTTTCAGTGACTCAAACATGACTTAGACCTTGTTTTTGAAAAACTGTTTATTTCTGTATTACATGATTGCAACTTGCTGAAAAGTGTCAACAGTGTTCCTATCATCCTGATTAAGCAGTACAGCAGAAATGGACTATCAGAGTGCATCAAACATGATTTAGACCTTGTTTGTGAAAAACTGTTTTTTTCTGAATTTCATGATTGCAACTTGCTGAAAAGTGTCAACAATGTTCCTTTCATCGAGCTTAAACAGTACAGCAAAATGGTACTTACAGAGTGCATCAAACATTATTTAGACCTTGTTTGTGAAAAACTGTTTATTTCTGTATTACAACTTGCTGAAAAGTGTCAACAGTGTTTCTATCATCCTGATTAAGCAGTACACCAAAATTGTACTTACATGACTTAGACCTTGTTTGTGAAAAACTGTTTATTTCTGTATTACATGATTGTAACTTGCTGAAAAGTGTCAACAATGTTCCTTTCATCGAGTTTAAACAGTACAGCAAAAAATGGAACTTACAGAGTGCATCAAACATGATTTAGACCTTGTTTGTGAATTTTTTTTTCTCTGTATTTCACGATTGCAACTTGCTGAAAAGTGTCAACAATGTTCCTTTCATCGAGCTTAAACAGTACAGCAAAATGGTACTTATACAGAGTGACTCAAACATGACTTAGACCTTGTTTTTGAAAAACTTTTTTTTTTTCTGTATTTCATGATTGCAACTTGCTGAAAAGTGTCAACAATATTCCTTTCATCGAGCTTAAACAGTACAGCAAAAGGGTACTTTCAGTGACTCAAACATGACTTAGACCTTGTTTTTGAAAAACTGTTTATTTCTGTATTACATGATTGCAACTTGCTGAAAAGTGTCAACAGTGTTCCTATCATCCTGATTAAGCGGTACAGCAGAAATGGACTATCAGAGTGCATCAAACATGATTTAGACCTTGTTTGTGAAAAACTGTTTTTTTCTGTATTTCATGATTGCAACTTGTTGAAAAGTGTCAACAATGTTCCTTTCATCGAGCTTAAACAGTAAAGCAAAATGGTACTTACCGAGTGACTCAAACATGACTTAGACCTTGTTTTTGAAAAACTGTTTATTTCTGTATTACAACTTGCTGAAGTGTCAACAGTGTTTCTATCATCCTGATTAAGCAGTACAGCAAAATTGTACTTACATGACTTAGACCTTGTTTGTGAAAAACTGTTTATTTCTGTATTTCATGATTGCAACTTGCTGAAAAGTGTCAACAATGTTCCTTTCATCGAGCTTAAACAGTACAGCAAAATGGTACTTACAGAGTGACTCAAACATTATTTAGACCTTGTTTTTGAAAAACTGTTTATTTCTGTATTACATGATTGCAACGTGCTGAAAAGTGTCAACAATGTTCCTTTCATCGAGTTTAAAGAATTCAGCAAAAATTGTACCTACAGAGTGCATCAAACATGATTTACACCTTGTTTGTGAAAAACTGTTTTTTTCTGTATTTCATGATTGCAACTTGCTGAAAAGTGTCAACAATGTTCCTTTCATCGAGCTTAAACAGTACAGCAAAATGGTACTTACAGAGTGACTCAAACATGACTTAGACCTTGTTTTTGAATAACTGTTTATTTCTGTATTACATGATTACAACTTGCTGAAAAGTGTCAACAATGTTCCTTTCATCGAGTTTAAACAGTACAGCAAAAATAGCACTTACAGAGTGCATCAAACATTATTTAGACCTTGTTTGTGAAAAACTGTTTATTTCTGTATTACAACTTGCTGAAAAGTGTCAACAGTGTTTCTATCATCCTGATTAAGCAGTACAGCAAAATTGTACTTACATGACTTAGACCTTGTTTGTGAAAAACTGTTTATTTCTGTATTACATGATTGCAACTTGCTGAAAAGTGTCAACAATGTTCCTTTCATCGAGTTTAAACAGTACAGCAAAAAATGGAACTTACAGAGTGCATCAAACATGATTTAGACCTTGTTTGTGAAAAAAAAAATTCTCTGTATTTCATGATTGCAACTTGCTGAAAAGTGTCAACAATGTTCCTTTCATCGAGCTTAAACAGTACAGCAAAATGGTACTTACAGAGTGACTCAAACATGACTTAGACCTTGTTTTTGAAAAACTGTTTTTTTTCTGTATTTCATGATTGCAACTTGCTGAAAAGTGTCAACAATATTCCTTTCATCGAGCTTAAACAGTACAGCAAAATGGTACTTTCAGTGACTCAAACATGACTTAGACCTTGTTTTTGAAAAACTGTTTATTTCTGTATTACATGATTGCAACTTGCTGAAAAGTTTCAACAGTGTTCCTATCATCCTGATTAAGCAGTACAGCAGAAATGGACTATCAGAGTGCATCAAACATGATTTAGACCTTGTTTGTGAAAAACTGTTTTTTTCTGTATTTCATGATTGCAACTTGTTGAAAAGTGTCAACAATGTTCCTTTCATCGAGCTTAAACAGTAAAGCAAAATGGTACTTACCGAGTGACTCAAACATGACTTAGACCTTGTTTTTGAAAAACTGTTTATTTCTGTATTACAACTTGCTGAAGTGTCAACAGTGTTTCTATCATCCTGATTAAGCAGTACAGCAAAATTGTACTTACATGACTTAGACCTTGTTTGTGAAAAACTGTTTATTTCTGTATTTCATGATTGCAACTTGCTGAAAAGTGTCAACAATGTTCCTTTCATCGAGCTTAAACAGTACAGCAAAATGGTACTTACAGAGTGACTCAAACATTATTTAGACCTTGTTTTTGAAAAACTGTTTATTTCTGTATTACATGATTGCAACGTGCTGAAAAGTGTCAACAATGTTCCTTTCATCGAGTTTAAAGAATTCAGCAAAAATTGTACCTACAGAGTGCATCAAACATGATTTACACCTTGTTTGTGAAAAACTGTTTTTTTCTGTATTTCATGATTGCAACTTGCTGAAAAGTGTCAACAATGTTCCTTTCATCGAGCTTAAACAGTACAGCAAAATGGTACTTACAGAGTGACTCAAACATGACTTAGACCTTGTTTTTGAAAAACTGTTTATTTCTGTATTACATGATTACAACTTGCTGAAAAGTGTCAACAATGTTCCTTTCATCGAGTTTAAACAGTACAGCAAAAATAGCACTTACAGAGTGCATCAAACATTATTTAGACCTTGTTTGTGAAAAACTGTTTATTTCTGTATTACAACTTGCTGAAAAGTGTCAACAGTGTTTCTATCATCCTGATTAAGCAGTACAGCAAAATTGTACTTACATGACTTAGACCTTGTTTGTGAAAAACTGTTTATTTCTGTATTACATGATTGCAACTTGCTGAAAAGTGTCAACAATGTTCCTTTCATCGAGTTTAAACAGTACAGCAAAAATGGAACTTACAGAGTGCATCAAACATGATTTAGACCTTGTTTGTGAAAAAAAAAATTCTCTGTATTTCATGATTGCAACTTGCTGAAAAGTGTCAACAATGTTCCTTTCATCGAGCTTAAACAGTACAGCAAAATGGTACTTACAGAGTGACTCAAACATGACTTAGACCTTGTTTTTGAAAAACTGTTTTTTTTCTGTATTTCATGATTGCAACTTGCTGAAAAGTGTCAACAATATTCCTTTCATCGAGCTTAAACAGTACAGCAAAATGGTACTTTCAGTGACTCAAACATGACTTAGACCTTGTTTTTGAAAAACTGTTTATTTCTGTATTACATGATTGCAACTTGCTGAAAAGTTTCAACAGTGTTCCTATCATCCTGATTAAGCAGTACAGCAGAAATGGACTATCAGAGTGCATCAAACATGATTTAGACCTTGTTTGTGAAAAACTGTTTTTTTCTGTATTTCATGATTGCAACTTGCTGAAAAGTGTCAACAATGTTCCTTTCATCGAGTTTAAACAGTACAGCAAAAATGGAACTTACAGAGTGCATCAAACATGATTTAGACCTTGTATGTGAAAAAAATGTTTTTTCTGTATTTCATGATTGCAACTTGCTGAAAAGTGTCAACAATGTTCCTTTCATCGAGCTTAAACAGTACAGCAAAATGGTACTTACAGAGTGACTCAAACATGACTTAGACCTTGTTTTTGAAAAACTGTTTATTTCTGTATTACATGATTGCAACTTGCTGAAAAGTGTCAACAGTGTTCCTATCATCCTGATTAAACAGTACAGCAGAAATGGACTATCAGAGTGCATCAAACATGATTTAGACCTTGTTTGTGAAAAACTGTTTTTTTCTGTATTTCATGATTGCAACTTGCTGAAAAGTGTCAACAATGTTCCTTTCATCGAGCTTAAACAGTACAGCAAAATGGTACTTACCGAGTGACTCAAACATGACTTAGACCTTGTTTTTGAAAAACTGTTTATTTCTGTATTACATGATTGCAACTTGATGAAAAGTGTCAACAGTGTTCGCATCATCCTGATTAAGCAGTCCAGCAAAATGGTACTTACAGAGTGACTCAAACATGACTTAGACCTTGTTTTTGAAAAACTGTTTATTTCTGTATTACATGATTGCAACTTGCTGAAAAGTGTCAACAATATTCCTTTCATCGAGCTTAAACAGTACAGCAAAATGGTACTTTCAGTGACTCAAACATGACTTAGACCTTGTTTTTGAAAAACTGTTTATTTCTGTATTACATGATTGCAACTTGCTGAAAAGTGTCAACAATGTTCCTTTCATCGAGCTTAACCTCTTGGGGCTAGGTGGGACGCTAGCGTGCCACCCGTGGTGCACTCCATCAACAGCAGGTGCATTTCAAGAGCGGCAAATTTGAATCCAAATAAATGTCAAAATTCAAATTTTTCAAAAATACAACTATGTTACACCATTTGAAAGATAAACATCTCCTTAATCTAACCACGTTTTACGATTTCAAAAAGGTTTTACGGCGAAAGCATAAATTTAGAGTATGTTAGGACAGTACATTTACAAGAGTTGTGTGTAATGTTTTGTCAAGTCAAAGACAGGGTCACCAAAACCATAAAACCAGCTAAAATGATGCACTAACCTTTTACAATCTCCATCAGATGACACTCCTAGGACATTATGTTAGACAATGCATGCATTTTTAGTTCTATCAAGTTGATATTTATATCCAAAAACAGCGTTTTACTATGGCATTGATGTTGAGGAAATCGTTTCCCTCCAATAACCGGCAGTCAAGTCAGCGTCACAAATTAAATAATTAAAATTAGAAAACATTGGTAAAATATTATATTGTCATTTAAAGAATTATAGATTTACATCTTTTGAACGCAATCAACTTGCCAGATTTAAAAATAACCTTACTGGGAAATCACACTTTGCAATAATCTGAGCACTGCGCCCAGAAAAATACGCGTTGCGATACAGACTAGACGTCATGTTGGGGAGATCTAAAATCGAAAATACTATGTAAATAATCCATTACCTTTGATTCTCTTCATCAGATGTCACTTCCAGGTATCACAGGTCCATAACGAATGTAGTTTTGTTCAAAAAAGCTCATCATTTATGTCCAAAAATCTCCGTCTCGTTAGCACATGATGTAAGCCAGCCGGACTTCTCGTCATGAACGAGGGGAAAAAATATATTTCCGTTCGTTCAAACATGTCAAACGTTGTATAGCATAAATCATTAGGGCCTTTTTTAACCAGAACATGAATAATATTCAAGGTGGACGAATGCATACTCTTTTATAACGTATTGGAACGAGGGTACCCAACATCAACTCGCGCGCAAGGTGTCTAATGGGCCATCATCGTTTCATGGCTCTTGTTCGGTCAGATCTCCCTCCAGAAGACTCAAAACACTTTGTAAAGGCTGGTGACATCTAGTGGAAGCAATAGGAAGTGCCAAAATATTCCTAAACCCCTGTGTTTTTCAATGGGATAGGTTTAAAGTCAATACAACACATCAGGTATCCACTTCCTGTCAGAAAATGTCTCAGGGTTTTGCCTGCCAAATGAGTTCTGTTATACTCACAGACACCATTCAAACAGTTTTGGAAACTTTAGAGTGTTTTCTATCCATATATAATAAGTATATGCATATTGTAGTTACTGGGTAGGATTAGTAACCAGATTAAATCGGGTACATTTTTTTTATCCAGACGTGCAAATGCTGCCCCCTAGACCCAACAGGTTAAACAGTACAGCAAAATGGTACTTACAGAGTGACTCAAACATGACTTAGACCTTGTTTTTGAAAAACTGTTTATTTCTGTATTACATGATTGCAACTTGCTGAAAAGTGTCAACAGTGTTCCTATCATCCTGATTAAGTAGTACAGAATAATTGTACTTAGACCTTGTTTTTGAAAAACGGTTTATTTCTGTATTACATGATTGCAACTTGCTGAAAAGTGTCAACAGTGTTCCTATCATCCTGATTAAACAGTACAGCAGAAATGGACTATCAGAGTGCATCAAACATGATTTAGACCTTGTTTGTGAAAAACTGTTTTTTTCTGTATTTCATGATTGCAACTTGCTGAAAAGTGTCAACAATGTTCCTTTCATCGAGCTTAAACAGTACAGCAAAATGGTACTTACAGAGTGACTCAAACATGACTTAGACCTTGTTTTTGAAAAACTGTTTATTTCTGTATTACATGATTGCAACTTGCTGAAAAGTGTCAACAGTGTTCCTATCATCCTGATTAAGCAGTACAGCAGAAATGGTACTTACTGAGTGACTCAAACATGACTTAGACATTGTTTTTGAAAAACTGTTTATTTCTGTATTACAACTTGCTGAAAAGTGTCAACAGTGTTTCTATCATCCTGATTAAGCAGTACAGAAAAATTGTACTTAGACCTTGTTTTTGAAAAACTGTTTATTTCTGTATTACATGATTGCAACTTGCTGAAAAGTGTCAACAATGTTCCTTTCATCGAGCTTAAACAGTAAAGCAAAATGGTACTTACCGAGTGACTCAAACATGACTTAGACCTTGTTTTTGAAAAACTGTTTATTTCTGTATTACAACTTGCTGAAGTGTCAACAGTGTTTCTATCATCCTGATTAAGCAGTACAGCAAAATTGTACTTACATGACTTAGACCTTGTTTGTGAAAAACTGTTTATTTCTGTATTTCATGATTGCAACTTGCTGAAAAGTGTCAACAATGTTCCTTTCATCGAGTTTAAACAGTACAGCAAAAATGGAACTTACAGAGTGCATCAAACATGATTTAGACCTTGTATGTGAAAAAAATGTTTTTTCTGTATTTCATGATTGCAACTTGCTGAAAAGTGTCAACAATGTTCCTTTCATCGAGCTTAAACAGTACAGCAAAATGGTACTTACAGAGTGACTCAAACATTATTTAGACCTTGTTTTTGAAAAACTGTTTATTTCTGTATTACATGATTGCAATGTGCTGAAAAGTGTCAACAATGTTCCTTTCATCGAGTTTAAACAGTTCAGCAAAAATTGTACCTACAGAGTGCATCAAACATTATTTAGACCTTGTTTGTGAAAAACTGTTTATTTCTGTATTACAACTTGCTGAAAAGTGTCAACAGTGTTTCTATCATCCTGATTAAGCAGTACAGCAAAATTGTACTTACATGACTTAGACCTTGTTTGTGAAAAACTGTTTATTTCTGTATTACATGATTGCAACTTGCTGAAAAGTGTCAACAATGTTCCTTTCATCGAGTTTAAACAGTACAGCAAAAAATGGAACTTACAGAGTGCATCAAACATGATTTAGACCTTGTTTGTGAAAAAAAAAATCTCTGTATTTCATGATTGCAACTAGCTGAAAAGTGTCAACAATGTTCCTTTCATCGAGCTTAAACAGTACAGCAAAATGGTACTTACAGAGTGACTCAAACATGACTTAGACCTTGTTTTTGAAAAACAGTTTTTTTTCTGTATTTCATGATTGCAACTTGCTGAAAAGTGTCAACAATATTCCTTTCATCGAGCTTAAACAGTACAGCAAAATGGTACTTTCAGTGACTCAAACATGACTTAGACCTTGTTTTTGAAAAACTGTTTATTTCTGTATTACATGATTGCAACTTGCTGAAAAGTGTCAACAATGTTCCTTTCATCGAGCTT
This sequence comes from Salmo salar, assembly GCF_965601325.2. Classification (NCBI taxonomy): domain Eukaryota; kingdom Metazoa; phylum Chordata; class Actinopteri; order Salmoniformes; family Salmonidae; genus Salmo; species Salmo salar. The sequence goes on along the minus strand of NC_138297.1, from coordinate 35,657,735 downwards.
AAACAGTACAGCAAAATGGTACTTACAGAGTGACTCAAACATTATTTAGACCTTGTTTTTGAAAAACTGTTTATTTCTGTATTACATGATTGCAACGTGCTGAAAAGTGTCAACAATGTTCCTTTCATCGAGTTTAAACAGTTCAGCAAAAATTGTACCTACAGAGTGCATCAAACATGATTTACACCTTGTTTGTGAAAAACTGTTTTTTTCTGTATTTCATGATTGCAACTTGCTGAAAAGTGTCAACAATGTTCCTTTCATCGAGCTTAAACAGTACAGCAAAATGGTACTTACAGAGTGACTCAAACATGACTTAGACCTTGTTTTTGAAAAACTGTTTATTTCTGTATTACATGATTACAACTTGCTGAAAAGTGTCAACAATGTTCCTTTCATCGAGTTTAAACAGTACAGCAAAAATAGCACTTACAGAGTGCATCAAACATTATTTAGACCTTGTTTGTGAAAAACTGTTTATTTCTGTATTACAACTTGCTGAAAAGTGTCAACAGTGTTTCTATCATCCTGATTAAGCAGTACAGCAAAATTGTACTTACATGACTTAGACCTTGTTTGTGAAAAACTGTTTATTTCTGTATTACATGATTGCAACTTGCTGAAAAGTGTCAACAATGTTCCTTTCATCGAGTTTAAACAGTACAGCAAAAAATGGAACTTACAGAGTGCATCAAACATGATTTAGACCTTGTTTGTGAAAAAAAAAATTCTCTGTATTTCATGATTGCAACTTGCTGAAAAGTGTCAGCAATGTTCCTTTCATCGAGCTTAAACAGTACAGCAAAATGGTACTTACAGAGTGACTCAAACATGACTTAGACCTTGTTTTTGAAAAACTGTTTTTTTTCTGTATTTCATGATTGCAACTTGCTGAAAAGTGTCAACAATATTCCTTTCATCGAGCTTAAACAGTACAGCAAAATGGTACTTTCAGTGACTCAAACATGACTTAGACCTTGTTTTTGAAAAACTGTTTATTTCTGTATTACATGATTGCAACTTGCTGAAAAGTTTCAACAGTGTTCCTATCCTCCTGATTAAGCAGTACAGCAGAAATGGACTATCAGAGTGCATCAAACATGATTTAGACCTTGTTTGTGAAAAACTGTTTTTTTCTGTATTTCATGATTGCAACTTGCTGAAAAGTGTCAACAATGTTCCATTCATCGAGCTTAAACAGTACAGCAAAATGGTACTTACCGAGTGACTCAAACATGACTTAGACCTTGTTTTTGAAAAACTGTTTATTTCTGTATTATAACTTGCTGAAGTGTCAACAGTGTTTCTATCATCCTGATTAAGCAGTACAGCAAAATTGTACTTACAATGACTTAGACCTTGTTTGTGAAAATCTATTTATTTCTGTATTTCATGATTGCAACTTGCTGAAAAGTGTCAACAATGTTCCTTTCATCGAGTTTAAACAGTACAGCAAAAATGGAACTTACAGAGTGCATCAAACATGATTTAGACCTATGTATGTGAAAAAAATGTTTTTTCTGTATTTCATGATTGCAACTTGCTGAAAAGTGTCAACAATGTTCCTTTCATCGAGCTTAAACAGTACAGCAAAATGGTACTTACAGAGTGACTCAAACATGACTTAGACCTTGTTTTTGAAAAACTGTTTATTTCTGTATTACATGATTGCAACTTGCTGAAAAGTGTCAACAGTGTTCCTATCATCCTGATTAAACAGTACAGCAGAAATGGACTATCAGAGTGCATCAAACATGATGTAGACCTTGTTTGTGAAAAACTGTTTTTTTCTGTATTTCATGATTGCAACTTGCTGAAAAGTGTCAACAATGTTCCTTTCATCGAGCTTAAACAGTACAGCAAAATGGTACTTACAGAGTGACTCAAACATGACTTAGACCTTGTTTTTGAAAAACTGTTTATTTCTGTATTACATGATTGCAACTTGCTGAAAAGTGTCAACAGTGTTCCGATCATCCAGATTAAACAGTACAGCAGAAATGGACTATCAGAGTGCATCAAACATGATGTAGACCTTGTTTGTGAAAAACTGTTTTTTTCTGTATTTCATGATTGCAACTTGCTGAAAAGTGTCAACAATGTTCCTTTCAAGGAGATTAAACAGTACAGCAAAATGGTACTTACAGAGTGACTCAAACATGACTTAGACCTTGTTTTTCAAAAACTGTTTATTTCTGTTATTACATGATTGCAACTTGCTGAAAAGTTTCAACAGTGTTCGCATCATCCTGATTAAGCAGTCCAGCAACATGGTACTTACAGAGTGACTCAAACATGACTTAGACCTTGTTTTTGAAAAACTGTTTATTTCTGTATTACATGATTGCAACTTGCTGAAAAGTGTCAACAATATTCCTTTCATCGAGCTTAAACAGTACAGCAAAATGGTACTTTCAGTGATTTAAACATGACTTAGACCTTGTTTTTGAAAAACTGTTTATTTCTGTATTACATGATTGCAAATTGCTGAAAAGTGTCAACAATGTTCCTTTCATCGAGCTTAAACAGTACAGCAAAATTGTACTTACAGAGTGACTCAAACATGACTTAGACCTTGTTTTTGAAAAACTGTTTATTTCTGTATTACATGATTGCAACTTGCTGAAAAGTGTCAACAGTGTTCCTATCATCCTGATTAAGCAGTACAGAATAATTGTACTTAGACCTTGTTTTTGAAAAACGGTTTATTTCTGTATTACATGATTGCAACTTGCTGAAAAGTGTCAACAGTGTTCCTATCATCCTGATTAAACAGTACAGCAGTAATGGACTATCAGAGTGCATCAAACATGATTTAGACCTTGTTTGTGAAAAACTGTTTTTTTCTGTATTTCATGATTGCAACTTGCTGAAAAGTGTCAACAATGTTCCTTTCATCGAGCTTAAACAGTACAGCAAAATGGTACTTTCAGTGACTCAAACATGACTTAGACCTTGTTTTTGAAAAACTGTTTATTTCTGTATTACAACTTGCTGAAAAGTGTCAACAGTGTTTCTATCATCCTGATTAAGCAGTACAGCAAAATTGTACTTACATGACTTAGACCTTGTTTGTGAAAAACTGTTTATTTCTGTATTTCATGATTGCAACTTGCTGAAAAGTGTCAACAATGTTCCTTTCATCGAGTTTAAACAGTACAGCAAAAATGGAACTTACAGAGTGACTCAAACATGACTTAGACCTTGTTTGTGAAAAACTGTTCATTTCTGTATTACATGATTGCAACTTGCTGAAAAGTGTCAACAGTGTTCCTTTCTTGGATTAAGCAGTACAGCAAAAATGGTACCTACAGAGTGCATCAAACATGATTTACACCTTGTTTGTGAAAAACTTTATTTCTATATTTCATGATTGCAACTTGCTGAAAAGTGTCAACAATGTTCCTTTCATCGAGCTTAAACAGTACAGCAAAATGGTACTTATAGAGTGACTCAAACATGACTTAGACCTTGTTATTGAAAAACAGTTTATTTCTGTATTACATGATTGCAACTTGCTGAAAAGTGTCAACAGTGTTCCTATCATCCTGATTAAGCAGTACAGAATAATTGTACTTAGACCTTGTTTTTGAAAAACTGTTTATTTCTGTATTACATGATTGCAACTTGCTGAAAAGTGTCAACAGTGTTCCTATCATCCTGATTAAACAGTACAGCAGAAATGGACTATCAGATTGCATCAAACATGATGTAGACCTTGTTTGTGAAAAACTGTTTTTTTCTGTATTTCATGATTGCAACTTGCTGAAAAGTGTCAACAATGTTCCTTTCATCGAGCTTAAACAGTACAGCAAAATGGTACTTACAGAGTGACTCAAACATGACTTAGACCTTGTTTTTGAAAAACTGTTTATTTCTGTATTACAATGATTGCAACTTGCTGAAAAGTGTCAACAATGTTCCTTTCATCGAGCTTAAACAGTACAGCAAAATGGTTGGTACTTTCAGTGACTCAAACATGACTTAAACCTTGTTTTTGAAAAACTGTTTATTTCTGTATTACATGATTGCAACTTGCAACTTGCTGAAAAGTGTCAACAATGTTCCTTTCATCGAGTTTAAACAGTACAGCAAAAATAGTACTTACAGAGTGCATCAAACATTATTTAGACCTTGTTTGTGAAAAACTGTTTATTTCTGTATTACAACTTGCTGAAAAGTGTCAACAGTGTTTCTATCATCCTGATTAAGCAGTACAGCAAAATTGTACTTACATGACTTAGACCTTGTTTGTGAAAAACTGTTTTTTTCTGTATTTCATGATTGCAACTTGCTGAAAAGTGTCAACAATGTTCCTTTCATCGAGCTTAAACAGTACAGCAAAATGGTACTTACAGAGTGACTCAAACATGACTTAGACCTTGTTTTTGAAAAACTGTTTATTTCTGTATTACATGATTGCAACTTGCTGAAAAGTGTCAACAATGTTCCTTTCATCGAGTTTAAACAGTACAGCAAAAAATGGAACTTACAGAGTGCATCAAACATGATTTAGACCTTGTTTGTGAATTTTTTTTTCTTCTCTGTATTTCATGATTGCAACTTGCTGAAAAGTGTCAACAATGTTCCTTTCATCGAGCTTAAACAGTACAGCAAAATGGTACTTTCAGTGACTCAAACATGACTTAGACCTTGTTTTTGAAAAACTGTTTATTTCTGTATTACATGATTGCAACTTGCTGAAAAGTGTCAACAGTGTTCCTATCATCCTGATTAAGCAGTACAGCAAAAATGGTACTTACCAAGTGACTCAAACATGACTTAGACCTTGTTTTTGAAAAACTGCTTATTTCTGTATTACAACTTGCTGAAAAGTGTCAACAGTGTTTCTATCATCCTGATTAAGCAGTACAGAAAAATTGTACTTAGACCTTGTTTTTGAAAAACTGTTTATTTCTGTATTACATGATTGCAACTTGCTGAAAAGTGTCAACAGTGTCCCTATCATCCTGATTAAGCAGTACAGCAAAAATGGTACTTACCGAGTGACTCAAACATGACTTAGACCTTGTTTTTGAAAAACTGTTTATTTCTGTATTACAACTTGCTGAAAAGTGTCAACAGTGTTTCTATCATCCTGATTAAGCAGTACAGAAAAATTGTACTTAGACCTTGTTTTTGAAAAACTGTTTATTTCTGTATTACATGATTGCAACTTGCTGAAAAGTGTCAACAGTGTTCCTATCATCCTGATTAAACAGTACAGCAGAAATGGACTATCAGAGTGCATCAAACATGATTTAGACCTTGTTTGTGAAAAACTGTTTTTTTCTGTATTTCATGATTGCAACTTGCTGAAAAGTGTCAACAATGTTCCTTTCATCGAGCTTAAACAGTACAGCAAAATGGTACTTACAGAGTGACTCAAACATGACTTAGACCTTGTTTTTGAAAAACTGTTTTTTTTCTGTATTTCATGATTGCAACTTGCTGAAAAGTGTCAACAATGTTCCTTTCATCGAGCTTAAACAGTACAGCAAAATGGTACTTTCAGTGACTCAAACATGACTTAGACCTTGTTTTTGAAAAACTGTTTATTTCTGTATTACAACTTGCTGAAAAGTGTCAACAGTGTTTCTATCATCCTGATTAAGCAGTACAGCAAAATTGTACTTACATGACTTAGACCTTGTTTGTGAAAAACTGTTTATTTCTGTATTTCATGATTGCAACTTGCTGAAAAGTGTCAACAATGTTCCTTTCATCGAGTTTAAACAGTACAGCAAAAATGGAACTTACAGAGTGACTCAAACATGACTTAGACCTTGTTTGTGAAAAACTGTTCATTTCTGTATTACATGATTGCAACTTGCTGAAAAGTGTCAACAGTGTTCCTTTCTTGGATTAAGCAGTACAGCAAAAATGGTACCTACAGAGTGCATCAAACATGATTTACACCTTGTTTGTGAAAAACTTTATTTCTATATTTCATGATTGCAACTTGCTGAAAAGTGTCAACAATGTTCCTTTCATCGAGCTTAAACAGTACAGCAAAATGGTACTTATAGAGTGACTCAAACATGACTTAGACCTTGTTATTGAAAAACAGTTTATTTCTGTATTACATGATTGCAACTTGCTGAAAAGTGTCAACAGTGTTCCTATCATCCTGATTAAGCAGTACAGAATAATTGTACTTAGACCTTGTTTTTGAAAAACTGTTTATTTCTGTATTACATGATTGCAACTTGCTGAAAAGTGTCAACAGTGTTCCTATCATCCTGATTAAACAGTACAGCAGAAATGGACTATCAGATTGCATCAAACATGATGTAGACCTTGTTTGTGAAAAACTGTTTTTTTCTGTATTTCATGATTGCAACTTGCTGAAAAGTGTCAACAATGTTCCTTTCATCGAGCTTAAACAGTACAGCAAAATGGTACTTACAGAGTGACTCAAACATGACTTAGACCTTGTTTTTGAAAAACTGTTTATTTCTGTATTACAATGATTGCAACTTGCTGAAAAGTGTCAACAATGTTCCTTTCATCGAGCTTAAACAGTACAGCAAAATGGTTGGTACTTTCAGTGACTCAAACATGACTTAAACCTTGTTTTTGAAAAACTGTTTATTTCTGTATTACATGATTGCAACTTGCAACTTGCTGAAAAGTGTCAACAATGTTCCTTTCATCGAGTTTAAACAGTACAGCAAAAATAGTACTTACAGAGTGCATCAAACATTATTTAGACCTTGTTTGTGAAAAACTGTTTATTTCTGTATTACAACTTGCTGAAAAGTGTCAACAGTGTTTCTATCATCCTGATTAAGCAGTACAGCAAAATTGTACTTACATGACTTAGACCTTGTTTGTGAAAAACTGTTTTTTTCTGTATTTCATGATTGCAACTTGCTGAAAAGTGTCAACAATGTTCCTTTCATCGAGCTTAAACAGTACAGCAAAATGGTACTTACAGAGTGACTCAAACATGACTTAGACCTTGTTTTTGAAAAACTGTTTATTTCTGTATTACATGATTGCAACTTGCTGAAAAGTGTCAACAATGTTCCTTTCATCGAGTTTAAACAGTACAGCAAAAAATGGAACTTACAGAGTGCATCAAACATGATTTAGACCTTGTTTGTGATTTTTTTTTTCTTCTCTGTATTTCATGATTGCAACTTGCTGAAAAGTGTCAACAATGTTCCTTTCATCGAGCTTAAACAGTACAGCAAAATGGTACTTTCAGTGACTCAAACATGACTTAGACCTTGTTTTTGAAAAACTGTTTATTTCTGTATTACATGATTGCAACTTGCTGAAAAGTGTCAACAGTGTCCCTATCATCCTGATTAAGCAGTACAGCAAAAATGGTACTTACCGAGTGACTCAAACATGACTTAGACCTTGTTTTTGAAAAACTGTTTATTTCTGTATTACAACTTGCTGAAAAGTGTCAACAGTGTTTCTATCATCCTGATTAAGCAGTACAGAAAAATTGTACTTAGACCTTGTTTTTGAAAAACTGTTTATTTCTGTATTACATGATTGCAACTTGCTGAAAAGTGTCAACAGTGTTCCTATCATCCTGATTAAACAGTACAGCAGAAATGGACTATCAGAGTGCATCAAACATGATTTAGACCTTGTTTGTGAAAAACTGTTTTTTTCTGTATTTCATGATTGCAACTTGCTGAAAAGTGTCAACAATGTTCCTTTCATCGAGCTTAAACAGTACAGCAAAATGGTACTTACAGAGTGACTCAAACATGACTTAGACCTTGTTTTTGAAAAACTGTTTTTTTCTGTATTTCATGATTGCAACTTGCTGAAAAGTGTCAACAATGTTCCTTTCATCAAGCTTAAACAGTACAGCAAAATGGTACTTTCAGTGACTCAAACATGACTTAGACCTTGTTTTTGAAAAACTGTTTATTTCTGTATTACAACTTGCTGAAAAGTGTCAACAGTGTTTCTATCATCCTGATTAAGCAGTACAGCAAAATTGTACTTACATGACTTAGACCTTGTTTGTGAAAAACTGTTTATTTCTGTATTTCATGATTGCAACTTGCTGAAAAGTGTCAACAATGTTCCTTTCATCGAGTTTAAACAGTACAGCAAAAATGGTACTTACAGAGTGACTCAAACATGACTTAGACCTTGTTTGTGAAAAACTGTTCATTTCTGTATTACATGATTGCAACTTGCTGAAAAGTGTCAACAGTGTTCCTTTCTTGGATTAAGCAGTACAGCAAAAATGGTACCTACAGAGTGCATCAAACATGATTTACACCTTGTTTGTGAAAAACTTTATTTCTGTATTTCATGATTGCAACTTGCTGAAAAGTGTCAACAATGTTCCTTTCATCGAGCTTAAACAGTACAGCAAAATGGTACTTACAGAGTGACTCAAACATGACTTAGACCTTGTTTTTGAAAAACAGTTTATTTCTGTATTACATGATTGCAACTTGCTGAAAAGTGTCAACAGTGTTCCTATCATCCTGATTAAGCAGTACAGAATAATTGTACTTAGACCTTGTTTTTGAAAAACTGTTTATTTCTGTATTACATGATTGCAACTTGCTGAAAAGTGTCAACAGTGTTCCTATCATCCTGATTAAACAGTACAGCAGAAATGGACTATCAGATTGCATCAAACATGATGTAGACCTTGTTTGTGAAAAACTGTTTTTTTCTGTATTTCATGATTGCAACTTGCTGAAAAGTGTCAACAATGTTCCTTTCATCGAGCTTAAACAGTACAGCAAAATGGTACTTACAGAGTGACTCAAACATGACTTAGACCTTGTTTTTGAAAAACTGTTTATTTCTGTATTACAATGATTGCAACTTGCTGAAAAGTGTCAACAATGTTCCTTTCATCGAGCTTAAACAGTACAGCAAAATGGTTGGTACTTTCAGTGACTCAAACATGACTTAAACCTTGTTTTTGAAAAACTGTTTATTTCTGTATTACATGATTGCAACTTGCAACTTGCTGAAAAGTGTCAACAATGTTCCTTTCATCGAGTTTAAACAGTACAGCAAAAATAGTACTTACAGAGTGCATCAAACATTATTTAGACCTTGTTTGTGAAAAACTGTTTATTTCTGTATTACAACTTGCTGAAAAGTGTCAACAGTGTTTCTATCATCCTGATTAAGCAGTACAGCAAAATTGTATTTACATGACTTAGACCTTGTTTGTGAAAAACTGTTTTTTTCTGTATTTCATGATTGCAACTTGCTGAAAAGTGTCAACAATGTTCCTTTCATCGAGTTTAAACAGTACAGCAAAAAATGGAACTTACAGAGTGCATCAAACATGATTTAGACCTTGTTTGTGAATTTTTTTTTCTTCTCTGTATTTCATGATTGCAACTTGCTGAAAAGTGTCAACAATGTTCCTTTCATCGAGCTTAAACAGTACAGCAAAATGGTACTTTCAGTGACTCAAACATGACTTAGACCTTGTTTTTGAAAAACTGTTTATTTCTGTATTACATGATTGCAACTTGCTGAAAAGTGTCAACAGTGTTCCTATCATCCTGATTAAGCAGTACAGCAAAAATGGTACTTACCGAGTGACTCAAACATGACTTAGACCTTGTTTTTGAAAAACTGCTTATTTCTGTATTACAACTTGCTGAAAAGTGTCAACAGTGTTTCTATCATCCTGATTAAGCAGTACAGAAAAATTGTACTTAGACCTTGTTTTTGAAAAACTGTTTATTTCTGTATTACATGATTGCAACTTGCTGAAAAGTGTCAACAGTGTTCCTATCATCCTGATTAAACAGTACAGCAGAAATGGACTATCAGAGTGCATCAAACATGATTTAGACCTTGTTTGTGAAAAACTGTTTTTTTCTGTATTTCATGATTGCAACTTGCTGAAAAGTGTCAACAATGTTCCTTTCATCGAGCTTAAACAGTACAGCAAAATGGTACTTACAGAGTGACTCAAACATGACTTAGACCTTGTTTTTCAAAAACTGTTTATTTCTGTTATTACATGATTGCAACTAGCTGAAAAGTGTCAACAGTGTTCGCATCATCCTGATTAAACAGTACAGCAAAAAATGGAACTTACAGAGTGCATCAAACATGATTTAGACCTTGTTTGTGAATTTTTTTTTCTTCTCTGTATTTCATGATTGCAACTTGCTGAAAAGTGTCAACAATGTTCCTTTCATCGAGCTTAAACAGTACAGCAAAATGGTACTTACAAAGTGACTCAAACATGACTTAGACCTTGTTTTTGAAAAACTGTTTTTTTTCTGTATTTCAAGATTGCAACTTGCTGAAAAGTGACAACAATGTTCCTTTCATCGAGCTTAAACAGTACAGCAAAATGGTACTTACCGAGTGACTCAAACATGACTTAGACCTTGTTTTTGAAAAACTGTTTATTTCTGTATTACATCTTGCTGAAAAGTGTCAACAGTGTTTCTATCATCCTGATTAAGCAGTACAGCAAAATTGTACTTACATGACTTAGACCTTGTTTGTGAAAAACTGTTTATTTCTGTATTACATGATTGCAACTTGCAACTTGCTGAAAAGTGTCAACAATGTTCCTTTCATCGAGTTTAAACAGTACAGCAAAAATAGTACTTACAGAGTGCATCAAACATTATTTAGACCTTGTTTGTGAAAAACTGTTTATTTCTGTATTACAACTTGCTGAAAAGTGTCAACAGTGTTTCTATCATCCTGATTAAGCAGTACAGCAAAATTGTATTTACATGACTTAGACCTTGTTTGTGAAAAACTGTTTTTTTCTGTATTTCATGATTGCAACTTGCTGAAAAGTGTCAACAATGTTCCTTTCATCGAGTTTAAACAGTACAGCAAAAAATGGAACTTACAGAGTGCATCAAACATGATTTAGACCTTGTTTGTGAATTTTTTTTTCTTCTCTGTATTTCATGATTGCAACTTGCTGAAAAGTGTCAACAATGTTCCTTTCATCGAGCTTAAACAGTACAGCAAAATGGTACTTTCAGTGACTCAAACATGACTTAGACCTTGTTTTTGAAAAACTGTTTATTTCTGTATTACATGATTGCAACTTGCTGAAAAGTGTCAACAGTGTTCCTATCATCCTGATTAAGCAGTACAGCAAAAATGGTACTTACCGAGTGACTCAAACATGACTTAGACCTTGTTTTTGAAAAACTGCTTATTTCTGTATTACAACTTGCTGAAAAGTGTCAACAGTGTTTCTATCATCCTGATTAAGCAGTACAGAAAAATTGTACTTAGACCTTGTTTTTGAAAAACTGTTTATTTCTGTATTACATGATTGCAACTTGCTGAAAAGTGTCAACAGTGTTCCTATCATCCTGATTAAACAGTACAGCAGAAATGGACTATCAGAGTGCATCAAACATGATTTAGACCTTGTTTGTGAAAAACTGTTTTTTTCTGTATTTCATGATTGCAACTTGCTGAAAAGTGTCAACAATGTTCCTTTCATCGAGCTTAAACAGTACAGCAAAATGGTACTTACAGAGTGACTCAAACATGACTTAGACCTTGTTTTTCAAAAACTGTTTATTTCTGTTATTACATGATTGCAACTAGCTGAAAAGTGTCAACAGTGTTCGCATCATCCTGATTAAACAGTACAGCAAAAAATGGAACTTACAGAGTGCATCAAACATGATTTAGACCTTGTTTGTGAATTTTTTTTTCTTCTCTGTATTTCATGATTGCAACTTGCTGAAAAGTGTCAACAATGTTCCTTTCATCGAGCTTAAACAGTACAGCAAAATGGTACTTACAAAGTGACTCAAACATGACTTAGACCTTGTTTTTGAAAAACTGTTTTTTTTCTGTATTTCAAGATTGCAACTTGCTGAAAAGTGACAACAATGTTCCTTTCATCGAGCTTAAACAGTACAGCAAAATGGTACTTACCGAGTGACTCAAACATGACTTAGACCTTGTTTTTGAAAAACTGTTTATTTCTGTATTACATCTTGCTGAAAAGTGTCAACAGTGTTTCTATCATCCTGATTAAGCAGTACAGCAAAATTGTACTTACATGACTTAGACCTTGTTTGTGAAAAACTGTTTATTTCTGTATTTCATGATTGCAACTTGCTGAAAAGTGTCAACAATGTTCCTTTCATCGAGTTTAAACAGTACAGCAAAAATGGAACTTACAAAGTGCATCAAACATGATGTAGACCTTGTTTGTGAAAAACTGTTTTTTTCTGTATTTCATGATTGCAACTTGCTGAAAAGTGTCAACAATGTTCCTTTCATCGAGCTTAAACAGTACAGCAAAATGGTACTTACAGAGTGACTCAAACATGACTTAGACCTTGTTTTTGAAAAACTGTTTATTTCTGTATTACAATGATTGCAACTTGCTGAAAAGTGTCAACAATGTTCCTTTCATCGAGCTTAAACAGTACAGCAAAATGGTTGGTACTTTCAGTGACTCAAACATGACTTAAACCTTGTTTTTGAAAAACTGTTTATTTCTGTATTACATGATTGCAACTTGCAACTTGCTGAAAAGTGTCAACAATGTTCCTTTCATCGAGTTTAAACAGTACAGCAAAAATAGTACTTACAGAGTGCATCAAACATTATTTAGACCTTGTTTGTGAAAAACTGTTTATTTCTGTATTACAACTTGCTGAAAAGTGTCAACAGTGTTTCTATCATCCTGATTAAGCAGTACAGCAAAATTGTACTTACATGACTTAGACCTTGTTTGTGAAAAACTGTTTTTTTCTGTATTTCATGATTGCAACTTGCTGAAAAGTGTCAACAATGTTCCTTTCATCGAGTTTAAACAGTACAGCAAAAAATGGAACTTACAGAGTGCATCAAACATGATTTAGACCTTGTTTGTGAATTTTTTTTTCTTCTCTGTATTTCATGATTGCAACTTGCTGAAAAGTGTCAACAATGTTCCTTTCATCGAGCTTAAACAGTACAGCAAAATGGTACTTTCAGTGACTCAAACATGACTTAGACCTTGTTTTTGAAAAACTGTTTATTTCTGTATTACATGATTGCAACTTGCTGAAAAGTGTCAACAGTGTTCCTATCATCCTGATTAAGCAGTACAGCAAAAATGGTACTTACCGAGTGACTCAAACATGACTTAGACCTTGTTTTTGAAAAACTGCTTATTTCTGTATTACAACTTGCTGAAAAGTGTCAACAGTGTTTCTATCATCCTGATTAAGCAGTACAGAAAAATTGTACTTAGACCTTGTTTTTGAAAAACTGTTTATTTCTGTATTACATGATTGCAACTTGCTGAAAAGTGTCAACAGTGTTCCTATCATCCTGATTAAACAGTACAGCAGAAATGGACTATCAGAGTGCATCAAACATGATTTAGACCTTGTTTGTGAAAAACTGTTTTTTTCTGTATTTCATGATTGCAACTTGCTGAAAAGTGTCAACAATGTTCCTTTCATCGAGCTTAAACAGTACAGCAAAATGGTACTTACAGAGTGACTCAAACATGACTTAGACCTTGTTTTTCAAAAACTGTTTATTTCTGTTATTACATGATTGCAACTAGCTGAAAAGTGTCAACAGTGTTCGCATCATCCTGATTAAACAGTACAGCAAAAAATGGAACTTACAGAGTGCATCAAACATGATTTAGACCTTGTTTGTGAATTTTTTTTTCTTCTCTGTATTTCATGATTGCAACTTGCTGAAAAGTGTCAACAATGTTCCTTTCATCGAGCTTAAACAGTACAGCAAAATGGTACTTACAAAGTGACTCAAACATGACTTAGACCTTGTTTTTGAAAAACTGTTTTTTTTCTGTATTTCAAGATTGCAACTTGCTGAAAAGTGACAACAATGTTCCTTTCATCGAGCTTAAACAGTACAGCAAAATGGTACTTACCGAGTGACTCAAACATGACTTAGACCTTGTTTTTGAAAAACTGTTTATTTCTGTATTACATCTTGCTGAAAAGTGTCAACAGTGTTTCTATCATCCTGATTAAGCAGTACAGCAAAATTGTACTTACATGACTTTAGACCTTGTTTGTGAAAAACTGTTTATTTCTGTATTTCATGATTGCAACTTGCTGAAAAGTGTCAACAATGTTCCTTTCATCGAGTTTAAACAGTACAGCAAAAATGGAACTTACAAAGTGCATCAAACATGATTTAGACCTTGTATGTGAAAAAAATGTTTTTTCTGTATTTCATGATTGCAACTTGCTGAAAAGTGTCAACAATGTTCCTTTCATCGAGCTTAAACAGTACAGCAAAATGGTACTTACAGAGTGACTCAAACATGACTTAGACCTTGTTTTTCAAAAACTGTTTATTTCTGTTATTACATGATTGCAACTAGCTGAAAAGTGTCAACAGTGTTCGCATCATCCTGATTAAGCAGTACAGCAAAATGGTACTTACAGAGTGACTCAAACATGACTTAGACCTTGTTTTTGAAAAACTGTTTATTTCTGTATTACATGATTGCAACTTGCTGAAAAGTGTCAACAATGTTCCTTTCATCGAGTTTAAACAGTACAGCAAAAATAGTACTTACAGAGTGCATCAAGCATTATTTAGACCTTGTTTGTGAAAAACTGTATATTTCTGTATTACAACTTGCAGAAAAGTGTCAACAGTGTTCGCATCATCCTGATTAAGCAGTACAGCAAAAATGGAACTTACAGAGTGCATCAAACATGATTTAGCCCTTGTTTGTGAAAAACAGTTTATTTCATTATTTCATGATTGCAACTTGCTAAAAAGTGTCAACAATGTTCCTTTCATCGAGCTTAAACAGTACAGCAAAATGGTACTTACAGAGTGAATCAAACATGACTTAGACCTTGTTTTGAAAAACTGTTTATTTCTGTATTACATGATTGCAACTTGCTGAAAAGTGTCAACAATGTTCCTTTCATCGAGTTTAAACAGTACAGCAAAAATGGAACTTACAGAGTGCATCAAACATGATTTAGACCTTGTATGTGAATTTTTGTTTTCTTCTGTATTTCATGATTGCAACTTGCTGAAAAGTGTCAACAATGTTCCTTTCATCGAGCTTAAACAGTACAGCAAAATGGTACTTTCAGTGACTCAAACATGACTTAGACCTTGTTTTTGAAAAACTGTTTATTTCTGTATTACATGATTGCAACTTGCTGAAAAGTGTCAACAATGTTCCTTTCATCGAGTTTAAACAGTACAGCAAAAATAGTACTTACAGAGTGCATCAAACATTATTTAGACCTTGTTTGTGAAAAACTGTTCATTTCTGTATTACATGATTGCAACTTGCTGAAAAGTGTCAACAGTGTTCCTTTCTTGGATTAAGCAGTACAGCAAAAATGGTACCTACAGAGTGCATCAAACATGATTTACACCTTGTTTGTGAAAAACTTTATTTCTATATTTCATGATTTCAACTTGCTGAAAAGTGTCAACAATGTTCCTTTCATCGAGCTTAAACAGTACAGCAAAATGGTACTTACAGAGTGACTCAAACATGACTTAGACCTTGTTTTTGAAAAACTGTTTATTTCTGTATTACATGATTGCAACTTGCTGAAAAGTGTCAACAGTGTTCCTATCATCCTGATTAAGCAGTACAGAATAATTGTACTTTGACCTTGTTTTTGAAAAACTGTTTATTTCTGTATTACATGATTGCAACTTGCTGAAAAGTGTCAACAGTGTTCCTATCATCCTGATTAAGCAGTACAGAATAATTGTACTTAGACCTTGTTTTTGAAAAACGGTTTATTTCTGTATTACATGATTGCAACTTGATGAAAAGTGTCAACAGTGTTCATATCATCCTGATTAAGCAGTCCAGCAAAATGGTACTTACAGAGTGACTCAAACATGACTTAGACCTTGTTTTTGAAAAACTGTTTATTTCTGTATTACATGATTGCAACTTGCTGAAAAGTGTCAACAATGTTCCTTTCATCGAGCTTAAACAGTACAGCAAAATGGTACTTTCAGTGACTCAAACATGACTTAGACCTTGTTTTTGAAAAACTGTTTATTTCTGTATTACATGATTGCAACTTGCTGAAAAGTGTCAACAATGTTCCTTTCATCGAGTTTAAACAGTACAGCAAAAATAGTACTTACAGAGTGCATCAAACATTATTTAGACCTTGTTTGTGAAAAACTGTTCATTTCTGTATTACATGATTGCAACTTGCTGAAAAGTGTCAACAGTGTTCCTTTCTTGGATTAAGCAGTACAGCAAAAATGGTACCTACAGAGTGCATCAAACATGATTTACACCTTGTTTGTGAAAAACTTTATTTCTATATTTCATGATTTCAACTTGCTGAAAAGTGTCAACAATGTTCCTTTCATCGAGCTTAAACAGTACAGCAAAATGGTACTTACAGAGTGACTCAAACATGACTTAGACCTTGTTTTTGAAAAACTGTTTATTTCTGTATTACATCTTGCTGAAAAGTGTCAACAGTGTTTCTATCATCCTGATTAAGCAGTACAGCAAAATTGTACTTACATGACTTTAGACCTTGTTTGTGAAAAACTGTTTATTTCTGTATTTCATGATTGCAACTTGCTGAAAAGTGTCAACAATGTTCCTTTCATCGAGTTTAAACAGTACAGCAAAAATGGAACTTACAAAGTGCATCAAACATGATTTAGACCTTGTATGTGAAAAAAATGTTTTTTCTGTATTTCATGATTGCAACTTGCTGAAAAGTGTCAACAATGTTCCTTTCATCGAGCTTAAACAGTACAGCAAAATGGTACTTACAGAGTGACTCAAACATGACTTAGACCTTGTTTTTCAAAAACTGTTTATTTCTGTTATTACATGATTGCAACTAGCTGAAAAGTGTCAACAGTGTTCGCATCATCCTGATTAAGCAGTACAGCAAAATGGTACTTACAGAGTGACTCAAACATGACTTAGACCTTGTTTTTGAAAAACTGTTTATTTCTGTATTACATGATTGCAACTTGCTGAAAAGTGTCAACAATGTTCCTTTCATCGAGTTTAAACAGTACAGCAAAAATAGTACTTACAGAGTGCATCAAGCATTATTTAGACCTTGTTTGTGAAAAACTGTATATTTCTGTATTACAACTTGCAGAAAAGTGTCAACAGTGTTCGCATCATCCTGATTAAGCAGTACAGCAAAAATGGAACTTACAGAGTGCATCAAACATGATTTAGCCCTTGTTTGTGAAAAACAGTTTATTTCATTATTTCATGATTGCAACTTGCTAAAAAGTGTCAACAATGTTCCTTTCATCGAGCTTAAACAGTACAGCAAAATGGTACTTACAGAGTGAATCAAACATGACTTAGACCTTGTTTTGAAAAACTGTTTATTTCTGTATTACATGATTGCAACTTGCTGAAAAGTGTCAACAATGTTCCTTTCATCGAGTTTAAACAGTACAGCAAAAATGGAACTTACAGAGTGCATCAAACATGATTTAGACCTTGTATGTGAATTTTTGTTTTCTTCTGTATTTCATGATTGCAACTTGCTGAAAAGTGTCAACAATGTTCCTTTCATCGAGCTTAAACAGTACAGCAAAATGGTACTTACCGAGTGACTCAAACATGACTTAGACCTTGTTTTTGAAAAACGGTTTATTTCTGTATTACAACTTGCTGAAAAGTGTCAACAGTGTTTCTATCATCCTGATAAAGCAGTACAGCAAAATTGTACTTACATGACTTAGACCTTGTTTGTGTAAAACTGTTTATTTCTGTATTACATGATTGCAACTTGCTGAAAAGTGTCAACAATATTCCTTTCATCGAGCTTAAACAGTACAGCAAAATGGTACTTTCAGTGACTCAAACATGACTTAGACCTTGTTTTTGAAAAACTGTTTATTTCTGTATTACATGATTGCAACTTGCTGAAAAGTGTCAACAATGTTCCTTTCATCGAGTTTAAACAGTACAGCAAAAATAGTACTTACAGAGTGCATCAAACATTATTTAGACCTTGTTTGTGAAAAACTGTTCATTTCTGTATTACATGATTGCAACTTGCTGAAAAGTGTCAACAGTGTTCCTTTCTTGGATTAAGCAGTACAGCAAAAATGGTACCTACAGAGTGCATCAAACATGATTTACACCTTGTTTGTGAAAAACTTTATTTCTATATTTCATTATTTCAACTTGCTGAAAAGTGTCAACAATGTTCCTTTCATCGAGCTTAAACAGTACAGCAAAATGGTACTTACAGAGTGACTCAAACATGACTTAGACCTTGTTTTTGAAAAACTGTTTATTTCTGTATTACATGATTGCAACTTGCTGAAAAGTGTCAACAGTGTTCCTATCATCCTGATTAAGCAGTACAGAATAATTGTACTTTGACCTTGTTTTTGAAAAACTGTTTATTTCTGTATTACATGATTGCAACTTGCTGAAAAGTGTCAACAGTGTTCCTATCATCCTGATTAAGCAGTACAGAATAATTGTACTTAGACCTTGTTTTTGAAAAACGGTTTATTTCTGTATTACATGATTGCAACTTGATGAAAAGTGTCAACAGTGTTCATATCATCCTGATTAAGCAGTCCAGCAAAATGGTACTTACAGAGTGACTCAAACATGACTTAGACCTTGTTTTTGAAAAACTGTTTATTTCTGTATTACATGATTGCAACTTGCTGAAAAGTGTCAACAATGTTCCTTTCATCGAGCTTAAACAGTACAGCAAAATGGTACTTTCAGTGACTCAAACATGACTTAGACCTTGTTTTTGAAAAACTGTTTATTTCTGTATTACATGATTGCAACTTGCTGAAAAGTGTCAACAATGTTCCTTTCATCGAGTTTAAACAGTACAGCAAAAATAGTACTTACAGAGTGCATCAAACATTATTTAGACCTTGTTTGTGAAAAACTGTTCATTTCTGTATTACATGATTGCAACTTGCTGAAAAGTGTCAACAGTGTTCCTTTCTTGGATTAAGCAGTACAGCAAAAATGGTACCTACAGAGTGCATCAAACATGATTTACACCTTGTTTGTGAAAAACTTTATTTCTATATTTCATGATTTCAACTTGCTGAAAAGTGTCAACAATGTTCCTTTCATCGAGCTTAAACAGTACAGCAAAATGGTACTTACAGAGTGACTCAAACATGACTTAGACCTTGTTTTTGAAAAACTGTTTATTTCTGTATTACATGATTGCAACTTGCTGAAAAGTGTCAACAGTGTTCCTATCATCCTGATTAAACAGTACAGCAGAAATGGACTATCAGAGTGCATCAAACATGATTTAGACCTTGTTTGTGAAAAACTGTTTTTTTCTGTATTTCATGATTGCAACTTGCTGAAAAGTGTCAACAATGTTCCTTTCATCGAGCTTAAACAGTACAGCAAAATGGTACTTACAGCGTGACTCAAACATGACTTAGACCTTGTTTTTCAAAAACTGTTTATTTCTGTTATTACATGATTGCAACTTGATGAAAAGTGTCAACAGTGTTCGCATCATCCTGATTAAGCAGTCCAGCAAAATGGTACTTACAGAGTGCATCAAACATGATTTAGACCTTTTTTGTGAAAAACAGTTTTTTTCTGTATTTCATGAATGCAACTTGCTGAAAAGTGTCAACAATGTTCCTTTCATCGAGCTTAAACAGTACAGCAAAATGGTTGGTACTTTCAGTGACTCAAACATGACTTAGACCTTGTTTTTGAAAAACTGTTTATTTCTGTATTACATGATTGCAACTTGCTGAAAAGTGTCAACAATATTCCTTTCATCGAGCTTAAACAGTACAGCAAAATGGTACTTTCAGTGACTCAAACATGACTTAGACCTTGTTTTTGAAAAACTGTTTATTTCTTTATTACATGATTGCAACTTGCTGAAAAGTGTCAACAATGTTCCTTTCATCGAGTTTAAACAGTACAGCAAAAATAGTACTTACAGAGTGCATCAAACATTATTTAGACCTTGTTTGTGAAAAACTGTTCATTTCTGTATTACATGATTGCAACTTGCTGAAAAGTGTCAACAGTGTTCCTTTCTTGGATTAAGCAGTACAGCAAAAATGGTACCTACAGAGTGCATCAAACATGATTTACACCTTGTTTGTGAAAAACTTTATTTCTATATTTCATGATTTCAACTTGCTGAAAAGTGTCAACAATGTTCCTTTCATCGAGCTTAAACAGTACAGCAAAATGGTACTTACAGAGTGACTCAAACATGACTTAGACCTTGTTTTTGAAAAACTGTTTATTTCTGTATTACATGATTGCAACTTGCTGAAAAGTGTCAACAGTGTTCCTATCATCCTGATTAAACAGTACAGCAGAAATGGACTATCAGAGTGCATCAAACATGATTTAGACCTTGTTTGTGAAAAACTGTTTTTTTCTGTATTTCATGAATGCAACTTGCTGAAAAGTGTCAACAATGTTCCTTTCATCGAGCTTAAACAGTACAGCAAAATGGTACTTACAGAGTGACTCAAACATGACTTAGACCTTGTTTTTCAAAAACTGTTTATTTCTGTTATTACATGATTGCAACTTGCTGAAAAGTGTCAACAGTGTTCGCATCATCCTGATTAAGCAGTCCAGCAAAATGGTACTTACAGAGTGACTCAAACATGACTTAGACCTTGTTTTTGAAAAACTGTGTATTTCTGTATTACATGATTGCAACTTGCTGAAAAGTGTCAACAATATTCCTTTCATCGAGCTTAAACAGTACAGCAAAATGTTACTTTCAGTGACTCAAACATGACTTAGACCTTGTTTGTGAAAAACTGTTTATTTCTGTATTACATGACTGCAACTTGCTGAAAAGTGTCAACAATGTTCCTTTCATCGAGTTTAAACAGTACAGCAAAAATAGTACTTACAGAGTGCATCAAACATTATTTAGACCTTGTTTTTGAAAAACTGTTTATTTATGTATTACATGATTGCAACTTGCTGAAAAGTGTCAACAGTGTTCCTATCATCCTGATTAAGCAGTACAGAATAATTGTACTTTGACCTTGTTTTTGAAAAACGGTTTATTTCTGTATTACATGATTGCAACTTGCTGAAAAGTGTCAACAGTGTTCCTATCATCCTAATTAAACAGTACAGCAGAAATGGAGTATCAGAGTGCATCAAACATGATTTAGACCTTGTTTGTGAAAAACAGTTTTTTTCTGTATTTCATGATTGCAACTTGCTGAAAAGTGTCAACAATGTTCCTTTCATCGAGCTTAAACAGTACAGCAAAATGGTACTTTCAGTGACTCAAACATGACTTAGACCTTGTTTTTGAAAAACTGTTTATTTCTGTATTACATGATTGCAACTTGCTGAAAAGTGTCAACAATGTTCCTTTCATCGAGTTTAAACAGTACAGCAAAAATAGTACTTACAGAGTGCATCAAACATTATTTAGACCTTGTTTGTGAAAAACTGTTCATTTCTGTATTACATGATTGCAACTTGCTGAAAAGTGTCAACAGTGTTCCTTTCTTGGATTAAGCAGTACAGCAAAAATGGTACCTACAGAGTGCATCAAACATGATTTACACCTTGTTTGTGAAAAACTTTATTTCTATATTTCATGATTTCAACTTGCTGAAAAGTGTCAACAATGTTCCTTTCATCGAGCTTAAACAGTACAGCAAAATGGTACTTACAGAGTGACTCAAACATGACTTAGACCTTGTTTTTGAAAAACTGTTTATTTCTGTATTACATGATTGCAACTTGCTGAAAAGTGTCAACAGTGTTCCTATCATCCTGATTAAACAGTACAGCAGAAATGGACTATCAGAGTGCATCAAACATGATTTAGACCTTGTTTGTGAAAAACTGTTTTTTTCTGTATTTCATGATTGCAACTTGCTGAAAAGTGTCAACAATGTTCCTTTCATCGAGCTTAAACAGTACAGCAAAATGGTACTTACAGAGTGACTCAAACATGACTTAGACCTTGTTTTTCAAAAACTGTTTATTTCTCTTATTACATGATTGCAACTTGATGAAAAGTGTCAACAGTGTTCGCATCATCCTGATTAAGCAGTCCAGCAAAATGGTACTTACAGAGTGCATCAAACATGATTTAGACCTTTTTTGTGAAAAACAGTTTTTTTCTGTATTTCATGAATGCAACTTGCTGAAAAGTGTCAACAATGTTCCTTTCATCGAGCTTAAACAGTACAGCAAAATGGTTGGTACTTTCAGTGACTCAAACATGACTTAGACCTTGTTTTTGAAAAACTGTTTATTTCTGTATTACATGATTGCAACTTGCTGAAAAGTGTCAACAATATTCCTTTCATCGAGCTTAAACAGTACAGCAAAATGGTACTTTCAGTGACTCAAACATGACTTAGACCTTGTTTTTGAAAAACTGTTTATTTCTTTATTACATGATTGCAACTTGCTGAAAAGTGTCAACAATGTTCCTTTCATCGAGTTTAAACAGTACAGCAAAAATAGTACTTACAGAGTGCATCAAACATTATTTAGACCTTGTTTGTGAAAAACTGTTCATTTCTGTATTACATGATTGCAACTTGCTGAAAAGTGTCAACAGTGTTCCTTTCTTGGATTAAGCAGTACAGCAAAAATGGTACCTACAGAGTGCATCAAACATGATTTACACCTTGTTTGTGAAAAACTTTATTTCTATATTTCATGATTTCAACTTGCTGAAAAGTGTCAACAATGTTCCTTTCATCGAGCTTAAACAGTACAGCAAAATGGTACTTACAGAGTGACTCAAACATGACTTAGACCTTGTTTTTGAAAAACTGTTTATTTCTGTATTACATGATTGCAACTTGCTGAAAAGTGTCAACAGTGTTCCTATCATCCTGATTAAACAGTACAGCAGAAATGGACTATCAGAGTGCATCAAACATGATTTAGACCTTGTTTGTGAAAAACTGTTTTTTTCTGTATTTCATGAATGCAACTTGCTGAAAAGTGTCAACAATGTTCCTTTCATCGAGCTTAAACAGTACAGCAAAATGGTACTTACAGAGTGACTCAAACATGACTTAGACCTTGTTTTTCAAAAACTGTTTATTTCTGTTATTACATGATTGCAACTTGCTGAAAAGTGTCAACAGTGTTCGCATCATCCTGATTAAGCAGTCCAGCAAAATGGTACTTACAGAGTGACTCAAACATGACTTAGACCTTGTTTTTGAAAAACTGTGTATTTCTGTATTACATGATTGCAACTTGCTGAAAAGTGTCAACAATATTCCTTTCATCGAGCTTAAACAGTACAGCAAAATGTTACTTTCAGTGACTCAAACATGACTTAGACCTTGTTTGTGAAAAACTGTTTATTTCTGTATTACATGATTGCAACTTGCTGAAAAGTGTCAACAATGTTCCTTTCATCGAGTTTAAACAGTACAGCAAAAATAGTACTTACAGAGTGCATCAAACATTATTTAGACCTTGTTTGTGAAAAACTGTTCATTTCTGTATTACATGATTGCAACTTGCTGAAAAGTGTCAACAGTGTTCCTTTCTTGGATTAAGCAGTACAGCAAAAATGGTACCTACAGAGTGCATCAAACATGATTTACACCTTGTTTGTGAAAAACGTTATTTCTATATTTCATGATTTCAACTTGCTGAAAAGTGTCAACAATGTTCCTTTCATTGAGCTTAAACAGTACAGCAAAATGGTACTAACAGAGTGACTCAAACATGACTTAGACCTTGTTTTTGAAAAACTGTTTATTTATGTATTACATGATTGCAACTTGCTGAAAAGTGTCAACAGAGTTCCTATCATCCTGATTAAGCAGTACAGAATAATTGTACTTTGACCTTGTTTTTGAAAAACGGTTTATTTCTGTATTACATGATTGCAACTTGCTGAAAAGTGTCAACAGTGTTCCTATCATCCTAATTAAACAGTACAGCAGAAATGGAGTATCAGAGTGCATCAAACATGATTTAGACCTTGTTTGTGAAAAACTGTTTTTTTCTGTATTTCATGATTGCAACTTGCTGAAAAGTGTCAACAATGTTCCTTTCATCGAGCTTAAACAGTACAGCAAAATGGTACTTACAGAGTGACTCAAACATGACTTAGACCTTGTTTTTCAAAAACTGTTTATTTCTGTTATTACATGATTGCAACTTGATGAAAAGTGTCAACAGTGTTCGCATCATCCTGATTAAGCAGTCCAGCAAAATGGTACTTACAGAGTGCATCAAACATGATTTAGACCTTTTTTGTGAAAAACAGTTTTTTTCTGTATTTCATGAATGCAACTTGCTGAAAAGTGTCAACAATGTTCCTTTCATCGAGCTTAAACAGTACAGCAAAATGGTTGGTACTTTCAGTGACTCAAACATGACTTAGACCTTGTTTTTGAAAAACTGTTTATTTCTGTATTACATGATTGCAACTTGCTGAAAAGTGTCAACAATATTCCTTTCATCGAGCTTAAACAGTACAGCAAAATGGTACTTTCAGTGACTCAAACATGACTTAGACCTTGTTTTTGAAAAACTGTTTATTTCTGTATTACATGATTGCAACTTGCTGAAAAGTGTCAACAATGTTCCTTTCATCGAGTTTAAACAGTACAGCAAAAATAGTACTTACAGAGTGCATCAAACATTATTTAGACCTTGTTTGTGAAAAACTGTTCATTTCTGTATTACATGATTGCAACTTGCTGAAAAGTGTCAACAGTGTTCCTTTCTTGGATTAAGCAGTACAGCAAAAATGGTACCTACAGAGTGCATCAAACATGATTTACACCTTGTTTGTGAAAAACTTTATTTCTATATTTCATGATTTCAACTTGCTGAAAAGTGTCAACAATGTTCCTTTCATCGAGCTTAAACAGTACAGCAAAATGGTACTAACAGAGTGACTCAAACATGACTTAGACCTTGTTTTTGAAAAACTGTTTATTTCTGTATTACATGATTGCAACTTGCTGAAAAGTGTCAACAGTGTTCCTATCATCCTGATTAAGCAGTACAGAATAATTGTACTTTGACCTTGTTTTTGAAAAACGGTTTATTTCTGTATTACATGATTGCAACTTGCTGAAAAGTGTCAACAGTGTACCTATCATCTTGATTAAACAGTACAGCAGAAATGGAGTATCAGAGTGCATCAAACATGATTTAGACCTTGTTTGTGAAAAACTGTTTTTTTCTGTATTTCATGATTGCAACTTGCTGAAAAGTGTCAACAATGTTCCTTTCATCGAGCTTAAACAGTACAGCAAAATGGTACTTACAGAGTGACTCAAACATGACTTAGACCTTGTTTTTCAAAAACTGTTTATTTCTGTTATTACATGATTGCAACTTGATGAAAAGTGTCAACAGTGTTCGCATCATCCTGATTAAGCAGTCCAGCAAAATGGTACTTACAGAGTGCATCAAACATGATTTAGACCTTTTTTGTG
Organism: Salmo salar; assembly: GCF_965601325.2. Taxonomy (NCBI): domain Eukaryota; kingdom Metazoa; phylum Chordata; class Actinopteri; order Salmoniformes; family Salmonidae; genus Salmo; species Salmo salar. The sequence continues at coordinate 35,632,349 of NC_138297.1, read as the reverse complement.
AAAAACTGTTTTTTTCTGTATTTCATGAATGCAACTTGCTGAAAAGTGTCAACAATGTTCCTTTCATCGAGCTTAAACAGTACAGCAAAATGGTTGGTACTTTCAGTGACTCAAACATGACTTAGACCTTGTTTTTGAAAAACTGTTTATTTCTGTATTACATGATTGCAACTTGCTGAAAAGTGTCAACAATGTTCCTTTCATCGAGTTTAAACAGTACAGCAAAAATAGTACTTACAGAGTGCATCAAACATTATTTAGACCTTGTTTGTGAAAAACTGTTCATTTCTGTATTACATGATTGCAACTTGCTGAAAAGTGTCAACAGTGTTCCTTTCTTGGATTAAGCAGTACAGCAAAAATGGTACCTACAGAGTGCATCAAACATGATTTACACCTTGTTTGTGAAAAACTTTATTTCTATATTTCATGATTTCAACTTGCTGAAAAGTGTCAACAATGTTCCTTTCATCGACCTTAAACAGTACAGCAAAATGGTACTTACAGAGTGACTCAAACATGACTTAGACCTTGTTTTTGAAAAACTTTTTATTTCTGTATTACATGATTGCAACTTGCTGAAAAGTGTCAACAGTGTTCCTATCATCCTGATTAAGCAGTACAGAATAATTGTACTTAGACCTTGTTTTTGAAAAACGGTTTATTTCTGTATTACATGATTGCAACTTGCTGAAAAGTGTCAACAGTGTTCCTATCATCCTGATTAACCTCTTGGGGCTAGGTGGGACGCTAGCGTGCCACCTGTGGTGCACTCCATCAACAGCAGGTGCATTTCAAGAGCGGCAAATTTGAATCCAAATAAATGTCAAAATTCAAATTTTTCAAAAATACAACTATGTTACACCATTTGAAAGATAAACATCTCCTTAATCTAACCACGTTTTACGATTTCAAAAAGGTTTTACGGCGAAAGCATAAATTTAGAGTATGTTAGGACAGTACATTTACAAGAGTTGTGTGTAATGTTTTGTCAAGTCAAAGACAGGGTCACCAAAACCATAAAACCAGCTAAAATGATACACTAACCTTTTACAATCTCCATCAGATGACACTCCTAGGACATTATGTTAGACAATGCATGCATTTTTTGTTCTATCAAGTTGATATTTATATCCAAAAACAGCGTTTTACTATGGCATTGATGTTGAGGAAATCGTTTCCCTCCAATAACCGGCAGTCAAGTCAGCGTCACAAATTAAATAATTAAAATTAGAAAACATTGGTAAAATATTATATTGTCATTTAAAGAATTATAGATTTACATCGTTTGAACGCAATCAACTTGCCAGATTTAAAAATAACCTTACTGGGAAATCACACTTTGCAATAATCTGAGCACTGTGCCCAGAAAAATACGCGTTGCGATACAGACTAGACGTCATGTTGGGGAGATCTAAAATCGAAAATACTATGTAAATAATCCATTACCTTTGATTCTCTTCATCAGATGTCACTTCCAGGTATCACAGGTCCATAACGAATGTAGTTTTGTTCAAAAAAGCTCATCATTTATGTCCAAAAATCTCCGTCTCGTTAGCACATGATGTAAGCCAGCCGGACTTCTCGTCATGAACGAGGGGAAAAAATATATTTCCGTTCGTTCAAACATGTCAAACGTTGTATAGCATAAATCATTAGGGCCTTTTTTAACCAGAACATGAATAATATTCAAGGTGGACGAATGCATAGTCTTTTATAACGTATTGGAACGAGGGTACCCAACATGAAGTAGCGCGCCAGGTGTCTAATGGGACATCACCGTTCCATGGCTCTTGTTCGGTCAGATCTCCCTCCAGAAGACTCAAAACACTTTGTAAAGGCTGGTGACATCTAGTGGAAGCAATAGGAAGTGCCAAAATATTCCTAAACCCCTGTGTTTTTCAATGGGATAGGTTTAAAGTCAATACAACACATCAGGTATCCACTTCCTGTCAGAAAATGTCTCAGGGTTTTGCCTGCCAAATGAGTTCTGTTATACTCACAGACACCATTCAAACAGTTTTGGAAACTTTAGAGTGTTTTCTATCCATATATAATAAGTATATGCATATTCTAGTTACTGGGTAGGATTAGTAACCAGATTAAATCGGGTACATTTTTTTTATCCAGACGTGCAAATGCTGCCCCCTAGACCCAACAGGTTAAACAGTACAGCAGAAATGGACTATCAGAGTGCATCAAACATGATTTAGAACTTGTTTGTAAAAAACTGTTTTTTTTCTGTATTTCATGATTGCAACTTGATGAAAAGTGTCAACAGTGTTCGCATCATCCTGATTAAGCAGTCCAGCAAAATGGTACTTACAGAGTGACTCAAACATGACTTAGACCTTGTTTTTGAAAAACTGTTTATTTCTGTATTACATGATTGCAACTTGCTGAAAAGTGTCAACAATATTCCTTTCATCGAGCTTAAACAGTACAGCAAAATGGTACTTTCAGTGACTCAAACATGACTTAGACCTTGTTTTTGAAAAACTGTTTATTTCTGTATTACATGATTGCAACTTGCTGAAAAGTGTCAACAATGTTCCTTTCATCGAGTTTAAACAGTACAGCAAAAATAGTACTTACAGAGTGCATCAAACATTATTTAGACCTTGTTTGTGAAAAACTGTTCATTTCTGTATTACATGATTGCAACTTGCTGAAAAGTGTCAACAGTGTTCCTTTCTTGGATTAAGCAGTACAGCAAAAATGGTACCTACAGAGTGCATCAAACATGATTTACACCTTGTTTGTGAAAAACTTTATTTCTATATTTCATGATTTCAACTTGCTGAAAAGTGTCAACAATGTTCCTTTCATCGAGCTTAAACAGTACAGCAAAATGGTACTTACAGAGTGACTCAAACATGACTTAGACCTTGTTTTTGAAAAACTGTTTATTTCTGTATTACATGATTGCAACTTGCTGAAAAGTGTCAACAGTGTTCCTATCATCCTGATTAAACAGTACAGCAGAAATGGACTATCAGAGTGCATCAAACATGATTTAGACCTTGTTTGTGAAAAACTGTTTTTTTCTGTATTTCATGAATGCAACTTGCTGAAAAGTGTCAACAATGTTCCTTTCATCGAGCTTAAACAGTACAGCAAAATGGTACTTACAGAGTGACTCAAACATGACTTAGACCTTGTTTTTCAAAAACTGTTTATTTCTGTTATTACATGATTGCAACTTGCTGAAAAGTGTCAACAGTGTTCGCATCATCCTGATTAAGCAGTCCAGCAAAATGGTACTTACAGAGTGACTCAAACATGACGTAAACCTTGTTTTTGAAAAACTGTTTATTTCTGTATTACAATGATTGCAACTTGCTGAAAAGTGTCAACAATGTTCCTTTCATCGAGCTGAAACAATACAGCAAAATGGTTGGTACTTTCAGTGACTCAAACATGACTTAGACCTTGTTTTTGAAAAACTGTTTATTTCTGTATTACATGATTGCAACTTGCTGAAAAGTGTCAACAATATTCCTTTCATCGAGCTTAAACAGTACAGCAAAATGGTACTTTCAGTGACTCAAACATGACTTAGACCTTGTTTTTGAAAAACTGTTTATTTCTGTATTACATGATTGCAACTTGCTGAAAAGTGTCAACAATGTTCCTTTCATCGAGTTTAAACAGTACAGCAAAAATAGTACTTACAGAGTGCATCAAACATTATTTAGACCTTGTTTGTGAAAAACTGTTCATTTCTGTATTACATGATTGCAACTTGCTGAAAAGTGTCAACAGTGTTCCTTTCTTGGATTAAGCAGTACAGCAAAAATGGTACCTACAGAGTGCATCAAACATGATTTACACCTTGTTTGTGAAAAACTTTATTTCTATATTTCATGATTTCAACTTGCTGAAAAGTGTCAACAATGTTCCTTTCATCGAGCTTAAACAGTACAGCAAAATGGTACTTACAGAGTGACTCAAACATGACTTAGACCTTGTTTTTGAAAAACGGTTTATTTCTGTATTACATGATTGCAACTTGCTGAAAAGTGTCAACAGTGTTCCTATCATCCTGATTAAACAGTACAGCAGAAATGGACTATCAGAGTGCATCAAACATGATTTAGACCTTGTTTGTGAAAAACTGTTTTTTTCTGTATTTCATGAATGCAACTTGCTGAAAAGTGTCAACAATGTTCCTTTCATCGAGCTTAAACAGTACAGCAAAATGGTACTTACAGAGTGACTCAAACATGACTTAGACCTTGTTTTTCAAAAACTGTTTATTTCTGTTATTACATGATTGCAACTTGCTGAAAAGTGTCAACAGTGTTCGCATCATCCTGATTAAGCAGTCCAGCAAAATGGTACTTACAGAGTGACTCAAACATGACGTAAACCTTGTTTTTGAAAAACTGTTTATTTCTGTATTACAATGATTGCAACTTGCTGAAAAGTGTCAACAATGTTCCTTTCATCGAGCTGAAACAGTACAGCAAAATGGTTGGTACTTTCAGTGACTCAAACATGACTTAGACCTTGTTTTTGAAAAACTGTTTATTTCTGTATTACATGATTGCAACTTGCTGAAAAGTGTCAACAATATTCCTTTCATCGAGCTTAAACAGTACAGCAAAATGGTACTTTCAGTGACTCAAACATGACTTAGACCTTGTTTTTGAAAAACTGTTTATTTCTGTATTACATGATTGCAACTTGCGTGAAAAGTGTCAACAATGTTCCTTTCATCGAGTTTAAACAGTACAGCAAAAATAGTACTTACAGAGTGCATCAAACATTATTTAGACCTTGTTTGTGAAAAACTGTTCATTTCTGTATTACATGATTGCAACTTGCTGAAAAGTGTCAACAGTGTTCCTTTCTTGGATTAAGCAGTACAGCAAAAATGGTACCTACAGAGTGCATCAAACATGATTTACACCTTGTTTGTGAAAAACCTTATTTCTATATTTCATGATTGCAACTTGCTGAAAAGTGTCAACAATGTTCCTTTCATCGAGCTTAAACAGTACAGCAAAATGGTACTTACAGAGTGACTCAAACATGACTTAGACCTTGTTTTTGAAAAACTGTTTATTTCTGTATTACATGATTGCAACTTGCTGAAAAGTCTCAACAGTGTTCCTATCATCCTGATTAAGCAGTACAGAATAATTGTACTTAGACCTTGTTTTTGAAAAACGGTTTATTTCTGTATTACATGATTGCAACTTGCTGAAAAGTGTCAACAGTGTTCCTATCATCCTGATTAAACAGTACAGCAAAATGGTACTTACAGAGTGACTCAAACATGACTTAGACCTTGTTTTTCAAAAACTGTTTATTTCTGTTATTACATGATTGCAACTTGATGAAAAGTGTCAACAGTGTTCGCATCATCCTGATTAAGCAGTCCAGCAAAATGGTACTTACAGAGTGACTCAAACATGACGTAAACCTTGTTTTTGAAAAACTGTTTATTTCTGTATTACAATGATTGCAACTTGCTGAAAAGTGTCAACAATGTTCCTTTCATCGAGCTGAAACAGTACAGCAAAATGGTTGGTACTTTCAGTGACTCAAACATGACTTAGACCTTGTTTTTGAAAAACTGTTTATTTCTGTATTACATGATTGCAACTTGCTGAAAAGTGTCAACAATATTCCTTTCATCGAGCTTAAACAGTACAGCAAAATGGTACTTTCAGTGACTCAAACATGACTTAGACCTTGTTTTTGAAAAACTGTTTATTTCTGTATTACATGATTGCTACTTGCTGAAAAGTGTCAACAATGTTCCTTTCATCGAGTTTAAACAGTACAGCAAAAATAGTACTTACAGAGTGCATCAAACATTATTTAGACCTTGTTTGTGAAAAACTGTTCATTTCTGTATTACATGATTGCAACTTGCTGAAAAGTGTCAACAGTGTTCCTTTCTTGGATTAAGCAGTACAGCAAAAATGGTACCTACAGAATGCATCAAACATGATTTACACCTTGTTTGTGAAAAACTTTATTTCTATATTTCATGATTTCAACTTGCTGAAAAGTGTCAACAATGTTCCTTTCATCGAGCTTAAACAGTACAGCAAAATGGTACTTACAGAGTGACTCAAACATGACTTAGACCTTGTTTTTGAAAAACTGTTTATTTCTGTATTACATGATTGCAACTTGCTGAAAAGTGTCAACAGTGTTCCTATCATCCTGATCAAGCAGTACAGAATAATTGTACTTAGACCTTGTTTTTGAAAAACGGTTTATTTCTGTATTACATGATTGCAACTTGCTGAAAAGTGGCAACAGTGTTCCTATCATCCTGATTAAACAGTACAGCAGAAATGGACTATCAGAGTGCATCAAACATGATTTAGACCTTGTTTGTGAAAAACTGTTTTTTTCGGTATTTCATGAATGCAACTTGCTGAAAAGTGTCAACAATGTTCCTTTCATCGAGCTTAAACAGTACAGCAAAATGGTACTTACAGAGTGACTCAAACATGACTTAGACCTTGTTTTTCAAAAACTGTTTATTTCTGTTATTACATGATTGCAACTTGCTGAAAAGTGTCAACAGTGTTCGCATCATCCTGATTAAGCAGTCCAGCAAAATGGTACTTACAGAGTGACTCAAACATGACGTAAACCTTGTTTTTGAAAAACTGTTTATTTCTGTATTACAATGATTGCAACTTGCTGAAAAGTGTCAACAATGTTCCTTTCATCGAGCTGAAACAGTACAGCAAAATGGTTGGTACTTTCAGTGACTCAAACATGACTTAGACCTTGTTTTTGAAAAACTGTTTATTTCTGTATTACATGATTGCAACTTGCTGAAAAGTGTCAACAATATTCCTTTCATCGAGTTTAACCTGTTGGGTCTAGGGGGCAGCATTTGCACGTCTGGATAAAAAAAATGTACCCGATTTAATCTGGTTACTAATCCTACCCAGTAACTAGAATATGCATATACTTATTATATATGGATAGAAAACACTCTAAAGTTTCTAAAACTGTTTGAATGGTGTCTGTGAGTATAACAGAACTCATTTGGCAGGCAAAACCCTGAGACATTTTCTGACAGGAAGTGGATACCTGATGTGTTGTATTGACTTTAAACCTATCCCATTGAAAAACACAGGGGCTTAGGAATATTTTGGCACTTCTTATTGCTTCCACTAGATGTCACCAGCCTTTACAAAGTGTTTTGAGTCTTCTGGAGGGAGATCTGACCGAACAAGAGCCATGGAACGATGATGTCCCATTAGACACCTGGCGCGCGAGTTCATGTTGGGTACCCTCGTTCCAATACGTTATAAAAGAGTATGCATTCGTCCACCTTGAATATTATTCATGTTCTGGTTAAAAAAGGCCCTAATGATTTATGCTATACAACGTTTGACATGTTTGAACGAACGGAAATATATTTTTTCCCCTCGTTCATGACGAGAAGTCCGGCTGGCTTACATCATGTGCTAACGAGACGGAGATTTTTGGACATAAATGATGAGCTTTTTTGAACAAAACTACATTCGTTATGGACCTGTGATACCTGGAAGTGACATCTGATGAAGAGAATCAAAGGTAATGGATTATTTACATAGTATTTTCGATTTTAGATCTCCCCAACATGACGTCTAGTCTGTATCGCAACGCGTATTTTTCTGGGAGCAGTGCTCAGATTATTGCAAAGTGTGATTTCCCAGTAAGGTTATTTTTAAATCTGGCAAGTTGATTGAGTTCAAGAGATGTAAATCTATAATTCTTTAAATGACAATATAATATTTTACCAATGTTTTCTAATTTTAATTATTTAATTTGTGACGCTGACTTGACTGCCGGTTATTGGAGGGAAACGATTTCCTCAACATCAATGCCATAGTAAAACGCTGTTTTTGGATATAAATATGAACTTGATAGAACTAAAAATGCATGCATTGTCTAACATAATGTCCTAGGAGTGTCATCTGATGGAGATTGTAAAAGGTTAGTGCATCATTTTAGCTGGTTTTATGGTTTTGGTGACCCTGTCTTTGACTTGACAAAACATTACACACAACTCTTGTAAATGTACTGTCCTAACATACTCTAAATTTATGCTTTCGCCGTAAAACCTTTTTGAAATCGTAAAACGTGGTTAGATTAAGGAGATGTTTATCTTTCAAATGGTGTAAAATAGTTGTATTTTTGAAAGATTTGAATTTTGACATTTATTTGGATTCAAATTTGCCGCTCTTGAAATGCACCTGCTGTTGATGGAGTGCACCACGGGTGGCACGCTAGCGTCCCACCTAGCCCCAAGAGGTTAAACAGTACAGCAAAATGGTACTTTCAGTGACTCAAACATGACTTAGACCTTGTTTTTGAAAAACTGTTTCTTTCTGTATTACATGATTGCAACTTGCTGAAAAGTGTCAACAATGTTCCTTTCTTGGATTAAGCAGTACAGCAAAAATGGTACCTACAGAGTGCATCAAACATGATTTAGACCTTGTTTGTGAAAAACTGTTCATTTCTGTATTACATGATTGCAACTTGCTGAAAAGTGTCAACAGTGTTCCTTTCTTGGATTAAACAGTACAGCAAAAATAGTACTTACAGAGTGCATCAAACATTATTTAGACCTTGTTTGTGAAAAACTGTTCATTTCTGTATTACATGATTGCAACTTGCTGAAAAGTGTCAACTGTGTTCCTTTCTTGGATTAAGCAGTACAGCAAAAATGGTACCTACAGAGTGCATCAAACATGATTTACACCTTGTTTGTGAAAAACTTTATTTCTATATTTCATGATTTCAACTTGCTGAAAAGTGTCAACAATGTTCCTTTCATCGAGCTTAAACAGTACAGCAAAATGGTACTTACAGAGTGACTCAAACATGACTTAGACCTTGTTTTTGAAAAACGGTTTATTTCTGTATTACATGATTGCAACTTGCTGAAAAGTGTCAACAGTGTTCCTATCATCCTGATTAAACAGTACAGCAGAAATGGACTATCAGAGTGCATCAAACATGATTTAGACCTTGTTTGTGAAAAACTGTTTTTTTCTGTATTTCATGAATGCAACTTGCTGAAAAGTGTCAACAATGTTCCTTTCATCGAGCTTAAACAGTACAGCAAAATGGTACTTACAGAGTGACTCAAACATGACTTAGACCTTGTTTTTCAAAAACTGTTTATTTCTGTTATTACATGATTGCAACTTGCTGAAAAGTGTCAACAGTGTTCGCATCATCCTGATTAAGCAGTCCAGCAAAATGGTACTTACAGAGTGACTCAAACATGACGTAAACCTTGTTTTTGAAAAACTGTTTATTTCTGTATTACAATGATTGCAATTTGCTGAAAAGTGTCAACAATGTTCCTTTCATCGAGCTGAAACAGTACAGCAAAATGGTTGGTACTTTCAGTGACTCAAACATGACTTAGACCTTGTTTTTGAAAAACTGTTTATTTCTGTATTACATGATTGCAACTTGCTGAAAAGTGTCAACAATATTCCTTTCATCGAGCTTAACCTGTTGGGTCTAGGGGGCAGCATTTGCACGTCTGGAGAAAAATTTTTTACCCGATTTAATCTGGTTACTAATCCTACCCAGTAACTAGAATATGCATATACTTATTATATATGGATAGAAAACACTCAAAAGTTTCTAAAACTGTTTGAATGGTGTCTGTGAGTATAACAGAACTCATTTGGCAGGCAAAACCCTGAGACATTTTCTGACAGGAAGTGGATACCTGATGTGTTGTATTGACTTTAAACCTATCCCATTGAAAAACACAGGGGCTTAGGAATATTTTGGCACTTCCTATTGCTTCCACTAGATGTCACCAGCCTTTACAAAGTGTTTTGAGTCTTCTGGAGGGAGATCTGACCGAACAAGAGCCATGGAACGATGATGTCCCATTAGACACCTGGCGCGCGAGTTCATGTTGGGTACCCTCGTTCCAATACGTTATAAAAGAGTATGCATTCGTCCACCTTGAATATTATTCATGTTCTGGTTAAAAAAGGCCCTAATGATTTATGCTATACAACGTTTGACATGTTTGAACGAACGGAAATATATTTTTTCCCCTCGTTCATGACGAGAAGTCCGGCTGGCTTACATCATGTGCTAACGAGACGGAGATTTTTGGACATAAATGATGAGCTTTTTTGAACAAAACTACATTCGTTATGGACCTGTGATACCTGGAAGTGACATCTGATGAAGAGAATCAAAGGTAATGGATTATTTACATAGTATTTTCGATTTTAGATCTCCCCAACATGACGTCTAGTCTGTATCGCAACGCGTATTTTTCTGGGCGCAGTGCTCAGATTATTGCAAAGTGTGATTTCCCAGTAAGGTTATTTTTAAATCTGGCAAGTTGATTGAGTTCAAGAGATGTAAATCTATAATTCTTTAAATGACAATATAATATTTTACCAATGTTTTCTAATTTTAATTATTTAATTTGTGACGCTGACTTGACTGCCGGTTATTGGAGGGAAACGATTTCCTCAACATCAATGCCATAGTAAAACGCTGTTTTTGGATATAAATATGAACTTGATAGAACTAAAAATGCATGCATTGTCTAACATAATGTCCTAGGAGTGTCATCTGATGGAGATTGTAAAAGGTTAGTGCATCATTTTAGCTGGTTTTATGGTTTTGGTGACCCTGTCTTTGACTTGACAAAACATTACACACAACTCTTGTAAATGTACTGTCCTAACATACTCTAAATTTATGCTTTCGCCGTAAAACCTTTTTGAAATCGTAAAACGTGGTTAGATTAAGGAGATGTTTATCTTTCAAATGGTGTAAAATAGTTGTATTTTTGAAAAATTTGAATTTTGATATTTATTTGGATTCAAATTTGCCGCTCTTGAAATGCACCTGCTGTTGATGGAGTGCACCACGGGTGGCACGCTAGCGTCCCACCTAGCCCCAAGAGGTTAAACAGTACAGCAAAATGGTACTTTCAGTGACTCAAACATGACTTAGACCTTGTTTTTGAAAAACTGTTCATTTCTGTATTACATGATTGCAACTTGCTGAAAGTGTCAACTGTGTTCCTTTCTTGGATTAAGCAGTACAGCAAAAATGGTACCTACAGAGTGCATCAAACATGATTTACACCTTGTTTGTGAAAAACTTTATTTCTATATTTCATGATTTCAACTTGCTGAAAAGTGTCAACAATGTTCCTTTCATCGAGCTTAAACAGTACAGCAAAATGGTACTTACAGAGTGACTCAAACATGACTTAGACCTTGTTTTTGAAAAACGGTTTATTTCTGTATTACATGATTGCAACTTGCTGAAAAGTGTCAACAGTGTTCCTATCATCCTGATTAAACAGTACAGCAGAAATGGACTATCAGAGTGCATCAAACATGATTTAGACCTTGTTTGTGAAAAACTGTTTTTTTCTGTATTTCATGAATGCAACTTGCTGAAAAGTGTCAACAATGTTCCTTTCATCGAGCTTAAACAGTACAGCAAAATGGTACTTACAGAGTGACTCAAACATGACTTAGACCTTGTTTTTCAAAAACTGTTTATTTCTGTTATTACATGATTGCAACTTGCTGAAAAGTGTCAACAGTGTTCGCATCATCCTGATTAAGCAGTCCAGCAAAATGGTACTTACAGAGTGACTCAAACATGACGTAAACCTTGTTTTTGAAAAACTGTTTATTTCTGTATTACAATGATTGCAATTTGCTGAAAAGTGTCAACAATATTCCTTTCATCGAGCTTAGACAGTACAGCAAAATGGTACTTTCAGTGACTCAAACATGACTTAGACCTTGTTTTTGAAAAACTGTTTATTTCTGTATTACATGATTGCAACTTGCTGAAAAGTGTCAACAATGTTCCTTTCATCGAGTTTAAACAGTACAGCAAAAATAGTACTTACAGAGTGCATCAAACATTATTTAGACCTTGTTTGTGAAAAACTGTTCATTTCTGTATTACATGATTGCAACTTGCTGAAAAGTGTCAACAGTGTTCCTTTCTTGGATTAAGCAGTACAGCAAAAATGGTACCTACAGAGTGAATCAAACATGATTTACACCTTGTTTGTGAAAAACTTTATTTCTATATTTCATGATTGCAACTTGCTGAAAAGTGTCAACAATGTTCCTTTCATCGAGCTTAAACAGTACAGCAAAATGGTACTTACAGAGTGACTCAAACATGACTTAGACCTTGTTTTTCAAAAACTGTTTATTTCTGTTATTACATGATTGCAACTTGCTGAAAAGTGTCAACAGTGTTCGCATCATCCTGATTAAGCAGTCCAGCAAAATGGTACTTACAGAGTGACTCAAACATGACGTAAACCTTGTTTTTGAAAAACTGTTTATTTCTGTATTACAATGATTGCAACTTGCTGAAAAGTGTCAACAATGTTCCTTTCATCGAGCTGAAACAGTACAGCAAAATGGTTGGTACTTTCAGTGACTCAAACATGACTTAGACCTTGTTTTTGAAAAACTGTTTATTTCTGTATTACATGATTGCAACTTGCTGAAAAGTGTCAACAATATTCCTTTCATCGAGCTTAACAGTACAGCAAAATGGTACTTTCAGTGACTCAAACATGACTTAGACCTTGTTTTTGAAAAACTGTTTATTTCTGTATTACATGATTGCAACTTGCTGAAAAGTGTCAACAATGTTCCTTTCATCGAGTTTAAACAGTACAGCAAAAATAGTACTTACAGAGTGCATCAAACATTATTTAGACCTTGTTTGTGAAAAACTGTTCATTTCTGTATTACATGATTGCAACTTGCTGAAAAGTGTCAACAGTGTTCCTTTCTTGGATTAAGCAGTACAGCAAAAATGGTACCTACAGAGTGCATCAAACATGATTTACACCTTGTTTGTGAAAAACTTTATTTCTATATTTCATGATTTCAACTTGCTGAAAAGTGTCAACAATGTTCCTTTCATCGAGCTTAAACAGTACAGCAAAATGGTACTTACAGAGTGACTCAAACATGACTTAGACCTTGTTTTTCAAAAACTGTTTATTTCTGTTATTACATGATTGCAACTTGCTGAAAAGTGTCAACAGTGTTCGCATCATCCTGATTAAGCAGTCCAGCAAAATGGTACTTACAGAGTGACTCAAACATGACGTAAACCTTGTTTTTGAAAAACTGTTTATTTCTGTATTACAATGATTGCAACTTGCTGAAAAGTGTCAACAATGTTCCTTTCATCGAGCTGAAACAGTACAGCAAAATGGTTGGTACTTTCAGTGACTCAAACATGACTTAGACCTTGTTTTTGAAAAACTGTTTATTTCTGTATTACATGATTGCAACTTGCTGAAAAGTGTCAACAATGTTCCTTTCATCGAGCTTAAACAGTACAGCAAAATGGTACTTACAGAGTGACTCAAACATGACTTAGACCTTGTTTTTGAAAAACTGTTTATTTCTGTATTACATGATTGCAACTTGCTGAAAAGTGTCAACAGTGTTCCTATCATCCTGATTAAACAGTACAGCAGAAATGGACTATCAGAGTGCATCAAACATGATTTAGAACTTGTTTGTAAAAAACTGTTTTTTTCTGTATTTCATGATTGCAACTTGATGAAAAGTGTCAACAGTGTTCGCATCATCCTGATTAAGCAGTCCAGCAAAATGGTACTTACAGAGTGACTCAAACATGACTTAGACCTTGTTTTTGAAAAACTGTTTATTTCTGTATTACATGATTGCAACTTGCTGAAAAGTGTCAACAATATTCCTTTCATCGAGCTTACAGCAAAATGGTACTTTCAGTGACTCAAACATGACTTAGACCTTGTTTTTGAAAAACTGTTTATTTCTGTATTACATGATTGCAACTTGCTGAAAAGTGTCAACAATGTTCCTTTCATCGAGTTTAAACAGTACAGCAAAAATAGTACTTACAGAGTGCATCAAACATTATTTAGACCTTGTTTGTGAAAAACTGTTCATTTCTGTATTACATGATTGCAACTTGCTTAAAAGTGTCAACAGTGTTCCTTTCTTGGATTAAGCAGTACAGCAAAAATGGTACCTACAGAGTGCATCAAACATGATTTACACCTTGTTTGTGAAAAACTTTATTTCTATATTTCATGATTGCAACTTGCTGAAAAGTGTCAACAATGTTCCTTTCATCGAGCTTAAACAGTACAGCAAAATGGTACTTACAGAGTGACTCAAACATGACTTAGACCTTGTTTTTCAAAAACTGTTTATTTCTGTTATTACATGATTGCAACTTGCTGAAAAGTGTCAACAGTGTTCGCATCATCCTGATTAAGCAGTCCAGCAAAATGGTACTTACAGAGTGACTCAAACATGACGTAAACCTTGTTTTTGAAAAACTGTTTATTTCTGTATTACAATGATTGCAATTTGCTGAAAAGTGTCAACAATGTTCCTTTCATCGAGCTGAAACAGTACAGCAAAATGGTTGGGACTTTCAGTGACTCAAACATGACTTAGACCTTGTTTTTGAAAAACTGTTTATTTCTGTATTACATGATTGCAACTTGCTGAAAAGTGTCAACAATATTCCTTTCATCGAGCTTAGACAGTACAGCAAAATGGTACTTTCAGTGACTCAAACATGACTTAGACCTTGTTTTTGAAAAACTGTTTATTTCTGTATTACATGATTGCAACTTGCTGAAAAGTGTCAACAATGTTCCTTTCATCGAGTTTAAACAGTACAGCAAAAATAGTACTTACAGAGTGCATCAAACATTATTTAGACCTTGTTTGTGAAAAACTGTTCATTTCTGTATTACATGATTGCAACTTGCTGAAAAGTGTCAACAGTGTTCCTTTCTTGGATTAAGCAGTACAGCAAAAATGGTACCTACAGAGTGCATCAAACATGATTTACACCTTGTTTGTGAAAAACTTTATTTCTATATTTCATGATTGCAACTTGCTGAAAAGTGTCAACAATGTTCCTTTCATCGAGCTTAAACAGTACAGCAAAATGGTACTTACAGAGTGACTCAAACATGACTTAGACCTTGTTTTTGAAAAACGGTTTATTTCTGTATTACATGATTGCAACTTGCTGAAAAGTGTCAACAGTGTTCCTATCATCCTGATTAAACAGTACAGCAGAAATGGACTATCAGAGTGCATCAAACATGATTTAGACCTTGTTTGTGAAAAACTGTTTTTTTCTGTATTTCATGAATGCAACTTGCTGAAAAGTGTCAACAATGTTCCTTTCATCGAGCTTAAACAGTACAGCAAAATGGTACTTACAGAGTGACTCAAACATGACTTAGACCTTGTTTTTCAAAAACTGTTTATTTCTGTTATTACATGATTGCAACTTGCTGAAAAGTGTCAACAGTGTTCGCATCATCCTGATTAAGCAGTCCAGCAAAATGGTACTTACAGAGTGACTCAAACATGACGTAAACCTTGTTTTTGAAAAACTGTTTATTTCTGTATTACAATGATTGCAATTTGCTGAAAAGTGTCAACAATGTTCCTTTCATCGAGCTGAAACAGTACAGCAAAATGGTTGGTACTTTCAGTGACTCAAACATGACTTAGACCTTGTTTTTGAAAAACTGTTTATTTCTGTATTACATGATTGCAACTTGCTGAAAAGTGTCAACAATATTCCTTTCATCGAGCTTAGACAGTACAGCAAAATGGTACTTTCAGTGACTCAAACATGACTTAGACCTTGTTTTTGAAAAACTGTTTATTTCTGTATTACATGATTGCAACTTGCTGAAAAGTGTCAACAATGTTCCTTTCATCGAGTTTAAACAGTACAGCAAAAATAGTACTTACAGAGTGCATCAAACATTATTTAGACCTTGTTTGTGAAAAACTGTTCATTTCTGTATTACATGATTGCAACTTGCTGAAAAGTGTCAACAGTGTTCCTTTCTTGGATTAAGCAGTACAGCAAAAATGGTACCTACAGAGTGCATCAAACATGATTTACACCTTGTTTGTGAAAAACTTTATTTCTATATTTCATGATTGCAACTTGCTGAAAAGTGTCAACAATGTTCCTTTCATCGAGCTTAAACAGTACAGCAAAATGGTACTTACAGAGTGACTCAAACATGACTTAGACCTTGTTTTTCAAAAACTGTTTATTTCTGTTATTACATGATTGCAACTTGCTGAAAAGTGTCAACAGTGTTCGCATCATCCTGATTAAGCAGTCCAGCAAAATGGTACTTACAGAGTGACTCAAACATGACGTAAACCTTGTTTTTGAAAAACTGTTATTTCTGTATTACAATGATTGCAACTTGCTGAAAAGTGTCAACAATGTTCCTTTCATCGAGCTGAAACAGTACAGCAAAATGGTTGGTACTTTCAGTGACTCAAACATGACTTAGACCTTGTTTTTGAAAAACTGTTTATTTCTGTATTACATGATTGCAACTTGCTGAAAAGTGTCAACAATGTTCCTTTCATCGAGTTTAAACAGTACAGCAAAAATAGTACTTACAGAGTGCATCAAACATTATTTAGACCTTGTTTGTGAAAAACTGTTCATTTCTGTATTACATGATTGCAACTTGCTGAAAAGTGTCAACAGTGTTCCTTTCTTGGATTAAGCAGTACAGCAAAAATGGTACCTACAGAGTGCATCAAACATAAATTACACCTTGTTTGTGAAAAACTTTATTTCTATATTTCATGATTTCAACTTGCTGAAAAGTGTCAACAATGTTCCTTTCATCGAGCTTAAACAGTACAGCAAAATGGTACTTACAGAGTGACTCAAACATGACTTAGACCTTGTTTTTCAAAAACTGTTTATTTCTGTTATTACATGATTGCAACTTGCTGAAAAGTGTCAACAGTGTTCGCATCATCCTGATTAAGCAGTCCAGCAAAATGGTACTTACAGAGTGACTCAAACATGACGTAAACCTTGTTTTTGAAAAACTGTTTATTTCTGTAATACAATGATTGCAACTTGCTGAAAAGTGTCAACAATGTTCCTTTCATCGAGCTGAAACAGTACAGCAAAATGGTTGGTACTTTCAGTGACTCAAACATGACTTAGACCTTGTTTTTGAAAAACTGTTTATTTCTGTATTACATGATTGCAACTTGCTGAAAAGTGTCAACAATATTCCTTTCATCGAGCTTAAACAGTACAGCAAAATGGTACTTTCAGTGACTCAAACATGACTTAGACCTTGTTTTTGAAAAACTGTTTATTTCTGTATTACATGATTGCAACTTGCTGAAAAGTGTCAACAATGTTCCTTTCATCGAGTTTAAACAGTACAGCAAAAATAGTACTTACAGAGTGCATCAAACATTATTTAGACCTTGTTTGTGAAAAACTGTTCATTTCTGTATTACATGATTGCAACTTGCTGAAAAGTGTCAACAGTGTTCCTTTCTTGGATTAAGCAGTACAGCAAAAATGGTACCTACAGAGTGCATCAAACATGATTTACACCTTGTTTGTGAAAAACTTTATTTCTATATTTCATGATTTCAACTTGCTGAAAAGTGTCAACAATGTTCCTTTCATCGAGCTTAAACAGTACAGCAAAATGGTACTTACA
This sequence comes from Salmo salar, assembly GCF_965601325.2. Taxonomy (NCBI): domain Eukaryota; kingdom Metazoa; phylum Chordata; class Actinopteri; order Salmoniformes; family Salmonidae; genus Salmo; species Salmo salar. The sequence goes on along the minus strand of NC_138297.1, from coordinate 35,614,789 downwards.
GAGTGACTCAAACATGACTTAGACCTTGTTTTTCAAAAACTGTTTATTTCTGTTATTACATGATTGCAACTTGCTGAAAAGTGTCAACAGTGTTCGCATCATCCTGATTAAGCAGTCCAGCAAAATGGTACTTACAGAGTGACTCAAACATGACGTAAACCTTGTTTTTGAAAAACTGTTTATTTCTGTATTACAATGATTGCAACTTGCTGAAAAGTGTCAACAATGTTCCTTTCATCGAGCTGAAACAGTACAGCAAAATGGTTGGTACTTTCAGTGACTCAAACATGACTTAGACCTTGTTTTTGAAAAACTGTTTATTTCTGTATTACATGATTGCAACTTGCTGAAAAGTGTCAACAATGTTCCTTTCATCGAGCTTAAACAGTACAGCAAAATGATACTTACAGAGTGACTCAAACATGACTTAGACCTTGTTTTTGAAAAACTGTTTATTTCTGTATTACATGATTGCAACTTGCTGAAAAGTGTCAACAGTGTTCCTATCATCCTGATTAAACAGTACAGCAGAAATGGACTATCAGAGTGCATCAAACATGATTTAGAACTTGTTTGTAAAAAACTGTTTTTTTCTGTATTTCATGATTGCAACTTGATGAAAAGTGTCAACAGTGTTCGCATCATCCTGATTAAGCAGTCCAGCAAAATGGTACTTACAGAGTGACTCAAACATGACTTAGACCTTGTTTTTGAAAAACTGTTTATTTCTGTATTACATGATTGCAACTTGCTGAAAAGTGTCAACAATATTCCTTTCATCGAGCTTAAACAGTACAGCAAAATGGTACTTACAGAGTGCATCAAACATTATTTAGACCTTGTTTGTGAAAAACTGTTCATTTCTGTATTACATGATTGCAACTTGCTGAAAAGTGTCAACAGTGTTCCTTTCTTGGATTAAGCAGTACAGCAAAAATGGTACCTACAGAGTGCATCAAACATGATTTACACCTTGTTTGTGAAAAACTTTATTTCTATATTTCATGATTTCAACTTGCTGAAAAGTGTCAACAATGTTCCTTTCATCGAGCTTAAACAGTACAGCAAAATGGTACTTACAGAGTGACTCAAACATGACTTAGACCTTGTTTTTCAAAAACTGTTTATTTCTGTTATTACATGATTGCAACTTGCTGAAAAGTGTCAACAGTGTTTGCATCATCCTGATTAAGCAGTCCAGCAAAATGGTACTTACAGAGTGACTCAAACATGATGTAAACCTTGTTTTTGAAAAACTGTTTATTTCTGTATTACAATGATTGCAACTTGCTGAAAAGTGTCAACAATGTTCCTTTCATCGAGCTGAAACAGTACAGCAAAATGGTTGGTACTTTCAGTGACTCAAACATGACTTAGACCTTGTTTTTGAAAAACTGTTTATTTCTGTATTACATGATTGCAACTTGCTGAAAAGTGTCAACAATGTTCCTTTCATCGAGCTTAAACAGTACAGCAAAATGATACTTACAGAGTGACTCAAACATGACTTAGACCTTGTTTTTGAAAAACTGTTTATTTCTGTATTACATGATTGCAACTTGCTGAAAAGTGTCAACAGTGTTCCTATCATCCTGATTAAACAGTACAGCAGAAATGGACTATCAGAGTGCATCAAACATGATTTAGAACTTGTTTGTAAAAAACTGTTTTTTTTCTGTATTTCATGATTGCAACTTGATGAAAAGTGTCAACAGTGTTCGCATCATCCTGATTAAGCAGTCCAGCAAAATGGTACTTACAGAGTGACTCAAACATGACTTAGACCTTGTTTTTGAAAAACTGTTTATTTCTGTATTACATGATTGCAACTTGCTGAAAAGTGTCAACAATATTCCTTTCATCGAGCTTAAACAGTACAGCAAAATGGTACTTTCAGTGACTCAAACATGACTTAGACCTTGTTTTTGAAAAACTGTTTATTTCTGTATTACATGATTGCAACTTGCTGAAAAGTGTCAACAATGTTCCTTTCATCGAGTTTAAACAGTACAGCAAAAATAGTACTTACAGAGTGCATCAAACATTATTTAGACCTTGTTTGTGAAAAACTGTTCATTTCTGTATTACATGATTGCAACTTGCTGAAAAGTGTCAACAGTGTTCCTTTCTTGGATTAAGCAGTACAGCAAAAATGGTACCTACAGAGTGCATCAAACATGATTTACACCTTGTTTGTGAAAAACTTTATTTCTATATTTCATGATTTCAACTTGCTGAAAAGTGTCAACAATGTTCCTTTCATCGAGCTTAAACAGTACAGCAAAATGGTACTTACAGAGTGACTCAAACATGACTTAGACCTTGTTTTTGAAAAACGGTTTATTTCTGTATTACATGATTGCAACTTGCTGAAAAGTGTCAACAGTGTTCCTATCATCCTGATTAAACAGTACAGCAGAAATGGACTATCAGAGTGCATCAAACATGATTTAGACCTTGTTTGTGAAAAACTGTTTTTTTCTGTATTTCATGAATGCAACTTGCTGAAAAGTGTCAACAATGTTCCTTTCATCGAGCTTAAACAGTACAGCAAAATGGTACTTACAGAGTGACTCAAACATGACTTAGACCTTGTTTTTCAAAAACTGTTTATTTCTGTTATTACATGATTGCAACTTGCTGAAAAGTGTCAACAGTGTTCGCATCATCCTGATTAAGCAGTCCAGCAAAATGGTACTTACAGAGTGACTCAAACATGACGTAAACCTTGTTTTTGAAAAACTGTTTATTTCTGTATTACAATGATTGCAATTTGCTGAAAAGTGTCAACAATGTTCCTTTCATCGAGCTGAAACAGTACAGCAAAATGGTTGGTACTTTCAGTGACTCAAACATGACTTAGACCTTGTTTTTGAAAAACTGTTTATTTCTGTATTACATGATTGCAACTTGCTGAAAAGTGTCAACAATATTCCTTTCATCGAGCTTAGACAGTACAGCAAAATGGTACTTTCAGTGACTCAAACATGACTTAGACCTTGTTTTTGAAAAACTGTTTATTTCTGTATTACATGATTGCAACTTGCTGAAAAGTGTCAACAATGTTCCTTTCATCGAGTTTAAACAGTACAGCAAAAATAGTACTTACAGAGTGCATCAAACATTATTTAGACCTTGTTTGTGAAAAACTGTTCATTTCTGTATTACATGATTGCAACTTGCTGAAAAGTGTCAACAGTGTTCCTTTCTTGGATTAAGCAGTACAGCAAAAATGGTACCTACAGAGTGCATCAAACATGATTTACACCTTGTTTGTGAAAAACTTTATTTCTATATTTCATGATTTCAACTTGCTGAAAAGTGTCAACAATGTTCCTTTCATCGAGCTTAAACAGTACAGCAAAATGGTACTTACAGAGTGACTCAAACATGACTTAGACCTTGTTTTTCAAAAACTGTTTATTTCTGTTATTACATGATTGCAACTTGCTGAAAAGTGTCAACAGTGTTCGCATCATCCTGATTAAGCAGTCCAGCAAAATGGTACTTACAGAGTGACTCAAACATGACGTAAACCTTGTTTTTGAAAAACTGTTTATTTCTGTATTACAATGATTGCAACTTGCTGAAAAGTGTCAACAATGTTCCTTTCATCGAGCTGAAACAGTACAGCAAAATGGTTGGTACTTTCAGTGACTCAAACATGACTTAGACCTTGTTTTTGAAAAACTGTTTATTTCTGTATTACATGATTGCAACTTGCTGAAAAGTGTCAACAATGTTCCTTTCATCGAGCTTAAACAGTACAGCAAAATGGTACTTACAGAGTGACTCAAACATGACTTAGACCTTGTTTTTGAAAAACTGTTTATTTCTGTATTACATGATTGCAACTTGCTGAAAAGTGTCAACAGTGTTCCTATCATCCTGATTAAACAGTACAGCAGAAATGGACTATCAGAGTGCATCAAACATGATTTAGAACTTGTTTGTAAAAAACTGTTTTTTTCTGTATTTCATGATTGCAACTTGATGAAAAGTGTCAACAGTGTTCGCATCATCCTGATTAAGCAGTCCAGCAAAATGGTACTTACAGAGTGACTCAAACATGACTTAGACCTTGTTTTTGAAAAACTGTTTATTTCTGTATTACATGATTGCAACTTGCTGAAAAGTGTCAACAATATTCCTTTCATCGAGCTTACAGCAAAATGGTACTTTCAGTGACTCAAACATGACTTAGACCTTGTTTTTGAAAAACTGTTTATTTCTGTATTACATGATTGCAACTTGCTGAAAAGTGTCAACAATGTTCCTTTCATCGAGTTTAAACAGTACAGCAAAAATAGTACTTACAGAGTGCATCAAACATTATTTAGACCTTGTTTGTGAAAAACTGTTCATTTCTGTATTACATGATTGCAACTTGCTGAAAAGTGTCAACAGTGTTCCTTTCTTGGATTAAGCAGTACAGCAAAAATGGTACCTACAGAGTGCATCAAACATGATTTACACCTTGTTTGTGAAAAACTTTATTTCTATATTTCATGATTGCAACTTGCTGAAAAGTGTCAACAATATTCCTTTCATCGAGCTTAGACAGTACAGCAAAATGGTACTTTCAGTGACTCAAACATGACTTAGACCTTGTTTTTGAAAAACTGTTTATTTCTGTATTACATGATTGCAACTTGCTGAAAAGTGTCAACAATGTTCCTTTCATCGAGTTTAAACAGTACAGCAAAAATAGTACTTACAGAGTGCATCAAACATTATTTAGACCTTGTTTGTGAAAAACTGTTCATTTCTGTATTACATGATTGCAACTTGCTGAAAAGTGTCAACAGTGTTCCTTTCTTGGATTAAGCAGTACAGCAAAAATGGTACCTACAGAGTGCATCAAACATGATTTACACCTTGTTTGTGAAAAACTTTATTTCTATATTTCATGATTGCAACTTGCTGAAAAGTGTCAACAATGTTCCTTTCATCGAGCTTAAACAGTACAGCAAAATGGTACTTACAGAGTGACTCAAACATGACTTAGACCTTGTTTTTCAAAAACTGTTTATTTCTGTTATTACATGATTGCAACTTGCTGAAAAGTGTCAACAGTGTTCGCATCATCCTGATTAAGCAGTCCAGCAAAATGGTACTTACAGAGTGACTCAAACATGACGTAAACCTTGTGTTTGAAAAACTGTTTATTTCTGTATTACAATGATTGCAACTTGCTGAAAAGTGTCAACAATGTTCCTTTCATCGAGCTGAAACAGTACAGCAAAATGGTTGGTACTTTCAGTGACTCAAACATGACTTAGACCTTGTTTTTGAAAAACTGTTTATTTCTGTATTACATGATTGCAACTTGCTGAAAAGTGTCAACAATGTTCCTTTCATCGAGCTTAAACAGTACAGCAAAATGATACTTACAGAGTGACTCAAACATGACTTAGACCTTGTTTTTGAAAAACTGTTTATTTCTGTATTACATGATTGCAACTTGCTGAAAAGTGTCAACAGTGTTCCTATCATCCTGATTAAACAGTACAGCAGAAATGGACTATCAGAGTGCATCAAACATGATTTAGAACTTGTTTGTAAAAAACTGTTTTTTTTCTGTATTTCATGATTGCAACTTGATGAAAAGTGTCAACAGTGTTCGCATCATCCTGATTAAGCAGTCCAGCAAAATGGTACTTACAGAGTGACTCAAACATGACTTAGACCTTGTTTTTGAAAAACTGTTTATTTCTGTATTACATGATTGCAACTTGCTGAAAAGTGTCAACAATATTCCTTTCATCGAGCTTAAACAGTACAGCAAAATGGTACTTTCAGTGACTCAAACATGACTTAGACCTTGTTTTTGAAAAACTGTTTATTTCTGTATTACATGATTGCAACTTGCTGAAAAGTGTCAACAATGTTCCTTTCATCGAGTTTAAACAGTACAGCAAAAATAGTACTTACAGAGTGCATCAAACATTATTTAGACCTTGTTTGTGAAAAACTGTTCATTTCTGTATTACATGATTGCAACTTGCTGAAAAGTGTCAACAGTGTTCCTTTCTTGGATTAAGCAGTACAGCAAAAATGGTACCTACAGAGTGCATCAAACATGATTTACACCTTGTTTGTGAAAAACTTTATTTCTATATTTCATGATTTCAACTTGCTGAAAAGTGTCAACAATGTTCCTTTCATCGAGCTTAAACAGTACAGCAAAATGGTACTTACAGAGTGACTCAAACATGACTTAGACCTTGTTTTTGAAAAACGGTTTATTTCTGTATTACATGATTGCAACTTGCTGAAAAGTGTCAACAGTGTTCCTATCATCCTGATTAAACAGTACAGCAGAAATGGACTATCAGAGTGCATCAAACATGATTTAGACCTTGTTTGTGAAAAACTGTTTTTTTCTGTATTTCATGAATGCAACTTGCTGAAAAGTGTCAACAATGTTCCTTTCATCGAGCTTAAACAGTACAGCAAAATGGTACTTACAGAGTGACTCAAACATGACTTAGACCTTGTTTTTCAAAAACTGTTTATTTCTGTTATTACATGATTGCAACTTGCTGAAAAGTGTCAACAGTGTTCGCATCATCCTGATTAAGCAGTCCAGCAAAATGGTACTTACAGAGTGACTCAAACATGACGTAAACCTTGTGTTTGAAAAACTGTTTATTTCTGTATTACAATGATTGCAACTTGCTGAAAAGTGTCAACAATGTTCCTTTCATCGAGCTGAAACAGTACAGCAAAATGGTTGGTACTTTCAGTGACTCAAACATGACTTAGACCTTGTTTTTGAAAAACTGTTTATTTCTGTATTACATGATTGCAACTTGCTGAAAAGTGTCAACAATGTTCCTTTCATCGAGCTTAAACAGTACAGCAAAATGATACTTACAGAGTGACTCAAACATGACTTAGACCTTGTTTTTGAAAAACTGTTTATTTCTGTATTACATGATTGCAACTTGCTGAAAAGTGTCAACAGTGTTCCTATCATCCTGATTAAACAGTACAGCAGAAATGGACTATCAGAGTGCATCAAACATGATTTAGAACTTGTTTGTAAAAAACTGTTTTTTTTCTGTATTTCATGATTGCAACTTGATGAAAAGTGTCAACAGTGTTCGCATCATCCTGATTAAGCAGTCCAGCAAAATGGTACTTACAGAGTGACTCAAACATGACTTAGACCTTGTTTTTGAAAAACTGTTTATTTCTGTATTACATGATTGCAACTTGCTGAAAAGTGTCAACAATATTCCTTTCATCGAGCTTAAACAGTACAGCAAAATGGTACTTTCAGTGACTCAAACATGACTTAGACCTTGTTTTTGAAAAACTGTTTATTTCTGTATTACATGATTGCAACTTGCTGAAAAGTGTCAACAATGTTCCTTTCATCGAGTTTAAACAGTACAGCAAAAATAGTACTTACAGAGTGCATCAAACATTATTTAGACCTTGTTTGTGAAAAACTGTTCATTTCTGTATTACATGATTGCAACTTGCTGAAAAGTGTCAACAGTGTTCCTTTCTTGGATTAAGCAGTACAGCAAAAATGGTACCTACAGAGTGCATCAAACATGATTTACACCTTGTTTGTGAAAAACTTTATTTCTATATTTCATGATTTCAACTTGCTGAAAAGTGTCAACAATGTTCCTTTCATCGAGCTTAAACAGTACAGCAAAATGGTACTTACAGAGTGACTCAAACATGACTTAGACCTTGTTTTTGAAAAACGGTTTATTTCTGTATTACATGATTGCAACTTGCTGAAAAGTGTCAACAGTGTTCCTATCATCCTGATTAAACAGTACAGCAGAAATGGACTATCAGAGTGCATCAAACATGATTTAGACCTTGTTTGTGAAAAACTGTTTTTTTCTGTATTTCATGAATGCAACTTGCTGAAAAGTGTCAACAATGTTCCTTTCATCGAGCTTAAACAGTACAGCAAAATGGTACTTACAGAGTGACTCAAACATGACTTAGACCTTGTTTTTCAAAAACTGTTTATTTCTGTTATTACATGATTGCAACTTGCTGAAAAGTGTCAACAGTGTTCGCATCATCCTGATTAAGCAGTCCAGCAAAATGGTACTTACAGAGTGACTCAAACATGACGTAAACCTTGTTTTTGAAAAACTGTTTATTTCTGTATTACAATGATTGCAATTTGCTGAAAAGTGTCAACAATGTTCCTTTCATCGAGCTGAAACAGTACAGCAAAATGGTTGGTACTTTCAGTGACTCAAACATGACTTAGACCTTGTTTTTGAAAAACTGTTTATTTCTGTATTACATGATTGCAACTTGCTGAAAAGTGTCAACAATATTCCTTTCATCGAGCTTAGACAGTACAGCAAAATGGTACTTTCAGTGACTCAAACATGACTTAGACCTTGTTTTTGAAAAACTGTTTATTTCTGTATTACATGATTGCAACTTGCTGAAAAGTGTCAACAATGTTCCTTTCATCGAGTTTAAACAGTACAGCAAAAATAGTACTTACAGAGTGCATCAAACATTATTTAGACCTTGTTTGTGAAAAACTGTTCATTTCTGTATTACATGATTGCAACTTGCTGAAAAGTGTCAACAGTGTTCCTTTCTTGGATTAAGCAGTACAGCAAAAATGGTACCTACAGAGTGCATCAAACATGATTTACACCTTGTTTGTGAAAAACTTTATTTCTATATTTCATGATTTCAACTTGCTGAAAAGTGTCAACAATGTTCCTTTCATCGAGCTTAAACAGTACAGCAAAATGGTACTTACAGAGTGACTCAAACATGACTTAGACCTTGTTTTTCAAAAACTGTTTATTTCTGTTATTACATGATTGCAACTTGCTGAAAAGTGTCAACAGTGTTCGCATCATCCTGATTAAGCAGTCCAGCAAAATGGTACTTACAGAGTGACTCAAACATGACGTAAACCTTGTTTTTGAAAAACTGTTTATTTCTGTATTACAATGATTGCAACTTGCTGAAAAGTGTCAACAATGTTCCTTTCATCGAGCTGAAACAGTACAGCAAAATGGTTGGTACTTTCAGTGACTCAAACATGACTTAGACCTTGTTTTTGAAAAACTGTTTATTTCTGTATTACATGATTGCAACTTGCTGAAAAGTGTCAACAATATTCCTTTCATCGAGCTTAACAGTACAGCAAAATGGTACTTTCAGTGACTCAAACATGACTTAGACCTTGTTTTTGAAAAACTGTTTATTTCTGTATTACATGATTGCAACTTGCTGAAAAGTGTCAACAATGTTCCTTTCATCGAGTTTAAACAGTACAGCAAAAATAGTACTTACAGAGTGCATCAAACATTATTTAGACCTTGTTTGTGAAAAACTGTTCATTTCTGTATTACATGATTGCAACTTGCTGAAAAGTGTCAACAGTGTTCCTTTCTTGGATTAAGCAGTACAGCAAAAATGGTACCTACAGAGTGCATCAAACATGATTTACACCTTGTTTGTGAAAAACTTTATTTCTATATTTCATGATTTCAACTTGCTGAAAAGTGTCAACAATGTTCCTTTCATCGAGCTTAAACAGTACAGCAAAATGGTACTTACAGAGTGACTCAAACATGACTTAGACCTTGTTTTTGAAAAACGGTTTATTTCTGTATTACATGATTGCAACTTGCTGAAAAGTGTCAACAGTGTTCCTATCATCCTGATTAAACAGTACAGCAGAAATGGACTATCAGAGTGCATCAAACATGATTTAGACCTTGTTTGTGAAAAACTGTTTTTTTCTGTATTTCATGAATGCAACTTGCTGAAAAGTGTCAACAATGTTCCTTTCATCGAGCTTAAACAGTACAGCAAAATGGTACTTACAGAGTGACTCAAACATGACTTAGACCTTGTTTTTCAAAAACTGTTTATTTCTGTTATTACATGATTGCAACTTGCTGAAAAGTGTCAACAGTGTTCGCATCATCCTGATTAAGCAGTCCAGCAAAATGGTACTTACAGAGTGACTCAAACATGACGTAAACCTTGTTTTTGAAAAACTGTTTATTTCTGTATTACAATGATTGCAATTTGCTGAAAAGTGTCAACAATGTTCCTTTCATCGAGCTGAAACAGTACAGCAAAATGGTTGGTACTTTCAGTGACTCAAACATGACTTAGACCTTGTTTTTGAAAAACTGTTTATTTCTGTATTACATGATTGCAACTTGCTGAAAAGTGTCAACAATATTCCTTTCATCGAGCTTAGACAGTACAGCAAAATGGTACTTTCAGTGACTCAAACATGACTTAGACCTTGTTTTTGAAAAACTGTTTATTTCTGTATTACATGATTGCAACTTGCTGAAAAGTGTCAACAATGTTCCTTTCATCGAGTTTAAACAGTACAGCAAAAATAGTACTTACAGAGTGCATCAAACATTATTTAGACCTTGTTTGTGAAAAACTGTTCATTTCTGTATTACATGATTGCAACTTGCTGAAAAGTGTCAACAGTGTTCCTTTCTTGGATTAAGCAGTACAGCAAAAATGGTACCTACAGAGTGCATCAAACATGATTTACACCTTGTTTGTGAAAAACTTTATTTCTATATTTCATGATTGCAACTTGCTGAAAAGTGTCAACAATGTTCCTTTCATCGAGCTTAAACAGTACAGCAAAATGGTACTTACAGAGTGACTCAAACATGACTTAGACCTTGTTTTTCAAAAACTGTTTATTTCTGTTATTACATGATTGCAACTTGCTGAAAAGTGTCAACAGTGTTCGCATCATCCTGATTAAGCAGTCCAGCAAAATGGTACTTACAGAGTGACTCAAACATGACGTAAACCTTGTTTTTGAAAAACTGTTATTTCTGTATTACAATGATTGCAACTTGCTGAAAAGTGTCAACAATGTTCCTTTCATCGAGCTGAAACAGTACAGCAAAATGGTTGGTACTTTCAGTGACTCAAACATGACTTAGACCTTGTTTTTGAAAAACTGTTTATTTCTGTATTACATGATTGCAACTTGCTGAAAAGTGTCAACAATGTTCCTTTCATCGAGTTTAAACAGTACAGCAAAAATAGTACTTACAGAGTGCATCAAACATTATTTAGACCTTGTTTGTGAAAAACTGTTCATTTCTGTATTACATGATTGCAACTTGCTGAAAAGTGTCAACAGTGTTCCTTTCTTGGATTAAGCAGTACAGCAAAAATGGTACCTACAGAGTGCATCAAACATGATTTACACCTTGTTTGTGAAAAACTTTACTTCTATATTTCATGATTTCAACTTGCTGAAAAGTGTCAACAATGTTCCTTTCATCGAGCTTAAACAGTACAGCAAAATGGTACTTACAGAGTGACTCAAACATGACTTAGACCTTGTTTTTCAAAAACTGTTTATTTCTGTTATTACATGATTGCAACTTGCTGAAAAGTGTCAACAGTGTTCGCATCATCCTGATTAAGCAGTCCAGCAAAATGGTACTTACAGAGTGACTCAAACATGACGTAAACCTTGTTTTTGAAGAACTGTTTATTTCTGTAATACAATGATTGCAACTTGCTGAAAAGTGTCAACAATGTTCCTTTCATCGAGCTGAAACAGTACAGCAAAATGGTTGGTACTTTCAGTGACTCAAACATGACTTAGACCTTGTTTTTGAAAAACTGTTTATTTCTGTATTACATGATTGCAACTTGCTGAAAAGTGTCAACAATATTCCTTTCATCGAGCTTAAACAGTACAGCAAAATGGTACTTTCAGTGACTCAAACATGACTTAGACCTTGTTTTTGAAAAACTGTTTATTTCTGTATTACATGATTGCAACTTGCTGAAAAGTGTCAACAATGTTCCTTTCATCGAGTTTAAACAGTACAGCAAAAATAGTACTTACAGAGTGCATCAAACATTATTTAGACCTTGTTTGTGAAAAACTGTTCATTTCTGTATTACATGATTGCAACTTGCTGAAAAGTGTCAACAGTGTTCCTTTCTTGGATTAAGCAGTACAGCAAAAATGGTACCTACAGAGTGCATCAAACATGATTTACACCTTGTTTGTGAAAAACTTTATTTCTATATTTCATGATTTCAACTTGCTGAAAAGTGTCAACAATGTTCCTTTCATCGAGCTTAAACAGTACAGCAAAATGGTACTTACAGAGTGACTCAAACATGACTTAGACCTTGTTTTTCAAAAACTGTTTATTTCTGTATTACATGATTGCAACTTGCTGAAAAGTGTCAACAATATTCCTTTCATCGAGCTTAACAGTACAGCAAAATGGTACTTTCAGTGACTCAAACATGACTTAGACCTTGTTTTTGAAAAACTGTTTATTTCTGTATTACATGATTGCAACTTGCTGAAAAGTGTCAACAATGTTCCTTTCATCGAGTTTAAACAGTACAGCAAAAATAGTACTTACAGAGTGCATCAAACATTATTTAGACCTTGTTTGTGAAAAACTGTTCATTTCTGTATTACATGATTGCAACTTGCTGAAAAGTGTCAACAGTGTTCCTTTCTTGGATTAAGCAGTACAGCAAAAATGGTACCTACAGAGTGCATCAAACATGATTTACACCTTGTTTGTGAAAAACTTTATTTCTATATTTCATGATTTCAACTTGCTGAAAAGTGTCAACAATGTTCCTTTCATCGAGCTTAAACAGTACAGCAAAATGGTACTTACAGAGTGACTCAAACATGACTTAGACCTTGTTTTTGAAAAACGGTTTATTTCTGTATTACATGATTGCAACTTGCTGAAAAGTGTCAACAGTGTTCCTATCATCCTGATTAAACAGTACAGCAGAAATGGACTATCAGAGTGCATCAAACATGATTTAGACCTTGTTTGTGAAAAACTGTTTTTTTCTGTATTTCATGAATGCAACTTGCTGAAAAGTGTCAACAATGTTCCTTTCATCGAGCTTAAACAGTACAGCAAAATGGTACTTACAGAGTGACTCAAACATGACTTAGACCTTGTTTTTCAAAAACTGTTTATTTCTGTTATTACATGATTGCAACTTGCTGAAAAGTGTCAACAGTGTTCGCATCATCCTGATTAAGCAGTCCAGCAAAATGGTACTTACAGAGTGACTCAAACATGACGTAAACCTTGTTTTTGAAAAACTGTTTATTTCTGTATTACAATGATTGCAATTTGCTGAAAAGTGTCAACAATGTTCCTTTCATCGAGCTGAAACAGTACAGCAAAATGGTTGGTACTTTCAGTGACTCAAACATGACTTAGACCTTGTTTTTGAAAAACTGTTTATTTCTGTATTACATGATTGCAACTTGCTGAAAAGTGTCAACAATATTCCTTTCATCGAGCTTAGACAGTACAGCAAAATGGTACTTTCAGTGACTCAAACATGACTTAGACCTTGTTTTTGAAAAACTGTTTATTTCTGTATTACATGATTGCAACTTGCTGAAAAGTGTCAACAATGTTCCTTTCATCGAGTTTAAACAGTACAGCAAAAATAGTACTTACAGAGTGCATCAAACATTATTTAGACCTTGTTTGTGAAAAACTGTTCATTTCTGTATTACATGATTGCAACTTGCTGAAAAGTGTCAACAGTGTTCCTTTCTTGGATTAAGCAGTACAGCAAAAATGGTACCTACAGAGTGCATCAAACATGATTTACACCTTGTTTGTGAAAAACTTTATTTCTATATTTCATGATTGCAACTTGCTGAAAAGTGTCAACAATGTTCCTTTCATCGAGCTTAAACAGTACAGCAAAATGGTACTTACAGAGTGACTCAAACATGACTTAGACCTTGTTTTTCAAAAACTGTTTATTTCTGTTATTACATGATTGCAACTTGCTGAAAAGTGTCAACAGTGTTCGCATCATCCTGATTAAGCAGTCCAGCAAAATGGTACTTACAGAGTGACTCAAACATGACGTAAACCTTGTTTTTGAAAAACTGTTATTTCTGTATTACAATGATTGCAACTTGCTGAAAAGTGTCAACAATGTTCCTTTCATCGAGCTGAAACAGTACAGCAAAATGGTTGGTACTTTCAGTGACTCAAACATGACTTAGACCTTGTTTTTGAAAAACTGTTTATTTCTGTATTACATGATTGCAACTTGCTGAAAAGTGTCAACAATGTTCCTTTCATCGAGTTTAAACAGTACAGCAAAAATAGTACTTACAGAGTGCATCAAACATTATTTAGACCTTGTTTGTGAAAAACTGTTCATTTCTGTATTACATGATTGCAACTTGCTGAAAAGTGTCAACAGTGTTCCTTTCTTGGATTAAGCAGTACAGCAAAAATGGTACCTACAGAGTGCATCAAACATGATTTACACCTTGTTTGTGAAAAACTTTATTTCTATATTTCATGATTTCAACTTGCTGAAAAGTGTCAACAATGTTCCTTTCATCGAGCTTAAACAGTACAGCAAAATGGTACTTACAGAGTGACTCAAACATGACTTAGACCTTGTTTTTCAAAAACTGTTTATTTCTGTTATTACATGATTGCAACTTGCTGAAAAGTGTCAACAGTGTTCGCATCATCCTGATTAAGCAGTCCAGCAAAATGGTACTTACAGAGTGACTCAAACATGACGTAAACCTTGTTTTTGAAAAACTGTTTATTTCTGTAATACAATGATTGCAACTTGCTGAAAAGTGTCAACAATGTTCCTTTCATCGAGCTGAAACAGTACAGCAAAATGGTTGGTACTTTCAGTGACTCAAACATGACTTAGACCTTGTTTTTGAAAAACTGTTTATTTCTGTATTACATGATTGCAACTTGCTGAAAAGTGTCAACAATATTCCTTTCATCGAGCTTAAACAGTACAGCAAAATGGTACTTTCAGTGACTCAAACATGACTTAGACCTTGTTTTTGAAAAACTGTTTATTTCTGTATTACATGATTGCAACTTGCTGAAAAGTGTCAACAATGTTCCTTTCATCGAGTTTAAACAGTACAGCAAAAATAGTACTTACAGAGTGCATCAAACATTATTTAGACCTTGTTTGTGAAAAACTGTTCATTTCTGTATTACATGATTGCAACTTGCTGAAAAGTGTCAACAGTGTTCCTTTCTTGGATTAAGCAGTACAGCAAAAATGGTACCTACAGAGTGCATCAAACATGATTTACACCTTGTTTGTGAAAAACTTTATTTCTATATTTCATGATTTCAACTTGCTGAAAAGTGTCAACAATGTTCCTTTCATCGAGCTTAAACAGTACAGCAAAATGGTACTTACAGAGTGACTCAAACATGACTTAGACCTTGTTTTTCAAAAACTGTTTATTTCTGTTATTACATGATTGCAACTTGCTGAAAAGTGTCAACAGTGTTCGCATCATCCTGATTAAGCAGTCCAGCAAAATGGTACTTACAGAGTGACTCAAACATGACGTAAACCTTGTTTTTGAAAAACTGTTTATTTCTGTATTACAATGATTGCAACTTGCTGAAAAGTGTCAACAATGTTCCTTTCATCGAGCTGAAACAGTACAGCAAAATGGTTGGTACTTTCAGTGACTCAAACATGACTTAGACCTTGTTTTTGAAAAACTGTTTATTTCTGTATTACATGATTGCAACTTGCTGAAAAGTGTCAACAATATTCCTTTCATCGAGCTTAAACAGTACAGCAAAATGGTACTTTCAGTGACTCAAACATGACTTAGACCTTGTTTTTGAAAAACTGTTTATTTCTGTATTACATGATTGCAACTTGCTGAAAAGTGTCAACAATGTTCCTTTCATCGAGTTTAAACAGTACAGCAAAAATAGTACTTACAGAGTGCATCAAACATTATTTAGTCCTTGTTTGTGAAAAATTGTTCATTTCTGTATTACATGATTGCAACTTGCTGAAAAGTGTCAACAGTGTTCCTTTCTTGGATTAAGCAGTACAGCAAAAATGGTACCTACAGAATGCATCAAACATGATTTACACCTTGTTTGTGAAAAACTTTATTTCTATATTTCATGATTTCAACTTGCTGAAAAGTGTCAACAATGTTCCTTTCATCGAGCTTAAACAGTACAGCAAAATGTTATTTACAGAGTGACTCAAACATGACTTAGACCTTGTTTTTGAAAAACTGTTTATTTCTGTATTACATGATTGCAACTTGCTGAAAAGTGTCAACAGTGTTCCTATCATCCTGATTAAGCAGTACAGAATAATTGTACTTAGACCTTGTTTTTGAAAAACTGTTTATTTCTGTATTACATGATTGCAACTTGCTGAAAAGTGTCAACAATGTTCCTTTCATCGAGTTTAAACAGTACAGCAAAAATAGTACTTACAGAGTGCATCAAACATTATTTAGACCTTGTTTGTGAAAAACTGTTCATTTCTGTATTACATGATTGCAACTTGCTGAAAAGTGTCAACAGTGTTCCTTTCTTGGATTAAGCAGTACAGCAAAAATGGTACCTACAGAATGCATCAAACATGATTTACACCTTGTTTGTGAAAAACTTTATTTCTATATTTCATGATTTCAACTTGCTGAAAAGTGTCAACAATGTTCCTTTCATCGAGCTTAAACAGTACAGCAAAATGGTACTTACAGAGTGACTCAAACATGACTTAGACCTTGTTTTTGAAAAACTGTTTATTTCTGTATTACATGATTGCAACTTGCTGAAAAGTGTCAACAGTGTTCCTATCATCCTGATTAAACAGTACAGCAGAAATGGACTATCAGAGTGCATCAAACATGATTTAGACCTTGTTTGTGAAAAACTGTTTTTTTCTGTATTTCATGAATGCAACTTGCTGAAAAGTGTCAACAATCTTCCTTTCATCGAGCTTAAACAGTACAGCAAAATGGTACTTACAGAGTGACTCAAACATGACTTAGACCTTGTTTTTCAAAAACTGTTTATTTCTGTTATTACATGATTGCAACTTGCTGAAAAGTGTCAACAGTGTTCGCATCATCCTGATTAAGCAGTCCAGCAAAATGGTACTTACAGAGTGACTCAAACATGACGTAAACCTTGTTTTTGAAAAACTGTTTATTTCTGTATTACAATGATTGCAACTTGCTGAAAAGTGTCAACAATGTTCCTTTCATCGAGCTGAAACAGTACAGCAAAATGGTTGGTACTTTCAGTGACTCAAACATGACTTAGACCTTGTTTTTGAAAAACTGTTTATTTCTGTATTACATGATTGCAACTTGCTGAAAAGTGTCAACAATATTCCTTTCATCGAGCTTAAACAGTACAGCAAAATGGTACTTTCAGTGACTCAAACATGACTTAGACCTTGTTTTTGAAAAACTGTTTATTTCTGTATTACATGATTGCAACTTGCTGAAAAGTGTCAACAATGTTCCTTTCTTGGATTAAGCAGTACAGCAAAAATGGTACCTACAGAGTGCATCAAACATGATTTAGACCTTGTTTGTGAAAAACTGTTCATTTCTGTATTACATGATTGCAACTTGCTGAAAAGTGTCAACAGTGTTCCTTTCTTGGATTAAACAGTACAGCAAAAATAGTACTTACAGAGTGCATCAAACATTATTTAGACCTTGTTTGTGAAAAACTGTTCATTTCTGTATTACATGATTGCAACTTGCTGAAAAGTGTCAACTGTGTTCCTTTCTTGGATTAAGCAGTACAGCAAAAATGGTACCTACAGAGTGCATCAAACATGATTTACACCTTGTTTGTGAAAAACTTTATTTCTATATTTCATGATTGCAACTTGCTGAAAAGTGTCAACAATGTTCCTTTCATCGAGCTTAAACAGTACAGCAAAATGGTACTTACAGAGTGACTCAAACATGACTTAGACCTTGTTTTTGAAAAACTGTTTATTTCTGTATTACATGATTGCAACTTGCTGAAAAGTGTCAACAGTGTTCCTATCATCCTGATTAAGCAGTACAGAATAATTGTACTTAGACCTTGTTTTTGAAAAACGGTTTATTTCTGTATTACATGATTGCAACTTGCTGAAAAGTGTCAACAGTGTTCCTATCATCCTGATTAAACAGTACAGCAGAAATGGACTATCAGAGTGCATCAAACATGATTTAGAACTTGTTTGTAAAAAACTGTTTTTTTCTGTATTTCATGATTGCAACTTGATGAAAAGTGTCAACAGTGTTCGCATCATCCTGATTAAGCAGTCCAGCAAAATGGTACTTACAGAGTGACTCAAACATGACTTAGACCTTGTTTTTGAAAAACTGTTTATTTCTGTATTACATGATTGCAACTTGCTATAAAGTGTCAACAATATTCCTTTCATCGAGCTTAAACAGTACAGCAAAATGGTACTTTCAGTGACTCAAACATGACTTAGACCTTGTTTTTGAAAAACTGTTTATTTCTGTATTACATGATTGCAACTTGCTGAAAAGTGTCAACAATGTTCCTTTCATCGAGTTTAAACAGTACAGCAAAAATAGTACTTACAGAGTGCATCAAACATTATTTAGACCTTGTTTGTGAAAAACTGTTCATTTCTGTATTACATGATTGCAACTTGCTGAAAAGTGTCAACAGTGTTCCTTTCTTGGATTAAGCAGTACAGCAAAAATGGTACCTACAGAATGCATCAAACATGATTTACACCTTGTTTGTGAAAAACTTTATTTCTATATTTCATGATTTCAACTTGCTGAAAAGTGTCAACAATGTTCCTTTCATCGAGCTTAAACAGTACAGCAAAATGGTACTTACAGAGTGACTCAAACATGACTTAGACCTTGTTTTTGAAAAACTGTTTATTTCTGTATTACATGATTGCAACTTGCTGAAAAGTGTCAACAGTGTTCCTATCATCCTGATCAAGCAGTACAGAATAATCGTACTTAGACCTTGTTTTTGAAAAACGGTTTATTTCTGTATTACATGATTGCAACTTGCTGAAAAGTGTCAACAGTGTTCCTATCATCCTGATTAAACAGTACAGCAGAAATGGACTATCAGAGTGCATCAAACATGATTTAGACCTTGTTTGTGAAAAACTGTTTTTTTCTGTATTTCATGAATGCAACTTGCTGAAAAGTGTCAACAATGTTCCTTTCATCGAGCTTAAACAGTACAGCAAAATGGTACTTACAGAGTGACTCAAACATGACTTAGACCTTGTTTTTCAAAAACGGTTTATTTCTGTTATTACATGATTGCAACTTGCTGAAAAGTGTCAACAGTGTTCGCATCATCCTGATTAAGCAGTCCAGCAAAATGGTACTTACAGAGTGACTCAAACATGACGTAAACCTTGTTTTTGAAAAACTGTTTATTTCTGTATTACAATGATTGCAATTTGCTGAAAAGTGTCAACAATGTTCCTTTCATCGAGCTGAAACAGTACAGCAAAATGGTTGGTACTTTCAGTGACTCAAACATGACTTAGACCTTGTTTTTGAAAAACTGTTTATTTCTGTATTACATGATTGCAACTTGCTGAAAAGTGTCAACAATATTCCTTTCATCGAGCTTAGACAGTACAGCAAAATGGTACTTTCAGTGACTCAAACATGACTTAGACCTTGTTTTTGAAAAACTGTTTATTTCTGTATTACATGATTGCAACTTGCTGAAAAGTGTCAACAATGTTCCTTTCATCGAGTTTAAACAGTACAGCAAAAATAGTACTTACAGAGTGCATCAAACATTATTTACACCTTGTTTGTGAAAAACTTTATTTCTATATTTCATGATTGCAACTTGCTGAAAAGTGTCAACAATGTTCCTTTCATCGAGCTTAAACAGTACAGCAAAATGGTACTTACAGAGTGACTCAAACATGACTTAGACCTTGTTTTTGAAAAACTGTTTATTTCTGTATTACATGATTGCAACTTGCTGAAAAGTGTCAACAGTGTTCCTATCATCCTGATTAAGCAGTACAGAATAATTGTACTTAGACCTTGTTTTTGAAAAACGGTTTATTTCTGTATTACATGATTGCAACTTGCTGAAAAGTGTCAACAGTGTTCCTATCATCCTGATTAAACAGTACAGCAGAAATGGACTATCAGAGTGCATCAAACATGATTTAGAACTTGTTTGTAAAAAACTGTTTTTTTCTGTATTTCATGATTGCAACTTGATGAAAAGTGTCAACAGTGTTCGCATCATCCTGATTAAGCAGTCCAGCAAAATGGTACTTACAGAGTGACTCAAACATGACTTAGACCTTGTTTTTGAAAAACTGTTTATTTCTGTATTACATGATTGCAACTTGCTATAAAGTGTCAACAATATTCCTTTCATCGAGCTTAAACAGTACAGCAAAATGGTACTTTCAGTGACTCAAACATGACTTAGACCTTGTTTTTGAAAAACTGTTTATTTCTGTATTACATGATTGCAACTTGCTGAAAAGTGTCAACAATGTTCCTTTCATCGAGTTTAAACAGTACAGCAAAAATAGTACTTACAGAGTGCATCAAACATTATTTAGACCTTGTTTGTGAAAAACTGTTCATTTCTGTATTACATGATTGCAACTTGCTGAAAAGTGTCAACAGTGTTCCTTTCTTGGATTAAGCAGTACAGCAAAAATGGTACCTACAGAATGCATCAAACATGATTTACACCTTGTTTGTGAAAAACTTTATTTCTATATTTCATGATTTCAACTTGCTGAAAAGTGTCAACAATGTTCCTTTCATCGAGCTTAAACAGTACAGCAAAATGGTACTTACAGAGTGACTCAAACATGACTTAGACCTTGTTTTTGAAAAACTGTTTATTTCTGTATTACATGATTGCAACTTGCTGAAAAGTGTCAACAGTGTTCCTATCATCCTGATCAAGCAGTACAGAATAATCGTACTTAGACCTTGTTTTTGAAAAACGGTTTATTTCTGTATTACATGATTGCAACTTGCTGAAAAGTGTCAACAGTGTTCCTATCATCCTGATTAAACAGTACAGCAGAAATGGACTATCAGAGTGCATCAAACATGATTTAGACCTTGTTTGTGAAAAACTGTTTTTTTCTGTATTTCATGAATGCAACTTGCTGAAAAGTGTCAACAATGTTCCTTTCATCGAGCTTAAACAGTACAGCAAAATGGTACTTACAGAGTGACTCAAACATGACTTAGACCTTGTTTTTCAAAAACGGTTTATTTCTGTTATTACATGATTGCAACTTGCTGAAAAGTGTCAACAGTGTTCGCATCATCCTGATTAAGCAGTCCAGCAAAATGGTACTTACAGAGTGACTCAAACATGACGTAAACCTTGTTTTTGAAAAACTGTTTATTTCTGTATTACAATGATTGCAATTTGCTGAAAAGTGTCAACAATGTTCCTTTCATCGAGCTGAAACAGTACAGCAAAATGGTTGGTACTTTCAGTGACTCAAACATGACTTAGACCTTGTTTTTGAAAAACTGTTTATTTCTGTATTACATGATTGCAACTTGCTGAAAAGTGTCAACAATATTCCTTTCATCGAGCTTAGACAGTACAGCAAAATGGTACTTTCAGTGACTCAAACATGACTTAGACCTTGTTTTTGAAAAACTGTTTATTTCTGTATTACATGATTGCAACTTGCTGAAAAGTGTCAACAGTGTTCCTATCATCCTGATCAAGCAGTACAGAATAATCGTACTTAGACCTTGTTTTTGAAAAACGGTTTATTTCTGTATTACATGATTGCAACTTGCTGAAAAGTGTCAACAGTGTTCCTATCATCCTGATCAAGCAGTACAGAATAATCGTACTTAGACCTTGTTTTTGAAAAACTGTTTATTTCTGTATTACATGATTGCAACTTGCTGAAAAGTGTCAACAATGTTCCTTTCATCGAGTTTAAACAGTACAGCAAAAATAGTACTTACAGAGTGCATCAAACATTATTTAGACCTTGTTTGTGAAAAACTGTTCATTTCTGTATTACATGATTGCAACTTGCTGAAAAGTGTCAACAGTGTTCCTTTCTTGGATTAAGCAGTACAGCAAAAATGGTACCTACAGAGTGCATCAAACATGATTTACACCTTGTTTGTGAAAAACTTTATTTCTATATTTCATGATTTCAACTTGCTGAAAAGTGTCAACAATGTTCCTTTCATCGAGCTTAAACAGTACAGCAAAATGGTACTTACAGAGTGACTCAAACATGACTTAGACCTTGTTTTTCAAAAACTGTTTATTTCTGTTATTACATGATTGCAACTTGCTGAAAAGTGTCAACAGTGTTCGCATCATCCTGATTAAGCAGTCCAGCAAAATGGTACTTACAGAGTGACTCAAACATGACGTAAACCTTGTTTTTGAAAAACTGTTTATTTCTGTAATACAATGATTGCAACTTGCTGAAAAGTGTCAACAATGTTCCTTTCATCGAGCTGAAACAGTACAGCAAAATGGTTGGTACTTTCAGTGGCTCAAACATGACTTAGACCTTGTTTTTGAAAAACTGTTTATTTCTGTATTACATGATTGCAACTTGCTGAAAAGTGTCAACAATGTTCCTTTCATCGAGCTTAAACAGTACAGCAAAATGGTACTTACAGAGTGACTCAAACATGACTTAGACCTTGTTTTTCAAAAACTGTTTATTTCTGTTATTACATGATTGCAACTTGCTGAAAAGTGTCAACAGTGTTCGCATCATCCTGATTAAGCAGTCCAGCAAAATGGTACTTACAGAGTGACTCAAACATGACGTAAACCTTGTTTTTGAAAAACTGTTTATTTCTGTATTACAATGATTGCAATTTGCTGAAAAGTGTCAACAATGTTCCTTTCATCGAGCTGAAACAGTACAGCAAAATGGTTGGTACTTTCAGTGACTCAAACATGACTTAGACCTTGTTTTTGAAAAACTGTTTATTTCTGTATTACATGATTGCAACTTGCTGAAAAGTGTCAACAATATTCCTTTCATCGAGCTTAGACAGTACAGCAAAATGGTACTTTCAGTGACTCAAACATGACTTAGACCTTGTTTTTGAAAAACTGTTTATTTCTGTATTACATGATTGCAACTTGCTGAAAAGTGTCAACAATGTTCCTTTCATCGAGTTTAAACAGTACAGCAAAAATAGTACTTACAGAGTGCATCAAACATTATTTAGACCTTGTTTGTGAAAAACTGTTCATTTCTGTATTACATGATTGCAACTTGCTGAAAAGTGTCAACAGTGTTCCTTTCTTGGATTAAGCAGTACAGCAAAAATGGTACCTACAGAGTGCATCAAACATGATTTACACCTTGTTTGTGAAAAACTTTATTTCTATATTTCATGATTGCAACTTGCTGAAAAGTGTCAACAATGTTCCTTTCATCGAGCTTAAACAGTACAGCAAAATGGTACTTACAGAGTGACTCAAACATGACTTAGACCTTGTTTTTCAAAATCTGTTTATTTCTGTTATTACATGATTGCAACTTGCTGAAAAGTGTCAACAGTGTTCGCATCATCCTGATTAAGCAGTCCAGCAAAATGGTACTTACAGAGTGACTCAAACATGACGTAAACCTTGTTTTTGAAAAACTGTTATTTCTGTATTACAATGATTGCAACTTGCTGAAAAGTGTCAACAATGTTCCTTTCATCGAGCTGAAACAGTACAGCAAAATGGTTGGTACTTTCAGTGACTCAAACATGACTTAGACCTTGTTTTTGAAAAACTGTTTATTTCTGTATTACATGATTGCAACTTGCTGAAAAGTGTCAACAATGTTCCTTTCATCGAGTTTAAACAGTACAGCAAAAATAGTACTTACAGAGTGCATCAAACATTATTTAGACCTTGTTTGTGAAAAACTGTTCATTTCTGTATTACATGATTGCAACTTGCTGAAAAGTGTCAACAGTGTTCCTTTCTTGGATTAAGCAGTACAGCAAAAATGGTACCTACAGAGTGCATCAAACATGATTTACACCTTGTTTGTGAAAAACTTTATTTCTATATTTCATGATTTCAACTTGCTGAAAAGTGTCAACAATGTTCCTTTCATCGAGCTTAAACAGTACAGCAAAATGGTACTTACAGAGTGACTCAAACATGACTTAGACCTTGTTTTTCAAAAACTGTTTATTTCTGTTATTACATGATTGCAACTTGCTGAAAAGTGTCAACAGTGTTCGCATCATCCTGATTAAGCAGTCCAGCAAAATGGTACTTACAGAGTGACTCAAACATGACGTAAACCTTGTTTTTGAAAAACTGTTTATTTCTGTAATACAATGATTGCAACTTGCTGAAAAGTGTCAACAATGTTCCTTTCATCGAGCTGAAACAGTACAGCAAAATGGTTGGTACTTTCAGTGGCTCAAACATGACTTAGACCTTGTTTTTGAAAAACTGTTTATTTCTGTATTACATGATTGCAACTTGCTGAAAAGTGTCAACAATATTCCTTTCATCGAGCTTAAACAGTACAGCAAAATGGTACTTTCAGTGACTCAAACATGACTTAGACCTTGTTTTTGAAAAACTGTTTATTTCTGTATTACATGATTGCAACTTGCTGAAAAGTGTCAACAATGTTCCTTTCATCGAGTTTAAACAGTACAGCAAAAATAGTACTTACAGAGTGCATCAAACATTATTTAGACCTTGTTTGTGAAAAACTGTTCATTTCTGTATTACATGATTGCAACTTGCTGAAAAGTGTCAACAGTGTTCCTTTCTTGGATTAAGCAGTACAGCAAAAATGGTACCTACAGAGTGCATCAAACATGATTTACACCTTGTTTGTGAAAAACTTTATTTCTATATTTCATGATTTCAACTTGCTGAAAAGTGTCAACAATGTTCCTTTCATCGAGCTTAAACAGTACAGCAAAATGGTACTTACAGAGTGACTCAAACATGACTTAGACCTTGTTTTTCAAAAACTGTTTATTTCTGTTATTACATGATTGCAACTTGCTGAAAAGTGTCAACAGTGTTCGCATCATCCTGATTAAGCAGTCCAGCAAAATGGTACTTACAGAGTGACTCAAACATGACGTAAACCTTGTTTTTGAAAAACTGTTTATTTCTGTATTACAATGATTGCAACTTGCTGAAAAGTGTCAACAATGTTCCTTTCATCGAGCTGAAACAGTACAGCAAAATGGTTGGTACTTTCAGTGACTCAAACATGACTTAGACCTTGTTTTTGAAAAACTGTTTATTTCTGTATTACATGATTGCAACTTGCTGAAAAGTGTCAACAATATTCCTTTCATCGAGCTTAAACAGTACAGCAAAATGGTACTTTCAGTGACTCAAACATGACTTAGACCTTGTTTTTGAAAAACTGTTTATTTCTGTATTACATGATTGCAACTTGCTGAAAAGTGTCAACAATGTTCCTTTCATCGAGTTTAAACAGTACAGCAAAAATAGTACTTACAGAGTGCATCAAACATTATTTAGACCTTGTTTGTGAAAAACTGTTCATTTCTGTATTACATGATTGCAACTTGCTGAAAAGTGTCAACAGTGTTCCTTTCTTGGATTAAGCAGTACAGCAAAAATGGTACCTACAGAATGCATCAAACATGATTTACACCTTGTTTGTGAAAAACTTTATTTCTATATTTCATGATTTCAACTTGCTGAAAAGTGTCAACAATGTTCCTTTCATCGAGCTTAAACAGTACAGCAAAATGGTACTTACAGAGTGACTCAAACATGACTTAGACCTTGTTTTTCAAAAACTGTTTATTTCTGTTATTACATGATTGCAACTTGCTGAAAAGTGTCAACAGTGTTCGCATCATCCTGATTAAGCAGTCCAGCAAAATGGTACTTACAGAGTGACTCAAACATGACGTAAACCTTGTTTTTGAAAAACTGTTTATTTCTGTAATACAATGATTGCAACTTGCTGAAAAGTGTCAACAATGTTCCTTTCATCGAGCTGAAACAGTACAGCAAAATGGTTGGTACTTTCAGTGGCTCAAACATGACTTAGACCTTGTTTTTGAAAAACTGTTTATTTCTGTATTACATGATTGCAACTTGCTGAAAAGTGTCAACAATATTCCTTTCATCGAGCTTAAACAGTACAGCAAAATGGTACTTTCAGTGACTCAAACATGACTTAGACCTTGTTTTTGAAAAACTGTTTATTTCTGTATTACATGATTGCAACTTGCTGAAAAGTGTCAACAATGTTCCTTTCATCGAGTTTAAACAGTACAGCAAAAATAGTACTTACAGAGTGCATCAAACATTATTTAGACCTTGTTTGTGAAAAACTGTTCATTTCTGTATTACATGATTGCAACTTGCTGAAAAGTGTCAACAGTGTTCCTTTCTTGGATTAAGCAGTACAGCAAAAATGGTACCTACAGAGTGCATCAAACATGATTTACACCTTGTTTGTGAAAAACTTTATTTCTATATTTCATGATTTCAACTTGCTGAAAAGTGTCAACAATGTTCCTTTCATCGAGCTTAAACAGTACAGCAAAATGGTACTTACAGAGTGACTCAAACATGACTTAGACCTTGTTTTTCAAAAACTGTTTATTTCTGTTATTACATGATTGCAACTTGCTGAAAAGTGTCAACAGTGTTCGCATCATCCTGATTAAGCAGTCCAGCAAAATGGTACTTACAGAGTGACTCAAACATGACGTAAACCTTGTTTTTGAAAAACTGTTTATTTCTGTATTACAATGATTGCAACTTGCTGAAAAGTGTCAACAATGTTCCTTTCATCGAGCTGAAACAGTACAGCAAAATGGTTGGTACTTTCAGTGACTCAAACATGACTTAGACCTTGTTTTTGAAAAACTGTTTATTTCTGTATTACATGATTGCAACTTGCTGAAAAGTGTCAACAATATTCCTTTCATCGAGCTTAAACAGTACAGCAAAATGGTACTTTCAGTGACTCAAACATGACTTAGACCTTGTTTTTGAAAAACTGTTTATTTCTGTATTACATGATTGCAACTTGCTGAAAAGTGTCAACAATGTTCCTTTCATCGAGTTTAAACAGTACAGCAAAAATAGTACTTACAGAGTGCATCAAACATTATTTAGACCTTGTTTGTGAAAAACTGTTCATTTCTGTATTACATGATTGCAACTTGCTGAAAAGTGTCAACAGTGTTCCTTTCTTGGATTAAGCAGTACAGCAAAAATGGTACCTACAGAATGCATCAAACATGATTTACACCTTGTTTGTGAAAAACTTTATTTCTATATTTCATGATTTCAACTTGCTGAAAAGTGTCAACAATGTTCCTTTCATCGAGCTTAAACAGTACAGCAAAATGTTATTTACAGAGTGACTCAAACATGACTTAGACCTTGTTTTTGAAAAACTGTTTATTTCTGTATTACATGATTGCAACTTGCTGAAAAGTGTCAACAGTGTTCCTATCATCCTGATTAAACAGTACAGCAGAAATGGACTATCAGAGTGCATCAAACATGATTTAGACCTTGTTTGTGAAAAACGGTTTTTTTCTGTATTTCATGAATGCAACTTGCTGAAAAGTGTCAACAATCTTCCTTTCATCGAGCTTAAACAGTACAGCAAAATGGTACTTACAGAGTGACTCAAACATGACTTAGACCTTGTTTTTCAAAAACGGTTTATTTCTGTTATTACATGATTGCAACTTGCTGAAAAGTGTCAACAGTGTTCGCATCATCCTGATTAAGCAGTCCAGCAAAATGGTACTTACAGAGTGACTCAAACATGACGTAAACCTTGTTTTTGAAAAACTGTTTATTTCTGTATTACAATGATTGCAACTTGCTGAAAAGTGTCAACAATGTTCCTTTCATCGAGCTGAAACAGTACAGCAAAATGGTTGGTACTTTCAGTGACTCAAACATGACTTAGACCTTGTTTTTGAAAAACTGTTTATTTCTGTATTACATGATTGCAACTTGCTGAAAAGTGTCAACAATATTCCTTTCATCGAGCTTAAACAGTACAGCAAAATGGTACTTTCAGTGACTCAAACATGACTTAGACCTTGTTTTTGAAAAACTGTTTATTTCTGTATTACATGATTGCAACTTGCTGAAAAGTGTCAACAATGTTCCTTTCTTGGATTAAGCAGTACAGCAAAAATGGTACCTACAGAGTGCATCAAACATGATTTAGACCTTGTTTGTGAAAAACTGTTCATTTCTGTATTACATGATTGCAACTTGCTGAAAAGTGTCAACAGTGTTCCTATCATCCTGATTAAGCAGTACAGAATAATTGTACTTAGACCTTGTTTTTGAAAAACGGTTTATTTCTGTATTACATGATTGCAACTTGCTGAAAAGTGTCAACAGTGTTCCTATCATCCTGATTAAACAGTACAGCAGAAATGGACTATCAGAGTGCATCAAACATGATTTAGAACTTGTTTGTAAAAAACTGTTTTTTTCTGTATTTCATGATTGCAACTTGATGAAAAGTGTCAACAGTGTTCGCATCATCCTGATTAAGCAGTCCAGCAAAATGGTACTTACAGAGTGACTCAAACATGACTTAGACCTTGTTTTTGAAAAACTGTTTATTTCTGTATTACATGATTGCAACTTGCTATAAAGTGTCAACAATATTCCTTTCATCGAGCTTAAACAGTACAGCAAAATGGTACTTTCAGTGACTCAAACATGACTTAGACCTTGTTTTTGAAAAACTGTTTATTTCTGTATTACATGATTGCAACTTGCTGAAAAGTGTCAACAATGTTCCTTTCATCGAGTTTAAACAGTACAGCAAAAATAGTACTTACAGAGTGCATCAAACATTATTTAGACCTTGTTTGTGAAAAACTGTTCATTTCTGTATTACATGATTGCAACTTGCTGAAAAGTGTCAACAGTGTTCCTTTCTTGGATTAAGCAGTACAGCAAAAATGGTACCTACAGAATGCATCAAACATGATTTACACCTTGTTTGTGAAAAACTTTATTTCTATATTTCATGATTTCAACTTGCTGAAAAGTGTCAACAATGTTCCTTTCATCGAGCTTAAACAGTACAGCAAAATGGTACTTACAGAGTGACTCAAACATGACTTAGACCTTGTTTTTGAAAAACTGTTTATTTCTGTATTACATGATTGCAACTTGCTGAAAAGTGTCAACAGTGTTCCTATCATCCTGATCAAGCAGTACAGAATAATCGTACTTAGACCTTGTTTTTGAAAAACGGTTTATTTCTGTATTACATGATTGCAACTTGCTGAAAAGTGTCAACAGTGTTCCTATCATCCTGATTAAACAGTACAGCAGAAATGGACTATCAGAGTGCATCAAACATGATTTAGACCTTGTTTGTGAAAAACTGTTTTTTTCTGTATTTCATGAATGCAACTTGCTGAAAAGTGTCAACAATGTTCCTTTCATCGAGCTTAAACAGTACAGCAAAATGGTACTTACAGAGTGACTCAAACATGACTTAGACCTTGTTTTTCAAAAACTGTTTATTTCTGTTATTACATGATTGCAACTTGCTGAAAAGTGTCAACAGTGTTCGCATCATCCTGATTAAGCAGTCCAGCAAAATGGTATTTACAGAGTGACTCAAACATGACGTAAACCTTGTTTTTGAAAAACTGTTTATTTCTGTATTACAATGATTGCAACTTGCTGAAAAGTGTCAACAATGTTCCTTTCATCGAGCTGAAACTGTACAGCAAAATGGTTGGTACTTTCAGTGACTCAAACATGACTTAGACCTTGTTTTTGAAAAACTGTTTATTTCTGTATTACATGATTGCAACTTGCAACTTGCTGAAAAGTGTCAACAATGTTCCTTTCATCGAGTTTAAACAGCACAGCAAAAATAGTACTTACAGAGTGCATCAAATATTATTTAGACCTTGTTTGTGAAAAACGGTTTTTTTCTGTATTTCATGATTGCAACTTGCTGAAAAGTGTCAACAATGTTCCTTTCATCGAGCTTAAACAGTACAGCAAAATGGTACTTACAGAGTGACTCAAACATGACTTAGACCTTGTTTTTGAAAAACTGTTTATTTCTGTATTACATGATTGCAACTTGCTGAAAAGTGTCAACAATGTTCCTTTCATCGAGTTTAAACAGTACAGCAAAAATAGCACTTACAGAGTGCATCAAACATTATTTAGACCTTGTTTGTGAAAAACTGTTTATTTCTGTATTACAAATTGCTGAAAAGTGTCAACAGTGTTTCTATCATCCTGATTAAGCAGTACAGCAAAATTGTACTTACATGACTTAGACCTTGTTTGTGAAAAACTGTTTATTTCTGTATTACATGATTGTAACTTGCTGAAAAGTGTCAACAATGTTCCTTTCATCGAGTTTAAACAGTACAGCAAAAAATTGAACTTACAGAGTGCATCAAACATGATTTAGACCTTGTTTGTGAAATTTTTTTTCTTCTCTGTATTTCATGATTGCAACTTGCTGAAAAGTGTCAACAATGTTCCTTTCATCGAGCTTAAACAGTACAGCAAAATGGTACATACAGAGTGACTCAAACATGACTTAGACCTTGTTTTTGAAAAACTGTTTTTTTCTGTATTTCATGATTGCAACTTGCTGAAAAGTGTCAACAATGTTCCTTTCATCGAGCTTAAACAGTACAGCAAAATGGTACTTACCGAGTGACTCAAACATGACTTAGACCTTGATTTTGAAAAACTGTTTATTTCTGTATTACAACTTGCTGAAAAGTGTCAACAGTGTTTCTATCATCCTGATTAAGCAGTACAGCAAAATTGTACTTACATGACTTAGACCTTGTTTGTGAAAAACTGTTTATTTCTGTATTACATGATTGCAACTTGCTGAAAAGTGTCAACAATGTTCCTTTCATCGAGTTTAAACAGTACAGCAAAAATGGAACTTACAGAGTGCATCAAACATGATTTAGACCTTGTATATGAAAAAAAAATGTTTTCTGTATTTCATGATTGCAAGTTGCTGAAAAGTGTCAACAAAGTTCCTTTCATCGAGCTTAAACAGTACAGCAAAATGGTACTTACAGAGTGACTCAAACATGACTTAGACCTTGTTTTTGAAAAACTGTTTATTTCTGTATTACATGATTGCAACGTGCTGAAAAGTGTCAACAATGTTCCTTTCATCGAGTTTAAACAGTTCAGCAAAAATTGCACTTATAGAGTGCATCAAACATTATTTAGACCTTGTTTGTGAAAAACTGTTCATTTCTGTATTACATGATTGCAACTTGCTGAAAAGTGTCAACAGTGTTCCTTTCTTGGATTAAGCAGTACAGCAAAAATGGTACCTACAGAGTGCATCAAACATGATTTACACCTTGTTTGTGAAAAACTTTATTTCTATATTTCATGATTGCAACTTGCTGAAAAGTGTCAACAATGTTCCTTTCATCGAGCTTAAACAGTACAGCAAAATGGTACTTACAGAGTGACTCAAACATGACTTAGACCTTGTTTTTGAAAAACTGTTTATTTCTGTATTACATGATTGCAACTTGCTGAAAAGTGTCAATAGTGTTCCTATCATCCTGATTAAGCAGTACAGAATAATTGTACTTAGACCTTGTTTTTGAAAAACGGTTTATTTCTGTATTACATGATTGCAACTTGCTGAAAAGTGTCAACAGTGTTCCTATCATCCTGATTAAACAGTACAGCAAAATTGTACTTACATGACTTAGACCTTGTTTTTGAAAAACTGTTTATTTCTGTATTACATGATTGCAACTTGCTGAAAAGTGTCAACAGTGTTCCTATCATCCTGATCAAGCAGTACAGAATAATCGTACTTAGACCTTGTTTTTGAAAAACGGTTTATTTCTGTATTACATGATTGCAACTTGCTGAAAAGTGTCAACAGTGTTCCTATCATCCTGATTAAACAGTACAGCAGAAATGGACTATCAGAGTGCATCAAACATGATTTAGACCTTGTTTGTGAAAAACTGTTTTTTTCTGTATTTCATGAATGCAACTTGCTGAAAAGTGTCAACAATGTTCCTTTCATCGAGTTTAAACAGTACAGCAAAAATAGTACTTACAGAGTGCATCAAACATTATTTAGACCTTGTTTGTGAAAAACTGTTCATTTCTGTATTACATGATTGCAACTTGCAACTTGCTGAAAAGTGTCAACAATGTTCCTTTCATCGAGTTTAAACAGCACAGCAAAATGGTACTTACAGAGTGCATCAAACATTATTTAGACCTTGTTTGTGAAAAACTGTTTATTTCTGTATTACAACTTGCTGAAAAGTGTCAACAGTGTTTCTATCATCCTGATTAAGCAGTACAGCAAAATTGTACTTACATGACTTAGACCTTGTTTGTGAAAAACTGTTTATTTCTGTATTACATGATTGCAACTTGCTGAAAAGTGTCAACAATGTTCCTTTCATCGAGTTTAAACAGTACAGCAAAAATGGAACTTACAGAGTGCATCAAACATGATTTAGACCTTGTATATGAAAAAAAAATGTTTTCTGTATTTCATGATTGCAAGTTGCTGAAAAGTGTCAACAAAGTTCCTTTCATCGAGCTTAAACAGTACAGCAAAATGGTACTTACAGAGTGACTCAAACATGACTTAGACCTTGTTTTTGAAAAACTGTTTATTTCTGTATTACATGATTGCAACGTGCTGAAAAGTGTCAACAATGTTCCTTTCATCGAGTTTAAACAGTTCAGCAAAAATTGCACTTATAGAGTGCATCAAACATTATTTAGACCTTGTTTGTGAAAAACTGTTCATTTCTGTATTACATGATTGCAACTTGCTGAAAAGTGTCAACAGTGTTCCTTTCTTGGATTAAGCAGTACAGCAAAAATGGTACCTACAGAGTGCATCAAACATGATTTACACCTTGTTTGTGAAAAACTTTATTTCTATATTTCATGATTGCAACTTGCTGAAAAGTGTCAACAATGTTCCTTTCATCGAGCTTAAACAGTACAGCAAAATGGTACTTACAGAGTGACTCAAACATGACTTAGACCTTGTTTTTGAAAAACTGTTTATTTCTGTATTACATGATTGCAACTTGCTGAAAAGTGTCAATAGTGTTCCTATCATCCTGATTAAGCAGTACAGAATAATTGTACTTAGACCTTGTTTTTGAAAAACGGTTTATTTCTGTATTACATGATTGCAACTTGCTGAAAAGTGTCAACAGTGTTCCTATCATCCTGATTAAACAGTACAGCAAAATTGTACTTACATGACTTAGACCTTGTTTTTGAAAAACTGTTTATTTCTGTATTACATGATTGCAACTTGCTGAAAAGTGTCAACAGTGTTCCTATCATCCTGATCAAGCAGTACAGAATAATCGTACTTAGACCTTGTTTTTGAAAAACGGTTTATTTCTGTATTACATGATTGCAACTTGCTGAAAAGTGTCAACAGTGTTCCTATCATCCTGATTAAACAGTACAGCAGAAATGGACTATCAGAGTGCATCAAACATGATTTAGACCTTGTTTGTGAAAAACTGTTTTTTTCTGTATTTCATGAATGCAACTTGCTGAAAAGTGTCAACAATGTTCCTTTCATCGAGTTTAAACAGTACAGCAAAAATAGTACTTACAGAGTGCATCAAACATGATTTAGACCTTGTTTTTGAAAAACTGTTTATTTCTGTATTACATGATTGCAACTTGCAACTTGCTGAAAAGTGTCAACAATGTTCCTTTCATCGAGTTTAAACAGCACAGCAAAATGGTACTTACAGAGTGCATCAAACATTATTTAGACCTTGTTTGTGAAAAACTGTTTATTTCTGTATTACAACTTGCTGAAAAGTGTCAACAGTGTTTCTATCATCCTGATTAAGCAGTAGAGCAAAATTGTACTTACATGACTTAGACCTTGTTTGTGAAAAACTGTTTTTTTCTGTATTTCATGATTGCAACTTGCTGAAAAGTGTCAACAATGTTCCTTTCATCGAGCTTAAACAGTACAGCAAAATGGTACTTACAGAGTGACTCAAACATGACTTAGACCTTGTTTTTGAAAAACTGTTTATTTCTGTATTACATGATTGCAACTTGCTGAAAAGTGTCAACAATGTTCCTTTCATCGAGTTTAAACAGTACAGCAAAAATAGCACTTACAGAGTGCATCAAACATTATTTAGACCTTGTTTGTGAAAAACTGTTTATTTCTGTATTACAAATTGCTGAAAAGTGTCAACAGTGTTTCTATCATCCTGATTAAGCAGTACAGCAAAATTGTAC
Organism: Salmo salar; assembly: GCF_965601325.2. Taxonomy (NCBI): domain Eukaryota; kingdom Metazoa; phylum Chordata; class Actinopteri; order Salmoniformes; family Salmonidae; genus Salmo; species Salmo salar. The sequence goes on along the minus strand of NC_138297.1, from coordinate 35,580,647 downwards.
TTACATGACTTAGACCTTGTTTGTGAAAAACTGTTTATTTCTGTATTACATGATTGTAACTTGCTGAAAAGTGTCAACAATGTTCCTTTCATCGAGTTTAAACAGTACCACAAAATGGAACTTACAGAGTGCATCAAACATGACTTAGACCTTGTTTTTGAAAAACTGTTTATTTCTGTATTACATGATTGCAACTTGCTGAAAAGTGTCAACAATGTTCCTTTCATCGAGTTTAAACAGTACAGCAAAAAATTGAACTTACAGAGTGCATCAAACATGATTTAGACCTTGTTTGTGAATTTTTTTTTCTTCTCTGTATTTCATGATTGCAACTTGCTGAAAAGTGTCAACAATGTTCCTTTCATCGAGCTTAAACAGTACAGCAAAATGGTACTTACAGAGTGACTCAAACATGACTTAGACCTTGTTTTTGAAAAACTGTTTTTTTCTGTATTTCATGATTGCAACTTGCTGAAAAGTGTCAACAATGTTCCTTTCATCGAGCTTAAACAGTACAGCAAAATGGTACTTACCGAGTGACTCAAACATGACTTAGACCTTGTTTTTGAAAAACTGTTTATTTCTGTATTACATGATTGCAACGTGCTGAAAAGTGTCAACAATGTTCCTTTCATCGAGTTTAAACAGTTCAGCAAAAATTGCACTTATAGAGTGCATCAAACATTATTTAGACCTTGTTTGTGAAAAACTGTTCATTTCTGTATTACATGATTGCAACTTGCTGAAAAGTGTCAACAGTGTTCCTTTCTTGGATTAAGCAGTACAGCAAAAATGGTACCTACAGAGTGCATCAAACATGATTTACACCTTGTTTGTGAAAAACTTTATTTCTATATTTCATGATTGCAACTTGCTGAAAAGTGTCAACAATGTTCCTTTCATCGAGCTTAAACAGTACAGCAAAATGGTACTTACAGAGTGACTCAAACATGACTTAGACCTTGTTTTTGAAAAACTGTTTATTTCTGTATTACATGATTGCAACTTGCTGAAAAGTGTCAATAGTGTTCCTATCATCCTGATTAAGCAGTACAGAATAATTGTACTTAGACCTTGTTTTTGAAAAACGGTTTATTTCTGTATTACATGATTGCAACTTGCTGAAAAGTGTCAACAGTGTTCCTATCATCCTGATTAAACAGTACAGCAAAATTGTACTTACATGACTTAGACCTTGTTTTTGAAAAACTGTTTATTTCTGTATTACATGATTGCAACTTGCTGAAAAGTGTCAACAGTGTTCCTATCATCCTGATCAAGCAGTACAGAATAATCGTACTTAGACCTTGTTTTTGAAAAACGGTTTATTTCTGTATTACATGATTGCAACTTGCTGAAAAGTGTCAACAGTGTTCCTATCATCCTGATTAAACAGTACAGCAGAAATGGACTATCAGAGTGCATCAAACATGATTTAGACCTTGTTTGTGAAAAACTGTTTTTTTCTGTATTTCATGAATGCAACTTGCTGAAAAGTGTCAACAATGTTCCTTTCATCGAGTTTAAACAGTACAGCAAAAATAGTACTTACAGAGTGCATCAAACATGATTTAGACCTTGTTTTTGAAAAACTGTTTATTTCTGTATTACATGATTGCAACTTGCAACTTGCTGAAAAGTGTCAACAATGTTCCTTTCATCGAGTTTAAACAGCACAGCAAAATGGTACTTACAGAGTGCATCAAACATTATTTAGACCTTGTTTGTGAAAAACTGTTTATTTCTGTATTACAACTTGCTGAAAAGTGTCAACAGTGTTTCTATCATCCTGATTAAGCAGTAGAGCAAAATTGTACTTACATGACTTAGACCTTGTTTGTGAAAAACTGTTTTTTTCTGTATTTCATGATTGCAACTTGCTGAAAAGTGTCAACAATGTTCCTTTCATCGAGCTTAAACAGTACAGCAAAATGGTACTTACAGAGTGACTCAAACATGACTTAGACCTTGTTTTTGAAAAACTGTTTATTTCTGTATTACATGATTGCAACTTGCTGAAAAGTGTCAACAATGTTCCTTTCATCGAGTTTAAACAGTACAGCAAAAATAGCACTTACAGAGTGCATCAAACATTATTTAGACCTTGTTTGTGAAAAACTGTTTATTTCTGTATTACAAATTGCTGAAAAGTGTCAACAGTGTTTCTATCATCCTGATTAAGCAGTACAGCAAAATTGTACTTACATGACTTAGACCTTGTTTGTGAAAAACTGTTTATTTCTGTATTACATGATTGTAACTTGCTGAAAAGTGTCAACAATGTTCCTTTCATCGAGTTTAAACAGTACCACAAAATGGAACTTACAGAGTGCATCAAACATGACTTAGACCTTGTTTTTGAAAAACTGTTTATTTCTGTATTACATGATTGCAACTTGCTGAAAAGTGTCAACAATGTTCCTTTCATCGAGTTTAAACAGTACAGCAAAAAATTGAACTTACAGAGTGCATCAAACATGATTTAGACCTTGTTTGTGAATTTTTTTTTCTTCTCTGTATTTCATGATTGCAACTTGCTGAAAAGTGTCAACAATGTTCCTTTCATCGAGCTTAAACAGTACAGCAAAATGGTACTTACAGAGTGACTCAAACATGACTTAGACCTTGTTTTTGAAAAACTGTTTTTTTCTGTATTTCATGATTGCAACTTGCTGAAAAGTGTCAACAATGTTCCTTTCATCGAGCTTAAACAGTACAGCAAAATGGTACTTACCGAGTGACTCAAACATGACTTAGACCTTGTTTTTGAAAAACTGTTTATTTCTGTATTACAACTTGCTGAAAAGTGTCAACAGTGTTTCTATCATCCTGATTAAGCAGTACAGCAAAATTGTACTTACATGACTTAGACCTTGTTTGTGAAAAACTGTTTATTTCTGTATTACATGATTGCAACTTGCTGAAAAGTGTCAACAATGTTCCTTTCATCGAGTTTAAACAGTACAGCAAAAATGGAACTTACAGAGTGCATCAAACATGATTTAGACCTTGTATATGAAAAAAAAATGTTTTCTGTATTTCATGATTGCAAGTTGCTGAAAAGTGTCAACAAAGTTCCTTTCATCGAGCTTAAACAGTACAGCAAAATGGTACTTACAGAGTGACTCAAACATGACTTAGACCTTGTTTTTGAAAAACTGTTTATTTCTGTATTACATGATTGCAACGTGCTGAAAAGTGTCAACAATGTTCCTTTCATCGAGTTTAAACAGTTCAGCAAAAATTGCACTTATAGAGTGCATCAAACATTATTTAGACCTTGTTTGTGAAAAACTGTTCATTTCTGTATTACATGATTGCAACTTGCTGAAAAGTGTCAACAGTGTTCCTTTCTTGGATTAAGCAGTACAGCAAAAATGTTACCTACAGAGTGCATCAAACATGATTTACACCTTGTTTGTGAAAAACTTTATTTCTATATTTCATGATTGCAACTTGCTGAAAAGTGTCAACAATGTTCCTTTCATCGAGCTTAAACAGTACAGCAAAATGGTACTTACCGAGTGACTCAAACATGACTTAGAACTTGTTTTTGAAAAACTGTTTATTTCTGTATTACAACTTGCTGAAAAGTGTCAACAGTGTTTCTATAATCCTGATAAAGCAGTACAGCAAAATTGTACTTACATGACTTAGACCTTGTTTGTGAAAAACTTTATTTCTATATTACATGATTGCAACTTGCTGAAAAGTGTCAACAATATTCCTTTCATCGAGCTTAAACAGTACATCAAAATGGTACTTTCAGTGACTCAAACATGACTTAGACCTTGTTTTTCAAAAACGGTTTATTTCTGTTATTACATGATTGCAACTTGCTGAAAAGTGTCAACAATGTTCCTTTCATCGAGTTTAAACAGTACAGCAAAAATATTACTTACAGAGTGCATCAAACATTATTTAGACCTTGTTTGTGAAAAACTGTTCATTTCTGTATTACATGATTGCAACTTGCTGAAAAGTGTCAACAGTGTTCCTTTCTTGGATTAAGCAGTACAGCAAAAATGGTACCTACAGAGTGCATCAAACATGATTTACACCTTGTTTGTGAAAAACTTTATTTCTATATTTCATGATTGCAACTTGCTGAAAAGTGTCAACAGTGTTCCTATCATCCTGATTAAGCAGTACAGAATAATTGTACTTAGACCTTGTTTTTGAAAAACGGTTTATTACTGTATTACATGATTGCAACTTGCTGAAAAGTGTCAACAGTGTTCCTATCATCCTGATTAAACAGTACAGCAGAAATGGACTATCAGAGTGCATCAAACATGATTTAGACCTTGTTTGTGAAAAACTGTTTTTTTCTGTATTTCATGAATGCAACTTGCTGAAAAGTGTCAACAATGTTCCTTTCATCGATCTTAAACAGTACAGCAAAATGGTACTTACAGAGTGACTCAAACATGACTTAGACCTTGTTTTTCAAAAACTGTTTATTTCTGTTATTACATGATTGCAACTTGCTGAAAAGTGTCAACAATGTTCCTTTCATCGAGCTTAAACAGTACAGCAAAAATAGCACTTACAGAGTGCATCAAACATTATTTAGACCTTGTTTGTGAAAAACTGTTTATTTCTGTATTACAAATTGCTGAAAAGTGTCAACAGTGTTTCTATCATCCTGATTAAGCAGTACAGCAAAATTGTACTTACATGACTTAGACCTTGTTTGTGAAAAACTGTTTATTTCTGTATTACATGATTGTAACTTGCTGAAAAGTGTCAACAATGTTCCTTTCATCGAGTTTAAACAGTACCACAAAATGGAACTTACAGAGTGCATCAAACATGACTTAGACCTTGTTTTTGAAAAACTGTTTATTTCTGTATTACATGATTGCAACTTGCTGAAAAGTGTCAACAATGTTCCTTTCATCGAGTTTAAACAGTACAGCAAAAAATTGAACTTACAGAGTGCATCAAACATGATTTAGACCTTGTTTGTGAATTTTTTTTTCTTCTCTGTATTTCATGATTGCAACTTGCTGAAAAGTGTCAACAATGTTCCTTTCATCGAGCTTAAACAGTACAGCAAAATGGTACTTACAGAGTGACTCAAACATGACTTAGACCTTGTTTTTGAAAAACTGTTTTTTTCTGTATTTCATGATTGCAACTTGCTGAAAAGTGTCAACAATGTTCCTTTCATCGAGCTTAAACAGTACAGCAAAATGGTACTTACCGAGTGACTCAAACATGACTTAGACCTTGTTTTTGAAAAACTGTTTATTTCTGTATTACAACTTGCTGAAAAGTGTCAACAGTGTTTCTATCATCCTGATTAAGCAGTACAGCAAAATTGTACTTACATGACTTAGACCTTGTTTGTGAAAAACTGTTTATTTCTGTATTACATGATTGCAACTTGCTGAAAAGTGTCAACAATGTTCCTTTCATCGAGTTTAAACAGTACAGCAAAAATGGAACTTACAGAGTGCATCAAACATGATTTAGACCTTGTATATGAAAAAAAAATGTTTTCTGTATTTCATGATTGCAAGTTGCTGAAAAGTGTCAACAAAGTTCCTTTCATCGAGCTTAAACAGTACAGCAAAATGGTACTTACAGAGTGACTCAAACATGACTTAGACCTTGTTTTTGAAAAACTGTTTATTTCTGTATTACATGATTGCAACGTGCTGAAAAGTGTCAACAATGTTCCTTTCATCGAGTTTAAACAGTTCAGCAAAAATTGCACTTATAGAGTGCATCAAACATTATTTAGACCTTGTTTGTGAAAAACTGTTCATTTCTGTATTACATGATTGCAACTTGCTGAAAAGTGTCAACAGTGTTCCTTTCTTGGATTAAGCAGTACAGCAAAAATGTTACCTACAGAGTGCATCAAACATGATTTACACCTTGTTTGTGAAAAACTTTATTTCTATATTTCATGATTGCAACTTGCTGAAAAGTGTCAACAATGTTCCTTTCATCGAGCTTAAACAGTACAGCAAAATGGTACTTACCGAGTGACTCAAACATGACTTAGAACTTGTTTTTGAAAAACTGTTTATTTCTGTATTACAACTTGCTGAAAAGTGTCAACAGTGTTTCTATAATCCTGATAAAGCAGTACAGCAAAATTGTACTTACATGACTTAGACCTTGTTTGTGAAAAACTTTATTTCTATATTACATGATTGCAACTTGCTGAAAAGTGTCAACAATATTCCTTTCATCGAGCTTAAACAGTACATCAAAATGGTACTTTCAGTGACTCAAACATGACTTAGACATTGTTTTTCAAAAACTGTTTATTTCTGTTATTACATGATTGCAACTTGCTGAAAAGTGTCAACAATGTTCCTTTCATCGAGTTTAAACAGTACAGCAAAAATATTACTTACAGAGTGCATCAAACATTATTTAGACCTTGTTTGTGAAAAACTGTTCATTTCTGTATTACATGATTGCAACTTGCTGAAAAGTGTCAACAGTGTTCCTTTCTTGGATTAAGCAGTACAGCAAAAATGGTACCTACAGAGTGCATCAAACATGATTTACACCTTGTTTGTGAAAAACTTTATTTCTATATTTCATGATTGCAACTTGCTGAAAAGTGTCAACAATGTTCCTTTCATCGAGCTTAAACAGTACAGCAAAATGGTACTTACAGAGTGACTCAAACATGACTTAGACCTTGTTTTTGAAAAACTGTTTATTTCTGTATTACATGATTGCAACTTGCTGAAAAGTGTCAACAGTGTTCCTATCATCCTGATTAAGCAGTACAGAATAATTGTACTTAGACCTTGTTTTTGAAAAACGGTTTATTACTGTATTACATGATTGCAACTTGCTGAAAAGTGTCAACAGTGTTCCTATCATCCTGATTAAACAGTACAGCAGAAATGGACTATCAGAGTGCATCAAACATGATTTAGACCTTGTTTGTGAAAAACTGTTTTTTTCTGTATTTCATGAATGCAACTTGCTGAAAAGTGTCAACAATGTTCCTTTCATCGATCTTAAACAGTACAGCAAAATGGTACTTACAGAGTGACTCAAACATGACTTAGACCTTGTTTTTCAAAAACTGTTTATTTCTGTTATTACATGATTGCAACTTGCTGAAAAGTGTCAACAATGTTCCTTTCATCGAGTTTAAACAGTACAGCAAAAATAGTACTTACAGAGTTCATCAAACATTATTTAGACCTTGTTTGTGAAAAACTGTTTATTTCTGTATTACAACTTGCTGAAAAGTGTCAACAGTGTTTCTATCATCCTGATTAAGCAGTACAGCAAAATTGTACTTACATGACTTAGACCTTGTTTGTGAAAAACTGTTTTTTTCTGTATTTCATGATTGCAACTTGCTGAAAAGTGTCAACAGTGTTTCTATCATCCTGATTAAGCAGTACAGCAAAATTGTAATTACATGACTTAGACCTTGTTTGTGAAAAACTGTTTATTTCTGTATTACATGATTGTAACTTGCTGAAAAGTGTCAACAATGTTCCTTTCATCGAGTTTAAACAGTACAGCAAAATGGAACTTACAGAGTGCATCAAACATGACTTAGACCTTGTTTTTGAAAAACTGTTTATTTCTGTATTACATGATTGCAACTTGCTGAAAAGTGTCAACAATGTTCCTTTCATCGAGTTTAAACAGTACAGCAAAAATGGAATTTACAGAGTGCATCAAACATGATTTAGACCTTGTATGTGAATTTTTGTTTTCTTCTGTATTTCATGATTGCAACTTGCTGAAAAGTGTCAACAATGTTCCTTTCATCGAGCTTAAACAGTACAGCAAAATGGCACTTACCGAGTGACTCAAACATGACTTAGACCTTGTTTTTGAAAAACGGTTTATTTCTGTATTACAACTTGCTGAAAAGTGTCAACAGTGTTTCTATCATCCTGATAAAGCAGTACAGCAAAATTGTACTTACATGACTTAGACCTTGTTTGTGAAAAACTGTTTATTTCTGTATTACATGATTGCAACTTGCTGAAAAGTGTCAACAATATTCCTTTCATCGAGCTTAAACAGTACAGCAAAATGGTACTTTCAGTGACTCAAACATGACTTAGACCTTGTTTTTGAAAAACTGTTTATTTCTGTATTACATGATTGCAACTTGCTGAAAAGTGTCAACAATGTTCCTTTCATCGAGTTTAAACAGTACAGCAAAAATAGTACTTACAGAGTGCATCAAACATTATTTAGACCTTGTTTGTGAAAAACTGTTCATTTCTGTATTACATGATTGCAACTTGCTGAAAAGTGTCAACAGTGTTCCTTTCTTGGATTAAGCAGTACAGCAAAAATGGTACCTACAGAGTGCATCAAACATGATTTACACCTTGTTTGTGAAAAACTTTATTTCTATATTTCATGATTGCAACTTGCTAAAAAGTGTCAACAATGTTCCTTTCATCGAGTTTAAACAGTACAGCAAAAATAGTACTTACAGAGTTCATCAAACATTATTTAGACCTTGTTTGTGAAAAACTGTTTATTTCTGTATTACAACTTGCTGAAAAGTGTCAACAGTGTTTCTATCATCCTGATTAAGCAGTACAGCAAAATTGTACTTACATGACTTAGACCTTGTTTGTGAAAAACTGTTTTTTTCTGTATTTCATGATTGCAACTTGCTGAAAAGTGTCAACAGTGTTTCTATCATCCTGATTAAGCAGTACAGCAAAATTGTAATTACATGACTTAGACCTTGTTTGTGAAAAACTGTTTATTTCTGTATTACATGATTGTAACTTGCTGAAAAGTGTCAACAATGTTCCTTTCATCGAGTTTAAACAGTACAGCAAAATGGAACTTACAGAGTGCATCAAACATGACTTAGACCTTGTTTTTGAAAAACTGTTTATTTCTGTATTACATGATTGCAACTTGCTGAAAAGTGTCAACAATGTTCCTTTCATCGAGTTTAAACAGTACAGCAAAAATGGAATTTACAGAGTGCATCAAACATGATTTAGACCTTGTATGTGAATTTTTGTTTTCTTCTGTATTTCATGATTGCAACTTGCTGAAAAGTGTCAACAATGTTCCTTTCATCGAGCTTAAACAGTACAGCAAAATGGTACTTACCGAGTGACTCAAACATGACTTAGACCTTGTTTTTGAAAAACGGTTTATTTCTGTATTACAACTTGCTGAAAAGTGTCAACAGTGTTTCTATCATCCTGATAAAGCAGTACAGCAAAATTGTACTTACATGACTTAGACCTTGTTTGTGAAAAACTGTTTATTTCTGTATTACATGATTGCAACTTGCTGAAAAGTGTCAACAATATTCCTTTCATCGAGCTTAAACAGTACAGCAAAATGGTACTTTCAGTGACTCAAACATGACTTAGACCTTGTTTTTGAAAAACTGTTTATTTCTGTATTACATGATTGCAACTTGCTGAAAAGTGTCAACAATGTTCCTTTCATCGAGTTTAAACAGTACAGCAAAAATAGTACTTACAGAGTGCATCAAACATTATTTAGACCTTGTTTGTGAAAAACTGTTCATTTCTGTATTACATGATTGCAACTTGCTGAAAAGTGTCAACAGTGTTCCTTTCTTGGATTAAGCAGTACAGCAAAAATGGTACCTACAGAGTGCATCAAACATGATTTACACCTTGTTTGTGAAAAACTTTATTTCTATATTTCATGATTGCAACTTGCTAAAAAGTGTCAACAATGTTCCTTTCATCGAGCTTAAACAGTACAGCAAAATGGTACTTACAGAGTGACTCAAACATGACTTAGACCTTGTTTTTGAAAAACTTTTTATTTCTGTATTACATGATTGCAACTTGCTGAAAAGTGTCAACAGTGTTCCTATCATCCTGATTAAGCAGTACAGAATAATTGTACTTAGACCTTGTTTTTGAAAAACGGTTTATTTCTGTATTACATGATTGCAACTTGCTGAAAAGTGTCAACAGTGTTCCTATCATCCTGATTAAGCAGTACAGAATAATTGTACTTAGACCTTGTTTTTGAAAAACGGTTTATTTCTGTATTACATGATTGCTACTTGCTGAAAAGTGTCAACAGTGTTCCTATCATCCTGATTAAACAGTACAGCAGAAATGGACTATCAGAGTGCATCAAACATGATTTAGACCTTGTTTGTGAAAAACTGTTTTTTTCTGTATTTCATGAATGCAACTTGCTGAAAAGTGTCAACAATGTTCCTTTCATCGAGCTTAAACAGTACAGCAAAATGGTACTTACAGAGTGACTCAAACATGACTTAGACCTTGTTTTTCAAAAACAGTTTATTTCTGTTATTACATGATTGCAACTTGCTGAAAAGTGTCAACAGTGTTCGCATCATCCTGATTAAGCAGTCCAGCAAAATGGTACTTACAGAGTGACTCAAACATGACTTAGACAATGTTTTTGAAAAACTGTTTATTTCTGTATTACAATGATTGCAACTTGCTGAAAAGTGTCAACAATGTTCATTTCATCGAGCTTAAACAGTACAGCAAAATGGTTGGTACTTTCAGTGACTCAAACATGACTTAGACCTTGTTTTTGAAAAACTGTTTATTTCTGTATTACATGATTGCAACTTGCAACTTGCTGAAAAGTGTCAACAATGTTCCTTTCATCGAGTTTAAACAGTACAGCAAAAATAGTACTTACAGAGTGCATCAAACATTATTTAGACCTTGTTTGTGAAAAACTGTTTATTTCTGTATTACAACTTGCTGAAAAGTGTCAACAGTGTTTCTATCATCCTGTTTCTATCATCCACTACAGCAAAATTGTACTTACATGACTTAGACCTTGTTTGTGAAAAACTGTTTTTTTCTGTATTTCATGATTGCAACTTGCTGAAAAGTGTCAACAGTGTTTCTATCATCCTGATTAAGCAGTACAGCAAAATTGTAATTACATGACTTAGACCTTGTTTGTGAAAAACTGTTTATTTCTGTATTACATGATTGTAACTTGCTGAAAAGTGTCAACAATGTTCCTTTCATCGAGTTTAAACAGTACAGCAAAAAATGGAACTTACAGAGTGCATCAAACATGATTTAGACCTTGTTTGTGAATTATTTTTTTTCTCTGTATTTCATGATTGCAACTTGCTGAAAAGTGTCAACAATGTTCCTTTCATCGAGCTTAAACAGTACAGCAAAATGGTACTTACAGTGACTCAAACATGACTTAGACCTTGTTTTTGAAAAACTGTTTATTTCTGTATTACATGATTGCAACTTGCTGAAAAGTGTCAACAATGTTCCTTTCATCGAGTTTAAACAGTACAGCAAAAATAGTACTTACAGAGTGCATCAAACATTATTTAGACCTTGTTTGTGAAAAACTGTTTATTTCTGTATTACAACTTGCTGAAAAGTGTCAACAGTGTTTCTATCATCCTGATTAAGCAGTACAGCAAAATTGTACTTACATGACTTAGACCTTGTTTGTGAAAAACTGTTTTTTTTCTGTATTTCATGATTGCAACTTGCTGAAAAGTGTCAACAATGTTCCTTTCATCGAGCTTAAACAGTACAGCAAAATGGTACTTACAGAGTGACTCAAACATGACTTAGACCTTGTTTTTGAAAAACTGTTTATTTCTGTATTACATGATTGCAACTTGCTGAAAAGTGTCAACAATGTTCCTTTCATCGAGTTTAAACAGTTCAGCAAAAATGGTACTTACAGAGTGCATCAAACATTATTTAGACCTTGTTTGTGAAAAACTGTTTATTTCTGTATTACAACTTGCTGAAAAGTGTCAACAGTGTTTTTATCATCCTGATTAAGCAGTACAGAAAAATTGTACTTACATGATTTACACCTTGTTTGTGAAAAACAGTTTTTTTCTGTATTTCATGATTGCAACTTGCTGAAAAGTGTCAACAATGTTCCTTTCATCGAGCTTAAACAGTACAGCAAAAATTGTACTTACAGAGTGACTCAAACATGGCTTAGACCTTGTTTTTGAAAAACTGTTTATTTCTGTATTACATGATTGCAACTTGCTGAAAAGTGTCAACAGTGTTCCTATCATCCTGATTAAACAGTACAGCAGAAATGGACTATCAGAGTGCAGCAAACATGATTGAGACCTTGTTTGTGAAAAACTGTTTATTTCTGTATTACATGATTGCAACTTGCTGAAAAGTGTCAACAATGTTCCTTTCATCGAGTTTAAACAGTACAGCAAAAAATGGAACTTACAGAGTGCATCAAACATGATTTAGATCTTGTTTGTGATTTGTTTTTTTTCTCTGTATTTCATGATTGCAACTTGCTGAAAAGTGTCAACAATGTTCCTTTCATCGAGCTTAAACAGTACAGCAAAATGGTACTTACAGAGTGACTCAAACATGACTTAGACCTTGTTTTTGAAAAACTGTTTATTTCTGTATTACATGATTGCAACTTGCTGAAAAGTGTCAACAATGTTCCTTTCATCGAGTTTAAACAGTTCAGCAAAAATGGTACTTACAGAGTGCATCAAACATTATTTAGACCTTGTTTGTGAAAAACTGTTTATTTCTGTATTACAACTTGCTGAAAAGTGTCAACAGTGTTTTTATCATCCTGATTAAGCAGTACAGCAAAATTGTACTTACATGATTTACACCTTGTTTTTGAAAAACTGTTTATTTCTGTATTACATGATTGCAACTTGCTGAAAAGTGTCAACAGTGTTTCTATCATCGAGCTTAAACAGTACAGCAAAATTGTACTTACATGACTTAGACCTTGTTTGTGAAAACTGTTTTTTTCTGTATTTCATGATTGCAACTTCCTGAAAAGTGTCAACAATGTTCCTTTCATCGAGCTTAAACAGTACAGCAAAATGGTACTTACAGAGTGACTCAAACATGGCTTAGACCTTGTTTTTGAAAAACTGTTTATTTCTGTATTACAACTTGCTGAAAAGTGTCAACAGTGTTCCTATCATCCTGATTAAACAGTACAGCAGAAATGGATTATCAGAGTGACTCAAACATGATTTAGACCTTGTTTATGAAAAACTGTTTATTTCTTTATTTCATTATTGCAACTTGCTGAAAAGTGCCAACAGTGTTCCTATCATCTGGATTAGGCAGTACAGCAAAATGGTACTTACAGAGTGCATCAAACATGATTTAGACCTTGTTCATGAAAAACGGTTTATTTCTGAATTTCATTATTGCAACTTGCTGATAAGTGTCAACAGTGTTCCTATCATCTGGATTAAGCAGTACAGCAAAAACTGTACTTACAGAGTGCATCAAACATGATTTAGACCTTGTTTATGAAAAACTGTTTATATCTTTATTTCATTATTGCAACTTGCTGAAAAGTGTCAACAGTATTCCTATCATCTGGATTAAGCAGTACAGCAAAAATTGTACTTACAAAGTGCATCAAACATGATTTAGACCTTGTTTGTGAAAAACTGTTTATTTCTGTATTTCATGATTGCAACTTGCTGAAAATTGTCAACAATGTTCCTTTCGAGTTTAAACAGTACAGCAAAATTGTACTTACAGAGTGACTCAAACATGATTTAGACCTTGTTTATGAAAAACTGTTTATTTCTTTATTTCATTATTGCAACTTGCTGAAAAGTGCCAACAGTTTTCGTATCATCTGGATTAAGCAGTACAGCAAAATGGTACTTACAGAGTGACTCGAACACGATTTAGACCTTGTTTATGAAAAACTGTTTATTTCTGTATTTCATGATTGCAACTTGCTGAAAAGTGTCAACAATGTTCCTTTCATCGAGTTTAAACAGTACAGCAAAAATTGTACTTACAGAGTGACTCAAACATGGTTTAGACCTCGTTTATGAAAAACTGTTTATTTCTGTATTTCATGATTGCAACTTGCTGAAAAGTGTCAACAGCGTTCCTATGATCTGGATTATCCTGTTTGGGCTACCCCCCCACTTCTCTTAATTTCCGCCTGAAGACATACCCAAATCTAACTATCTGTAGCTCAGGCCCAGTATCAAGGATATGCATTTTCTTGGTTTCATTTGAAAGGAAACACTCTGAAGTTTTTGGAAATGTGAATTGAATGTAGGAGAATATAACACAATAGATCTGGTAGAAGAAAATACAAGGAAACAAACATATGTTTTCTGGTTTTTATTGTTGTTGCACCATCTTTCAACTGAACAGGAACAGCCAAACATTCAGATAGGATGCTGGGGATAATTTCTATGCAGAACATAAGAGGGCAACAGTATCTGAGAAAAGTGTCAGACATATCTTCAGGAATGAGCGAGCTACATGACATTGAGCATGAAGTCACCCAGGTGTCCCACACAAATGTACCCAAATGTACCCAAGTGGCCAAATTGGCACAGTGATACATTTTGATGTAAAAAAAACTATATACAAAAATTATATTCTCAAAAAAAGTACTAAAAAAATAAAAAATAAAATTTTGAAAAATGTTAATAACAAGGGTAACTATTTACAGACATTCAATGTACAATGTACAATATTGTGAAGACCCTCAGTCCTCTACACAAAATTGTGCTGCTTGTGACATGGCCCATAGCAGTCTCTTTCTGCTGTAAAGCATAGAGTTACTGAGAAGGTGGTACATGTGATGGGGCATTTCCTGTGACAAAGGGCACAGCGTCGCCTCCCCACTGTGCCCTTTTTGCCCTGAGGCACATTCATGCCTGCAGAGATGAATTTGGGCAGGTGAACACCACCGGTTGAAGGAGCAGAAGCGGTAGAGGGGACAGAGGTAGAGGGGACAGAGGTAGAGGGGACAGAAGGTGCTGCAGTGGACTTGCTGTAGCCAGCAAGCTCCTGGATGAGCAGTTCTCGGAAGGCTAGCTGTGAGATGGGTTGCTTTCCACAGCTCTTGGCCATTTCCTTCTGTATGACAGCAATATCAATGAAATGATAGAAAAAAGTATTGTACCATTTCATGGTCTTGTGGAGCACATTATAGTAGCCTATCAGCGCATCTGACAGGTCTACACCCCCCATGCTCTTGTTGTAGTCCCTGATAGCTCCAGGAATGGGGACATTTTTGGCTGTCCATGCCCCAGTAGCGCCCTTCACTGATGACGTGATCTCCACTGAAGGACTTGTGGATACTGGAGCACATGACCACCTCTCTGGTATCCATCCACTTCACAAAGAGCAGGCCATCTTGGCGAATCCATCGCATGCTAACCCGCTCAGCCCGCTTAGGCATGTCATTCCCCTTGGTTTTTGGAAAGCCCACTCTGTTGGGCCGAATGGTGCCACAAGCCCACATATCCAGCTTCTTCAGGTTTGTGAACAGGGTAGGGCTTGTGTAGAAATTGTCCACAAAGAGTTTGTAGCCCTTCCCCAGCAGTTGAAAATCGAATAATGCCATGACAGAATCATAGCTGAGTCCCTTACCGGTCGCAAAACTGCTCTTCCCCTCATAAACAAAAAAATTGCACGTGTATGCACACGCAGAATCAGCCAAAACAAACAGTTTGTAACCCCATTTAGTTAGTTTGTTACGCATGTACTGTTTCAGGCTGATTCTGGCCTTTGAGGCTACCATCCTCTCATCGATGGAAAGGTTCTGGGCGGGCTGAAAATAGGTCTTGCAGGCCTCAACCACACTGGGGTAGAGAGGTTTAATTTTGCAGAGCCTATCATACCCTGCTGTGCCTCGCTTCTTGTCGTTGTCCTCGTCAACTTCTGGGTCACTGATATGAAGCGCCCGTGAGATTGTCAGAAACCTTTTGCACGACATGACAGTGCAGGGGAAAGGCAGTTGATAGAGGGGTGCAGTTTTCCAATACTGTTTCAGGGTTTTCAGCTTCACTAGACCCATGTATATGACCATTGATAAATAACAAAAAATATCTGACATGGAAATAGGCTTCCATGCCACTTTTTTGCCTGCCTGCTTCTTAGCACCATATTTATTAGTGTTGAAGACAAGGGAATCAATAACTGAAGATGTAAAAAAACAGTTGAAAAAGTTGCATGGGGCTGTAGTTGGAGGTCATGTCCAGCTGAGGTCCTGGTGGCCTTTTCGGTCTGAATATTGGAGGTGGTGGGCCCACATCCTCCTCAAGCACAGAGTGCCAACGACCCTCCTCCTCTCTGATTGCTGGTTTAGCTTTGCCCCACCTCCGCTTCACACCTGGCCGGGCGGGGGTAGGTGTGGAGCCGGAGACAGCAGGGGTCCGGCTAGATGAACCAGCTCCCGTGGGGGATGGGCACCTTGGCAGTGGAGGCTCCCAGTCAGAATCGGAAGGACTGTGAAGACAGACACACAGATTATATATAGAGTTGTGAACCCCATGTCTAGATAAAATACATGTAAAAAATATCTTATATACACAGACAGATTATATATAGAGTTGTGAACCCCATGTCGAGATAAAATACATGTAAAAAATATCTTATATATACAGACAGATTATATATAGAGTTGTGAACCCCATGTCTAGATAAAATACATGTAAAAAATATATTATATATACAGACAGATTATATATAGAGTTGTGAACCCCATGTCTAGATAAAATACATGTAAAAAATATCTTATATATACAGACAGATTATATATAGAGTTGTGAACCCCATGTCTAGATAAAATACCTGTAAAAAATATCTTATATATACAGACAGATTATATATAGAGTTGTGAACCCCATGTCTAGATAAAATACATGGAAAACATATATTAGATCATTTTGTACATGTATCTAATATATACAGACACAGACACACACTCATAATGTTTAGCCATGTGTACTTCACACATTTCATTACTGATTCTATATATATATATGTCATATAAATAAATACAAAAAATAATAATAATATATATATATATATATATATATATATATATATATATATATCTCCAAACAACTCAAATTAATAATATTTGATATTATTAATTTCAAACAACGGCATGAGAGGTACTCACCAGTCCAAAATCGCATTTCCTCAAACATTTCCTCAAACTGGGAGTCCAAACTTGACTCACAATCCGACTCCTCTTCAAGTAATTCGGTGTCACTATCTCTATCTATTTCATAAATTATGTCATGTACATCTGTATACCTGGACTTAGCCTTTGATTTTCCAGATTTTACTCGCCATCATTTTATCGATGAAATAGCTGAAAATTATCTCGACTCAAAACTGCTACGCGCAAACAAATGTGGCTCCTGCAGGTAGAAGTTTCAATGGCGAAGGGCTGTGTTACGCTCGACTTTCGTTCAAGAGCTGGTCATCCCGGATATAACCATTAGATATTGCCGTTTACCTTAGCTCATTGGCTATCTACCAAGCTAGATTTCAAGACGATCAGTGGTCATTGGTCCGAAATACAATCAATCAATGAAGCACTGGTCATATCATTGGCGCGCAATGAGGTCGTTGTTTGGTGTGTTCAAATCAGTTATTTTCGGTCAATACGTCTCACAAAAAGAACAATCAAGTATGGCTGTGTTACTAACAAACAGAGGATTGCAATGAAACCAACCATGACTGGATAAACGTGTGTTTAGCGGGAGTAATTACATCGAATGCTTTGTGGAAAGTTGAAGGAGTCGTAATTCATGACACTAGTCGTTTAGAAAATGTTTTGTGTTATGCTATAAAAATTGATTTTATCGAACAAACGACCATTTATTGTGAAAATTGGGCCTTTTGTATCACCAAAAGAAGAAGATCTTCAAAGGTAATTGATTATTTTATTGCTATTTCTGACTTTAGTGCTTGGTTGGAAAATGCTAGTAATGCTTGTGTTTGCGGGACGCTGTCCTCAGATTATTATAATGTATGCTTTCGCCGCAAAGCCTTTTTGAAATCGGACACTGTGGCTGGATTAACAAGATGTTAAGCTTTTGAATTATGTAAGATACATGTATTTACAAGAATGTTTAATATTACGAATTGTGTATTTAGAATTTTTTCTCTCTGCTATTTCACCGGATGTTAGGCAGGTGGGACGCTTGCGTCCCATCTAGCCCATAGAAGTTAATGAAAGTTAATTATCCAGGTGTTATAAATACATAATACATGCATTATACATTTTGTAATTGTAATATTATATTATAAATACAAGTTCAATCTGTACTTCAATGCACATATGGTGTGCATTATAAAAAAAGAGGAAGAAAGAGGGGGTGGGGAGAGGGGTGTAGAAGGTAAAACAGAGGAGCAGGGAAGACAGCATATGATTAATGAATTACAGTGCTACACCTAATATTCTCTCAGTTCATCACAATTACATAGTGTCTCCTAACCAGCCCTGGGCTCCCAATCAGCCCGAAGGTTATCTTAAGTGCGGGTGAGGTGGCGATGACGGGACTGGCTTCCTCTCTCACATCAAAACATACCTGCAGACAAGAGACAGATGGATAGAGAGAGAGTGTGATTAAGCTTTGTTTTTATTCTAACACGGTCAGTCATCATAATCATCCGGAGGTGAAATGCAAAACTGACCTTGGATCATTAACTCTGGGACTACTACATCTCTATCTGTTTTTCAATGTAAAACATATCTTTAATAATACTTCCTGTATAATATAAGTATAATATCCCTTATAACAAATCATGATAACATTGGATAGATAGATACATGTGCATGTGTAGCATGTGACAATAGCTGGATCATATCAAGGATAGCATCACAAATAAATACATAAACATCACTTGAAGCTTGATGATGATCATTTGAATCAGCTGTGTAGTGCTAAGGCAAAAACAAAAACGGGCACCCCTTTGAGGTCCCAGGTGTCACGTCCTGACCAGTAATAGGGGTTATTTGTTATTATAGTTTGGTCAGGACGTGGCAGGGGGTGTTTGTTTCATGTGGTTTGGGCTATGTATTTAGGTAGAGCGGTATTTGTTTTATATGGTTCGGGGTGTGTGTGTATGTAGAGGGGTGTTGGATTTATGTGTTCCGGGGTTTTTGGTTTATGTTCTTGTTTTGTTTCTAGGGTTTCTATGTTGAGTATTTCTTTGTTGGCCTGTTGTGGCTCTCAATCAGGAACAGCTGTACATCGTTGTTTCTGATTGAGAGTCATACTTAGTGAGCCTGTTTTCCACCTGTCTCCCTGCGAAACTGTCGTACTGTCATCCTTTGTATATTGTTTTTTCGTGTTCACTTATAAATAAAATAATGATGAGCACGCAACCCGCTGCGCCTTGGTCTCTAACCTACGACAACCGTGACACCAGGACCAGGTTTTAGAACCACTGCTCTTCATTGGGACCTCTTAATCTGCAGACAGGCTTTCACAGCTCTCTGTATGTGAGGACAGAAAACCTCACAAGAAATAGACTAAACAAAAGTACCTGCTCTATCCAGAATAGCCTACTCTTTCACTTTGACAGCTGGGCCTGCTATCCTTTCACCCTCCTCCAAAAAATACAAATGTTTGCCATTATCAACTGGGGCTAAAACAATATCCTACATAGTGTGGGAGGATGGCACCTAAAAAGTCTGGAGACTCATAACTAATAGAAGAGCATGCATGTATATGTCCTGACCAAAAGATGAGGAGTCAGTGGTAGGGTTCACTTGACATTGCAGCACAGCAAGATTCTCAGTAGACAGGGGGCATGGGATGTCAGGAACAATGACCCCATTGTCAGTGTTTCCAGATTATCCTCCTGATAAAGTAGGTGCTCCACCTGCTTAATCTGGAATGCACAAAAGAAACAAATCTGTATTAGTGATGATAAATTTGGGAGGAGGACCTCGCCAGGCTGGGGGGGGGGGGGGGTACTGTAAGGTTCTGCTTTTCTTTTCTTAGTCAACCTTGTGTTCTTTTTCTTTGTGTTCTGGAATGTAGTCCTCTCTTTCATTTTTGTTCACCTGTGTTTGTTTCTCACCTGGTCTCATCAGTTCCCTATTTAGTTCAGTTCTTTCTGTTTGTATGGTTGTGAGGTATTGTTTGTTTTTGACTGCCTACCTGTGTTTGACCATTGCCTGCCTGTGACCACGATTCCTTAATAAACATTTGCCACGCTCTGCGCGTGAATCTACACCTTTTTCTCCCTACACTTTGCAAGTAGGGGAGATTTTCACACCTACAGTAGACGGGCTATTAAACTAATCGTTGGATAACATTGGCTGTCGGAACTCATTAACACTCGTTACTGTGTGTTTCGATCTTCTTTCTTTCTCTCTCTCACACTCACACGCACTTGCTGTCTTGACCTCTGAATGCTCGGCTATGAAAGCTAACTGTCATTTACTCCTAAGGTGCTGGCCGGTTGCACCCTCTATAATCACTATTTATATTATTTGACCCTGCTGGTAATCTATGAATGTTTGAACAGCTTGAAAAATGTAATCTTAAACCAGTTCGGATTTAAGTATAACTTTTGAATGACTGACGCAACATGTCGGCTAAAGCGATTTAATTCATGAATGCATTAGATATCCTGTTTTGTACAGTAGTGATGGACAGCTGAAGGCATTTTGGTTTTCACAAGAGTGGTTTTAGAATACTTTAGCATCGAATACATTGCAAGTTTGCCCATTTTGGCCTTTAGGCTACACTTTACAATAGGACAAATATTGAATTTGATTTAAAAAAATGGTTTTGAAATGTATGTTTAAGTAGTCTTGATTGTCTCAGAGCAGCGCAAAACGGTGCTGAAATAGTTGACCACATGCGGGTAGGCTATTGCTTCAAATCCTATTATAACAATTGGATGACTTTGGGTGTTCCAGTAAGCAGCAATTTGTTGCCTTCATTAGCCTACTTTATTACAATATTTCTGTCATTCAGTGATATTTATGCCCATAGTAATTCGTTATGGATCCATCCATATGTGGTTAGAAAACAGTAAATTTGATGGACTCACTGATGGTTGAAGATGATGAGCGATCGGCAAAGGCAACATTGCTCTAATCACAGTCAGAAGACAGTTGAAGAAACTTGAGTGGACTTATGGAAAGGCTCTGTAAGACATTATATATATATTTTTTTTCAGAAGATTAACCTTGTGCTCTCTTGTTTTCTATTGTTCTGTAGTTTCGACCCAATAATTTGTCTGACAAATAAAGAACGTACTGCAGGCCCAGGCATGGATCAAAACTGGCGAGACATTCAATGACATCAAGAGATATGCTGCACCCTATGTCAGAGACCACATCGTGTCTATTGTCCTGCTAATAGCCGTTGTGAAAACATGTTTTCAAAAGGCCTCCAGGGCCGATAGAGAAGTTCCTTACTTTTTTCCCCTTCCACTTGCCTCTCCATTTATTCCCATAGTAATTTGTTAAGGTTTGCATTGCAAATGAGGGCATGAACTGTGTCAAGATGCCAGCAGAGTAAGTAGACCTGTAGTAAAATAAAGGTTAAATTAATAAAAGACCTAGAACACTTTTAACAGCACATTTCTCAACACGAGTGAGACTCATATCGCCTACGGTAGGCCTACAGTATATCTAAAAATATTTCATCTCTACATGTAGGTCTCATGATTTAAACCCAATCGAATTTGTCGCAACTAAAATGGAGTTGAAATAAACATCTGCATGTGTGACTGGCATGGATTGTGACTCCATCTCATTCCTCACCCTCTTCAACTCTGCCAATGAGAGTCTCCGCCAATAATTACATTTAGAGGATTGGAGGATTCTAAATTAATATCTAAGAGACATTTTTGGTTAGGGCAAATCTGGTCTGTAAGAATATCTAAGGGGCTTTTATATAATTATAATGAAGGGTTAATAATAATAATCGCTTTGTAAATAAGGATGCATTATGAAAGGAAAATGACATGCGCAAGAGACAGCGCATATTTTTATTTATCACAATTTTCTTTAACCAATTTTGGTCTTTAATGCAGGGCCGACAGAATGTTTTTTTTTTAACCTGTTATGGCTAGGGGGCAGTATTTTCACAGCCGGATAAAAAACGTACCCGATTTAATCTGATTATTACTCCTGCCCAGAAACTAGAATATGCATATAATTATTAGCTTTGGATAGAACACACTCCAAAGTTTCTAAAACTGTTTGAATAGTGTCTGTGAGTATAACAGAACTCATTTGGCAGGCCAAACCTGAGAAGATTCCATGCAGGAAGTGGCCTGTCTGACAATTTCTTGCCCTTCTTGATTATCTCTATCCATTACAGAGGATCTCTGCTGTTACGTGACACTTCCTACGGCTCCCATGGGCTCTCAGAAGGCGGCAAAAAGTTGAATCGTGGCTTTGCAGGCTCTGGTTGAAAAAAAGTAGCGCGTTTGGGTAGTGGCTGGTTACAGTACTGTGAGACTCAGGCGCGTGCCCGCACGACCCCATGCTATGTTTTCTTTCGTCTGTTTACCTAAACGCAGATTCCCGGTCGGAATATTATCGCTTTTTTACGAGAAAAATGGCATAAAAATTGATTTTAAACAGCGGTTGACATGCTTCGAAGAACGGTAATGGAATATTTAGAAATCTTTTGTCACGAATTGCGCCATGCTCGTGACCCTTATTTACACTTCGGATAGTGTCTTGAACGCACGAACAAAACGCCGCTATTTGGATATAACGATGGATTATTTTGGACCAAACCAACATTTGTTATTGAAGTAGCAGTCCTGGGAGTGCATTCTGACGAAGACAACAAAGGTAATCAAACTTTTGTAATAGTAAATCGGAGTTTGGTCAGGGCTAAACTTGGTTGGTGTCTAAATGGCTAGCCGTGATGGCTGGGCTATCTACTGAGAATATTGCAAAATGTGTTTTCACCGAAAAGCTATTTTAAAATCGGACATATCGCGTGCATAGAGGAGTTCTGTATCTATAATTCTTAAAATAATTGTTATGTTTTTTGTGAACGTTTATTGTGAGTAATTTAGTAAATTCACCGGATGTTTGCGGGGGGTATACTAGTTCTGAACGTCACATGCTAATGTAAAAAAGCTGGTTTTTGATATAAATATGAACTTGATTGAACAAAACATGCATGCATTGTATAACATAATGTCCTAGGGTTGTCATCTGATGAAGATCATCAAAGGTTAGTGCTGCATTTAGCTGTGGTTATATTTTTTGTGACATTATATGCTAGCTTGAAAAATGGGTGTCTGATTATTTCTGGCTGGGTACTCTGCTGACATAATCTAATGTTTTGCTTTCGCTGTAAAGCCTTTTTGAAATCGGACAGTGTGGTTAGATAAAGGAGAGTCTTGTCTTTAAAATGCTGTAAAATAGTCATATGTTTGAAAAATGAAAGTTTTCGGATTTTAGAGGAGTTTGTATTTCGCGCCACGCCCATCATTGGATATTGGAGCAGGTGTTCCGCTAGCGGAACGTCTAGATGTAAGAGGTTAACTGAAATCACAACCAAGTTTTTATGGCTTGTTTAAAATATAGCAATATTTTGGAAATAACCAAAAGTGTTGTCACGGATCCCTCCGGAACTGTGCCATTACGCACACCTGGTCCCCATTCCCACTGATTGTAATTGTGCCCTTTGGTTTC
Source organism: Salmo salar (assembly GCF_965601325.2). Lineage (NCBI taxonomy): Eukaryota > Metazoa > Chordata > Actinopteri > Salmoniformes > Salmonidae > Salmo > Salmo salar. The sequence goes on along the minus strand of NC_138297.1, from coordinate 35,557,214 downwards.
CATTGGGCTGTTGATTTATTGTTACAATGTCCGTTGGTCATGTAGGTACCTGTGCTGTGTTGTTTTGGCTTTCCTGCCACTTGTATTGCGCAGATGATTACGGGTTTCGACCCGTGTTGTATCATTGTGTTATTTATTCGAGGTACTCCTCGCTCTTTTGTTTGGGTTTCAACCCTGTGTTTTGTATATGTGTTTGTTTGGTCTTCGTCCCCGTGCCTGTAATTTGGGGGGGGGAAAAATCCCCTATTATGCACTCCTGTGCCTGTCTCCCAATCCCTTTATACCAATGTAACACAGTGAGCGATTGTAATCTGAATAAAGGGGGAAAAGGCCATTGTTGAATATGGGGTGAGGCATTCTTACTAATTTGAAAATAAAGCCAGTTTGTTATTTAGAATTATTTACTTCTGTTTTTAGAGGGAGAGAAACCAAAAGCCCACCGTGCATATTTTTCGAAAATCGTCAGTCCACATGTCAAGTGAAATTCCCCCATTGTATTACCCAAGTTCTCTCTTAACTCCAGGACCACCGACAGTTTTCATTGTTGTTTCCTGATGCAGGACTCTAGTGCCAGAGGAGAGACACTCAGACTGAAAACGCCTCCATTAATTGCCACAGTTTAGATTACCGATAGATCAGCGTTCTTGTGATAGTGTGGTGAAATAACATGAATATGACTCTGAATATAAAGAACAATATCTCCTCCATTGGCATTCCTGTCTCTTCTGTTGATGTTATAACCATCTTTTGCTACCACGGAATTTCTATCAAGGAATTATCAAAGTGAGTTTCAGAGATATCCAGTATATCAATGCTTTCTGTCGCAAGCAAGTTATCGATTTCATGAACCTTGTTTCTTATGCTACATACAGTGCAAAGTATTCAGACTGCTTGACTTTTTCCACATTTTTCTACGTTACAACCTTATTCTTAAATGTACAAAATAAATAAAGAATTGTCATCAATTGACACACAATACCCATAATGACATAGCAAAAACAGGTTTTTAGAATTTTTTGCAAATGTATTACACATAAAACCAGAAATACCTTATTTAGATAAGTACTCAGACCCTTTGCTATGAGACTCAAAATTGTGCTCAGGTGTTTCCATTGATCATCCTTGAGAGGTTTCTAGAACTTGATTGAAGTCCACCTGTGGTAAGGATCTGTACACAATTCTTGGAACATGAAAATGTCCCAGTTCTTCCATGGCCTGCATACTCACCAAACATGTCACCAACTGAGCATGTTTGGGATGCTCTGGATTGACGTGTAAGACAGCATGTTCCAGTTCCAGCCAATATCCAGAAACTTCGCACAACCATTGAAGAGGAGTGGGACAACAGGCCACAGGCCTCAATCAACAGCCTGATCAACTCTATGTGAAGGAGATGTGTCGAGCTGCATGAGCAAATGCTGATCACACCAGATACTGTTTTTCTGATCCACGCCCCTACCTGTTTTATCTGCGACCAACAGATGCATATCTGTATTCCCAGTCATATGAAATCCATAGATTAGTGCCTAAGGAATTTATTTAAATGTATTTAAATTGACTGATTTCCTTGTACCTCAGTAAAATCTTTGAAATTGTTCCATGTTGCGTTTATATTTTTGTTCAGTATATTTAGCAGTCTTGTTTAGAAGTCTTATGGTTTGGGGATAGAAGCTGTTCAGTGTCCTGCTGGTTCCAAATCAAATCAAGCTTTATTTAAACAGCATATTTAAGACATGGAATGCAACACAATGTGCTTTACAGGAAAAAAACTAAAAACAATGAAGGTTAAAATCTGAAATATTTACTACATAACAAACATAAGATAAAAAACTAAAGAATGACAAACTGAACAACCTAAAAGCACCCAAAGGACAAGCAAAGCAAAACATATGTGTTTTAAAATCTCTTTTAAATATGTCCAAAGCTTTGGCCCCCTCAGGTTCTCTGGCAGGCTAATCCAGAGGCTGGGGTTATAATAATTAATAACTGCCTCTTGGCATGCAACAGAAGGACAAGAAATTGTCAGACAGGGCACTTCCTATATGGAATCTTCTCAGGTTTTGGCCTGCCATATGAGTTCTGTTATACTCACAGACACCATTGAAACAGTTTTAGAAACTTTAGAGTGTTTTCTATCCAAATCTACTAATTACATGCATATTGTTGTTTCTGGGCAAGAGTAGTATCCAGTTTAAATTGGGTACATTTTTTATCCGGCCGTGCAAATACTGCCCCCTAGCCCCAACAGGTTAAAAACCAATGGAAGAATCTTAAAATTAATTCTAAAACTTACAGGTAGCCAGTGCAGAGACCTTAAAATCGGTGTAATGTGTGCTCTCCATCTGGTCTTTGTCAGTACCCATGCTGCAGCATTCTGTATGTTTTGCAGTTGACCAATGGCTTTGTTGGGTAGATCAGGAGAGCATTACTGTCACGTCCTGACCCTAGTAAGATGTCATTTTCTATAGTAGAGTAGGGCAGGGTGTGACAGGGGGTGTTTTTGGGTTGTTCTAGTTTTTCTATTTCTATGTTGGGATTGTTTGGGGTTGATCTCTAATTGGAGGCAGCTGATCCTCATTGCCTCTGATTAGAGTTCATTTTTAAGTAGGGGTTTTTCTCTTCCTGTTTGTGGGTTAATATCTTTTGAGTATTGTGTTGTCCTCTGTGTCACGGTTTGTTGTTTTTTCAAGTATTTCAGTGTATTGCATTCAGTTTCACGTTTAATAAATATGTGGAACTACGAACACGCTGCATTTTGGTCCAATCCTTTAACCTGTTATGGCTAGGGGGCAGTATTTTCACGGCTGGATAAAAAACGTACCCGATTTAATCTGGTTACTACTCCTGCCCAGTAACTAGAATATGCATATAATTATTGGCTTTGGATAGAAAACACTCCAAAGTTTCTAAAACTGTTTGAATGGTGTCTGTGAGTATAACAGAACTCAAATGGCAGGTCAAAACCTGAGAGATTCCTTTACAGGAAGTGGCCTGTCTGACCATTTCTTGAACTTCTTTGCCATCTCTATCTTTTACAAAGGATCTCTGCTCTAACGTGACACTTCCTACGTCTTTCATGGGCGCTCAGAGCCCGGGAAAAACCTGAACGTCGTCATCCCAGCCCCAGGCTGAAATATATTATCGCCTTTCTCAAGTGGCCGATCAAGGGACTGTGGGCTTAGGCGCGTGCCCTGGCCGCCCCCGTCTTTGTGATTTTTCCTCTGTTTGCCGAAAAGGAGATTCCCGGTCGGAATATTATCGCTTTTTTACGAGATAAATTGCATAAAAATTGATTTTAAACAGCGGTTGACATGCTTCGAAGTACGGTAATGGAATATTTAGACATTTTTTGTCACGAATTGCGCCATGCGCGCGACCCTGATTTACCATTTCGGATAGTGTCTGGGACGCACGAACAAAACGCTGCTATTCGGATATAACGATGGATTATTTTGGACGAAACCAACATTTGTTATTGAAGTAGCAGTCCTGGGAGTGCATTCTGACGAAGACAACAAAAGGTAATCAAACTTTTATAATAGTAAATCTGATTTTGGTGAAGGCTAAACTTGCCGGGTGTCTAAATAGCTAGCCCGTGATGGCTGGGCTATGTACTTAGAATATTGCAAAATGTGCTTTCACCAAAAAGCTATTTTAAAATCGGACATATCGAGTGCATAGAGGCGTTCTGTATCTATAATTCTTAAAATAATTGTTATGCTTTTTGTGAACGTTTATCGTGAGTAATTTTGTAAATTGTTAGTAAATTCCCCGGAAGTTTGCGGGGGGTATGCTAGTTCTGAACGTCACATGCTAATGTAAAAAGCTGTTTTTTGATATAAATATGAACTTGATTGAACAAAACATGCATGTATTGTATAACATAATGTCCTAGGTGTGTCATCTGATGAAGATCATCAAAGGTGAGTGCTGCATTTAGCTGTCTTCTGGGTTTTTGTGACATTATATGCTAGCTTGAAAAATGGGTGTCTGATTATTTCTGGCTTGGTACTCTGCTGACATAATCTAATGTTTTGCTTTCGCTGTAAAGCCTTTTTGAAATCGGATAGTGTGGTTAGATAAAGGAGAGTCTTGTCTTTAAAATGCTGTGAAATAGTCATATGTTTGAAAAATTGAAGTTTTTGTATTTTTGAGGAATTTGTAATTCGCGCCACGCCTATCATTGGATATTGGAGCAGGTGTTCCACTAGCGGAACGTCTAGATGTAAGAGGTTTTAAACAGCCGTGACAATTACAGTAGTCAAGCCTGCTTGTAATAAAAGCATGGATGAGTCAATGTATCAGCCTGCGAGAGAAATGTCCACACCTTGGCTGTGACGATCGTTGTAAGGAGAAGACCAAGGTGCAGCGTGGAAGTGTTCAAATTTCTTTTTATTTAAATCAGAACACTAAATCAAAATAATAAACAACGAAACACAAACGTCAGGTTCTGCATGCTTACTGAGCTGTACAAAAACAAGATCCCACACTGAAGGAGGGTAAAAGGGCTGCCTAAGTATGATTCCCAATCAGAGACAATGATAGACAGCTGCCTCTGATTGGAAACCATACTAGGCCAATCAAAGGAAAAAAACAACATAGAAATATAACACAGAATGCCCACCCCACACCCTGACCTAACAAAATGGAGAAATAAAACGTCTCTCTCAAGTCAGGGCGTGACATTGGCAATGTTCCTCAGGTGGAAAAAAGCCATATTAGTCACATTCCTAATGTGTGATTTCAAATTTAGTTCAGAATCTAAAATTAAACCTAGTTTTTTTACATGGTGTTTTATCTTTATTGCCTGTGAATTAAAATGCTGAACTATTTGAAACATTTCTGGGTTTGGGGTAACCCTGGCACCGCCTGGTATAGAGGTCCAGGGAACTCGGCCCCAGCGGTGTGTGTGTATGCGCATGGGCGCTGGTAATGATTAACTAATTGCGCTAGTAGAACTATAAGATTACATTTTGTTACATACAGCTTTGTGATCTCAGAATGTTCGGACCACTCTGTCTGAATAAATGTCTTTTACATTTACATTTACATTTAAGTCATTTAGCAGACGCTCTTATCCAGAGCGACTTACAAATTGGTGCATTCACCTTATGATATCCAGTGGAACAACCACTTTACAATAGTGCATCTAAATCTTTTAAAGGGGGGGGGGGGGTTAGAAGGATTACTTTATCCTATCCTAGGTATTCCTTAAAGAGGTGGGGTTTCAGGTGTCTCCGGAAGGTGGTGATTGACTCCGCTGTCCTGGCGTCGTGAGGGAGCTTGTTCCACCATTGGGGTGCCAGAGCAGCGAACAGTTTTGACTGGGCTGAGCGGGAACTGTGCTTCCTCAGAGGTAGGGGGGGCAGCAGGCCAGAGGTGGATGAACGCAGTGCCCTTGTTTGGGTGTAGGGCCTGATCAGAGCCTGAAGGTATGGAGGTGCCGTTCCCTTCACAGCTCCGCAGGCAATCACGTAGCCTCCGTGACACAGAGAAGAGCAGTCTCAATTGAATGCCCAGTCTTGAAACCTGACTGATTAGGATCAAGAAGGTCATTCTGAGAGAGATTGCAGGAGAGCTGGCCAAGGACGGCACGTTCAAGAGTTTTGGAGAGAAAAGAAAGAAGGGATACTGGTCTGTAGTTGTTGACATCGGAGGGATCGAGTGTAGGTTTTTTCAGAAGGGGTGCAACTCTCGCTCTCTTGAAGACGGAAGGGACGTAGCCAGCGGTCAAGGATGAGTTGATGAGCGAGGTGAGGTAGGGGAGAAGGTCTCCGGAAATGGTCTGGAGAAGAGAGGAGGGGATAGGGTCAAGTGGGCTGGTTGTTGGGCGGCCGGCCGTCACAAGACGCGAGATTTCATCTGGAGAGAGAGGGGAGAAAGAGGTCAAAGCACAGGGTAGGGCAGTGTGAACAGGACCAGCGGTGTCGTTTGACTTAGCAAACGAGGATCGGATATCGTCAACCTTCTTTTCAAAATGGTTGACGAAGTCATCCGCAGAGAGGGAGGAGAGGGGGGGGGGAGGGGGAAGAGGATTCAGGAGGGAGGAGAAGGTAGCAAAGAGCTTCCTAGGGTTAGAGGCAGATGCTTGGAATTTAGAGTGGTAGAAAGTGGCTTTAGCAGCAGAGACAGAAGAGGAGAATGTAGAGAGGAGGGAGTGAAAGGATGCCAGGTCCGCAGGGAGGCGAGTTTTCCTCCATTTCCGCTCGGCTGCCCGGAGCCCTGTTCTGTGAGCTCGTAGTGAGTCGTCGAGCCACGGAGCAGGAGGGGAGGACCGAGCCGGCCTGGAGGATAGAGGACAGAGAAAATCAAAGGATGCAGAAAGGGAGGAGAGGAGGGTTGAGGAGGCAGAATCAGGAGATAGGTTGGAGAAGGTTTGAGCAGAGGGAAGAGATGATAGGATGGAAGAGGAGAGAGTAGCGGGAGAGAGAGAGTGAAGGTTGGGACGGCGCAATACCATCCGAGTAGGGGCAGAGTGAGAAGTGTTGGATGAGAGCAAGAGGGAAAAGGATACAAGGTAGTGGTCGGAGATTTGGAGGGGAGTTGCAATGAGATTAGTGGAAGAACAGTGTCTAGTAAAGATGAGGTCAAGCGTATTGCCTGCCTTGTGAGTAGGGGGGGAAGGTGAGAGGGTGAGGTCAAAAGAGGAGAGGAGTGGAAAGAAGGAGGCAGAGAGGAATGAGTCAAAGGTAGACGTGGGGAGGTTAAAGTCACCCAGAACTGTGAGAGGTGAGCCATCTTCAGGAAAGGAACTTATCAAGGCGTCAAGCTCATTGATGAACTCTCCAAGGGAACCTGGAGGGCGATAAATGATAAGGATGTTAACCTCTATGGGCTAGGTGGGACGCTAGCGTCCCCCCCGTGGTGCACTCCATCAACAGCAGGTGCATTTCAAGAGCGGCAAATTTGAAACCAAATAAATGTCAAAATTCAAATTTTTCAAACATACAACTATCTTACACCCTTTGAAAGATAAACATCTCCTTAATCTAACCACGTTGTCCGATTTCAAAAAGGTTTTACGGCGAAAGCGAAAAGTTAGATTATGTTAGGAGATTCTCTAATTCTCTCTTTCTCTCTTTCTGTCTTTCTCTCGGAGGACCTGAGCCCTAGGACCATGCCTCAGGACTACCTGGTATGATGACTCCTTGCTGTCCCCAGTCCACCTGGCCGTGCTGCTGCTCCAGTTTCAACTGTTCTGCCTGCGGCTATGGAACCCTGACCTGTTCACCGGACGTGCTTGTTGCACCCTCGACAACTACTATGATTATTATTATTTGACCATGCTGGTCATTTATGAACATTTTAACATTTTAACATTTTGACCATGTTCTGTTATAATATCCACCCTGCACAGCCAGAAGAGGACTGGCCACCCCTCATAGCCTGGTTCCTCTCTAGGTTTCTTCCTAGGTTTTTGGCCTTTCTAGGGAGTTTTTCCTAGGGAGTTTTTCCTAGCCACCGTGCATCTTTCACATGCTTTGCTTGCTGTTTGGGGTTTTAGGCTGGGTTTCTGTACAGCACTTTGAGAATATCAGCTGATGTACGAAGGGCTATATAAAAATAAATTTGATTTGATTTGATTTGAGAGTACATTGACAATAGCTGTGTGTAATGTTTTGTCAATTCAAAGACAGGGTCACCAAAACCATAAAACCAGCTAAAATGATGCACTAACCTTTTACAATCTCCATCAGATGACACTCCTAGGACATTATGTTAGACAATGCATGCATTTTTAGTTCTATCAAGTTCATATTTATATCCAAAAACAGCGTTTTACTATGGCATTGATGTTGAGGAAATCGTTTCCCTCCAATAACCGGCAGTCAAGTCAGCACCACAAATTAAATAATAAAAATTAGAAAACATTGGTAAAATATTATATTGTCATTTAAAGAATTATAGATTTACATCTCTTGAACGCAATCAACTTGCCAGATTTAAAAATAACCTTACTGGGAAATCACACTTTGCAATAATCTGAGCACTGCGCCCAGAAAAATACGCGTTGCGATACAGACTAGCCGCCATGTTGGGGAGATCTAAAATCGAAAATACTATGTAAATAATCCATTACCTTTGATTCTCTTCATCAGATGTTACTTCCAGGTATCACAGGTCCATAACGAATGTAGTTTTGTTCAAAAAAGCTCATAATTTATGTCCAAAAATCTCCGTCTTGTTAGCACATGATCTAAGCCCGCCGGACTTCACTTCATGAACGAGGGGAAAAAATATATTTCCGTTCGTTCAAACATGTCAAACGTTGCATAGCATAAATCATTAGGGCCTTTTTTAACCAGAACATGAATAATATTCAAGGTGGACGAATGCATACTCTTTTATAACGTATTGGAACGAGGGTACCCAACATGAACTCGCGCGCCAGGTGTCTAATGGGCCATCATCGTTCCATGGCTCTTGTTCGGTCAGATCTCCCTCCAGAAGACTCAAAACACTTTGTAAAGGCTGGTGACATCTAGTGGAAGCAATAGGAAGTGCCAAAACATTAATCAACCCCTGTGTGTTTCAATGGCATAGGCTTAAAGGTAATTCAACACATCAGGTATCCACTTCCTGTCAGAAAATGTCTCAGGGTTTTGCCTGCCAAATGAGTTCTGTTATACTCACAGACACCATTCAAACAGTTTTAGAAACTTTAGGGTGTTTTCTATCCATATATAATAAGTATATGCATATTCTAGTTACTGGGTAGGATTAGTAACCAGATTAAATCGGGTACGTTTTTTTATCCAGCTTTGAAAATACTGCCCCCTAGCCCCAACAGGTTAAGCTTGAAAGGGCTGGTAACTGTGACAGCATGGAATTCAAATGAGGAGATAGACAGATGGGTCAGGGGAGAAAGAGAGAATGTCCACTTGGGAGAGATGAGGATTCCAGTGCCACCACCCCGCTGGCTCGATGCTCTAGGGGTATGCGAGAACACGTGGGCAGACAAAGAGAGAGCAGTAGGAGTAGCAGTGTTATCTGTGGTAATCCATGTTTCCGTCAGCGCCAGGAAGTCTAGGGACTGGAGGGTAGCATAGGCTGAGATGAACTCAGCCTTGTTGGCTGCAGACCGGCAGTTCCAGAGGCTGCCGGAGACCTGGAACTCCACGTGGGTCGTGCGCGCTGGGACCACCAGGTTAGAGTGGCAGCGGCCACGCGGTGTGAAGCGTTTGTATGGCCTGTGCAGAGGGGAGAGAACAGGGATAGACAGACACATAGTTGACAAGCTACAGAAGTGTTGTTTCTTGTATTATTGTCTCTTGTGTCTTTAGAGAACTGTTTCACTTTGATATCCTTTTTCTTCTGTCCTGATTTTCTCTTTCTTTTCTTCTGTTAGCCTCTATGGGCTAGGTGGGACGCTAGCGTGCCACCCGTGGTGCACTCCATCAACAGCAGGTGCATTTCAAGAGCGGCAAATTTGAATCCAAATAAATGTCAAAATTCAAATTTTTCAAACATACAACTATTTTACACCCTTTGAAAGATAAACATCTCCTTAATCTAACCACGTTTTACGATTTCAAAAAGGTTTTACAGCGAAAGCATAAATTTAGAGTATGTTAGGACAGTACATTTACAAGAGTTGTGTGTAATGTTTTGTCAATTCAAAGACAAGGTCACCAAAACCATAAAACCAGCTAAAATGATGCACTAACCTTTTACAATCTCCATCAGATGACACTCCTAGGACATTATGTTAGACAATGCATGCATTTTTAGTTCTATCAAGTTCATATTTATATCCAAAAACAGCGTTTTACTATGGCATTGATGTTGAGGAAATCGTTTCCCTCCAATAACCGGCAGTCAAGTCAGCGTCACAAATTAAATAATTAAAATTAGAAAACATTGGTAAAATATTATATTGTCATTTAAAGAATTATAGATTTACATCTCTTGAACGCAATCAACTTGCCAGATTTAAAAATAACCTTACTGGGAAATCACACTTTGCAATAATCTGAGCACTGCGCCCAGAAAAATATGCGTTGCGATACAGACTAGACGTCATGTTGGGGAGATCTAAAATCGAAAATACTATGTAAATAATCCATTACCTTTGATTCTCTTCATCAGATGTCACTTCCAGGTATCACAGGTCCATAACGAATGTAGTTTTGTTCAAAAAAGCTCATCATTTATGTCCAAAAATCTCCGTCTTGTTAGCACATGATCTAAGCCAGCCGGACTTCTCGTCATGAACGAGGGGAAAAAATATATTTACGTTCGTTCAAACATGTCAAACGTTGTATAGCATAAATCATTAGGGCCTTTTTTAACCAGAACATGAATAATATTCAAGGTGGACGAATGCATACTCTTTTATAACGTATTGGAACGAGGGTACCCAACATGAACTCGCGCGCCAGGTGTCTAATGGGACATCATCGTTCCATGGCTCTTGTTCGGTCAGATCTCCCTCCAGAAGACTCAAAACACTTTGTAAAGGCTGGTGACATCTAGTGGAAGCAATAGGAAGTGCCAAAATATTCCTCAGCCCCTGTGTTTTTCAATGGGATAGGTTTAAAGGTAATACAACACATCAGGTATCCACTTCCTGTCAGAAAATGTCTCAGGGTTTTGCCTGCCAAATGAGTTCTGTTATACTCACAGACACCATTCAAACAGTTTTAGAAAATTTAGGGTGTTTTCTATCCATATGTAATAAGTATATGCATATTCTAGTTACTGGGTAGGAGTGGTAACCAGATTAAATCGGGTATGTTTTTTTATCCTGCCGTGTCAATACTGCCCCCTAGCCCTAACAGGTTAACTAGATATTCTTTGTTGTTCTTCGTTAGCTAGCTAGCTTCTTCCAAAAGAGTCCCTAGCAACTGCTTAGCAACTGGTAAACAATTCAGCTAGCTAAGATAACTACAATTTTATGAAAAATAGTTATTTTTCAAAAGCCTATCTTCTTTGTTTGTTGCTTGTTTTTTCTCCTCTTCAGTCTTGCAGTTTTCTTTTGCTTTTTTCCGATGTACTTCACTCTAAAAACCATGTAAATTTCAATATTTGTAAGAGCTCATTTTTCAGCTGCTGCTGCTCAAATTGGAGTTCCGGCCCTCTATCTTCTATTTTAATGAAGGAATCTGTTTATTTGTGTTCTTGAACGTGATGTGTGTATGTTTGTTTAGTAAGTTAATTACCACAGGCAGGAAAGGTTAATTTATTATGTCTTCATTTTGAAAACCATTTAAAATAAGGTGATGTGCGTTTTTATTTTGGCAGATGCTGCGGATCCTTTGGTATCCCCCCCTTCTGCCCCCTTCCCACTCCCCTTGGACCCCTGGAAAGATCTGTATCACGTTCTGTGCATGTGTTTCTTTACCTCTTCTTTACAAACACAGTTTTGTTGTCACTGGCCCTTCAAATTTCTCATTGTCCATCGTGAATGATAATTCTTAAAGTTTTACCATTGAATCCTGCTCATACGCAGAAGCTTAGAGACCTTTAACCTGTTAGGGCTAGGGGGCAGTATTGACACAGCCGGATAAAAAACGTACCCGATTTAATCTGGTTACTACTCCTGCCCAGTAACTAGAATATGCATACAATTATTGGCTTTGGATAGAAAACACCCTAAAGTTTCTAAAACTGTTTGAATAGTGTCTGTGACTATAACAGAACTCATATGGCAGGCCAAAACCTGAGAAGATTCCATGCAGGAAGTGGCCTGTCTGACAAATTGTGTTTCATCTTGGCTCTTTTTATTGAAGACTGAGGATCTTTGCAATAACATGACACTTCCTACGGCTCCCATAGGCTCTCAGAGCACGGGAAAAAGCTGAACGATATCGAAGCAGGCTCTGGCTGAAACACATTATCGCTTTTGGCAAGTGGCCGATCAGAGTACTATGGGCTTAGGCGCGTGCCCGAGTCGACCGAATGCTTTATTTTCTTTCGTCTGTTTACCTAAACGCAGATTCCTGGTCGGAATATTATCGCTTTTTTATGAGAAAAATGGCATAAAAATAGATTTTAAACAGCGGTTGACATGCTTTCGAAGTACGGTAATGGAATATTTAGAATTTTTTTGTCACGAATTGCGCCATGCTCGTCACCCTTATTTACCCTTTCGGATAGTGTCTTGAACGCACGAACAAAACGCCGCTGTTTGGATATAACTATGGATTATTTTGAACCAAACCAACATTTGTTATTGAAGTAGAAGTCCTGGGAGTGCATTCTGACGAAAACAGCAAAGGTAATAACATTTTTCTTATAGTAAATCTGACTTTGATGAGTGCTAAACTTGCTTGGTGTCTAAATAGCTAGCCCAGTGATGCCGGGCTATCTACTGAGAATATTGCAAAATGTGCTTTCACCGAAAAGCTATTTTAAAATCGGACATATCGAGTGCATAGAGGAGTTCTGTATCTATAATTCTTAAAATAATTGTTATGCTTTTTGTGAACGTTTATCATGAGTAATTTAGTAAATTCACCGGCAGTGTTCGGTGGGAATGCTAGTCACATGCTAGTCACATGGTAATGTAAAAAGCTGGTTTTTGATATAAATATGAACTTGATTGAACAAAACATGCATGTATTGTATAACATAATGTCCTAGGGTTGTCATCTGATGAAGATCATCAAAGGTTAGTGCTACATTTAGCTGTGGTTTGGGTTTATGTGACATTATATGCTAGCTTGAAAAATGGGTGTCTGATTATTTCTGGCTGGGTACTCTGCTGACATAATCTAATGTTTTGCTTTCGTTGTAAAGCCTTTTTGAAATCGGACAGTGTGGTTAGATTAACGAGAGTCTTATCTTTAAAATGGTGTAAAATAGTCATATGTTTGAAAAATTGAAGTTTTTGCATTTTTGAGGAATTTGAATAAAGCGCCACGGGATTACACTGGCTGTTGAGTAGGTGGGACGCAAGCGTCCCACCTAGCCCATTGAGGTTAAATGTCGGGAAGAAAGGTCCAGAAAAGTCAGTCAGAGGCATTTCAGTTTTTAAAAATAAAATACTCAGATAAGGATTCAATCCAAGGTGAGTGAAAAAACACATGAATTTCACATGTGAACACATGATTTATGTGAAGTTAATGTGATAACGTGTAATAACATCAAACTACATGTGGGTACGTGAGTAAATGTGAAATAAATGTGAGAACTTGGGATGCAAAATTTCAACATGACACTGCACGTGACAACATTTGCACATGTGAAAACCCAGGTGTCAAATACAATTCAGAATATTTTACTTTGAAAGGCATAATTGACATTTTAAGCGTGTCCAAACTTTTGACTGGTACAAGTCAAAAGTTTGGACACACCTACTCATTAATGGGTTTATCTTCTACATTGTATAATAATTGTGAAGACATCACAACTATGAAATAACACATATTGAATCATCTAGTAACCAAAAAAATAAACAAATCAAAATATATTTAATATTTTAGATTCTTCAAAGTAGCCTTGATGACAACTTTGCACACTCTTGGCATTCTCTCAACCAGCTTCACCTGGAATGCTTTTCCAACAGTCTTGGAGTTCCCACATATGCTGAGCACTTGTTGGCTCTTTTTCCTTCACTCTGTGGTCCAACTCATCACGAGCCATTTCAATTGGGTTGAGGTCGGGTGAGTGTGGAGACCATTATTATATAATGTAGAAAATAGTCAAAATAAAGAAAAACCCTTGAATGAGTAGGTGTTCTAAAACTTTTGACCGTAACACGTTTTAGGGAAGACCCAGATGCAGATAGTGTCGAAGTAACAATAGTTTATTAACCTGTTAGGGCTAGGGGGCAGTATTGACACGGCTGGATAAAAAAACATACCCGATTTAATCTGGTTACCACTCCTACCCAGTAACTAGAATATGCATATACTTATTACATATGGATAGAAAACACCCTAAATTTTCTAAAACTGTTTGAATGGTGTCTGTGAGTATAACAGAACTCATTTGGCAGGCAAAACCCTGAGACATTTTCTGACAGGAAGTGGATACCTGATGTGTTGTATTACCTTTAAACCTATCCCATTGAAAAACACAGGGGCTGAGGAATATTTTGGCACTTCCTATTGCTTCCACTAGATGTCACCAGCCTTTACAAAGTGTTTTGAGTCTTCTGGAGGGAGATCTGACCGAACAAGAGCCATGGAACGATGATGGCCCATTAGACACCTGGCGCGCGAGTTCATGTTGGGTACCCTCGTTCCAATACGTTATAAAAGAGTATGCATTCGTCCACCTTGAATATTATTCATGTTCTGGTTAAAAAAGGCCCTAATGATTTATGCTATACAACGTTTGACATGTTTGAACGAACGTAAATATATTTTTTCCCCTCGTTCATGACGAGAAGTCCGGCTGGCTTAGATCATGTGCTAACAAGACGGAGATTTTTGGACATAAATTATGAGCTTTTTTGAACAAAACTACATTCGTTATGGACCTGTGATACCTGGAAGTGACATCTGATGAAGAGAATCAAAGGTAATGGATTATTTACATAGTATTTTCGATTTTAGATCTCCCCAACATGACGTCTAGTCTGTATCGCAACGCGTATTTTTCTGGGCGCAGTGCTCAGATTATTGCAAAGTGTGATTTCCCAGTAAGGTTATTTTTAAATCTGGCAAGTTGATTGCATTCAAGAGATGTAAATCTATAATTCTTTAAATGACAATATAATATTTTACCAATGTTTTCTAATTTGTGACGCTGACTTGACTGCCGGTTATTGGAGGGAAACGATTTCCTCAACATCAATACCATAGTAAAACGCTGTTTTTGGATATAAATATGAACTTGATAGAACTAAAAATGCATGCATTGTCTAACATAATGTCCTAGGAGTGTCATCTGATGGAGATTGTAAAAGGTTAGTGCATCATTTTAGCTGGTTTTATGGTTTTGGTGACCCTGTCTTTGAATTGACAAAACATTACACACAACTCTTGTAAATGTACTGTCCTAACATACTCTAAATGTATGCTTTCGCCGTAAAACCTTTTTGAAATCGTAAAACGTGGTTAGATTAAGGAGATGTTTATCTTTCAAAGGGTGTAAAATAGTTGTATGTTCGAAAAATTTGAATTTTGACATTTATTTGGATTCAAATTTGCCGCTCTTTAAATGCACCTGCTGTTGATGGAGTGCACCACGGGTGGCACGCTAGCGTCCCACCTAGCCCATAGAGGTTAATAGAACAGGGGGCAGGCAAAACGACAGGTCAAGGGTAGGCAGATGTCAGTAATCCAGATCAGAGTCACGGTCAGGGCAGGCAGAATGGTAAAAACAGGAACGAGGAACAGACACTGGGGATAATGGGGAAGGTAGGCGACACCTGGAGGTGGGTGGAGACAAGCACAAAGACAAGTGAAACAGATCAGGGTGTGACAGACCGGTTGTGTAATTTGATTTGTTTATGTCACGGTTTTCGTCGGTTATGGAGGACCAAAACGCAGCAGGTATGTGTATACTCATCTTCTTTATTTACGGGAAAAGAAGGGAAAAAAAACCAAACAAACACGTATACAAAAATAACAACGCAATGAACGACGAAATAACAGTCTTGACGGCAACACAGCAATCCAAGAACAATCTCCCACAAATACAAGACAAACACACCCAACTAATATAGGACTTCCAATCAAAGGCAACACCAAACAGCTGCCTTCAATTGGAAGTCCACCCCAATTAACTCAACATAGAAACACGCTCACTAGACTACACATAGAAATACATAAACATAGACCATAACTCAAAACCCGGAAATAATAAATCAAACGCCCTCCTAACTAACGCACCACCCTGAACCACATAAAACAAATACCCTCTGCCATGTCCTGACCAAACTACAATAACAATTAACCCTTATACTGGCCAGGACGTGACAGTACCCCCCCCTTAAAGGTGCTAACCCCGGAAGCACCTTAAAAAACAAAACCCCCAAAAAACACAACCCAAAACAATAAAACAAAAATTCCCCTCTACTAAAAGGGAGGGAAGGGAGGGTGGCTGCCGTCAACGACGGCACTGTGCTACTCCCCCCCTCCCCAACCCACCTATATCAGGAGGTGGCTCCGGTTCTGGCCGTTCCAGGCAGTCAGGCCACTCTGGCAGCTCGGGGCAGTCTGGCAGCTCGGGACAGTCTGGCGGCTCTGGCAGCTCGGGGCAGTCTGGCCGGCTCTGGCAGCTCGGGGCAGTCTGGCCGGCTCTGGCAGCTCGGGGCAGTCTGGCCGGCTCTGGCACCTCGGGGCAGTCTGGCCGGCTCTGGCACCTCGGGGCAGTCTGGCCGGCTCTGGCACCTCGGGGCAGTCTGGCCGGATCTGGCAGCTCGGGGCTAGTGGGTGGCTCTGGCAGCTCTTCACTGACGGGCGGCTCTGGCGATTCCTCACTGGCGGGCAGCTCTGGCGACTCTTGACTGGCGGGCAGCTCTGGCGACTCTTGACTGGCGGGCAGCTCTGGCGACTCTTGACTGGCGGGCAGCTCTGGCGACTCTTGACTGGCGGGCAGCTCTGGCGACTCTTGACTGGCGGGCAGCTCTGGCGACTCTTGACTGGCGGGCAGCTCTGGCGACTCTTGACTGGCGGGCAGCTCTGGCGACTCTTGACTGGCGGGCAGCTCTGGCGACTCTTGACTGGCGGGCAGCTCTGGCGACTCTTGACTGGCGGGCAGCTCTGGCGACTCTTGACTGGCGGGCAGCTCTGGTGACTGTTGACTGGCGAGGCTGGGTTTACGCACTTGAAGCCTGGTGAGTGGTGCTGGTACTGGGCGTACCAGATTGGGAACACGCACCTCCAGGCTAGTGCGGGGAGCGGGAACAGGACGAGTCGGACTGGCCTGACGCACTTCTGGGTCCGCACGAGAGACAGGAGCTGGAAACCCAGAGCTATGGAGGCGCACAGGCGGTCTTGATCTTACCTCCTGCACAACCCGTCCTGGCTGGATGGAACTAGTAGCCCTGCACGAGCGGGGTGCTTGTACAGGGCGGACTGAGTTGTGCAGGGGCCTGATGGTAGCCGTGCGTAGAGCGGGAGTTGGGTAGCCTGGTCCTCGGAGGCGTACCGGTGACCAGATGCGCTGCGCAGGCATCCTCCTACCAGGCTGGATGCCCGCTCTAGCACGGCACCTGCGAGGGGCTGGAATAACGCGCACCGGACTGTGCGTGCGTATGGGTGAGATGTTTCGCTGAGGAGCGCACTATGGCGCTCTCCACCTCATACGCTCCTCCATATAACCACGGGTAGCTGGTTTCCAGCTCTTCCTAGGCCTTGCCAAACTGCCCGTGTGCCCCCCCCAAAAAATTATTGGGGGTGCCTCTCGTGCTTCTCCCTCAGCGCTTCCAAGGCCTCGTACCTCCACCTCTCTGCCTTGGCTGCCTCAATTTCCTCCCGTGGGCGACGGTACTCCACAGCCTGGTGCCAAGGTCCAGCCCCGTCCAGAACTTCCTCCCAGGTCCATTTCTCCCGCCAGTCCAACTCAAAATCTCTTTTCTTCTGCTGCTTGGTCCTTAGTTGGTGGGAGATTCTGTCACGGTTTTCGTCGGTTATGGAGGACCAAAACGCAGCAGGTATGTGTATACTCATCTTCTTTATTTACGGGAAAAGAAGGGAAAAAAAACAAACAAACACGTATACAAAAATAACAAAGCAATGAACGACGAAATAACAGTCTTGACGGCAACACAGCAATCCAAGAACAATCTCCCACAAATACAAGACAAACACACCCAACTAATATAGGACTTCCAATCAAAGGCAACACCAAACAGCTGCCTTCAATTGGAAGTCCACCCCAATTGACTCAACATAGAAACACGCTCACTCGACTACACATAGAAATACATAAACATAGACCATAACTCAAAACCCGGAAATAATAAATCAAACGCCCTCCTAACTAACACACCACCCTGAACCACATAAAACAAATACCCTCTGCCACGTCCTGACCAAACTACAATAACAATTAACCCTTATACTGGCCAGGACGTGACAGTTTAACACTTTTTTGGTTACTATATGTGTCATTTCATAGTTTTGATGTCTCCACTGTTATTCTACAATGTAGAAAATAGTAAAAATAAAGAAACTCTTGAATGAGTAGGTATGTCCAAACTTTTGACTGGTACTGTATATACAGTACACACACACTCCGGACTCCAACATTGCTCTTCCTAATATTTATATATTTCTCAATTCCATTCTTTTAGATTTGTCTGTGTTCTTGTGAATTGTTTGATATTACTGCACTGTTTGAGCTGACAACACAAGCACTTCGCTACACCCACAATAAAATCTGCTAAATATGTGTATGTGACCAATAAATTTGATTTGATGTGAGTTCATGTGTTTTTTCCGTAAGGGGAGCGCTGTCCACAATGCACCCTTTTAAAGGCAATTTTGCACATCCCGCGGAAATCACATTGATGGTAAACACTGCAGATTTCTAAATTAAAGGTAATCAGAAATTACCTTTTAAATGTCAAGCGCTCTACAACGCACCTCAGAATGAATCCCAGCCACAATCAGTCACACATTTTACATGACACACCACTTGCAAACAACACACACGGACACACGGACACGCATGGAAATATGGACCAGTCCAGAGCGCAGAATTACACCAGTGTATGATGATGATGGTTATACTAGATGATCCTAACACACAGACAGACTACATGATCCTAACACATAGACAGACTAGATGATCCTGATAGACTACATCAGCATTTCCCAAACTTGGTCCTCAGGACCCCAAGGGGTGCACATTTTATTTTTTGCCCTAACACTGATTCAAATGATCAAAGCTTGATGATTAGCTGATTATTTGAATCAGCTGTTTAGGGCAAAAACCCAAATTTGCACCCCTTGGGGTCCTGAGGACCGAGTTTGTGAAATCCTGGACAACATGATCCTAACATATAGGCAGACACATGATCCTAATACACAGACACATTATCCTAACACACAGACAGACTACATGATCCTAACACACAGACAGACAAATTATTGAATTCACGTCATTCTACTGTCATTAACAGGGTTCCACTGAGAGAGATGTTACATTGTTTACAGAGGATTATAGATGTAGGGTTCATGTAGTCTGGTCCTTTGAACTCCATTTCCCAGCAGTCTCTCTTATTGCTTCCCTTCAGTCTCTACAGCAACGGTGTCTCTTCATTGGTTCTCCCCGTATTGTGTCGCAATATCGTAGCTCTCCTCTCCTCCTCCAGATGTCGTCTGGGACCATCAGTCGACCCTCTCTCATCCTCTCCTCTCCTCCCTCTCCTCCTCTATATGTGGTCTGGGACAGTCAGTAGTGCCTCCTCTGGTTCTCTGTCCACGTCAACATTCTGAAGACAGACGGAGAGCAAGAGAAGGTGTGACGATGTGTGTGTGTTTGTGTGTGTATGTGTGTGTACCTGCAAACTAAGTTTGGTGAGGTCCTGCAGGATTTTGTTCAATGTGGGGCTTGGAGTGGGGACGTCACTGCATTGGCTCTCCTGACAACCAGAGGGGCTTAAGAGTGATCCACAAATGAGATATTCTGACAGTTCAAGGCTGTTAAGCCAGGAGTAGGTTGCTGCTTGACGCTTTTAGTACATATGAGGTGGTAGGAGGGTTTGATTTGGAAATGGGAACTTTATATGTAGTGTGCGCGTGTGTTGGCTCACCACTGGTTTGTCTCTGTGTGTGTTGACTGCTTCAATGTTGAGGAAGATGGACTCAACCTTACAACCTGAGAAAAAGAATACAGACCCCAGGGCTACAGCAGATTTAGCATATCAATTAACATTATCATTGTTAAATATTTCTACTTAAATATTCATAGGGAGAGAAAGAGAGAGAAAGAGACTGACCGTAAGCAACTGGGGTGAGTTTCAGCACTGTGTGGAGAGGACACTTCAGATATGGCAACTCCGCTGGAGGGAGAGCGAGATGGGAGAAGAGTGGAGAAAGTTAAGAGGGGAGTGGAGAAAGAGGAGAGAGAGAGATGGGGATACAGAACTCAAACATTTCCTCTGACTGACAGATGGATCATTTCAACACTGACAGAGTTCCAAAGGTTCCCAAGCTGTATGATAGTAGTGTAGTGTCTGAGGCTGTGGGATTGTGGTTAGACCGTCTTACCTGCACTCTTATCAAGGAAGTAAGCTAGCAGACAGCGCATGACAGCCTGATGGCACACCACCAAAACATTCTCCTGTCTCTCTAGTTCCATGATCACCGGCTCCAGACGTTGCACCAGGTCCTCATACGACTGACACACACACACACATTATACACACATTATACATACATTATACACTACATGGCCAAAAGTATGTGGACACCTGCTTGTCATCTCATCCCAAAATCATGGGCATTAATATGGAGTTGGTCCACCATTTGCTGCTATAACAGCCTCCACTCTTCTGGGAAGGCTTTTCACTAGATGTTGGAACATTGCTGTAGTGACTTGCTTCCATTCAGCCACAAGAACATTAGTGAGGTCGGGCACTGATGTTGGGCGATTGCATTGTGCACGTGGGCATTGTCATGCTGAAACAGGAAAGGGCAATTCCAAAACTGTTGCCACAAAGTTAAAATCAAATCAAAAGTTATTTGTCACATACACGTGTTTAGCAGATGTTATTGCAGGTGTAGCAAAATGCTTGTGTTTGTAGCTCTAACAGTGCAGTATAATCTAACAATTTCACAACAATACACACAAATCTAAAATAAAGGAATAAAGGAAAATATTTGGACGAGCAATATCAGAGCGGCATAGACTAAGATACAGTAGAATAGGATAGAATACAGTATATATACTGCTCCAAAAAATAAAGGGAACACTTCAACAACACATCCTAGATCTGAATGAAAGAAATAATCTTATTAACTACTTTTTTCTTTACATAGTTGAATGTGCTGACAACAAAATCACACAAAAATAATCAATGGAAATCCAATTTATCAACCCATGGAGGTCTGGATTTGGAGTCACGCTCAAAATTAAAGTGGAAAACCACACTACAGGCTGATCCAACTTTGATGTAAGGTCCTTAAAACAAGTCAAAATGAAGCTCAGTAGTGTGTGTGGCCTCCACGTGCCTATATGACCTCCCTACAATGCCTGGGCATGCTCCTGATGAGGTGGCGGATGGTCTCCTGTGGTGCAACGTGGCGTTGGTGGATGGAGCGAGACATGATGTCCCAGATGTGCTCAATTGGATTCAGGTCTGGGGAACAGGCGGGCCAGTCCATAGCACCAATGCCTTCCTCTTGCAAGAACTGCTGACACACTACAGCCACATGCGGTCTAGCATTGTCTTGCATTAGGAGGAACCCAGGGCCAACCGCACCAGCATATGGTCTCACAAGGGGTCTGAGGATCTCATCTCGGTACCTAATGGCAGTCAGGCTACCTCTGGCGAGCACATGGAGGGCTGTGCGGCCCCCCAAAGAAATGCCACCCCACACCATGACTGACCCAACGCCAAACCGGTCATGCTGGAAGATGTTGCAGGCAGCAGAACGTTCTCCACGGCGTCTCCAGACTCTGTCACGTCTGTCACATGTGCTCAGTGTGAACCTGCTTTCATCTGTGAAGAGCACAGGGTGCCAGTGGTGAATTTGCCAATCTTGGTGTTCTCTGGCAAATGCCAAACGTCCTGCACGGTGTTGGGCTGTAAGCACAACCCCCACCTGTGGACGTCGGGCCCTCATACCACCCTCATGGAGTCTGTTTCTGACCGTTTGAGCAGACACATGCACATTTGTGGCCTGCTGGAGGTGATTTTGCAGGGCTCTGGCAGTGCTCTTCCTGCTCCTCCTTGCACATAGGATATATATATATATATATATATATATATATATGTATGTATGTATGTATGTATGTATGTATGTATGTATGTATGTATGAGATGAGTAATGCAAAATATGCAAAATATTTCAACATTATTAAAAGTGGCCAGTGATTTGAAGTCTATAGGGCAGCAGCCTCTAATGTGCTAGTGATGGCTATTTATCAGTCTGATGGCCTTGAGATAGAAGCTGTTTTTCAGTCTCTCGGTCCCAGCTTTGATACACCTGTACTGACCTCGCCTTCTGGATGATAGCGATGTGAACAGGCAGTGGCTCAGGTGGTTGTTGTCCTTGATGATCTTTTTGGCCTTCCTGTGACATCGGGTGCTGTAGGTGTCCAGGAGGGCAGGCAGTTTGCACCCCGGTGATACGTCGGGCAGATCACACCACCCTCTGGAGAGCCTTGTGGTTGCGGGCGGTGCAGTTGCCATACCAGGCGGTGATACAGCCCGACAGGATGCTCTCAATTGTGCATCTGTAAAAGTTTGTGAGGGTTTTAGGTGCCAAGCCAAAAGAGACACTGTTGTGCCTTCTTCACCACACTGTCTTTATGGGTGGACCATTTCAGTTTGTCAGTGATGTGTACGCTGAAGAACTTGAAGCTTTCTACCTTCTTCACTGTGGTCCTGTTGATGTGGATAGGGGGGGTGCTCCTTCTGCTGTTTCCTGAAGTCCACGATCAGCTCCTTTGTTTTGTTGACATTGGGTGAGAGGTTTTTTTCCTGGCACCACACTCCCAGGGCCCTCACCTCCTCCCTGTAGGCTGCCTCGTCATTGTTGGTAATTAGGCATACTACTGTTGTGTCGTCTGAAAACTTGATGATTGAGTTGGAGGCGTGAGTGGCCACGCAGTTATGGGTGAACAGGGAGAACAGAAAGGGTGTCCTTGTGGGGCCCCAGTGTTGAGGATCAGCAAGTGGAGGTGTTGTTTCCTACCTTCATCACCTGGGGGCGGCCCGTCAGGAAGTCCAGGACCCAGTTGCATAGGGTGGGGTTCAGACCCAGGGCCTCGAGCTTAATGATGAGCTTGGAGGGTACTATGGTGTTGAATGCTGAGCTATAGTCAATGAACAGCATTCTTACATAGGTATAATTGTCTTGTCCAGATGGGATAGGGCAGTGTGCAGTGAGCACTAAATTGCACTAGATTGCATCGTCTGTGGATCTATTGGGGCAGAAAGCAAATTGTGGGTCTAGGATGTCAGGTAAGGTAGAGGTGATATAATCCTTGACTAGTCTCTCAAAGCACTTCAT
The DNA here is from genome assembly GCF_965601325.2 of Salmo salar. Taxonomy (NCBI): domain Eukaryota; kingdom Metazoa; phylum Chordata; class Actinopteri; order Salmoniformes; family Salmonidae; genus Salmo; species Salmo salar. The sequence goes on along the minus strand of NC_138297.1, from coordinate 35,534,130 downwards.
GGTAACAGATGTTCATTTAGTTCAGTCACATTTGCTTTCTTGGGTACAGGAACAATGGTGGGCATCTTGAAGCATGTGGGGATAGGGAGAGACTGGGATAGGGAGAGATTGAATATGTCCATAAACACTCCAGCCAGCTGGTCTGAGCATGCTCTGAAGACGCGGCTTAAGATGCCATCTGGGCCGGCAGCCTTGCGAGGGTTAACACGCTTAAATGTGTTACTCACATCGGCCATGGAGAAGGAGAGCCCACTGTCTTTGGTAGCAGGCCACGTCGTGGCACTGTGTTGTCCTCAAAGGGGGCGAAGAAGGTGTTTAGCTTATCCGGAAGCAAGATGTCGGTGTCCGCGACGTGGCTGGTTTTCCCTTTGTAGTTCGTGATTGTCTGTAGACCCTGCCACATACGTCTCGTGTCTGAGCCGTTGAATTGCGACTCCATTTTGCCTTATGGTGGGAATAACTACACTGTTTGCGATTCGGCCATATTCCCAGTCACCTAAAATGGTTAAATGCGATGGTTCACACTTTTCGTTTTTTTGCGAATGCTGCCAACTATCCACAGTTTCTGGTTAGGGTAGGTTTTCTTGATAAACTCAGTCACCATATCAGTGTATTTGTCAATGTTATTCTTGGAGGCTACCCAGAACATATCGCAGTCCGCGTGATCAAAACAATCTTGAAGCATGTATTCTGATTGGTCAGACCAGCGTTGAATAGTCCTTAGTACGGGTACTTCCTGTTTGAGTTTCTGTCAATAGGGAGGGAGGAGCAAAATGCAGTCATGATCAGATTTGCCGAAGGGAGGGCTGGGGAGGGCCTTGCAAGCATCCCGGAAGTTGGAGTAGCAGTGGTCGAGGGTTTTAGCAACACGAGTACTACAGTCAAATTTGCTTTGTTAACCTGTTAGGGCTAGGGGGCAGCATTTGCACGTCTGGATATTTTTTTTTTACCCGATTTAATCTGGTTACTAATCCTACCCAGTAACTACAATATGCATATACTTATTATATATGGATAGAAAACACTCTAAAGTTTCTAAAACTGTTTGAATGGTGTCTGTGAGTATAACAGAACTCATTTGGCAGGCAAAACCCTGAGACATTTTCTGACAGGAAGTGGATACCTGATGTGTTGTATTACCTTTAAACCTATCCCATTGAAAAACACAGGGGCTGAGGAATATTTTGGCACTTCCTATTGCTTCCACTAGATGTCACCAGCCTTTACAAAGTGTTTTGAGTCTTCTGGAGGGAGATCTGACCGAACAAGAGCCATGGAACGATGATGTCCCATTAGACACCTGGCGCGCGAGTTCATGTTGGGTACCCTCGTTCCAATACGTTATAAAAGAGTATGCATTCGTCCACCTTGAATATTATTCATGTTCTGGTTAAAAAAGGCCCTAATGATTTATGCTATACAACGTTTGACATGTTTGAACGAACGTAAATATATTTTTTCCCCTCGTTCATGACGAGAAGTCCGGCTGGCTTAGATCATGTGCTAACAAGACGGAGATTTTTGGACATAAATGATGAGCTTTTTTGAACAAAACTACATTCGTTATGGACCTGTGATACCTGGAAGTGACATCTGATGAAGAGAATCAAAGGTAATGGATTATTTACATAGTATTTTCGATTTTAGATCTCCCCAACATGACGTCTAGTCTGTATCGCAACGCGTATTTTTCTGGGCGCAGTGCTCAGATTATTGCAAAGTGTGATTTCCCAGTAAGGTTATTTTTAAATCTGGCAAGTTGATTGCGTTCAAGAGATGTAAATCTATAATTCTTTAAATGACAATATAATATTTTACCAATGTTTTCTAATTTTAATTATTTAATTTGTGACGCTGACTTGACTGCCGGTTATTGGAGGGAAACGATTTCCTCAACATCAATGCCATAGTAAAACGCTGTTTTTGGATATAAATATGAACTTGATAGAACTAAAAATGCATGCATTGTCTAACATAATGTCCTAGGAGTGTCATCTGATGGAGATTGTAAAAGGTTAGTGCATCATTTTAGCTGGTTTTATGGTTTTGGTGACCCGGTCTTTGAATTGACAAAACATTACACACAACTCTTGTAAATGTACTGTCCTAACATACTCTAAATTTATGCTTTCGCCGTAAAACCTTTTTGAAATCGTAAAACGTGGTTAGATTAAGGAGATGTTTATCTTTCAAAGGGTGTAAAATAGTTGTATGTTTGAAAAATGTGAATTTTGACATTTATTTGGATTCAAATTTGCCGCTCTTGAAATGCACCTGCTGTTGATGGAGTGCACCACGGGTGGCACGCTAGCGTCCCACCTAGCCCATAGAGGTTAATTTAAAATCCCCAGCTACAATAAATGTGGCCTCAGGATATGTGGTTTCCAGCTTGCTTAAAGTCCAGTGATGTTCTTTGAGGGCCGTCGTGGTATCGGCTTGAGTATTTCTCAGAGATGGAGTGAATAGTGCGAGTGATACCTGAGTGTCCAGTGGTGAGGTATGTGTGCGCCCAACATCTTATCCCTTATCCCCGTGGGAATGTAGATGTGCTCAGAAGGACAGGTAGTGGGTGTGGGCTCCCTCTCCAGAGGCTTGCGAATGTCCGCATCTACGTCCCAGACCACATGGGCTACGACTCGAGAGGCAAGGCAGGTCCTTCGGCAATCGGGTGCCCAGTCCGTGATTTTCATCCTCGACCATGAGATGGTGGGGTTATGGCGTTGGAGCCATCAGGTGCCGAGGATAATCTTGTGAGCTGGAGTACTAATTATGAAGAAAGGAATGTTTTACTGATTAGTGGACTCCACGGTGAGGGTTAGTGGTGTGGTGATGTCTGTAATGGTTCCAGATCCTAGTGGTCGATTATCCAGGGCTTGAACCAAAAACGGAGAGGAGAGAGTGTATGAGGTGATGTTCAAAGAGGAGGAAAGGGTCTGGTCAAGTTCCCCTCAGCACCAGAATCCAGTAGCGCTGTAGAAACAGTACATGAGGGACAGCCAGCTAGTGTGATCAATACTAAAAAGGGTTTGGCAGAAAATTATGAAGATGGGATACTGACACCTACCCCAGGAGGTAGAAGATCACGTGACAGTCCCTCTGCTCTCGTGAAACCAGAGATGGGACATACCGGACACTGCTGAAGCTGGTGCCATCCTTGACCACAATAGGGACAGAGCACCAGCTGTTTCCGTCTATGTCGTTCAGTAGCGGGGAGGCGTGTGACCTATATCTCTATGGGTTCAGGCTCTGAAACAGTGTGGTTACTGAGGGAGGGAGAGAAGCGATGAGGATACCGACGCTCCCGAAGTAGGTTATCCAGACGTATGGCCATCGCAATGTATGCGTCCAAGGAGAGGTTGTCGTCACGACATGCCAGTTCCGTCTGGACTTTCTTGCACAGTGCTCTTCTGAATAAAGTATGGAGCACCGACTCATTCCATCCGCTAGATGCTGTTACAGTGCGGAAGGGGAGCACGTACTTGGCAGCGGTCTGGTCATCCTGCCATAGTTGGAATAGGCACTCACCCCCCTCTCTGCCCTCTGGTGGATGATCGAAGATACCCTTAACAGAGCCATGAATGCCCTCATATGAATCCAGCTCCTCCTCTCCTCTCTCTCAGATGGTCGTAACCCACTCCAATGCCCATCCAGCTAGCAGAGAAATAACCAATGCAACCTTAGACCTCTCAGTGGTGGGGACTCCCATCTGGTGTGCAAAATAGAGGAACCACTGGAGTACGTTTTACATTTTACATTTTAGTCATTTAGCAGACGCTCTTATCCAGAGCGACTTACAGTAGTGAATGCATACATTTCATACATTTTTTTTCTTTTCTGTGCTGGCCCCCCGTGGGAATCGAACCCACAACCCTGGTGTTGCAAACACCATGCTCTACCAACTGAGCTACAGGGAAGGCCACAGCATTTAGATGGGTTTCCATCATATTTATCCGGGAGGGACAAATGGTCATTGCTGACCTGGGTGGATTGCTGAATGGACTGGTGTGCTGGCTTGCTAGATTGACTGGTGGTAGAGTATCCTCCGCCAGCCTCTCGAATATGTTTGAGACATTGAAGACTGCGAAGAATCTCTCAGCCTTCCCCAGTTGCGCCAGCTGGTCATGGTGTTGACAAAGTAGGTATCCCTGTTCATCGACCATCAGATTAGATGTCCTGATTTCCTGCTGCTTCCATTTGTTGAGGCAGTATTCTGTAACGTAGACGCTGGGAGTCGGGAAGCAAGTGGAGGTGGTGAGTTTAAAAATAAACAAAACATGGAACAATGCAAGAAACAAGAATAGCGTACGGATATGAAACAACATCAATACTGCCTGAGAAATAAACCTAAGTGAGTGCCAGATATAGGGGAGGTAATGAGTGAGGAAATGGAGTACAGGTGCGCCTCATCATGAGGAGCAGGTGCGCGTAATGATTGATGCCAGGTGCACGTAATAATGCTAGCCAGGACCGGTGGTCAGTAAAAAACACCGGAGAGGGGGAGCGGGAGTAGACGTGACAATGACGCTACAAGCTTGGCACACCTGTTTTTGGGGAATTTCTCCCATTTTTCCCCGCAGATCCTCTCAAGCTCTGTCAGGTTGGATGAAGAGCGTTGCTGCACAGCTATTTTCAGGTCTCTCCCGAGATGTTTGATTGGGTTCAAGTCCGGGCTCTGGCTGGGCCAATCAAGGACATTCAAAGACTTGTTCCGAAACCACTCCTGCATTGTCTTTGCTGTGTGCTTAGTGTCGTTGTCCTGTTGTAAGGTGAACCTTCGCCCCAGTCTGAGGTCCTGAGTGCTCTGAGCAGGTTCTCATCAAGGATCTCTCTGTACTTTGCTCCTTTCATCTTTCCCTCAATCCTGACTAGTCTCCCAGTCCCTGCTGCTGAAAAACATTCCCACAGCATGATACTGCCACCACGATGCGTCACTGTAGGGATGATGACAGGTTTTCTCCAGACGTGATGCTTGGCATTCAGGCAAAATAGTTCAATCTTGGTTTCATCAGACCAGAGAATTTTGTTTCTCATGGTCTAAGAGTCTTTAGGTGCCTTTAGGCAAACTCAAAGTGGGCTCTCGTGTACCTTTTACTGAGGAGTGGCTTCCATCAAGCCACTCTATTATAAAGGCCTGATTTGTGGAGCGCTACAGAGATTGTTGTCCTTCTCTAAAGTTTTCCCATCTCCACAGAGGAACTCTAGAGCTCTGTCAGACTGACCGTTAGGTTCCTGGTCACCCTGACCAAGGCCCTTCTCCCCCGATTGCTCAGTTTGGCTGGGCGGCCAGCTCTAGTAAAAGTCTTGGTGGTTTCAAACGTCTTACATTTAAGAATGATGGAGGCCACTGTGTTCTTGGGGACCTCCAATGCTGCAAACATGTTTTGGTACCCTTCCTCAGATCTGTGCCTCGACACAATCCTGTCTCGGAGCTCTACGGACAATTCCTTCGACCTCATGGCTTGGTTTTTGCGCTGACATGCGCTATCAACTGTGGGACCTTATATAGACAGGTGTGTGCCTTTCCAAATCATGTCCAATCAATTGAATTTACCACAGGTAGACTCCAATCAAGTTGTAGAAACATCAAGGATGGAAAAAGGATGCACTTGAGCTCAATTTCACATAGCAAAGGGTCTGAATATTTATGTAAATAAGGTATTTCTGTTTTATTTGTTATAAATCTGCACAAAAAATATTTTAGAATACGGCTAGCTGTAAGTGGTCTGATTATACAGACATTATATCTACACACAATACACCCTAGCCTTCCCTGTGGCTCAGTTGGTAGAGCATGGTGTTTGCAACGCCAGCATGGTGTGTGCAACGCCAGGGTTGTGGGTTTGATTCCCATGGGGGGCCAGTACAAAAAATGCATGAAATGAAATGTATGCATTCACTACTGTAAGTTGCTCTGGATAAGAGCATCTGCTAAATGACTAAAATGTAAATGTAACCCTATGGTCACTGCTTCCAAGCACTGCACCAAGTCCTCAAACACTGACACTACACAGCCAAGTATATCCGAACAAATTATGAAAGACAAGCATTATAATTTTGAATTCCGTAAAGTGAGTGTGGAAGAGGTGAAAAAAGGATTGTTGTCTATCAACAATGACAAGCCACCGGGTTCCTACAACTTGGTTGGAAAATTACTGAGGATAATATTGCCACTCCTATTTGCCATATCTTCAATTTAAGCCGATTAGAAACTGTGCGCCCTCAGGGTTGGAGGGAAGCAAAAGTCATTCCCCTACGTAAGAATAGTTAAACCCCCTTTATTGGCTCAAATAGCCGACTAATCAGCCTGTTTCCAACCCTTGGTCGTGTTTGACCATACAATGCTATATTACAATAAACAAATTGACAACAGACTTTTAGCACGCCTATAGGGAAGGACATTCAACAAGCACAGCGCTTACACAAATGACTGATGATTGGCTGAGAGAAATTGATGATAACAAGACTGTGGGGGCTGTTTTGTTAGATTTCAGTGCGGCTTTTGACATTATCAATCATAGTCTGCTGCTGGAAAAACACAGGTTTTATGGCTATGCACCCCCAGCTATATTGTGGATAAAGAGTTACCTGTCTTACAGAACACAGAGGGTGTTTAACCTTTTCATGCTTGAGTTCCAAATATCTCTAACTGTCGCCCCAGCATGAGTTTTTTATGTGCATGATGTTAGAATGCACTCACAGTTCCAAAATGTGATTGTGACTCAATAGAACAGTTAACGCGCGCTGGCCTCAAACCAAGGCACGCTAATAGGCTATGTTTCAACTTGTCAATTTAAAATGATTTTCTAACAACAGTTTCAATTGAGGTGTGCTCCTCATTAATTCACATGAGAAAGTAGCCCATTTCACTGCCTTGGCAACAGCTATTGGGGATCCATAATAAATACAAATAGGACTGAAAAACACATTTTACACACATTATATACACTGAGTCTACAAATCATTAAGAATACCTGCTCTTTCCATGACATAGACTGACCAGGTGAATCCAGGTGAAAACTTTGATCCCTTATTTGTTAAATCCACTCAATTAAGGGGAGGAAACAGGTTAATAATTAAGGATTTTTAAGCTTGAGGCAATTGAGACATGGAATGTGTATGTGTGCCATTCAAAGGGTGAATAGAAAAGACAAAAAACGTGTCTTTGAACGGGGCATGGTGGTAGGTGCCACCGGTTTGTGTCAAGAACTGCAATGTTGCTGGGTTTTGCACGGTCACCAGATTCCTGTGTGTATCAAGAATGGTCCACCACCTAAAGGACATCCAGCCAACTTTACACAGCTGTGGGACGCACAGGGCAAGCATCCCTGTGGAACGCTTTCATAATTAGGGCACTTTGCTTTTATTTCCAGCATTATCTACTGGTGTTGCTGCAGGTAGAATATCTTAGGAAATGTTCTTTAATTGACATAAGCTGTCTTCAATCAGTCAATCAATGTTTTGCTGGGGATATTATTTGTAGATCAGTGATTCTACACCTTACTTTGCTCAAGCTGATCCTTTTCAATTGACTCAGGAGTTATAGCTAAAATGTTGTCAATTAGAGTCAGTATCAACGAAACCAACAATGGAAGTGTATTGTAGCGAATTCGGGAGGTAGTCCCGACGGAGTCGAACCTGGATCCAGCGACTGTCAAGCCAACACCTTAACAGGTACGCCAAGATGTCCAAACATGGTATACACATTACTATACACAGTATACACATTATATACACATTGTACACACACACAGCATACACATAGTATACAAACATTATACTCTCACTCCTCACCTCTCCCTTGGGGTAGCGGTAACGGTACTTGTTTTGGTCTCTCAATGCAAACTCTTCTGGGTAGTGGTCTTGGATCTCCTCATAGGTCATCTCCTCACACACACCCTGACATGCAGGACAGAGAGGTTACACTTACACCCCACCCCCTCCAGACAAACAGGAAAGAAGAGGCACACACACACACACACACACACGACAAAGAGGTTACACACACCCTGACACACAGGACAGAGGAGAGGGTCTCTCTCTCACACATACATATACACACATACACACACAACCTGACAGATAAGACAGAGGAGAGGGTTATTCTGCCCTACCAAGAAGAGCAGTAACTGTGGTCAAAAATGAGTTAACATTTTTTATACATTAAATACATGTTTTATCATGTGGAAAAATGTCCTGCCTCCATTGTGTTGTGGAGAAAATGGGGGGTCGTGTTTGCAGTAACGGCAAAAAGTTTGTGAAACCAAGGAAAAAGACATTAACTGCCACCACTCACATCAGTTACTGCCTTTTACCTTGCTTTCACTGAGCTTTGGACTGCAGTGTCTACGGTTTACCTTGGTATTATTTATTGTTCTTTGCTGATACAAGTATCAAACTCTATGACACTGACAGACATATATCAACACAAGTTTGTGTCAAAAAAATCACCATGCAAACATTTTCCAGTGAGTGTACCAAGCCAGAAGGCAGTAACTGCCGTCTAGGGTCAAAGGTCATGTTAGAGGTCAGGGTTAATATGAATAAAAATAACCTCATAGTAAGACAACTGATAACCACATCTCCAATGATCTCCCTACAATTCATTTTGCTGGACAATAAAACAACTTTTAAGTAATTTTTCTGTTTTACTCTATGAGCAGTTAATGCTCTTTTGCTTGGTGGGCAGTACACACACACACACACACACACACACACTTACTGCGTCTATCTCGTTGAGGGCCTTCCACTGTTCGTAGGGGACTCCCAGACCCTCAGCTGTCTGGATGGTTCTCTTCATGTGGCTGGTCCACACCTTCAAATCTCTGATACACTGGCTACGTATGTACCCTCCTAGAGCACTGGCAAACTACACACACACGCACGCACGAACACACACTTTAGATCTCTGATACACTGGCCAGCCCAGACATTTTTGTTTTAACCCTAAAAGGTGAAAAATCTGTCTAGATGAAAAATCTGTCGATCTGCCCTTGAGCAAGGCACTTAGCTCTAATTGCTCCAGTCGCCAGCAATTGCTGATCCCTGGCTGTGACCCCAATCTCTAAGGGTGTCTCAGGGTGAGTGGGATATTCAAAAAACAAATTTCCATTTCACACCACACACTTTTATAGTTTACACATTTGTACATGTGTGAAACAGGACAAAAATAAGCACATGTTGGGAAACCCCACTTACAATCTACACACCACACACACACACACACACACACACACACACTTAGACTTTGAGACACTGGCTACGCATGTACCCTCCTAGAGCACTGGCAAACTACACACACACACACACACACACACACACACACACACACACACACACACAAACACACACCCTACCTTGTTTCCTCCTGGGGACAGACCCCAATCTCTTACCTTGTTTCCTCCTAGGGACAGACCAGTATCCTACTTTTTAAAATATTTTTTCTTAGGGGGTAGATCAGCTTTAATATTGCAGATAGATTGTCACTTCCATCAATGTAATTGTTTGCATCATTTCCAATTCTCCATATTTTTGGGGAAACTATATCAATTAAAAATATATATATTTTCCTTAATTATTTTCCCTTAACCCCAACATCCCTCCCCTAATTGGAGTAAACTAATGGACAACAACACTTACAGGCTGACTACACCACTTGCGTTGCGTGCGTGAGCTTTGCAAAATACTTTTAGAAATCTATATTATTCAATTATAGCACCCACACTGCTCGTGCGCCCCAACGAGCGTCGGCGTTGCCAAGGGCTAAAATAGAAGTCAGTTCTATTTCTGACGCAGATCGCGCTGCAAGTCCTGCCTCTCCCATCTCCTCATTGTTTTATAGAAGCAGGTAGCCATGTGCCATCTCCTCATTGGTTTTACCCACGTGGGTGACTGAAGATGAATGAGGTCAGTGGCGGTAATGCACCTCATTTATGAAAGTTGCCAATCACAATATAAAGTCAAGAGAAGAAAAAGCCTGGAAGGATGAGAGATGACTAGAAACAATTTGGTTGACTGTTTTATGTGTATATTAATTGGTGGATTAGAGGACCTTGTGCATTTCAGGTAAAATAAGAACTCATGTTTATATCCCAGGACAAATTAGCTAGTGTAACGGCTGTCTTCTTCGTCAGACGAAACAGAGAAGTCATCGTCTGAGAACGTGGACCAATACGCAGCGGAGTTAGTGTTCATCTTTGAATTTCATTAAGCAAGAACACTATACAAAAACAAAACAAGGAAACCGACAGCCAAACAGTCCTGTCAGGTGAAAAACACTAAACAGAAACAATCCCCTACAAAACCCAAAGGAAACACATGCTCCTTATGTGTGACTCCCAATCAACAACAACGAACTTCAGCTGTGCCTGATTGGGAGCCACACACGGCCCAAAACAAAGAAATACAAAATCATAGAAAAATAACATAGAACGCCCACCCAATGTAACACCCTGGCCTAACCAAAATAAAGAACAAAAACCCCTCTCTATGGCCAGGGCGTTACAGTAACCCCCCCGCCCAAGGTGCGGACTCCGGCCGCAAAACCTGACACTGAAGGGGAGGGTCCGGGTGGGCCTTCTTACAGCGGCGGCTCAGGTGCGGGACGTGGCCTCTGTTCCACCCTTGGCGTCGCCCTCTTAGGTGGCGCACCTGGCCGCGCCGAAGGTCTGGTGGGTGACCCTGACTTCGCCCGGCTAGCGGGCGACCCTTGTTGCGCCCGGCTGGCGGACGACCCTGGCTGCGCCCGGCTGGCGGGTGTCCCTTGCTGCGCCCGGCTGGCGGGCGGCGATGGCTGCGCCCGACTGGCGGACGACCCTGGCTGTGCCCGGCTGGCAGGCCGCTCTGGCAGATCCGGACAGGCGGGCCGCTCTGGCAGATCCGGACAGGCGGGCCGCTCTGGCAGAGCCGGACAGGCGGGCCGCTCTGGCAGCTCCGGACAGGCGGGCCGCTCTGGCAGCTCCGGACAGGCGGGGCGCTCTGGCAGCTCCGGACAGGCGGGCCGTTCTGGCAGCTCCGGACAGGCGGGCGGCTCTGGCATCTCCTGACTGGCGGGCGGCTCTGGCAGCTCCTGACTGGCGGGCGGCTCTGGCAGCTCCTGACTGGCGGGCGGCTCTGGCAGCTCCTGACTGGCGGGCGGCTCTGGCAGCTCCTGACTGGCGGGCGGCTCTGGCAGCTCCTGACTGGCGGGCGGCTCTGGCAGCTCCTGACTGGCGGGCGGCTCTGGCAGCTCCTGACTGGCGGGCGGCTCTGGCAGCTCCTGACTGGCGGGCGGCTCTGGCAGCTCCTGACTGGCGGGCGGCTCTGGCAGCTCTGGACTGGCAGGCAGCTCTGGCGGCTCTGGACTGGCGAGACCCACTGGAGGCCTAGTCCTGGGAGGTGGCACAGGACGGACCAGGATGGGGAGACCCACTGGAGGCCTGGTCCGTGGAAGCGGCACAGGAGAGACCAGGATGGGAGACCCACTGGAGGCCTGGTCTGTGGAGCAGGCACAGGACAGACCAGGATGGGGAGACCCACTGGAGGCCTGGTCCGAGGAGGAGGCACAGGCTTAACCAAGATGGGGAGACCCACTGGAGGCCTAGTCCTGGGCGCAGGCACAGGATAGACCGGGTCCTGAAGACGCACTGGAGGTCTAGAGCGCACGGCCTGCACAACCCGTCCTGGCTCGATGCCCAACCTCCCCTGGCAGATGTTAGGAGCTGGGATGTAACGCACCGGGCTCTCCACGCGTACTGGGGACACCGTGCGCTTTACCGCATAACACGGTGTCTGACCAGTACTGCACTGCCTCCTGTAAGCACGGGGAGCTGGCTCAGGTCTCCAACCTGACTCTGCCACACCCGTGTGCCCCCCCCCCCAAAAAAAAAAATTGGGGGCTGCCTCTCGGGCTTCCTTGCCAGCCGTGTTCCCTCATACCATTGGTCCTTCTTTCCTGCTGCCTCCACTCTTCTGAGTGCCTCTACCTGTTCCCATGGGAGGCGATCCCTTCCGACCAGGATCTCTTCCCAAGTGTAGGATCCCTTGCCGTCCAGGATGTCCTCCCATGTCCAGTCCATTCTCTCCCTGGTCCAGGATCCTTGCTCCTCCTGGCGCTGCTCCTTCCTCCGCTGCTTGGTCCGTTGTTGGTGGGGGAATTCTGTAATGGCTGTCTTCTTCATCAGACGAAACAGAGAAGTCATCGTCTGAGAATGTGGACCAATACGCAGCGGAGTTAGTGTTCATCTTTGAATTTAATTAAGCAAGAACACTATACAAAAACAAAACAAGGAAACCGACAGCCAATCAGTCCTGTCAGGTGCAAAACACTAAACAGAAACAATCCCCCACAAAACCCAAAGGAAACACATGCTCCTTATGTGTGACTCCCGATCAACAACAACGAACTTCAGCTGTGCCTGATTGGGAGCACACCGCCCAAAACAAAGAAATACAAAAACATAGAAAAAGAACATAGAACGCCCACCCAATGTAACACCCTGGCCTAACCAAAATAAAGAACAAAAACCCCTCTCAATGGCCAGGGCGTTACAGCTAGCAACAGCAATCTAGCTAAATAGGACAAATTAGCAAGCAAGTGCAAGCTAGCTAGCTAAATTTCCATAAATCTTTAATGCTTTTCAACCTGTCCCCAAATTAATATAATTGGTTCAGAGTTTGTTTCGATATTTTAACCTGCGTGTCGTAATCGCGTTTTGGTGTGGGGGGACAAAATACATGTATGCACCATTTCGCACGATGGCGCACGTGCGCAGCCGGGTTGGTTCCGTGTTAGGCTTCTACTTCCAGCATATACATACTATAAACATTTTACGGACACAGTATATATGTTACAATAGTTATCGTTTGTTTTATTTTAGTCTCATCCTTCAGCTCCACTCAACCCCTCCCATCTATCTCTGAACACCATCCAGTTTTTTATGTCTATTTGCTATATATTTTTCAACTGTGCTGTTGCACAAAAGTTTTGAACCTTTCTAGTCTCAAAGATTCTACTGATTCTAAATAAAAGAGAAAATGTTTTATTATATTATTGATCCATTGACTATGACTTTTTAAATCATCCAGTGATGTTTGCAGAATTCGCTCCAAGTAAATGTTGCAACTCTTCAGCAATTCCTGAGCCTTTGACCAAAAACAAGCCACATATGGACAGTACCAAAACAAATTATCTAATGTTTCTGTCTCTTCGCAGCAAAATCTGCAGAGCTGGGATGGTGGTATCCCCCATATATATAACATGCCATTGGTTGCAAGAATTTTGTATAATAATTTAAATTGAAAAACTTTTTGAATCAAGCATTGTTTTGTGTTTCAGTTCATAAACCATGTGCCATGGAATCAGTACATCGAAAATGTCTTCCAAACTATATTGCAATCTATATGGCACAGCTGTTCATTTTTTGGAAGTTAAATAAAACTGGTATACTTTTTTATTTATCACCATTTTCTTTAGCTAATTTTGATCTTCAATGCAGGGCCGACAGACAAGACCCTTACTTGTATCCTACCTTTTTTCCTCCTAGGGACAGACCACTGCCCTACCTTTTTCATCAAGGGGACCAACCCCAGTCTCCTATCTTGCTTCCTGCTGTGGATAGACCAGTCTCCGGCCTTGTTTCCTCGTGGGTAGACCAGAGTCTCCGGCCTTGTTTCATACTGAGGACAGACCAGCAGGCTTCTACCCGGTTTCCTCCTAGGGACCGACCCCAGACTCTACCTTGCTTACAGACCAGCCCTCCTACCTTGGTTCCTTCTGGGGACAGACCATTCTCCTACCTTGTTACCACGTGGGGACAGGCCAGAGTCTCCTCCAATGCGTCCCACAAGGTTGAGTTCACTCTCTCCGTGGCGGGTCAGGTAGATGAACCGCGGCGCTACATGTATGTTCATCAGGTAATAAACAATACGACTCTGGATGTGGTCCTGCACACGGTTCACCAGATACCTGCTTCCAACATTAAAGATCTTTATATATGACAGACTCCTAGAAGATGGGAGAGAGGATGGGAGGGGGAGGGGAGGGAGAAAAATACATGGGGGAGGGGAGGAGTAGGGAGAGAGATGTTAGATCCCTTTACCCAATCCACTAGATTCCTGCTGCCTATGTTGAAGATCTTAATATATGACAAACTCCTAGAGGGGAGGAGAGAGAGGAGAGAAAGAGGAGAGGGAGAGAGGTGTCAGAGTCCTGTGTGTGTGTGTATGCGTGTGTGTTACCTGTCCTTCTCATCGTTCAGGGATATGTATGTAACTTTGTAACACTCAATCCTCTTGAGGAAGTCAGCGACCGCCTCCTCTTTATCACAACCCGCGTAGTCTGGACTGCTCAGCTTCACTTGCTGTGCTCACACACACACACACACACACACACACACACACACACACACACACACACACACACACACACACACACACACACACACACACACACACACACACACACACACACACACACACACACACACACACACACACACACACACACACGAGAGATCAGTACACACAGACACACACACTCACAGGCGAGATCAGTACACTTAATAGAAACAGAAACATACTTTGATATTCTCAGCAATGATCTCTGGGTCATCACACAACGACTCTATGAAGAAGACCTGTGGAAGGAGAGAGGGAGAACAAAATGGATTGGAGAGATGGACAATGACACACATTTCCACACAGCTAAAGCTATTGATTTACACACAGCTACAGACCTGATTTTGGGCTGCTCCTTGAAAAAGCATTTCACTGTTCCTGGTGCAAAAACACTGTGCTATCCCGGAGCTTGAGTAAATTACACTACTAAGTTGCTCACGAATGTTCTACGCCAGGCCATGGAAATCAATTCTATTGTAGTCCATGTGGGTTTTAATGACATTATGAAGGGCAGCTCTGAACAGTTGAATCTGGATTTTAAAGAGCTGATTGATTCTCTGCTAGACTAATAAAAGGTCCATCATATCTGGCCCTGTTCCCTCTCTGAATCGTGGCACTGGACGCATTAGCAGAATTCTTTCTCTTCACAGCTGGCTACTTGAATATTGCAGCTTTTGTTGACAATTTCAATACCTTTTGGAAAAAAAAACATGTTTTATAAGGAGGATGGGATCCATCCAAATAATTTGGGTTCCTGGAGCCTTTCACAACATGTGGCAGCTCTGAAAAAGTGACTGTAAGCTCCAAGATATGCTAAGTTAGTCAGTAGCTACAAGAGGGAGACCTCTGTAATTAGCCCCTACAATACTATTAACAGGCTTATATCTAGCTATCGTACTGCATGTGCTCATAAGCATAGAGGTGTTGTAAAGTACATTCGGAAAGTATTCAGACCCCTTGACTTTTTCCATATTTTGTTACGTTTCAGCCTAATTCTAAAATGTATTAAATTGTTTTTCCCCACATGAATCTACACACAATACCCATGATGACAAAGCAAAAACAGGTTTCTATACATTTTTGAAAATACCTTAAAAACAAAACCTGAAATAGACATTTACATAACTATTCAAACCCTTTACTCAGTACTTTGTTGAAGCACCTTTGGCAGCGATTACAGCCATGAGTTTTCTTGGGTATGACGCTACAAGCAAGGCACACCTGTATTTGGAGAGTTTCTCCCATTTTTCTCTGTAGATACTGCTTCACAACTATTTTCACATCTCCAGAGATGTTCGATGGGGTTCAAGTCCAGGCTCTGGCTGGGCCAATCAAGAACAATCAGAGACTTGTCCCGAAACCACCCCTGCTTTGTTTTGGCTGTGTGCTTAGGGTCGTTGTCCTGTTGGAAGGTGAACCTTCGCCCCAGTCTGAGATCCTGAGCACTCTGGAGCAGGTTTTCATCAAGGATCTCTCTGTACTTTGCTCCATTCAGCTTTGCCTTGATCCTGACTAATCTCCCAGTCCCTGCCGCTGAAAATCATCCCCACAGCATGATGCTGCCACTACCATTTTTTATTTTTATTTTTTGTTATTTATTTCACCTTTATTTAACCAGGTAGGCTAGTTGAGAACAAGTTCTCATTTACAACTGTGACCTGGCCAAGATAAAGCAAAGCAGTGTAACACAAACAACAACACAGAGTTACACATGGAATAAACAGTCAATAATACAATAGAAAAAGTATATATATAGTGTGTGCAAATGAGGTAGGTTAACGGAGGTAAGGCAATAAATAGGCCATAGTGCCGAAATAATTACAATATAGCAATTAAACAATGGAGTGATAGATGTGCAGAAGATGAGTGTAGAAAGTAGAGATACTGGGGTGCAAAGGAGCAAAATCAATAAAATAGATAACAGTATGGGGATGAGGTAGTTGGATGGGCTAATTACAGGTGGGCTATGTACAGGTGCAGTGATCTGTGAGCTGCTCTGACAGCTGGTGCAGCTAGTGAGGGAGATATGAGTCTCCAGCTTCAGTGATTTATGCAGTTCGTTCCAGTCATTGGCAGCAGAGAACTGGAAGGAAAGGCGGCCAAAGGAAGAATTGGCTTTGGGGGTGACCAGTGAAATATACCTGCTGGAGCGGGTGCTACGGTTGGGTGCTGCTATGGTGACCAGTGAGCTGTGATAAGGTGGGGCTTTACCTAGCAAAGACTTATAGATGACCTGAAGCCAGTGGGTTTGGCGATGGATATGAAGCGAGGGCCAGCCAATGAGAGCATACAGGTCGCAATGGTGGGTAGTATATGGGGCTTTGGTGACAAAACAATAGACTGCCTCCAATTTGCTGAGTAGAGTGTTGGAGGCTATTTTGTAAATGACATCACCGAAGTCAAGGATCGGTAGGATAGTCAGTTTTACGAGGGTATGTTTGGCAGCATGAGTGAAGGAAGCTGATTCTAGATTTAATTTTGGATTGGAGATGCTTAATGTGAGTCTGGAAGGAGAGTTTACAGTCTAACCAGACACCTAGGTATTTGTAGTTGTCCACATATTCTAAGTCAGAACAGTCCAGAGTAGTGATGCTGGGCGGCCGGGCAGGTGTGGGCAGCAATCGGTTGAAGAGCATGCATTTTGTTTTACTTGCATTGAAGAGCAGTTGGAGGTTAGTTAACTCTTAGGGATCGGGGGCAGCATTGGGAAGTTTGGATGAAAAGCATGCCCAGAGTAAACTGCCTGTTACTCAGGCCCAGAAGCTAGAATATGCATATAGTTAGCCTGTTAGGGCTAGGGGGCAGTATTGACACGGCGGATAAAAACGTACCCGATTTAATCTGGTTACTACTCCTGCCCAGTAACTAGAATATGCATATAATTATTGGCTTTGGATAGAAAATACCCTAAAGTTTCTAAAACTGTTTGAATGGTGTCTGTGAGTATAACAGAACTCATATGGCAGGCAAAAACCTGAGAAGATTTCATGCAGGAAGTGGCCTGTCTGACAAGGTGTCGTTCTTCTTGTCTCTGTTTATTGAAGAGTGAGGATCTTAGCTGTCCCGTGACACTTCCTACGGCTGCCATAGGCTCTCAGAAGGCGGCAAAATGCTGAATCGTGGCTTTGCAGGCTCTGGCTGAAACAAAGTAGCGCATTTGAGTAGTGGCTGGTTACAGTACTGTGAGACTCAGGCTCGTGCCCGCATCGAACGAAAGCTTTGTTTTCTTTCCTCTGTTTAGCTAAATGGACATTCCCCTTCGGAATATTATCGCTTTTTTACGAAAAAATGGCATAAAAATGGATTTTTAAACAGCGGTTGACATGCTTCGAAGTACGGTAATGGAATATTTAGATTTTTTTTGTCACGAATTGCGCCATGCGCGCGACCCTGATTTACCATTTCGGATAGTTTCTGGAACGCACGAACAAAACGCCGCTATTCGGATATAACGATGGATTATTTTGGACCAAACCAACATTTGTTATTGAAGTAGCAGTCCTGGGAGTGCATTCTGACGAAGACAACAAAAGGTAATCAAACTTTTGTAATAGTAAATCTGATATTGGTGAGTGCTAAACTTGCCGGGTGTCTAAATAGCTAGCCCGTGATGGCTGGGCTATGTACTTAGAATATTGCAAAATGTGTTTTCACCAAAAAGCTATTTTAAAATCGGACATATCGAGTGCATAGAGGAGTTCTGTATCTATAATTCTTAAAATAATTGTTATGCTTTTTGTGAACGTTTATCGTGAGTAATTTAGTAAATTGTTAGTGAATTCGCCGGAAGTTTGCGGGGGGTATGCTCGTTCTGAACGTCACATGCTAATGTAAAAAGCTGTTTTTTTATATAAATATGAACTTGATTGAACAAAACATGCATGTATTGTATAACATAATGTCCTAGGAGTGTCATCTAATGAAGATCATCAAAGGTTAGTGCTGCATTTAGCTGTGGTTTTGGTTTTGGTGACATTATATGCTAGCTTGAAAAATGGGTGTGTGATTATTTCTCGCTGGGTACTCTCCTGACATAATCTAATGTTTTGTTTTCGTTGTAAAGCCTTTTTGAAATCGGACAATGTGGTTAGATAAAGGAGAGTCTTGTCTTTAAAACAGTGTAAAATAGTAATATGTTTGAAAAATTGAAGTTTTTGGATTTTTGACGAGTTAGTAATTCTCGCCTCGCCCTATCACTGGATATTGGCGAGGCGTTCCGCTAGCGGAACAACAAGTGCATCGGTGATGTTGTACCAACAGTGTCTATTAAAACATTCCCCAACCAGAAACCGTGGATTGATGGCAGCATTCGCACAAAACTGAACGCGCGAACCACTGCTTTTAGTCAGGACAAAGTGACCGGAAACATGACAAAATACAAACAGTGTAGCTATTCCCTCCGCAAGGCAATCAAACAAGCTAAGCGTCAGTACAGAGACAAAGTGGAGTCGCAATTCAACGGTTCAGACACGATAGGTATGTGGCCGGGTCTACAGTCAATCACGGACTACAAAAGAAAAATCAGCCCCGTCGCGTATCACGATGCCTTGCTCCCAGACAGACTAAACAACTATTTTGCTCGCTTTGAGGACAATACAGCCCGCTACCAAAACCTAGGGCTCTCCTTCACTGCAGCCAACGTGAGTAAAACATTTAAACGTGTTAACCCTCGCAAGGCTGCAGGCCCAAACGGCATCCCCGGCCGCGTCCACAGAGCATGCGCAGACCAGCTGGCTGGTGTGTTTACAGACATATTCAATCAATCCTTATCCCAGTCTGCCGTCCCCACATGCTTCAAGAGGGCCACCATTGTTCCTGTTCCCAAGAAAGCTAAGGTAACTGAGCTAAATGACTACCGCCCTGTAGCACTCACTTCCGTCATGAAGTGCTTTGAGAGACTAGTCAAGGACCATATCACCTCCACCCTACCTGACACCCTAGACCCACTCCAATTTGCTTACCGACCCAATAGGTCCACAGACGACGCAATCGCCATCACACCGCACACTGCCCTAACCCATCTGGACAAGAGGAATACCTATGTAAGAATGCTGTTCATCGATTACAGCTCAGCATTTAACACCGTACTACCCTCCAAAGTCGTCATTAAGCTTGAGACCCTGGGTCTCAACCCCGCCCTGTGCAACTGGGTCCTGGACTTCCTGACGGGCCGACCCCAGGTGATGAGGGTAGGTAACAACATCTCCACCCCGCTGATCCTCAACACTGGGTCCCCACAAGGGTGCGTTCTCAGACCTCTCCTGTACTCCCAGTACACCCACGACTGCGTGGCCATGCACGCATCCAACTCAATCATCAAGTTTGCAGACGACACTACAGTGGTAGGTTTGATTACGAACAACGATGAGACAGACTACAGGGAGGAGGTGAGGGCCCTCGGAGTGTGGTGTCAGGAAAATAACCTTGCACTCAATGTCAACAAAACAAAAGAGATGATCGTGGACTTCAGGAAACAGCAGAGGGAGCAGCCCCCTATCTACATTGACGGGACAGTAGTGGAGAGGGTGGAGAGTTTTAAGTTCCTCGGCGTACACATCACGGACAAACTGAAATGGTCCACCCACACAGACAGCGTGGTGAAGAAGGCACAGCAGCGCCTCTTCAACCTCAGGAGGCTGAAGAAATTTGGCTTGTCACCAAAAACACTCACAAACTTTTACAGATGCACAATCGAGAGCATCCTGTCGGGCTGTATCACCACCTGGTACGGCAGCAGCTCAGCCCATAACCGGAAGGCACTCCAGAGGGTAGTGAGGCTTGCACAACGCATCACCGGGTGCAAACTACCTGCCCTGCAGGACACCTACACCACCCGATGTCACAGGAAGGCCAAAAAGATCATCAAGGACAGCAACCACCCGAGCCACTGCCTGTTCACCCCGCTAACATCCAGAAGGCGAGGTCAATACAGGTGCATCAAAGCTGGAACCGAGAGACTGAAAAACAGCTTGTATCTCAAGGCCACCAGACTGTTAAACAGCCATCACTAACATTGAGTTGCGGCTGCCAACACACTGACTCAACTCAAGCCACTTTAATAATGGGAAAATTGATGTAATCAATTTATCACTTGCCACTTTATATTATTTATATTAGATAATGTTTACAATACCTACATTATTCATCTCATATGTATATATTGTACGCTTTACCATCTACTGCATCTTGCCATCTTGATTTAATCAGATGTATCACTAGCCACTTTAAACAATGACACTTTATATAATGTTTTCATAACCTACATTACTCATCTCATATGTATATACTGTACTCTATACCATCTACTGCATCTTGCCATCCTGATGTAATGTATCACTAGCCACCTTAAACAATGCTGCTTTATATGTTTTCATACCCTACAATACTCATCTCATATGTATATACTGTACTCCATACCATCTATTACATCTTGCCTATGCCGTTCGGCCATCAGTCATTTATATTTTTTTATGTACATATTCGTATTCATTCCTTTACACTTGTGTGTACAAGGTAGTTGTTGTGGAATTGGTAGATTACTTGTTAGATATTATTGCACGGTCGGAACTAGAAGCACAAGCATTTCGCTACACTTGCATTAACACCTGCTAACCATGTGTATGTGACAAATAGATTTGATTTGATTTATTGCACACTGCCTCAGTGCTAACAGTGTAACTCTGGTTTATAGGCTCATGATTACTGCTTACAATACATGTAGGACAAACAGATGTATTCGGTGCAATTATGGGTACATAAATTAACCTGTTAGGGCTAGGGGGCAGTATTTGCAATCGTAAAACGTGGTTAGATTAACCTCTTGGGGCTAGGTGGGACGCTAGCGTGCCACCCGTGGTGCACTCCATCAACAGCAGGTGCATTTCAAGAGCGGCAAATTTGAATCCAAATAAATGTCAAAATTCAAATTTTTCAAAAATACAACTATTTTACACCATTTGAAAGATAAACATCTCCTTAATCTAACCACGTTTTACGATTTCAAAAAGGTTTTACGGCGAAAGCATAAATTTAGAGTATGTTAGGACAGTACATTTACAAGAGTTGTGTGTAATGTTTTGTCAAGTCAAAGACAGGGTCACCAAAACCATAAAACCAGCTAAAATGATGCACTAACCTTTTACAATCTCCATCAGATGACACTCCTAGGACATTATGTTAGACAATGCATGCATTTTTAGTTCTATCAAGTTCATATTTATATCCAAAAACAGCGTTTTACTATGGCATTGATGTTGAGGAAATCGTTTCCCTCCAATAACCGGCAGTCAAGTCAGCATCACAAATTAAATAATTAAAATTAGAAAACATTGGTAAAATATTATATTGTCATTTAAAGAATTATAGATTTACATCTCTTGAACGCAATCAACTTGCCAGATTTAAAAATAACCTTACTGGGAAATCACACTTTGCAATAATCTGAGCACTGCGCCCAGAAAAATACGCGTTGCGATACTGACTAGACGTCATGTTGGGGAGATCTAAAATCGAAAATACTATGTAAATAATCCATTACCTTTGATTCTCTTCATCAGATGTCACTTCCAGGTATCACAGGTCCATAACGAATGTAGTTTTGTTCAAAAAAGCTCATCATTTATGTCCAAAAATCTCCGTCTCGTTAGCACATGATGTAAGCCAGCCGGACTTCTCGTCATGAACGAGGGGAAAAAATATATTTCCGTTCGTTCAAACATGTCAAACGTTGTATAGCATAAATCATTAGGGCCTTTTTTAACCAGAACATGAATAATATTCAAGGTGGACGAATGCATACTCTTTTATAACGTATTGGAACGAGGGTACCCAACATGAACTCGCGCGCCAGGTGTCTAATGGGACATCATCGTTCCATGGCTCTTGTTCGGTCAGATCTCCCTCCAGAAGACTCAAAACACTTTGTAAAGGCTGGTGACATCTAGTGGAAGCAATAGGAAGTGCCAAAATATTCCTAAGCCCCTGTGTTTTTCAATGGGATAGGTTTAAAGTCAATACAACACATCAGGTATCCACTTCCTGTCAGAAAATGTCTCAGGGTTTTGCCTGCCAAATGAGTTCTGTTATACTCACAGACACCATTCAAACAGTTTTAGAAACTTTACAGTGTTTTCTATCCATATATAATAATTATATGCATATTCTAGTTACTGGGTAGGATTAGTAACCAGATTAAATCGGGTACATTTTTTTTATCCAGACGTGCAAATGCTGCCCCCTAGACCCAACAGGTTAAGGAGATGTTTATCTTTCAAAGGGTGTAAAATAGTTGTATGTTTGAAAAATTTGAATTTTGACATTTATTTGGATTCAAATTTGCCGCTCTTAAAATGCACCTGCTGTTGATTAGGTTAAATGACTTACATTGTGTTTGCCATTGCCCCTAAGATCATGTACATTTGATGCGGCCTTCCCTGTAGCTCAGTTGGTAGAGCATGGTGTTTGCAACGCCAGGGTTGTGGGTTCGATTCCCACGGGGGGCCAGCACAGAAAAAAAAAAATTTATGAAATGAAATGTATGCATTCACTACTGTAAGTCGCTCTGGATAAGAGCGTCTGCTAAATGACTAAAATGTAAATGTAAATGTACAGTACCAGTCAAAAGTTTGAACACACCTACTCTTTCAAGGGTTTTTCTTTATTTTTTTTTACTATTTTCTACATTGTAGAATAACTGTGAAGACATCAAAACTATGAAATAACACACATGGAATCATGTAGTAACCAAAAAAGTGTTAACAAATAAAAATATATTTTAGATTTTAGATTCATCAAAGTAGCCAACCTTTGCCTTGATGACAGATTTGCACACTCTTGGCATTCTCTCAACCAGCTTCATGAGGTAGTCACCTGGAATGCATTTCAATTAACAGGTGTGCCTTTTTAAAAGTTCATTTGTGTAATTTCTTTCCTTCTAAATGCATTTGAGCCAATCAGTTGTGTTGTGACAAGGTAAGGGTGGTAATACAGAAGATAGCCCTATTTGGTAAAAGACCAAGTCCATATTATGACAAGAACACCTCAAATAAGCAAAGAGAAACGATAGTCCATCATTACTTTAAAACATGGCCAGGCAATCCGGAAAATTATATGAAATTTTAAAGTTCCTTCAAGTGCAGTCGCAAAAACCATCAAGCACTATGATGAAACTGGCTCTCATGACGACTGCCACAGGAAAGGAAGACCCAGAGTTACCGTTGCTGCAGAGGATAAGTTCATTAGAGTTACCAGCTCACATCTCAACATCAAATCAGGCCTTCATGGTCAAATTGCTGCAAAGAAACCACTACTAAAAGACACCAATAATAAGAAGAGACTTGCTTGGGCCAAGAAACCCGAGCAATGAACATTAGACCAGAGTTAAAAATAGGTCTAACCCTTGGTGTACACTGGAGCTAGCCAAAGTTATATGCAATATAAATGCTGTTTGGGCCAAAACTGGATTTACAGACTCAAACCCTGATTAGCAATAGTTTAGGAGATTGAGAAATCTGTGTGTAAAACTAGTTAGGTAATAAAATAAATCAGATTATGCTTTCCTATCTGATTATGCAGGGAATTCGGCCAAATTTGGGAAAAGTGTTAAATCTCTGAAGGGTTGTAACTATTCTTCTCTTCCTCATCAAATTAATCTAGTCTTTGGCACCATTACTGATAAAATGTATATAATTAATGCATTTGATCACAATTTTATTTCTGCGGGCTATATATTTGTCTCAGTTTCTAAGCCAACTCACTTTAAGTGTGGTCTGGATATTAATGGAGGTAATTTGCTGAAAGATACTGAAACTGTTGGTCTGGTATTTTCTTTCAGGCAATTCCATGTTTGTTTTTGTTTTTTTCTCTCCCCAATTGCGTGGTATCCAATTGGTAGTTACAGACTTGTCCCATCGCTGCAACTCCTGTACGGACTCGGGAGAGGCGAAGGTCGAGAGCCGTGAGTCCTCCGAAACATGACCCAGCCAAGCTGCACTGGTTCTTTACACAATGCCCGCTTAATAACTTTTCATGTTCAAAATTGTACACTCTCTTCAAACAATAGCATGGTATTCTTTCACTGTAATAGCTACTGTAAATTGGACAGTGCAGTTAGATTAACAAGAATTTCAGCTTTCTGCCAATGTCAGATATGTTTATGTCCTGAGAAATTTTCTTGTTACTTACAACCTCATGCTAATCGCATTAGCCTACATTAGCTCAATGGTCCCGTGGAAGGGACACCGATCCCGAAGAAGTTTAATCCGGAAGTCAGCAATGTGTCAGAGGGAACACAGTACACCTGGCAACCATTTTTTGACTGAGAAATGTATTTTCATTGTGAACCAATCAGGATTTAGACCAGGGCATAGCACTATTACAGCCACCACATTAGTTGTGAATGACCTTGTCAATGCTTTGTATGCTAAAATGAGTTGTGCTGCTTTGTTTATAGACCTGTCTAAGGCCTTGGATACTGTTGATCATGGTATTATGTTGAAGAAACTGTCATCGATAGGCCTTGGCTCTGTTCTTGGTTTCGTGACTATCTTAGAGACATAACTATTGTGTTGAGTTAAGTCAGATTTTGAGTTAAGTCATATTTTCTTGAAGTACATAAATGTGTTCCACAGGGATCAGTATTTGAACCTGTTCTTTTTACGATTTACATAATGCGAATGGTCAATCTGTTAAAAATTGTGATCTCCATTTATTTGTATGCGGATGACACTATTACGTATGCAATTGCTCAGACTGCTGATTTAGCTGTGTCAAGGTTACAGTCTGATTTTGCAGCTGTTCAGGAAGCCTTTACGAATGTAAAGCTTGTACTTAATACTGGCAAAACTAAATACATGCTGTTTTCAAAGTCTTGTAAAAGTATCCGTTGGGTTGCATCTTCACTCAAATCAAATCAAATTGTATTGGTCACATACACGTGTTTAGCAGATGTTATTGCGGGTGTAGCGAAATGCTTGTGCTTCCAGCTCTGACAGTGCAGTAATATCTAACAATATCTAACAGTTTCACAAAATATACCCAAAATGCATGTAAATCTAAGTAAGGTATGGATTAAGAATATATATACATATATGTCAGAGCGGCATTGGACTAAGATACAGTGGCACAGTATAGAGTACAGTATATGCATATTTAGATGGGTGATGCAATATTTACACACAATTATCAGTGACTAAGATACCGTAGACTAGTACTGTACTCTATACTGTACATACGAAATTGGTGATGCAATAAGTAAACACAATTTAAAAGTGACTAAGATACCATAGAATAGTGTAGAGTGCAGTTTATACACATGAGATGAGGAACGCAAGATACGGAAATTGTTAAAGTGGCAAGTGATTCATTTCTAAAAATGGCCAGTGATTCCTAAGCTATGTCTACAGGCCTCTGATGTGCTAGCGATGGCTGTTTAGCAGTCTGATGGACTTGAGATAGAAGCTGTTTTTCAATCTCTCTGTCCCAGATTTGATGCACCTGTACTGACCTCGCCGTCTGGATGATAGCGGGGTGAAAGGGCAGGCAGTTTTCCCCCGGTAATGCGTTGGGCAGGCCGCACCACCCTCTGGAGAGCTTTGCGGTTGTGGGTGGTGCAGTTGCCGTACCAGGCGGTGACACAGCCCGACAGGATGCTCTCAATTGTGCATCTGTAAAAGTTTGTGAGGGTTTTAAGTGTTAAGCCAAATTTCTTTAGCCTCCTGAGATTGAAGAGGCGCTGTTGCACCTTCTTCACCCCACTGTCTGTGTGGGTGGACCATTTCAGTTTGTCAGTGACGTGTACGCCGAGGAACTTGAAGCTTTCCACCTTTTCCACTGCGGTACCTGCTATTTCCTGAAGTCCATGATCATCTCCTTAGTTTTGTTGAGTGAGAGGTTATTTACCTGGCACCACACTCCCAGAGCCCTCACCTCCTCCCTGTAGGCTGTCTCATCATTGTTGGTAATCAAGCGTACTACTGTTGTGTCGTCTGCAAACTTAATTATTGAGTTGGAGGCATGCTTGGCCACTCAGTCATGGGTAAACAGGGAGTACAGGAGGGGTCTGAGCGTGCACCCTTATGGGGGCGACCCATCTGGAAGTCCAGGACAAAGTTGCACCGAGCGGTGTTCAGACCCAGGGCCTCGAGTTTGATGTTGAGCTTGGAGTGGTGTTGAATGCTGAGCTATAGTCAATGAACAGCATTCTTACATAGGTAGGCCTCTTGTCCAGATGGGACAGGGCAGTGTGCAGTGTGGTGGCGATTGCATCGTCTGTGGATCTATTGGGGCAGTAAGCAAATTGAAGTGGGTCTAGGGTGGCAGGTAAGGTGGAGGTGATATGATCCTTGTGTAGTCTCTCAAAGCACTTCATGATGACAGAGGTGAGTGCTATGGGGCGATAGTCATTTAGTTCAATTAACTTTGCTTTCTTGGGTACAGGGACAACGGTGGCCATCTTGAAGCATGTGGCAACAACAGACTGGGAAAGGGAGAGATTGAATATATCTGGTCTGCACATGCTCTGAGGACGCGGCTAGGGATACCATCTGGGCCAGCAGCCTTGCGATGCTTAACACGCTTAACCTCTTGGGGCTAGGTGGGACGCTAGCGTGCCACCCGTGGTGCACTCCATCAACAACAGGTGCATTTCAAGAGCGGCAAATTTGAATCCAAATAAATGTCAAAATTCAAATTTTTCAAAAATACAACTATGTTACACCATTTGAAAGATAAACATCTCCTTAATCTAACCACGTTTTACGATTTCAAAAAGGTTTTACGGCGAAAGCATAAATTTAGAGTATGTTAGGACAGTACATTTACAAGAGTTGTGTGTAATGTTTTGTCAAGTCAAAGACAGGGTCACCAAAACCATAAAACCAGCTAAAATGATGCACTAACCTTTTACAATCTCCATCAGATGACACTCCTAGGACATTATGTTAGACAATGCATGCATTTTTAGTTCTATCAAGTTCATATTTATATACAAAAACAGCGTTTTACTATGGCATTGATGTTGAGGAAATCGTTTCCCTCCAATAACCGGCAGTCAAGTCAGCGTCAGAAATTAAATAATTAAAATTAGAAAACATTGGTAAAATATTATATTGTCATTTAAAGAATTATAGATTTACATCTCTTGAACGCAATCAACTTGCCAGATTTAAAAATAACCTTACTGGGAAATCACACTTTGCAATAATCTGAGCACTGCGGCCAGAAAAATACGCGTTGCGATACAGACTAGACGTCATGTTGGGGAGATCTAAAATCGAAAATACTATGTAAATAATCCATTACCTTTGATTCTCTTCATCAGATGTCACTTCCAGGTATCACAGGTCCATAACGAATGTAGTTTTGTTCAAAAAAGCTCATCATTTATGTCCAAAAATCTCCGTCTCGTTAGCACATGATGTAAGCCAGCCGGACTTCTCGTCATGAACGAGGGGAAAAAATATATTTCCGTTCGTTCAAACATGTCAAACGTTGTATAGCATAAATCATTAGGGCCTTTTTTAACCAGAACATGAATAATATTCAAGGTGGACGAATGCATACTCTTTTATAACGTATTGGAACGAGGGTACCCAACATGAACTAGCGCGCCAGGTGTCTAATGGGACATCACCGTTCCATGGCTCTTGTTCGGTCAGATCTCCCTCCAGAAGACTCAAAACACTTTGTAAAGGCTGGTGACATCTAGTGGAAGCAATAGGAAGTGCCAAAATATTCCTAAACCCCTGTGTTTTTCAATGGGATAGGTTTAAAGTCAATACAACACATCAGGTATCCACTTCCTGTCAGAAAATGTCTCAGGGTTTTGCCTGCCAAATGAGTTCTGTTATACTCACAGACACCATTCAAACAGTTTTGGAAACTTTAGAGTGTTTTCTATCCATATATAATAAGTATATGCATATTCTAGTTACTGGGTAGGATTAGTAACCAGATTAAATCGGGTACATTTTTTTTATCCAGACGTGCAAATGCTGCCCCCTAGACCCAACAGGTTAAACGTCTTACTCACATCAGCCACGGAGAAGAAGAGCCCACAGTCCTTGATAGCTGGCCACGTCGTTGGCACTGTATTATCCTCAAAGCGAGCGAAAAAGGTGTTCAGCCTGTCCGGATGCAAGACGCCGGTGTCCGCGACTTTGCTGGTTTTTCTTTTAGAATCCGTGATTGTCTGTAGACCCTGCCACATAAGTCTGGTGTCTGAGCCATTGAACTTGGACTCAACTTTGTCCCTATACCGATGCTTAGCCTGCTTGATTGCTTTGCCGAGGGAATTACTACACTGTTTGTATTCATCCATATTCCCAGTCTTCTTGCCCTGGTTACATGCGGTGTTTCACACTTTCAGTTTTGTGTGAATGCTCCCATCTATCCACGGTTTCTGGTTGGGGTAGGTTTCAATATTCACAGTGGGTACAACATCTCCTATGCACTCCTTGAATGGTTCTGTAATTGAACAAGTCCCTGCATACAAATATCTTAGTATTTGGATACACAATGATCTATCGTTCAAGAAACATAAAAATGAGCTTGTTAAACTTGTAAATGTAAAGTGGGTTTCTTACGTAGAAATAAAGCTTGTTGTTCTCTGGCTAGCAGGAAGCGAATTGTTGAATACATTTTTCTACCTGTTCTTGACTATGGTGATGCCATCTACCGAAGTAAAACTGAGTTGTACTCTA
The DNA here is from genome assembly GCF_965601325.2 of Salmo salar. Lineage (NCBI taxonomy): Eukaryota > Metazoa > Chordata > Actinopteri > Salmoniformes > Salmonidae > Salmo > Salmo salar. The sequence goes on along the minus strand of NC_138297.1, from coordinate 35,505,058 downwards.
TAATATGTTGATTCTGTTTAACATAGCACACTTCATTTTATTACATCTGACATTTTTAATACTCATCACTGCATCCTTTACCAAAAAGTTTGCTGGACCTCTTTAAAAGACACGTAGATCACTTTATTACTCTATTTTTATTTATAAAGCACGTACTCCACAAGCTTCCAACATACTTAACATCTTTGCTGAAATTTAGAATTTTAGGTTATAATAGAAGGTCACAGACTTGATTTATGAGGATGACTTCCTTGGTAACCACAGAGTTCGGGAGATCTGCTTTTTCATATCAGGCACCATATGTGTGGAATAGTCTCCAGTTGGCACTTTGTTTGAATGATTTGGTGTCTCTGAGTCAATTTAGGAAATTGGTTAAGGATTTTTATAGTGGTGAATCTGTTTGTTTTATTTTATTATAATGGCTAATGTGTATATTGTATGTATATTGTGTATATTTTGTATATAATTGTGTGTGTGCTGATGTGACTGTTGTTCCCAGGGCATGTTTGTGAAAGAGACCTAGGTCTCAATGTGTCTCCCTCGTTAAACAAAAGTTAAATAAAAATAAAATAAAAAATGTTCACAGCTACACAAACACAGCTACACACACAGCCTCACAGAAAGCGATGCACACACAGCTAAATACACACACAGCTTTCACACTCCATCTGACCTTGTATCCGTTCTCCTTGGCGAAGCTGAGAATGACTTCTCTACGTTCTATAGTGGTGTTGGTGGCATCAAACACCTGAGGGCATGTACATCATACTGCTTCATACTAGTTCATCTAAATTCAAACGGGTTCAAATAGATCACAGGTCTTAAACTCCTTCCTTTAAGCCCTCCATGGAATGAGTTTGGCACCCCTGATATACACCATATTGGTTTGTACAGTATATTGTAGGTTCATATACATCATAGTGCTTAATATATATCAGGGATGGGCAACTGGCATTTTGTAGGCCTGCGGATAATCCCCCCGATCACAATTTATTTTTCTTCAGTCGGGGTCTCAACTTAGAATAGCATTAGAATAGGTGCAATTTCCAAATTTGGTTGTGCATCAGCATTTTTTCTCAATGACTGACAGTCACTCAATTAGTCAGCACATTTTTTTGGGATTGGTAAATTAGTCTAGCCAGCTATCTAAACTTGAAGTAATCATGGTCGAATTACTGAACGTAAAATTAAAAACGGAAAACATTTTCTTTCCAGCCTAGGGCAAAATGTGTGGAATTGCAGAAAATGTGTTGTAAAACTGCTAATTCTTCTCTCTGCCCAATGTAAAAATTTGTAGAATTGCATGAAATGTTTTATAAAATTGCTAAATCTTATCTCCGCTGTCAAGAAGGGGGCCGTTGAAATGTTTTGCTTGCAAGGTGGGGTGGGACCCCCAACAAAATTTCACTTAGGACCCTAGACTTTTGGGGATCCACACAAGCAATGTGCACACTGCATGTGTGGGTATGGATGTCGGTACGCAGACCCGCTAGCCACTGTGGCCCCTCATGATGAGTTCAGAGTTTTTGTGACCCCCACCCCCATCAAAGTTGCCCATCCCTGATATAGATTAATATTGCTTTATACTAGATCATACAGTATGTATTCGTATAGGTTCATATACATTGGAGTTTGGAATTATTGAAACCCTTGATAAAGATGAGCAAAAATTACTGTATAAAATCAAATAATGTTGGTCTAAGATCTCTCCTAATGTGTTCTCCATTCTCATAAAACATTTTAGAAAAAGGCTCAGTGCCGTTATCCTCGCAAGGTCAGGTATTAAAAGGTATTGAAAACAGGGGTTCCAATCATTTTAACCCCTACCTTTTTGATAAAATATACATTACTTGTTAAACCATATCTCTGTCTCTGAGGGATTGTATCAGCATAAAACAATATAGTTTCCCCATTTTGTTGTGTATACAATATAGCTCAGTATTTTAATAATATATTTTATAAAGTAATTTTTGCTCATCCTTATCAAGGGGGTCAATCATTTTGGACCCCATTGTAGGTTCATGAAGATCCCATATTGCTTCATAGGATTCCATGGTGGTTACTCACTGCCACCTGTCCTTGTTCCTGCATGAAGTAGGCACACACATCCTTCAAAGCCGCAATGGCACAGGCCCTACACACACGCACGCATGCGCGCAGACACAAACACACACAGTGAGCTTGCATCATACTCTTAGGACAGACTAATTCATATTCTAACAGGCTGTCTGGTCGGTTCATACTCATAACAGGCTCTCATTAGTTTATACTCTGATAACAGGCTTTGTGATTGGTTCATACTTGCGTATCTTCATGGCCTCTTGGTTGTCAGGTCTAAAGAACTCATAGCTCTTATAGGACTGGGTCGCATCCCGCCGGTACTGACCTACATTAAAGACTGGAGAGGACAGGACCACATGTACGCACGCACACACACACACACACACACACACACACACACACACACACACACACACACACACACACACACACACACACACACACACACACACGTGAACATTTTGTGTTGTGTTTTTTTTGTACCATTATTTTATCAGGTAGGTTGACTGAGGACACATTCTCATTTTCAGCAATGACTTGGAGAATACCTACAGGGGAGAGGTGGGGGGATGAATGAGCCAATTGGAAGCTGGGGATAATTAGGTGGCTATGATGGTATAAGGGCTAGATTGGGTTTTTAGCCAGGACACCAGGGTTAACACCCCTATGATATGTGACATGGGATCTTTAGGGACCACAGAGAGTCAGGACACCATTTAACATCCCATCTGAAAGACTGCACCCTACACACAGTAATGTCCCCAATCACTGCCCTGGGGCATTGGAATATTTTTTGGGGACCAGAGGAAAGAGTAGCTCCTTCCATCCAGGGACCGGCCAACCCTGCTTAGCGACAGAGGCAAGTGGGATGCAGGGTGGTGTGCTGCTGGTATGCTGCTGTGGTGGTTTGTTGTGATGTGTTGTGGTACCTTTAGATGGAACTCCTATCCAGTTGAGGCATTTAGTTAACGTGTTGTGTTCTGTTGTCATGTGCTGTGCTGTGTTGTTTTGTCTTGTGGTGTGTGGTCTTGTCTTGTGTTGTCTTGTGTTGTGTTGTCTTGTCTTGTCTGGTGTTGTATTGTGTTGTGTGGTATTGTGTTGTCTTGTGTTGTTTTGTCTTGTGTTGTTTTGTCTTGTCTTGTATTGTTTTGTCTTGTATTGTTTTGTGATGTGTTGTGGTACCTTTAGTTGGAACTCTTATCCAGTTGAGATATCTGGTTAACATCTTGTGTTGTATTGTGTTGTATAGTGGTGTGTTGTATTGTGGTCTGCTGTGTTGTGTTGTTTTGTGTTGTGTTGTCCTGTGCTGTGTTGTGTTGTGTGGTCTTGTCAAATCAAATCGTATTTGTCAAATGCTCCGAATACAATAAGTGTGGACCTTAAAGTGAAATGGTTACTTACAAGTCCTTAACCAACAATGCAGTTTGAAGAAAAATAAATGTTAAGTAAAAAATAGATAAGTAAAAAATAAAGAGAGCAGCAGTTAAATAACAGTAGCGAGGCTATATACAGGGGGTACCGGTACAGAGTCAATGTGCGGGGGCACAGGTTAGTCGAGGTAATTGAGGTAATACCTCGACTAACCTTGTGTGGTGGAGTTAGAGTGTGGTGGAGTTAGAGTGACTATGTATATATGATAAACAGAGAGTAGTAGCAGAGTAAAAGGGAGGGGGGGGGGGGGGGGGCAATGCAAATAGTCTGGGTAGCCATTTGAGTAGCTGTTCAGGAGTCTTATGGCTTGGGGGTAGAAGCTGTTAAGAAGCCTTTTGGACCTAGACTTGGCACTTCTGTTGTGCTGTCTTGTGTTGTATTGTGTTGTGTGGTATTTTGTTGTTGTGTGGTATTGTGTTGTTTTGTCTTGTGTTGTGTAGTGTTGTATTGTGTTGTTGTACCTTTAGTTGGAACTCCAATATAGTTGAGGTATCTGGTTAAATGTTTGTGTTGTCTTCTGTTTTGTTGTGTTGTCTTGTGTTGTATTGTATTGTGTTGTGGTGTGTTGTCTAGTCTGGTGGTGTGTTGTGTTGTCTTGTCATGTGTTGTGGTACCTTTAGTTGGAACTCTTATCCAGTTGAGGTATCTGGTCAACGTATTGTATTGTGGTGTGTTGTCCTGTGCTGTGTTGTGCTGCTGTGGTGTGTTGTGTTGTCTTGAGTTGTGGTGTGTGGTCTTGTAATGTTTTCTGATATTGTGTTGTATTCAGTTGTGTTGTGGTGTGGTCTTGTGTTGTATTGTTTTCGGTTGTGTTCAGTTGTATTGTCTAGTGTTGTTTTGTGATGTGTTGTCTTGTCTTCTGTTTTGCTGTGGTGTGTTGTCTTGTATTCTATTATCTTTAGTTGTAACTCTAGCTGATGTATCTGGTTAACTTATTGTGTTGTGTTATCTTTTGCTGTCTTGTGTGGTATTGTGTTGTGGTTTGTTGTGTAGTGTTGTACTTGTTGTGTAGGGTTGTCTTGTGTTTTATTGTGTTGTGGAGTGTTCGGTTGTGTTGTCTGGTGTTGTGATACGTTATGTTGTCTTGTGTTGTATTTTGTTGTGTTGTGGTACCTTTAGTTGGAACTCCTATCTAGCTGATGTATCTGGTTACCTTCTTGTGTTGTGTTATGTTGTGTTATCCTATGTTGTGCTGTTTTGTCTTGTGGTGTGTTGTGTGGTATTGTGTTGAGTTGTGTTGTGTTACCTTTAGTTGGAACTCCTATCCAATTGAGGTATTTGGTTATCGTGTTGTGTGACATTGTGTTGTGTTGTGTGGTATTGGGGTGTGTTGTGTTGTGGTACCATTAGTTGGAATTTCTTTTCAGTGGAGGTAGCTGTTTTTATTTATTTATTGAATTTGTTTATATAGAGTACCAGTCAAAAGTTTGGACACACCTAATCATTCAAGGGTTTTTCTAAACATAGAGAATCATGTAGTAACCAAAAAAGTGTTCAACAAATCAAAATATATGATATATTTAAATTCTTCAAAGTAGCCACCCTTTGCCTTGATGACAGCTTTGCACACTCTTAGCATTCTCTCAACCAGCTTCACGAGGAATGCTTTTCCAACAGTCTTGAAGGAGTTCCCACATGCGCTGAGCACTTGTTGGCTGCTTTTCCTTCACGCTGCGGTTCAACTCGTCCCAAACCATCTCAAGTGGGTCCAGGTTGGGTGATTGTGGAGGCCAGGTCATCTGATGCAGCACTCCATCACTCATCTTCTTGGTCAAATAGCCCTTACACAGCCTGGAGGTGCGTTGGGTCATTGTAACTGTTAAAAAACAAATGATAGTCCCACTAAGTGCAAACCAGATGGATGGCGTATCACTACAGAATGCTGTGGTAGACATGCTGGCTAAGCGTGCCTTGAATTCTAAATAAAATCACAGACAGTGTCACCAGAAAAGCACCCCCGCACCATCACACCTCCTCCTCCATGCTTCACGGTGGGAACCACACATGCGGAGATCATCCATTAACCTACTCTGCGTCTCATAAAGACACTGTGGTTGGAACCAAAAATCTCAAATTTGGAATCATCAGACCAAAGGACAGATTTCCACCAATCTAATGTCTATTGCTTGTGTTTCTTGGCCCAAGCAAGTCTCTTCTTCTTATTGGTGTCCTTTAGTAGTGTTTTATTTGCAGCAATTCAACCATGAAGGCCTGATTCATGCAGTCTCCCTTGAACAGTTGATGTTGAGATGTGTCTGTTATTTGAATTTATTTGAACTCTGTTATTTGGGCTGCAATCTGAGGTGTAGTTATTCTAATGAACTGATCCTATGCAGCAGCGGTAACTCTGGGTCTTCCTTTCCTGTGGCAGACCTCATGAGACCCAGTTTCATCATAGCGCTTGATGGTTTTTGTGTCGTGTCTTTAAGGACTGTCGTTCCTCTTTGTTTATTTGAGCTGTTCTTGCCATAATATGGACTTGGTCTTTTACCAAATAGGACAATCTTCTGTAGACCATCCCTACCTTGTCACAACACAACTGATTGGCTCAAAAACATTCAGAAGGAAAGAAATTCCACAAATGAACTTTTAACAAGTCACACCTGTTAACTGAAATGCATTCCAGGTGACTACCTCATGAAGCTTGAAGCTGGTTGAGAGAATGCCAAGAGTACTGTAGCTGTAGCTGTACCATGATATTTGCACTGCTACTAGGTAACCCCCCAATCGTTCTCCACTATCCCACCCAGTAAAGCCCCTCCCCATCCCAAGTTGGGTTGTCGTCCCAGTGACCGGCAGGCCACCCCTGTCCTCTCGGGCAGAACAGGGCAGAACAGAATTAAGATACACAATCTTGTTTAATACATATAGTTTTTAATAGCTATATATAAAGAAAATTGAGGTGAGAGCATTGGAAATGCCTACCGCTAAAAGCATTTCCAATGCTCTCACCTCAATTTTCTTTATATATAGCTATTAAAAACTATATGTATTAAACAATATTGTGTATCTTAATTTCCATTATTAACAATTAATAATAATGTTGACAGTTCATGCAAAGTATTTAGCAAACAATTATTGTGATTCATCCTGTATTGTTCCTAACATCCTTACCAACAGATGTGGGACACACACACACACACACACACACACACACACACACACACACACACACACACACACACACACACACACACACACACACACACACACACTTCATGGTTCCACCTGTGACCGGAGGGCGGCAGAGACAGTCTTAGAGACATTAACGACACTCAGGTGTGTCCAATTTACTCATTATGATTTCCCTGTTAAGTGGTGTTTTCTGTTGTCCTTTGCTGAAGCTTTAGTTGTTTACAGTGTGCGTTTGTTTCCTGAGTGAGTTTGAGACTTAGTGTTTGTTGTTTTTTCAAGTGTACCCTGGTCCTACGGCTACCATTTTTCAGTAAAGCATTATGTTTATCCTTAACCTGTCTGGGCTAGGGGGCAGTATTTTCACGGCCGGATAAAAAACATACCCGATTTAAACTGGTTACTACTCTTGCCCAGAAACGAGAATATGCATATAATTAGTAGATTTGGATAGAAAACACTCTAACGTTTCTAAAACTGTTTGAATGGTGTCTGTGAGTATAACAGAACTCAGGCAAAAACCTGAGATGATTCCAAGTAGGAAGTCGCCTGTCTGCGATTTTGTAGTTCTCCTTTTGCTTGTCTATCAAAACTACAGTATCCGTGGGGTTATGTTGCACTTTTTAAGGCTTCCATTGGCTCTCTAAAGCCGCCAGAAAGCGGATTGGGGCGTCTCCTGTCTCTGTGCAAAGTATAGTAACTCAGTTTGTCAGTGGTCTGCCTGAGGACAAAGGGAATGGAAATGCGCTTTCACGAGACCTCACCATTTTTTCTTTTCCTCTTTGAATGAATACAGTATTGTCCGGTTGGAATATTATCGCTATTGTACGAGAAAAATGCCATAAAAAAATATTTTAAATAGCGTTTGACATGCTTCTAAGTACGGTAATGGAACATTTTGACATTTTTTGTCTCGAAATGCGCTCGCGCATTACCCTTTGGATAGTGACCTGAACGCACAAACAAAATGGGGGTATTTGGATATAACTATGGATTATTTGGAACAAAAACAACATTTGTTGTGGAAGTAGCAGTCCTGGGAGTGCATTCTGACGAAGAACAGCAAAGGTAATCCAATTTTTCTAATAGTAATTCTGAGTTTAGGTTGCCCCGAACTTGGCGGGTGTCAAATTAGCTAGCCGTGATGGCTGAGCTATGTATTCAGAATATTGCAAAATGTGCTTTCGCCGAAAAGCTATTTTAAAATCTGACACAGCGATTGCATAAAGGGGTTCTGTATCTATAATTCTTAAAATAATTGTTATGTACTTTGTCAACGTTTATGATGAGTAATTTAGTAAATTCACCGGAAGTTTTGGGTGGAAATGCTAGTTCTGAACATCACATGCTAATGTAAAAAGCTGTTTTTTGATATAAATATTAACTTCATTGAACAAAACATGCATGTATTGTATAACATACTGTCCTAGGAGTGTCATCTGATGAAGATCATCAAAGGTTAGTGCTGCATTTAGCTGTGGTTTGGGTTTTTGTGACATTTATGCTTGCTTGAAAAATGGCTGTGGTTATTTGTGTCTATGTACTCTCCTAACATAATCTAATGTTTTGCTTTCGCTGTAAAGCCTTTTTGAAATCAGACAATGTGGTTAGATTAACGAGAGTCTTATCTTTCAAATGGTGTAAAATAGTAATATGTTTGAAATATTGAAATTATTGCATTTTTGAGGTATTTGTATTTCGCGCCACGCGATTCCACTGGCTGTTGAATAGAGTGGGACGCTAACGTCCCACCTAGCCCATAGAAGTTAACCACTGATTCCTCATCTGGAACTTCTCTGCACCTTGGTCCAACCTTACAACATCACAGAAAGCTTCTGCCCAAACATGGACCCAGCAGATAAGGTTGTAAACCACCAAGGAGCACTGCTGGGGCGACAGCAAGAACAATCCAAATATCAGAGACCCTCCAGGCACTTACTGACTCTCTCCAACCACAGTCCAACCTCAACCCAAGAGGAGCCAATGTCCCAAGTCTCATTGCTCAGTGCTACAGGCATCGCCGTGGTTCCTCCAGGGAAACTGCACCGGGAACCAAAGATCCCAGCCCCCGAACGGTTTGACGGCCACCCGGGAGGATGCAAGGGGTGTCTCACTTAGTGTTCTCTAGTGTCGAGCAACAGTCCTCCTCGTCCCACTCCGACCGGGCCATGATCGCCTACAACATCTCTCTACTCTCGGGGGAAGGCCCTGGCGTGGGCAACGGCAATGTGGGAACAGCAACCACCATCCTGCAGCACCATATTAGCCTTCATTGCCAAGCTGCGACGAGTCTTCGACCACCCAGTCGGCGGACGAGAAGTGACCAGCCGACTGTTCAACTTCCACAAAGGGGCCAGACCAGTGGCTGACTTCGCCATTGAGTTCCGCACCCTCGCCACCGAGAGTGGGTGGAATATGGAGGCCCTGGTCACCGCCTTCCACCAGGGTGGCAATCAGGATCGACAACCACCTCCAAGAACGCGAGACAGCGCCTTTTTGACACCACCCTAGTATCCCGGTTTTCTGAGCACCACAAGCCCCCCGAACCCAGCATTGAGGAGCCCATGCAGCTGGGACACACACGTCTGAGCCCACAGGTGCATGACAGGCGCATGTGCGAAGGCTGCTGCCTCTACAGCAGAGGTCTTGGCCATCTCCATGCTACATGTCCAGAGCTGACGGGAAACACCAGTGCTCGCCAAGACAAAGGGAGACCCTGACGAGCTGTGCAGTTACCTCCCGGCTACCCAGTCACTGTCTGTCACTACCTGCTAACCTCCACTGGCATAACCGTCAGCACCAGATTCAAGCCTTTGTGGACTCCGGGGCCGCAGATAATTTCATTGATCAGGACTTCGACCAGAGAATTACAAATCCCCTGTGTGAAGTGTCCCATCCCTCTGCAGATTCAAGCCCTCGATGGATGGCCAATTGGCTCCGGTCAGTTGGAATATTAGACCAAGCCCATTCTACTGCAGGTTGGGGTGAACCACTCAGAGAATTAGTTTTCTTTTGATCACTGCTCCCGAGAACACCCTTATCAGAAGCAGAGTTAGAGCATAACCTGTAAACCCATGTTATCCTTAGGGAGAAACTCGCATGTGTCAAACTATATGAACCGGCGAGCGCAGCTAGAATAACTCCGTGGCTTATCCACCCCAACCTCCCCCCGATGATCCCAGTCAAAAATGGCGTGTCTCTGTGTGACCCAGAGACCATAATATGTCAAAAGCATGTCTAAATAACTAATAGACAGGCTTCATTCCGGGCCTACTTTTTGCACGGTCGCTGCGGTCAGACCGAGTGAGTTACGGTCAAGTGGGGCACCTTGTTGAACTCAGCACAACCTAGAGACTACGGTGATGCCATTTGCCAACACTTTCAGTGTTGATTTCAGCCTGTCCATTTGGTGATGGTAAATCACTATTTAAACTTATTGGAAAATGACAGTCAGACAATTAAGTCAGCCATCCATCCATAAGATGTCATACTTACACCAAACTGATACATACTGACACCAAACCCATTTTGTCCAACTTGTTTAGAAGCCAACTATCATGTATTTCAGAGCCGGCCCAAAAATCACAGCGTCTTCTGTTAATTACATCTAGCCGTTCCGCTAGCGGAACACCTGCTCCAATATCCAATGATAGGCGTGGCGCGAATTACAAATTCCTCAAAAATCCCAAAACTTCAATTTTACACCATTTTAAAGATAAGACTCTCGTTAATCTAACCACACTGTCTGATTTCAAAAAGGCTTTACAACGAAAGCAAAACATTAGATTATGTCAGCAGAGTGCCCAGCCAGAAAAAATCAGACACCCATTTTTCAAGCTAGCATATAATGTCACATAAACCCAAACCACAGCTAAATGTAGCACTAACCTTTGATGATCTTCATCAGATGACAACCCTAGGACATTATGTTATACAATACATGCATGTTTTGTTCAATCAAGTTCATATTTATATCAAAAACCAGCTTTTTACATTAGCATGTGACTAGCATGTGACTAGCATTCCCACCGAACACTGCCGGTGAATTTACTAAATTACTCACGATAAACGTTCACAAAAAGCATAACAATTATTTTAAGAATTATAGATACAGAACTCCTCTATGCACTCGATATGTCCGATTTTAAAATAGCTTTTCGGTGAAAGCACATTTTGCAATATTCTCAGTAGATAGCCCGGCATCACAGGGCTAGCTATTTAGACACCCAGCAGGTTTAGCACTCATCAAAGTCAGATTTACTATAAGAAAAATGTTCTTACCTTTGTTGTCTTCGTCAGAATGCACTCCCAGGACTTCTACTTCAATAACAAATGTTGGTTTGGTCCAAAATAATCCATCGTTATATCCAAACAGCGGCATTTTGTTCGTGCGTTCTAGACACTATCCTAAAGGCTAAATAAGGGTGACGAGCATGGCGCAATTCGTGACAAAAGAATTCTAAATATTCCATTACCGTACTTCGAAGCATGTCAACCGCTGTTTAAAATCAATTTTTATGCAATTTTTCTCATAAAATAGCGATAATATTCCGACCGGGAATCTGCGTTTAGATAAACAGACAAAGGAAAACAAAGCATTCGGTCGAAGCGGGCACGCGCCTAAGCCCATAGTACTCTGAGTGGCCACTTGCCAAAAGCGATAAAGTGTTTCAGCCAGAGCCTGCCTCGATATCGTTCAACGTTTTCCCGGGCTCTGAGACCCTATGGAAGACGTAGGAAGTGTCACGTTATTGCACAGATCCTGAGTCTTCAATAAAAAGAGCCAAGATGAAACACTACTTCTCAGACAGGCCACTTCCTGCTTGAAATCTTCTCAGGTTTTGGCCTGCCATAGGAGTTCTGTTATACTCACAGACACCATTCAAACAGTTTTAGAAACTTTAGGGTGTTTTCTATCCAAAGCCAATAATTCTATGCATATTCTAGTTACTGGGCAGGAGTAGTAACCAGATTAAATCGGGTACGTTTTTTATCCGGCCGTGTCAATACTGCCCCCTAGCCCTAACAGGTTAATTGGAACTCCTAACATGTTGAGGTATCTGGTTAACCTGTCTGGGCAACGTGGGACGTTTGCGTCCCACGCTAGTCAACAGCCAGTGGAATCGCGTCGCGTGAAATATAAATACTTCATAAATGCTATAACTTCAATTTCTCAAACATATGACTATTTTACACCATTTCATAGATACACCTCTCCTGAATTGAACCACGTTGTCCGATTTCAAAAAGGCTTTACAGCAAAAGCAAAACATTAGATTATGTTAGGAGAGTACCCTGCCAAAAATAATTACACTGCCATTTTCAAAGCAACTAGCATGCATCACAAATACCCAAAACACAGCTAAATGCAGCACTAACCTTTGACAATCTTCATCAGATGACACTCCTAGGACATCATGTTACACAATACATGCATTTTTTGTTCGATAAAGTTCATATTTATATATAAAAACAGCATTTTACATCGGCGCGTGACTTTCAGAAAATATTTTCCCTCAAATGCTTCCGGTGGATCAGCGCTACAATTTACAAAATTACTATTCGAAAACATTGGTAAAATATAATATTGTCATTCAAAGAATTGTAGATTAACATCTCGTGAATGCAACCGCATTGCCAGATTTAAAAATAACTTTACTGGGAAATCACACTTTGCAATAAACGAGGTGCTATGCTCAGAAAAATAGGCTAGGCGATACAGGTTAGCGCCATCTTGGAGTCATCTAAAATCAAATATACTATTGTAAATATTCACTTACCTTTGATTATCTTCATCAGAAGGCACTTCCAGGAATCCCAGGTCCACAACAAATGTAGTTTTGTTCGAAAAAGTTGATCATTTATGTCCCAATAGCTCCTTATTGTTAGCGTGTTCCGAAGGCTACTCATAATGTACGAAGCGCGCGAGACTTGTCCTCACGAATGTGCAAAAAAAAATGTATTTACGTTCGTTCAAACATGTCAAACGTTGTATAACATAAATCTTTAGGGCCTTTTTCAATCAGAACTTCAATAATATTCAAGGCGGACGATTGCATTGTCTTACTAAATGTTTTGGAATGAGAGAGTACCCACGGGCATGCGCGTCATAGTAGTAATGGCCCTCCCTCTATGGCAAACTTTCCAGGCCTCTCGTTCGGTCAGTTTTTACCGGAGAAGACTCAAACCACTTTGTAAAGACTGTTGACATCTAGTGGAAGCCTTAGGAAGTGCTAAATGAATCCTAACTCACAGTGTGTTTCATAGGCAAAGGGTTGAAAGTGATTCCACAAATCAGATTTCCACTTCCTGTTAGGATTTGTCTCAGGGTTTTGACTGCCATATGAGTTCTGTTATACTCACAGACACCATTCAAACAGTTTTAGAAACTTCAGAGAGTTTTCTATCTAAATCTACTAATTATATGCATATTCTTGTTTCTGGGTAAGAGTAGTAACCAGTTTAAATCGGGTACGTTTTTTTATCCGGCCGTGAAAATATTGCTTCTATCCCCAACAAGTTAACGTGCTGTGCTGTGTGGTATTGGGTTGTGATGTGTATCTAGTTAACTTGTGTTGTGGCACCTTTTGTTGGAACTCCTATCCAGTTGAGGTATCTGGTTAATTTTGTGTGTGTGTGGTACCTTTAGTGGGAACTCCTATCCAGTTGAGGTATCTGGTTAACTTCTTGGAGATGTAGGTCTTCCCTCTAGCAGGCAGCCCCACCATCACAATCATGGTAGGAGAGTTAGTGAACTGGGGGACGGACGCTGAAAAACACACACACATACACGCACAGATGGATTAAAAACTGACATGACACACACATACACATGTATTGGAGTTATAAAAAGATCACAGAACACACACACATCAGTTTTAGACAAATGGATAGACCACGTAACACACACGCACAGACGTACACACACAACGACAAACATAGACACGGCCTTGGTCTTAGGGGTGAACGGCCCTTAGGTCTCTCTCAGAGAGTTACAGTGTTCCATACTGCAAGTCATACCGTGGCCCCAACACACACACACCACACACACACACACACACACACACACACACACACACACACACACACACACACACCACACACACACACACACACACACACACACACACACACACACACACACACACACACACACACACACACACACACACACACACACACACACACACAATTTGAAACAATACCAAAGTTCTGTTGGTTACGAGCACCAACCTGTCCTGTACAGGTAATGAACCACACAGAGGCCGACCGGTATGTGTGTCTGTTGTTTCCATGTGCATATTTGTGTGTATGTGCGTACTTACACCCTCTACGTCGGTACATCTTGCTACTCATGGAGGGAATCCAAATCTTCTCTAAAGGGTTCTGAGTTAGCTTGGTCTGCCTCTGAGACATGATTTACACAACAGTGTCTGTATGTAAGCGAGAGAGAGATGGGGGAGAGCAAGATGGAGAAAGAGAGAGAGAGTAGCCTGGAGAGAGACAAGGTGTGTGTGATAGTTTGAGAAACTGTCTGTGTGGGTTACCTCATGATGGGAGCGGCCTAACTCTCTCTCTCTCTCTCTCTCTCTCTCTCGTGTGTGTGGTATCGGTACTTGCTCCTCCTCTCCAGTGGGTTACATGGTGTGAGGTTATACAGATGTACGGGCTACTTCCTGAGTGGGAGGAGCTACAGTACCAGGACTTTATAGAACTGGAAGGAATAGAACAGATTTTCGCCAAACACACTGAGCTACCCAACCAGGACCACTATAACAGTCACCAATTGTTGTGGGAATGCCAGGTCTACTCATGATGCCAATTATCTGATTGGCATCATGATTCTTTAATTCTCTATTTGCGTCGTTCCACAAAATGAAGTGACATTCTCCACATTCTCACCATCATATTTGCATGTTTCCAATTCATGATACATTTCTGTTGTATGTGTTTGCCATTAATCCTCTGTCAAGTGTGTGTACCCCCTCTACAGGCCAACGGAGAACACAGTTAAAACCTCTTAGGGCTAGGGGGCAGTATTTACACGGCCGGATAAAAAACGTACCCGATTTAATCTGGTTACTACTCCTACCCAGTAACTAGAATATGCATATACTTATTAGATATGGATAGAAAACACCCTACAGTTTCTAAAACTGTTTTAATGGTGTCTGTGAGTATAACAGAACTCATATGGCAGGCAAAAACCTGAGAGATTCCTTTACAGGAAGTGGCCTGTCTGACCATTTATTGGCTTTCTTTGACATCTCTTTCCAAAACAAAGGATCTCTGCGGTAACGTGACACTTCCCACGGCTCCCATAGGCTCTCAGAGCCCGGGAAAAAGCTGAATGTCGTCATTCCAGCCCCAGGCTGAAACACATTATCGCCTTTGTCAAGTGGCCGATCAAGGGACAGTGGGCTTAGGCGTGTGCACTGGTCGCCCCCGTCTTTCTTTTTTTTCCTCTATTTACTGAAACGCAGATTCCCGGTCAGAATATTATCGCTTTTTTACGAGATAAATTGCATAAAAATTGATTTTAAACAGCGGTTGACATGCTTCGAAGTACGGTAATGGAATATTTAGAATTTTTTTGTCACGAAATGCGCCATGCTCGTAACCCTGATTTACCATTTCGGATAGTTTCTTGAACGCACGAACAAAACGGCACTGTTTGGATATAACGATGGATTATTTGGGACCAAACCAACATTTGTTATTGAAGTAGAAGTCCTGGGAGTGCATTCTGACGAAGAACATCAAAGGTAATCAAACTTTTGTAATAGTAAATCTGATTTTGGTGAAGGCTAAACTTGCTGGGTGTCTAAATAGCTAGCCCGTGATGGCTGGGCTATGTACTTAGAATATTGCAAAATGTGCTTTCACCAAAAAGCTATTTTAAAATCGGACATATCGAGTGCATAGAGGAGTTCTGTATCTATAATTCTTAAAATAATTGTTATGCTTTTTGTGAACGTTTATCGTGAGTAATTTAGTAAATTGTTAGTAAATTCCCCAGAAGTTTGCGGGGGGTATGCTAGTTCTGAACGTCACATGCTAATGTAAAAAGCTGTTTTTTGATATAAATATGAACCAGAGAGGTTATCTAGCAGCCCGTTGTTGTCACTCATTAGGCAATATTGCTTCTGTTTTATGTTCAGACGCTACGCTTGTGCATGTATGTGCTCTGTTTGTTCTTATTAAACTCACCGACTGCACCTGCTTCCTCACTCCCTGCATGTTCGTTACAGAATACTGCCTCGGAGAATGGAAGCAGAAGCCAACCGAGACATCTCCAAGATGGTCGGCGAACAGTTGGACCTATTTCGCCAACACCACGACCAGCTGGCTCAACTGGGGACGGTTAAGGATGAGGTCCTCCGTGATCTTCAATGTCTAGATCTTCCTCAAAGGGTGTCACTCCCAAAGAGCGGAGGGTCTTCTACCATGAGTCAACACAGCGAGCCAGCACCCCAGCCCATTCAGCAGTCTGCCTAGATCAGCGATGCCAGTTTGTCCTGTTGTGAATTTTCCAGCACATATGTGGCAATTATTTATTTCAGAAGGAGCCAGCAAAACTAGTGCACTCTATATGTGCTCTGGGTCATTAGACACCATTAGACATGCACTGTCTGGGGTTGGACACAACTGGTTATTCCTGTAACTGTGTTATGGCCTACTATGTACTGTTGCAATGGTTACACCTCTTGGGTCTTTTCCAGAACATGGGTGTCCCTTTCCGAGGAGTTAGCAGGATGACATGTATGGATATAACATCATACCTGCTCTCCTCTCCATTTCCGGTTCAAGCACTGGACTACCGACCACTGGGATCTGGGACAATCTCACAGCACCACTCACCATCACCGAGGGAACCCTGCACCAAAATAACCTCCCCTTCCTCATCATCCAGGCACCTGTACACAAAGTTGGCCTCCCGTGGCTCCAACACCATGACCCCACCATCTCCTGGTCGAGGATGGAGATCACAGCCTGGGCACCCGGATGTTGGAAGACCTGCTTTCCCTTACCCTGTGCTTCCATGTCAGTTGAAAGTCCTGTGGTTGTCCTCCAGGCCGACTTCCCTGAGATTTACCAGGATCTCTGGGAGGTTTTCTCCAAGACCAAGACCTGTGCCACCTGTCTCGCTCCTCATCATCTCTGGGACTGTGCCATCAACCTGCTAACAGACTCTACCCCCTGTTGGTGGCTGAAACCAAGGCTATGGAGGAGTACATCCAGGAGGCTCTCCAAGAATCAATGATTTATTTATAAAGCCCTTTTTACATCAGCAGATGTCATAAAGTGCCATACAGAAACCTAGCCTAAAACCTCAAACAGCAAGCAACGCAGATGTAGAAGCACGGTGGCTAGGAAAAACACTCTTATCCAGAGAGACTTACAGTAGTGAATGCATACATTTTTTCATACATTTTTCTCCGTACTTGTCCCCCGTGGGAATCGAACCCACAACCCTGGCGTTGCAAACACCATACTCTACCAACTGAGCCACACGGGACCCTCAATACCGCTACCCTCTCCCATTTGTGCCAGCCTCCATTGAACAGCTCTGCAGTGCCTGTTTTTTGTTGTTATTTTTTTACCAAGCTGGACCTGAGGACTCGCATCCGGGAGGGGGATGAAGACAGCCTTCAGCCCAATGTCTGAGTGATGCCTTATGGATTAGCCAATGTCTTAATATGTGTGATTCGGACCACGAGAAGGATAGACATGTCTCTAGTCTATTTTTCTATTCCTTGAAGTAACTTCTTCATGGATTTATTAAGTTTTTGCCATTTTGAGGTATTTGTAATTCGCGCCACCCTCTACCATTGGATATTGGTGAGGCGTTCCGCTAGCGGAACATCTAGATGTAATTAACCTCTCTAGGCTAGGCGGGACGAATTCGTCCCACCTACGTAACAGCCACTGCTATCCTGTGGCGCGATTTTCAAAACCTTAAAAATCCTATTACTTCAATATCTCAAACATATGACTATTTTACAGCCATTTAAAGACAAGACTCTCGTTAATCTAACCACACTGTCCGATTTCAAAAAGGCTTTACAACGAAAGCAAAACATTAGATTATGTCAGCAGAGTACCAAGCCAGAAATAATCAGACACCCATTTTTCAAGCCAGCATATAATGTCACCAAAACCCAGAAGACAGCTAAATGCAGCACTCACCTTTGATGATCTTCATCAGATGACAACCCTAGGACATTATGTTATACAATACATGCATGTTTTGTTCAATCAAGTTCATATTTATATCAAAAACCCGCTTTTTACATTAGCATGTGACGTTCAGAACTAGCATACCCCCCGCAAACTTCCGGGGAATTCGCTAACATTTTACTAAATTACTCACGATAAACGTTCACAAAAAGCATAACAATTATTTTAAGAATTATAGATACAGACCTCCTCTATGCACTCGATATGTCCGATTTTAAAATAGCTTTTTGGTGAAAGCACATTTTGCAATATTCTAAGTACATAGCCCAGGCATCACGGGCTCGCTATTTAGACACCCGGCAAGTTTAGCACTCACCATAATCATATTTACTATTATAAAAGTTTGATTACCTTTTGTTGTCTTCGTCAGAATACACACCCAGGACTGCTACTTCAATAACAAATGTTGGTTTGGTCCAAAATAATCCATCGTTATATCCGAATAGCGGCGTTTTGTTCGTGCGTTCCAGACACTATCCGAAATAGTAAAGAAGTGTCGCGCGCATGGCGCAATTCGTGACAATAAAATTCTAAGTATTCCATTACCGTACTTCGAAGCATGTCAACCGCTGTTTAAAATCAATTTTTACGACATTTTTCTCGTAGAAAAGCGATAATATTCCGACAGGGAATCTCCTTTTCGGCAAACAGAGGAAAAAATCCCAAAGGCGGGGGCGGTCGGGGTCACGCGCATAAGCCAGTGTCCCTTGATCGGCCACTTGAGAAAGGCGATAATGTGTTTCAGCCTGGGGCTGGAATGACGACATTCTGTTTTTTCCCGGGCTCTGAGCGCCTATGGACGACGTGGGAAGTGTCACGTTAGAGCAGAGATCCTTAGTAAATGATAGAGATGGAAAACAAGTTCAAGAAATGGTCAGACAGGCCACTTCCTGTAAAGGAATCTCTCAGGTTTTGACCTGCCATTTGAGTTCTGTTATACTCACAGACACCATTCAAACAGTTTTAGAAAATTTAGGGTGTTTTCTATCCATATGTAATAAGTATATGCATATTCTAGTTACTGGGTAGGAGTGGTAACCAGATTAAATCGGGTATGTTTTTTATCCAGCCGTGTCAATACTGCCCCCTATCCTAAACAGGTTAAGTACTGGTGGCCCACCTTGGCACAGGATGTCGCCGCTACGTAAATTCTCGCTCTGTATGTGCTCAAACAAAGTCTCCACGGCACGCTCCAGCAGGGAAACTCCTTCCCTTCTTCGTGCCTCAGTGGCCTTGGTCTCATCTGTCTATAGATTTTGTTACTGAATGTCCCCTGTTTGATGGTTTCACCGCTGTTATGGTTGTTGTGGACAGATTCTCAAAATCTTGCCATTTTATCCCTCTCTCTGGTCTCCCTACCGCTCTCCAAGTTGCTGAGGCATTGTTCCAGCAGGTCTTCCAGCACTATGGCCTTCCGGAGGACATCATCTCCGACTGTGGTCCCCAATTCACGTTGCGACTATGGAAAGCCATCATGGAGAAGCTGCAGGTATCGGTCAGCCTCAAATCTGGGTACCAGCCTTAGTCCAATGGGCAGGTAGAGAGGACAAGCCAGGAGCTGGGGAAGTTCCTGAGCAGTCGCTGTCAGGACCGGCAAAGGGAGTGGGCCCAGTGTCTTCCCTGGGCGGAGTAAGCCCAGAACTCGTCACTCCTCCACTGGCTTGTCTCCCTTCCAGTGTGTCCTGAGATACCAGCTGGCCCTGACACCATGGACCCCAAGCCAGATCGAAGCCCCTGATGGCCCTGAGTGGTTCCGGCACGCAGATGAGGTTGGGACGCTGCTCACGTGAGGATCCAACGCGATGTCCGCCATCAGAAGGAGCAGGCGGACCGCCACCACAGTGAGGCAACATTTTCCATCCTGGTGATCGTGTCTGGCTCCCACTGCGCCTGCCCTCCCGGAAGCTGAGCCCCTGATTTGTGGGACCATTCAAAGTCCTCCGGAGGGTCAATGAGGTAACTTACCGATTCCAGCTACCCACTAACTACTGGATGTCACCCTCTCTTCACTTTTCCCTCCTCAGGTCGGTGGTTCCTAGTTTCCTGGCTGATGCTGTCCCCGACGACACCCCTCTGCCTCCCCTGTAAATCCAGGGACATCGCTGGTTTACTAACCACCGGTCCTGCAAACCTTCATTACGCACACCTGCGCCTCATCATTAGGCACACCTGGACTTCATCACCTCCCTGATTACTCCTCATTTATATATAGCACTCCATTTTTGTCACTTATCAGTCAGTATTGTTTCTGTTTTATGTTCAGAAGCTACGCTTCTTCCTATATCCACTCTGTTTGTTCTTATTAAACTCACCAACTCCACCTGACTCCCTACATCTTCGTTACACCTACAATCTTTTTATCATCAATTTCTCTCAGCCAATCATCTGTCATTTGTGTAAGTGCCGTGCTTGTTGAATGTCCTTCCCTATAAGCTTGCTGAAAGTCTGTCAAATTGTTTACAGTAAAATAGCATTTCCAAAAGTTTACTAAGGGTTGGTAACAGGCTGATTGGTTAGTTATTTGAGTCAGTAAAGGGGGCTTTACTATTCTTGAGTAGTGGAATTACTTTTGCTTCCCTCCAGGCCTGAGCGCACACACATTCTAGTAGGCTTAGATTGAAGATATGGCAAATAGGAGTGGCAATATCGTCCGCTATTATTATCCTGAGTAATTTTCCATCCAAGTTGTCTGACCCCGGTGGCTTGTCATTGTTGATATACAATTCTTTTTTCACCTCTTCCAAACTCAGTTCACGGAATTCAAAAGTACAATTCTTGTCTTTCACAATTCGGTAAGCTATACAGTACCAGTCAAAAGTTTGGACACACCTACTCATTCAAGGGTTTTTCTTTATTTTAACTATTTTCTACATTGTGGAATAAAAGTGAAGACATCAAAACTATGAAATAAAACATATGGAATCATGTAGTAACCAAAAAAGTGTTTAACAAATCAAAATATATTTTATATTGCCTTGATGACAGCTTTGCACACGCTTGCCATTCTCTCAACTTGCTTCACCTGGAATGCTTTTCCAACAGTCTTGAAGGAGTTCCCACATGAGCTGAGCACTCGTTGGCTGCTTTTCCTTCAATCTGTGGTCCAACTCATCCCAAACCATCTCAATTGGGTTGAGGTCGGGTGATTGTGGAGGCCAGGTCATCTGATGCAGCACAGCCTGGGTCATTGTCCTGTTGAAGAACACATGATAGTCCCATTAAGTGCAAACCAGATGGGATGGCATATAGCAGCAGAATGCTGCGGTAGCTATGCTGGTTAAGTGTGCCTTGAAATCTAATATATCACTGACAGTGTCACCAGCAAAGCATCCCCACACCGTCACACCTCCTCCTCCATGCTTCACGGTGGGAACTACACATGCGGAGATCATCCGCTCACCTACTCTGCATCTCACAAAGACACAGCAATTGGAACCAAAAATCTCAAAGTTGGATTCATCAGACCACAGGACAGATTTCCACCAGTCTAATGTCCATTGCTTGTGTTTCTTGGCCCAAGCAAGTCTCTTCTTATTAGTGTCCTTTAGAAGGCCTGATTCATCCAGTCTCCTCTGGACAGATGATGTTGACATGTGTCTGTTACTTGTGAAGCATTTATTTGGCCTGAAATTTCTGAGTCTGGTAACTCTAATGAACTTATCCTCTGCAGCAAAGGTTAACTCTGGGTTTTCCTTTACTGTGGCGGTCCTCATGAGAGCCAGTTTCATCATAGCGCTTGATGGTTTTTGCGATTGCACTTTAAGAAACTTTCAAAGCTCTTGAAATGTTCCGTATTGACTGTCTTTGCTCTTTGCTTATTTGAGCTGTTCTTGTCATAATATGGACTTGGTATTTTACCAAATAGGGCTATCTTCTCTATACCACCCCTACATTGTTACAACACAGCCGATTGGCTAAAACACATTAAGAAGGAAAGAAATTCCACAAATTAACTTTTAACAAGACACACCTGTTAATGTAAATGCATTTCAGGTGACTACCTCATGAATGCCAAGAGTGTATAAAGCTGTCATCAAGGCGAAGGGTGGCTACTTTAAAATCTAAAATATCTCAAATATATTTTGATATGTTTAACACTGTTTATTGTTTATTCTACAATGTAGAAAATAGTAAAAATAAAGAAAAACCCTTGAACGAGTAGGTGTGTTCAAACTTATTTTGGGGACACACCTACTCAATACTCTACCTAGAGCTGACCGTCTGACCAAATTGAGCAACCAGGCAAGAAGGACCTTGGTCAGGGAGGTGACCAAGAACCAAATGGCCACTCTGACAGAACTACAGAGTTCCTTGGCTGAGATGGGCGAACCTGCCAGAAGGACAACAGTCTCTACAGCACTTCACCAATCTGGGCTTTATGGGAGAGTGGCCAGACGGAAGCAACTCCTGAGAAAAAGGCTTGAATGCAAAACGCTATGTCAGGAGAAAACCAGGCACAGTTCATCACTGGTCTAATACCATCCATAAAGCATGGTTTTGCCAGTATCATGCTATGGGGATGCTTTAAAGCTGCAGGGACTGGGAGACTGGTAAGGCCAGAGGGAACAATGAATGGAGCCAAATACAGTTGATGAGAACCTGCTTCAGAGTGCAAACGACCTTAGACTGGGGGCGAAGATTTACGTTCCAACCGGACAATGACCACAAACATACAGCCAAAGCAACACTGGAAAGCCCAGACCCAGACTTCAATTTCCCATTGAAAATCTATGACTCATGTTCACCACTGCTCCCCATCATAACAGAGCTTGAGAAATCTGTAAAGGAAGATTTTTTTTATTTATTATTTGTATTTATTCAGGAAAAACCCATTGAGACCATGGTCTCATTCTCAAGGGTGCGCTGATCACAACAATACAACAACCAATGCAATGTAAAAGAAAATAGCAATCAATACAAAACACAACATTTATGAAAAACTTACATTTCCTCAGCAACTAGATCCACAATCAACACCCTAAACTGCCCGAGTGACACCAGAACATCTAATTGTTATGAGTTCTGCAAATTGTTCCAGCAGTGTTAACAATAAAACTAAAAGTGGATTTACCTCATTCGGTGGAGACCCGAAGAACCTTAAGATTTAAATAACCCTGTGAACGGGTTTTGTAACTCATGTTTTTATACTTCAACAACGAAGTTATGTAAGTTGAAGCTTGTGTAGTAGAGATTTGTAAACAAAAAGGGAATAGTGATTTTATCTATAAGATATTAATGAGGATCAGCCAACTTTTTGATAAGGGATGCAGTGATGAGTATGAAAACTGTCACCTGTGATAAAGCGAAGGGCACTATGGTAGATGGCATTCAAAGGTTTAAGAGTAGTGGCTGCTGTATTCTGGTAAATTGTGTCACCATAGTAAAGAACTGGCAGGACAGTTCATAGTCTTCCTGCTGTTTAGGGAGAGGCAAGATCTATTTAAAAAAAATAAGCCCACTTTAAATCTTACCTTTTTAACTTCTATGGGCTACGTGGGACGCTAGCGCTAGCCAGTGAAATATCAGGGCGGCAAATTCAAAAACAACAAAATGTCATAATTCAACTTTCTCAAACATACAACTATTTTACACCATTTTAAAGATATACTTTTCCTTGATGTAACCACATTGTCCGATTTCAAAAAGGCTTTACAGTGAAAGCAAAACATTAGATTATGTTAGGAGAGTACTGTGATGGCCCTGAATGTTTCTGAACCGTCTCAGTGCTTCTCCTTCCAATAGGGCGCTTTCCCTTTAATTCTCAATTAAATAGTGCTTCTCCTTCCAATAGGGCACATTCCCTTTAATTCCCAATTAAATAGCCAGCATTAGCTGCGTAAAAGTGGGGTTGTGATAGAGACGTGAATGAGGATGTGGTCAACCCTCAGTTCCGAAGCTTCTCTCTTCCGTTTGTTGTGTTGCTTTAAAAGTGTGCTTTGTAGCCTAATAGCAAGTTTACCCAGGATCGGATCCACTCTTGCATCCGTGGACTACACCTCTCCATTATTCTTTGTGGCCTTTCTCCGCTGGAGATCTGTCAGCGGATTAGCTTGTCTGACTGACCGACTGACTACACCCTTTTTTGTATACGGTATTTCATTTATTTTGGTGTGATGTATACCGTGATGATTTATGTAGTTAGTTGTAGTTGAGGACTTATTAAGATGTGAAATGCTTTATAGTTGTGTGGTAAAATATTTGTTATTTTGATTGTATGATTGACACTGGGTTTACGCGACACTGGTATGAACGGACAAACATTGCGTGACTAAGGTTACTTGAGTTCCCTGAACTTGTTTACCGGGCTGGACTCTTTTTAGGCCCGAGATACAGGACATTTCTGGAGGAACCAGAGCTCTTTAAAGCTCATTATTGTTATATTGTTGTGTGTGTGATCATTTATGTTGTTAATACAACCCACGCAAAAGAATACAGTTGTTTTTTAAGTTCTTTCCAATGTTTTAAGGGTTTATGAAAAGTGTATTTCCATCCTGACTTTTACATGAGTCCTTTGTATTGGTGTAGACTTGACGGACCAGATGGGACTCATTCCCTCCCAAACCAAAAGGAGAATCCCAATATTTTCTCTGGTAGGCACCCCTATAAACGATAACCTCAAGTCAAAACCGTTACAGTACATAGACAAAAATAATCAAACAGCCATTTTCCAAGCAAGGACATGTGTCAATAAAACCCAAAACTCAGCTAAATGAAGCACTAACCTTTGACGATCTTCATCAGATGATACTCCTAGGACATTATGTTACACAATACATGTATGTTTTGTTTGATAAAGTTCATATTTATATCCAAAAACAGCATTTTACGTCGGCGCGTGATGTTCAGAAAATGTATTCCCACCAAAACTCCTGGTGAATGTGCACATCAATTAACAAAAATACTCATCATAAACGTTGACAAAATATGTAAAAATTATTTAAAGACTTATAGATAGACTACTCCTGGATGCAACCGCTTTGTCAGATTTTAAAATAGCTTTACGGAGAAAGCACATTTTTCAATATTTTGAGTACATGGCTCAGCCATCACAGAGAGCTATACAGACACCCGCCAAGTTCGGGGCAACCTAAACTCAGAATTAGCATTAGAAATATTCTCTTACCTTTACTGATCTTCGTCAGAATATACTCCCAGGACTGCTACTTCCACAAGAAATGTTGTTTTTGTTCGAAATAATACATTTTTATGTCCAAATACCTCCGTTTTGTTCGTTCAGAGCACTATACAAATGCATAACGCGTGAGCGCGGTACAAGAGACGAAAAGTCAAAATGTTCCATTACCGTACTTGGAAGCATGTCAAACGCTGTTAAATCAATCTTTATGGTATTTTTAACGTAAAATTGCGATAATATTCCAACCGGACAATAGTGTATTCATTCAAGGAGAAAAAGTAGGAACGGTGCACTCGCGTGACTGCGCATATCCAATCCCTTTGTCCACAGGCAGTCCACTCAGTAACTGAGCTCCTATTATCTGCCCAGTTACAGGAGAAGTCTGAAAGAACTTTCTGAAGGCTTTTGACAGCCAATGGAAGCCTTAGGAAGTGCAACGTAACCCCACAGATACTGTAGTTTCGAAAGGTACTAGAAAGAAGAACTACAATTCTCAGATCCTCCACTTCCTGGTTGACTTTTTCTCAGGTTTTTGCCTGCTATATGAGTTCTGTTATGCTCACAGACACCATTCAAACAGTTTTAGAAACTTCAGTGTTTTCTATCCAAATCTACTAATAATATGCATATTGTAGTTTCTGGGCCAGAGTAGTAACCTGTTTAAATTGGGTACGTTTTTCATCCGGCCGTGAAAATACTGCCCCCTAGCCCAGACAGGTTAACTAGCTCATCAGTATGTTTTAAAACGTTAAATCCTTGTCAATCCAGTAGCCTAGATACCGATCGATGGGAGAACCATTCAATGAATAAATATGTAGAATGGAATAAAATCTCTAAATCCAGATGTACATAGGTGATACATACACATAACCAAGATGCTGTTATTGTCACCAATACTTCTACAAATATTGACTTAGGGGTGTAAATACTTATGTAAATGATATATTTCTGTATTTAATTTTCTCTAAATTAGCAAACATTCTAAAAACATGTTTTTACTTTGTCGTTATTGTGACAATAATGCTAGTACGCACTCGGACCCAGGTGCAGAGAAACACAGCAAGCAGAGGTAAGGATAAATCCAGAACCTTTACTAAGGTCTTCACAGAAAACAAGGCAATATCACCCAAGCACACTAATCAAACATGAAACCTAAGCAAGGATGCAGGCCAACTGAGGAACCTAAATAGCAATGCAACCAGGTGAACAGAGATGGTAATCAAACACAGGTGAAACCAATAAGAAATAATAACCTGTAACCTGGAAACTATTAAACAAGGTAAGGTTGCCCTCTAGCAGTAACATACGGAAACAGCACTCAAAAGAACAGAAACTGTGACAATTATGGGGTATTGTGCATAGATGGATTATACTTTTTTTTAATCCATTTTGAATTCAGGCTGTAACAGAAAAAAGTGGAATAATTCAAGGGGTATGAATACTTTCTGAAGGCACTGTAGCAGGAAGAAGATTGTACAGTCAACTTTCCTGCCAGTTCTTGACTATTGTGACACCATTTACCAGATTGCAGCAGAGACTACTCGTAAACATTTGGATGCCGTCTGTGCGACCTTCACGTTATCACAGGTGACTGCTTTAATACTCACCACTGCAGTGGTGAAAAATAAAAATACTTTAAAGTTCTACTTAAGTAGTTTTTGGGGGTATCTGTGCTTTACTTTACTATTTATATTTTTTACAACTTTTACTTTTAATCTACTACATTCCTAAAGAAAATATGTAATTTTTACTCCCATACATTTTCCCTGACACCAAAAAGTACTTGTTACATTTAGAATGCTCAGGCAGGTTAGAATTATGGTCAAATTCACGCACCTATCAATATAAGGTGTTGTCATCCCCACTGCCTCTTATCTGACAGACTCACTAAGTTTGTATGTCTGAGTGTTGGAGTGTGCCCCTGTCTGTCCATATATCATACCGTCTGGTTTGCTTAATATATAGAATTTACTTTTAAGTATGACAACTGAGTACTTTACCACCACTATACTTAAGTACATTTAAAAACAGATCGTTTTAGACTTTTACTCAAGTATTATTTTACTAGGTAACTTTTACTTTTACTTAGTCATTTTCTATTAAGGTACCTTTACTTTTACTCAAGTAAAGATACCTGCACTACTGCATCCAGTATCAAAAGGTTGGTTGGTCCTTATTGAAGTCCCATAGATCACTTCATTACTCCCTTTTAATTTACAAAGCTCTACTACACAGGCTTCCAACTTACCTAACGTAGTTGCTAAAGTATAAAAATATGAGAGAACATAACTCCTGAGGTAAATCCTCCTTTAGTTTTAGATCCCCCCCCATTGTTGGAGTAAACTGCAAAATTCCTTGCATCCTGATTCCCTGGTTCCCCAAGGGCAGTTTGGGACTCTGGTGTTAAATTAATTCATTGAGGATTGCAGTTGTTTTGATTGATTGTAAATGGTTAATTTGTTGAAATGGTAGTATTGTAATTGTATCTTGTAGTAGTTTTTTTATTATTATTCTTGTTTTATTTGAAATGTTCATTTTCTTAGTTGTTTGTATTCAGTGCACCATTGTAAATGAGACCATGGTCTCAATTGAGCTCGATGAATGAATAAATAAATAAATAATACTACACTCTGCCATGTATTTACTGACATTACCCTATAAAACCTTGTATTACACCATACTACCCTGTATTATGCCATGCCACCCTGTATTACCTCATACTAGCTTGTATTACCCCACACTAGCCTGTTTCACCCCATACTACCCTGTATTATGGTCAATGGCGCCGAAGGAGATGGCTGAGGAGATTGTGTTATTGTGTATGTTTTTTGTAACTTATTTTGTCATTATGTTTCTGCCACCGTGTCTCATGACCAAAAATAGCTTCTTGATATCAGGGCAGCGATTACTCACCCGGGACTGGAGGAATTCTTCAACGAGTCGGATGGGAAGGATTTACTCCAGACACCCAACAAGGCCCTCATCCCCGTCATTCACAGG
Source organism: Salmo salar (assembly GCF_965601325.2). Lineage (NCBI taxonomy): Eukaryota > Metazoa > Chordata > Actinopteri > Salmoniformes > Salmonidae > Salmo > Salmo salar. The sequence continues at coordinate 35,477,058 of NC_138297.1, read as the reverse complement.
AGGAAAAGACGGAGGTATAGTGGACAGCGGTCTGGGTGCCTTGTAAGGATCCGTCGCCGAGAAGGAAATCTACCTTTACCATCGGTCCTATTAGCCAACTAGCCAATCAATCGCTAATAAAATAGATGACCTACAAGTACGTATATCCTACCAACGAGACATTAAAAACTGAAATATATTATGTTTCACCGAGTCGTGGCTGAACAACGACATGATTAACATACAGCTGGTGGGTTTTAAGCTTTTTCGGCAGGATAGAACAGAGGACTCTGGTAAGACAAGGGGAGGCGGCATATCAAATCAAATTTATTTGTCACATACACATGGTTAGCAGGTGTTAATGCAAGTGTAGCGAAATGCTTGTGCTTCTAGTTCCGACCATGCAGTAATATCTAACAAGTAATCTACCAATTCCACAACAACTACCTTGTACACACAAGTGTAAAGGAATGAATACGAATATGTACATAAAAAAATATAAATGACTGATGGCCGAACGGCATAGGCAAGATGTAATAGATGGTATGGAGTACAGTATATACATATGAGATGAGTATTGTAGGGTATGAAAACATTATATAAAGTGTCATTGTTTAAAGTGGCTAGTGTTACATCTAATTACATCAAGATGGCAAGATGCAGTAGATGGCATGGCGTACAGTATATACATATGAGATGAATAATGTAGGTTATGTAAACATGATCTAATATAAATAATATAAAGTGGCAAGTGATAAATTGATTACATCAATTTTCCCATTATTAAAGTGGCTTGAGTTGAGTCAGTATTTTGGCAGCAGCCACTCAATGTTAGTGATGGCTGTTTAACAGTCTGATGGCCTTGAGATAGAAGCTGTTTTTCAGTCTCTCGGTTCCAGCTTTGATGGACCTGTACTGACCTCGCCTTCTGGATGTTAGCGGGGTGAACAGGCAGTGGCTCGGGTGGTTGCTGTCCTTGATGATCTTTTTGGCCTTCCTGTGACATCGGGTGGTGTAGGTGTCCTGGAGGGCAGGTAGTTTGCACCCGGTCATGCGTTGTGCAGGCCTCACTACCCTCTGGAGAGCCTTCCGGTTATGGGCGGAACAGCTGCCGTACCAGGCGGTGATACAGCCCGACAGGATGCTCTCGATTGTGCATCTGTAAAAGTTTGTGTTTTTGGTGACAAGCCAAATTTCTTCAGCCTCCTGAGGTTGAAGAGGCGCTGCTGCGCCTTCTTCACCACGCTGTCTGTGTGGGTGGACCATTTCAGTTTGTCCGTGATGTGTACGCCGAGGAACTTAAAACTCTCCACCCTCTCCACTACTGTCCCGTCAATGTAGATCGGGGGCTGCTTCCTCTGCTGTTTCCTGAAGTCCAAGATCATCTCTTTTGTTTTGTTGACATTGAGTGCGAGGTTATTTTCCTGACACCACACTCCGAGGGCCCTCACCTCCTCCCTGTAGGCCGTCTCGTCATTGTTGGTAATCAAGCCTACCACTGTAGTGTCATCTGCAAACTTGATGATTGAGTTTGATGCGTGCATGGCCACACAGTAGTGGGTGAACAGGGAGTACAGAAGAGGGCTGAGAATGCGTCCTTGTGGGGACCCAGTGTTGAGGATCAGCGGGGTGGAGATGTTGTTACATACCCTCACCACCTGGGGGCGGCCCGTTAGGAAGTCCAGGACCCAGTTGCACAGGGCGGGGTCGAGACCCAGGGTCTCGAGCTTAATAACGAGTTTGGAGGGTACTATGGTGTTAAATGCTGAGCTGTAATCGATGAACAGCATTCCTACATAGGTATTCCTCTTGTCCAGATGGGTTAGGGCTGTGTGCGGAGTGATGGCGATTGCGTCGTCTGTGGACCTATTGGGTCGGTAAGCAAATTGGAGTGGGTCTAGGGTGTCAGGTAGGGTGGAGGTGATATGGTCCTTGACTAGTCTCTCAAAGCACTTCATGATGACAGAAGTGAGTGCTACAGGGCGGTAGTCATTTAGCTCAGTTGCCTTAGCTTTCTTGGGAACAGGAACAATGGTGGCCCTCTTGAAGCATGTGGGGACAACAGACTGGGATAAGGATTGATTGAATATGTCTGTAAACACACCAGCCAGCTGGTCTACGCATGCTCTGTGGACGCGGCCGTGGATGCCGTCTGGGCCTGCAGCCTTGCGAGGGTTAACACGTTTAAATGTTTTACTCACCTTGGCTGCAGTGACGGAGAGCCCGCAGGTTTTGGTAGCGGGCCGTGTTAGTGGCACTGTATTGTCCTCAAAGCCAGCAAAAAACTTGTTTAGTCTGTCTGGGAGCAAGGCATCGTGATCCGCGACGGGGCTGATTTTTCTTTTGTAGTCCGTGATTGACTGTAGACCCTGCCACATACCTCTCGTGTCTGAGCCGTTGAATTGCGACTCCACTTTGTCTCTGTACTGACGCTTAGCTTGTTTGATTGCTACACTGTTTATATTCGGTCATGTTTCCGGTCACTTTGCCCTGATTAAAAGCAGTGGTTCGCGCGTTCAGTTTTGCGCGAATGCTGCCATCAATCCACGGTTTCTGGTTGGGGAATGTTTTAACCTCTCTAGGGGAGGTGGGATGAAATCGTCCCACACTATTCAACAGCCAGTGACAAATCAGAACGCCAAATTTAAAACCACAAAATGTCATAATTCAAAGTTCTCAAACATAGGACTATTTTACACCATTTTATAGATACACTTCTCCTGAATCGAACCACGTTGTCCGATTTCAAAAAGGCTTTACAGCGAAAGCAAAACATTAGATTATGTTAGGAGAGTACATAGACACAAAATACCACACAGCCATTTCCAAGCAACTAGCATGCATCACAAATACCCAAACCACAGCTAAATGCAGCACTAACCTTTGATGATCTTCATCAGATGACACTCCTAGGACATTATGTTATACAATACATGCATGTTTTGTTCAATCAAGTTCATATTTATATCAAAAACCAGCTTTTTACATTAGCATGTGATGTTCAGTACTAGCATACCAACCGAAAACTTCCGGTGAACTTACTAAATTACTCACGATAAACGTTGACAAAATACATAACAATTATTTTAAGAATTATAGATACAGAACTCCTTTATGCAATCGCTATGTCCGATATTTAAATAGCTTTTCGGCGAAAGCACATTTTGCAATATTCTGAGTACATAGCTCGGCCATCACGGCTAGCTAATTTGACACCCACCAAGTTTGGGACAACCTAAACTCAGAATTATTATTAGAAAAATTGGATTACCTTTGCTGTTCTTTGTCAGAATGCAATCCCTGGACTTCTACTTCAACAACAAATGTTGTTTTGGTTACAAATAATCCATAGTTACATCCAAATACTGCCGTTTTGTTTGTGCGTTCAGGTCACTATCCGAAGGGTAATGCGCGAGCACATTTCGTGACAAAAAAAATTGAAAATATTCCATTACCGTACTTAGAAGCATATAAAACGCTGTTTAAAATCAATTTTTATGCTACTTTTCTCGTAAAATAGCGATAATATTCCAACCGGGCAACGTTGTATTCATTCAAAGGCTGAAAGAAAAAAATGGAGAAGTCTCGTGAAAGCGCATCTCAGCCTCACTGTCCCCAGGCTGACCACTCACAAACAGAGCTGCTGAACTTTGCCCAGAGACAGCAGAAACCCCATTCCACTTTCTGGCGGCTTTAGAGAGCCAATGGAAGCCTTAGAAAGTTTCACATTACAGAATAGATGCTGTAATGTCGATAGAGATGCAACAGAAGGACAACAATTTGTCAGACAGGGCACTTCCTGCATGGAATCTTCTCAGGTTTTGGCCTGCCATATGAGTTCTGTTATACTCACAGACACCATTCAAACAGTTTTAGAAACTTTAGAGTGTTTTCTATCCAAATCCACTAATTATATGCATATTCTAGTTTCTGTGCAGGAGTAGTAACCAGATTAAATCTGGTTTGTTTTTTTATCCGGCCATGAAAATGCTGCCCCCTATACCACAGCAGGTTAATAGACGCTGTTGGTACGACATCACCGATGCACTTATTAATGAACTCGCACACCGAGTCAGCGTATTCGTCAATGTTGTTGTTCGCAGCAATGCGGAACATATCCCAGTCCAAGTGATCGAAGCAATCTTGAAGCGTGGAATCCGATTGGTCGGACCAGCGTTGAACAGACCTGAGGGCGGGAGCTTCCTGTTTTAGTTTCTGTCTATAGGCTGGGAGCAACAAAATTGAGTCGTGGTCAGCTTTTCCAAAGGGAGGGCGGGGGAGGGCCTTATATGCGTCGCGGAAGTTAGAATAACAGTGGTCTAGGGTTTTGCTCGCCCTTGTAGCACAACCGATATGCTGATCAAATTTGGGGAGCCTTGTTTTCAGAATAGCCTTGTTAAAATCCCTGGCTACAATAAATGCAGCCTCAGGATATGTGGTTTCCAGTTTACATAGAGTCCAATGAAGTTCTTTCAGGGCCGTCGATGCGTCTGCTTGGGGGGATATACATGGCTGTGATTATAATCTAAGAGAATTCTCTTGGTAGATAATGCAGTCGGCATTTGATAGTGAGGAATTCTAAGTCAGGTGAACAAAATGACTTAAGTTCCTGTATGTTGTTATGATCACACCACGTCTCGTTAACCTGTTTAGGATAGGGGGCAGTATTGACACGGCTGGATAAAAAACATACCCGATTTAATCTGGTTACCACTCCTACCCAGTAACTAGAATATGCATATACTTATTACATATGGATAGAAAACACCCTAAATTTTCTAAAACTGTTTGAATGGTGTCTGTGAGTATAACAGAACTCAAATGGCAGGTCAAAACCTGAGAGATTCCTTTACAGGAAGTGGCCTGTCTGACCATTTGTTGAACTTCTTTTCCATCTCTATCATTTACTAAGGATCTCTGCTCTAACGTGACACTTCCCACGTCGTCCATAGGCGCTCAGAGCCCGGGAAAAAACAGAATGTCGTCATTCCAGCCCCAGGCTGAAACACATTATCGCCTTTCTCAAGTGGCCGATCAAGGGACACTGGGCTTAGGCGCGTGACCCAACCGCCCCCGCCTTTGGGATTTTTTCCTCTGTTTGCCGAAAAGGAGATTCCCTGTCGGAATATTATCGCTTTTCTACGAGAAAAATGGCGTAAAAATTGATTTTAAACAGCGGTTGACATGCTTCGAAGTACGGTAATGGAATATTTAGAATTTAATTTTCACGAATTGCGCCATGCGCGCGACACTTCTTTACTATTTCGGATAGTGTCTGGAACGCACGAACAAAACGCCGCTATTCGGATATAACGATGGATTATTTTGGACCAAACCAACATTTGTTATTGAAGTAGCAGTCCTGGGTGTGCATTCTGACGAAGACAACAAAAGGTAATCAAACTTTTATAATAGTAAATATGATTATGGTGAGTGCTAAACTTGCCGGGTGTCTAAATAGCGAGCCCGTGATGCCTGGGCTATGTACTTAGAATATTGCAAAATGTGCTTTCACCAAAAAGCTATTTTAAAATCGGACATATCGAGTGCATAGAGGAGGTCTGTATCTATAATTCTTAAAATAATTGTTATGCTTTTTGTGAACGTTTATCGTGAGTAATTTAGTAAAATGTTAGCGAATTCCCCGGAAGTTTGCGGGGGGTATGCTAGTTCTGAACGTCACATGCTAATGTAAAAAGCTGTTTTTTGATATAAATATGAACTTGATTGAACAAAACATGCATGTATTGTATAACATAATGTCCTAGGGTTGTCATCTGATGAAGATCATCAAAGGTGAGTGCTGCATTTAGCTGTCTTCTGGGTTTTGGTGACATAATATGCTGGCTTGAAAAATGGGTGTCTGATTATTTCTGGCTTGGTACTCTGCTGACATAATCTAATGTTTTGCTTTCGTTGTAAAGCCTTTTTGAAATCGGACAGTGTGGTTAGATTAACGAGAGTCTTGTCTTTAAATAGCTGTAAAATAGTCATATGTTTGAGAAATTGAAGTAATAGGATTTTTAAGGTTTTGAAAATCGCGCCACAGGCTGCCAGTGGCTGTTACGTAGGTGGGACGAATTCGTCCCGCCTAGCCCAGAGAGGTTAATCATAAGGCATACACCCCCACCCTTCTTCTCACCAGCGCGATGCGTGAAGAAACCAGGTGGCTGTACCGACTCAGATAGCATGTCTCGAGTATGCCATGTTTCCGTGAACCAAAGAACGTTCCAGTCTCGGATGTCTCTCTGGAATGCTACCCTTGCTCGGATTTCGTCTACCTTGTTGTCAAGAGACTGGACATTGGCGAGTAGTATGCTCGGGAGCGGTGCGCAATGTGCCCGTCTACGGAGCCTGACCAGAAGACCGCTCCGTCTGCCCCTTCTTCTGCGGCGCCGTTGTTTTGGCTCACCGGCTGGGATCCGATTCATTGTCCTGGGTGGTGGGCCAAACAGAGGATCCGCTTTGGGAAAGTCGTATTTCTGGTCGTAATGTTGGTGAGTTGCTCCTATATCCAATAGTTCCTCCCGACTGTATGTAGTAAAACCTAAGATTACCTGGGGTAACAGTATAAGAAATAACAGATAAAAAAGCAAAATACTGCATAGTTTCCTAGGAACGCGAAGCATGGCGGCCATCTTTGTCGGCGACGGAAGGAATAGAGGTAATGCATATTTGCATATTTGTAAACAACAGCGGGTGCACGAAATCAAGGGAAGTCTCAAGGTTTTGCTCGCCTGAGGTAGAGTATCTCATGATAAGCTGTAGACCACACTATTTCCCAAAAGAGTTTACATCTATATTTTTGGTAGCTGTCTATATACCACAGCACTAAGACAGCACTCAATGAGTTGTATACGGCCATAAGCAAACAGAAAAAGGCTCATCCATAGGCGGCGGTCCTAGTGGCTGGGGACTTTAATGCAAGAAAACTCAAATCAATTTTAGCTCATTTCTATCAGCATGTTAAATGTGCAACCAGAGGGAAAAAAACTCTAGACCACCTTTACTCCGCGCACAAAGCTCTACCTCACCCTCCATTTGGCAAATCTGACAATAATATATCCTCCTGATTCCTGCTTACAAGCAAAAACTAAAGCAGGAAGCACCAGTGACTCGGTCAATAAGAAAGTGGTCAGATGAAGCAGATGCTAAGCTACAGGACTGTTTTGCTAGTACAGACTGGAATATGTTCCGGGATTCTTCTGATGGCATTGAGGAATACACCACATCAGTCACTGGCTTCATCAATAAGTGCATCGATGACTTCGTCCCCACAGTGACCGTATGTACATACCCCAACAAGAAGCCATGGATTACAGGCAACATCCGCACTGAGCTAAAGGGTAGAGCTGCCGCTTTCAAGGAGCGGGACTCGGAAGCCTATAAGAAATCCTGCTATGCCGTCTGACGAACCATCAAACAGGCAAAGCGTCAATACAGAACTAAGATTAAATCGTACTACACCGGCTCCGACGCTCGTCGAATATGGCAGGGCTTGCAAACTATTACAGACTACAAAGGGAAAACAACCACGAGCTGCCCGGTGACACGACCAGACGAGCTAAATTACTTCTATGCTCGCTTCGAGGCAAGTAACACTGAAGCCTGCATGAGAGCACCAGCCGTTCCGGACGACGTGAGTAAGAGTAGCCGACGTGAGTAAGACCTATAAACAGGTCAACATTCACAAGGCCACAGGGCCAGACGGATTACCAGGACGTGTATTCCGAGCATGCGCTGACCAACTGACCAGTGTCTTCACTGACATTTTCAACTTGTCCCTGACCGAGTCTGTAATACCAACATGTTTCAAGCAGACCACCATAGTCCCTGTGCCCACAAACACTAAGGTAACCTGCCTAAATGACTACCGACCCGTAGCACTCACGTCTGTAGCTATGAAGTGCTTTGAAAGGCTGGTCATGGCTCACATCAACACCATTATCCCAGAATCCCTAGACCCACTCCAATTTGCATACTGCCTCAACAGATCCACAGATGATGCAATCTCTATTGCACTCAACACTGCCCTTTCCCACAAGGACAAAAGGAACACCTATGTGAGAATGCTATTCATTGACTACAGCTCAGCGTTCAATGCTATAGTGCCCTCAAAGCTCATCACTAAGCTAAGGACACTGGGACTAAACACCTCCCTCTGCAACTGGATCCTGGACTTCCTGACAGGCCACCCCCAGGTGGTAAGGGTAGGGAAAAACATATCCGCCACGCTGATCCTCAACACAGGGGCCCCTCAGGGGTGCGTGCTCATCCCCTCCTGTACTCCCTGTTCACTCATGACTGTATGGCTATGCACAACTCCAACACCATCATCAAGTTTGCCGATGACACAACAGTGGTAGGCCTGATCACCGACAACGATGAGACAGCCTATAGGGAGGAGGTCAGAGACCTTGTTGTGTGGTGCCAGGACAACAACCTCTCCCTCAACGTGATCAAGACAAAGGAGATGATAGGGGCTGTAGTGGAACAGGTTGAGAGCTTCAAGTTCATTGGTGTCCACATCACCAACAAACTATCATGGTCCAAACACACTAAGACAGTCATGAAGAGGGCACGCAAAGCCTATTTCCCTTCAGGAGACTGAAAATATTTGTCTTGGGTCCTCAGATCCTCAAAAGTTTCTACAGCTGCACCATCGGGAGCATCCTGACTGGTTGCATCACTGCCTGGTATGGCAACTGCTCTGCCTCCAACCGCAAGGCACTACAGAGAGTAGTGCATATGGCCCAGTACATCACTTGGGCCAAGTTCATGCCATCCAGGACCTCTATGTCAGGCGGTGTCACGGGAAGGCCCTAAAAATTGTCAAAGACTCCAGCCACCCTAGTCATAGACTGTTCTCTCTGCTACCGCACAGCAAGCGGTACCGGAGTGCCAAGTCGAGGTCCAAAAGGCTTGTTAACAGCTTCTACCCCCAAGCCATAAGACTCCTGAACAGCTAATCAAAAGGCCACCCAGACACCTCTTTTACTCTGCTGCTACTCTCTGTTAATAATCTATGCATAGTCACTTTAACTCTACCTACATTTACACATTACCTCAATTTTCTCAACTAACCGGTGCCCCCGCACATTGACTCTGTACCGGTACCCCCTGTATATAACCTCACTTGTTATTTTACTGCTGCTGTTTAATAATTTGTTACTTTTATTTTCTATTTTCTCCTTTTTTTTCTTTTTTTTAAACTTTTTCTTCTTTTTTAAAATCTTAACTTCTTTAAGCATTATTGGTTAAGGGCTTGTAAGTAAGCGTTTCACTGTAAGGTGTTGTTTTCGACGCATGTGACAAATACAATTTGATTGGATTTATTACGCCATACCACCTTGCTTTACCCCATACTAGCCTATATTACACTGTATTACCCCACACCACTCTGTATTATCCCACACTACCCTATATTACCCAATACAACCCTGTACTACCCCATATTACCCTGTTATAGCCGGTATTACCCCATAGCACCCTGTATTACCTCATACTAATCTGCAATTCCCTATACTACCCTGTATTACCCATTTAACTTGTATTACCCCATACTACATCATTAATTCAATTTTGACTTACAAATTACCAAACCCGGTCTCAGGCTTGGATAACACTGGATGCCCCATCGGTCTCCACAGAGTTGGGTAAAGCTGCTTGAAATTTTATTTGGGACCTTAATGTGGAACAACTACAGAGCTCTCTGAAATGAGATATTCTGGTTTCCCTTGGTCGGTTCAGAGTATTGATCGAAGACCTCTATGTTGATAAATGTGTCTGTTTTCTAAATATGTTTTGTAATATTGCATATTTGATGTATTTATGTAAAAGAGACTACTGTCAAATAAATAAATAAAAAATACTCCGTTCTACACCATACTTGTAACGACCGTCGTCAAGAATGGACCAAGGCGCAGCAGGTATGTGGATACTCATGTTTTTTTATATAAAAAAAGGAGTAAAGTATCCATTGGACAAAAAAACAGCAGACTACAAATATGAAGCCTGCTTTTCTATTATTCTGTATAGTTCCATACAGCACATTAAATATATATATATATATATATATATATATATATATATATATATATATATATATATATATATATATATATATATATATATATATATATAATATTTGTAACTATTTTTATTGGTATTTTCTTTCACAGTTACAGTAAACAATGCTTGAAATACAGTACATTGCACATGTGGTTTTATACATTTGAAATACCATGGGAACAAGCTTTTTGAATGAGGTAGGAATGTATATGCCCATACAAAAATATAAAATACTTAAGTAATACTTTTATAACAAAACATACTTTAGAAACAACAAAGTACACAAAAAAAACATGTCTAGTCTTCAAAACAAATAGAACAATTATAATAAGACAGGCTAATATTAAACACTCACAAAGGTAGATCAATTAAATACAAAGCTTAGGTAGGCAGTTTACTGTAAAGTAGAGGGAAATTGCAGTGTCTCTACATACAGTAGGTAAAGAAAGGTTGCCACATTCGGTATAATTTGTCAGAAGAACCCTGTGCGGTATATTTTATCTTCTCCAATTTAATAAAGTGTAAGATATCTTTAATCCACACAAAATGAGAGGGAGATTCCCACAGAAGTAAAATCAACCTTCTTGACAACAAACTCACAAAAGCTACAGGGGTCAGATATGTATTTTGGTAGTGTTATAGTATCAGGTATTATCCCAAATAATTATGTTATGGCAGTAGGAGCAAAAGGCACTTGTAATACTTTAGATATGGTATCAAAGATGGCAGACAAATAGTTATGTAGAGAAGAGCAGGACCAAAACACATGTATTAATGAAGCAGGAGCTTGCCGACACCTGTCGCAAACAGGATCAATGCACATTAAATATATTTGATTATATCATCATTTATAATTCTAATTCTAATTAATTTATAATGTTGTTTAGGATGTTGTAGAGGTGTGTGTGATGTTAATGTGTTTTAGAGCTGTGTGTGATGCTAGTAACAATGTTTTAGAGGTGTATGCGATGTTATTATGTTTGTGTGATGTTAGAAATTATGTTTTAGAACTGTATGTGATTCTAGTAGTGATGTTTTAGATGTGTGTGTGTGTGATACTACTAAGGATGTTTTAGAGACATGTGTGATGTTACTCAGGGTGTTTTAGCTCTGTGTGTGATGTTAGTATGTTTTAGAGGTGTGTGATGTTACTGATGATGTTTTAGAGCTGTACCATGTCAGGAATGGTGAAAGCATACCGTGCCGACCAATGCTGGTGTCTGTCTATCACCTCTGACCAAAAAACATCGGCTGGCATTTCATATTAATTTCCCTGTGGCAACCCACTGCTAATAATTGTTGGTGCGGTCTGTTTTCCCCTTAAGGATGTTTTGCACAGAGACAGTTACGCAGGCAACACTCCTCTGCGCAGTGCATCATCAGTTTTTTCATTCAGAAGTGTCAAACTGATATTTTCCTCTGTTCTTTATCTCTATTGTTGTGGAAATATTCAGTTTGAGGCTTTTGATCTTGTTTCCTGTCAGTATGACTTAACTTCCTGAGAGAGCTGCAAACCTACCACGAAAATTAAATGTGTGAGAGAGAGAGGGAAAGAGAGAGAGGGAGAGAGAGCAATGGAGAGAGAGGGAGTGAGGTGAGAGGTTAGATTCTTGACTTGCCTGCACTCAGATAAGAGAAAACTGAGATCTGCCAGCATCCATACATTACAGACATTACAGAAAGGGAGGTGTCAGCTGGTGTTCTGAGCTTGGTTAGGAGGCTGAAAGTCGACTCTATTGAGAGGATAGTGTTAGCAGTATAACAGTGTGGAGTGGTCCACAGCCATGGAACAAGAGAAACTAGCCGTGTACCACGGAGCCATCAGCAGAGAGGAGGGGGAGATGAGGCTGTGGACAGCAGGACAGGACGGCAGCTACCTGATACGCAACAGTGAGAGTCTAGCTGGGCTCTACTGCCTCTGTGTGCTGTGAGTATCTTACACACACAGTGGTGGAAATAGTATTCAATTGTCATGCTTGAGTAAAATAAAAGACACCTTAATAGAAATTGACTCAAGAAAAAGTAGTTACCCCATTAAAATAATACTTGAGTAAAAGTGTAATAGTATTTGATTTTAAATATAATTAAGTACAGTGGTGAGAAAATTACTACTTGAGTACTTAAGTAAAAAGTAAAAATGCTATATTCCTTAATATTAAGCAAAGCAGATTTTCTTCTTTTTTTTAACAAATAAACCATTACAATCAATCGAAACAACTGCAATCCTCAATTAATTAATTGAACACCAGAGTCCTAAACTGCTTTGGTGGCACCAGGGAATCAAGGTGCAAGTAATTTTGCAGTTTATTCCAACAATGGGGGGCACTAAAACTAAAGGAGGATTTACCTAAATTGGTCGAGAACAGAAGTTAACCAATCCTGCAAGCGGGTTTGGTATCACATACTTTAATACTAGCAAGTTAGGTCAGTTGGAAGCTTGTGTAGTAGAGCTTTGTAAACAAAAAGGGAGTTATGAAGTGAGCTATATGATTTCAATGTGGACCAGCCAACCTTTTGATACAGGATGCAGCGGTGGAAAAAGTACTCCATTTTCATACTTGGGTAAAAGTAAAGATACCTTAATAGAAAATGACTCAGTAAAAGTAAAAGTTACCCAGTAAAATACTATTTGAGTAAAAGTCAAAGTATCTGTTTTTAAATGTACTTAAGTACAGTGGTGGTAAAGTACTCAATTGTCATACTTAAAAGTAAATGCTATATATCAAATTACTTATATTAAACAAACTGACAACATTTTGAACATTTAACACGCGAACACTCAAACGTAATTTACAAACTCAGTAGGGATGACAACACCTCATATACAGTAAGTGCATGAATTGGACCATAATTATATCCTGCTTAAACATTCTAAATGTAACAAATACTTTTTGGTGTCAGGAAAAATGTATGGTTCATGGAAAATGTATGGGAGTAAAAAGTACATATTTTCTTTCGGAATGTAGTGAAGTAAAAGTAGTAAAAAATATAAATACTAAAGTACAGATACAATGGTATTCAGAAAGTATTCATACCCCTTGACTTATTCCACATTTTGTTGTGTTAGCCTGAATTCAAAATGGATAAAACAAATAATTGTATCTCACCCATTTACACACAATACCCCATAATGACAAAGTGAAAACATGTGATTCCCACGGGGGACCAGTACGAAAATGTATGCACTCACTACTGTAAGTCGTTCTGGATAAGAGTGTCTGGTAAAAGTCTCTAAGAGCTTTCCACACCTTGATTGTGCAACATTTGCCCATTATTCTCTTCAAAATTCTTCAAGCTCTTTCAAATTAGTTGTTGATCATTGCTTGACAACTATTTTCAGGTCTTGCCATAGATTTTCAAGCAGATATAAGTCAAAACTGTAACTCAGCCGCTCAGGAAGATTCACAGTCTTCTTGGTAAGCAACTCCAGTGTAGATTTGGCCTTGTGTTTTAGATTATTGTCCTGATGAAAGGTGAATTCATCTCCCAGTGTCTGGTGGAAAGCAAACTGGAATGCAGGAAAACTCTAGGATTTTGCCTGTACTTAGCTCCATTCCATTTCTTTTTTATCCTAAAAATCTCCTCAGTCCTTAACAATTACAAGCATATCTATAACATAATGCAGCCACCACTATGCATGAAAATATGGAGAGTGGTACGTACGCAGTAATGTCTTGTTTTGGATTTGCCTCAAACAAAACACTTTGTATTCAGGACAAAAAGTGAATTGCTTAGCCACATTTGTTTTGTGGTATTACTTTATTGCCTTGTTGCAAACAGGATGCATGTTTTGGAATATTTTTATCTGTACAAGATTTGCTTAGAAGGACGTGGCATTATTATATGGTATGAGGAATACAATTGAACAATGCTGAATAAAATAGAAAGGATATTTTCTCCAAATGATTTGAAGGAGTGTGCACATGCAGTATTGAGTGGTTAACAAAGAAATGAGTGCTCCTATATGCTTAATTTAGAGTTATTAATGTAACTTTAGTTGTTCTGCAAACGTTGGGCTAATATGTTTTGATTTTTAATACATTGTAAGGCTGCATGATGTGACTCCAATGATGATTTGAAAAAAGTAGCTTGAGCATGAGCTTTGCTTTGTTTTTTTGCGCAGACTGTACACACTACATCAGTCACTCATTCTCAATTTGACAAGCACTTGATGATACCTAGAATGTCACAGTGGCATCCCCTTTGTGTGGCCATAATGTACCCTAAAAAGAATCCAGAACTTTTGCGGCCAGTGGCCATTGTGTGCTTCTCCCTGAGTGCTGCACGCTCCATCATGTGATTGGGTCTTTCTCACGTGCTACAAGTGAAGACAGACACATCGGGGACACAAGTGCACGTGTCCTTATCCAATTCCAAGGTGCATATTGAAGATATTGGAAGAACTGTCCACATTTACTTTTTGTCAGCCAACAATATTAGTAGGCCTAACGAACAGCAAAATCACTAGCCTATGTCAATCTACTATCTCCTATAGTACAAAAGTCAACCTATTCTATTCTGTGCAAACGTAGTCTGGGACAGTTGTGGGATCCGAAAGATCCCAAATTAATACAACCACTAGCATCCCCCCAAAAAATTTACGCAACAGATCAGAATGTTGATAAACTATTAGGCTATTTCTTCACATTATAAGCGCAGCAATGTGCATATGGTGGTAGGCTATAAGCGCGAATGTTCCATTAGCGGAAAACACCATTATCAAAGTGACAGCAAATGCAATTATGCATGTAATGCTTTTATTATAAAGGTAAATTTTTATGGTGACAATTATCTTCCCCAAACACACACACACACACACACACACACACACACACACACACACACACACACACACACACACACACACACACACACACACACACACACACACACACACACACACACACACACACACACACACACACACACACACACACACACACTGACACTGTGATTGTCTGCTATGTGCATGGTCAAACTTACTGTGTGGGTGTGTGTGCAGGTATAAAGGCTATGTGTACACATATAGGCTGTCCCTGGATGGTGGAGGCTCCTGGACAGCAGAGGTAAGACACCAGACCTCCTGTCTCTCTCTTTCTCTCTCTTTCTCACCCTCTCTATCTTTCTCAAGCTCTCGCCACCACACTAACTGATGTTATTCCTGATCCCTCCTGTTTCTTTATCTCCCCATCTCTCTTTCTCTCCCCCTCTTTCTTTCTTCCTCACCCTCTCTTTCTTTCTTCCTCACCCTCTCTCTTCTAGACTACTCCCGGCGTGGAGAAACGATACTTTCGGAAAATGAAGAACTTGATAACAGCTTTCCAAAAACCAGGCCAAGGCATTGCTACACCTCTCCTCTACCCCGTAACCATGCAGAGTCACATGCACCCTGTCACCACAGAGAATCATACACACCCTGGCAACATGAAAGCACACCCAACTCACACCACTGAGAATCATTACCAACAGTAGACAACAGCTTAGAAACACAGAGGGAGACAGACTACGCTAGAGACAGACATTCTTGATGTGGGCCTGTATTCTTATGTTGTTATTGTGCTAGTCATTCATTTGAAAATAGCGTTTGGTTTCAGTATCAAAACTTCAATGTGATCCTTTAAATCTCTTTACATCTGTAGTATTGATGTTCTATATTGCTGTTTAAAATGTGTTTGTAAGACAGTATTGTTGCTATATTTGATTACAACTCAACCACATAGTTTCCTGTCAGCCGATAAATAATATGCTTTGTTTTTAAAGTAAAATCATTTCTAACTGACAAATGAAAATTTGCTACGAATGCTAATAAATAAATGCCATTGGTGAAAATGTACGTTTCTTTAAAGTTGATCTATGTCATGCATGCATGGCACCTCATCATGAACAATCATCTGACCCTAACCCTAACCTCATCAGGGACCACAGCATCTCCAGTAAAGACTAAGGCCTTAATTAAATCAGATCAAGCTTTAAGAACCCGCATTGACCGATATTCACATAGTGGATGTTTTTGGCGGTGTTCGTGTAACTGCGGTATGAGCTGACAAATAGGTGAGGGGATGCTCTTGTGTGTCCCCACCGGGTTAGGAATTTGTGAGAAAGTGTAGGCTAATGCATGTTTTCATCTTAATTTGGATGGAGGGATTTATTGTCTATCAGTTTAATCAAGCAGTATTTTTTTACCTTTATTTAACTAGGCAAGTCAGTTAAGAACAAATTCTTATTTGACAGCCTAGGAACAGTGGGTTACCTGCCTTGTTCAGGGGCAGAACAACAGATTTTTACCTTGTTCAGGGGCAGAACAACAGATTTTTACCTTGTCAGCTCAGGGATTTGATCTTGCAACCTTTCATTTACTAGTCCAACTCTCTAACCACTAGGCTACCTGCCGTTCCAGTAGACAATAGAACATCACGCAATCATGTGTTTGAATTTGTAACGCGGCTACATGGGATTTGTCGGATTATAAATCTGGTGTGGTTTCATTGCATCCAATTGCAGTGTTTGTGATAGCGTAATGCAAGGAGCGACTTGTGGATTTGACAGCTCTAATGCAGTTCACCTCTGACACCTCCAAAACAACTACTATGCGGGTGTTGGCTAGCGCGGGATCTGTTTGAATCTAGCCCTAACTATAACCCTATATCTCTGTGACTGGATGGAAAATTACTGAGGATAATAGCGGACGATATTGCCACTCCTATTTGCCATATCTTCAATCTAAGCCTACTAGAAAGTGTGTGCCCTCAGGCCTGTAGGGAAGCAAAAGTAATTATGCTACCCAAGAATAGGAAAGCCCCCTTTACTGGCTCAAATAGCCAACCAATCAGCCTGTTACCAACCCTCAGTAAACTTTTAGGAAAAGTTGTGCTTGACCAGATACAATGCTATTTTGCTATTTTACTGTAAACAAATGGACAACAGACTTTCATCACGCTTATAGGAAGGACATTTAACAAGCACATCACTTACATAAATGACTGATATTTGGCTGAGAGAAATTGATGATTAAACAATTGTGGGAGCTGTTTTGTTAGACTTCAGTGCGGCTTCTGACATTATTGATCATGGTCTGCTGATGGAAAAACATATGTGTTATGGCTTTACACCCCCTGCTATATTGTGGATAAAGAGTTACCCGTCTAACAGAACACAGAGGGTGTTCTTTAATGGAAGCCTCTCCAACAAAATCCAGGTAGAATCTTACTTTTTTCAATCTTTACTAATGACATGCCACTGGCCACCGGCCAGTGTTTCTATGTATGCGGATGACTCAACACGTTAGCTACTACAGCAAGTGAAATCAATGCAACACTTAGCAAAGAGCTGCAGTGAGCTTCAGAATGGGTGGCAAGAATTAAGTTAGTCCTAAATACAAAAACTAAAAGCATTGTGTTGGGACATTTCATTCACTAAACCATAAACCTTAACTAAATTTTGTAACAAAGAATGTGGAAATTGAGCAAGTTGAGGTGACTAAACTGCTTGGAATAACCCTGGATTGTAAACTGTCATGGTCAAAACATGTTCATACAACAGTAGATGGGGAGAAGTCTTTCCATAATAAAGTGCTCCTCTGCATTTTTATCAACACTACGAGCAAGGCAGGTGCTACATGCTTTAGTTTTGTCCCACCTGGACTATTGTTCAGTCGTGTGGTCAGGTGCCACAAAGAGGGACTTCGGAAAATTACAGTCGGCTCAGAACAGGGCAGCACGGCTGGCCCTTAAATGTACACAGAGAGCTAACTTTAATAATAGGCATGTAAATCTCTCATGGCTCAAAGTAGAGGAGAGATTGACTTCATCATTACTTGTTTTTGTAAGAAGTGTTGACATGCTGAATGCACCAAGGTGTCTGTTCAATCTACTAGCACACAGCTCGGACACACATGCATACCCCACAAGACATGTCACCAAAGGCCTCTTTAAAATCCCCAAGTCAAGAACAGACTATAGGAGGCACAAAGTACTACATAGAGCCATTGCTACATGGAACTCTATTCCACATCAGGTAAGTGATGCAAGCAGTAGAATTTGATTTTTAAAAATGATAAAAATTCACCTTATGGAACAGAGGGGACTGTGAAGACACACGGAGGCACAGAGAAATACACATGATAAAAAATGCACTCGACACACACGTACACATGGATGTTGTATTGTAAATATGTGATAGTGGAGTTGTGGCCTGAGGGAACACACTAAATGTATTGGGTAATGTGTTATGAAATGTAATGTCAAGTAATATTTTAAACTGTATATAACTGTTTTAATGTTGCTGGACCCCAGGAAGAGTAGCTGCTGCCTTGGAAGCAGCTAATGGAGATCCTTAATAAATACAAACACATTTCAACAGAGAAAGAGAAAGAGAGAGAGTATGAGGGAGTGAGATGTTAAAAAGAGAAATCTTTCTCCTCTCTATTTCCTGTGTGTGCACTCGTCTCGTAGCTCTTCACACGTTTGCAAAACTCTCCCACACTATCTGTTGTTTGTTTCTTTCTTTCTGTTAATCCCTAGCAGCACACTGATGGAAGGTGTGTGTGTGTGTGTGTGTGTGTGTGTGTGTGTGTGTGTGTGTGTGTGTGTGTGTGTGTGTGTGTGTGTGTGTGTGTGTGTGTGTGTGTGTGTGATATACGTGTGTGTGTGTGTGTGTGTGTATATACAATGTCTTACCTCTCTTTTGTGTTTTAATATTAATATTATTATCTCCGTGTTCTAATATATGCTTATAGCCACCAGAAGTATTTTTAATTACATTTTTAAATCATCACTGTATGTCTAATAAATCACAGTGTGTGTTTATTTACTGAACATAATTCCAAAATATACATTTTAATCATTTATTTCCCTGAGCCTTCTTTGGCTATTGAAAAGCTCACTCTGATGGTGGGGAGTTAGGATAAAAAAGACATTTACATACACTGCTCTGTTTGGACTCCGCCAATAGCATCATCGAGGACACACAGCGTTTTGTGATATTTTTTAAAAACATTTATTTTACCTTTATTTAACTAGGCAAGTCAGTTAAGAACAAATTCTTATTTTCAATGATGGCCTAGGAACAGTTGTCACGTCCTGACCAGCAGAGGGAGATATTGTATTAGTTTTGGTCAGGACGTGGCAGAGGGTTTGTGTTTTGTATGTATTTCTACGTTCTGTCTAGTTTTTCTATGTTTAGGTTTGGGTGTTGGACTCTCAATTGGAGGCAGGTGTTTCTAGTTGCCTCTGATTGAGAGTCCTATATATAGGTGTGTGTTTGGTTTGGGTTTTTGTGGGTAGTTGTCTTTAGCACTGCTGTTAACCTCTTACATCTGCTCCAATATCCAATGATGGGCGTGGCGCGAAAACTTCCATTTTTCAAACATATGACTATTTTATAGCATTTTAAAGACAAGACTCTCGTTAATCTAACCACACTGTCCGATTTCAAAAAGGCTTTACAGCGAAAGCAAAACATTAGATTATGTCAGCAGAGTACCCAGCCAGAAATAATCAGACACCCATTTTTCAAGCTAGCATATAATGTCACAAAAAACAAAACCACAGCTAAATGTAGCACTAACCTTTGATGATCTTCATCAGATGACAACCCTAGGACATTATGTTATACAATGCATGCATGTTTTGTTCAATCAAGTTCATATTTATATCAAAAACCAGCTTTTTTACATTAGCATGTGACGTTCAGAACTAGCATACCCCCTGCAAACATCCAGTGAATTTACTAAATTACTCACGATAAACGTTCACAAAAAACATAACAATTATTTTAAGAATTATAGATACAGAACTCCTCTATGCACTCGATATGTCCGATTTTAAAATAGCTTTTCGGTGAAAGCACATTTTGCAATATTCTCAGTAGATAGCCCAGCCATCACGGCTAGCCATTTAGACACCGACCAAGTTTAGCCCTGATCAAACTCCGATTTACTATTACAAAAGTTTCATTACCTTTGTTGTCTTCGTCAGAATGCACTCCCAGGACTGCTACTTCAATAACAAATGTTGGTTTGGTCCAAAATAATCCATCGCTATATCCAAATTGCGGCGTTTTGTTCGTGCGTTCCAAGACACTATCCGAAATGGTAAATCAGGGTCGCGAGCATGGCGCAATTCGTGACAAAAGATTTCTAAATATTCCATTACCGTACTTCGAAGCATGTCAACCACTGTTTAAAATCCATTTTTATGCCATTTTTCTCGTAAAAAAGCGATAATATTCCGACCGGGAATCTCCGTTTAGCTAAACAGACGAAGGAAAAGAAAGCTTTCGGTCGACGCGGGCACGAGCCTGAGTCTCACAGTACTGTAACCAGCCACTACCCAAACGCGCTACTTTGTTTCAGCCAGAGCCTGCAAAGCCACGATTCAGCATTTTGCCGCCTTCTGAGAGCCCATGTGAGCGGTAGAAAGTGTCACGTAAGAGCAGAGATCCGCTGTAATTGATAGAGATAATCAACAAGGCCAAGAAATGGTCAGACAGGGTACTTCCTGTACAGAATCTTCTCAGGTTTTGGCCTGCCAAATGAGTTCTGTTATACTCACAGACACCATTCAAACAGTTTTAGAAACTTTGGAGTGTTTTCTATCCAAAGCTAATAATTATATGCATATTCTAGTTTCTGGGCAGGAGTACTAATCAGATTAAATCGGGTACGTTTTTTATCCGGCGGTGTAAATACTGCCCCCTAGCCCTAACAGGTGAAGTGTATAGCCTGCTAAACTGTTTCTTGTCGTCGTTTCTTTGTTTATTGTTTTTCCGTGTTCACAGTCTTTATTTAAAATAAATATTAAGATGAGCACGCAACCCGCTGCGCCTTGGTCCTCTCTACACGAAGACAGCCATTACAACAGTGGGTTAACTGACTTGTTCAGGGGCAGAATGACAGATTTTTACCTTGTCAGCTCGGGGATTCTGTGAATGTATTGTAATGTTTTAAAAATAGTATAGCTGTCACGTCCTGGCCAGTATAAGGGTTAATTGTTATGGTAGTTTGGTCAGGACGTGGCAGAGGGTATTTGTTTTATGTGGTTCAGGGTGGTGTGTTGGTAAGAGGGCGTTTGATTTAGTATTTCCGGGTTTTTGGTTTATGATCTATGTTTATGTAATTCTATGTTGAGTCTAGTGTGTCTGTTTCTATGTCTGGGTTCATTGGGGTTGGGACTCTCAATTGAAGGCAGGTGTTGTCTATTTGCCTTTGATTGAGAGTCCCATATATGAGGGTGTGTTTGTGTTTGTCTGTTGTGGGAGATTGTTCTTGGATTGCTGTGGTGCCTTCAAGGCTGTCATTTTGTCGTTCATCTTTTGTATACGTGTTTGTTTGGTTTTCCTTCTTTTCCGGTAAATAAAGAAGATGAGTATACACATACCTGCTGCGTTTTGGTCCTCCATTTCTAACGACGAGCGTGACAATAGCTTCCTTAATTCTGCTGGAACCCAGAAAGTTTAGCTGCTGGCAAGGGGGATCCGTAATAAATATATATACAAAATCAATGAGCTAACTAACTCCATATCTGGCTTCATCAGGAAATGCATCGCCGACGTTGTCCCAACAGTGAAGATTCACTGCTTCCCCAATCAAAACCTCTGGATTAACACTGAGGTACGCACCAAACTAAAGGACAGAGTTACCGCACACAGGGCTATCGCAGACAACCCCGAGGCTATGGCTGAGGACACGAACGCGTACAAGAAGTCCCTCTACGACCTCCCCAGAGCCATCAAACAGGCAAAAGGACAATATAGGAATATATTACACCGTCTCCGATGCGCAACGCATGTGGCAGGGGCTACAGTCCTTTACAGATTACAAGGAACAGCTAGCCGTGATCTATCAAATGATGCCTCTCTACCAGACGAGCTCAATGCATTTTATGCACACTTCGACAAAGCAACACTGAGCCGTGCACAAGGGCCCTCTCTGTCCCAGAAGACTGGGTGATCTCGCTCTCCGAAGCCAACGTGAGTAATGTTTTTAATCGGGTCAATACTCACAAGGCCACAGGGCGAGACAGTATTCCTTGGCTCGTTCTCATAGGATGCAAAGACCAGCTGGCAGGAATATTCAGTCATTTTCAGCCTCTCCTTGTCCCAGTCTGTAATCCCCACTTGTCTCAAAATGATCACCACCATTCCTGCTCCCAATAACTCTAAGGCTACCAGCCACAATGACTATTGATTGGCATTAGTATCTATCTATTTATGCTGCTACTGGTCACTATTACTCCAGTTTACATTAGTATATTACCATAAGTATTTATAGACTGAGTATACAAACATTAAGGACACCTACTCTTCCATGACATAACTGACCAGGTGAATCCAGGTGAAAGCTATGATCCCTTATTGATGTCACTTGTTAAATCCACTTGAATCAGTGTAAATGAAGGGGAGGAGACAGGTTAATTAAAGAAGCATTTTTAAGCCTTGAGACAATTGAAACATGGATTGTGTATGTGTGCCATTCAGAGGGTGAATGGGCAATACAAAATATGTAAAGGTCTTTGAACGCAATATGGTAGTAGGTTCCAGGCTCACCAGTTTGTGTCACGTCCTGACCAGTGAAGAGGTTATTTTGTTATTATAGTATGGTCAGGGCGTGGCAGGGGGGTGTTTGCTTTGTGTGTTTTGGGATTATCTATTTCAATGTTTTCCTTTCTAGTTCTTCTATTTCTATGTTGTGTATGTTTGGGTTGATCTCTAATTGGAGGCAGCTGATCCTCGTTGCCTCTGATTAGAGATCATATTTAAGTAGGGGTTTTTCTTCATGGGTTTTGTGGGTAGTTGTTTCCTTGTATAGTCAGTGCACCTTACGGGACTGGTTTTCGTCGTTGTTTTTTGTGTTTAAGTGTGGTTCTTTAATAAATACGAAGATGAGCACTTTATCCGCTGCATTTTGGTCCGATGATTCTTCCTCCTCAGACGACGAAGATTGTGACAGTTTGTGTCAAACTGCAACCCCGCTGGGATTTTAACACTCAACAGTTTCCACCAAAAAACACAGTAAGTACGTTCACATTCACACTAAAATAATTCAAACTGATGATTATTGCAGTAGGCAGAGTATGGCATTAGTCATGCTGTATACACTTTCTACTTGCAAAGCATGTAAACATTTTAATACAACTATTCACAGTACATTTAAACCTACTGTGGCAGGCTCAAGGGGGTGGGGTTTTCACGTCACCAAATTCAGTAACCAAACACACACACAAACCACAACTAGAATACAAATGGGGAATTTATTAGGGAGATTTGCACACTGTGGGAAAGGGGGTAATTCAGCAACCAGTTCACAGTCCACAATCTGTTCTCATTGTCCGTTCCATTCTCCAGGGGTAATCCTAAAACTTGAGTCCTCAGCCAAACCGGTTCAGTACACAGTGGGGGTAATCAGACAGTCCAGATCACAACGGCTAATCACACAGATAATTATCTCTCTTCTCACACTCTCCATAACACACGTTTCCCTCTCAGTTCTCTCCTTGTTTGCGCAGCCCGCTTCCTCTTTTATCCCCAAGCACTCCATGGCTTAATGATCCACAGGCTTGCCTCGTTGAGGCAAGAAGTCCATTAACTTCTCTAGGGTAGGGGGCAGTATTTTGACATCCGGATGAAAGGCGTGCCCAAAGTAAACTGCCTGTTACTCAGGCCCAGAAGCTAGGATATGCATATAATTGGTAGATTTGGATAGAAAACACTCTAAAGTTTCCAAAACTGTTAAAATAACTGATATGGCAGGCGAAAACCTGGGAGAAATCCATCCAGGAAGTGGGATTTTTTTATGTTTGTAGTTTTCCATTGACTGCCTATACAGATTCCATTGACTTAGGACTCAAATTGCACTTCCTATGGCTTCCACTGTTGACATCTAGTCTTTAGAAATTGTTTCAGGCTTGTATTCTGAAAAAAAAAAGTAAGACCACTTTGAATGAGTGGACACTGCAGTGTCCGAGGTTTTTCATGCGCACGACCGAGAGCACGCCTTTCTTGTTTTCCTTTTATATTGACGAAGCTATTGTCCGTTGAAATATTATTGATTATTATGACTAAAAACAACCTGAGGATTGATTATAAACATCGTTTGACATGTTTCTACGAACTTTACTGATACTTTTCGGAATTTTCGTCTGCCTGTTGTGACTGCCTTTGAGCCTGTGCAGCCTACAGCGGTTGGATTAACAAGAAGTTTAGCTTTAAGCTGATGTATAACACTTGTATCTTTGTATGTTTATTATGAGAATTTCTGTTTTGTTGAGTTTCACGCTCTGCATTTCACCGGATGTTGTCTGAGACATTGGATTACTGAACAAGACGCGCTAACAAGAGGTTTTGAGGATTGATTATAAACATCGTTTGACATGTTTCTACGTATTTTACTGATACTTTTCGGATTTTTCGTCTGTCTGTTGTGACTGCCTTTGAGCCTGTGGATTACTGAACAAAACGCGCAAACAAAACGGAGGTTTTTGGATATAAAGCGGGACTTTATCGAACAAAACAAACATTTATTGAGTAAATGGGAGTGTTGTGAGTGCAACCATATGAAGATCATCAAAGGTAAGTGATTAATTTTATCCATATTTCTGACTTGTTTAACTCCTCTACTTGGCTGGTAACTGTTTGTAATGATTTGTCTGCTGGGCGCTTTTCTCAGATAATTGCATGGTATGCTTTTGCCGTAAAGCCTTTTTGAAATCTGACACCGTGGTTGGATTAACAAGAAGTTAATCTTTAAACCGATGTATAACACTTGTATGTTCTGAATTTTTATGAGTTTCTGTTTTTGAATTTGCCGCTCTGCAATTTCACTGGATGTTGACTAGGTGGGACGGTAGCGTCCCACACCCCCTAGAGAGGTTAACTGTTAGGGTTAGCCCTTTGACGAGTCAGTTTTCTGTTCATGGCATCATGGATAAGAGACGGTATGTCGGCCTTGAAGCAGAGGTCTACATAAACTTTGTAGGCTGCAATAGAGGTCCCTCCTTCTTTCCTTTGTGCTTCGTATGCCAAGTCAAGCTCTCTAGATGACCACATTCACTTGGCACAAGCAGGGAAAACCTTTGAATGTGTCTCCTGTTCTCCTTCATCTTCTTCATGCATCTCTGGAGCAGCATGCTCATGCCAGGTAGTTGTTTTAACCTGGGGCTTGGGGCTCCCGAGTGGCTGCATCTCTCCCGAATGACTGCATCTCAGTGCTAGAGGTGTCACTACAGACCCTGGTTCGATTCCAGGCTGTATCACAACCGGCCGTGACCGGGAGTCCCATAGGGCGGCGCACAATTGGCCCAGCGTTGTCCGGGTTAGAGTTTGGCCAGGGTAGGACGTCAAGGTAAATAAGAATTTGCCTGGTTAAATAAAATGTATCTGAATGGGTGTTATTTTGAAGGGGATAGTGTGGTTCAATCTCCATATTTGAGGTCTATGTAGTCCCGGTAAAAGTGACTTGCTCTGTATTTGCACAACATTTTCAGCCGGGCCTGAGAGATGGGCAGGTCCAGTTCCAGCCTTGACAATGCACTGTAGTCCACATAGATACCTTGTTGGATGAAGGCAACACAACTTATGTTACCAACTGCTGCCTATTCAATTTCCTCTCTCCAGTCAGACGGAGCAGCACAGCTTCCATCCATTCTCCTTTTTGCTGCAAGATTGCACTCATAAGTGAGATGCCTGCACACCATGTTGACTGCTACGTCTCCCTCCAAATCGACAGCTCTTGCCCATGTTACAGATCCATAACATTCCAAAAATGTGTTTGTTGCAAGACACCTTTGCATTGCAACCAGTGTCATGGAGCCTCAAAGGGAAATATTTTATGTCTAAAAAGTGCAAAAGTGTATTTCTGAGAGGCTTTCCCACTGCTTTCAAGATGGCAGCTGCCCTCTGCTGTATGTCGATGGAAAAAAAATTACTTTTTCATCTTTACCAGCTCGTTTATTTACATTTACGTCATTTAGCATACGCTCTTATCCGTTTATCAGCTGCCCTGTGCTGATGTTGCCTTTGCACCTGTCGCGAGGAGGTGCATGCTTAGTGAAAGCATCCAAGCTGATGTGGTTGTCTAAATAATTACTAGCTAGCTTAATAGTTCATATTTGCCCGCTAGCTCTGCATATTCAGCTAGTGTGTGCGCGATTGACTGGATTAACCTCACGTCAGTTACGTTCATTGAGTGCCTTTCAGACAGTGGATACCACCCCTCTGTTACCTTGCCAACTAAGGAACTGGCAGTGGATCAAACCATTGTGAAGCAAACGGGTCGCAATCTTTTGAAACTTAAAAACGCGCTATTAAGTGTCTATAATCAGCACAATTGCTTTCATTGCGTATTATTAATATTATTTAAATTACATAGTTATGTTTCAGTGATATATTGGGGGGGACAAATCATATTTTTCCCAGGATGGGGGGGGTCGTGTCCCTCCCGGGATTTCCACCCCTGCAGGAGGCAAGACAACCAGATAGTTTACATTTTTTTTATTAGCATATGGTCTGAATTACAAGCAGTATGTTCCCCTTCTTTTTAAAAGCTCTATTCTCTGGCATCCCTACCATCACTGCAGTGAGTGCAACTTTAACCATGTCAATCAGTAAACGGTGAGTGACAAACAAACAAGGGGAACATATTAATAGTCCTAATGGCTTTCTCTCCTTGTCTTCTTAATCTGCACTAATGAAAAATATCTGGACAATGTAAAACCTACCATCTCTCCCTCCTGTCTCTTGATTCTGCCTCTTCCTATTCCTCATCCTGTTACTGGTTTTCTCCTCTTCCTCCAGGCGAAATCCTGTGTCTAGTGATGCCCGATTGCCCAACAACCTGCCGACTCGACCCCAACCCCTCCTCCCTCCTAACACTTGATATAAAAACTGTCAGTCAGAACACCACTGAACAAATAAGATTCAGTTGTTAACTAAACATACAATTAATTGTGCTATATCTTGAATATTGCTTAGCCCAGCTTCTAGATCGAGATTTACATACAATACCATTTAGTTGAGAAAACAAAAGTATTGTTTTTGTGTTGATGTTAGCCTGTGCAAATAGCCGACCAATCAGCCTGTTACCGACCCTTCGTAAACTTCTGGAAAAAATAGTGTTTGAGCATGCTTATAGGGAAGGACACTCAACAAGCACAGCACTTACACAAATGACTAATGATTGAGTGAGAGAAATTGAAGTTAAAATTATTGTGGGGGCTGTCTTGTTGGACTTTAGTGCAGCTTTGGACATTATTGATCATACTCTGCTGCTGGAAAAATGTAAGTGTTATGGCTTTACACCCCCTGCTATAATGTTACTTGCCTAACAGAACACAGAGGGTGTTCTTTAATGGAAGCCTATCAAATTTAATCCAGTTAGAATCAGGAATTTCCCAGGGTAGCTTGCTTTTTTTTCAATTTCTACTAACTACATGCCACTGACTTTGAGTAATGCCAGAGTTGACTCTGAGATGACTCAACACTATACACGTCAGCTACTACAGTGACTTAAATGACTCCAACACTCAACAAAGAGCTGCAGTTAGTTTCAGAGTGGGTGGCAAGGAATAAGTTAGCCCTAAATATTTCTAAAACTAAAAGTATTGTAATTGGAACAAAACACTCACTAAACCCTAAACCTCAGCTAAATCTTGTAATAAATAATGTGGAAATTGTGCAAGTTGAGATGACTAAACTGCTTGGAGTAACACTAGATTGTAAACTGTCATGGTCAAAACATATTGATGCAGTTGTAGCTAAGATGGAGAGAAGTCTGTCTAAAATAAAACGATGCTCTGCCTTCTTAACAACAAGGCAGGTCCTAAAGGCCCTAGTTTTGTCGCACCTTGACTACTGTTCAGTCGTGTTGTCAGGTGCCACAAAAAAGGACTTAGGAAAATTGCAATTGGCTCAGAACAGCACAGCTCGGCTGCGACTGAAATTACTCTAACACTTAACAAAGAGTTGCAGTTAGTTTCGGAGTGGGTGACTGTCACATTCTGTCCTGTAAAGGTGTTATTTGTTAGTGTTTAGTTTGGTCAGGACGTGGCAGGGGGTATTTGTTTTATGTTGTTCAGGGTGGTTGTGTCCATGTAGAGAGGGGTATTTGATTTATTAGTCCAGGGTTTTGGTTATTGTTCTATGTTAGTTTATTTCTATGTTCTGTCTAGTCATTTGTATTTCTATATTTAGTTAATTGGTGTTGGGGCCTTCAGTTGGAGGCAGCTGTCTATCGTTGCCTCTGATTGAAGGTCCTATAATTAGGGGTGTGTTTGTATTGTGGATTGTGGGTGGTTGTATTCTGTTTTGTGCTTGTCACGTGACAGAAATGTTAGTGTCGTTTCTGTTAATTGTATACGTGTTTATTTTGTTTCTCCTTCTTATATATTAAAAAGAGAAGATGAGTATACACTTCCCTGTTGCGTCTTGGTCCTCCAAACACGACACTCATTACAGTGACAAGGAATAAGTTAGTCCTAAATATTTCTAAAACTAAAAACATTGTATTTGGGACAAATCATTCACTAAACCCTAAACGTCAACTAAATCTTGTAATAAATCATGTGGAAATTGAGCAAGTTGAAGTGACTAAACTGCTTGGAGTTACCCTGGATTGTAAACTGTCATGGTCAAAACATATTGATGCTACAGTAGCTAAGATGGGGAGAAGAATGTTCATGATAAGCCGCTGCTCTACCTTGTTGACAGCACTGTCAGCAAGGCAGGTCCTACAGGCCCTAGTTTTGTCGCACCATGGACTACTGTTCAGACGTGTGGTCAGGTACCACAAAAAAAGACTTAAGAAAATTGTAATTGGTTCAGAACAGGGCAGCACGGCTGGGCCTTGGATGTACACAGAGAGCAAACATTAATAACATGCATGTCAATATCTCCTGGCTCAAAGTGGAGGAGAGAGACTTCATCACTGCTTGTATTTATGAGAGGTATTGACATGTTGAATGCACCGAGCTGTCTGTTTGAACTACTGGCGCAAAGCTCGGACACCCCATGCATACCCCACAAGACATGTCACGAGGTCTCTTCACAGTCCCCAAGTCCAGAACAGACTATGGGAGGCGCACAGTACTAAATAGACCCATGACTACATGGAACTCTATTCCACATCAAGTAACTCATGCAAGCAGTAAAATTAGATTTAAAAAACCTTAATCCACTTTATGGAACAACAGGGACTGTGAAGCAACACAAACATAGGCACAGACATATGAATACACACACAATAGCATACACACTATACACACATGTACACATGGATTTTGTACTGTTATGTGTGGTAGTGGTGGAGTAGGGGCCTGAGGGCAGACAGTCTGTGAATGTATTGTAATGTTTTTAAAATTGCATAAACTGCCTTAATTTTGCTGGAACCCAGGAAGAGTAGCTGCTGCCTTGGATCCATAATAAATTCAAATACACTAGAGCTCCGAGCTCTACTGCTGGCCCTTTGGTCTTTCCTTCCACGTCTGAAGGGAAGACATGGCCTGGTGAGAACGGTCAAATCAAATGTATTTATAAAGCCCTTCTTACATCAGCTGATATCTCAAAGTGCTGTACAGAAACCCAGCCTAAAACCCCAAACAGCAAGCAATGCAGGTGTAGAAGCACAACACCACAGTGGTGGCTTACATCAACCATCAGGGTGGACTGAGGTCCCACCGCCTCCATCGCATGGCACGGAAGCTCCTTCTCTGGGCTCAGCGATGTCAAGCGTCTCTACGTACAGCGCACATACCTGGCATCCTGAATGTGGCAGCAGATATGCTCTCGAGGGAGGACCCGCCACCTTGGGACTGGAGCCAACATCCCCAGGTGGTGCAGCACCTGTGGGACAAGTTTGGGAGGGCGCAGGTGGACCTGGACAATGCACACTGCCCCCTGTGGTACTCCATGTCGGAGCCACCAGGGCCTCTGGGCTTGGATGCTCTGGCTCACGAT
Source organism: Salmo salar (assembly GCF_965601325.2). Classification (NCBI taxonomy): domain Eukaryota; kingdom Metazoa; phylum Chordata; class Actinopteri; order Salmoniformes; family Salmonidae; genus Salmo; species Salmo salar. The sequence continues at coordinate 35,447,064 of NC_138297.1, read as the reverse complement.
TGGACAGGGCTGGAGCTTTACGTATTCCCCATTTTTCCCGTGCTGGACAGGACCAGGATGGCGGAGCATCGTCTGCTGCTGGTGGCCCCATACTGGCCCAGATGACCCTGGTTCAGCCTTCTCTTGTCCCTGTTGTCTGGGACACCTTGCCAACTGACCCTGAACCAGACCTGCTGTCTCAGGCTGGGGGAACTCTGTGGCATCCGAGCCGCACCGGCTCAGTCTGTAAGGTTGGCCGCTAAACGGCACCAATGGTCCATGTTAGGGTTACAGGAGGGTGTAATGAACACCATGCAGAGCGCAAGGGCACTGGGTACAACCGCGGCATACCAATTGCACTGCCAGTTGTTCTGCTCTTGGTGCACTGGTATTGAGGTTGTGCCCGAGTCATGTGGGGTGCAGTATGTCCTCCAATACCTGCAGTCTCGCTTGGCAGCCTCTACAATGAGAGGGTATTTGGCTGCTATATCTGCCTGCCATGTGGGGTGGGTGGACATGCCAGTGGGGTGCCATCCCTTGGTCTCCAGGTTTATGAAGGGGGTCCGTCACCTGCATCCAGTTAGGACCCGCTCAATGGCGAGCTGGGATCTGGATGTAGTCTTGGCAGCTTTGAGTGAGAACAACAGACCAGCTTTTTGTCTGCTATGGAGAGAGAATCCTGGGGGCTGGGCTATCAAAGCAGAGGCTCTCTCACTTGATTGTGGACATGATTACAACAGCATTCCGCCTGGCTGGCAGGCCAGTGCTAGGATCTGTGGAGGCACATTCAACATGAGGTGTGGCTGTATCCTGGGCTCTACTGGGAGGAGTGCCCCTCGCTGATATCTGTGCTGCGGCCAGCTGGGCTTTCTCTTGCACCTTTGCTAGGTACTATCGGGTAAATGTGGCAACTCCCTCTGCGGATGGTTCAGCGGTCCTGGCCGTCACCTCCCCTTCTGGGGACTGTGCCAGGACCTCCCATCCACATTGACGGCCCCTGCGTCTCGGTCCCGCACTGGGACTTTGCTGGCTGGCCAGGTTCCTCTAGCACCGACTAAATCTGGTAAGGGTATAGCAATATATTGGAGTGATCCAATATATAGTGAAACATAATGGTGCTAGAGGACCCTCAAAAATTATGTAGAGAACATGTGTCGCGTGCCATGGGGTCTATATATAGGGGTGGACCCCAAGCATAACACAGGTGTACACGGGAGTAAATCTGTATATCCTCACCTCGGATGTATCCCTCTGCCGCGGAGTGATACCAAAATATATTAGTAGTGATCCATATAGATCACATAACTGTTTCTGTTGCGTGCACACTGTTCCTGTTGCACAAAATCACAAAAATGTAAACAATTTCCAGATCCAAAAACCAACAATCCCATCACCCTGAAGAGCCTGACTTTATGTGCTTTCGAAGGAGTCATCTACGCCATCCAATGCCCATCCAGTGCCCGTGCTCCAAATGATACATCGGGAAGACCATACGCGCACTGAGAACACGGATCATAGAACACAAAAGCTATATTAGACGCAAGGCCGAGAACTACCCTTTTGCTGTCCACTTCATTCAACACACAGTGAAAGAACTAAAGTTCTAGGCAGTAGAGAAATTGCTGAGAAATGTGAGAGTTGGGGATTTTGACCTTTCTTACTACAAAAGAGGCTAAATGGATCCACCTCTTAGATACTGTCACTCCCCATGTATTAAATGAACAACTAGAGCTGAACTGTTTTCTCTAGTATACATACAGTAGTTTGTCCTATACTGACTAGTATATAGCCTTTTGTGTAATTCCTTGCTCTGCTGTATTTCTGATTACCTCCACGGAGTGCTTCCTTTGTGTGCTTTTATACAATGTATCTGTCTTTTACGCAAGTAACTGATAGAGTATCTCTTTGCGCATGTCCTTTGTATACATTCCTGTGCGCTATTTTTCATATTATTATTCATGGTGCCTCTATACTCTGACGTGATAATGTTGTAGATTTTTTGTATACAGTCATGTGACATTTACCTGTCCCCACCTCTATTTCTAGAGACACGTCAGCTTCGATCGACAACGCTGCCTGAGGAAGACTCGAAACGCTGAAACTCGTTGCAGTTGTGCATCCTGATATGCTATGCTGACTGCTCCCATATGCGTTTTTTTGTAAATATATTGTCTAAATAGTTCACAAAAATGTATTGCAACGTACTGGCCGCCTACTCGTCTTCTTTCTTCTCATATATTTTGAATTACATTCGATCTTGCTCTGCAAGCTTGTTATCAAAACTCAGTTGGTATTGGTAAAACCTTTTTACAAGCCGCTTTTAAACTGGTACTTACTTGGTTTACTGTAAATATGGAGCTTGTAGCAGTCGTAAGGGCACAAATGTTGCAGGGCAGAAGTTATATTTATAAAATAATAAAAAAGATGCATATTTGCATAGTTCACAATTAAGTTTTCAGTGAAAAGAAAATGCCTCGCAGGCAAACCTGTATATCACGTCAGCCTCCCCTCACAGTTACCTAAGTCAAATTCCCCAAGAAGCCAAAAGATGCTGATATTCTCTTAGCCCCTCCCTGGGACACACCACTGTCAAAATGACAATTAAAATACATAACTGGTATTAAATGTAAAGCCTAAATAAAAAATACTTCATAAAATCATATATTATTTCAGGGGTTACTTCTTTGGCCTACGACTACATTTTGATATCAGAAAATGTTTGCCACTCCACCATGTGAAAAAGTTATGTAATCAATACCCAATGTTTATTTCAATTTGGAGTATGATTTGATGTGACTGAAATGTACAGTGCATATGTTATGTGCGTAAAGGTGGGCTGGATTGTTTATTGTTGTCCAATGGTCATTTTGATTAACAATATACACCTGTTGAACTTATGAATGCCTCATTAAGTACAATTTTCTTACCCAATTATAAATATAGATTGCAATTGCAACCAACATGCAGAATTGGGAACTAGGCTACTTCCTGTCCTTCTGTGTGACTCCTCATTGTAAACCTGGGGAAACGTATAACTCAATTTAATCAAACCCGTGCAGTAATAATGGATAAGCTCTTTCCACATGGGTCAAAAGAGTATCACAGAATAGTTTTCAGAAAAAAAGAACAGGGTGATTATATAATACATCCAATTAAATAAAGACATGGGAGTCACAGTATTCCTCTTAGCCAGTAGATGACACTGTTGCGTTAGCCATGAAGCTCAATAGGTCAAGATAAGTGTTAGCTTTGCAGTGTGTGACTGTCCTCAAATTATCACAAAGTATATATTCTTACAAAATATATAGACTGACAGAGAGAGAGAGAGAGGGAGAAATAAAATTGCAGTATAAGCCTTAAAGACCAACTAAGAATTTACCATCAGGCGATGTCTTTTGGATGTCTTTTTTTGGTCCTGTCCAGACTGGCTGTCTATTTTTGGTGCGGTGTGGACCAGCCTTGATTTCAACTGACATTTATTTGTCAAGATGAGCCCTTTATAGCACCACAATACATATCAAAATACAATAAACACATTAACCTACACATTCAACCGGAAATTCGAGTACCCCAAACAGCAAACATTTTTATTGTAACCCTTGGACATTCAACTTGTCAACTAATCATTAAGCCCTCAATGAGTTGAATGAGGTGTGTTTGTCAAGGTCTACAACGAAACTGTGTACTGTTGGAGGTACTCGAGTACCAGGGTTGGGAAACACTGGCCTAGACGTCTATGATTAGTTCAGATTTGAATCTGGTCCTCACTGACCAAATTGGTACTTGTTTGTGGGCGTGGCTCATTAGAAAAATATGTTTAGCAAGTTTTCTTTTTTTTTTCATTTACATTTTGGTCATTCAGCAGATGCTCTTATCCAGAGCAACTGACAGTCAGTGCATTCAACTAAGGTAGAAAAAGAACAACATATCACACTTACAGCAAGAAAATAAAAAAATATGTAACCGTTGTATTTGAATTTGTGTTTATTAGGGATCCCCATTAGCTTGGCAGCTACTCTTCCTGGGGTCCAAACACGCCAAAGCACCCACATTACATATAAAACGAAAGGTAAAAGAGTGAACTATATCTGTACTGAATGAGCTAAAGATTAAACAGTACATCATACAATATCCCTACACCACCACATATCCACAACACAAAATGTTCAATATCACCATACAACAATCACAATGTGTGCGTATGTATTTGTCTCTACCTTTGTGTGTCTATTGAGAATCTTATTGTAGTTGAAGTCTGTTAGTTTATTCTGTAGTTTGGATTAATTTGAACATATTCACCACCAGTTTTAAAACTTTTGAAAAAGTTTACATAATTGCATGTGACAGATTGAAGTAATAATAAATAGTCTGTTGCAATCAATTCTGTTCAGTTGGCTCCTCTTTCCTATATTATTAGGACATGATGCTTACTTCATTGAAAATGTATGTGCAGTTGAAATTTCAGCAAAGGAACAATGCCAGAAAAATACAGATTTTGAATGTCTGTAATTGATGTCTCTTCAACGTCTGGAAAATAAGTTCTGACCTTTCTTTCACCACCTGAAATGGACGTGGTCACTGGAAAAGAGGTCCTTTGTGTACTCGGAAGCTATACTTTGTAGGAGACTGCAAAAACCATGTGATTTTATAAGCAGGTAGAGTTGATGTCAGTGTATTGAAATCTAATTAGCATAATACAAAAGTATGTTTAAGCTAGAGATATCTGTTTTCTTACATGGGCTGTGTCTCAATCAACCACATCCACCGATGTCGGCCTTCTGCATCTGTGGTGGAAGGTGGCAGTGCTACAGCGGTGTTTGTCAGACAAGAAAAAAATCGGTCTTCTCGCAAAAATGTCTGTAGCGTCCGAACTGTTTGGGCTATGAACTACACTAACGTTCAAAACTTTGGGGTCACATAGAAATGTCCTTGTTTTTGAAATAAGCACACATTTTTTTGTCCATTAAAATAACATTAAATTGATCAGAAATATAGTGTAGACATTGTTAATGTTGTAAATGACTATTGTAGCTGGATTTTTTTGTGGAATATCTACATAGGTGTACAGAGGCCCATTATCAGCAACCATCACTCCTGTGTTCCAATGGCACGTTGTGTTAGCTAATCCAAGTTTATAATTTAAAAGACTAATTGATTATTAGAAAACCCTTTTGCAATTATGTTAGCACAGCTAAAAACTGTTGTTCTGATTAAAGAAGCAATAAAACTGGCCTTCTTTAGACTAGACAGGAGAAAAACTCCAGATATAACAGACTGACCCTAGCCCCCCGACACAAACTACTGCAGGCTGAGACAGGAGGGGTCGGGAGACACAGTGGCCCCATCCGATGATACCCCCGGACAGGGCCAAACAGGCAGGATATAACCCTACCCACTTTGCCAAAGCACCAACTTACCATCCTGAGACAAGGCCGAATATAGCCCACAAAGATCTCCGCCATGGCACAACCCAAGGGGGGGGCGCCAACCCGGACATGAAGATCACGTCAGTGACTCAACCCACTCAAGTGACGCACCCCTCCTAGGGATGGCATGGAAGAGCACCAGTAAGCCAGTGACTCAGCCCCTGTAATAGGGTTAGAGGCAGAGAATCCCAGTGGAGAGAGGGGAACCGGCCAGGCAGACAGAGCAAGGGCGGTTCGTTGCTTCAGTGCCTTTCCGTTCACCTCCACACTCCTGGGCCAGACTACACTCAATCATAGGACCTACTGAAGAGATTAAATCTGTCCTTTCTCAAGGTTATAGTGGAGATGGTATCTAGATGCCTGTAAGGGATAATTTGACCAAACGGTGTGGACCTCAAAAACCCCTCTATCCGGCTGAAGAAATTGCATTCACTACGGCCTTGTCCTGCACCACTTTTAGCGAGAGACCTGAGTCCGAGCCAGCAACCGCTGTAAAGCATCCGGTTGAAGTTATCAACTGCCTTTTCTCTCATGCCTTTTTTACTCAGGAGTGCAAAAGATGTCCACATAGAGTGAGCATGGAGAGAGATTAGTTCACAAAATGTTCCCATATTGATGGTATACTGGTTGGCAAATGAACAAAACATTGTAGGAGTTGTGGTGGGGTTCAGGTGAGACAATGAAATTGGGACTTTGTCATGGGCCATCCACTTTCAACTGTGAAGCTATCTGAAGAAGAAACATTTTAGACTTGTCTAAAATTATTATTTGGGGTATCAGGTTGATTGAGGTTTATCCTGTTATGGCTAGGGGGCAGTATTTTCACGGCTGGATAAAAGACGTACCCGATTTAATCTGGTTACTACTCCTGCCCAGTAACTAGAATATGCATATAATTATTGGCTTTGGATAGAAAACACCCTAAAGTTTCTAAAACTGTTTGAATGGTGTCTGTGAGTATAACAGAACTCATATGGCAGGCCAAAACCTGAGAAGATTCCATGCAGGAAGTGGCCTGTCTGACAATTTCTTCCCCTTCTTGATTATCTCTATCCATTACAAAGGATCTCTGCTGTTACGTGACACTTCCTACGGCTCACATGGGCTCTCAGAAGGCGGCAAAAAGCTGAATCGTGGCTTTGAAGGCTCTGGCTGAAAAAAAGTAGCGCGTTTGGGTAGTGGCTGGTTACAGTACTGTGAGACTCAGGCGCGTGCCCGCGTCGACCGAATGCTTTGTTTTCTTTCCTCTGTTTACCTAAACGGAGATTCCCGGTCAGAATATTATCGCTTTTTTACGAGAAAAATGCCATAAAAATGGATTTTAAACAGCGGTTGACATCCTTCGAAGTACGGTAATGGAATATTTCGAATTTTTTTGTCACGAATTGCGCCATGCTCGTGACCCTGATTTACCATTTCGGATAGTGTCTTGAACGCACGAACAAAACGCCGCTATTTGGATATAACGATGGATTATTTTGGACCAAACCAACATTTGTTATTGAAGTAGCAGTCCTGTGAGTGCATTCTGACGAAGACAACAAAGGTAATCAAACTTTTGTAATAGTAAATCTGACTTTGGTCAGGGCTAAACTTGGTGGGTGTCTAAATGGCTAGCCGTGATGGCTGGGCTATCTACTGAGAATATTGCAAAATGTGCTTTCACCGAAAAGCTATTTTAAAATCGGACATATCGATTGCACAAAGGAGTTCTGTATCTATAATTCTTAAAATAATTGTTATGTTTCTTGTGAACGTTTATCGTGAGTAATTTAGTAAATTGTTAGTAAATTCCCCGGAGGTTTGCGGGGGGGTATGCTAGTTCTGAACGTCACATGCTAATGTAAAAAGCTGTTTTTTGATATAAATATGAACTTGATTGAACAAAACATGCATGTATTGTATAACATAATGTCCTAGGTGTGTCATCTGATGAAGATCATCAAAGGTTAGTGCTGCATTTAGCTGTCTTCTGGGTTGTTGTGACATTATATGCTAGCTTGAAAAATGGGTGTCTGATTATTTCTGGCTGGGTACTCTGCTGACATAATCTAATGTTTTGCTTTCGTTGTAAAGCCTTTTTGAAATCGGACAGTGTGGTTAGATAAAGGAGAGTCTTGTCTTTAAAATGCTGTAAAATAGTCATATGTTTGAGAAATTGAAGTAATAGCATTTCTAAGGTATTTGAAAATCGCGCCACGGGATTCAACTGGCTGTTATGTAGGTGGGACGAATTCGTCCCGCCTGCCCTAGAGAGGATAAGGTCAATTGTACAGACCAAGGCAATGTAAAAAAAAAGTGAATGAGTTTACGTTACTCATTCAAGGGTTTTTATTTTATTTTTACTATTTTCTACATTGTAGAATAATAGTGAAGAAATAAAAACTATGAAATAACACATATGGAATCATGTAGTAACCAAAAAAGTGTTAAACAAATCAAAATCTATTTTATATTTAAGATTCTTCAAATAGCCACCCTTGTCCCGGCCCCATCTTATCATGGAGCATCAGAGGTTCCTTCGGTATCAGCCAACATTGTGATGGCATCACCAGGGACTAAGGTGGGTTCTGCTTCACCAGGGACTACGGTGGGCTCTGCTATTCCTATCATTTGTGTGGAGCGAGTTAGAGGAGCCCCTAGTGGGGTAAGGTTGGGCTGAGGGGTCCGGCTCAAAATGGACAGCATCCATCAACCATTATTATGGGAAGCTCCATGGTTAGATCGGTGGAAGTCCGCAATACCCATACACTTTGTTTTCCTGGCGCTAGGGTATTGGATGTATTAGAAGTCATGCCCATCATCAAGAAACAGATTCCTGCTCTGAAAACAGTTGTGTTGCATATTGGGTCTAATGATATTATGCATGTGAAATCTGTAAAGCTAAGAGACAATTTCTTACAACTCTAGGAGAATGCTCAGAAATTAGCAGGACATATAATTGTCTTGAGTGTTTTAGCCGTCTTTGGTCTCTTAACCTGTGGTTAATGCGTCTGACCAACAACTTCGGCATGTCCTTCGTTGACAGTTTTGACTCCTTCTGGAATATACCTGGCTACTTTGTGGAAGACGGAATTCACCTGGGTGAAAATGGCTCCAGGCTGTTGTCATCAAACATTGGAAAGGTTGTTGGTCAACTTGATATGAGGACAATATTAGCATTGCATGTAAGTCAGTTTTTACCATCTCCTCTTTGGTCACTGTGAGTTCCACATGTTGTATCTGAAAGTGGTGACATGCCTAATGGTGCTAAATGGAGAAATGTCATTTTTATTCCTACTTTGTTTTATTTTCATAATATGTATAATCCAATCGTTGAGTATCCTGTTGTTCTGACATCTCAAAGTAATGAAACTGTATGATTTTAAGCACAGAAAGGTTTGAAATGTTTACATCTTAGTATTCGTAGTTTATTACCTAAAATTGATAATGTCAAGATCTGGGCCTCTCAGGCAGACCCTGATATTTTTATTGTATTTGAGACCTGGTTAACTGATAAAACCCTGGACTCTGATGTTGCTATGGATGGTTGCAATGTGTTTAGGGCTGATAGGAAAGGAAAAAGGTGGTGGTGTTGCTATTTACACAAAGAATCTTCTTCTTTCTGTGTCTCTGTTAAAAGCTACTTCCAGTCCTAAACAATTTGAATTGTTGGCTTTAAGTCTTCAGTTGTGTTCAAACTCAAAAATAACAGTTATAGGAATCTATCGTCCACCTTCCGCCAAGAAGTGTGTACTAAACAAACTCACTGATTTAATTGGCATTTTTATTACCCCAGAGGTGTTGATCGCTGGAGATTTTAATCTTGCATAGGGAACGCAGGATACTGATTGTCAAAATTATTTTTGTACTAATCTAAATTTGACCTAGCCACTCATCCAAACTTAATGAACCCTACAAAACTGACTTTGATTGACCTCATATTTACAAATACTCCAGAGAAATATGCCGGGAGTGGGGTATTTGCTTTGGATATTAGTGACCAACGTCCCATTGCATGTGTCAGAGATATACGGATGCCTCGATCCAAACCTCGTATTATCACCAAGAGAAATTTTAAACATTTCAATGAACAGGCCTTTTTTGTGACCTTTATTTTGGTGACTTTGATTGTATTGCATCTACACCTGACCCAGGGTTGGCTCTGAACCACTCAAATGTTTTCAATTGTATTGTAGATAAACATGCTCCCTTTAAAAAATTTTGAATTAAAAAATCGGTCTTTCCCTTGGTTCAGTCCAGAGCTATCTGAAGTCATACACAAGGCTAAGAATGCTGAACTGGAATCAGTCCCCCCCACCACCCGTCAAAGTAATGTTATTCATTCTACTCAGAAATGCTAACCAGATCCTAGTTCAGCACACCTACTTCAAGCCAACAGGTGAATGTTGGGTCATGGGTGCTAAATGTCTTGATCAGTGGTTGAAAAAGAAGCCAATTGTCATAGTATGAGTAACAGTACAACCCTTCTAGTATGACAATTGGGTTATTTTTCAATCACTGTTCAAGACATTTAGCACCCAAGACCCAACATTCACCTGTTGGCTTGAAGTAGGTGTACTGAACTAAGATCTGTTTCTTGGCCCAAAGAAGTCTGTTCTTCTTATTGGTATCCTTTAGTAGTGGTTTCTTTGCAGCAATTCGACCACGGATTCGACATTCATTCCAAGATGGCATAGCAGTCAGACGTCCTTTGTCCCTGTCGTGTCCCGTGTGTATATATATATATATTTTCTTCGCATATCTTTTTATATATTTTTTTTCTAAAAACTCAACTTCAAAACACTCTCCTGCAACCCGCCTCACCAATTGTTTAAAAAAAAGTATTATTCACCTCAAATCTGAAATCCACAACAGAAGCTAGCCAGAAGTTAGCCAGTTCACTGGCTAACATTAGTATTCAGCTAACCACGGTTGGCTATCCTTTAGCTCGAAAAGCTATCGCCAGTTAGTGTTTATTGGCTTATTTCACTGTAGAGCCTCTAGCCCTGCTCATTGTACCTTATCCAACCTTTCAGTTCCACCACCCACACATGCGATGACATCACCTGGTTTCAATGATGTTTCTCTCTCATATCATCACTCAAAGGTTTACCTCCACTGTATTCACATCCTACCATACCTTTGTCTGTACATTATACCTTGAAGCTATTTTATCGCCCCCAGAAACCTGCTCCTTTTACTCTCTGTTCCGGACTTCCTAGACAACCAATTCTCATAGCCTTTAGCCGTACCCTTATCCTACTCCTCCTCTGTTCCTCTGGCGATTGTAGAGGTGAATCCAGGCCCTGCAGTCCCTAGCTCCACTCCTATTCCCCAGGCGCTCTCTTTTGATGACTTCTGTAACCGTAATAGCCTTGGTTTCATGCATGTTAACATTAGAAGCCTCCTCGCTAAGTTTGTTTTATTCACTGCTTTTGCACACTCTGCCAACCCGGATGTCCTAGCCGTGTCTGAATCCTGGCTTAGGAAGACCACCAAAAAATCTGATATCTCCATCCCTAATAACAACATTTTCAGACAAGATAGAACGGCCAAAGGGGGCGGTGTTGCAATCTACTGCAGAGATAGCCTGCAGAGTTCTGTCCTACTATCCAGGTCTGTACCCAAACAATTTGAACTTCTACTTTTAAAAATCCACCTCTCTAAAAACAAGTCTCTCACCGTTGCCGTCTGCTATAGACCACCTTCTGCCCCCAGCTGTGCTCTGGACACCATATGTGAACTGATTGCCCTCCATCTATCTTCAGAGCTCGTGGTGCTAGGTGACCTAAACTGGGACATGCTTAACACCCCATCCATCCTACAATCTTAACTTGATGCCCTCAATCTCACACAAATTATCAATGAACCTACCAGGTACCTCCGTAAAAACGGGCACCCTTATAGATATCATCCTAACCAACTTGCCCTCTAAATACACCTCTGCTGTTTTCAACCAAGACCTCAGTGATCACTGCCTCATTGCCGCTGGGTCAGCGGTCAAACGACCTCCACTCATCACTGTCAAACGCTCCCTGAAACACTTCAGCGAGCAGGCCTTTATAATCAACCTGGCCCGGGTATCCTGGAAGGATATTGACCTTATCCCGTCAGTAGAGGATGCCTGGTTATTTTTTTTAAATGCCTTCCTCACCATCTTAAATAAGCATGCCCCATTCAAGAAATTTAGAACCAGGAACAGATATAGCCCTTGGTTGTCTCCAGACCTGACTGCCCTTAACCAACACAAAAACATCCTGTGGCGTTCTGCATTAGCATCGAATAGCCCCCGTGATATGCAACTTTTCAGGGAAGTTAAAAACCAATATACACTGGCAGTTAGAAAAGCCAAGGCTAGCTTTTTCAAGCACAAATTTGCTTCCTGCAACACAAACTCCAAAAATTCTGGGACACTGTAAAGTCAATGGAGAATAAGAGCACCTCCTCCCAGCTGCCCACTGCATTGAGGATAGGAAACTCTGTCACCACCGATAAATCCACTATAATTGAGAATTTCAATAAGCATTTTTCTACGGCTGGCCATGCTTTCCACCTGGCTACCCCTACCCCGGTCAACAGCACTGCACCCCCCACCGCAACTCGTCCAAGCATTCCCCATTTCTCCTTCTCCCAAATCCAGTCAGCTGATGTTCTGAAAGAGCTGCAAAATCTGGACCCCTACAAATCAGCCGGGCTAGACAATCTGGACCCTTTCTTTCAAAAATTATCTGCCAAAATTGTGGCAACCCCTATTACTAGCCTGTTCAACCTCTCTTTCGTGTCATCTGAGATTCCCAAAGATTGGAAAGCAGCTGCGGTCATCCCCCTCTTCAAAGGGGGGGGCACTCTTGACCCAAACTGCTCCAAACCTATATCTATCTTTCCCTGCCTTTCTAAGGTCTTCGAAAGCCAAGTCAACAAACAGATTACCGACCATTTCCAATCCCACCGCACCTTCTCCGCTATGCAATCTGGTTTCAGAGCTGGTCATGGGTGCACCTCAGCCACGCTCAAGGTCTTAAACGATATCTTAACCGCCATCGATAAGAAACAATACTGTGCAGCCGTATTCATTGACCTGGCCAAGGCTTTCGACTCTGTCAATCACCACATCCTCATCGGCAGACTCAATAGTCTTGGTTTCTGAAATGATTGCCTCGCATGCTTCACCAACTACTTCTCTGATAGAGTTCAGTGTGTCAAATCGGAGGGCCTGTTTTCCGGGCCCCTGGCAGTCTCTATGGGGTTGCCACACGGTTCAATTCTTGGGCCGACTCTCTTTTCTGTATACATCAATGATGTCGCTCTTGCTGCTGGTGAGTCTCTGATCCACCTCTACGCAGACGACACCATTTTGTATACTTCTGGCCCCTCTTTGGACACTGTGTTAACAACCCTCCAGGCGAGCTTCAATGCCATACAACTCTCCTTCCGTGGCCTCCAACTGCTCTTAAATATAAGTAAAACTAAATGCATGATCTTCAACCTATCGCTGCCTGCACCTGCCCGCCCGTCCAGCATCACTACTCTGGACGGTTCTGACTTAGAATTTGTGGACAACTACAAGTACCTAGGTGACTGGTTAGACTGTAAACTCTCCTTCCAGACTCACATCAAACATCTCCAATCTAAAGTTAAATCTAGAATTGGCTTCTTATTTCGCAACAAAGCATGCTTCACTCATGCTGCCAAACATACCCTCGTAAAACTGACCATCCTACCGATCCTCAACTTCGGCGATGTCATTTACAAAATAGCCTCCAATACCCTACTCAATAAATTGGATGCAGTCTATCACAGTGCCATCCGTTTTGTCACCAAAGCCCCATATACTACCCACCACGGCCACCTGTCTGCTCTCGTTGGCTGGCCCTCGCTTCATACTCGTCACCAAAGCCACTGGCTCCAGGTCATCTACTAGACCCTGCTAGGTAAAGTCCCCCCTTATCTCAGCTCGCTGGTCACCATAGCAGCACTTACCTGTAGCACGCACTCCAGCAGGTATATCTCACTGGTCACCCCCAAAGCCAATTCCTCCTTCGGCCGCCTCTCCTTCCAGTTCTCTGCTGCCAATGACTGGAACGAAATACAAAAATCTCTGAAACTGGAAACACTTATCTCCCTCACTAGCTTTAAGCACCAGCTGTCAGAGCAGCTCACAGATTACCTCACCTGTACATAGCCCATCTATAATTTAGCCCAAACAACTACCTCTTCCCCTACTGTATTTATTTATTTATTTTGCTCCTTTGCACCCCAATATTTCTATTTCTACTTTGCACTTTCTTCCACTACAAACCTACCATTCCAGTGATTTACTTGCTATATTGTATGTACTTCGCCACCATGGTCTTTTTTTGCCTTTACCTCCCTTATCTCACCTCATTTTCTCACGTTGTATATAGACTTATTTTTCTACTGTATTATTGACTGTATGTTTGTTTTACTCCATGTGTAACTCTGTGTTGTTGTATGTGTCAAACTGCTTTGCTTTATCTTGGCCAGGTCGCAATTGTAAATGAGAACTTGTTCTCAACTTGCCTACCTGGTTAAATAAAGGTGAAATACAAATGAAGGTCTGATTCACGCAGTCTCCTCTTAACAGTTGATGTTGAGATGTGTCGGTTACTTGAATTCTGTGAAGCATTTATTTGGGCTGCAATTTCTGAGGCTGGTAACGCTAATGAACTTATCCTCTGCAGCAGATGTAACTCTGGGTCTTCCTTTCCTGTGGTGGTCCTCATAAGAGCCAGTTTGATGGTTTTGTGACTGCACTTGAAGAAACTTTCACTTTTACCTTCTTGTCTTAAAGTAATTATGGACTGTTGTTTCTCTTTGCTTATTTGAGCTGTTCTTGCCAAAATATTGACTTATTTTTACCAAATAGGGCTATCTTCTGTATACCACCCCTACCTTGTCACAACACAACTGATTGGCTCAAACACAATAAGAAAGAAATAAATTCCACAAATTAACTTTTAACAAGGCACAAATGTTAATTGAAATGCATTCCAGGTGACTACCTCATGAAGCTGGTTGAGAGAATGCCAAGAGTGTGTAAAGCTGTCATCAAGGCAAAGGGTGGCTACTTTGAAGAATCTCAAATATAAAATATATTTTTTGGTTGCTACATGATTCCATATGTGTTATTTAATAGTTTTGACATCTTCACTATTATTCTGCAATGTCAAAAATAGTACAAATAAATAAAAACCCTTGAATGAGTAGGTGTGTCCACACTTTTGACTGGTACTGTGTATATATTATTATTTGTTTTATACCTACAGGGGTCCTAAATTTCTAAATCAAATAGCTAAATGATCCTTGGTACGACCATCTTAAAATAATTCCATATGTTAGCTTAGTGAAAACCCAGCCCTGGACCCTTAGACACTTAACTCAGAAAAACCTCAGCAGACATGTTTTGTGTGAACACAGCAATGCAAAACAGTAAATGAGCTAATGTGTACATGATAGGCCTATGTGATGGTAGAGGCGGACCAGTAGCCGGAAGGGTGCTGGTACAAGTCCCAGGCCTGGCAATAAAGTGGGAACTGAACTGTCAACCATAAGGGCTGCTGGTCTCTACCCCAGGTGCCATTTCCTGTCATTGTAGCCTACCCTAAGCAAGGCACTTAAACCCTGCAAACCCTGTTCTACCGCCGCTCTCTCTCTCTCTCTCTGTGTGTGTGTGTGTGTGGTCCACATTTCTGTTGAAATGGGGACTGTAAAGGATCTGTTTTCTTTCTATGCACTATGTTTACTGTACATACATTTAATCATGACTTCTTTGTTTACATTGCGTGACTTCTCCTGCACAGCAATGCATGGTGGCCAACTTATCAAAAACAGTTCACACAAACCCACAGCGAAAGCCAGACAGAAGACGGGGACAGTCGGTGGGGTCGCTAGCACCCACAGGCACATGTCTGAGTGCTGGAAGGCACTATAGCTGCGCAATCTCCACATGGGGTTCATTCATCAGTCGAACATGCATCCAATCAATTCGGCTGAGTGGTATATTTCATTGTTAGACAATGTAATGGGCTGGTAGCCAAACAATGTTCAGTTCTGTCGTTTGATGTAGATAATATAACCTTGTGCTACATCAAGATTAAATTATGGTACAACCACTACACCTTTTACGCTTTGTTTTGACCACATGTGTACCAAAAGTACAGGTCCCCACCAGGGTTGTGCTCAATTCAGAATTTTGGAATTGACTCCCATTCAACTCATGAGTTCAAATTCAAATTGAATTGGCCACACCCTACACAATGTAGAATTTGAGTTTAAGTGACAGGAAGTAGAATTTTATTCAGTGCAATTCAAATAAATTCCACTGTCATAGAAATATGAGACTTTCATTGAATCAGATACCAAAGAATATATGACTTTTCTCTGGAAACAACCTTCACATACTCTTTGACCTTAGTGTTTAGAATAGCCATTTTATTTGTTTGGCTTCTTTTTTAAGGCTTTAAGATCAACTTGAGGGTTAAAGTAACCCAATTAGAAATTGATTTAATTTACTTTTTTTTCAATGATCTACACAAAATACTCTGCCAAAGTGGAAGAAAAATTCAAACATTTGGAAAACATTCATGAAAAATGAAACACTAATATATCTTAATTAGATTATATGTTAGAATAACCTTTGGCAGCGATTACAGCAGTGAGTCTTTCTGGGTAAGTCTTTACGAGCTTTCCACACCTGGATTGTGCAACATTTTCCCATTATTATTTTCAAAATTCTTCAAGCTCTGTCAAATTGGTTGTTGATTATTGCTAGACACCCATTTTCAAGTCATGCCATAGATTTTCGAGCAGATTTAACCTCCCTGGGCAAGTCCCACCTAGTCAACAGCCAGTGGAATCGCGTGACGTGAAATACAAATACCTCATAAATGCTATAACTTTAATTTCTCAAACATATGACTATTTTACACCATTTTATAGATACACTTCTCCTGAATCGAACCACGTTGTCTGATTTCAAAAAGGCTTTACAGCGAAAGCAAAACATTAGATTATGTTAGGAGAGTCCATCGACAAAAACAACCACACAGCCATTTTCCTAGCAACTAGCATGCATCACAAATACCCAAAACACAGCTAAATGCAACACTAACCTTTGATGATCTTCATCAGATGACACTCCTAGGATATCATGTTACACAATACATGTATTTTTTGTTCGATAAAGTTCATATTTATATATAAAAACAGCATTTTACATCGGCGCGTGATGTTCAGAAAATATTTTCCATCAAATACTGCCGGTGAATCAGCGCCACAATTTACAAAAATACTTGTCATAAACATTGATACAAAATTAAACTGTCATTCAAAGAATTATAGATGAACATCTCCTTTATGCAAATGCTATGAAAGATTTCAAAAAATCTTCACGAGGAAAGCACTCTTTGCAATAATCTGAGTACTGAGCTCAGAAAAATACACTAGGTTATACAGATAGCCGCCATCTTCGCGTCATCTAAAATCATACATTGCATTAGAAATATTCCCTTACCTTTGATCATCTTCATCAGAAGGCACTTCCAGGCATCCCAGGTCCACAACAAATGTTGTTTTGTTCGATAAAGTCCATAATTTATGTCCAAATAACTCCTTGTTGTTCGTGCGCGTAAGCGACGAAAAGTTAAAAAAAGTTGTATTTACGTTCGTTCAAACATGTCAAACGTTGTAAAACATCAATCTTTAGGGCCTTCAGAACGTGAAGATTCAATAATATTTCAACCGGACGGTTCCTGTGTCTTGAAAAAGGTTTTGGAACGGGAGGATCCTCCCTTGTGAACGCGCCCCAAGAAGTGACGTCACCCCCTGCCTCAACAACTTCCCCTCCTTGTCATTCGGGCTCTGTTCATCGTAGAAGCTTCAAACAACTTTGTAAAGACTGTCGACATCTAGTGGAAGCCGTAGGAAGTGCACAATTATTACTACGTCACCGTGTATTCAATAGGAAACGACTTGAGAGCCCATGCATCCAGATTTCCACTTCCTGGTACGATTTTTCTCAGGTTCTGCTTGCCATATGAGTTCTGTTATACTCACAGACACCATTCAAATGGTTTTAGAAACTTCAGAGTGTTTTCTATCCAAATCTACTAATAATATGCATATCCTAGCTTCTGAGTTTGAGTAGGAGGCAGTTTAATATGGGCACATATTTTTTCCGAAATTGTCAATACTGCCCCCTAGCCCCAACAGGATTTATTAAGTAAAAACTGTAAACTCAGGTACATTCACTGTCTTCTTGGTAAGCAACTCCAGCATAGATTTGGCCTTGTGTTTCAGGCTATTGTCCTGCTGAAAGGTAAAATGATCTTCCAGTGTCTTGTGGAAAGCAAACTGAACCAGGTTTTCCTCTAGGATTTTGCCTATGCTTAGCTTCATTCTATATCTTTTATATCCTGAAAACCTCCCTAGTCCTTAACGATTACAAGCAACATGATGCAGCATGCGCTATGGTTGAAAATATGGAGAGTTGTACTTAGTAGTGTGTTGTATTGGATTTGCCCCAAACATAACACTTTGTAGTCAGGAAAAAATGTGAATTGCTTTGCCACATTTTTTGCAGTATTACTTTATTGCCTTGTTGCATACAGGATGCACGTTTTGGAATATTTGTTATTATGTACAGGCTTCCTTCTTTTCACTCTGTCAATTAGGTTAGTATTGGGGAGTAAACTCTGACTGTTTTAGTCACTATAACTTCACCATACACAAAGAGATATTCAATGTCTGCTTTTTTTTCATTTTTACCAATCTACAAATAGGTGCCTTTCTTTGCGAGGCATTGGAAAACCGCCCTGGTCTTTGTGTTTGAATCTGTGTTTGAAATTCACTGCTCGACTGAGGGACCTTGTAAGTGTGGGGTGTAAAAATCATGTTAAACACACAGCAAAAATTGGAGTGTTGAAATTTCAGGGTTAAACATTTCCGAGTTGATTTTTACTCCCAGAGTGTAATTTTAACACATTCTGATTTAAATGGTGTTCAGTGTTGGAGTTATTTGACAGATTTGATGCGGTCAGTGTTAACCCAACTCCGCAGAGATGTAATTAAGCTCCGCCCATGCATTTCACTTCTTCGGTTGGAGACAGAGGAGACAAGTCGGCGCCATTTTCTCCCTCCCATGCAGTACTACACGGTAAGTGCAATTAACTCAAACTTACTGAAACAATTATAAATTGATGCTGAGAATTTCAGTATGAACAATGAAACATCTACAGAGAATATATGCCTAACAAAACCGTGTTTGTTGCCAGGTCTGAGCAGCAAATTTGTCCTGGTGATTAGCTAGCTAGAAGTGTATGGTAAGCTAGCTAACAGTTTGTTACTTAAACCGTCTCCATCTTTATCAATGATGATTTAATAAAGGAAAAACAAAGCGTTATGTTTTTTTACTGTATAAAATCTTGTTTGAGGCTGGAGCTAACGTCTTTTTTCCCCCCTTCACTTTGAACATCAAAGGGGCCGCAAACAACATGTCCCAACATGCAGACGGTGTTTGACGTGTTGTCTGTGTGACCAGCGTACCACTGTATTTGGTGACCCATCAGATTCTATGACCTGCAGTGTTGGAAAAAGTACTCAGATCATTTACTTAAGTAAAAGTATATAAGTATTACCAGTTAATTGTACTGAAATTACTAAGTTAAAGCTAAAGTACAACATTTGCAGAAAATCGGGCTGTGAAAATTAGTACTTTTTCCAACAGTGCAGGTCACAGAATCTGATGGGTCACCAAAAATGGTGTAACACTGTCGACTTAGCTTTAATCTTTACCGTTCTTCCTTTAAATGTTTATTTACTTTGTCAAACTCCCTTGCATGTCTCAGTCAAAATGCTGGTCCAGCCAAATAGCAGAAATATGTGAAGCTGGATGAGGATGAAGGACGGTTTGACTTTATGCAATTCCATGAAAATGGTTAGCATGGCTTAGGAAAAAGGTTTTAAACCACACCCATGTTCTTTTAAAAGCTCATTGTGCAAGCTCCTTAATGTTGTCGATTCTGATTTCTTCACATGCCTTTATCAGACTCTTTTATATGGTAAATGGGGTTAAATTGCTAATCATTTTCAGTTCTGTAATGTGTGCTTCATAGTGTAAAGTATTAATATACACCAAAACAGTCAATAAAAAAAGGCAATCATCAATTTTTCAATTTGGACTTAAGTGAGGGAAAATGCTCTAGGTCTATTTAAGGATTATTCAGTGGTGGATGTATGTATTTAACATGAACAGTTATTGGCTGTGAGGCAAGAAACAGTGCTGACTTCAAAGGCACATTCAGTTTGACCTTACTATCTTTTCCAGTCATCGAGAGATTTTGCCTGCCACCTGATGCAAAAGTTATATACAAGGATGCAACAGGGACAGAAGTTGATGCAGAAATATTCAGCGACCTCGTTGGACAAGGCAATGTGGTGCTGACACTATTCTCAGATCAGGGTGAGATATCAAGGCAGGTATAATAAAGCACTTTACACCTTACATAATATAATTATTTGCATTTTTTCTATTCCTTTAGAATTCTCTGATTTCTCCTTGTCTTCTGCTTCTGAGACGTCTGACTCAAGCTTCAGCTCAAGTGCATCAACTATAATCCTAGATGATGTCCCTAGCAAGAGACACAGAATTGAGGATACACATGATGCTGTGTCTGCTGAACAGGTTTCTTAATGCTTTCACATTTTTTCACTCTGAGTCTCTAGAAAAGCTATTTATCACCATGTTTTGTATTGTAATGTTTTTGTTTTTTATTAGTTGATTGAAGCTGTGCTAAGAGGCAAGTCTGGGGGTGAAGAAGTACTACAGGAGTACCAAACAACAGAAACCCTAACAGATGCTGCAAGAAGAAAAATGGTTAACATCCTGGTGGCTCACATGATTGACAATCATGGGTATATTTGTTTCACATTGTTTTTATTTGTACCAGATAACTGCATGGCCATTGCATAAATGTACTAATTTAATATCTCCTCTCAGGCACCGCCCCACTAAAGCAATCAGAGAAGATTATGCGCGTGGGATAGTGATGTTGTTCCCTGCCCTCAAGGATCCATACTCCAAGAAGGGCTATGTAATAGGCATTATTATTGTTAACTCTTTCATGTCATGTGACACAAAACTGTGTTGATGAGATTGATATTTGAATTCCGTGAGATTTCTCATGAGCCTGGTATGACAACGCATTTATTTTATTTTTTTCATTTCAGGAACACTTCTATGATGCTGCAAGCAGCACAGGATACATTTCTTGGCTTCTGAAAACAGTCCAGAGGAAGATTCGTCGAGGACTGCACTGCCACCAAATAGCCCAATTGACTTTTCTCCAGGGGGCCCAAATTTCCAAAGGACTGTTAATGTTGAAAGGCAGCTTGATGGTGGTGCTTGCCAAGAGGCCATGTCTTTGCTCAACCATACCACAGACAATTCCCTGATTTTCCAGAAGATGAGAGAGACCTTTCAGCACAGTCAGAAGCTCGTTAATAATGACCCAGGCAGAAGTGTTGATATCCTCTCCAGCTTCCCAAGATTCCTGGATACAAAAGGATTGGTAAATTTGGGATGAGATGTTTAGAATGGCTTGAAATTTGAAAGTATTTCCTGAAGTAGTAGTAGTAGTAGTTTAATATCTTCTTTCTTAAAGGTGGACCAAGACTTCACTCTCCTATTTGATGGCGACACATCCTCCAGGCTTCTTCAGAAATGGGATTTGTTCTTCAAGCCAAATGTCATAAAAGAGGCTAAGCGGCTCACCTCAACACCAGAGTTGTGTCGCTTGGTGCAGTCAGCAGAAAGTCCCCCAGGAAGTGATCTTGATGAGCCAACAAGTGAGTTTTTTTTTTTTTTTTTTTTTTATAAATTTGCTATAATTGCAGTTAAATTATAACTGCAATAATATTTCATTTGTTTATTCAGTGTATCTCTGAACGTTGATCTGATTTTTGGGATAAATGTGACTAATAGATGGATGACGGTTTAAAACGTTCTCATAATGCCTCCCGGTTCTCATTCAAACTTTAATAGTATTACATTTGAAGAGTTTTCAGTTAATTCTTGTGACTCTTTGTCCTCAGCCTACGACCAAGAAATGGCTTCCCTGTTGTTGCTGTTACATCTCCTTCCACCACCTCCAGGGGGACTGAAGTCTCCAAAAATTAGTGCATGTGATGCAGTTGAGAGACTTGTTGTCTTTCATAAGGTAACTATATTATTAACGTGATTATAATAATTTGTCACGTCACCTTCTTAGCCACATATGTAAATGAGGGTTGTTAAAAAGTGGATGGAATTGTAATTAAGTCTTCATTCCCATCTTGCACTAGCCAATGAAAAGCTGTTTGAATAATCACTTCTATAATGTAGTTTTCTCTGGCTGCACATTATTCTTGTCTAATTTTCAGTTGTCTAATTTTCAGTTTTCTGATCTCAACCCTAGTCATGCTGCAGTTTGGAGGAGCATCTCCGCAACCAGCAGGGTCGGCAGCCGTACCTCCTCGCTGTTGGGCGTCAGAACAGCAAGATTGAGAGCTTCTACATCACAATGGATAAGCGTCTCATCCCATGCAAGGCAAAGCGCTTAATTCATTGAAGTATTTCCATGTTTGTAATAACTATTCATTTGATATCATGCATGATTTTCTTGAGGGTGTGGTTCAGTATGAGATCAAATTGCTTTTTGGATATCTCACGCAACACTTTATGTCAGAACAGGACTTGCTTTCCAGGATTTATTGTTTTGATTATGGATTTTTAGAACGAAAAAATCGTCCTACAAAGATTATTTTGGAGAGTGTTGGCAATGGCATTGGTTTGAATTCTATTCCGACATTGTGTCTTGTGAAAAACATCCCGCTGTTGTTTGGTGACATTATTCCTGCAGGAAACAAAAACTGGAATTTGTTACTGTTGTTACTTCAAATAATGAACATAGTTTTTTCACCTTCTCTCACTCTAGGTATGACAATATATTTAAAGAATTTGATTGTTGACCACCACAAACTATTTAAGCAATTGTATCCACATAGAAACTTGATACCTAAGCATCATTTTATGATCCATTACCCATCTTCTATAAGGAAAATTGGCCCCTTATTATATACGTGGTGTATGAGGTTTGAGGCCAAACACAAGCTGTTTAAAGATTGTTTTAAAAATGTCAAAAACATAACCAAATCGCTTGCTAAAAAGCATCAGATGGCCATTGCTTATCACTGGGAAACCTTCACCCTCAAACAAAATGAGTATGGGCCAATTACATTTTTTCTCTTCAGAGATGAGAATGTCGTCAACAATGAAATGCTTGAAACGATCTTGTGAAAAGATGTTTTCTCAACGAGTTGGGTTAAAGTTGATGGTGTAGAGTATAAAGCTGGACTAGTTATTTGCAGTGCAATGGAAGAAGACATGCCAGTCTTTTGTCAAATAAGTGATGTACTTTTGGTTGAAGATCACTTTTTTTTTTACAAACAAGCTATTTACAGAGAATTTTGATGACCATCATCATGCATTCGGAGTATTACGAAGTGTGGAAAGATGTCTACTAAAAATGTCTGAGCTTAAATTTCATAAACCGTTTGATATTCAAAGCTCATACAATGTTTCAGATGAAAGTATGTACATTATACCTTCATTCACAATGTTTTAATTCAACTGACTGCAAGGGAGAAAAGGCACAAATAAATGTTTTTGACAATGATTGTTTATTTGATTAATTGTTATTAATATAAGTATATATTTAATTAAATAATATTGAATAAATTAACAATTCATTTTAACATTTTTTTCAGTGTAGATAATTGACACTTTAGGGAGTGAAATTAACACTACCCAAATAGTTAATAAAAATTAACTCGGAGCAGTTGTCTAATCCCTTAGTGTTACTTTAACTCTGTTTTGTGAGTTAAAGAAGGAACTCTGGCAGAGTGTTAAATGTTTAACTATTTTGAAAGTGTTAATTTAACTCTGGAGAGTGTGGACCTATATAAACCCTCAAAGTGTTGAAATCAACTCTGTGGGAGTTAATTCAACACTGGACTTTTTGCTGTGCACTATAACTGCACACAGTGTTCTTTCCAGCTGTATGTAATAACACAAAAAACGTTCTGGGCTAATAGTGTAGTAAATAACACACAAAAAAATAAAATACTGCAAAGTTGCTTAGGAGCTAGAAGCAGAGCTGCCATGTCTGTCGGCACCATCTTACCACCATCAGGAAAGTGAGTCCTGCAATTTATGTGACTTGTTAAGCAAATGTTTACTCCTGAACTTATTTAGGATAGCCCTAAGAAAGGTGTTGAATACTTATTGACTCAAGACATGTCAGCTTTACATTTTTTTATAATTTGTAAAAATGTACAAAAAACCTAATTCCACTTTGACAATATGGGTTATTGGGTGTATGGCAGTAACACCACATCTCAATTTAATTTAAATTCAGGCTGTAACACATCAAAATGTGGAAAAAATCAAGGGGTGTCAATACTCTTTGAAGGCACTGTATATAACGACATGTTTGATGTGTTATGTACAAGATGTATATTTGTATATACTACACTGAATATACTGTACAATAGAAGAGGAATTTTAATTTCACTGAATTCAATTCTATTTCCTTTCATTCAAATTCAAATTGTAATTCTGTATCCTGTTCACCATTTAAATTCAAATTCAATTCAAGATTTGAATGGAATTTATGAGGCATTCTCAATTCATTTCTGAATTGAGCACAACCCTGTTGACCAAAAATCACGGACGTTGATCATAATCATAAACGTCTATGTTTGGTTCAGATTTGGTCAGGTTCAAACCGGCCTTGATTTGTACAGTACATTACAATAAAGTAGAGCATAGTAGTGTACAGTAAATCATAGTTCAGTACAGTAGATTACAGTACAGCGCAGTAAGTATAATAGTGTAATGTACTGTACGGTACCCTACTTAACTCTAATGTACTCTACACTGCTGAACTAAACTGTATTGTACTCTACTGAGTTAAACTCTAGTGAACTGTACACTACTGTACTGAATTAAAATCTACTGTACTCTACTGAATAAAACTATTGGCCTGTACCATACTGTACTATACTGTGCTCTACTGTACTGAATTGTGCCATACTGTACTGTGCTGTTCAAACTTGTGAATGATAGCCTAGACATCTATCATTCGTTCAGATTTGGTTTGGTCCGGACCTACCAAATTTGTATTTGTTTGGAGGCGGGGCTCATTAGAATAATACCCAGCATGCTCTACAAGTGTTTGTTTTAACATTTACATTTATAATTTGGTCATTCAGCCAATGCTCTAGATCGACTTACACCGCATTCAACTAAGGTAGATAAACAACAATTTATCACAGTCATAGCAAGTTAATCCAGGTGAAAGCTATGATCCCTTATTGATGTCACTTGTTAAATCAACTTCAATCAGCATAGATGTAGGAGATTTGGATAGAAAACACTCGGAAGGTTCTAAAACTGTTTGAATGATGTCTGTGAGTATAACAAAACTCATATGGCAGGCAAAAACCTGAGAAAAAATCCAGCCAGGAAGTGGTTTGTAGTTTTTCCAACTGATTGCCTTTCCAAACTAGTGTCTGAGGGGTCATTTTGCTCTTCCCAAGGCTTCCACTAGATGTCAACATTCTTTAGAATCTTGTTTCATGCTTCTACTGTTACTGGGCAGAGAATAAGAGCTGTCTCCAGCTTGGGACCAGTGAGTTGTTTACTGCGCAGGCACACCGTTCCTTCTTTTTCCTCTGTAATGAATACGCTATTGTCCGGTTGGAATATTATCAAAGATTTATGTTAAAAAGACCCTAAGGATTGATTGTAAACATCGTTTGACATGTTTCTACGAACGGTAATGGAACTATTTGACTTTTCGTCTCGGGTTTTGCGCTCAAGCATTATGCCTTTGGATTAGTGATCTGAACTCGCGAACAAAACGGAGGTATTTGGACATAAATATGGAGTTTATCGAACAAAATGAACATTTCTTGTGGAAGTGGGAGTCCTGGGAGTGCATTCCGACGAAGATCAGCAAAGGGAAGTGAAGATTTATAATACTATTTCTGAGTTTAGTTGACTCCAGAAATTGGCGGGTAACTGTATAGCTTGCTTTGATGGCTGAGCTCTGTACTCAGAATATTGAATTCGCCGTAAAGTTATTTTGAAATCTGACACAGCGGTTGCATTAAGGAGAAGGGTATCTATAATTCTTTCAATAACTGTTGTAGATTTTATCAACGTTTATGATGAGTATTTATGTAAATTGATGTGCTCATTCACTGGAAGTTTTGGGAGGTAAAACATTTCTGAACATCACGCGCCAAAGTAAAATGGGGTTTATGGATATAAATATGAACTTTATCGAACAAAACATACATGTATTGTGTAACATTGAGTCCTGGCAGTGTCATCTGATGAAGATCATCAAAGGTTAGTGATTACTTTTAGCTGTATTTCTGGTTTTTGTGACACCTCTCCTTGCTTGGAAAATGGCTGTGTGGTTTTTCTTGTTTAGGCGCTGTCCTAACATAATCTAATGTTATGCTTTTGCCGTAAAGCCTTTTTGAAATCGGACAATGTGGTTGGATTAACGAGAAGATTATCTTTAAAATGGGATATAATACCTAGCGTCCCACATGTCCCAGAGAGGTTAACCTGTTGGGGATAGGGGGCAGTATTTGCACGGCCGGATAAAAAACGTACCCGATTTAATCTGGTGACCACTCCTGCCCAGTAACTAGAATATGCATATAATTATTTGATTTGGATAGAAAACACACTAAACTTTCTAAAACTGTTTGAATGGTGTCTGTGAGTATAACAGAACTTTTATGGCAGGCCAAAACCTGAGAAGATTCCAAACAGGAAGCGCCCTCTCTGACCATTTCTTGGCCTTCTTTAGCCTCTTTATTGAAAACAGAGGATCTCTGCTGTAACGTGACACTTTCTAAGGCTCCCATAGGCTCTCAGAAGGCCACCAAGTTTAGCCCTCACCAAAGTCAGATTTACTATAAGAAAAATGTTATTACCTTTGCTGTTCTTCGTCAGAATGCACTCCCAGGACTTCTACTTCAATAACAAATGTTGGTTTGGTTCAAAATAATCCATAGTTATATCCAAATAGCGGCGTTTTGTTCGTGCGTTCAAGACACTATCTGAAAGGGTAAAGAAGGGTGACGCGCCCGACGCGTTTCGTGACAGAAAAATTCTAAATATTCCATTACCGTACTTCGAAGCATGTCAACCGCTGTTTAAAATCAATTTTTATGCCATTTTTCTCGTAAAAAAGCGATAATATTCCGACCGGGAATCTGTGTTTTAGTACAAAGAGAGAGAAAATAAAAACATGGGGTTGCCTCGTGCACGCGCCTCAGTCTCATTGTCCTCTGATAGACCACTTACCAAAGGCGCTAATGTTTTTCAGCCAGGGGCTGGAATTACATCATTCAGCTTTTTCCCGGGTTCTGAGAGCCTATGGGAGCCGTAGGAAGTGTCACGTTACAGCAAAGATCCTCAGTTTTCAATAAAGAAGAACAAGAACTTGTCAGACAGGCCACTTCCTGTAAGGAATCTTCTCAGGTTTTTGCCTGCCATATGAGTTCTGTTATACTCACAGACACCATTCAAACAGTTTTAGAAACTTTAGGGTGTTTTCTATCCAAAGCCAATAATTATATGCATATTCTAGTTTCTGGGCAGTAGTAATAACCAGATTAAATCGGGTACGTTTTTTATCCGGCCATGTAAATACTGCCCCCTAGCCCTAACAGGTTAAGACATGGATTGTGTATGTGTGCCATTTAGAGGGTGAATGGTCAAGACAAAATATTTAATTGCCTTTGAACAGGGTATGGTAGTAGATGCCAGGCACACCGATTTGTGTCAAGAACAGCACATCTTTTTATTTTTTTCTTATAATTTCCCCCCACCCCCCTTTTTCATGGTATGCAATTGTCCCATCGCTGCAACTCCCGTAAGGACTAGGGAGAGGGGAAGTTCGAGAGCCATGCGTCCTCCAAAACATGACCACGTCAAGCCGCACTGCTTCTTGACACAATGCCCGCTTAACCCGGAAGCCAGCAGCACCAATGTGTCGGAGGAAACACAGTGCATGCGCCCAGTCCGCCACACGAGTCGCTAGAGCGCGGTGGGACAAGGACATTCCTGCCGGCCAAAAATCACTTATGGGAAATTGGTCCAGCTACGTGGTAGCTGGTTATCATTATTTATTAGTTCAAATAAAGCAAAAACTATGTAGGTCTACTAAAATGAAAGTGCAATTGTAAACTATAATGTAGAAACCCACCATATCTTAATTTATGAATGAGCTCCCATACAGAGTGTTGTTGGTTGAATGGCATCAACCATCTACTTAGTCTAAGTTTCCGCCGACAATTGTGGCTTTTGAATCCGTAAAAAAATTATAATGGGTAAAAGTCTACATTACCTGATATTGTCTGTGATGTTATCTTTAAATTGGCACCCATTTGTCCTGTCAAATGAAATAACATGACATACGATCGTTGGATCCAGGAGCACAAGAGGAACATGTCAATATATTATGTTAATTAGACAGGACAGATTTGGAGGCGTGTTAGCAGACTGTAATATTGAAAGGGAGCATGCTCTACTCTGTGCGAAAATATTTCCCATTCAAGTGCGGTTTCTGTTCTCACTGTAGTAGCCTACATTTCCAGTTTTAGTTTTCATGGTTTGACTGCCAGAAGCCTAGGGTGGCGATAATTTTTTTCTCCAGCAGTGCAATAAGTTTGTAGGAGTTGCTTCAACCGGTGTGAAATCAGTCACAGGTTGCACTGTTTTGCAACGCCTAGAGCGAGGATCTTTGGCAAGAGAGCGCGCCACTGTCGCTTTAGGACCGGCTAACATTGTGCGTTGACGTCGCGTCGTCAGATACGTTGACATAATAATAGAGCTTGAGTGCCTGAATTTCAATTATTGTTGACCGACTGTACATGCAGATTGCGTTTAGTGTTCCATGGTCAAGAAATAGTCATGAAGGTTGCAGAGACCAGGGGAGTACATAAGTGCGCTGAAAAAATGGAGAGAGAAGCGGCATCTTTGAAGCGGCTATATTGCTGCACAACAGCCATGAACATTATCTCGTCTTTATTATCTGTGGCGTCCCTTGCCTTTTGTATATTATTAAGTCTGCAAACATCAGAGATCAAGGACAGGGTCCTGGATTTGGAAACTGGACATGGCGAGCACGTCTTTCACCGGGTCCCCGGCTTTTCGGGGGATCAGTTTAATTCATTGATTCAAGAGAGAGTGGATGAGCTCCTGTCACAAGTAAGCATCACTAGCACTTGACGGCACGCTTGTATATTTATATATTTAACAATATGAGTGTATTCCCTTAGCATTTTTAATCATGTTGAATGAAAAACTAGTAGGCCTAGCCTTTGCTTTTGAAGTTTATTTAAGTTAACATTTGTTTTGAATTTACAGCGCTCTTATGAACATTTCGCCAAGATACGGATTGCCCGACAAGTTAGCCCTAGTCCTGATTGCAAC
Organism: Salmo salar; assembly: GCF_965601325.2. Classification (NCBI taxonomy): domain Eukaryota; kingdom Metazoa; phylum Chordata; class Actinopteri; order Salmoniformes; family Salmonidae; genus Salmo; species Salmo salar. Next base: position 35,418,099 of record NC_138297.1, on the reverse strand, counting down.
TGTCCCCCAGGTAAGAGCGCGTTTAATAATGCACTCAACCGTCACAATGTTTTATTGACTTTGTATAACAATAGTGATAAAGTAGCCCATCGCAAGGAGGCTATCCTATAGGCCTATCTAAATATTGTTTAGAACAATGCTCACAGAATCGCTTTAGGCTAGGGCCTAATTTTTTCAACTGCATTGATCAAACATGAATATCCAATTGTGTAGGTTAAGCCGTGGCCCTTGAGGTAACAATGTGGTGGTTTACAAAGTCTATTGGTGTAATGATGATGAATACTGAGTTAGACTAATATGAAGCTCCCAACGATGTTATTTTGTGATAGTTTTGGCAAAGGAAATTGTAGCCTATGTAAGTGCTATGCATTTCAATGACGGGATGTGGAAAATTAGTAGAAGTCAAGTCAATAGCCATATGCAGTATATTGCCAGTGCACAAAGGAGAGACTGGTCACTAGCCCGATGTGACACTATTACTATCTTCCCTCATCTGTTGATAGTTGAGGGGGAGTATAACGGATGTGGACATCTGTATCACCACTAAACCAAACATAAAGAGGGGTATTTAACAGCTATAGAAGTGCTGAGTAGTTGTATGAAGAGTGGGTGGTGTCTCAACCCCTGCTCCCTACTAATGCATATTTTACCCTCTGATAGGCTATATAGCCTAGGGTAATGCACATGTGCTGATAGTACATGAGCACAGAGCAAGGATGCAGACAACAAACTGTCTTCATGTGTACCATTACTAGCCTAACTCATTATAGCAGTTTGTGTTAGATCTATACAGGCATATGCAGTTAAAATACAGAAGTACAACGTATTCTAAAACCCTCACATATTCATCAAAATAACCTACTTTAACTATGGTATACCCCACTAAACTTAGTTTTTTTGGATTGCTTTTTTCAAGGTATTTAATACACTGTAGGCTATAAACCTGCTTGATAAATCCACTGAAATTCCCAGTTTTCACCAGCAGATGGAAACACGTAATCTTGTTAAATAAGGTTACACATTACAAGGCAAGCCAGTTAAGAACAAATTCTTATTTACAATGACGGCCTACCGGGGAATAGTGGCTTAATTAACCTTGTTCAGAACGACAGATTTTTTCCTTGTCAGCTCGGAGATTCGGTCTAGTAACCTTTCGGTTGCTGGCCCAACACTCTAACCACTAGGCTACCTGCATACATTTACATTTACATTTAAGTCATTTAGCAGACGCTCTTAACCAGAGCGACTTACAAATTGGTGCATTCACCTTATGATATCCAGTGGAACAACCACTTTACAATAGTGCATCTAAATCTTTTAAGGGGGGGGGGGGGTTAGAAGGATTACTTTATCCTATCCTAGGTATTCCTTAAAGAGGTGGGGTTTCAGGTGTCTCCGGAAGGTGGTGATTGACTCCGCTGTCCTGGCGTCGTGAGGGAGCATGTTCCACCATTGGGGTGCCAGAGCAGCGAACAGTTTTGACTGGGCTGAGCGGGAACTGTGCTTCCTCAGAGGTAGGGGGGCCAGCAGGCCAGAGGTGGATGAACGCAGTGCCCTTGTTTGGGTGTAGGGCCTGATCAGAGCCTGAAGGTATGGAGGTGCCGTTCCCTTCACAGCTCCGTAGGCAATCACCATGGTCTTGTAGCGGATGCGAGCTTCAACTGGAAGCCAGTGGAGAGAGCGGAGGAGCGGGGTGACGTGAGAGAACTTGGGATACTTGCATACTGATCAAGATCTGAATAATTTGGGAATAAATGCGGTTATGTTGGTGCATTTTTGCCACGTGTCAAAATTCACTTATACAGTGCATTCGGAAAGTATTTAGACCCCTTGACTTTTCACCATTTTGTTACATTACAGCCTTATTCTAAAACATATTAACCTGTTGGGGCTAGGGGGCAGTATTTGCACGGCCGGATAAAAAACGTACCCGATTTAATCTGGTTACTACTCCTGCCCAGTAACTAGAATATGCATATAATTATTGGCTTTGGATAGAAAACACCCTAAAGTTTCTAAAACTGTTTGAATGGTGTCTGTGAGTATAACAGAACTCATTTGGCAGGCCAAAACCTGAGAAGATTCCTTACAGGAAGTGGCCTGTCTGACCATTTCTTGCCCTCCTTGATCATCTCTAACAAATACAGGGGATCTCTGGCATGACGTGACACTTCCTACGGCTCCCATGGAATCTCAGAAGGCGGGAAAATGCTGAACGATGTAATTCCATCCCCAGGCTGAAACACATTAGCGTGTTTGGCAAGTGCTCTATCAGAGGCCATTAGACTGAGGCTCGTGCATGAGGGGATAGCATGCTTTTACTTTCAATCTCTTTGTAATAAAAAACGATTTCCCGGTCGGAATATTATCGCTTTTTTACGAGAAAAATGGCATAAAAATTGATTTTAAACAGCGGTTGACATGCTTCGAAGTACGGTAATGGAATATTTAGAAATGTTTTGTCACGAAATGCGCCGTGCTCGTAACCCTGATTTACCCTTTCGGATAGTGTCTTGAACGCACGAACAAAACGCCGCTATTTGGATATAACAATGGATTATTTGGGACCAAACCAACATTTGTTATTGAAGTAGAAGTCCTGGGAGTGCATTCTGACGAAGACAGCAAAGGTAATAACATTTTTCTTATAGTAAATCTGACTTTGGTGAATGCTAAACTTGCTGGGTGTCTAAATAGCTAGCCCTGTGATGCCGGGCTATCTACTTAGAATATTGCAAGATGTGCTTTCACCGAAAAGCTATTTTAAAATCGGACATATCGAGTGCATAGAGGAGTTCTGTATCTATAATTCTTAAAATAATTGTTATGTTTTTTGTGAACGTTTATCGTGAGTAATTTAGTAAATTCACCGGCAGTGTTCGGTGGGAATGCTAGTCACATGCTAATGTAAAAAGCTGGTTTTTGATATAAATATGAACTTCATTGAACAAAACATGCATGTATTGTATAACATAATGTCCTAGGGTTGTCATCTGATGAAGATCATCAAAGGTTAGTGCTGCATTTAGCTGTGGTTTGGGTTTATGTGACATTATATGCTAGCTTGAAAAATGGGTGTCTGATTATATCTGGCTGGGTACTCTGCTGACATAATCTAATGTTTTGCTTTCATTGTAAAGCCTTTTTGAAATCGGACAGTGTGGTTAGATTAACGAGAGTCTTGTCTTTAAAATGGTGTAAAATAGTCATATGTTTGAAAAATTGACGTTTTTGCATTTTTGAGGTATTTCAATATCGCGCCACGGGATTACACTGGCTGTTGAGTAGGTGGGACGCAAGCGTCCCACCTAGCCCATAGAGGTTAAATAGTTTTTTCCCCTCATCAATCTACACAAAATACCCCATAATGACAAAGCAAAAACAGGTTTTTAGACATTTTTGCTAATTTATATGAAAAGAAACTAACCAGATATCACAGTGGTGGAACAGTGGTGGAAAAAAGTACCCAATTGTCATACTTGAGTAAAAGTAAATATATCTTAATAGAAAATAACTCGAGTGAAAGTCACCCTGTAAAATCCTACTTGAGTAAAAGTCTAAAAGTATTTGGTTTTAAATATACTTAAGTATCAAAAGTAAAAGTCTAAATCATTTCAATTTCCTTAAGCAAACCAGATGGCACCATTTTCTTTTTTTTATTATTACGGATAGCCAGCGGCATGTTCCAACCCTCAGACATAATTTACAAATGAAGCATGTGTTTAGTGAGCCCGCCAGATCAGAGGAAGTAGGGAGACCAGGGATGTTCTCTTGATAAGTGTCTGAATTAGACCATTTTCTTGTCCTGCGAAGCATTCAAAATGTAACGAGTGCTTTTGGGTGCCAGGGAAAATGTATAGAGTAAAAAGTACATCATTTTCTTTAGGAATGTAGTGAAGGAAAGTATGAAGTTGTCAAAAATATAAATACTAAAGTAAAGTACAGACACCAAAAAAAAAACTACTTAGGTAGTATTTCCATATATTCAGACCCTTTACTCAGTACTTTATTGAAGCCCCTTTGGCAGCGATTACAGCCTCGAGTCTTCTTGGGTATGATGCTACAAGCTTGGCACACCTGTATTTGGGGAGTTTCTTCCATTCTTCTCTGCAAATCCTCTCAAGCTCTGTCAGGTTGGATGGGGAGCGTCGCTGCACAGCTAATTTCAGGTCGCTCCAGAGATGTTAGATCGGGTCCGGGCTCTGGCTGGGCCACTCAAGGACATTCAGAACCTTGTCCCGAAGCCACTCCTGTGTTGTCTTGGCTGTGTGCTTAGGGTCGTTGTCCTGTTGAAAGGTGAAACTTCACCTCAGTCTGAGGTCCTGAGTGCTCTGGAGCAGGTTTTTATCAAGGATCTCTCTGTACTTTGCTCCGTTCATCTTTACCTCGATCCTGACTAGTCTCCCAGTCCCTGCCACTGAAAAACATCCTCACAGCATGATGCTGCCAGCACCATTCTTCACCGTAGGGATGCTGCCAGGTGTCCTCCAGACGTGACGCTTGGCATTCAGGCCAAACAGTTCAATCTTGGTTTCATCAGACCAGATAATCTTGTTTCTCATGGTCTGAGAGTCCTTTAGGTGCCTTTTGGCAAACTCCAGCCGGGCAGTCGTGTGCCTTCTACTGAGGAGTGGCTTCCATCTGGCCACTCTACCATAAAGGCCTTATTGGTGGAGTGCTGCAAAGATTGTTGTCCTTCTGGAAGGTTCTCCCATCTCCACAGAGGAACTCTGGAACTCTGGAGCTCCCTGACCAAGTCCCTTCTTCCCCGATTACTCAGTTCGGCCGGGCGGCCAGCTCTAGGACAAGTCTTGGTGGTTCTAAACTTCTTCCGTTTAAGAATGATGAAGGTCACTGTGTTAGGGAACTTCAATGCTGCAGAAATGTTTTGTTACCCTTCCCCAGATCTGTGCTTGACAAAATCCTGTCTCGGCGCTCTATTGACAATTCCTTCGACCTCATGGCTTGGTTTTTGCTCTGACAGTCACTGTCAACTGACTTTATATAGACGGGTGTGTACCTTTCCTAATCATGTCCAATCAATTGAATTTACCACAGGTGGACTCCAAGTTGTAGAAACATCTCAATTTCGAGTCGCATTGAACATTGAACAATGTTGTATTAGGCTTTTGGTTGCTGTGACGTTATGGAGCCCATATACTAGATCTGTTCATTGGAGTGAATGTGGAGATGGGAACATGAATGATGGATTGCTCTGCAACATGGGTCACGTTATTATGTGCACCTTGTCCATCAATCGTATCCTACGTCATAAACACAATGTAAAAAAAGCTAGCCATTCTGTAGAACAAGTGGAGACACTTTAGGCTGAGTAGTGAGTTTCACACATCATCTGCATGCCATTCATTTTTGCCAAGAGTGTTTCTGTTATGGGCAACAATAAAAATAAAACAAAATCCAGATGTTTTTTTGGCCTCCTCTCTCTGCCTCTTTGAGGGCATACGAGCATGTATAGAGGAAAACAAACAGTGTCGTCATTTTCATATAAAGACATCAGTGGATATATTTTAATGGGTTAGAGTATGGTATGGTGCATTGTTGTGCATTCTATAGCAAGTCCAGCTTTCATCACACTATTGCCAATGCTTGCTTGGAAAGCCTCATTTTTAGGCCAAAGTGTCTAATTTCTCTCTCTGAATAGATTCACTCAATACAATCCTTGCTGTGGTCACAGCCTGTGGCTCAGGCACAGGCTTCTTCAGGGCGACCGTAATGTCTTTTTCAGTCTTCATTTTATTACTGCCAGAGTTGATGGAGCAGAAGCTAAGACAGAGAGATGGGCCATAGTTCAGGGTATTCTCCAGGTCGGCATCCCAGTTAGGTGTTCAACAGCCAGCCCATTGATGTGCCATGAAACCCCTTGTAACCGGGATAGCTTTGCTTTTCAGTAGGCCTAATCTTTCCTTTTTTTCTTAAAAAAAGGGAGTTTGGAGTTGGCAGTGCTACCACTAGACCAGCACTGACTGACTGACTGACTGACTGACTGACTGACTGGATAAAAATTAGTAGGCTGCTCTAGCCGGAGACAATATTACATATGTTAAAAAGCATTACTTTGCTAACCAAATTGCGCAACAACATTCAAATAAATATGAGCTGGTTGGACAGCTTTGATGATTCTCTCAGCATCTTTATGGCAATTCCTTTGCTATTTGTCTAGCACTTGTTAGCCTCTGTGGCTAAGTCACGTTCTGGTTAGTGTGCCTTACTGCGAAGTGCCTCTCCTGCGATGTGCTTACATTTTTTCAGTATTGGCAGCTTCTTTCTTTTTGTGTGCATTCCCCTCCCAGAATCTGCATTCCAAATGAGGCCTGTTGTTTAATGGGAGCTTAAAAAAAATGTGCAGTCTACAAGCAGCGGTGCTATGCTCTTGCACTCTGTATTCGCCCCCCACCTCCTTGACAACACGGGCAGTGCACCACAGTGTGGAAGAAGGGCCAGGAAAAGTGTGATGAGTCTGGGACCACTGTGTTGGGTTGTGTGTGTTTGTTTATGTGTGTATGCGCGGCCACAAAATAGAGGGACATTAGTTTCAGTAAATACAACGGTTCGCCGACTCATCCAAGGACAACATGGAGTGGGCGACGGTTCAAAGTGAAAGAAACCAATTAGTTTTGCTCAGCCATTGGCCTAGAGATGTATGCTCCCAGACTCCCCTGAGGCGCTGTGAGGTTGACCTCAAAGGGAAGATGTTGAATCAGACCTTTGGCCTTTCCTGCCATCGGTCCACACATCATTAGACAGGCAGTGTGTTTGTCAGTGTAGAGGACCTCCACTGAAATTATGCGGTGTATCTAAAGTCGTGCTTACACCTTGCATAACATGCGATTGTCGTCAACCGATCAAGACGATCCGATCACAATCTGCTAGAGATTTTTTGCGTCTACAAATGGTAATAAAATGTGTCTCTTATCTGCTCACATTGTCCGTATTGTGACCAGATTTCCTGGTCATTCCCTGTGTGCAAATTATTCCAACCTGACTTGGACGCAGTGTTGCCAACTAATTTTCAGGGGTAGTTGCTAGCGGCAGGTCGATTTGTTGCTAAATAACGCTGTCATTGCGTGATGACATCATTACATAATAACGTAAAACTGCGTCAATTCGTAGAAAACACAATGACGTTACTCAAATTGACTGGCCATCTCGGCAAAAAATATGATTTGACATTTGTTAGTTTAGATTTTTTTGTTTATTATCACATTTTTATTTTTAAAAGTAATTTAAACACAACACATTTTATATGATCAGATATTTTTTATTTTTAAACACAACAGATTGAATTTTTTGAACAATTACACATTATTGAACAATTACATTTTTACATACAATTTTCAAAAGTTGCTAAACGTTCCAAATACATTTTTTAAAGTAGCTAAATTTGTTGTTAGGTGCTGTTTGGAAAAAAAAGTTGCCATGGTAGTCTGAAAAGTTGTTAAATCTAGCAACAAAATTGCTAAGTTGGCATCACTGCTTGGACGTCACGTTATGTCACAAGCTGTATAAATCTTCAGAAAACGGCACACTTTTATAGTCAATAGTTTTATACTCTCATTACAGTCTATTTTTGTTAAAGACTGGCTACTGTCCCGATAACCTCGACCTGTCCACAGCCGTACAAATAAATATTCAGAGAATCTCTCCCATCCCTAAAAAAGTCACCACACAAACGAACTGAGTATCTGGATGTGTGTACAAAATGCAATTACTGCGCAGTATAAATAAAATGTCACTTAGGACCTAATGCACACAGTAAAAACAGAAACCGGTTAAGTTACAGAATGGTGCAATGCATTATCCAAACAGGTCTGGACGGGGCTGTTTGTAATCTTGTATTGTAAATAACCTTTAGTATAGTATCTAAACAGTACCAAAGGGGGAAAAAAAGCAACATACTGGAGAGAATGACCATGATTTAGTTTCCTCCAAATCATTGATTAGTGAAAACCGATAACAGAACCTCAATATGATAACCCACACTATATATACAAAAGTATGTGGACACCCCTTTTTAAATTAGTGGATTCGGCTATTTCAGTCATGCCCGTTGTTGACAGGTGTATAAAATCGAGCACATAGCCATGCATCTCCATAGACAAACATTGGCAGTAGAATGGCCTTGCTGAAGAGCTCAGTGACTTTCAACGTGGCATCGTCATAGGATGCCACCTTTCCAACAAGTCAGTTCGGCAAATTTCTGCCCTGCTATAGCTGCCCCGGTCAACTGTAAGTGCTGTTATTGGGAAGTGGAAATGTCTCAGAGCAACTACGGCTCAGTCGCGAAGTGGTAGGCCACACAAACTCACAGAATGGGACCACCGAGTGCTGAAGCGTGTAGCGTGTAAAAATGTTCTGTACTCGCTTGCAACACTCACTACAGAGTTTCAAACTGCCTCTGGAAGCAACGTCAGCACAAGAACTGTTCGTCGGGAGCTTCATGAAATGGGTTTCCATGGCCGAGCAGCCGCACCCAAGCCTAAGATCACCATGTGCAATGCCAAGCGTCGGCTGGATTGGTGTAAAGCTCGCCTCCATTGGATTCTGGAGCAGTGGAAACACGTTCTCTGGAGTGATGAATCACGCTTCACCATCTGGCAGTCCAACGGACCAATATGGGTTTGGTGGATGCCAGGAGAACGCTACCTGGTCAAATTGTGTGCCAACTGTAAAGTTGAGTGGAGGAGGAATAATGGTCTAGGATTGTTAGGCCCCTTAGTTCCAATGAAGAGAAATCTTAACAATACAGCACACAATAACATTCTGTGCTTCCAACTTTGTGGTAACAGTTTGGGGAAGGCCCTTTTCTCTTTCAGCATGACAATGTCCCCATGCACAAAGCGAGGTCTATACAGAATTGGTTTGTTGAGATGGGAGTGGAAGAACTTGACTGGCCTGCACAGAGCCCTGACCTCAACCCCATCAAACACCTTTGGAATGAATTGGAACGCCGACTGCGAGCCAGACCTAATTGCCCAACATCAGTGCCCGACCTCACTAATACTCGTGACTGAATGGTGTAACGATGTGTGCTGAGAGTCGGCGACCAAAATGACGATCCCGGGGATCAGGAGCGGACCAGTCCCCTCTGCTGAGGCACTGGAAACCTGTCAGTCCAGCTGAGACGTGGGAGCCTGAAAGCCTGAAGCGGCTCCCGGACCCGATGTCATTCAACCTGATACAAAAATAAACACTCCCTGATGCTTCCCTTAAGTGAGGCGTTATTCTGTAACAATGTGCGCTGAGAGTCGGGAAGCAAGTTCAGGGAGTGAGTGTTTTAATAAATAAACACAACATAATACAAAATGAGAAACACGGACAATGCACAGACATGACACAGAGACAGAAACAATAACACCTGGGGAAGGAACCAAAGGGAGTGACGTAGTATATAGGGAAGGTAATCAGGGGAGTGAAGGATTCCAGGTGAGTGACGACACGCAGGTGCGCATAACGATGGTGACAGGTGTGCGCCATCACGAGCAGCCTGTTGACCTAGAGGCCTTGAGGGAGCCCACGTGACAAATGGAAGCAAGTCCCCGCAGCAATGTTCCAACATCTAGAGGAAAGGCTTCCCAGAAGATTTATACTAGCAAAATGGGATCAACTCCATATTTTGGAATGAGATGTTCAACGAGCAGGTCAATACTTTTGGTCATGTAGTGTATTTACCCTTTATTTTGACAGGTAGTCAATGCTGATACCAAGGTCTCTTTTCCAGTTGAGCTCTGTATAGCACAACAATGAACATCAAAATGCAATAAACACATTATACACATTAAAATACATGTTATTATACACAACAATACACAAAAAGCAAAACACAATCATAAAAAACAGACACATTCTTCAGTAAAAAGGTCCCCTAACAACCATTTGAAATTAACCTAGAGGCAACAAGTCCTCAAATGTTAAAGTGCATTGTAGATCATTCCACACTTAACCTGTCTGGGCCAGTGGGACGCTTGCGTCCCACCCTAATTAACAGCCAGTGGAATCGCGTCGCGCTAAATGTAAAACCTCATAAATGCTATAACTTCAATTTCTCAAACATATGACTATTTTACACCGTTTTATAGATACACCTCTCCTGAATCGAACCACGTTGTCCGATTTCAAAAGGCTTTACAGCAAAAGCAAAACATTAGATTATGTCAGCAGAGTACCCAGCCAGAAATAATCACACAGCCATTTTCAAAGCAACTAGCATGCATCACAAATACCCAAAACACAGCTAAATGCAGCACTAACCTTTGACAACCTTCATCAGATGACACTCCTAGGACATCATGTTACACAACACATGCATTTTTTGTTCGATAAAGTTCATATTTATACACTGCTCAAAAAAATAAAGGGAACACTTAAACAACACAATGTAACTCCAAGTCAATCACACTTCTGTGAAATCAAACTGTCCACTTAGGAAGCAACACTGATTGACAATACATTTCACATGCTGTTGTGCAAATGGAATAGACAACAGGTGGAAATGATAGGCAATTAGCAAGACACCCCCAATAAAGGAGTGGTTCTGCAGGTGGGGACCACAGACCACTTCTCAGTTCCTATGCTTCCTGGCTGATGTTTTGGTCACTTTTGAATGCTGGCGGTGCTTTCACTCTAGTGGTAGCATGAGACGGAGTCTACAACCCACACAAGTGGCTCAGGTAGTGCAGCTCATCCAGGATGGCACATCAATGCGAGCTGTGGCAAGAAGGTTTGCTGTGTCTGTCAGCGTAGTGTCCAGAGCATGGAGGCGCTACCAGGAGACAGGCCAGTACATCAGGAGACGTGGAGGAGGCCGTAGGAGGGCAACAACCCAGCAGCAGGACCACTACCTCCGCCTTTGTGCAAGGAGGAGCAGGAGAAGCACTGCCAGAGCCCTGCAAAATGACCTCCAGCAGGCCACAAATGTGCATGTGTCTGATCAAACGGTCAGAAACAGACTCCATGAGGGTGGTATGAGGGCCCGACGTCCACAGGTGGGGGTTGTGCTTACAGCCCAACACCGTGCAGGACGTTTGGCATTTGCCAGAGAACACCAAGATTGGCAAATTCGCCACTGGCGCCCTGTGCTCTTCACAGATGAAGCAGGTTCACACTGAGCACATGTGACAGACGTGACAGAGTCTGGAGACGCCGTGGAGAACGTTCTGCTGCCTGCAACATCCTCCAGCATGACCGGTTTGGCGGTGGGTCAGTCATGGTGTGGGGTGGCATTTCTTTGGGGGGCCGCACAGCCCTCCATGTGCTCACCAGAGGTAGCCTGACTGCCATTAGGTACCGAGATGAGATCCTCAGACCCCTTGTGAGACCATATGCTGGTGCGGTTGGCCCTGGGTTCCTCCTAATGCAAGACCATGCTAGACCTCATGTGGCTGGAGTGTGTCAGCAGTTCCTGCAAGAGGAAGTCATTGATGCTATGGACTGGCCGCTCGTTCCCAAAGACCTGAATCCAATTGAGCACATCTGGGACATCATGTCTCACTCCATCCACCAACGCCACGTTGCACCACAGACTGTCCAGGAGTTGGCGGATGCTTTAGTCCAGGTCTGGGAGGAGATCCCTCAGGAGACCATCCGCCACCTCATCAGGAGCATGCCCAGGCGTTGTAGGGAGGTCATACAGGCACGTGGAGGCCACACACAGTACTGAGCCTCATTTTGACTTGTTTTAAGGACATTACATCAAAGTTGGATCAGCCTGTAGTGTGCTTTTCCACTTTAATTTTGAGTGTGACTCCAAATCCAGACCTCCATGGGTTGATAAATTGGATTTCCATTGATTAATTTTGTGTGATTTTGTTGTCAGCACATTCAACTATGTAAAGAAAAAAAGTATTTAATAAGATTATTTCTTTCATTCAGATCTAGGATGTGTTGTTTAAGTGTTCCCTTTATTTTTTTGAGCAGTGTATATAAAAACAGCATTTTACATCGGCGCATGACGTTCAGAAAATCTTTTCCCTCAAATGTTTCCGATGAATCAGTGCTACAATTTACAAAATTACTATTCGAAAACATTGTTAAAATGAAATATTGTCATTCAAAGACTTATAGATTAACATGTCTTGATTGCCATCTCTTTGCCAGATTTAAAAATAACTTTACTGGGAAATCACACTTTGCAATAAACGACGTGGTATGCCCAGAAAAAAAGTCTAGGCTATAAATGTTGGAGCCATCTTGGAACGATCAACCATCAAAAAATACTATTGTAAATAATCCCTTACCTTTGATTATCTTTATCAGAAGGCACTTCTAGGAATCCCAGGTCCATAATAAATGTAGTTTTGTTAAAAAAAGTTAATAATTTATGTCCCAATAGTGTTAGCGTGCTCCGAAGGCTAGTGAAAATGTACCGTGTGCGTCTGACTTGTCGTCAGGAATGAAAAATATATATTTAAGTTCGTTCAAACATGTCAAACGTTGTATAACATAAATCTTTAGGGGCTTTTTCAACCAGGGCTTCAATAATATTCCATTGGGACGGTTGCATTGTCTTTCAAAACGTTTCGAAAAGGGAGAGTACCCATGGGCGCCGACGTCACAATGGTAATGGCCCATCCCCTGTGACCAAGATAAACATCCTCTCTTTCAGTCAATTTTGATAGGAGACTCAAACCACTTTGTAAAGACTGGGGACATCTGGTGGAAGCCATATGAAGTGCTAAATGATTCACAAGCCCCTGTGTGTTTCAATGGCAAATGTTTGAAGTGATATCCACACATCAGTTTTCAGTTTCCTGTCAGGATTTGTCTCAGGGTTTTGACTGCCATATGAGTTCTGTTATACTCACAGACACCATTCAAACAGTTTTAGAAACTTTAGGGTGTTTTCTATCCAAATCAAACAATTATATGCATATTCTAGTTACTGGGCAGGAGTAGTAACCAGATTAAATCGTGTACGTTTTTTTATCCGGCCGTGCAAATACTGCCCCCTATCCCCAACAGGTTTAAGGTCCAAAAAAACTAAAATCATGTCTACCCAATGCCGTGGATATCGAAGGGATCTCCAGAGTTAGCCATCCCTGAGGTTAACAATTAGGTAAGGTATTGCAGAAGTTTATGCAAGAGGGCTTTATAGACAAAAAGAGCGCAATGCATCAATCTACGAGACTTCAAGGAAGGCCAGCCCACATTCTGATATAAAATGCAATGATGTAAGTCACTCTGGATAAGAGCGTCTGCTAAATGACGTAAATGTAATGTATAATGAACCTATCGCACGTAATAAAGTGATAACACGCTATGATAAACTGTGTCCAATGGCTTCAATACAGTGGCAGCTGCATTCATATAGTCAATATCCGGAATAAAAGTTGACTGAATGATTTGATTCCTACTATTTAACGAAAGACAACACCTGTTCCTATAGAAGAAGCCTGTTTTAATTCTTAATTTCTTAGCTATTTCATCAACATGCTTTTTGAAAGAGATTTTTGAATCAATCCAGATGCCCAAATATTTATATGCGGGGACACAATCAATGAGGGCACCATCCAAAGTATGTATGCATAAATCATCAGATACATTTTTATCTGATTTGGAAAATTACATATACTTGGTTTTACCTGTATTAAGTACCAATTTCAGTTCAACAAAGGCTTTCTGCAAGGCAATAAAGGCAGATTGACGCTCTATAGGAAGATGCGTAGTCCAATTATCAAAATGCATGGATAAAAGCGGCAATCGATAAAACGTGCAAAGGAGCACATGTAAAGCAAATGGATTTATAAAGGAATAAAGTGTAAATCTAAAAGTAGCCTAAAGAGTCCTTTGTATTGAAGCCTACATTAGGCTATATTGGACAGTTTGGACACCTTCAGCACTTGTATTGATAACTAGAAAATGCTCAAAGATTCACAGAATATAGTATGATTGCATTGTATTACCAAGGTATTATTTTCATATCTGATATCCACAAGTTTCCTGGGGAGGTTACTGGGGAAACGATTATGGGTTGCACTTCCGGCGAAAGTAGCGAAGTACTGAGTTGACCGGCTGTATTTTTGGTGTTAGAAGCTAGCCAACTGGGATAAGCAATAATAAGATATTCACTCACTAGATGATGAAATGTTACGGAGCTCGGGGACAACATGTGCTGTTCATGGTTCATACATGTTCATACAACCAGACAAAACTTAATAATTGGCTTAAATTGGAGTGCTTCGACCATAAACCTAAATCAGAATGTTCCTGTCAGAGATGGTACAGTTTCCATCACCTCCCAAATGACGACGAAGCGAAAAGAAATTGGCTCAAAAACGTACACTTAAAAAAGCCCCCCAAAAAGTTGTATGTTTGCTCGTTTCACCCGCCAGCGCAGGATAACCCATACCCAACGCTCTTTCTGTGTTATGAGAGGCCACCAGAGAAGAGACGCCGCCTCAGCAGGAGGGTTGACAGACATCTCACAAGAACGGGTATGTCGACTAGTTTTGATATTGCGTGTTTGTCTTCAGTTTTTATTACTAGAATCTGAGTATGATAGCTTCTAGTCAGGGTCTGAAATGAATTTTACAAATCTGCCACTTATGAAGTCTATGTTAAATGCTTTATAATTGTTAACACTGAGTCAGTGGTAGGCTACTTGACATTATAAATATGGTACATATTGTGTAACCTTAATCCATGATTATTCTTAGGTTATTCTTCTATTAATATTATTATAAATTATCTGCCATGGTGGCAGGTGACCTGAAATGTTTACCTGCCACAGCCAACATTTACCCTGTATTTGGCAGGTGTTCATTTCATTCCCTGTTCTAGCTAATAGATATATAATATTTATTTTGAAAACATTAAACCTAGTCTATGTATCTCACTGGATTTAGAGTGCTTATTTGCAGTAGAGAATAGTCTGATAAATGCTATAAGTAAGGCGCAGGGAGTTTTTAAAATGTTTTTAAAAGTATCCCTAATTAGTGTATTTGCTTTTCCAGATCCTTACCAAATAAGCTCATGAACTCATCTATATTCATATTCAACTAATCATCACCTGCAGATGAGCCTGGTGTGGTGGAGGTTTAAGAGGAGCCAGGTCCTATTTCAAAGACCTTCCATGATGCCCAAACACAGTGGTCAGACCCAGCAATCGAGGACCACACCTACACCAAAGGACCTATCATCACATTTGCCATGATGACTGCACCAGCCCCTGAGAGGTCACAGTCTGCTGCAGATGTTACATTGAAAGATGATGCAGACTGTCTGCTGTACACAGGGATTCCAATGCCGGTTGTGGACCAAATTCTGTTGACACTAATGAAACTTAGACAGAACTTTGTTATAGATGATTTAGCAAGACGCTTCAAAAGGTCACCCGGTCAGGTCAGTAAAACATAGAAATTGTGGATGGATGTCATTGCTGAGCACACCAAGGATCTCATTCCATGGCTGCCTCGTGAGACAATAAAGGCTACGGTGCCACATGTTATTCAGCAGAAATGTTCAAACACAACTTGTGTTATTGACTGCACAGAAAGTGTTTTGCAGAAGGCTAAAAATCTGGACCCAAGAACTGAATCTTACAGTCACTACTATGCCAGTAATACTGTAAAATATCTAGTTGCAACTGCTCCATCAGGAATGGTTATGTTCATTTCAGAGGCTTATGGTGGGAAATGTAGCGATAGGTTAATAACACAGAACTCAGGGTTTCTCGACCATTTGGTGCTGGAGATGAGGTGATGAGGGACTGTGGCTTCACAATTAGGGACTTGCTAGAGGAATGGAATGTACGCTTGGTCTTACCAGCATTTACACGCAAGCAATACCAATTGACAAATGAGCAGGTCACTCGCACATGACGCATTGCTAATGTCCGTATTCATGTGGAACGAGCAATAAGGCGTCTTAAGGTGTACAATATTCTGGTACAAACTGTACCTATTAGTTTGGTCCCTAAAATTAACAACATATTTAACATTTGGAGAGCTTATTTCTAGCAAATAGACACAATGCCTAACACAATCAACATGACTTAACAACATGCACTGATCGTTTATGTATTCCAAAAATGTACATCACTTTATTCCTATTAATGAACTGCAAAACATTGTCAGCATTTGTCTTTTATTCCAACTGTTATCTGTATTTGTTTTGAATCATTGTTTTGTCAGCTCACACAACTGCCTGTACCAACTTGCCTATTTTCTGTCCTATGAAAAATAAACTGGTCATTACCAGAGATCATTACACTGTGTTTGTGTAGGTATATCTCTTAATAAATTGATTTTATAATATATTAGTATATTATGTATTATTTAATATGTATATATTTATTAAAACAGTACTTCATGAAGTAAGTGCACGCTCAAACTAATTAAGTTGTGTATACCCAGCATATTCAATCTACTGCTCACCCCCATTTACTTAAAGAGCTCAAGGTACTTTGGGCAGAGATGTATCTTATTTTCAGCCAAATCATCAGCCAACCTAGGTAGCATGTGTAAAAAGTAGAACTTCTGCAGCTATTGCACGTGTGCATCTGTGTCTTTATCAAATGGAATGTCCACTTCTATGTGATCGCTTGGTGTCCAGACAACCAGCTTGCAGCTCTGTATGCCCAGGCACATCATGGTCACTTGTGTCTGAAAGAAGGAATAAGAAGGCACATTGCCTCAAAATTCTGAATAGTATGAATTTACAATACAATACAATGTTCAATACTTGTAATAGTACAGCTAATAATCTATTTTCTTGAAATCATTTTTACCCACCTGAAGGTAGTATCCATCTTTTCCATTGGGACGAATTAGGTACTGTCCATCCAAGCTTTTGATGTCACCATTTGGCTGACTGAAATTCTGTCAGAGACGTGGATCTCTTGAAGGGGCACTTGTTCTCAAGGAGCTGTGTTGCATCAATAATCCCATCTGGGCTGGCTCCCAACCAAGGATGGTCAGGGTGCACCACCAGGCCCCTGTTCTCCACAACATGCCCCCTGCTCTCCAGGAGTGTGATGACATTGACCTAATTTTCTTTGCCATGCTTTGTTGCTGTATTGCCAGTGAAGGTTGGGTACAAATGCTCATTTACGAATTTTTGGGGATCTGTGGGGTTTCATTTGGGGACTCGTTTCACTGTGCTGGCTGTTAGACACAGCTTCCTAGTATCATGTCATAGCTGTGAAGCACTTTGGACCTTGGTTTCTTCCATCAATGTAGCTGCTTGTGCGGGGCATAATTTGATGTGGGCCTCATAAAACATTGTGCATTTCTTACAGGTTAGTATTGTCCTGTGTTCTGTGTGACACAGTGTGTTCGTGTGGACTGAATCATGTTGGCTTGGGCCTGCATTGCTGCTACTGTCTACATCTGCTCTGTAACTTAGCTGAAGAAGACCATTTGTCTGGAGATAAAATAGTGGGGCCATTACCGAGGAGTTGATGTGGCTTGTGAACTCTGCATGGTTCCTAAAAAGTCGGGGGGAGGTTGTGGAATCTTCCTGTGACTACATTGATGGGCCTGGATATGTGTGGTGGGGTCTGTGGTGGTTAAAATTAATGTGTTTCGCCTTCCTCAGCCCTACATTCTTCCTCACACCTGAGTTCCACTTCCTTTGCACATCAGTGCATGCCATTCCTGTTTCACCTTGCCTGACTGCACCCTGAAGAAAATATTTTTTGTTTTTCTCTAACCCAGTGTTTCCCAAACCTCCTGGAGTACCCGTTATCCTTCACTTTCATGTCATTTTTGGTCATTACTTTACTAACCTTCCACAGAATTGCTGCAGCCTGACTACTAGAGCGCCCTGGCCCTGCAATACATGAGCAACCCGCTGTCTGTATGACACCTGTCATACAGACAGCGGGTACGCATGGCCGATTAATTAGGGCCGATTTTCACGTTTTCATAACACGTGGTAATCTGCATTTTTGGACGCCGATCATGGCCGATTACATTGCACTCGACAAGGAGACTGCGTGGCAGGCTGACCACCTGTTACGCGAGTGCAGCAAGGAGCCAAGTTAACCTGTTGGGGATAGGGGGCAGTATTTGCACGGCCGGATAAAAAACGTACCCGATTTAATCTGTTTATTACTCCTGCCCAGAAACTAGAATATGCATATAATTGTATGATTTGGATAGAAATAATTAACGTTTTCTTTTCGAAATGGTAGTTTCTGGATTTGACCATATTATTTAATGACCTAAGGCTTGTATTTCTGTGTGTTTATTATATTATAATTAAGTCTATGATTTGATATTTGAGAGAGCAGTCTGACTGAGCGGTGGTAGGCAGCAGCAGGCTCATAAGCATTCATTCAAACAGCACTTTCCTGCATTTGCCAGCAGCTCTTCGCAATGCTTGAAGCACAGCGCTGTTTATGACTTCAAGCCTATCAACTCCCGAGATTAAGCTGGCAATACTATAGTGCCTATAAGAACATCCAATAGTCGAAGGTATATGAAATACCAATGGTATAGAGAGAAATAGTTCTGTAATTCCTATAATAACTACAACCTAAAACGTCTTAACTGGGAATATTGAAGACTCATGTTCTGAGCAAGGACCTTAAACGTTAGCTTTTTTACATGGCACATATTGCACTTTTACTTTCTTCTCCAACACTGTTTTTGCATAATTTAATCTAAATTGAACATGTTTCATGATTTATTTGAGACTAAATTGATTTTATTTATGTATTATATGAAGTTAGAATAAAAGTGTTCATTCACTATTGTTGTAATTGTCATTATTACAAATATATATAAAAATCAGCCAATTAATTGGTATCGGCTTTTTTTGGTCCTCCAATAATTGGTATCGGCGTTGAAAAATCATAACTGTTCGACCTCTAGCTAGTACCCACGCTGTGCGATGAGATACGTGCAGGCTCTGACTTGGCTCCATGTCTGCTTTTAGGTAGACGAGGTCATCTCCAACATCCTTCAAAAACACCCAACCGACTTTGTAGGTATTGGTACACCTCCTTTTTCCGTCATTCAGGTCAATATCTCTTCATGTCCATTTTATTCAGAGCTGGATGCGGTGTTGGACTGTGGCATATCTGACCACAGTGCCAGTAGGCACTTGGTTTCTGAAGACCATGATCTTTTCAACTGGCCGGTGTGATTTTTTTATTTTTTTTTGTGAGCAGGACAACTGTGACATTGGCCAAATTAATAGCTTTCGTTGTCCGGATTCTGATACACTTCAAGGATATCCATACAAGATGCATCTTCAACTACCCAAGGAGGTGGTCAGAAAGATCTAAAAACAATCAGATCACGATGCGTCTTTTGAGTGTCCACGCCTGTCGACAAATGTGGGCAAATCAGTATATGAACAAGGTCAGGACAATGGACACATGTTAGAACCAGGTATAAATGGGGCTTAAAAGACTAATAAACACATATAAAGGCTCTCTCAATCTCTCACATACACACTCGTGCTAAGCTAAAAGCACACATGCATGCTCAGATATATGTACTCATGCTACACCTATAGTTTCGAGATCACTGGTTTTAACTCGACTGATACATTGGGAATGTTATTTATAATAGGTTTACTTGTTTTCATGAGAAACAGAAATGTGGACATGCCATGTTGATCGTTTAGAAATAATCTTCACCCTTAAGACATCAAGATGTTACTCATGTGACCTGAATGAAACCGTCAAGTCATGGAACAGTAGGGCTAATAGTTTCAAACAAAAAACACGAGGAATTTGAATTTTCCGTAGCGCTCTGAGACAGGATTGTGTCAAGCACAGATCTGGGGAAGGTTACCAAAAACTTTCTGACGCATTGATGGTCCCCAAGAACACAACGGCCTCCATCATTCTTAAATGGAAGAAGTTTGGAACCACCAAGACTCTTCCTAAGAGCTGGCCGCCCGACCAAACTTCAGGGGAGAAGTGCTTTGGTCAGAGAGGTGACAAAGAACCCGATGGTCACTCGGACAGAGCTCGAGAGTTCCTCTGTGGAGATGGGAGAACCTTCCAGAAGGACAACCATCTCTGCAGCACTCCATCAATCAGGCCTCTATGGTAATGTGGCCAGATGCAAGCCACTCCTCAGTAAAAGGCACATGACAGCCCGCTTTGAGTTTGCAATTAAGCACCTAAAGAATCTCAGACCATGAGAAACAAGAATCTCTGGTCTGATGAAACCAAGATTGAACACTTTGTCCTGAATGCCAAGTGTCACGTCTGGAGAAAACCTGGCACAATCCCTACGGAGAAGCATGGGGGTGGCAGCATCATGCTGTGGGGATGTTTTTCAGTGGCAGGGACTGGGAGACTAGTCAGGATTGAGGGAAAGCTGAACGGAGCAGAGTACAGAGAAATCCTTGATGAAAATCTGCTCCAGAGTGCTCAGGACCTCAGACTGGGGCGAAGGTTCACCTTCCAACAGGACAACGACCCTAAGCACACAGCCAAGACAATACAGGAGTGGCTTCGGGACAAGTCTCTGAATGTCCTTGAGTGGCCCAGCCATAGCCCGGACTTGAACCCAATCTAATACCTCTGGAGAGACCTGAAAATAGCTGTGCAGTGACTGTCCCCATCCAACTTGACGCTGGTTGACTTGACTAAGCAAACAAAACCAACTGGCACAGAGAGACAGGAAACACAGGGATAAATACACTGGGGAAAATAAGCGACACCTGGAGGGGGTGGAGACGATCACAGGAACAGGTGAAACAGATCAGGGCGTGGCAGTCCTGTTTTGTTTCATGCCAAAATAACTGCATAGCCTACAGCCTAGGCCTGTTTATGCAACCATTTGGTTCAATTTTGGTCTTTTTTTTACAGTTTAGTAAGTACAAAAAGGTACACTCATGGTGTATTTTGTCAGGATGTAGCCTATCACTGTTAACCAAGCGGCCCACCCCTGGTACACCCTATCAACAACAGGTGAAATATCAAGAGCGCCAAATTTGAAAACAATGAACCTGTTAGGGCTAGGGGGCAATATTGACACGGCTGGATAAAAAACGTACCCGATTTAATCTGGTTACTACTCCTGCCCAGTAACTAGAATATGCATATAATTATTGGCTTTGGATAGAAAACATCCTAAAGTTTCTAAAACTGTTTGAATGGTGTCTGTGAGTATAACAGAACTCCTATGGCAGGCCAAAACCTGAGAAGATTTCAAGCAGGAAGTGGCCTGTCTGAGAAGTAGTGTTTCATCTTGGCTCTTTTTATTGAAGACTCAGGATCTGTTCAATAACGTGATACTTCCTACGTCTTCCATAGGGTCTCAGAGCCCGGGAAAACGTTGAACGATATCGAGGCAGGCTCTGGCTGAAACACTTTATCGCTTTTGGCAAGTGGCCACTCAGAGTACTATGGGCTTAGGCGCGTGCCCGCTTCGACCGAATGCTTTCTTTTCCTTTGTCTGTTTATCTAAACGCAGATTCCCGGTCGGAATATTATCGCTTTTTTATGAGAAAAATGGCATAAAAATGTATTTTAAACAGCGGTTGACATGCTTCGAAGTACGGTAATGGAATATTTAGAATTCTTTTGTCACGAATTGCGCC
Organism: Salmo salar; assembly: GCF_965601325.2. Taxonomy (NCBI): domain Eukaryota; kingdom Metazoa; phylum Chordata; class Actinopteri; order Salmoniformes; family Salmonidae; genus Salmo; species Salmo salar. Next base: position 35,396,574 of record NC_138297.1, on the reverse strand, counting down.
ATGCTCGTCACCCTTATTTAGCCTTTAGGATAGTGTCTAGAACGCACGAACAAAACGCGGCTGTTTGGATATAAAGATGGATTATTTTGGACCAAACCAACATTTGTTATTGAAGTAGAAGTCCTGGGAGTGCATTCTGACGAAGACAACAAAGGTAATAACATTTTTCTTATAGTAAATCTGACTTTGATGAGTGCTAAACCTGCTGGGTGTCTAAATAGCTAGCCCTGTGATGCCGGGCTATCTACTGAGAATATTGCAAAATGTGCTTTCACAGAAAAGCTATTTTAAAATCGGACATATCGAGTGCATAGAGGAGTTCTGTATCTATAATTCTTAAAATAATTGTTATGCTTTTTGTGAACGTTTATCGTGAGTAATTTAGTAAATTCACCGGCAGTGTTCGGTGGGAATGCTAGTCACATGCTAGTCACATGCTAATGTAAAAAGCTGGTTTTTGATATAAATATGAACTTGATTGAACAAAACATGCATGTATTGTATAACATAATGTCCTAGGGTTGTCATCTGATGAAGATCATCAAAGGTTAGTGCTACATTTAACTGTGGTTTGGGTTTATGTGACATTATATGCTAGCTTGAAAAATGGGTGTCTGATTATTTCTGGCTCGGTACTCTGCTGACATAATCTAATGTTTTGCTTTCGTTGTAAAGCCTTTTTGAAATTGGACAGTGTGGTTAGATTAATGAGAGTCTTATCTTTAAAATGGTGTAAAATATTCATATTTTTGAAAAATTGAAGTAATATCATATCTAAGGTATTTGAATAACGCGCCACAGGATTCAACTGGCTGTTGAGTAGGTGGGACGCTTGCACATAGAGGTTAAATGTCAAAATTCAAATTTCTCAAACATACAACTATCTTACACCCTTTGAAAGATAAACATCTCCTTAATCTAACCACGTTGTCCGATTTCAAAAAGGCTTTACGGCGAAAGCATAAAGTTAGATTATGTTAGGACAGTACATTGAAAATAGCTGTGTGTAATGTTTTGTCAATGCAAAGACACGCGTCACCAAAAGCAGAAAACCAGCTAAAATTATGCACTAACCTTTGACAATCTCCATCAGATGACACTCCTAGGACATTATGTTAGACAATACATGCATTTTTTGTTCTATCAAGTTCATATTTATATCCAAAAACAGCGTTTTACTATGGCGTTGATGTTGAGGAAATCTTTTCCCTCCAATACCGCCAGTCAAATCAGCACAACAAATTAAATAATTACTATTCGAAAACATTGGTAAAATATTATATTGTCATTCAAAGAATTATAGATTTACATCTCTTGAACGCAACCGGATTGCCAGATTTAAAAATAACCTTACTGGGAAATCACACTTTGCAATAATCTGAGTACTGCGCCCAGAAAAATACGCTTTGCGATACAGACTAGCCGCCATGTTGGAGAGATCTAAAATCGAAAATACTATGTAAATAATCCATTACCTTTGATTCTCTTCATCAGATGTCACTTCCAGGAATCCCAGGTCCATAACAAATGTAGTTTTGTTCGAAAAAGCTCATAATTTATGTCCAAAAAGCTCCGTGTTGTTAGCACATGATCTAAGCCCGCCGGACTTGTCTTCATGAAAGAGGGGAGAAAAAATATTTACGTTCGTTCAAACATGTCAAACGTTGTATAGCATAAATCATTAGGGCCTTTTTCAACCAGAACATGAATAATATTCAAGGTGGACGATTGCATTCTCTTTTAAAACGTATTGGAACAAGAGTACCCAACATGAACTCGCGCGCCAGAGTCTTATCGGCCACCACCGTTCCAAGGCTCTTGTTCGTTCAGTTCTCACAGTAGAAGACTCAAACCACTTTGTAAAGACTGGTGACATCTAGTGGAAGCCATAGGAAGTGCTCAACGATTAATAAGCCCCTGTGTGTTTCAATGGCATAGGCTTAAAGGTAATTCAACACATCAGGTATCCACTTCCTGTCAGAATTTGTCTCAGGGTTTTGACTGCCATATGAGTTCTGTTATACTTACAGACACCATTCAAACAGTTTTAGAAAATTCAGTGTGTTTTCTATCCAAACCTGAACAATAATATGCATATCCTAGCTTCTGAGTTGGTGTAGGAGGCAGTTAAAAATGGGCACATATTTTTTCAAAATTCTCAATACTGCCCCCTATCCCCAACAGGTTTTAAGATAGGTCTTTTATAGGAAAATAGGGGCTTCTTCTTTCCAACTCCCTGCCCTTTCTTAATGCTGTAGCCTATTCTACATTCAGCAAGCTTGAGCTCTCTTCCAATTAGTGAAGAAAACAAGTCGATAAGTGTCCAACAAGCTTTTGTAGTCTGGCTTTTTTCCTGGGACTCCATAAGATTTAAGAGGAATAGCCGTGGAAGCGGAGAGGCCAGGTGCGTAATTCCGCAACAGAACAATGAAGACAGACGGCACGAGTTGTAGCATATAGCCTAAATTAGAAGCGTATGCATAGTAGCCCATAATTCATTAACTCATTTTTAGGCTTAATACTGCAGTGAATATATCCAGTCAATATATCCAGTCAACACAGCGAAAAAACAAACTTGATCAGATAATGAAATGATAGGTAGCCTACACTATGTACGCTCACATTCTTTGGGCACTCAGCTTGAAAAGCTACCCTATTGATTCAGTTTTTTAGGGACAGTAAATGTATCCTACCTAGGCTACAACAACACAATGTAATGAAGAATGTTATTATTGTTTTCAAGTGAGTAAAAAAACTCTAGTCTTGGCTGGAAACGGCAGTGAAAAGCCTATCTCATTTGAATAACTCCTCAAAAGCCTGCCGTTTTGAGTGCATGTTCATTTCGAAATAACTGCTTCTAGCCTGCCTGATTGGGCAACTATATGGATCAGTTATGGGTCTTCTCTCACCAATTTAGCCTACATGGTCCGGGCACATTAGCAGGCCAGTAATAGTGTGTATTTTGTCAGGATGTATCGGCTAACAGAAACATGCTAATGCAGGGATTTCTGGTAGCTCACATATGAATTATGATACTGCGTGAGTGCGGAGGAAGTTGTATCCATAGTTTCCCCGTTTGGCTTCCGTGTTTTAAACCCTTTCGAAAATGAGGTGGATAGCTTGTAAGGTAACATTTTCAGAAATTCTATGAAGTTTGAGTTTACATGTATTCTTGTCTGTGCAGTGTACAGAATTTCATTGTGTGCTCTCCAAATCGCCTCTTTCATTGATACATTTTTTTTAAGCCCTTCCTGCAGTCAAATGACCAAATCACCCTCTACTGTAGTGGCGTCATGAGTGGAGGGTTGATATTTATCATGAATCATTATTATTTTATTTGTTTTACTCTGAAAATCGAGTGTTTCTATGTCAAACGGTTTTGTTATATTTCAGTCTTCTGTGATGTATATAAAGTGTTAAATTGCAAACTCAAAATTGAGTACATTTCAACTCTATATCCGACATGGTATCCAACTCTATATCCTTAAGCCCATACCTTGTGTGTGAGGTGTATACTTTTGTTTGAAGTACATTTGTTTAAGACTACCAAGAAACACTCTGTGTGTCCCTGATTTAGCCCACTGCAGCAAAATGTTAATGCTTCAGTGTATCTCCCATATGATATGCAAGTACGGTGACTTTATTTGTGAGTAGGCCTATGACAGATGTAAAGATGCAATCACTTGTCACCGGGGTTACCTCAAAGATGTCTGACATTGGGTTGCCATGTGGCAAATTACTCAGTCTATTGCAAGTGTCCTGCAACCCTCCGTTGTCAGTGTCAGACAAGGTTCAACGGTTGTGACCCCATGACCGTAGAGGTGTCTCATGGTCCATGGTAGCGTGAGAGCTGCTCATGGGCCCTGCACTTGTGGAGCAGTGGGCGAAAACAGCTGTGTAAGCCTTAGCTGGGCCAGGAAAACCCACGGCGGGAGTGGCAACCCTTCACTTTAATTTAATTGGACGGTCATTTGATATGGGCTGAGTTGGCTAGACTGCTGGTAAATTGACATTTTGACGGCTTGATAAATGTTCCGTATGGTGGCCCGAAAATAGTGTGTCTAATTTCCAGTCTTGTATAGTATGAATAATGTCACTCTAGCATGGCTTTTTATATTTTATAAAAGTCAAGAAATATAAATTCATGCTTAGAGTATCAGTGTGTGTTATATTATGGTGGTTGATGTATGGCGGTGTGATGGGTATAAAAGAGGGAGCAGACATACAAGATTATATCAGTTAATGAAGCAATCCATCTGGAAAGAAATTAGTAGGCTAGGCTATATTGTAGATACCATGGAAACATGACATTTATTGATGCATGGTTGTAATTCATGTATTTTTCGTCCCATGGTATGTAAAGCTGAACAGCTCATGAATATTTTAATGTTTTGAAAATTTTCCCAGCAAACATGATGAAAGGGCAAAATACATTTCAGATGGATTTTCTGAAATACATTTCAGATGGTTTTTTGTCCTTTTATTTTGATGACGGTCCTCTTTTACAGATGACCCTGTACACATCAGTACACATCAATAGACTAAAAGCAAAATATAAACATAATTCAATAAAGAGGGCAGCACAGTGCTTCCTCCTATCCATATCAATCTTAAGCAAGGCATCTAGCACATCACAAGTAGAACACTTGAAATGAAAACAAAGATTCACTAGAAGTTGACTGATCTTCCATCGAGCCAACTGGAGGCTGGGTCAATTAAACCACATTTTTTTTCAAATAAAAGCCTGCCGAGATCAAATGCCGATTAAAAGCATCACTTGTCAAATTTTTCTCAGTAAAAATAAAATATGTATTGGTCACATTCACATATTTAGAAGATGTTATTGCGGGTGAAGCGAAATGCTTGTGTTCCTTGCTCCAACAGTGTATCAGTGTGTGTTTATATTATAGTCTAACAATTCAAAACAATACACACATCTAAAAGAATGGAATTAATAAATATTAGGACGAGCAATATCGGAGTGGCATTGACTAAAATACAGTAGAATACAGAATATAGAGTGCATTTGGAAAGTATTCAGACCCCTTGACTTTTTCCAAATTTTGTTACGTTACAGCCTTATTCCCCCCCAAAATTATCCTCAATCTACACACACAATACCCCATAATGACAAAGCAAAAACAGATTTTTAGAAATTTTTGCTTATTTATAAAAATATGAAATATTACATTTACGTAAGTATTCAGACCCTTTACTCCGTACTTTGTTGAAGCACATTTGCCAGCGATTACAGCCTCAAGTCTTCCTGGGTATGACGCTACAAGCATGGCACACCTGTATTTGGAGAGTTTCTCCAATTCTTCTCTGCAGATCCTCTCAAGCTCTGTCAGGTTGGATGGGGAGCGTCACTGCACAGCTATTTTCAGGTTTCTCCAGAGATGTTCGATTGGGTTCAAGTCTGGGCTCGTGCTGAGCCACTCAAGGACATTCAGAGACTTGTCCTGAAGCCACTCCTGCACTGTCTTGGCTGTGTGCTTAGGGTCTTTGTCCTGTTGGAAGGTGAACCTTCACCCCAGTCTGAGGTCCTGAGTGCTCTGGAACAGGCTTTCATCAAGAATCTCTCTGAACTTTGCTCCGTTCATCTTTCCCTCGATCCTGACTAGTCTCCCAGTCCCTGCCACTGAAAAACATCCCCACAGCATGATGCTGCCACCACCATGCTTCACCGTAGGGATGGTGCCAGGTTTCTTCCAGATGTGACGCTTGGCATTCAGGCGACAGAGTTCAATCTTGGTTTAATCAGACCAGAGAATCATGTAGAGTCCTTTAGGGGCCTTTTGGCAAACTCCAAGCGGGCTGTCATGTGCCTTTTACTGAGGAGTGGCTTTCATCTGGCCACTCTATCATAAAGGCCACTCTACCTCTCTGACAAAGGCCCTTCTCCCTCGATTGCTCAGTTAGGCCGGGTTGGCAGCTCTAGGAAGAGTCTTGGTGATTCCAAACTTCTTCCATTTAAGAATGATGTAGGCCACTGTTATTGGGGACCTTCAATGCTGCAGAAATGTTTTGGTACCCTTCCCCAGATCTGTTCCTCGACACAATCCTGTCTCGGAGCTCTACGGACAATTCCTTCAACCTCATGGCTTGGTTTGTGCTTTGACATGCACTGCCAACTGTGGGACCTTATAAAGACAAGTGTGTGTCCTTCCAAATCATATCCAATCAATTGAACTTACCACAAGTGGACTCCAATCAAGCTGTAGAAACATCTCATGGATGAGCAATGGAAACATGTTGCACCTGTGCTCAATTTCGAGTCTCATAGCAAACGGTCTGAATACTTATATAAATAAGGTGTTTCAGTTTTTTATTATTAATACATTTGCAAATATTTCTAAAAACCTGTTTTCACTTTGTCGTTATGGGGTATTGTTTCAAGATTTATGAGAAAAATTAATAATTTAATCAATTTCAGAATAAGGCTGTAATGTAGCAGAATGTGGAAAAGGGGAAGGGGTCTGAATACTTTCCGAATGAACTACATATGAAATTATTAAAACAGTATGTAAACATGATTAAAACGACCAGTGATTCCATGTCTATGTACATAAGGCAGCAGCCTCTAAGGTGCAGGCTTGAGTAACCGGGTGGTAGCTGGTTAGTGATGGCTATTTGATGGCCTTGAGACAGAAGCTGTTTTTCAATCTCTCAGTCTCAGCTTTGATGCACCTGTATTGACCTCGCCTTCTGGATGATAGCGGGGTGAACAGGTTGTGGCTCAAGTGGTTGATGTCCTTGAATTTTTTTGGGGCCTTCCTGTGACATCGGTTGCTGTAGGTGTCCTGGAGGGCAGGCAGTGTGCTCCTGGTGATGTATTTGGCAGACCGTACCACCCTCTGGAGAGGGAGTAAAGGAGGGGGCTGAGCACACACCCTTGTGAGGCCCCTGTGTTGAGGATCAGCGTAGTGGAGGTGTTGTTTCCTACCTTCACCACCTGGGGTGGCTCGTCAGGAAGTCCAGGACCCACTGGCACAGGGCGGTGTTCAGAACCAGGGTCCCGAGCTTAATGATGAGCTTGGAGTGTACTACAGTGTTGAAGACTGAGCTATAGTCAATGAACAGCATTTCTCATGTTTAGATGGGATAGGGCAGTGTGCAGTGCGATGTTGATTGCATTGTCTGTGGAGCTATTGGGGTGGTTTGCAAATTAAAATAGGTCATAGGTGTCAGGTAAGGTGGAGATGATATGATCGGGGCAGCAGGTAGCCTAGTGGTTAGAACGTTGGACTGGTAATCGAAAGGTTGCTAGATCGAGTCCCCGAGCTGACAAGGTAAAAATCTCTTGTTCTGCCCCCGAACAAGGCAGTTAACCCACTGTTCCTGAGCCATCATTGTAAATAAGAATTTCTTCTTACCTGACTTGCCTCGTTAAAAAAATAATTTAAAAACTAGCCTATCAAAGCACTTAATGATGACAGCAGTGAGTGCTACGGGGCAATAGTAATTTAGTTCATTTACCTTTGCTTTCTTGGGTACAGGAACAATGGTGGACATTTTGAAGCAACTGGGGACAGCAGACTGGCATAGGGAGAGATTGAATATGTCCGTAAACACTCCAGCCAGCTGGTCTGCGCATGATGTCAGTCTGACACAACTTGCTTAGGCAGGGAAGGAGAGGAATTTCAACGCTTCAGTTTTCCAAAACTTTTACAGATCACCAGCAGTCTGAGATAGAAATGATTTTCCTCTTCTGTCTCTGCTGCTAAAGCCACTTTCTACCACTCTAAACTCCAAGCATCTGCCTCTAACCCTAGGAAGCTCTTTGCTACCTTCTCCTCCCTTCTGAATCCTCCTCCCCCCCCCCCCCCCCCTCCTCCCTCTCTGCGGATGACTTCGTCAACCATTTTGAAAAGAAGGTTGACGACATCCGATCCTCGTTTGCTAAGTCAAACGACACTGCTGGTCCTGCTCACACTGCCCTACCCTGTGCTTTGACCTCTTTCTCCCCTCTCTCTCCAGATGAAATCTCGCGTCTTGTGACGGCCGGCCGCCCAACAACCTGCCCACTTGACCCTATCCCCTCCTCTCTTCTCCAGACCATTTCCGGAGACCTTCTCCCCTACCTCACCTCGCTCATCAACTCATCCTTGACCGCTGGCTACGTCCCTTCCGTCTTCAAGAGAGCGAGAGTTGCACCCCTTCTGAAAAAACCTACACTCGTTCCCTCCGATGTCAACAACTACAGACCAGTATCCCTTCTTTCCTTTCTCTCCAAAACTCTTGAACGCGCCGTCCTTGGCCAGCTCTCTTGCTATCTCTCTCAGAATGACCTTCTTGATCCTAATCAGTCAGGTTTCAAGACTGGGCATTCAACTGAGACTGCTCTTCTCTGTGTCACGGAGGCTCTCCGCACTGCTAAAGCTAACTCTCTCTCCTCTGCTCTCATCCTTCTAGACCTATCTGCTGCCTTTGATACCGTGAACCATCAGATCCTCCTCTCCACCCTCTCCGAGCTGGGCATCTCCGGCGCCGCCCACGCTTGGATTGCGTCCTACCTGACAGGTCGCTCCTACCAGGTGGCGTGGCGAGAATCTGTCTCTGCACCACGTGCTCTCACCACTGGTGTCCCCCAGGGCACTGTTCTTGGCCCACTCCTATTCTCGCTATACACCAAGTCACTTGGCTCTGTCATATCCTCACATGGTCTCTCATATCATTGCTATGCAGATGACACACAATTAATCTTCTCCTTTCCCCCTTCTGACAACCAGGTGGCGAATCGCATCTCTGCATGTCTGGCAGACATATCAGTGTGGATGACGGATCACCACCTCAAGCTGAACCTCGGCAAGACGGAGCTGCTCTTCCTCCCGGCGAAGGACTGCCCGTTCCATGATCTCGCCATCACGGTTGACAACTCCCTTGTGTCCTCCTCCCAGAGTGCTAAGAGCCTTGGCGTGACCCTGGCCAACACCCTGTCGTTCTCCACCAACATCAAGGCGGTGACCCGATCCTGTAGGTTCATGCTCTACAACATTCGCAGAGTACGACCCTGCCTCACACAGGAAGCGGCGCAGGTCCTAATCCAGGCACTTGTCATCTCCCGTCTGGATTATTGCAACTCGCTGCTGGCTGGGCTCCCTGCCTGTGCCATTAAACCCCTACAACTCATCCAGAACGCCGCAGCCCGTCTGGTGTTCAACCTTCCCAAGTTCTCTCACGTCACCCCGCTCCTCCGCTCTCTCCACTGGCTTCCAGTCGAAGCTCGCATCCGCTACAAGACCATGGTGCTTGCCTACGGAGCTGTGAGGGGAACGGCACCTCCGTACCTTCAGGCTCTGATCAGGCCCTACACCCAAACAAGGGCACTCCGTTCATCCACCTCTGGCCTGCTCGCCTCCCTACCTCAGAGGAAGCACAGTTCCCGCTCAGCCCAGTCAAAACTGTTCGCTGCTCTGGCACCCCAATGGTGGAACAAGCACCCTCACGACGCCAGGACAGCGGAGTCAATCACCACCTTCCGGAGACACCTGAAACCCCACCTCTTCAAGGAATACCTGGGATAGGATAAAGTAATCCTTCTAACCCCCCCCTTAAAAGATTTAGATGCACTATTGTAAAGTGGTTGTTCCACTGGATATTATAAGGTGAATGCACCAATTTGTAAGTCGCTCTGGATAAGAGCGTCTGCTAAATGACTTAAATGTTAAATGTAAATGAGAAAGTAGCTTGATTGAGCTTTCTTAATTGAGGAAGTACATATATTCTCAATTGCCTGAAACATTGCTAATCAGCTACCCTGTCAGTTTTTCTAGCCTTGGCCCAGGCCTAATTTCTCATCATAATGACATCTGAAAGTTCTGTAGAGCAGCGGTTCCCAACTCGTCCTTGAGTAGCCCCAACAGCACCCATTTTTGGTCTAGCCCCAGACAAACATACCTCATTCAACTCATTGAGGGCCTGATACAGTGAGGGGAAAAAAGTATTTGATCCCCTGCTGATTTTGTACGTTTGCCCACTGACAAAGAAATGATATCCAATATCCAATGATAGAGTGTGGCGCGAATTACAAACTCCTCAAAAATCCCAAAACTTCAATTTTTCAAACATATGACTATTTTACACCATTTTAAAGACAAGACTCTCCTTTATCTAACCACATTGTCCGATTTCAAAAAGGCTTTACAACGAAAGCAAAACATTAGATTAAGTCAGGAGAGTACCCAGCCAGAAATAATCACACACCCATTTTTCAAGCTAGCATATAATGTCACAAAAACCAAAACCACAGCTAAATGCAGCACTAACCTTTGATGATCTTCATCAGATGACACTCCTAGGACATTATGTTATACAATACATGCATGTTTTGTTCAATCAAGTTCATATTTATATCAAAAAACAGCTTTTTACATTAGCATGTGACGTTCAGAACTAGCATACCCACCGAAAACTTCCGGTGAATTTACTAAATTACTCACGATAAACGTTCACAAAAAACATAACAATTATTTTAAGAATTATAGATACAGAACTCCTTTATGCAATCGCTATGTCAGATTTTAAAATAGCTTTTCGGTGAAAGCACATTTTGCAATATTCTGAGTAGATAGCCCGGCCATCATGGCTAGCTATTTTGACACCCACCAAGTTTGGCACTCACCAAACTCAGATTTACTATAAGAAAAATTGGATTACCTTTGCTGTTCTTCGTCAGAATGCACTCCCAGGACTTCTACTTCAACACCCAATGTTGTTTTGGTTCCAAATAAGCCATAGTTATATCCAAATAGCTGCGTTTGTTCTTGCGTTCAAGACACTATCCGAAGGGTGACGCGCCGGCGCGTATCGTGACAAAACATTTCAAGATATTCCATTACCGTACTTCGAAGCATGTCAAACGCTGTTTAAAATCAATTTTTGTGCGTTTTTTCTCGTAAAATAGCGATAATATTCCGACCGGGAGACCTTGTTTTTGTTCAAACACTGAAAATGTAAAATGGACTCTTCACATGCACGTGCACACCCGTGTCATTGTTCTCAGATCAACCACTTTCCAAATGCCCTACTGTTTTTCTCCCAGGGACTGCAGAGTCATCATTCCCCGTTCTGGCGCCTTCTGAGAGCCTAGAAAATGTCACGTTACAGCAGAGATCCTCTATTTTCCATAAAGAGGCTATAGAAGGACAAGAAATGGTCAGAGAGGGCTTTCCTGTATGGAATCGTCTCAGGTTTTGGCCTGCCATATGAGTTCTGTTATACTCACAGACACCATTCAAATCGTTTTAGAAACTTTAGGGTGTTTTCTATCCACATCTACTAATTATATGCATATTCTATTTTCTGGGCAGGAGTAATAACCAGATTAAATCGGGTACGTTTTTTTTTCCGGCCGTGAAAATACTGCCCCTTATCCTAAACAGGTTAACCACTGCTATAGAGAAGCAAGGATTTGTTCTATTTTTAACTCTAAGACATTTAAATGGGGTGTGCTTGTCTTCCAGAGATATAAAAATAGAGGAGAAAAGTTATAAAGCCAGTTCAGTGTCAGGCATGCAGCTGATAGACGCATGGGAAGATTATTTTTACATTTCTCTTCATAATTACACAAGGCTCAAAGTTTGTCTGTTTAGTATCTCTAATACATGCAAAAGGACAGTGATCACTGATCTCATTAGCAAAGATACGACTCAAGTGACTATTTGCCCTAATTTTGTCAGTCAGCGAGGAGTTTGCTGGGTTTCTTACGTTAATCCATGTAAATTTGGAGATTAGTTGAGTCAGGTTAAAGTCAAGACAAATATTCTTCAAATGATCAGAGGCCAGGGTAAACCAATCAAGGTTAAAATCTCCTAAAATGTCTAATTCAGATGGCAAAAAAGATTTGAAATATTCAGAAATAGTATCAACAGCATCCATCAGTTCAGCAAGGGGTTGCTAAATGCCCTTTACAAACAAATGTGCATTTTGGCATAAGTCCACATCTATAACCAACACTCAAACTTTTTGGGGATAGTGACACTTAGAAAACATGATGCCACAAGTGTCAATTTCATATATATAGACACCCTTCCCCCCTTTCCAGTCTATCACACCTGAAGATGTAGTAATCAGCAATTTCAATGTCCTTATCCATGATCAAACACTTGAGCCAGGTCTCTGTGAGAACCAGAATATCAGGGCTTGTATCATGCACCCAGACGGTTTGCACGTTTACATGCAACAGCCCATGCTCTTTATGTGATTTGAAAACAGAGGGGGTCTCCATAGAACTAATAGCACTTGTCGAGCTAACCACTAGCTGTCCGGGTTGACAAAAATGCCTTCTGGAACATGTGAACTTTCAAGTGCATTAATAACAAACGTGTATGCCATCTATAAAATTGTTAAATTATGAGCCTAGTTGGTTTAGCCATGGAAAAAGTCAGCAACCTTCCCGCTAGCCATGAGAGATGAGTTTGGATTGGTCTGCCATGTAGCATACTTATGTGTAGAAACTCCTTGCTACCACGGCTTTTTTAAAGATATATTCTTAGCCATGGAAAACTGCAAAAGTGTTGCTGCAGCTCTCAACAAAGATCAGTGGGGAAAAGTTGTGATGGACTACTTTCTGCACATGGTCAGTGTGAACCAGAATGACTTGACACAACGCTGGCCAAAGGGGTTCTACTCTGCCGTGAAGCATTCATCCATGTATACGGATAAGAGTCTAGCTACATTTTCAGATATGATATGTTTCTGATTTTGTCAAAGTCATTTTCATTGCAAGTTCAAGCATACTGGCTCGCTAACGTTACTTGTATGATCTATGAAGTAACATTATTAGAATCTGAGAAATACATTTGCATTGCTAGCTATAGTCTAATGTTAGCTAGCTAGCTAACATTGAACCTAGTTGGTTAGCTTTAGCTACCTGCAGATTCATACTACAGCATTTCATGCATGGTGGCTAGCTATGACAATCAATTTGTATTGCTAGTAGTATGGGTTTTGGATTATGGTTCATTGTTTAGTTAGCTAGCTACATGATTACATGACCCATCAAGTTAGTCAGGTGTGTCTGGGGGTGATTATGGCCATCTATTGTATTTCATCAACATGTGTACATGTCTAGACAATAGTGATCCATCCACTTAGCTAGATGTGGCTGAAGTTTGGTTATAGCATTTCTTTCACATGACCCATTGAGACAAGTGTGTCTGGTAGGGGTGTGCCCACATGGCCATAGAATAAACAGAAGTATTTTAATTTCCCTAAATAGATCTTGGCAAAATACCTCCCTGCACGTTCTCACTGCAAAAAAGCTGCAGATTTGGAGCAGCGCGCGGAAGGGTGGGTGTGTATGTGTGTCTGTGTGTCCTCAATTTGCAGCAGGCAGTTTGCTGTCACTCAGTCAGAATGCGCATTAGCTTTTCATGTTTTTTTCCTACCCTTGCCCCATTTGTTAGATAGTATGCACATTGATAGCTTGATAGCAAATGTCCTTGTCTTGTGATTTATCATAGTAGCAGGCAGCAGAAATCCAAATGATCAGACAAATGTGATCGGGTGAAATTATGAAACGAGTGGACGGAGAAATACAGCTTCACTCTATCCAATCAGAGAAGCAGGATCAACGTACAGCCTGCCCTTCTCTTTGCAGACAGGCAAACTAGCCAGTTGAGTTATTTAGACCACACGCATGATTGGCTCAAAGACAGTACAGTATGGTTTAGAAACTCTGTGACTGACACATTTGAAACATGCTTGCTGGCACCCGATTACAAAAAAATACTCTGATCATAATCGTATCCAGAAATGTCCCATATCTGTTACGATACTCATTTTTTTCCGACCACTCGGCACACCCCTAGTGTCTGGGTAAGCATCATCTAATAAAAATATTTGATACATATTTTGTAATTATCTGGACATGTTCTATTTTTGCTATTGCTATTATGCAAATATGCAAGTAACCATTTCACTGTAAAATGTACCCCTTCTATATCATGTGCATGCGACAAAAAAATGTAGATTTTGATATAGTGTGTGTTTACCAGAGACGGTAATGTGAAGAACAACATGACCTGCACCTAAGTCCGATTAGCATATAGGCCAAGGACTAGATAAAGTGTATATAGTTTTTTGACTCGCTAGCTTACTCACTCTGTTTAGCACATGGCCTCACATATGAATCCTTAACCTCTATGGGCTAGGTGGGACGCTAGCATGCCACCCGTGGTGCACTCCATCAACAGCAGGTGCATTTCAAGAGCGGCAAATTTGAATCCAAATAAATGTCAAAATTCAAATTTTTCAAACATACAACTATTTTACACCCTTTGAAAGATAAACATCTCCTTAATCTAACCACGTTTTACGATTTCAAAAAGGTTTTACGGCGAAAGCATAAATTTAGAGTATGTTAGGACAGTACATTTACAAGAGTTGTGTGTAATGTTTTGTCAATTCAAAGACCGGGTCACCAAAACCATAAAACCAGCTAAAATGATGCACTAACCTTTTACAATCTCCATCAGATGACACTCCTAGGACATTATGTTAGACAATGCATGCATTTTTAGTTCTATCAAGTTCATATTTATATCCAAAAACAGCGTTTTACTATGGCATTGATGTTGAGGAAATCGTTTCCCTCCAATAACCGGCAGTCAAGTCAGCGTCACAAATTAAATAATTAAAATTAGAAAACATTGCTAAAATATTATATTGTCATTTAAAGAATTATAGATTTACATCTCTTGAACGCAATCAACTTGCCAGATTTAAAAATAACCTTACTGGGAAATCACACTTTGCAATAATCTGAGCACTGCGCCCAGAAAAATACGCGTTGCGATACAGACTAGACGTCATGTTGGGGAGATCTAAAATCGAAAATACTATGTAAATAATCCATTACCTTTGATTCTCTTCATCAGATGTCACTTCCAGGTATCACAGGTCCATAACGAATGTAGTTTTGTTCAAAAAAGCTCATCATTTATGTCCAAAAATCTCCGTCTTGTTAGCACATGATCTAAGCCAGCCGGACTTCTCGTCATGAACGAGGGGAAAAAATATATTTATGTTCGTTCAAACATGTCAAACGTTGTATAGCATAAATCATTAGGGCCTTTTTTAACCAGAACATGAATAATATTCAAGGTGGACGAATGCATACTCTTTTATAACGTATTGGAACGAGGGTACCCAACATGAACTCGCGCGCCAGGTGTCTAATGGGACATCATCGTTCCATGGCTCTTGTTCGGTCAGATCTCCCTCCAGAAGACTCAAAACACTTTGTAAAGGCTGGTGACATCTAGTGGAAGCAATAGGAAGTGCCAAAATATTCCTCAGCCCCTGTGTTTTTCAATGGGATAGGTTTAAAGGTAATACAACACATCAGGTATCCACTTCCTGTCAGAAAATTTCTCAGGGTTTTGCCTGCCAAATGAGTTCTGTTATACTCACAGACACCATTCAAACAGTTTTAGAAACTTTAGAGTGTTTTCTATCCATATATAATAAGTATATGCATATTCTAGTTACTGGGTAGGATTAGTAACCAGATTAAATCGGGTACATTTTTTTTATCCAGACGTGCAAATGCTGCCCCCTAGCCCTAACAGGTTAATGTTGTTACATTTAGAAACTACTCTCACTTATAGTACTCCTATACTTTGCACATGAACCGCTGCCCGCTTGGAGTAAGAAATAATGAATCTATTTATGTGAAAGGCCGTATCTCTCTCGGAACCACGGTTACCTTGGAAAGGGGGTTGTGCCTTTTCACGGCACACTTGCAAGGCTCTGATTGTCCAAAATGGTTGCGACAAGTCTCAATGTTGTCCTTCTTTGTAGTTGTCCGGTATCCGATGACTTGTTGTGTAGTCCTGAACAGAACTACAGAGGGGATTTTCCTTCCATTCACTCCTGAAGCTTCTTTGACGATAGGCTAGTCAGCCGTGTCAATGGTTCCCAGTGAGGTGATGGCAGTAGCGGAATATGATGGTTTGAAAAGAGTAGTAGAATGGTCCAACTTAAATTCACTTTCGAAGATACTTTACATAAAAATGGAGCTCTATAGGAGTCTGCGTCTTGTGACCGTAGCGTATGTACGGCAGGACCAAATCGGAAAGATGGGTAGGAGCAAGCCCATGTAATGCTTTGTAGGTTAGCAGTAAAACCTTGAAATCAGCCCTTGCCTTAACAGGAAGCCAGTGTAGAAAGGCTAGCCTGTTGGGGTTAGGGGGCAGTATATTCACGGCCGGATAAAAAACGTACTCAATTTAATCTGGTTACTACTCCTGCCCAGAAACTAGAATATGCATATAATTAGTCGATTTGGATAGAAAACATGGTGTCTGTGAGTATAACAGAACTCATATGGCAGGCCAAAACCTGAGAAGATTCCATACAGGAAGTTCCCTGTCTGACAATTTATTGTCCTTCTTTAGCCTCTATATCAAAAATACAGCATCTGTGCTGTAACGTGACAATTTCTAAGGCTCCCATAGGCTCTCTGAAGGCGCCAGTAAGTGGAATGAGATCTCTGCTGTCTCTGGGCTAAGTACAGCAGCTCTGTTTGTTACAGGTCAGGCTGAGGACAGTGACACTGGAGATGTGAATTCTCCATTTTGTTCTTTCAGTCTTTGAATGAATACAACGTCGCCCGGTTGGAATATTATCGCTATTTTATGAGAAAAATCGCATAAAAATTGATTTAAACAGCGTTTGACATGCTTCGAAGTACGGTAATGGAATATTTAGATTTTTTTTGTCACGAAATGCGCTCGCGCGTCACCCTTCGGATAGTGACCTGAACGCACGAACAAAACGGAGCTATTTCAATATAACTATGGATTATTTCGAACCAAAACAACATTTGTTGTTGAAGTAGAAGTCCTGGGAGTGCATTCTGATGAATAACAGCAAAGGTAATACCATTTTTCTTATAGTAAATCAGAGTTTGGTGAGGGCCAAACTTGGTGGGTGTCATATTAGCTAGCCGTGATGGCTGGGCTATCTACTCAGAATATTGCAAAATGTGCTTTCGCCGAAAAGCTATTTTAAATTCTTACACCGCAATTGCATAAAGGAGTTCTTTATCTATAATTCTTAAAATAATTATGTATTTTGTGAACTTTTTATGCTGAGTAATTAAGTAAATTCACCGGAAGTTTGCGGTGTGTATGCTAGTTGCTAGTTCTGAACATCACATGCTAATGTAAAAAGCTGTGCATGTATTGTATAACATAATGTCCTAGGAGTGTCATCTGATGAAGATCATCAAAGGTTAGTGCTGCATTTAGCTGTGTTTTTGGTTTTTGTGACATATATGCTTGCTTTAAAAATGGCTGTGTGGTTATTTCTGGCTATGTACTCTCCTAACATAATCTAATGTTTTGCTTTCGCTGTAAAGCCTTTTTGAAATCGGACAATGTGGTTAGATTAACCTCTCTGGGGCAGGCGGGACGAATTCGTCCCACCTACGTAACAGCCAGTTGAATCCTGTGGCGCGATTTTCAAAACCTTTGAAATGCTATTACTTCAATTTCTCAAACATATGACTATTTTACAGCTATTTAAAGACAAGACTCTCGTTAATCTAACCACACTGTCCGATTTCAAAAAGGCTTTACAACGAAAGCAAAACATTAGATTATGTCAGGAGAGTACCAAGCCAGAAATAATCAGACACCCATTTTTCAAGCTAGCATATAATGTCACAAAAACCCAGAAGACAGCTAAATGCAGCACTAACCTTTGATGATCTTAATCAGATGACAACCCTAGGACATTATGTTATACAATACATGCATGTTGTGTTCAATCAAGTTCATATTTAAAACAAAAACCAGCTTTTTACATTAGCATGTGACGTTCAGAACTAGCATACCCCCCGCAAACTTCCGGCGAATTCACTAACAATTTACTAAATTACTCACGATAAACGTTCACAAAAAGCATAACAATTATTTTAAGAATTATAGATACAGAACTCCTCTATGCACTCGATATGTCCGATTTTAAAATAGCTTTTTGGTGAAAGCACATTTTGCAATATTCTAAGTACATAGCCCAGCCATCACGGGCTAGCTATTTAGACACCCGGCAAGTTTAGCACTCACCAATATCAGATTTACTATTATAAAAGTTTGATTACCTTTTGTTGTCTTCGTCAGAATGCACTCCCAGGACTGCTACTTCAATAACAAATGTTGGTTTGTTCCAAAATAATCCATCGTTATATCCGAATAGCGACGTTTTGTTCGTGCGTCCCAGACACTATCCGAAATGGTAAATCAGGGTCTCGCACATGGCGCAATTCGTGACAAAAAAAATCTAAATATTCCATTACCGTACTTCGAAGCATGTCAACCGCTGTTTAAAATCCATTTTTATGCCATTTTTCTCGTAAAAAAGCGATAATATTCCGACCGGGAATGTCCATTTAGCTAAACAGAGGAAATAAAACAAAGCTTTCGGTCGACGCGGGCACGAGCCTGAGTCTCACAGTACTGTAACCAGCCACTACCCAAACGCGCTACTTTGTTTCAGCCAGAGCCTGCAAAGCCACGATTCAGCGTTTTGCCGCCTTCTGAGAGCCTATGGCAGCCGTAGGAAGTGTCACGGGACAGCTAAGATCCTCACTCTTCAATAAACAGAGACAAGAAGAACGACACCTTGTCAGACAGGCCACTTCCTGCATGAAATCTTCTCAGGTTTTTGCCTGCCATATGAGTTCTGTTATACTCACAGACACCATTCAAACAGTTTTAGAAACTTTAGGGTGTTTTCTATCCAAAGCCAATAATTATATGCATATTCTAGTTACTGGGCAGGAGTAGTAACCAGATTAAATCGGGTACGTTTTTTATCCAGCCGTGTCAATACTGCCCCCTAGCCCTAACAGGTTAACGTGAGTCTTGTCTTTCAAATGGTATAAAATAGTCCTATGTTTGAGAACTTTGAATTATGACATTTTGTGGTTTTAAATTTGGCGCTCTGATGTGTCACTGGCTGTTGAATAGTGCGGGACGATTTCGTCCCACCTACACTAGAGAGGCTAGCACTGGATTAATATGATACATTTTTTTGGGTTCTACTCAAGATTCTAGCTGCCATGTTTAGCATTAACTGAAGTTTATTTAGTGCTTTATTTGGGTAGCTGGAAAGTAGAGCTTTGCAGTAGTCTAACCTAGAAGTGACAAAAGCATGGATACATTTTTCTGCATCATTTTTGGACAAAGTTTCTGATTTTTGCAATGTTACGTAAATGGAAAAAAGCTGTCCTTGAAACAGTCTTGATATGTTAGTCAAAAGAGAGATCAAGGTCCTTCACAGTTTTATTTGAGGTGACTGTACAACCATCAAGATTAATTGTCAGATTCAACAGAAGATCTCTTTGTTTCTTGGGACCTAGAACAAGCATCTCTGTTTTGTCCGACTTTAAAAGTAAAACATTTGCAATCATCCACTTCCTTATGTCGGAAACACAGGTTTCAGGTGAGGGCAATTTTGGGGCAACACCATGTTTCATCGAAATGTACCGCTGTGTGTCATCCGCATAGCAGTAAAAGTTAACATTGTTTCAGAATGACATCACCAAGAGGTAAAATATATAGTGAAAACAATAGTGGTCCTAAAACGAAACCTTGAGGAACACCGACATTTACAGTTGATTTGTCAGAGGACAAACCATCCACAGAGACAAATTGATATCTTTCCGACAGATAAGATCTAAACCAGGCCAGAACTTGTCCGTGTAGACCATTTTGAGTTTCCAATCTCTCCAAAAGAATGTGGTGATCGATGGTATCAAAAGCAGCACTAAGGTCTAGGAGCACGAGGACAGATGCAGAGCCTTGGTCTGACGCCATTAAAAGGTAATTTACCACCTTCACAAGTGCAGTCTCAGTGCTATGATGGGGTCTAAAACCAGACTGAAGCGTTTCGAAATACATTGTTTGTCTTCAGGAAGGCAGTGAGTTGCTGCGCAACAGCTTTTTCTAAAATTTGAGAGGAATGGGAGATTCCATATAGGCCGATAGTTTTTTATATTTTCTGGGTCAAGGTTTGGCTGTTTCAAGAGAGGATAGATAGAGAGACGTTTATTATGTTCAACATAGGAGGGCCAAGCACAGGAAGCAGCTCTTTCAGTAGTTTAGTTGAAATAGGGTCCAGTATGCAGCTTTAAGGTTTAGAGGCCATGATTATTTTCGTCATTGTGTCAAGAGATATAGTACTAAAACACTGTGTCTCCTTTGATCCTAGGTCCTGGCAGAGTTGTGCAGATGTAAAGAGGAGTCCGTAATTTGCTTTCTAATGATCATGATCTTTTCCTCAAAGAAGTTCATGAATTAATCACAGCTGAAGTGAAAGCCATCCTCTCTTGGGGAATGTTGCTTTTTAGTTAGCTTTGTGACAGTATAAAAAATAAATGTAGGATTGTTCTTATTTTCCTCAATTAAGTTGGAAAAATAGGATGATCGAGCAGCAGTGAGGGCTCTTTGATACTGCACGGTACTGTCTTTCCAAGCTAGTCGGAAGACTTCCAGTTTGGTGTGGCGTTCCAATTTTCTGGAAGCTTGCTTCAGAGCTCGGGTTTTTTCTCTATACCAGGGAGCTAGTTTCTTATGACAAATGTTTTTTGTTTTTAGCGGTGCGACTGCATCTAGGGTATTGCACAAGGTTAAATTGAGTTCCTCAGTTAGGTGGTTAACTAATTTTGTACTCTGACGTCCTTGGGTAGGCGGAGGGAGTCTGGAAGAGCGTCCAGGAATCTTTTGATTGTCTGAGAATTTATAGCACGACTTTTGATGATCCTTGGTTGCGGTCTGAGCAGATTATTTGTTGCAACTGCAAACGTTATAAATTGGTGGTCCGATAGTGTCACGTCCTGACCAGCAGAGGGAGTAGTTGTTTAGTATTTTGGTCAGGACGTGGCGGAGGGATGTTTGTTTTGTATGGTGGGGGTTTTGTGTGTGTTAGAGAGGGGTGTTTGATTTATGTGTCCCTGGGTTTTGGGTTTATGTTCTAGGTTAGTTGTTCTAGGTTGTATTTCTGCATGTTGTCTAGTTTAGGTTGTCTATGTTTAGGTTTGGGTGCTGGACTCTCAATTGGAGGCAGGTGTTTCTCGTTGCCTCTGATTGAGAGTCCTATATATGGGTAATTGTGTGGTTTAGTGTTTGTGGGAGATTGTTTCTTGTTTTGCTGAGTGTGCCTGACAAGACTGTTTTGTTGTTCGTTCGTTCGTTCTTTGTTTGTTATTTTGGTGTTCTCTTGATTTAAATTAAATACAAGATAAGCATCCACATTCCTGCTGCGTTTTGGTCCTCCATTCCCGACGACAACTGTTACAGATAGCTCCGGACCTACTCACTACCACAGTCATACTCTGGACCTAGTTTTGTCCCATGGAATAAATGTTGTGGATCTTAATGTTTTTCGTCATAATCCTGGACTATCGGACCACCATTTTATTAAGTTTGCAATCGCAACAAATAATCTGCTCAGACCCCAACCAAGGATCATCAAAAGTCGTGCTATAAATTCTCCGACAACCCAAAGATTCCTAGATGCCCTTGTCTAAATTAATGGGTCAGGTGGAATAAATGCTATAACCACTCCCCAGCCACATCTAACTAAGTGGATGGGGTCACTATTTTCTAGACATGTACACATGTTCATGAAATGCAATAGATGGCCGTAATCACCCTCAGACAGAGCTGGCTAACTTGATGGGTCATGTAATCAACTGGCAAAGTGGAGTCTTTTGTTTAGACATGTAGCTAGCTAGCTGAACAATGAACCACCACAATCCCAACTCATACTACTACCAATACAAGCATTGTCATAGCTGTAGTATGAATCTGCTGGTAGTTAAAGCTAATCAACTACAGTGCATTCGGAAAGTATTCAGACCCCTTGACTTTTTCAACATTTTGTTACGTTACAGCCTTATTTTAAAATTGATTAAATACATGTGTTTCCCATCAATCTACACACAATACCACATAATGACAAAGCTAAAATAGGTTTTTAGAAATCTTTACAAATTTAGGAAAAATAAAAACTGAAATATCACATTTACATAAGTATTCAGACCCTTTGCTATGAGACCCGAAATTGAGCTCAGGTGCATCTTGTTTCCATTTGATCATCCTTGAGATGTTTCTACAACTTGATTGGAGTCCACCTGTGGTAAATTAAATTGATTGAACATGATTTGGAAAGGCACACACCTGTCTATATAAGGTCCCACAGTTGACAGTGCATGTCAAAGCAAAAACCAAGCCATGAGGTTGAAGGAATTCTCTGTAGAGGTCCAAGACAGGATAGTGTCGAGGCATAGATCTGGGGAAGGGTATCAACAAATTCTGCAGCATTGAAGGTCCCCAAGAACATAGTAGGCTCTATCATTTTTAAATGGAAGAAGTTTGGAACCACCTAGACTCTTCCTAGAGCTGGCCGCCCAGCCAAACTTAGCAATTCAGGGAGAAAGGCCTTTGTCAGGGAGGTGACCAAGAACCCGATGGTCACTGTGATGGAGCTCCAGAGTTCCTCTGTTGAGATGGGAGAACATTCCAGAAGGAGAACCATCTCTGCAGCACTCCATCAATAAGGTCTTTATGGTAGAGTGGCCTGAAGGAATCCACTACTCCACTAGTAATACAAATGACAGCCCACTTGGAGTTTGCCAAAAGGCACCTAAAGGATTCTCAGACCATGAGAAACAAGATTTTCTGGTCTGATGAAACCAAGATTGAACTCTTTGCCTGAATGCCAAGCGTCAAATCTGGAGGAATTCTGGCACCATCCCTACAGTCAAGCATGTCGGTGGCAGCATCATGTTGTGGGGATGTTTTTCAGCTGTAGTGACTGGGAGAATAGTCAGGATCGAGGGAAAGATGAACAGAGCAAAGTACAGCGAGATCATTGATGAAAACCTGCTCCAGAGCACTCAGGACCTCAGACTGGGTGCAAGGTTCACCTTCCAACAGCACAACGACCCTAAGCACACAGCCAAGACAACGCAAGACTCTGATTATCCTTGAGTGGCCCAACCAGAGCCCGGACTTGAACCCGATCTAACGTCTCTGGAGAGACCTGAAAATAGCTGTGCAGCAACTTTCCCTATCCAACCTGACAGAGATTGAGAGGATCTGCAAAGAAGAAGAATGGGACAAACTTCCCAAATACAGGTGTCCCAAGCTTGTAGCGTAATACCCAAGAAGACTTGTGGCTGTAATTGCTGCCAAAGGTGCTTCAACAAAGTACTCAGTAAAGAGTCTGAATACTTATGTAAATGTAATATCAGTTTTTTAAAATATTTAATACATTTACAAAAATGTTTAAAAACCTACAAAGAATATTCTCATCAACCAACACACAAACATGCTTTGTCATTATGGGGTATTGTGTGTTGATTGATGAGGGAATTTTTTTTTAAATCAATTTTAGAATAAGTCTGTAATTTAACAACGTGGAAAAAGTCCAGGGGTCTGAATACTTTCCAAATGCACCGAATGCCAACTAACATTAGGCTATAACTAGCAATGCAATTGTATTTCTGTTTCAAATAATATTACTACACAGCTAGTGAGCCAACAAGCTAATGTTCGCTAGCTAACAGTACACTTAACTTGCAATGAAAATTACTTTCTGACTAAATTAAAAATGTATAATATCTGAACATTTAGCTAGACTCTTACTCTTATACATGAATGAATGGTTCGCGGCAGACATTTAACTCCATTTTGTTTGCAGCTACATCTTATTTGGCCAGCGTTGTCATATCACTCCAGTTCACACTGTCCGTGGCATGTGCAGAAAGTAGCCCATCACAACTTCTTCCAACTGATCTGTTGGTAGCGCTTGCTATATTCAGGGCATCAATGTTGTTGCGAAAAGTAGCAAAACGTTTGTATTTCTCGATGTCTAACATTATATCTTTAAAAAACGCCACAGTAGAAAGCACTATCAAGATATACTGAGCAGCTCACATTATAGACAGAAACATGGCAGACCAATCCAAACTCATCTCCCGGGATGTCCAGCCCATCCATTATCTCAGCCAATCATGGCTAGCGGGAAGGTTCCAGACTTTTTCTGTGGCTAAACCAACTATGCTCTAAATGTAACCGTTTTATTTGTATTTACAGATGGAATACAAGTTTGTTATTAAGGCACATGAAAGTTCACATGTTCCAGAAAACATTTCTGCCAAAAAACACTTTTTGTAAAAAAATAAAAATGTAGTTCAAATGCCTCTCCTGTGAAGTACGCCTAGCTTCCTAAAATGGGTCACATACAGTATGAACAGAAAAGGCTGTGAAAAAATAGAATTGTTGTTTATCAGCTTGATCTTAAAAATTATCATATGAATCTGACCTTTAATTGAGTTAAAATTCTTCAAAGAAATAAATCAAGAAATAATTATATGATAAAAAAACATGTGTGTCACAATTATTGGCACCCCTAGCAATTCTTATGAACAAAATCTATTTAATGTATATTCCAATTACGATTTAAATTTTTAAAGTTCATCAGTCTTTGGGAACTACCTTACCGTGGTCCATCTATGACTTCCTGTTTCAGTGTGGTATACATATGAGGTAACACAGGCTTAACTCCCTTAGTCATCCATCAACATGGGAAAGGCCAGAGAACACACAAATTAAATTAGATAAAAGGTTTTTGACCTTCAGAAATCAAGCAAGGGCTATAAAAAAAAGATAGCTACACGCCTGAAAATACCCATCTCCACTATTAGGGCAATAATTAAGAAATGTAAAACAACTGGAGCTGTGATGAACCTGCCTGGAAGAGGACGCAAGTGTATTTTGCCCCCATGCACAGTGAGAAGGATGGATCAAGTGGCAAATTTGGACAACAATTGTAGAAGGTGGTTACATTTCTGGGTCACCGAGTCTTCCAAACTACAATTAGACGTTACCTCCAAGCCAACAAGTTATTTGGAAGCGTTGCCAGAAGAAAGCTTCTGCTGTCACCAAACCACAAACGTAAGCGCCTGGAGTTTGCTCAATGTCATTAGGACTTTGAATGGAGACAGGTTCTATGGTCTGATGAGACCATAGAGATTTTTGGCAACAAACACCAGAGGTGGGATTGGCGTAAAAAAAATGCAGAATTCAACCTAATCACCACTGTGAAGTATGGTGGTGGATATGTGATGTTGTGGATATTTAAATCGGGGGTGCCAATAATTGTGATGCATGTTTTTGAATAAAATAATTTTTTCTTGATAATTGTTTTCCTTTGAACAATTTTAACTCAATTAAAGGTTAGATTCATATGATATTTTGTATGTAAGTTCCACCTGATAAACATCAATGACATTTTTTCACAGCCTTTTTTTGTTCATATTATTAACTTAGGGTGCCAATAATTCACGAGGGCACTGTACAGTATGTCTGTATTTAAGTGTATTTTGTATTTATTGGGGATCCCGATTTCTCTTCCTGGGTTCCAAACACATTAAATCACTTACATTACATATAAATCAGTACATCATATAGCATTATTACACCACTACATATCTACAATACAAAATGTACAATACAAAATGTTTAATGCCACCAAACAGCAATATTACAATGTATACATATGCATATGTCTGTACCTTTTTGTGTGTGTCTCTTCACAGTCCCCGCTGTTCCATAAGGTATATTTTTTTACCTGTTTTTTTTTAAATCAGATTTTACTGCTTGCATCCATGAAGTCAAGGCTCTATGTAGTACTGTGCATCTCCTGTAGTCTGTTCTGGACTTGGGGATTGTGAAGAGACATGTCTTGTGGGGTATGCATGTGTGTCCTAGCTTTGTGCTAGTAGTTTAAACAGACAGCTCGGTATATTCAGCTTGTCAACGCTTCTTACAAAAATGTGTAGTGATGAAGTCAATTTGAGGAATGAGAGATTAACATGCGTATCATTAATGTTAGCTCTCTGTATACTTTTAAGGGCCAGCTGTGCTGCCCTGTTCTGAGCCAATTGTAATTTTCCTAAGTCCCTCTTTGTGGCACCTGACTACACTACTGAACCGTAGTCTAGGTGCAACAAAACTAGAGCCTGTAGGACCTGCCTTGATGATGGTGTTGTTAAGAAGGCAGGCAGCACTGTATTATGGACAGACTTCTTCCCATCTTAGCTACTATTGTATCAATATGTTTTCACCATGACAGTTTACAATCCAGGGTTACTCCAAGCAGTTTAGTCACCTCAACTTGCTCAATTTCCACAGTATCAATTACGAGATTTAGTTGAGGTTCAGGCTTTTAGTTAATGATTTGTCCAAAATACAATGCTTTAAGTTTTGGAAATATACTGCTAAAAAAAATAAAGGGAACACTTAAACAACACATCCTAGATCTGAATGAAAGAAATAATCTTATTAAATACTTTTGTCTTTACATAGTTGAATGTGCTGACAACAAAATCACACAAAAATAATCAATGGAAATCCAATTTATCAACCCATGGAGGTCTGGATTTGGAGTCATACTCAAAATTAAAGTGGAAAACTACACTACAGGCTGATCCAACTTTGATGTAATGTCCTTAAAACAAGTCAAAATGAGGCTCGGTAGTGTGTGTGGCCTCCACGTGCCTGTATGACCTCCCTACAACGCATGGGCATGCTCCTGATGATGAGGTGGCGGATGGTCTCCTGAGGGATCTCCTCCCAGACCTGGACTAAAGCATCCGCCAACTCCTGAACAGTCTGTGGTGCAACGTGGCGTTGGTGGATGGAGCGAGACATGATGTCCCAGATGTGCTCAATTGGATTCAGGTCTGGGGAATGGGCGGGCCAGTCCATAGCATCAATGCCTTCCTCTTGCAGGAACTGCTGACACACTCCAGCCACATGAGGTCTAGCATTGTCTTGCATTAGGATGAACCTAGAGCCAACCGCACCAGCATATGGTCTCACAAGGGGTCTGAGGATCTCATCTCGGTACCTAATGGCAGTCAGGCTACCTCTGGCGAGCACATGGAGGGCTGTGCGGCCCCCCAAAGAAATGCCACCCCACACCATGACTGACCCACCGTCAAACCTGTCATGCTGGAGGATGTTGCAGGCAGCAGAACGTTCTCCACAGTGTCTCCAGACTCTGTCACGTCTGTCACATGCTCAGTGTGAACCTGCTTTCATCTGTGAAGAGCACAGGGCGCCAGTGGCGAATTTGCCAATCTTGGTGTTCTCTGGCAAATGCCAAACATCCTACACGGTGTTGGGCTGTAAGCACAACCCCCACCTGTGGACGTCGGGCCCTCATACCACCCTCATGGAGTCTGTTTCTGACTGTTTGAGCAAAACACATGCACATTTGTGGCCTGCTGGAGGTCATTTTGCAGGGCTCTGGCAGTGCTTCTCCAGCTCCTCCTTGCACAAAGGCGGAGGTAGCGGTCCTGCTGCTGGGTTGTTGCCCTCCTACGGCCTCCTCCACGTCTCCTGATGTACTGGCCTGTCTCCTGGTAGCGCCTCCATGCTCTGGACACTACGCTGACAGACACAGCAAACCTTCTTGCCACAGCTCGCATTGATGTGCCATCCTGGATGAGCTGCACTACCTGAGCCACTTGTGTGGGTTGTAGACTCCGTCTCATGCTACCACTAGAGTGAAAGCACCACCAGCATTCAAAAGTGACCAAAACATCAGCCACATCAGCATGTGAAATGTATTTTCAATCAGTGTTGCTTCCTAAGTGGACAGTTTGATTTCACAGAAGTGTGATTGACTTGGAGATACATTGTGTTGTTTAAGAGTTCCCTTTATTTTTTTGAGCAGTGTATTTAGGACCACCTTGTTCCTTGCCACCCATTCTGAAACTAACTGCAGCTCTTTGTTAAGTGTTGCAGTACTTTCAGTTGCTGTAGTAGCTGACGTGTATAGTGTTGAGTCATAGACAAACTGGCTTTACTCAAATTAGTAAAGATTGAAAAAAGCAAGGGGCATAAACAACTACCTTGGGGAATTCCTGATTCTGCCTGGATTGTGTTGGAGAGGCTTCCACAATATAGCAGGGGGTTTAAAGCCATAACACACATGTTTTTCCAGCAGCAGACTATGATAGATAAGGTCAAAAGCTGCACTGAAGTCTAACAAAACAGCCCCCACTATCTTTTTATCATACATTTCTCTCAGCCAATAATTTGTGTAAGTGCTGTGCTTGTTGAATGTCCTTCCCGATAAGTGTGCTGAAAGTCTGTTGTTAATTTGTTTACTGTAAAATAGCATTGTATCTGGTCAAAACCAATTTTTTTCCAGAAGTTTACTAAGAGTTGGTAAGAGGCTGATTGGTCAGCTATTTGAGCCATTAAAGGGGGCTTTACTATTCTTGAGTAGTGGACTGACTTTTGCTTCCCTCCAGGCCTGAGGGCACACACTCTCTAGTAGGCTTAAATTGAAGATGTCGCAAATAGGAATGGTAATATCATCCACTATTATCCTCAGTAATTTTCCACCCAAGTTGTCAGACCCCGGTGGCTTGTCATTGTTGATAGACAACAAATCATCCTTCACTCATGCTGCCAAACATACCCTCGTAAAACTGACTATCCTACCGATCCTTGACTTCGGCGATGTAATTTGCAAAATAGCCTCCAACACTCTCCTCAGCAAACTGGATGCAGTCTGTCACAGTGCCATCTGTTTTTTTCACCAAAGCGGCTCTCGTTGGCTGGCCCTCGCTTCATATTCGTCACCAAACCCACTGGCTCCAAGTAATCTATAAGTCTTTGCTAGGTAAAGCCCCGCTTTATCTCAGCTCACTGGTCACCATAGTAGCACCCACCCGTAGCACGCGCTCCAGCAGGTATATTTCACTGGTCATCCCCAAAGCCAACTCCTCCTTTGGCCGCCTTTCCTTCCAGTTCTCTGCTGCCAATGACTGGAACGAACTGCATAAATCACTGAAGCTGGAGTCTTATATCTCCCTCACTAACTTTAAGCATCCCAGTATCTCTACTTGCACATTCATCTTCTGCACATTTATCACTCCAGTGTTTAATTGCCTTTAATTACCTCCCTAATCGTACTACATTTGCACACACTATATAGATTTTTGTATTGTGTTATTGACTGTACCTTTTGTTTATCCCATGGTGTAACTCTGTGTTGTTTGTCGCACTGCTTCATTTTATCTTTGCCATGTTGCGGTTGTGAATGAGAACTTGTTCTCAACTGGCCTACCTGGTTAAATAAAGGTGAAATAAAAAACTAAAACTAAAACAGGAATGTGGTTCTGAATATATACCGCAACACCGCTCTCGTTGCCATTTCTGTCTTTTTGGTAGATGTTATAACCATGTATTGCTACCACTGTATCATCAAAGGTATTATTTAAGTGTGTTTCAGAGATAGAATATAAATGTCATCTGTTACAAGAAAGTTATTGACTTAATGAAGCTTGTTTCTTAGGCTACATATGCTAATATG
The DNA here is from genome assembly GCF_965601325.2 of Salmo salar. Lineage (NCBI taxonomy): Eukaryota > Metazoa > Chordata > Actinopteri > Salmoniformes > Salmonidae > Salmo > Salmo salar. The sequence goes on along the minus strand of NC_138297.1, from coordinate 35,367,162 downwards.
GTCTATTTCTAGATCTTTTCTTGGTTACTTGATTGTTTTGGGGCTTTACTGGGAAGCTTATCAGAAGTTAACTGCTCATTGTCACAATGGTAGGGATTTACTGAGCTGGTCTTGGGTCATTGATAAGTCATTGTCTCAATGCAGCCTTGAAATGCATGGAAAGAGTCCAGGAGCCGAGATGATTTGGATGGTCATTGCTGTAGATTATCTTCTGTTTCCAGAAGGTGTCAAAGTTATCTATAAAAGTAATTCCAACAGAGTTATAGTAATCCTTTGCCAGATGTGTAATGCCAGTAGCCTGCTGAATCTTTCACACATACACACGATGGTACCGGATCTGAAATGAGTGGCCGCTTTTTCAAATCTTTAAATGCTAGAATTGGTTCTTTAAAATCAATTTTCAGAAGTTCTGAGCTAGCCCTCCTGATGTCATTTAACCCGACATGGACTACAACAGTGTCAGCTCCCGGCATCTGTCATAGAACAGTCGGAAGCAGCCTTGTAATGTCCTGTACTCGTGCTCCTGGTTAGCACGTGGTTTTTGCACTGGGAACCAAGGTTTTTCTCACCATACAGCTGCCGATGATGACAGCTGGTGAAACAGCCGGGGAGGTCCGACCATTCTTTAGCCTCGAGTGGTTTAGAAGACCCCTCAAGGATCGAAGGGCGTTGGGGCCCAATGCATCCGAGCTGGCTGTAGTATCCATCATGGATGTTGAATGGCCTGGTTTCTCAGGCAGTCTCACGGTCTGATGAGGTGGGAGCTTTGAGGATCTGAACCTGAGGTAGAAGCCACCAGAGAGGGAGACAGAACAGAGGACGAAGGCATAGGTACCTCCGGATCCGATCTCGAATCGGAAGTCCCTAAAGAAGAAGTGTCTACGTTTAATATGTTATGTTTAGGTTATGAGACCAGTCTGAAAAGCTACAAGTCAAATGTACTCCACCCGTTACTGGAGATGTCAAGTAAAGCACTGGAAAATGTATACTAATCTCCAATCTGTGTACGTGTGTGCGTGAGTGAGTGTACAGTCGTGGCCAAAAGTTTTGAGAATGACACAAATATAAATTTTCACAAAGTCTGCTGCCTCAGTGTCTTTAGATATTTTTGTCAGATGTTACTATGGAATACTGAAGTATGATTACAAGCATTTCATAAGTGTCAAAGGCTTTTATTGACAATTACATGAAGTTGATGCAAAGAGTTAATATTTGCAGTGTTGACCCTTCTTTTTCAAGACCTCTGCAATCCGCCCTGGCATGCTGTCAATTAACTTCTGATGGCAGCCCATTCTTGCATAATCAATGCTTGGAGTTTGTCAGAATGTGTGGGTTTTTGTTTGTCCATCCGCCTCTTGAGGATTGACCACAAGTTCTCAATGGGATTAAGGTCTGGGGAGTTTCCTGGCCATGGACCCAAAATATTGATGTTTTGTTCCCCGAGCCATTTAGTTATCACTTTTGCCTTATGGCAAGGTGCTCCATCATGCTGGAAAAGGTATTGTCCGTCGCCAAACTGTTCTTGGATGGTTGGGAGAAGTTGCTCTCGGAGGATGTGTTGGTACCATTCTTTATTCATGGCTGTGTTCCTAGGCAAATTGTGAGTGAGCCCACTCCCTTGGCTGAGAAGCAACCCCACACATGAATGGTCTCAGGATGCTTTACTGTTGGCATGACACAGGACTGATGGTAGCGCTCACCTTGTCTTCTCCGGACCAGCTGTTTTCCGGATGCCCCAAACAATCGGAAAGGGGATTCATCAGAGAAAATTACTTTACCCCAGTCCTCAGCAGTCCAATCCCTGTACCTTTTGCAGAATATCCGTCTGTCCCTGATGTTTTTCCTGGAGAGAAGTGGCTTCTTTGCTGCCCTTCTTAACACCAGGCCATCCTCCAAAAGTCTTCGCCTCACTGTGCGTGCAGATGCACTCACACCTGCCTGCTGCCATTCCTGAGCAAGCTCTGTACTGGTGGTGCCCCGATCCCGCAGCTGAATCAACTTTAGGAGACGGTCCTGGCGCCTGCTGGACTTTCTTGGGCGCCCTGAAGCCTTCTTCACAACAATTGAACCCCTCTCCTTGGAGTTCTTGATGATCCGATAAATGGTTGATTTAGGTACAATCTTACTAGCAGCAATATCCTTGCCTGTGAAGCCCTTTTTGTGCAAAGCAACGATGACAGCACGTGTAACCATGGTTGACAGAGGAAGAACAATGATTCCAAGCACCACCCTCCTTTTGAAGCTTCCAATCTGTTATTTGAACTCAATCAGCATGACAAAGTGATCTCCAGCCTTGTCCTCGTCAACACTCACACCTGTGTTAACAAGAGATTCACTGATTCCTTTTGTGGCAGGGCTGAAATGCAGTGGAAATGTTTTTTGGGGGATTCAGTTCATTTGCATGGCAAAGAGGCACTTTGCAATTAATTGCAATTCATCTGATCACTCTTCATAATATTCTGGAGTATATGCAAATTGCCATCAAACAAACTGAGGCAGCAGACTTAGTGAAAATTAATATTTGTGTCATTCTCAAAACTTTTGGCCATGACTGTATATGTACTGTAATTCCCAGAGTATGGTGCCAGCAATGTTTTACCCTGTAAGAGAAGAGGAATGCTTTATTATTTATGTGCAAGGTAGTATCATGATACCTTAAGGCTAAAACCATGAAAGATTTCCATGATTCAGACTATACCATGGTATAAATGAAAAGTACCATAGTAGTACCATGGTACATTTTTGTAAGGGCTACAACACAATATTCTATAACTGGCTAGTTTTGTCTCGTCTCATCTCTTATGTCCGCTGTTAGATCTTTCCCAGAGGACAAATCCCAAAACTACTAATATCCATACAACAGGTGTATGCTACATGTGGATATTGTTTAAACATCGCCCAGCAAGACCATCGCCAAGCAGCTTGGTGAGAAGGTGACAACAGTTGGTGCAATTATTCGCAAATGGAAGAAACACAAAAGAACTGTCAATCTCCCTCGGCCTGGGGCTCCATGCAAGATCTCACCTCGTGGAGTTGCAATTATCATGAGAACGGTGAGGAATCAGCACGGGAGGATCTTGTCAATGATCTCAAGGCAGCTGGGACCATAGTCACCAAGAAAACAATTGGTAACACACTATGCCATGAAGGACTGAAATCCTGCAGCGCCCACAGCCTTCCCTGTAGCTCAGTTGGTAGAGCGTGGTGTTTGCAACGCATGGTGTTTGCAATGCCAGGGTTGTGGGTTCGATTCCCACGGGGGGCCATGTATGAAATGTATGCATTCACTACTGTAAGTCACTCTGGATAAGAGCGTCTGCTAAATGACTAAAATGTAAATGTCCCCCTGCTCAAGAAAGCACATATACATGCCTGTCTGAAGTTTGCCAATGAACATCTGAATGATTCAGAGGACAACTGGTGAAAGTGTTGTTGTCAGATGAGACCAAAATGGAGCTCTTTGGCATCAACTCAACTCGCCGTGTTTGGAGGAGGAGGAATGCTGCCTATGACTCCAAGAACACCATCCCTACTGTCAAACATGGAGGTGGAAACATTAGGCTTTGGGGGTGTTTTTCTGCTAAGGGGACAGGACAACTTCACCACATCAAAGGGACGATGGACGGGGCCATGTACCGTCAAATCTTGGGTGAGAACCTCTTTCCCTCAGCCAGGGCTTTGAAAATGGGTCGTGGATGGGTATTCCAGCATGAAAATGACCCAAAACACACGTCCAAGGCAACAAAGGAGTGGCTCAAGAAGAAGCACATTAACCTCTATGGGCTAGGTGGGACGCTTGCGTCCACTGCCAGCCTGTGGCGGGTCCCCTGGTCAGTAACGATCTCTTTTGGAATCCCTACCCTGGTGAACAGGAGCACAAATTCCTTGGCTATATTTTTGGGAATGGCTTCTGGGTAGCGAGTGGCATAATCTAGGATGACCAGAATGTATTGGTGCCATCTTGCAGATTTGGGTAGCGGGCCCACTATATCCATCGATATCCTCTCAAATGGTGTTTCAATTATGGGGAGTGGCACTAACTGGCTTCTAACAGCTGGTCGGGTAGCTGTTAACTGGCACTCCCCACAATGTCGAGCCAGTAAAACCTCCTCACAATCCTGTCTTGAGTTTTATCAATACCAAGGTGTCCCCCCATAATGTGCCCATGAGCTAAGTCTAGTACTGTTCTCTGGGACCAACAACTGTTCCACCACACCAACCCCTAGTTTTTCCACTCTGCACACCAAACCCTTTTTCATGAGGAAGTTGGGGAAACTATTAGGCATCGTACCATCATTCCGGGTTAAGCGAGCAGGGTCGTGTTTCGGAGGATGCATGGCTCTCGACTTTCGCCTCTCCCGAGTCCTTATGGGAGTTGCAGCGATGGGACAAGACTGTAACTACCAATTGGATATAAAAAAGTTGTTTTTTTTAACCTCTATGGGCTAGGTGGGACGCTTGCGTCCCACCTACGTAACAGCCACTGGCAGCCTGTGGCGCGATTTTCAAAACCTTAAAAATCCTATTACTTCAATTTCTCAAACATATGACTATTTTACAGCTATTTAAAGACAAGACTCTCGTTAATCTAACCACACTGTCCGATTTCAAAAAGGCTTTACAACGAAAGCAAAACATTAGATTATGTCAGCAGAGTACCAAGCCAGAAATAATCAGACACCCATTTTTCAAGCCAGCATATAATGTCACCAAAACCCAGAAGACAGCTAAATGCAGCACTCACCTTTGATGATCTTCATCAGATGACAACCCTAGGACATTATGTTATACAATACACGCATGTTTTGTTCAATCAAGTTCATATTTATATCAAAAACCAGCTTTTTACATTAGCATGTGACGTTCAGAACTAGCATACCCCCCGCAAACTTCCGGGGAATTCGCTAACATTTTACTAAATTACTCACGATAAACGTTCACAAAAAGCATAACAATTATTTTAAGAATTATAGATACAGACCTCCTCTATGCACTCGATATGTCCGATTTTAAAATAGCTTTTTGGTGAAAGCACATTTTGCAATATTCTAAGTACATAGCCCAGGCATCACGGGCTCGCTATTTAGACACCCGGCAAGTTTAGCACTCACCATAATCATATTTACTATTATAAAAGTTTGATTACCTTTTGTTGTCTTCGTCAGAATGCACACCCAGGACTGCTACTTCAATAACAAATGTTGGTTTGGTCCAAAATAATCCATCGTTATATCCGAATAGCGGCGTTTTGTTCGTGCGTTCCAGACACTATCCGAAATAGTAAAGAAGTGTCGCGCGCATGGCGCAATTCGTGACAATAAAATTCTAAATATTCCATTACCGTACTTCGAAGCATGTCAACCGCTGTTTAAAATCAATTTTTACGACATTTTTCTCGTAGAAAAGCGATAATATTCCGACAGGGAATCTCCTTTTCGGCAAACAGAGGAAAAAATCCCAAAGGCGGGGGCGGTTGGGTCACGCGCATAAGCCCAGTGTCCCTTGATCGGCCACTTGAGAAAGGCGATAATGTGTTTCAGCCTGGGGCTGGGATGACGACATTCTGTTTTTTCCCGGGCTCTGAGCGCCTATGGACGACGTGGGAAGTGTCACGTTAGAGCAGAGATCCTTAGTAAATGATAGAGATGGAAAAGAAGTTCAAGAAATGGTCAGACAGGCCACTTCCTGTAAAGGAATCTCTCAGGTTTTGACCTGCCATTTGAGTTCTGTTATATTCACAGACACCATTCAAACAGTTTTAGAAAATTTAGGGTGTTTTCTATCCATATGTAATAAGTATATGCATATTCTAGTTACTGGGTAGGAGTGGTAACCAGATTAAATCGGGTATGTTTTTTATCCAGCCGTGTCAATACTGCCCCCTAGCCCTAACAGGTTAAGGTCCTGGAGTGGCCTAGCCAGTCTCCAGACCTTAATCCCATAGAAAATATGTGGAGGGAGCTGAATGTTCGAGTTGCCAAACGTCAGCCTCGAAACCTTAATGACTTGGAGAAGATCTGCAAAGAGGAGTGGGACAAAATCCCTCCTGAGATCTGTGCAAACCTGGTGGCCAACTACATAAACGTCTGACTTCTGTGATAGCCAACAAGGGTTTTGCCACCAAGTACTAAGTCATGTTTTGTAGAGGGGTCAAATACTTATTTCCCTCATTAAAATACAAATATATTTATAACATTTTTTGACAAGCGTTTTTCTGGATTTTTTTGTTGTTATTCTGTCTCTCACTGTTCAAATGAACCTACCATTAAAATTATAGACTGATCATTTCTTTGTCAGTGGGCAAACGTACAAAATCAGCAGGGGATCAAATACTTTTTCCCCTCACTGTACTTAGCCTCTCTAGGGTAGGTGGCACCAAATCGTCCCACCTACGTAACAGCCAGTGGAATCCTGTGGCGCGTTATTCAAATACCTTAGAAATGCTATTACTTCAATTTCTCAAACATATGACTATTTTACACCATTTTAAAGACAAGACTCTCGTTAATCTAACCACACTGTCCGATTTCAAAAAGGCTTTACAATGAAAGCAAAACATTAGATTATGTCAGCAGAGTACCCAGCCAGAAATAATCAGACACCCATTTTTCAAGCTAGCATATAATGTCACATGAACCCAAATGGTCCCAAATAATCCATCGTTATATCCAAATAGCGGCGTTTTGTTTGTGCGTTCAAGACACTATCCGAAAGGGTAAATAAGGGTGACGAGCATGGCGCAATTCGTGCCAAAACATTTCTAAATATTCCATTACCGTACTTCGAAGCATGTCAACCGCTGTTTAAAATAAATTTTTATGCAATTTTTCTCATAAAAAAGCGATAATATTCCGACCGGGAATCTGCGTTTAGGTAAACAGACGAAAGAAAATAAAGCATGGGGTCGACTCGGGCACGCGCCTAAGCCCATAGTACTCTGATCGGCCACTTGCCAAAAGCGATAATGTGTTTCAGCCAGAGGCTGCCTCGATATCGTTCAGCTTTTTCCCGGGCTCTGAGAGCCTATGGGAGCCGTAGGAAGTGTCACGTTATAGCAAAGATCCTCAGTCTTCAGTAAAAAGAGCCAAGATGAACCACAACATGTCAGACAGGCCACTTCCTGCATGGAATCTTCTCAGGTTTTGGCCTGCCATATGAGTTCTGTTATACTCACAGACACCATTCAAACAGTTTTAGAAACTTTAGGGTGTTTTCTATCCAAAGCCAATAATTATATGCATATTCTAGTTACTGGGCAGGAGTAGTAACCAGATTAAATCGGGTACGTTTTTTATCCGGCCATGTCAATACTGCCCCCTAACCCTAACAGGTTCTCACGTCACCCCGCTCCTCCGCTCTCTCCACTGGCTTCCAGTTGAAGCTCGCATCCGCTACAAGACCATGGTGATTGCCTACGGAGCTGTGAAGGGAACGGCACCTCCATACCTTCAGGCTCTGATCAGGCCCTACACCCAAACAAGGGCACTGCGTTCATCCACCACTGGCCTGCTGGCCCCCCTACCTCTGAGGAAGCACAGTTCCCGCTCAGCCCAGTCAAAACTGTTCGCTGCTCTGGCACCCCAATGGTGGAACAAGCTCCCTCACGACGCCAGGACAGCGGAGTCAATCACCACCTTCCGGAGACACCTGAAACCCCACCTCTTTAAGGAATACCTAGGATAGGATAAAGTAATCCTTCTAACCCCCCCCCCCCCCTTAAAATATTTAGATGCACTATTGTAAAGTGGTTGTTCCACTGGATATCATAAGGTGAATGCACCATTTTGTAAGTCGCTCTGGATAAGAGCGTCTGCTAAATGACTTAAATGTAATGTAAATGTAATGTAAGTGGCAGGGGTTCAGGAAGTAATGGAATTTGGAGTCTGTGTGTGGAGGGGGGATTAGGGTGAGGGGGGTTGGGGGTTGGGGTTGTTTAGGCGCTTGAGCAGCTGGCAACTCCAATCCTTGTGCGTTTTAAACGTCTGGCACTGGACCCAGAGCTAAGAATCTAGCCGTTCATTCCCTGTGAGAGTAAACAGGATATTAATGTAGGGCCAGATCGCCCAATGTCACGGCTCAACGGCCTTTATGGAGACACAGGTCCTTTTTTGGAGATGGATAGGATGTGACAGAGGAGGATGCATTTGACTACGAAGATAAAAAGGCTTAGAATCAGTTGGAAAAAGCCTTGCTTGAACATCAATGGAGTTGTCCCAGACTAAAGCAACAGATAGTAAATAGAGGAGAGGATGAGCTGCGTGAAAGTGGAGCCCTGCTCTCTCTATTCCTCCATTTGTCTTAAATGGGCAAAAGGATGAACCTGTTACTTAAACATAGAACAGCATTTTGTTTTCATCTCAGTGTTGAGGAGTGCGAGTCGTCTCTCCACTGAGCTTTGGGCTACTTCCATTAATGGCAAGCTGCCACTTTGACTGAGCACACTGAGATCGCAAAATTGACTGGTAGCAGCACAGATGGTCTTTTAATTATACCTGCCTTTTATGCAAATTCACTCTACTCTTGTATAATTGAGTGAACTGGGCTCCATTTCCAATCAGTAACATACATTGTAGACTTTTTATACAGTAGTGGTGAGAAATACATCTCAATGTCTTACATTAATTATTTTAGTAATTTGTTTTTCTTAGCCCTGGAATGTCTGTGTGGGGGTTTGCCTACAGGTCCCCACTCCTGCCTCAACCAACACCACCAGGAATAAGCTCCTTTTGAAAAGAAAAGAAATGTAACAAACCACCCTTGATTCCACCTTCTTCCCTAGAGCCACGTTTGGGATTGGACTGCCAGAGTTTTTACTTTCATTTAGTTTCAGCATTGGGTCTTATCAGTCAGTCGTTTACCAGTCAGCATCCATTTGAAGAGCATGGACATAGCTATCCCTCTGACCACGACCTCCCCTCCCCTCCCCCACACCTTGGCCCCAAACCACCACCCCATGGAAGGCTCACAGGGCTTGGCCCAGAATGCTTCGGACCCTACACAGGAGCAGGTGTTTCTCTTGGCAGCCGGGTGCCTGAATTCAAACCGTTTTACAGCTAGTGCAATTGCACTGAAAATGCCATGAAACCAGTAATATCTCCCATGAACCTTGTCTTACACAAGCCAACAGTCAGGGTGTGCACTTATACCCAGACTGGCAGCCATGCATGTGTACAGGTCTCGGCCATTACTCACAACTGTCACTGACTGGCAACATCATATCTCAACATTAACTGAGCGTGACAAACACTGTCTGGTTACCACAACTTCCCTGTTCTTTCTACCACACACTGTCACCAACTGATATCTATGGCCTCAAATCTGTCTGTATTGGATTTATATTTGTGTGATTGTCTTTCGTTGAGTGAGTTTGTAGAGCTTTTAGTCTTCATGTGTTACTGAAGTACCTCCCATATGGAAGGAAAAATACACTTCAATATACACTGCTCAAAAAATAAAGGGAACACTTAAACAACACAATGTAACTCCAAGTCAATCACACTTCTGTGAAATCAAACTGTCCACTTAGGAAGTAACACTGATTGACAATACATTTCACATGCTGTTGTGCAAATGGAATAGACAACAGGTGGAAATTATAGGGAATTAGCAAGACACCCCCAATAAAGGAGTGGTTCTGCAGGTGGGGACCACAGACCACTTCTCAGTTCCTATGCTTCCTGGCTGATGTTTTGGTCACTTTTGAATGCTGGCGGTGCTTTCACTCTAGTGGTAGCATGAGACGGAGTCTACAACCCACACAAGTGGCTCAGGTAGTGCAGCTCATCCAGGATGGCACATCAATGCGAGCTGTGGCAAGAAGGTTTGCTGTGTCTGTCAGCGTAGTGTCCAGAGCATGGAGGCGCTACCAGGAGACAGGCCAGTACATCAGGAGACGTGGAGGAGGCCGTAGGAGGGCAACAACCCAGCAGCAGGACCGCTACCTCCGCCTTTGTGCAAGGAGGAGCAGGAGAAGCACTGCCAGAGCCCTGCAAAATGACCTCCAGCAGGCCACAAATGTGCATGTGTCTGCTCAAACGGTCAGAAACAGACTCCATGAGGGTGGTATGAGGGCCCGACATCCACAGGTGGGGGTTGTGCTTACAGCCCAACACCGTGCAGGACGTTTGGCATTTGCCGGAGAACACCAAGATTGGCAAATTCGCCACTGGCGCCCTGTGCTCTTCACAGATGAAAGCAGGTTCACACTGAGCACGTGACAGACGTGACAGAGTCTGGAGACGCCGTGGAGAACGTTCTGCTGCCTGCAACATTCTCCAGCATGACCGGTTTGGCGGTGGGTCAGTCATGGTGTGGGGTGGCATTTCTTTGGGGGGCCACACAGCCCTCCATGTGCTCGCCAGAGGTAGCCTGACTGCCATTAGGTACTGAGATGAGATCCTCAGACCCCTTGTGAGACCATATGCTGGTGCGGTTGGCCCTGGGTTCATCCTAATGCAAGACAATGCTAGACCTCATGTGGCTGGAGTGTGTCAGCAGTTCCTGCAAGAGGAAGGCATTGATGCTATGGAGTGGCCCGCCCGTTCCCCAGACCTGAATCCAATTGAGCACATCTGGGACATCATGTCTCGCTCCATCCACCAACGTTGCACCACAGACTGTTCAGGAGTTGGCGGATGCTTTAGTCCAGGTCTGGGAGGAGATCCCTCAGGAGACCATCCGCCACCTCATCAGGAGCATGCCCAGGTGTTGTAGGGAGGTCATACAGGCACGTGGAGGCCACACACACTACTGAGCCTCATTTTGACTTGTTTTAAGGACATTACATCAAAGTTGGATCAGCCTGTAGTGTGGTTTTCCACTTTCATTTTGAGTGTGACTCCAAATCCAGACCTCCATGGGTTGATAAATTGGATTTCCATTGATTATTTTTGTGTGATTTTGTTGTCAGCACATTCAACTATGTAAAGAAAAAAGTATTTAATAAGATTATTTCTTTCATTCAGATCTAGGATGTGATGTTTAAGTGTTCCCTTTATTTTTTTGAGCAGTATATGTCACGAGTCAAACCAGTGTTAATATTCATCAAACACCTATTTTTCTGTGGCAATTGGTGAAACGATAACTGACTAGATAGACACAGAAAAAACTACTTAACTACTTCATTTGTGTTGACGAAATCAAGATGAAACTAAATTGTCTCTGTGACTAAAATCTGACTAGTAAATGGACTGGAGGACAGTTTTTGGAGAGATTGAGATCTTTCCAAAGCTATTTGCAATATGGCTGCAACAAATCATTGATGCAAATAAGGTACACACCATGGCTAAGGTGATAAAAGCTCCCGGTAGAAAAAAGGGCAACGTTTGGAACCACTTTACTGATTTTGTCAATTCAAAGAAGACCGAATGCAATGATTCCATGGGAGAAGATAGCGTTTACACCCACAAGTTGACGAGGAAAAATACTACCAACATCAAGAGACATCAGAAAGCACATCATCCCAATATATATGCTCAGGTAGGCTAAAAACAGATTGATAATGCTAGCTAGTAATTCGCTGGAACCCATCAGACCACTACTTATTACACAACTTTGATTAAATTATAGCTACAGTAGCCTATGTCAAGGGGCAGGGCTCTAGACTGCAACCATTTAGTCACATTTTGCGAACATGACTTGGCTGTGCGAGATAAATGTGTAATTGGTCGTCTTCGAGCTTAACATTCAATTAAAATTCTGGAACCCTATTTTAACAGTAAAATATAACAATACCCTATTGTCAACTCACAATTCATGAGAATCACTGGATTAGGTTGCACGTCAAAATATCTTGAACCTGCTTGGATATGTCAGATGAAACAACTTATTTCTTGAATAGCCTCCCATCTCAGTAGTTTAAAACCTCTTGAGGATACCCTAGGATAGGGGGCGCCACAGCGCATTTTGAAAAAAAATCGTTCCCATTTTCAACGGCCTACTAATCAAACTCAGAAGCTAGGGCATGCATATACTTATTATATATGGATAGAAAACACCCTAAATTTTCTAAAACTGTTTGAATGGTGTCTGTGAGTATAACAGAACTCAAATGGCAGTCAAAACCCCGAGACAGATTGAAACAGGAAGTGGAATTCAGAATTGTGGACTCGACTTCTCATCTCTCCCTATAAATCACACCGTTAACCATGGTTCAGTGAGCACTTCCTATTGCTTCCACTAGATGTCGGCAGTCTTTTCACAGTGGTTTGAGCCTTATACAGTCGAAACTCAGTGAATGAGACTCTTTTGAAATTGGTCACAGGGGATGGGCCATCACCATTATGACGCCGGCGGCCCCCACCTTTGGAATGGGTTTGAAAGACAATTAAATCATCCCCCTCGAATCTTATTGGCTCTCTTGGTGTTACAGGCCCTGAAGATTAATGTTTTACAACGTTTGACATGTTTGAACGAACCTACAGGCGGGAGAATCTCATTTTATCCGGAACTTCAGCCGTGCGCTTGGAGAGAGCCATAGGACGCGTTACCAACAGCAGGCTAATGGAACGTGAAGTATGGACTTTTTGACCGAAAATACATCTGTTGTGGACCTGGGATGCTTTCTGCTGAAGACAACAAAATGTAGGCGATTATTGACAATATTATACAAGATGAGATGTGACATGCGATTGTTTCCAAGATGGCGCCGAGCTCTGTATATTAGCTCATTTTCTGAGTATCGCATCTCCTTTTATCGCAAAGTGTGATTACCCAGTAAAGTTAATTTAAAATCTGGTATGACAGGTGTTCTCAAGAGATATTCATCTATAAATGTTAGATTGACAATATAAATTTAAAAAATCGTTATCGGATAGTAATTTAGGGAAATGTAGCATTGTTTACCGGGACGCATTTGAGGGGAAATTATTTAGTCAATGTCAGACAGAGATGTAAAATGCTGTTTTTATATATAAATATGACCTTTATTGAACAAAAGAATGCATGCATTGTATAACATGATGTCGTAGGGGTGCCATCTGATGAAGTTTGTAAAAGGTTAGTGCTGCATTTAGCTGTTTTTTGATTATATGTGATGCAAGTGGTTGGTCGGAAAATGGCTATGAAGCTGCTTTTTACGATGGACTCATCTAACATAATCTAATGATTTGCTTTTCCTGTAAAACCTTTTTGAAATCGGACGACGTGGGTTGATTCAGGAGAGGTGTATCTATAAAAAAAAAATATATATATAAAAAAAATTTTTTTTTTAATTATGATTTTTTTTTAATGCTAATTGGCGATATGATTTTTCGCTGGATTTTGATCCCGCTGACGGGATCAGACGCTGGAGAGGCTATTGTACAGTCTAAAGCGTTGCGAATACCTTTTTAAGGTGAATGATAACAAATGTTTTCTATGGCATGATGCCTCGGGAAAAAAAACATTGCGACCAAATCATGGGATAATAGAGAAAATGTTAGTCTGGAGCCCTGTCAAGGGGTGTGATTTTTTTAATCCGCTGCAAAGTAATTCTTCGAGTGGTCACTGAATGGTTTGATGAGCATAAAAACGATGTAAACCATATGCCATGGTCGTCTCAGTCACCCGATCACAACCCAACTGAACACTTATGGGAGATTCTGGAGCAGCGCATGAGACAGCGTTTTCCACCACCATTAACAAAACGCATCCTTCCAATAGAGTTCCAGACACCTGTACCTCCATTCCAAGGTGAATTGAAGCTGTTCTGGCTCGTATTGGTCCAATGCCCTATTAAGACACTTGTTGGTGTTTCTTTTATTTTGGCAGTTGGTTGTATGTTTGTGACTAAAAATAAAGTGCATTTCGTTGACTAGAATGGCCCACTGTTTTCATAATTTTGACATTAACTGGATTTATTCATAATTCAAACAACAAAAATATGTCTAAGACTTAATGATATGAAGACTAGACTAAATCTGAAAAAGAATGCCGAAATGAACACAGTCAGACACAAGATTTTAAATAGGGAAAAACAGACAAGAGTCAAACGTGGTTTTCAGACACGTGAAGTTTCACATGACTCAGACGTGGTTTTCCAACACTTCACGTGTGCTTTTGTAACTGGTGGGACTACAACCGGGTCTCCCATGGGAGACACCAGTATCTTGACCAAGAGGGCCAATACTAATTTTTAAGTCTCAGTTGGGGTTACCTCATCACGTGACCATGAGCAACCATTTCCGACTCATGTCCGCTACACTTTCACGTGTATTTTCACATTTGAATGTCAACTAGGGTTGTCAAATTATAAAAATGTTGCAATTGAGTTTATTGCAGGATTTGCCGTTTTGATTATATCTAAAGTAACTGTTAGCAAAATCAGGTAAATTGATAAACACACTTTCTTTAACCTCAAAGTCAACTTGTTTTGACATTGCATTGTTGTTTTCATATAGTATATGAAGAACGTATGAAGAAGTAACAATGGAGGCACAGAAATAAGACATTTATTTTATAATACTATTTTTACAGAATGGCATTACAGAATCTGCAAATTAGATTTTTACGTGATTGATTTTTACGTGAACTTGCAATTCCACCAATTTAAGCTTAACATGTGGAAACCGCTATTTCACATGTGAAACTGCAAATTTGACATGTGTTTATTTTGTAAGGACAACCAAAACAAACAATGCACAGATGAATCAATCACATTTATTTATGAAAACCTTTTTTACATCAGCAGATGTCACAAAGTGCTATACAGAAACACAGCCTAAAACCCCAAACAGCAAGCAATGCGGATGTAGAAGCATGGTGGCTAGGAAAAACTCCCTAGAAAGGCAGGAACCTAGGATGAAACCTAGAGAGGAACCAGGCTCTGAAGTGTTGCCAGCCCTCTTCTGGCTGATGGAGATTTTAAGAGTACATAGCCATTAAGGCCACTGGCCCCGTCTAACGATACCCCGGGACAGGGCTAACCAGGCAGGATATAACCTCACCCACTTTGCCAAAGCACAGCTCACACACCACTAGAGGGATATCAACAGACCACCAACTTACTACCCTGAGACAAGGCTGAGTATAGCCCACGAAGATCTCACCTCACAAGCCAAGGGGTACAAAACCAGACAGGAATATCACGTCAATGACTCAACCCACTCAAGTGACGCACCCCTCCTAAGGACAGCATGGAAGAGCACTAGTAAGCCAGTGACTCAGCCCCCATAATAGGGTCAGAGGCAGATAATGCCAGAGGAGAGAGGGAAGCCGGCCAGGCAGAGACAGCAAGGGCTGTTCATCGCTCCAGTGCCTTGCCATTCACCTTCGCACCCCTGGGCTAGACTACACTCAATCATAGGACCTACTGAAGAGATGAGTCTTCAGTAAAGATAGAGACTAAGTCTGAGTCTCTCACATGGATAGGCAGACCATTCCATAAAACTGGAGCTTTATAGGAGAAAGCCTTGCCTCCAGCTGTTTGCTTAGACATTCTAGGGACAATAACAAAGTCTGTGTCTTGTGACCGTAGCGTACGTGTAGGTATGTATGGCAGGACCAAATCGGAGAGATAGGTAGGAGAAAGCCCATGTAATGCTTTTTAGGTTAGCAGTAAAACCTTGAAATCAGCCCTAGCCTCCAGCTAGCAGTGGAGTAATATGATCACAATTAAAATTAGTTCAGTCAAGATTCTACCAGCCGTGTTTAGGACTAACTGAAGTTTATTTAATGCTTTATCCAGGTAGCCGGAGAGTAGAGCATTGCATTAGTCTAATCTAGAAGTGACAAAATCATGGATTAGCTTTTCTGCATAATTTTGTGACAAACAGTTTTAGATTTTTGCAATGTTACGAAGGTGGAAAAAAAGCTGTTCTTTAAATATTCTTGATATGTTCGTCAAAAGATAGATGAGGGTCCAGAGTAACGCCGAGGTCCTTTAAAGTGTTATCGGAGACGGCTGTGAAGCCATCAAGATAAATTGTCAGATCCAACAGCAGATCTCTTTGTTTCTTTGTAACTAGTTTAAAAGTAAGAAAATTACTGACTTCCACTTCCTTATGTCTGAAACACAGGCTTCCAGGGTAGGCAATTTTGGGGCTTCAGCATTTTTCATCGAATTGTACAGCTGTGTGTCATCCGCATAGCAGTGAAAGTTGTTTTTCCGAATCACCAAGAGGTAGAATATATAGTGAAAAATATTGTGGTCCTAAAACGGAACCTTGAGGAACACCGAAACTTGATTTGTCAGAGCAGGGGTTCTTAAACCTTTTCAGCCTGGGACCCAAATGAGAAATTCTGTGTTTTCCTGGAAGCCAAGTTTAGGAAAATATGCAAATATACGTAAATAATCTGTAAATCTCATTGCCGTTATGCCTAAAAAAATGCAATATAGATAAAAACAAATAACATCAAAATACCCAAATATATTTGGTGTATTTTCTTCATTAAAGACACTCTTACATACCTGTCTAGGTTGGAACTGTTGCAGTAAAAATACAACAAATAATTTAATTCTGAACTGGAATAAACGGATTGATCACATCACACAGATGTATAACAGAACACACACACACACACAGGCTTTTTGATCGTGCAACCCTAAGTAACAGTACAGATGAAAAATTCAGGCCTACTGTACGTCTTACTGTATAAATTATTGTTAATAGAACATCTAGGTTGGAACTGTTTCTGTTAAAATACATATTTTTATTCTGAACTGGAATAAACTGATTGATCACATCACATAGATGTAGCCCAGAAAAAACACACATACACACAGTCCTAATGAGAAGTTTTCAACAAGCATGTCTATTCTGGGCTCAGTTTTTGACAGTGCAACACTGAGGTCACGCTCAGCATTGACACTGTTTCTGTACTTGACAGCCCTGACTTGCATAGGTATGTGGTGCCAAACTGGATCAGAACATCTATTGCTTTCTCAGTCAGGCAGGAGACCGCTTCCTGCTGCAGAAGAGCAACCCAGAACTGTGTGAGTGTTTGTCTCAAAAAGCATCTTGCTTCAATCAGTTTATTCCAGTTCAGAATACAAATGATTACTTGTAACAGCAACAGTTCCAACCTAGACTTGTTTTCAACAATAATTGCTTATCATCACTTGTAATAAAATGACAATGCCTTGTTAGTTGACTTACTTTTCCACTTTCAAAGCACTTTTTCTTGAAGCAAGCCATGTTCTTAAATAACTCCCTGGTTTACCGTCATGCAGTGCCTGGATGTTTGGTCAGGATGTGTCTTTTTATTAATTTGTTCGTTTTGAGAGACTCATTACTAAGCACTTCCCCACACAAAACACATTGTGGCAGCTCCTCGTTATTTCTCAAAGTTTGTATGAAAGAGACAAAAAGTCATCACTGTATTTGCATTTCATGACAATTTGAGCTCAGTCAGAAGTTGTGGCTAGCATGAGTCCATTTCATGACAGCGGTTAGTGATGGCGAGTGGGAATAACAAGTCAGTGGCTTGAACGACAGCGCAGCAGCGTGTGGGTCGCAGTGTGACTTCAAGAAAACTTTATAAAAAAGATCCAGTAAACCACGAAGCACACAGGCATCTCCCGCTACCTTTACCACTATCGCAGCTGCCTAACTAGAGCAGAGACCACTGCTAAGCAGAGAGCGCACTAAACCGAGAGAGCAGTTGCACTTGGCCAAATCAATTCCAGTAATTAATGAAATAATTAGACATTTACGTCACGACCCATACTTTAGACAAGCTGTGTCAGAGGACAAACCATCCACAGAGATGAACTGATATCTTTCCGACTGATAAGATCTAAACCAGGCAAGAAATTGTCTGTGTAGACCAATTAGGGTTTCCGAAGCAGCACTAAGGTCTAGGAGCACGAGGACAGATGCAGAGCCTTGGTCTGATGCCATTAAAGGTAATTTACCACCTTCACGAGTGCAGTCTTAGTGCTATGATAGTCCAGTATTATGAGGAAAAGCATTTAGATCTACAATATTTATTCCACGGGACAAAACTAGATCCAGGGTATGACCGTGGCAATGAGTAGGTCCTGAGACGTTGGACAAAACAAACACATTTTTAATTTTTTTTGCTGGCGTAAATGTTAGCAACACCAGAGAGTGGGAACCTTACTCAACAAAGTTGTAAAAAAATTACTATTTGCAATTGGATCGTTCCACCAAGAAAGTGTGCTTTGGCTAGTGAAATTAATTTAATTTTAACATTCTGTCATAAAGAGCATATGTTTAACTTAATTAAAAAATATATTTTCCCACCTCAAGTGCTAATGAAGTGCCACATAAGTAACAGGGTTGGTCGATAAATACCCTTGTGACATGGGGAATGGAAGCTTGTTGTCTGCAACAAGGAGGGACAATTTAATGCAAGCTTCACAAAAACGTTTTTAATTGCCTATCTATCTATGGGTAACAGGGTTTCACCATATTAAAACGAGAGTTCAGTTGATGTAACAGGGTTGACCTTCAAAATGAAAGACCGATGTAAATGAATCACTAATCACATTAAATAAATAATAATCTTCAGAAATAACTAGGGCTTTACAATGATGGAGAAATTTGAGACATTTTGGGGTTCAAATGTTCCTAAAAGTTGTAAATACACGACAAGGGACATGTCAAAATGCAGATTTTTGGCACTTGAGCCAAACAAATCTGATTTAAAAAATGTTCTGTGAAGGTTCATATTACAGGGCACTACATTTAATTATAACAGGCTTTTAAAATGTAATATTGGCTCACCATTTCTACTTAAAATATCAAAGGGACGGACGGAAAAGGCACTATTCGGAAAAGGCACTATTCGTGGAACAACCCCATTACTCTTTCTGAACAACCCCATTACGCAATTAGAGGAGCAACCCCATTACGCCATAAAGAAACAAGAAGTGGTTCCCCCTGCCTTCAAAGGTACACCATATCAATTAGTCATCTAAAGTCCCCTGGAAAAAACAATTAACCTTTATCTCCATCAATGTTTAATGGCAATTACTTTTAATGCCATGTGACTCTCCCTTACTCTAGTTCTGCGGTGCGCACATCTTCTGCAAATGCGATCATTAGTATGCTCTCTGTCCTATGCACTGCAAATCCACAGAGTGATGTATTCCGCAGTAGAGGCAGAGAAAGTGAATTAATGATTTCTCCTGGCTGTGTTTGCTCATGGATTATTCAGAGAGGACCAAAGCCACTGATTGTTTACGCGGTGGATGAGTGTACACATTACCGCCTTTTACAAATGTGCCCTCCTACGGAGGCTATCACATACACAAATGAATAAACAGCACTGAGCTCGGAGATGCTATTAAGAGCCGTAAGAGTAATTTTTCTAAAGCACATTCAAATTTATAGAGGGAGATGGACCATTGGGTGGGTGTAAAAAAATAAATATACAAAAATAAAATAAAAGATTCACCTTTAAGCTCAACAGGATTATTTTGGTAAGAGATTGTGCTATGGGACTGAAATCATTTAATGATGTCATATTAATTCTGAATTTGTGCATTTTCATGATCGGTTAAGACCATGATAATGCCTGAGAAGCCGGTGTTTGGAGGATATTTTCATCGAGGGCCAGAAAACCATGCCAGTATATCGTCCAAACACCGGCTTCGAGGGCATAATCACTGTTATACAACGGGTAACCAAAATATTCAAATAATGATTTACATATTTTCATTAAAAACATTATTTTGGTGAATTTATTAATTCTATTTCATCCTTCCACAAGATATAGTCCCGACACAAATCTAGGGTTGCTACCCATGCTGACTGGTCATTCTATCGGTTGCCAGAGACACAAACCAATCATTGTCTTTTTGTTCTGTATCTATGGACGCAACCCAGTCGTTCATTTTAAATGTTCCATTGCCATACTGGCTGGCAACGTTCCTATCCCTTGCTTGCTAGCTAGCCAACAACGGCTAACTCACAGTCATGTCAAACAGTGCAGCCAAAATAACTACAGTAGCAGCATTTGTGACATTTATTTGGAAACATCCATAACATTGAGCTAATGTGAGCTCAATTTCACCTGGCATAGAAAATGTGCTCTCTCGTCAGGACACTGTTGATCAGAGGAGTTCATTTCCCACTTTAACTAAGGCTGTCTCTGTGCTGTGGTGGGCCCAAAAACCAGATTGGAATTTTCAAAAAATACAGTTGGTACTTACAAATTATTTAGCTGTTTGATAACCAATTTCTCCAGAATTTTGCTTAAGAGCGGAATGTTGGAGATTGGCCGAAAATGTCTAAACTGAAGAATCTAGATTATTTTTCTTCAGGAGGGGTTTCACCATAGCTGTTTACAGTGCAGTGGGGAAAGTGCCTGTGAACAGGGAGTGATAAACAGTAGCTTGCACTTCTTCAAATATGCAAATAAAAACTGTTTTGAAGAAGATGGTGGGGATAGGATCAAGAAGGCAGGGTTGTGATATTTGTATTTGTATTTATTATGGATCCCCATTAGCTGCTGCTCCTGGGGTACAGCAAAATTAAGGCAGTTTATACAATTTTAAAAACATTGCAATACATTCACAACACACTGTGTGCCCTCAGGCCCCTACTCCACCACTACCACATATGTACAGTACTAAATCCATGTTTATGTATAGCGCGTATGTTATTGTGTGTGTATGCATGTGTCTGTTGTCAATGTTTGTGTTGCTTCACAGTCCCCACTATTTTTGCGTCAGTTACTTGATGTGGGAATAGAGATCTATGTAGTCATGGCTCTACGTAGTACTGTGTGCCTCCCATAGTCTGTTCTCAAATCAAATCAAAGTTTATTTGTCACGTGTGCCGAATACAACAGGTGTAGACCTTACAGTGAAATGCTTACTTACAATCTCTAACCAATAGTGCAAAAAAGGTATTAGGTGAACAATAGGTAAGTAAAGAAATAAAACAACAGTAAAAAGACAGGCTATATAGAGTAGCGAGGCTATAAAAGTAGCGAGGCTACATACAGACACCGATTTGTCAGGCTGATTGAGGTAGTATGTACATGTAGACATGGTTAAAGTGACTATGCATATATAATGAACAGAGAGTAGCAGTAGCGTTAAAGAGGGGTTGGCGGGTGGTGGGTGGCAGGACACAATGTAGATAGCCCGGTTAGCCAATGTGCGGGAGCACTGGTTGGTCGGCCCAATTGAGGTAGTATGTACATGAATGTATAGTTAAAGTGACTATGCATATATGATAAACAGAGTAGCAACAGCGTAAAAGAGGGGTTGGGGGATGCAAATAGTCCGGGTAGCCATTTCATTACCTGTTCAGGAGTCTTATGGCTTGGGGTTAAAAACTGTTGAGAAGACTTTTTGTCCTAGACTTGGCACTCCAGTACCGCTTGCCATGCGGTAGTAGAGAGAACAGTCTATGACTGGGGTGGCTGGGGTCTTTGACAATTTTTAGGGCCTTCCTCTGACACCGCCTGGTGTAGAGGTCCTGGGTGGCAGGCAGCTCAGCCCCAGTGATGTACTGGGCCGTACACACTACCCTCTGTAGTGCCTTGCGGTCAGAAGCCAAGCAATTGCGGTACCAGGCAGTGATGCATCCATACAGGATGCTCTCGATGTTGCAGCTGTAGAACCTTTTGAGGGTCTCAGGACCCATACCAACTCTTTTTAGTTTCCTGAGGGGGAATAGGCTTTGTCGTGCCCTCTTCACGACTGTCTTGGTGTTTCTGGACCATTGTAGTTTGTTGTTGATATGGACACCAAGGAACTTGAAGCTCTCAACCTGCTCCACTACTGCCCTGTCGATGAGAATGGGGGCATGCTCTGTCCTCCTTTTCCTGTAGTCCACAATCATCTCCTTAGTCTTGGTTACGTTGAGGGATAGGTTGTTATTCTGGCACCACCCAGCCAGGTCTCTGACCTCCTCCCTATAGGCTGTCTCGTCGTTGTCGGTGATCAGGCCTACCACTGTTGTGTCATCTGCAAACTTAATGATGGTGTTGGAGTCGTGCCTGGGCATGCAGTTGTGGGTGAACAGGGAGTACAGGATGGGACTGAGCACGCACCCCTGGGGAGCTCCAGTGTTGAGGATCAGCGTGGCAGATGTGTTGCTACCTACCCTCACCACCTGGGGGCGGCCCGTCAGGAAGTCCAGGATCCAGTTGCAGAGGGAGGTGTTTAGTCCCAGGATCCTTAGCTTAGTGATGAGCTTTGAGGGTACTATGGTGTTGAACGCTGAGCTGTAGTCAATGAATAGCATTCTCACGTAGGTGTTCCTTTTGTCCAGGTGGGAAAGGGCAGTTTGGAGTGCAATAGAGACTGCATCATCTGTGGATCTGTCTTGGGTCTTGGGTTTCTGGGATAATGGTGTTGATGTGAGCCATGACCAGCCTTTCAAAGCACTTCATGGCTACAGACGTGAGTGCTACGGGTCGGTAGTCATTTAGGCAGGTTACCTTAGTGTTCATTGGCGCAGGGACTATGGTGGTCTGCTTGAAACATGTTGGTATTGCAGACTCAGTCAGGGACAGGTTGAAAATGTCAGTGAAGACACTTGCCAGTTGGTCCGCGCATTCTCGGAGTACACGTCCTGTTAATCCGTCTGGCCCCGCAGCCTTATGAATGTTGACCTGTTTAACTGTCTTACTCACATTGGCTATGGAGAGCGTGATCACACAGTCGACCGGAACAGTTGATGCTCTCATGCATGCTTCAGTGTTGCTAGCCTCGAAGAGACCATAGAAGTAATTTAACTCATCTGGTAGGCTTGTGTCACTGTGCTTCCCTTTTGTAGTTTGTAATAGTTTGCAAGCGCTGCCACATCCGACGAGCGTCGGAGCTGGTGTAGTACGATTCAATCTTAGTCCTGTATTGACACTTTGCCTGTTTGGTGGTTTGACTGAGGGCATAGGGGGATTTCTTATAAGTGTCTGGGTTAGAGTCCCAATCCTTGAAAGTGGCAGCTCTACCCTTTAGCTCAGTGCGGATGTTACCTGTAATCCATTGCTTCTGGTTGGGGTATGGACGTACGGTCACTGTGGGGACGACGTAATAGATTAACTTATTGATGAAGCCAGTGACTGATGTGGTGTACTCCTCAATGGCATTGGATGATTTCTGGAACATATTCCAGTCTGTGCCAGCAAAACAGTCCTGTAGCTTAGCGTCTGCACCATCTGACCACTTCTTCATTGACCGAGTCACTGGTGCTTCCTGCTTTAGTTTTTGCTTGTAAGCAGGAATCAGGAGGATATAATTATTGTCAGATTTGCCAAATGGAGGGCGAGGGAGAGCTTTGTACGCATCTCTGTGTGTGGAGTAAAGGTGGTCTAGAGTTTTTTCCCCCTCTGGTTGCACATTTAACATGTTGGTGGAAATGAGGTACAACAGATTTAAGTTTCCCTGCATTAAAGTCCCCGGCCACAAGGAGCACCACCTCTGGATATGTGTTTTCCTGTTTGCTTATGGCCTTATACAGCTCATTGAGTGTGGTCTTAGTGTCAGCATCGATTTGTGGTGGTAAATAGACAGCTACGAAAAATATAGATGAAAACTCTCTTGGTAAATAGTGTGGTCTACAGCTTATCATGAGATACTCTAGCTCAGGCGAGCAAAACCTCGAGACTTCCATAATATTAGATTTTGTGCATGTGTATATTTGTGTTAACAAATATACACAGACCTGCACCCATTGTCTTATCGGAGGCAGCTGTTCTATCTTGCCGATGCAGTGTAAAACCGGGAAGCTGTATTTTATCCACGTCGTCGTACAGCCACAACTCGGTGAAACATAAGATATTACAGCTTTTAATGTCCCGTTGGTAGGATATTCAGGATCGTAGCTCATCTATTTTGTTATCCAATGATTGTACATTGGCTAATAGGACTGATGGTAGAGGCATGACAGACATGGTAAACCTGTCTGTCATGCTCTAATTTGGACTTTAGGGCTGTTTTTAGAGCAGGATCTTGTTCCTTCATCAGATTTCTCCATTTAGCCAAGGAAGAGTGCTCTTTTGGCCAGGTTTGGATTTGGTATTCTTTAGGAAACCATTGATTGTAGTCTGGATTGTGGATAGAAAAACCTAACTGTCAGCTTCCACATTTGCATAGGACAGAGGACCGTTCCAGTTAATTCCCTTAATCACCTTTTCAAAATAATTTAATTCACCCTTAGAAAGCCTGATCAGTGCAGAATACCTAACAGTACAGAGATTAAACCTGGTCTTGGAAAGCTTTCTGGCTATGGGTGTCAGATTATGGTCAGACAGCCCAGTTACCATATTGAATTATTTATTCACTCTAGCTAGGTCAAAGGTATTAGTGATCCGTTTGAGGGTTTTGCTACGAGACTTGTCTTCATAATTAGCTAACGTACTTACCAACACCCGTGGTTTGACGGTTGACAGGAAGCAGACGTGATCGTGTCGAATGTAGTCCATTCCTGGCTATCTGGCAATATTGTTGATATGCATTGGGAGTCACCAACTTTTTGCTGAGCAAAATGTGAGTGTGTTGCACCCATATGAAGACTTACACCCATATGAAGTCCATATGGCAGCTGGGAGCGGACCACAACGTGTTGTCTCTTGGAAATAGGGAATCATTGGCAAAGGTGTGCATGTAAGTAATCCATACCCAACCCTCCAAGCTAAGGATGTGTGTAAAATCACAAAAACTTTACTCAAATGTGTGCTTCTACTCCCTCATCCACAGCACTTCCCAGCTAGAACATTTTGTTCCTTCAAAGCTGTGGGAACATATGTTTTTGGTTTCACATTGGTTATGGGAACGAAGCCATATGTTTTCTGACTGGCAAAACTAAACGTTTATTTAAACGAAGTAAACATTTCACCTGTTCTAGGAACATTTATGTTTTTGTTACAGTTTCTGCGTTTTACTCTGGTTTCTTAAGTTTTCCTATGAGGTTTTACTGTAGAATGGAAATTGAAGGTTTTTGAATAACTTCCTTAACAAGTCACATAATAAGTTTAATTGGCTCACCGTGTGCAATAATAGTTTCTGAATGACTACCTCGTATCTGTACACCACACATACAGATAATTGTAAGGTCCTTCAATCGAGCAATAAATTTCAAACACAGATTCAAACACAAAGACCAGGGAGGTTTTTCCAATGTCTCACAAAGAAGGGCAACCTTATTGGTAGATGGGATAAGAAAGAAAAAAAACTTTGAGCTCGGTGAAGTTATTAATTACACTTTGGATGGTGTATGAATACACCCAGTCACTATAAAGATAAAGGCGCCCTAAGTTAGTTGCCTGAGAGGAAGGAAACTGCTCAGGCCGATGGTGACTTTAAAACAGTTACAGAGTTTGATAACTGTGATAAGAAAAAACTGACGATGGATCAACAACATTGTAGTTACTCCACAATACTAACCTCAATGACAAAATGAGAAGGAAGGCTGTACGGAATAACAAATATTTCAAAACATGCATCCTGTTTGCAATAAGGTACTAAAGCATTAACCTCTATGGGCTAGGTGGGACGCTAGCGTGCCACCTGTGGTGCACTCCATCAACAGCAGGTGCATTTCAAGAGCGGCAAATTTGAATCCAAATAAATGTCAAAATTCAAATTTTTCAAACATACAACTATTTTACACCATTTGAAAGATAAACATCTCCTTAATCTAACCACGTTTTACGATTTCAAAAAGGTTTTACGGCGAAAGCATAAATTTAGAGTATGTTAGGACAGTACATTTACAAGAGTTGTGTGTAATGTTTTGTCAAGTCAAAGACAGGGTCACCAAAACCATAAAACCAGCTAAAATGATGCACTAACCTTTTACAATCTCCATCAGATGACACTCCTAGGACATTATGTTAGCATGCATTTTTAGTTCTATCAAGTTCATATTTATATCCAAAAACAGCGTTTTACTATGGCATTGATGTTGAGGAAATCGTTTCCCTCCAATAACCGGCAGTCAAGTCAGCGTCACAAATTAAATAATTAAAATTAGAAAACATTGGTAAAATATTATATTGTCATTTAAAGAATTATAGATTTACATCTCTTGAACGCAATCAACTTGCCAGATTTAAAAATAACCTTACTGGGAAATCACACTTTGCAATAATCTGAGCACTGCGCCCAGAAAAATACGCGTTGCGATACAGACTAGACGTCATGTTGGGGAGATCTAAAATCGAAAATACTATGTAAATAATCCATTACCTTTGATTCTCTTCATCAGATGTCACTTCCAGGTATCACAGGTCCATAACGAATGTAGTTTTGTTCAAAAAAGCTCATCATTTATGTCCAAAAATCTCCGTCTTGTTAGCACATGATCTAAGCCAGCCGGACTTCTCGTCATGAACGAGGGGAAAAAATATATTTACGTTCGTTCAAACATGTCAAACGTTGTATAGCATAAATCATTAGGGCCTTTTTTAACCAGAACATGAATAATATTCAAGGTGGACGAATGCATACTCTTTTATAACGTATTGGAACGAGGGTACCCAACATGAACTCGCGCGCCAGGTGTCTAATGGGACATCATCGTTCCATGGCTCTTGTTCGGTCAGATCTCCCTCCAGAAGACTCAAAACACTTTGTAAAGGCTGGTGACATCTAGTGGAAGCAATAGGAAGTGCCAAAATATTCCTCAGCCCCTGTGTTTTTCAATGGGATAGGTTTAAAGTCAATACAAATCATCAGGTATCCACTTCCTGTCAGAAAATGTCTCAGGGTTTTGCCTGCCAAATGAGTTCTGTTATACTCACAGACACCATTCAAACAGTTTTAGAAACTTTAGAGTGTTTTCTATCCATATATAATAAGTATATGCATATTCTAGTTACTGGGTAGGATTAGTAACCAGATTAAATCGGGTACATTTTTTTTATCCAGACGTGCAAATGCTGCCCCCTAGCCCTAACAGGTTAACCTCTTGGGGCTAGGTGGGACGCTAGCGTGCCACCCGTGGTGCACTCCATCAACAGCAGGTGCATTTCAAGAGCGGCAAATTTGAATCCAAATAAATGTCAAAATTCAAATTTTTCAAAAATACAACTATTTTACACCATTTGAAAGATAAACATCTCCTTAATCTAACCACGTTTTACGATTTCAAAAAGGTTTTACGGCGAAAGCATAAATTTAGAGTATGTTAGGACAGTACATTTACAAGAGTTGTGTGTAATGTTTTGTCAAGTCAAAGACAGGGTCACCAAAACCATAAAACCAGCTAAAATGATGCACTAACCTTTTACAATCTCCATCAGATGACACTCCTAGGACATTATGTTAGACAATGCATGCATTTTTAGTTCTATCAAGTTCATATTTATATCCAAAAACAGCGTTTTACTATGGCATTGATGTTGAGGAAATCGTTTCCCTCCAATAACCGGCAGTCAAGTCAGCGTAACAAATTAAATAATTAAAATTAGAAAACATTGGTAAAATATTATATTGTCATTTAAAGAATTATAGATTTACATCTCTTGAACGCAATCAACTTGCCAGATTTAAAAATAACCTTACTGGGAAATCACACTTTGCAATAATCTGAGCACTGCGCCCAGAAAAATACGCGTTGCGATACAGACTAGACGTCATGTTGGGGAGATCTAAAATCGAAAATACTATGTAAATAATCCATTACCTTTGATTCTCTTCATCAGATGTCACTTCCAGGTATCACAGGTCCATAACGAATGTAGTTTTGTTCAAAAAAGCTCATCATTTATGTCCAAAAATCTCCGTCTCGTTAGCACATGATGTAAGCCAGCCGGACTTCTCGTCATGAACGAGGGGAAAAAATATATTTCCGTTCGTTCAAACATGTCAAACGTTGTATAGCATAAATCATTAGGGCCTTTTTTAACCAGAACATGAATAATATTCAAGGTGGACGAATGCATACTCTTTTATAACGTATTGGAACGAGGGTACCCAACATGAACTCGCGCGCAAGGTGTCTAATGGGCCATCATCGTTCCATGGCTCTTGTTCGGTCAGATCTCCCTCCAGAAGACTCAAAACACTTTGTAAAGGCTGGTGACATCTAGTGGAAGCAATAGGAAGTGCCAAAATATTCCTAAACCCCTGTGTTTTTCAATGGGATAGGTTTAAAGTCAATACAACACATCAGGTATCCACTTCCTGTCAGAAAATGTCTCAGGGTTTTGCCTGCCAAATGAGTTCTGTTATACTCACAGACACCATTCAAACAGTTTTGGAAACTTTAGAGTGTTTTCTATCCATATATAATAAGTATATGCATATTCTAGTTACTGGGTAGGATTAGTAACCAGATTAAATCGGGTACATTTTTTTTATCCAGACGTGCAAATGCTGCCCCCTAGACCCAACAGGTTAACATTCTCTGAACTATTTGAGAACATTCCCAATGTCAAACCAGTTGGAGAATGTTCCTAGAACATTACCAAAATGTAAATGAAATGTAAGCGTGTTTGAACGTTTAGGAAATGTTCTGTTAAAGTAATGAAATAGCAAGAATTTGTCAAATTCCTTAAATATGCTGAGAATGTTCCAAAGCCAAGCATCTATCCTGCACCATTCCCTGAAAGTTGTGGTAAGGTTTTATGCAAAATAACCATAGAACAACCACGCTCTCACCAAGCTCTAAGAAACATATGGTTCTCAGAACGTTATGTGCTAGCTGGGTTGACTCCTGATGTCAAGTGTATGTCAATATCCTAATCCAGGCACTTGTCATCTCCCGTCTGGATTACTGCAACTCGCTGTTGGCTGGGTTCCCTACCTGTGCCATTAAACCCCTACAACTCATCCAGAACGCCGCAGCCCGTCTGGTGTTCAACCTTCCCAAGTTCTCTCACGTCACCCCGCTCCTCCGCTCTCTCCAATGGCTTCCAGTTGAAGCTCGCATCCGCTACAAGACCATGGTGATTGCCTACGGAGCTGTGAAGGGAACGGCACCTCCATACCTTCAGGCTCTGATCAGGCCCTACACCCAAACAAGGGCACTGCGTTCATCCACCACTGGCCTGCTGGCCCCCCTACCTCTGAGGAAGCACAGTTCCCGCTCAGCCCAGTCAAAACTGTTCGCTGCTCTGGCACCCCAATGGTGGAACAAGCTCCCTCACGACGCCAGGACAGCGGAGTCAATCACCACCTTCCGGAGACACCTGAAACCCCACCTCTTTAAGGAATACCTAGGATAGGATAAAGTAATCCTTCTAACCCCCCCCCCCCCCTTAAAATATTTAGATGCACTATTGTAAAGTGGTTGTTCCACTGGATATCATAAGGTGAATGCACCATTTTGTAAGTCGCTCTGGATAAGAGCGTCTGCTAAATGACTTAAATGTAATGTAAATGTAATGTAAGTGGCAGGGGTTCAGGAAGTAATGGAATTTGGAGTCTGTGTGTGGAGGGGGGATTAGGGTGAGGGGGGTTGGGGGTTGGGGTTGTTTAGGCGCTTGAGCAGCTGGCAACTCCAATCCTTGTGCGTTTTAAACGTCTGGCACTGGACCCAGAGCTAAGAATCTAGCCGTTCATTCCCTGTGAGAGTAAACAGGATATTAATGTAGGGCCAGATCGCCCAATGTCACGGCTCAACGGCCTTTATGGAGACACAGGTCCTTTTTTGGAGATGGATAGGATGTGACAGAGGAGGATGCATTTGACTACGAAGATAAAAAGGCTTAGAATCAGTTGGAAAAAGCCTTGCTTGAACATCAATGGAGTTGTCCCAGACTAAAGCAACAGATAGTAAATAGAGGAGAGGATGAGCTGCGTGAAAGTGGAGCCCTGCTCTCTCTATTCCTCCATTTGTCTTAAATGGGCAAAAGGATGAACCTGTTACTTAAACATAGAACAGCATTTTGTTTTCATCTCAGTGTTGAGGAGTGCGAGTCGTCTCTCCACTGAGCTTTGGGCTACTTCCATTAATGGCAAGCTGCCACTTTGACTGAGCACACTGAGATCGCAAAATTGACTGGTAGCAGCACAGATGGTCTTTTAATTATACCTGCCTTTTATGCAAATTCACTCTACTCTTG
Organism: Salmo salar; assembly: GCF_965601325.2. NCBI lineage: Eukaryota > Metazoa > Chordata > Actinopteri > Salmoniformes > Salmonidae > Salmo > Salmo salar. The sequence goes on along the minus strand of NC_138297.1, from coordinate 35,337,249 downwards.
TATAATTGAGTGAACTGGGCTCCATTTCCAATCAGTAACATACATTGTAGACTTTTTATACAGTAGTGGTGAGAAATACGTCTCAATGTCTTACATTAATTATTTTAGTAATTTGTTTTTCTTAGCCCTGGAATGTCTGTGTGGGGGTTTGCCTACAGGTCCCCACTCCTGCCTCAACCAACACCACCAGGAATAAGCTCCTTTTGAAAAGAAAAGAAATGTAACAAACCACCCTTGATTCCACCTTCTTCCCTAGAGCCACGTTTGGGATTGGACTGCCAGAGTTTTTACTTTCATTTAGTTTCAGCATTGGGTCTTATCAGTCAGTCGTTTACCAGTCAGCATCCATTTGAAGAGCATGGACATAGCTATCCCTCTGACCACGACCTCCCCTCCCCTCCCCCACACCTTGGCCCCAAACCACCACCCCATGGAAGGCTCACAGGGCTTGGCCCAGAATGCTTCGGACCCTACACAGGAGCAGGTGTTTCTCTTGGCAGCCGGGTGCCTGAATTCAAACCGTTTTACAGCTAGTGCAATTGCACTGAAAATGCCATGAAACCAGTAATATCTCCCATGAACCTTGTCTTACACAAGCCAACAGTCAGGGTGTGCACTTATACCCAGACTGGCAGCCATGCATGTGTACAGGTCTCGGCCATTACTCACAACTGTCACTGACTGGCAACATCATATCTCAACATTAACTGAGCGTGACAAACACTGTCTGGTTACCACAACTTCCCTGTTCTTTCTACCACACACTGTCACCAACTGATATCTATGGCCTCAAATCTGTCTGTATTGGATTTATATTTGTGTGATTGTCTTTCGTTGAGTGAGTTTGTAGAGCTTTTAGTCTTCATGTGTTACTGAAGTACCTCCCATATGGAAGGAAAAATACACTTCAATATACACTGCTCAAAAAATAAAGGGAACACTTAAACAACACAATGTAACTCCAAGTCAATCACATTTCTGTGAAATCAAACTGTCCACTTAGAAAGCAACACTGATTGACAATACATTTCACATGCTGTTGTGCAAATGGAATAGACAACAGGTGGAAATTATAGGCAATTAGCAAGACACCCCCAATAAAGGAGTGGTTCTGCAGGTGGGGACCACAGACCACTTCTCAGTTCCTATGCTTCCTGGCTGATGTTTTGGTCACTTTTGAATGCTGGCGGTGCTTTCACTCTAGTGGTAGCATGAGACGGAGTCTACAACCCACACAAGTGGCTCAGGTAGTGCAGCTCATCCAGGATGGCACATCAATGCGAGCTGTGGCAAGAAGGTTTGCTGTGTCTGTCAGCGTAGTGTCCAGAGCATGGAGGCGCTACCAGGAGACAGGCCAGTACATCAGGAGACATGGAGGAGGCCGTAGGAGGGCAACAAACCAGCAGCAGGACCGCTACCTCCGCCTTTGTGCAAGGAGGAGCAGGAGAAGCACTGCCAGAGCCCTGCAAAATGACCTCCAGCAGGCCAGAAATGTGCATGTGTCTGCTCAAACGGTCAGAAACAGACTCCATGAGGGTGGTATGAGGGCCCGACGTCCACAGGTGGGGGTTGTGCTTACAGCCCAACACCGTGCAGGACGTTTGGCATTTGCCAGAGAACACCAAGATTGGCAAATTCGCCACTGGCGCCCTGTGCTCTTCACAGATGAAAGCAGGTTCACACTGAGCACGTGACAGATGTGACAGAGTCGCCGTGGAGAACGTTCTGCTGCCTGCAACATCCTCCAGCATGACCGGTTTGGCGGTGGGTCAGTCATGGTGTGGGGTGGCATTTCTTTGGGGGGCCGCACAGCCCTCCATGTGCTCGCCAGAGGTAGCCTGACTGCCATTAGGTACCGAGATGAGATCCTCAGACCCCTTGTGAGACCATGTGCTGGTGCAGTTGGCCCTGGGTTCCTCCTAATGCAAGACAATGCTAGACCTCATGTGGCTGGAGTGTGTCAGCAGTTCCTGCAAGAGGAAGGCATTGATGCTATGGACTGGCCCGCCCGTACCCCAGACCTGAATCCAATTGAGCACATCTGGGACATCATGTCTCGCTCCATCCACCAACGTCACGTTGCACCACAGACTGTCCAGGAGTTGGTTGATGCTTTAGTCCAGGTCTGGGAGGAGATCCCTCAGGAGACCATCCGCCACCTCATCAGGAGCATGCCCAGGCGTTGTAGGGAGGTCATACAGGCACGTGGAGGCCACACACACTACTGAGCCTCATTTTGACTTGTTTTAAGGACATTACATCAAAGTTGGATCAGCCTGTAGTTTGGTTTTCCACTTTAATTTTGAGTGTGACTCCAAATCCAGACCTCCATGGGTTGATAAAATGGATTTCCATTGATTATTTTTGTGTGATTTTGTTGTCAGCACATTCAACTATGTAAATAAAAAAGTATTTAATAAGATTATTTATTTCATTCAGATCTAGGATGTGTTGTTTAAGTGTTCCCATTATTTTTTTGAGCAGTATATTTAGGACTGTAGGCCGTCGCGTAAAAAATGGTCTTTGTGGTTGAATCTGTGTTTGAAATTCACTGTTCGACTTAAGGACCTTACAGATAATTGGATGTGTGGGGTACAGAGATGATGTAGTCATTCAAAAATCATGTTAAACACTATTATTGTACGCAGAGTCCATGCAACTTATGTGACATTTTTATTCCTGAACTTATTTAGGCTTGGCATAACAAATGGGTTGAATACTTATTGACGCAAGAAATTTCAGCTTTTCGTTTTTAATTAATTTGTAAAAGAAATGTAAAAAACAATTGTACTTTGACATTGAGGTATTGTGTGTAAATATACATTTAATAAATTTTAAATTCAGGCTGTAACACAACATAATGTGGGAAAAGTCATGGTGTGAATATACTGAATATATTATTATATATTTTTAATTCTGTACGGGCTAGTAGAATAGTAGAATGTGTCAGACTAAATGCACGAGATGAATACCCTGGCTTACTTCCCAGATAGCACATTTAGTTCCTTGGAAGTTGTGGGAACATATGTTTTTGGTTTCACATTGGTTGTGGGAATGGAGCCATATGTTTCCTGACCTGTAAAATGTAACACTTTTTACAGTCTGAGAACAGAAGTGAAAATTCTGCCTGTTCTGGGAACATTCGTATTTAGGCTGCAAGGGGGTTCTGAGAATGTTTTATTATGGTTCCCTGAAAGTTTTCCTGGGAGGTTTTATTTACTTTCTGAGAAATTATAGGGTATTTAAATAATTAATGTTCTAAGAATATATTTCAATAACACTAGCTTAAGGGTGGAGTTTTGGGCGGGTTGAGGAAAGGCAAGACTTTCAGGTTACCATAGGCTGTAAGTATACAGCAGATTGCCGATTGTCCTCTGGCTGAGGTAGGCTATGAGGCTTACAATTGCAACTGGTCAAAAATGTAGCATCTACATAAAACAATAATTTAAAGAAAAAAAGTCTGCAAGTTTGAACTAAAACAATGTAACTAATGATTAAAAGAGCATATGTGTAAATCCCAAACTCTTAAAGTAATTGGAAAGGTAGATACAAATTACGTGTGACACAATAAAGAATGTAAATTTGATGCTGTGTTTTTATTTACATTAGTGATGGACAACTGGAGGCATTTTGAAAACAGGTTTTCAATTACTTGTTTTCACAACTGTAGCAGGTGTAGCCCATCATGCAAATGTTTCCTATTGCTACTGTTGTGAAAATCCCTCAACTTGCAATGTATTCGATGTTTAAGTACTCTCAAGTGTTACATTTCTCACCAAAAACAGCAGTACAGTATTTATTCAGCAACATCTTTATGCTTTTGTTAATAAAATAACGAGAAAAAATACATTCAAATGCGGATGTTTATATAAACTACATTTTAGTCGCACTTCCAGCCAGCTCCACGACCAGTTCATCTTTCGGCTTGGCAGAGTTACGGATGAATGTTGATGCCAAACAAGTTTGATCGGGTTTAAATCAGAACTACATGTAGAGATGAAAAAATATATTTTTAGATACACTGTAGGCCTACCGAAGGTGTTGTTGGTCTTTTATTTATTCATTTTTATTTAACCTTTATTTTACTATATAAAAGGTCTACTTACTCTGCTGGAGTCTTGACCCAGTTTATGCCCTCATTTGCAATGCAAACCCAGGCGGCAGTGTGTTTTGGGTCATTGTCTGTATTTGGAGAATAAAAACATACATTTAGCCTAACAGACAAAATTAGGTACAATAATGGAAATATACGTGTAAAGAGGCCTAAACGTAATAAAATATTGCTATAATCCTACATTGAAAGAAACGATGTGTACCCAGAAACACCTCTCTGACATAGGGTCCAGCATATCTCTTGATGATTTCTTCCTCAAAGAAATCTTGAGCCATCATGATACCTGAAAAAGGAGGCAAGAGTGAATTATTGTGGAACACTTAACAGTCCGTGAATATAATGTGAAAATGTACAGCATACAGTAAAGACCAGCAGTCAATTTATTTAAGCATTATTTTTAGCATTATTAGGCCTGCATTAAAGTATCGTAGCTTACAGTACCTGTTCATTTTCCTGGGCTTTCGAGTCAGTGTAAAACAGGCATCTGATGATAGTGTTTGAGAATAGCGCTGTCCATGACCAAAATCCCCAAGTCTACCAGTTTTTTTAAATATCTCCAGTAGATTTTCCGTTCCTCCTGAATGCCCTAATCTGCTCACTTAACCTGTTGGGGTGTAGGGAGCAGTATTTTCACAGCTGGGTGAAAAACGTGGCCCAGAAACTAGAATATGCATATTATTAGTAGATTTGGATAGAAAACACTCTGAAGTTTCTAAAACTGTTTGAATGGTGTCTGTGTATAACAGAACTCATATGGCAGGCAAAAACCTGAGAAAAACCCAAGCAGGAAGTGGAAAGTCTGAGAATTGTTGTTGTTTTGATTCTCTATCGAAACTACAGTGTCTGTGGGGTGATGTTGCACTTCCTAAGGCTTCCATTGGCTGTCAACAGCCTTCAGAAAGTTCTTTCAGCATTCTCCTGTCACTGGGCAGATAATAGGAGCTCAGTTACTGAGTGGACTGCCTGGCAACAAAGGGATTGGATATGTGCAGTCACGTAAGTGCGCCGTTCCTTCTTTTTCTTCTTGAATGAATATGCTATTGTCCGGTTGGAATATTATCACAATTTTACGTAAAAAATACCATAAAGATAGATTTTAAACAGTGTTTGACATGCTTCTAAGTACGGTAATGGAACATTCTGGTACCACGCTCGCGCGGCATGCCTTTGGATAGTGACCTGAATGCACGAACAAAACGGAGGTATTTGGACATGAATATGGATTATTTCGAACAAAAACAACATTTCTTGTGGAAGTAGCAGTCCTGGGAGTGCATTCTGACGAAGATCAGCAAAGGTACGACAATATTTCTAATACTAATTCTGAGTTTAGGTTGCCCCAAACTTGGCGGGTGTCTGTATAGCTCGCTGTGATGGCTGAGCTATGTACTCAGAATATTGAAAAATGTGCTTTCGCTGTAAAGCTATTCTAAAATCTGACACAGCGGTTGCATCCAGGAGTAGTCTATAAATCTTTAAATACTTTTTATATATTTTGTCAATGTTTATGATGAGTATTTTTGTAAATTGATGTGCACATTCACTGGCCGTTTTGGTGGGAATACATTTTCTGAACATCACGCGCCAATGTAAAATGCTGTTTTTGGATATAAATATGAACTTTATCGAACAAAACATACATGTATTGTGTAACATAATGTCCTAGGAGTGTCATCTGATGAAGATCGTCAAAGGTTAGTGCTTCATTTAGCTGTGTTTTGTGTTTTATTGACACATGTCCTTGCTTGGAAAATGGCTGTGTGATTATTTTTGTATTCTCCTAACATAATCTAATGTTTTGCTTTCACTGTAAAGCCTTTTTTGAAATTGGACAAGGGGGTTACGTCAAGGAGAAGTGCATCTTTAAAATGGTGTAAAATAGTTGTATGTTTGAGAAAGTTGAATTATGACATTGTTTTTGAATTTGCTGCCCTGATATTTCACGGGCTGTCCTGGTCATGGTGCTACAGTATAATCAAAGTGAGGACAATCGGCAATCTGCTGTATACTTACAGCCTATGGTAACCTGAAAGTCTTGCCTTTCCTCAACCCGCCCAAAACTCCACCCTTAACTTCTTGGGGCTATGTGGGACGCTAGCGTGCCACCCGTGGTGCACCCTATCAACAGCAGGTGCATTTCAAGAGCGGCAAATTTGAAACCAAATAAATGTCAAAATTCAAATTTTTCAAACATACAACTATCTTACACCCTTTGAAAGATAAACATCTCCTTAATCTAACAATGTTGTCCGATTTCAAAAAGGTTTTACGGCGAAAGCATAAAGTTAGATTATGTTAGGAGAGTACATTGACAATAGCTGTGTGTAATGTTTTGTCAATTCAAAGACAGGGTCACCAAAACCATAAAACCAGCTAAAATGATGCACTAACCTTTTACAATCTCCATCAGATGACACTCCTAGGACATTATGTTAGACAATGCATGCATTTTTAGTTCTATCAAGTTCATATTTATATCCAAAAACAGCGTTTTACTATGGCATTGATGTTCAGGAAATCGTTTCCCTCCAATAACCGGCAGTCAAGTCAGCACCACAAATTAAATAATTAAAATTAGAAAACATTGGTAAAATATTATATTGTCATTTAAAGAATTATAGATTTACATCTCTTGAATGCAATCAACTTGCCAGATTTAAAAATAACCTTACTGGGAAATCACACTTTGCAATAATCTGAGCACTGCGCCCAGAAAAATATGCTTTGCTATACAGACAAACGGCCATGTTGGAGAGATCTAAAATCGAAAATACTATGTAAATAATCCATTACCTTTGATTCTCTTCATCAGATGTCACTTCCAGGTATCACAGGTCCATAACGAATGTAGTTTTGTTCAAAAAAAGCTCATCATTTATATCCAAAAAGCTCCGTGTTGTTAGCACATGATCTAAGCCAGCCGGACTTCTCGTCATGAACGAGGGGAAAAAATATATTTACGTTCGTTCAAACATGTCAAACGTTGTATAGCATAAATCATTAGTGCCTTTTTTAACCAGAACATGAATAATATTCAAGGTGGACAAATGCATTCTCTTTTATAACGTATTGGAACGAGGGTACCCAACATGAACTCGCGCGCCAGAGTCTAATTGGCCATCACCGTTCCATGGCTCTTGTTCGGTCAGATCTCACAGTAAAAGACTCAAAACACTTTGTAAAGGCTGGTGACATCTAGTGGAAGCAATAGGAAGTGCCAAAACATTAATCAACCCCTGTGTGTTTCAATGGCATAGGCTTAAATGTAATTCAACACATCAGGTATCCACTTCGTGTCAGAAAATGTCTCAGGGTTTTGCCTGCCAAATGAGTTCTGTTATACTCACAGACACCATTCAAACAGTTTTAGAAACTTTAGGGTGTTTTCTATCCATATATAATAAGTATATGCATATTCTAGTTACTGGGTAGGATTAGTAACCAGATTAAATCGGGTACGTTTTTTTATCCAGCCGTGAAAATACTGCCCCCTAGCCCCAACAGGTTAACACAGTTACCAAAAATAATGATAAAAATACTATTTCAAAATGCTGATGTTTCTTTAGTTATGGATCCATAACGAATTACTTGTACAAATATGCCATGATATTCTTGAGATATGTGTTGCCTGAATACCAAGTGATGTCTGTTTTTTTGCCTTTTTCTCGCTCACTCCAGGTTAAATTAAAACTAAATCTCCAAAGTATAGTTACTTTTTAAACAAAGTGATTATTATTATTAATTCATTAATTTAGAACTATATTTTTTATGTATTTATTTCACCTTTATTTAAAACTTCTTATGGCTTGGGGCCAGTATTTCGACATCTGGATGAGAAGCATGCCCAAAGTAAACTGCCTGTTACTCAGGCTCAGAAGCTAGGTTATGCATATAATTGGTAGATTTGGATAGAAAACACTCTAAAATGTCCGAAACTGTTAAAATAATGTCTGTGAGTATGACAGAAGTGATATAGCAGGAGAAAACCTGAGAAATCCATCCAGGACGTGGGATTTTTTGTGTGGTTATATTCAATTGAATGCCTATAGAGTATCAAATGGGTTAGGACCCAGCTTGCTGTTCCTATAGCTTCCACTAGATGTCAACAGTCTTTAGACATTGTTTCAGGCTTGTTTTCTGAAAAATTAAGAAGAATGAGACCTTTCTGTCTGTGGACTGAGGAAGAACGCAGAGCTGGTTTGCGCGCATGACCAAGTGTATTTTTTATGAATGTTTATTATGACTATTTCTGTATTTTGAATTTGGCACTCTGCAATTTCACCGATATTGTTGAGGTGGGTTGCTAGCGGAACGCCTGCGCCAGAAAGGTTAACTAGGTAGGCCAGTTGAGAACAAGTTCTCATTTACAACTGCAACCTGGCCAAGATAAAGCAAAGCAGTGCAACAAAAACAACACAGAGTTACACATGGGATAAACAAATGTACAGTCAATAACACAATAGACAAGATCATTAAAAACTAAAGTGGTTGCTGTAATAGTGCTATGCCCAGGCCTAAACCCTGATTGGTTTACATTCAAAATAAATTTCTCAGATAAAAAAAGAGCAAAGTTGTACATTTACCAAGGATCCAAGAATCTTAGCTAGACAAGTAACCCTTGAAATGGTGCAATATGTATTAAGATCACTACTATCTCCACCCTTATGGAATGGCAGCACAAAAGCTGATTTCCATATGTGGAATATTTCCTGATAACAATGCTAAATAAAACATGTGGGTTATTGAAAACAACAATGATGGGTGCTGCACATTTAAGCAGACCGGGATCCAATTGGTCGGCCCCTGTGGATTTCTTGTTCTCTATTGCTAGCAAAGCATACATTACTTATTTTTTCTGTAAATAGCCTAAAAGAAAAGCTTTGACTATCATTTCTCTGATCATTCGGCAAGTCTCCCCTATCAGCAGCCAACCCAATATTATTGTGAATAGACTTAGAATTTATTTAACAGAGATAGCCCACTGAAATAAAATGGTGATGAAATGGATTAATGATGGCATTTCTTTTCCGTTATGAGGCCAATGTCTGAATGAATTTGTTGTGGCAGAGAGGAGGAAATAGAACCTTTCAGGGATTTGACAGTTTTCTAGAATTTAGCCGGATTTCCATTACAATCCGAAAGAGCGGTAACATGATAATCAGATTTTGCCTTTTTTGCTTAAAAGCTTGCCAGTCCAGGGCTTCGCCTGTGTTCCTGGCCTGGACCCAAGCATCATCTCTTTTATGAATGACTTCTGATAATTCCGGAGTGTACCAGGCATTCAAACTACCTTTAACCCTTATTTTTTTTAATGTACCATAATTATCCACAAAAGTATTGAAGAAATCTGGAAAAAAGCTGAAAGCTATATCAGGTTCAGGGATAGCTGAAATAAAATCAAGGTCACTAAAATAAAGATTTTTCATCTGATTTAATCAAAATATCATCACATTTCATGAAAAACTGGATTTTGACTGTGCAGGACCTTTACGTCACTATAATAGCTAGCGCAAGGGCGTCAGTAATGCAGAATGAGAGATACAGTATCATCTCCATGCTTTTCAGCGGATCAAAAGGCTGCTGTAAAAAAGCCTCAAGCACAATAGTTATTTATCGACCGTTATCTTACCAGTTAATCAATGAGAACATATTCAATTTTACAGCAATGGCCTGCGGAAGAGTTACAGGAAGGAGGAGATGAATGAGCCAATTGGAAGCTTGGGATGATTAGGTGGCAATGATGGTAATTCCCAGATTGGGAATTTAGCCAATTCACCGGGGTTAACAACCCATGGTCCAGGTCTGGAGGACCGTGGTACTTGGTGAGGTTAGAAAATCTCTGTTCGCCCAGGTCTAAATATCCCTGAGTAACGATAGCTGCCAGGGCTGGTTGTAAAAGCATAAGAGTTAATCTTTGCCAACCAGAGAGCTTCCCTGGCCATCAAGTGGCTTTACACAGCAAATTGACCACTGTTACCTAGCCTGTTAGGGCTAGGGGGCAGTATTGACACGGCCGGATAAAAAACGTACCCGATTTAATCTGGTTACTACTCCTGCCCAGTAACTAGAATATGCATATAATCATTGGCTTTGGATAGAAAACACCCTAAAGTTTCAAAAACTGTTTGAATGGTGTCTGTGAGTATAACAGAACTCATATGGCAGGCAAAAACCTGAGAAGATTCTGAACAGGAAGTGGCCTGTCTGACAAGTTGTTGTTCATCTTGGCTCTTTTTATTGAAGACTGAGGATCTTTGCTGTAATGTGACACTTCCTACGGCTCCCATAGGCTCTCAGAGCCCGGGAAAAAGCTGAGTGATATCGAGGCAGCCCCAGGCTGAAACACATTATCGCGTTTGGATAGTGGCTGGTCAGAGTACTCTGAGACTCAGGCGCGTGCACGAGGGCACGAGATGTTTTTATTTTCTCTCTTTGTACGTATACATGCTTTCCCGGTCGGAATATTATCGCTTTTTTACGAGAAAAATTGCATAAAAATAGATTTTAAACAGCGGTTGATATGCTTCGAAGTACGGTAATGGAATATTTAGACATTTTTTGTCACGAAATGCGCCATGCTCGTCACCCTTATTTACCCTTTCGGATAGTGTCTTGAACGCACGAACAAAACGCCGCTATTTGGATATAACAATGGATTATTTGGGACCAAACCAACATTTGTTATTGAAGTAGAAGTCCTGGGAGTGCATTCTGATGAACAACAGCAAAGGTAATAACATTTTTCTTATAGTAAATCTGACTTTGGTGAGGGCTAAACTTGCTGGGTGTCTAAATAGCTAGCCCTGTGATGCCGGGCTATCTACTCAGAATATTGCAAAATGTGCTTTCACCGAAAAGCTATTTTAAAATCGGACATATCGAGTGCATAGAGGAGTTCTGTATCTATAATTCTTAAAATAATTGTTATGTTTTTTGTGAACGTTTATCGTGAGTAATTTAGTAAATTCACCGGAAGTGTTCGGTGGGAATGCTAGTTCTGAACGTCACATGCTAATGTAAAAAGCTGGTTTTTGATATAAATATGAGCTTGATTGAACAAAACATGCATGTATTGTATAACATAATGTCCTAGGGTTGTCATCTGATGAAGATCATCAAAGGTTAGTGCTGCATTTAGCTGTGGTTTGGGTTTATGTGACATTATATGCAAGCTTGAAAAATGGGTCTGATTATTTCTGGCTGGGTACTCTGCTGACATAATCTAATGTTTTGCTTTTGTTGTAAAGCCTTTTTGAAATCGGACAGTGTGGTTAGATTAACGAGAGTCTTGTCTTTAAAATGGTGTAAAATAGTCATATGTTTGAAAAATTGAAGTTTTTGCATTTTTGAGGTATTTGAATATCGCGCCACGGGATTACACTGGCTGTTGAGTAGGTTTAATGTTGATTTTTCAGTGTAACATGGTGATTTAGGTGTTAAATTAAATCTGTAAGTGTTTAATTAACACTCATTGGTGTAAAATAACCAAGTGTTGGTGTTAATAACCTGTGTTTGAAGAAAAAAAACACACCCATCATTATCATATTTCTCTACCATGTTCTACTGCGGGTAGATTTTTTGAATTGTTTATTTCTGTATCTATATCTTTGAATGTACATTGATTTAGTAATTAATCTTATGCTACTCAAATATAAATAACATATATTTTTCTAAAGTAATCCAATCTGTTGCTTGGATTTATTGCACACGTTATTGAAATGGTTGTTCCAGTTTAGATGGTTTTGGTAGTCTAATATCTTATTTTTCCCAATTTTCCCATTCTGAATGCAGGTTGCGGGTGAATAAAAATTCAAAATGCTGGATATCCCCCCTTTGGCTGGATTCCAATAGGAATTACACATCACTTTGCAAGCCATCATAATGTGACTTGCAGGCCTGAAAACCAGTGATGGGGAAACACAGCTTCCTGAAGTAATGAGCATTTCCAGCCAATTGTGTCGAAAATAGGTTCGTTTCTCCAGTCTTTGATCAACACAGTGTACACTAGTGGCACCTGCTGGTCAAAATAATTTAGAACAGCCAAATTATTAAAGATGACATTGCAGATGGCGTAGCATGTGCGCAGGGTAGCCTTTTTTTCTTCTACCGAAACCAATACCAAACCAATCCGGTGGTTGTTCGACAAAACAAAGCTTTGAACATAATTTATTACGTGCTTCTGATAAAGTGTGGACCCATATCGACAGTGGACCAGTGTTAAATGTAACACTGTCAGTGCTGATTTAACACTGGAGAATTTTCTGTGTAGAATGAGGGATAAGCCTTGTTCCCTCACTCTGACCAGAGTATCAGGCATAGAGGAATGAAAAGCTGTAATGCATCACCCTTGCCAAGGGTCAGCTAGCGTTTCCACCCCTAGCGGTGCGTTTTCAACATTAGGGGATGGAGTTTCCAAACCCCCCACAGGGTTGTCACTTCTAACAGTCTGGTGAAACAGCCTGTAAAGATGTGAAAGGTGGGCTCCATCCTAGCGGTTGGAAGATGGCCATGCACTCATGTCAGGCTCACCCTAGGGTGTAACAATGCTGCAAAAGGGGCAGAGAGTGTGTTCCAGTTAACTGGGATATCTCATAATGTGTCTGAGGCATATGAGCAGAGCATTCTTTTCTGAAAAACATGCTCATTCCTCTTGGACTGTGCCTATAGTGTGCGGCGACAAGTATGGCTGTACATGTCACTGAGCGGGGATTTTTGCAAGAGAGAGCAGCCGGTGAAATGACATTCGGCCATCAGACGGTGTAGCTAACAAGGAAGAAGGAACATACTGGTATCCAGACATCCTAATCTGGAGCAGTAGAGCAGGTTTGTCTTGACCCTACTCCAAAGCAAAAATATCTCCAGCCACTCACTCTCAGAAGAGACAGGAATACCAATGGCGGAGGAGTTGCTGTGTATGTTCAGAGTCATATTCCTGTAAAGCTTAGAAAGGATCTCATGTAAAATGCTGTTGAAGTAATATGGCTACAGGTTCACTTGCCTCACCTATAGCCCATTATTGTGGGAAGCTGCTATAGACCACCAAGTGCTAACAGTCAGTATCTGGATAATATGTGTCAAATGCTTGATAATGTATGTGATATCAACATGGAGGTATATTTTCTGGGTGACCTTTCTGGGTGACTGGCTTTCATCAAGCTACCCACACAAGAAAAAGCTTCAAACTGTAACCAGTGCCTGAAACCTGGTTCAGGTTACCAGTCAACCTTACAGGGTATTTACAAACAGCACATGAATGATATCATCCACATGTAGTGATTACATCTTTACTAATGCTGCAGGAATCTGCTCTAAAGCAGAATTCAAATCCATTGGATGTAGTGATCATAATATAGTAGCCATATCTAGGAAAACCAAAGTTCCAAAGTCTGGGCTTAATATAGTGTATAAGAGGTCTACAATACATTTTCTAGTGATTCCTATGTTGAAGATGTAAGGAATATTTGCTGGTCTATGGTGTGTAATGAGGAGCAACCAGATGTAGCACTTGACAGATTTATGAAATTGCCTATTCCAGTTACTAATAAGCATGCACCCATTAAGAAAACTGTAAAAACTGTTAAATCCCTGTGGATTTATTAGGAAATTAAAAATGTTATGGTTCAGAGGGATGAGGCAAAAGGAATGGCAAATAAGTCTGGCTACACAGACGATTGGTAAACATACTGTAAAATGAGAAATCAATGTGACTAAGCTGAACAAAAAGGCAACAATAAATGCTGAACCTTGGACCTCCGTGTAGTCTTTCTTTTTAAGAGCATGACTGATGAAATTATGAAAGACAAGTGTAACCCTCTCACCAGGCTTGAATATGACTCTCACAATATTAACTTATGTAGAGTGCCTCAACAACATGGGATGTTAGGTGAGAAGGACATCTCCAATAAGAATTCCTATTGTAAACTATCTAGGGTTATGACAATAGGGTATTAACTTAAGATGAAATTATTATAGGTTTCTGTTATTGAATCAGGATAAACCATCCCATGCATTAAATTAAATTGAAACAATCAATGACTCCACCAAGGCAACATACATAACGTTCCATATGTGTATTAAAACATTTTCAAACACAAATACATTTTCAGACAACATCAAAAGAAATAAAAAATAAACCCCAATGAGTCGTGCACAACCCGTGTCCAAATTATTTCAAGTTTGCTTAAATAAACAGTTAGCGCGCGTTGGAGCAAAAAAATAAAAAATGAAGACACCCAAAAATATCCAGAAGCACCTCACCGTTGTGGTTACTCACTACTTGGTAGATATTCCCTCAGCGAAGTATGGCAGTTCCATGCAGGTTTCCTCACAAAGTCCAATGCAAGCACAGCTACCCATGCAGACTGTACTCCTTAGCCGTAACCAATATCCCATGGGAACACGAACTCGTTAAAACCTCTTGAGGATACCCTAGGATAGGGGGCGCCACAGCGCATTTTGAAAAAAAATCGTTCCCATTTTCAACGGCCTACTAATCAAACTCAGAAGATAGGGCATGCATATACTTATTATATATGGATAGAAAACACTCTAAAGTTTCTAAAACTGTTTGAATGGTGTCTGTGAGTATAACAGAACTCATTTGGCAGGCAAAACCCTGAGACATTTTCTGACAGGAAGTGGATACCTGATGTGTTGTATTGACTTTAAACCTATCCCATTGAAAAACACAGGGGTTTAGGAATATTTTGGCACTTCCTATTGCTTCCACTAGATGTCGCCAGTCCTTTCACAGTGGTTTGAGCCTTATAGAGTCAAAACTCAGTGAATGACAGGAGTTTGAAATTGGTCACAGGGGATGGGCCATCACCATTATGACGCCGGCGGCCATGTCTGCCCCCACCTTTGGAAACGGTTTTAAAGGCCATGACATCATCCCCCTCGAATCTTATTGGCTCTCTTGGTGTTAGAGGCCCTGAACATTTATTTTATACAACGTTTGACATGTTTGAACGAACCTACATGCGCGAGGATTGCTTTCATTATGAAGTGCAGAGCTGCGTTTGGAGAGAGCCATAGGACGCGCTACCAACATCAGGCTAATGGAACGTGAAGTATGGACTTTTTGACCGAAAATACATCTGTTGTGGACCTGGGATGCTTTCTGATGAAGACAACTAAAGGTAGGCGATTATTGACAATATTATAGAAGATGAGATGGTTCATACTGTTGCGTCCAAGATGGCGCCGAGCACTGTATATTAGCTGATTTTCTGAGTATCGCATCTCCTTTTATCGCAAAGTGTGATTACCCAGTAAAGTTAATTTAAAATCTGGTATGACGGGTGTTCTCAAGAGATATTCATCTATAAATGTTAGATTGACAATATACATTTAAAAAATCGTTATAGTATAGCAATTTATTGAAACGTAGCATTGTTTACCGGGACGCTTTTGAGGGGAAATTAGGTAGTCAACGTCAGACAGAGATGTAAAATGCTGTTTTTATATATAAATATGACCTTTATTGAACAAAAGAATGCATGCATTGTATAACATGATGTCCTAGGGGTGCCATCTGATGAAGTTTGTAAAAGGTTAGTGCTACATTTAGCTGTTTATTGATAATATGTGATGGAAGTGGTTGGTCGGAAAATGGCTATGAAGCTGCTTTTTACGATGGACTCATCTAATATAATCTAATGATTTGCTTTTCCTGTAAAACCTTTTTGAAATCGGACGACGTGGGTCGATTCAGGAGAGGTGTATCTATAAAAAAAAAAAATATATATTTTTTATTTTTGTAAAAAATTATGATAATTTTTTAATGCTAATTGGCGATATGATTTTTCGCTGGATTTTGATCCCGCTAACGGGATCAGATGCTCAAGAGGTTTTAAGCTTCCCAAGCAATTATCTCCCGGTGTCACACGATGCTAGGCTAACCTCAAGGCTGGCAAATACCTCCACGACGAGACGGTAGCTTCAGTCTTTACTAAGTTTTAGCAAAATTATAACAACTCTTTTATAAAATAAAATATGTATTTCCCTTCATGTCTTAGTAGGTATGGGTTTTGTTCTAGTTCTGTCGTCTTCTTTTATATTTTTCTTCACCAATCGTCCTAAGGTAAAACGTCCATCCTCTTATCAACATCTTTTTTCCCTCTCTTTTTCCCAGGCCTCCCGTTAACCAGGTCAACTCCCATTGGCCACAACTTAACAAGCGACCTTATTGGTCAAAATTGAAACTTTAAGTAAAACAAACTATTCACTGATACATGAAATAAATATTTCATCAAAAAGCATAATGCATTAACCTCTTACATCTAGACGTTCCGCTAGATGTAAGACATATGACTATTTTACAGCTTTTTAAAGACTCTCCTTTATCTAACCACACTGTCTGATTTCAAAAAGGCTTTACAGCGAAAGCAAAACATTAGATTATGTCAGCAGAGTACCCAGCCAGAAATAATCAGACACGCATTTTTCAAGCTAGCATATAATGTCACAAAAAACAAAACCACAGCTAAATGCAGCACTAACCTTTGATGATCTTCATCAGATGACACACCTAGGACATTATGTTATACAATACATGCATGTTTTGTTCAATCAAGTTCATATTTATATCAAAAAACAGCTTTTTACATTAGCATGTGACGTTCAGAACTAGCATACCCCCCGCAAACTTCCGGGAAATTTGCTAACAATTTACTAAATTACTCACGATAAACGTTCACAAAAAGCATAACAATTATTTTAAGAATTATAGATACAGAACTCCTCTATGCACTCGATATGTCCGATTTTAAAATAGCTTTTTGGTGAAAGCACATTTTGCAATATTCTAAGTAGATAGCCCGGCATCACAGGGCTAGCTATTTAGACACCCAGCAAGTTTAGCACTCACCAAAGTCACATTTACTATAAGAAAAATGTTATTACCTTTGCTGTCTTCGTCAGAATGCACTCCCAGGACTTCTACTTCAATAACAAATGTTGGTTTGGTTCAAAATAATCCATAGTTATATCCAAACAGGCGTTTTGTTCGTGCGTTCAAGACACTATCCGAAAGGGTAAATAAGGGTGACGAGCATGGCGCAATTCGTGACAAAAAATTCTAAATATTCCATTACCGTACTTCGAAGCATGTCAACCGCTGTTTAAAATCTATTTTTATGCAATTTTTCTCATAAAAAGCGATAATATTCCCGACCGGGAATCTGCATTTAGGTAAACAGACGAAAGAAAATAAAGCATTCGGTCGACTCGGGCACGCGCCTAAGCCCATAGTACTCTGATCGGCCACTTGCCAAAAGTGATAATGTGTTTCAGCCAGAGGCTGCCTCGATATCGTTCAGCTTTTTCCCGGGCTCTGAGAGCCTATGGGAGCCGTAGGAAGTGTCACGTTAGAGCAAAGATCCTCAGTCTTCAATAAAAAGAGCCCAGATGAAACACAACTTGTCAGACAGGCCACTTCCTGCATGGAATCTTCTCAGGTTTTGCCCTGCCATTTGAGTTCTGTTATACTCACAGACACCATTCAAACAGTTTTAGAAACTTTAGGGTGTTTTCTATCCAAAGCCAATAATTATATGCATATTCTAGTTACTGGGCAGGAGTAGTAACCAGATTAAATCGGGTACGTTTTTTATCCGGCCGTGTCAATACTGCCCCCTAGCCCTAACAGGATAAACATTGACAAAATATAGAACAATTATTTAAAGAATTATAGATAGACTACTCCTGGATGCAGCCGCTGTGTCAGATTTTAAAATAGCTTTACGGAGAAAGCACATTTTTCAATATTCTGAGTACATAGCTCGCCATCACAACAAGCTATACAGACACCCGCAAAGTTCGGGGTCACCTAAACTCAGAATTAGTATTATAAATATTCTCTTACCTTTGCTGATCTTTGTCAGAATGCACTCCCAGGACTGCTACTTCCACAAGAAATGTTGTTTTTGTTCGAAATAATCCATATTTATGTCCAAATACCTCCGTTTTGTTCGTGCGTTCAGAGCACTATCCAAAGGCATAACGCACGAGCGCGGTACCAGAGACGAAAAGTCAAAATGTTCCATTACCGTACTTAGAAGCATGTCAAACGCTGTTTAAAATCAATCTTTATGGTATTTTTTACGTAAAATTGCGATAATATTCCAACTGGACAATAGCATATTCATTCAAGAAGAAAAAGAAGGAACGGTGCGCTCGCTGGATCGCGCATATCCAATCCCTTTGTTTCCAGGCAGTCCACTCAGTGACTGAGCTCCTATTATCTGCCCAGTGACAGGAGAATGCTGAAATAACTTTCTGAAGGCTGTTGACAGCCAATGGAAGCCTTAGGAAGTGCAACGTGACCCCACAGAGACTGTAGTTTCGATAGAGAATCAAAAGAAGAACTACAATTCTCAGACTTTCCACTTCCTGGTTGGATTTTTCTCAGGTTTTTGCCTGCCATATGAGTTCTGTTATACTCACAGACACCATTCAAACAGTTCTAGAAACTTCAGAGTGTGTTCTATCCAAATCTACTAATAATATGCATATTCTAGTTTCTGAGCCAGAGTAGTAACCAGTTTAATTTGGGTACGTTTTTCATCCAGCCGTGAAAATACTGCCCCCTACACCTCAACATTAACAAGCAAGAAAACCCTTGTAGTAGTGAAATCAGACACCTCCAAAAAGTAGTCGTGACCACACCAGCCCGTCATTATTGGCCCACAGTGTTGAAAGCGGATAACAGGGATGAGCGTTTTGTCACGCTGCCAGGGTTAAATGCCACGGGTATAAACAAAGCTGTGATTTTGCAGTTATGTAGAATTATAATTGATGTAGTGGGTACTGATACAGAGTATTCAGAAGCACTGTCGCATCTGTCTCTTTATAGTTCCCCGTCTGGTATGCGGTACATGAATGAATATGTATATTTAAACTAATTGAGATATGGGAGTTATCAGTGGAAGTCTTTACTGTACATGTGTTTTTGTTTTGCTTATGTATTGTATTTAGGAGATATGGATCTGATTGACAGTTGAATAAAATGGTGTACTGACTTTTGCTCTTTTGTGTTTATTCTTTTCAGGACCTCCTGTAAGTATACATGACTTCACAGCCTCTCTGAGTGTGGTATGTATTACTCAAAGGTACAAATAGATGCAGATCAATGGATCCAAGGGAAACCATGCACTATAGCAACCTACTGTGCTCGATAATTCTGGTAATGTTGATATAGTGTGTGCTATCAAAAATACCACATTTGAGCAAAGTACTTTTATTTTCCAAGTAAACTAATTGTGTGTTGTAACCTCTGAATGGCAAATTAGGCAAATCCAGCAAATCCAACCACAAATAATATAAGCTCTTTGTGTGCGCAGTACAAAAACCTTTCAGTTTGCCAATGTAATTTCAGTACATGATTAAAATCATATTTTCATCCATGCCTTCCCCTAATAGGGGACCTTTCCTCTCATCTAGGGCAGCATGGTTTGCAATCACCCCACCACCAACCCGCTCGCTGCCACCCCTCTGTACACAAAGAAGTGTCTCACATCATTGTGTGCCAAGTGATCACAGAATCCCTCAACTTCCACAGATAGAAAACTCCTGTGATTCTGAAGATGAAGACACACCCATATATAACCGCCAGGGGCTCACTGACAGTACAGGGGCAGAAGTGTTAACCCGGTTAAACATAAAAATAGCAAATTAATACGCTGGGTGTCCACAACTGCTCAATGCCTTTTTATTTATTTACGTTTATTTAACCTTTATTTTAGAAGGGAAATCCCATTGAGACCAAGGCCTCTTTCTCAAGGGAGCCCCACATGTACACACATTTACAACATTTACAAATACATCTCAAAAACAACATATTTGGAAGCAATTTAAGAAAAGCATTCACGTTCCTCAACACAGAGGTCCTCCATCAACAACTTGAACTGCCATAGCAGTAACATATCATGAAGGTGCAGAGAGTTCTGCAGATCATTCCATACACTGGGCGCAAAAACATTGAATGCAGATTTACCTCATTCTGCAACAGATAAATGCGTATTTTGGCTTATGGCCACATCCATAACTTTGCCCCTGGGGGTGGTCAGTGAATGCAGGTGTTCTCACCTCTCAACTCCCTCTGGCAGGTCTCGCATCCCGGACCTGATCTACTGTTGTCTGACACGCTTCCACCAGCAGACCACTACCTCATGTTGACAAAGTCATTACAGATAGCTGGGATTTCAGTATGGAAGGGGTGGTCGTCTTTGTAGTCCCTAGTTTAAAGGGGAGGAAAGGAGATGGGGGGGGGGCGTAACTGGCAACACTGTGTTGTGGCAAGTTCTGGCAACCCTGAGCTCTGGACTGGCTGTACTGCTGAGGTGTCGACTTCCATACACTCAGCCAGGCCAAATGAAAGTACACCAGCCTGATTTCTAAAAAAGGCATTACATACAATATTTTCCCTCCACTTCTGCAAATTATATCGTGTCTTCAAATAATGCAATCATCTGACAATGATGGTCGAAAATCCTACTTTGGATAGAAATATCAACAGCAGATTTTTTAAAGTGGCAATAAGGGATATCATGTGGTTTCTCATTCATTATGCCCACCCCGCGCTTGCAGAGAACATATCTCCATGCATATTCGACAGGCTCCCTTTGAAAATTGGTTCATTTGTACCCAGTGTTCTGAACCAAACTGAACCTCAAACTGACCATGGTTAATCCATGACAAACCTTTCTGCCTAGTTGAAGTGTCACTTAGCACTGATTAGTAGACAGGGACCTGTGGTTTCAAATGAGTCTGTTTACTCAGAAGGGGTTAGGACAGATTTCATTCATGCTAATGTCTAGCATAAAAAAATTGAAAAGACATTCACTTTGATTCCCATTTTACTTTTTCTTGGTGATCTACATACTGTAGATCCTGCAAGGGGATCAATATTAATTAAGTTATTATGGTTTATTATAGGGGGATGCAAAGTATGAGATCTTGTCTTGACTTCGAGAGATTAGAAAAGCATTCGGCGTCTGAGACATACATTCTCTGACTAGCTCAGACAAGGAAAGAAAATAGTTTGGCTGCAACTTGAAACAAAAGACAGTGAAGGTTTTTGTACACAATTCCAAGTCTCTAAATTAAACATTGCGTTGGTACGCTGGTGCACCTAACTTAAAATCCTTAGGAGCACCAAAAAAATAAGATGTTTTTAATTAATAGAGATATAGCCTTTTGGGGCTATATCAATCTCTAGCTACTTTGAAAGCACGTATTGGGCCTATATCAATCTCTAGCTACTTTGAAAGCACATGTTTTGCCCAAGAAATGAATATTTAACCCTGTATAGACATGTGTTTATTATAAAAAGCTAAAATGTTGATACAAAAAACTGTCATTGAAATTACTAAGTAATTTAAGAAATATTAGGTTTCTCATTGTGTAAAAGCACTACATTGACAATTGTACACAGGTTGTTATCAATAAATATCACAAGAAGGTGCAGAACATCGATTTGCCTGCTGGGGGTAAGAAAGTCCCCCAGCTCCGCTTTTACCAAAATTGACATCTGATTTTCCCAACAAAGGACAGCATCATTTCAACGTGTAGCTAGGTAGCTAGGTGTAGCTAGGGGGTGGCAGGTAGTCTAGTGTTTAGAGCCAGTAACTGAAAGGTTGCTAGATCGAATCCCTGAGCTGCCAAGGTAAAAATCTGTCGTTCTGCCCCTGAACAAGGCAGTTAACCTCTTACATCTAGACGTTCCGCTAGCGGAACACCTGCTCCAATATCCAATGATAGGCGTGGCGCGAATTACAAATTCCTCAAAAATACAAAAACTTCAATTTTTCAAACATATGACTATTTCACAGCATTTTAAAGACAAGACTCTCCTTTATCTAACCACACTATCCGATTTCAAAAAGGCTTTACAGCGAAAGCAAAACATTAGATTATGTCAGCAGAGTACCAAGCCAGAAATAATCAGACACCCATTTTTCAAGCTAGCATATAATGTCACAAAAACCCAGAAGACAGCTAAATGCAGCACTAACCTTTGATGATCTTCATCAGATGACACACCTAGGACATTATGTTATACAATACATGCATGTTTTGTTCAATCAAGTTCATATTTATATCAAAAAACAGCTTTTTACATGTGCATGTGACGTTCAGAACTAGCATACCCCCCCGCAAACTTCCGGTGAATTTACAAAAAATTTACTAAATTACTCACGATAAACGTTCACAAAAAGCATAACAATCATTTTAAGAATTATAGATACAGAACTCCTCTATGCACTCGATATGTCCGATTTTAAAATAGCTTTTCGGTGAAAGCACATTTTGCAATATTCTAAGTAGATAGCCCGGCATCACAGGGCTAGCTATTTAGACACCCAGCAAGTTTAGCACTCACCAAAATCAGATTTACTATAAGAAAAATGTTATTACCTTTGGTGTTCTTCGTCAGAATGCACTCCCAGGACTTCTACTTCAATAACAAATGTTGGTTTGGTCCCAAATAATCCATTTTTCATGAGGAAGTTGGGGAAACTATTAGGCATCATACCATCATTCCGGGTTAAGCGAGCAGGGTCGTGTTTCGGAGGATGCATGGCTCTCGACTTTCGCCTCTCCCGAGTCCTTATGGGAGTTGCAGCGATGGGACAAGACTGTAACTACCAATTGGATATAAAAAAGTTGTTTTTTTTAACCTCTATGGGCTAGGTGGGACGCTTGCGTCCCACCTACGTAACAGCCACTGGCAGCCTGTGGCGCGATTTTCAAAACCTTAAAAATCCTATTACTTCAATTTCTCAAACATATGACTATTTTACAGCTATTTAAAGACAAGACTCTCGTTAATCTAACCACACTGTCCGATTTCAAAAAGGCTTTACAACGAAAGCAAAACATTAGATTATGTCAGCAGAGTACCAAGCCAGAAATAATCAGACACCAATTTTTCAAGCCAGCATATAATGTCACCAAAACCCAGAAGACAGCTAAATGCAGCACTCACCTTTGATGATCTTCATCAGATGACAACCCTAGGACATTATGTTATACAATACACGCATGTTTTGTTCAATCAAGTTCATATTTATATCAAAAACCAGCTTTTTACATTAGCATGTGACGTTCAGAACTAGCATACCCCCCGCAAACTTCCGGGGAATTCGCTAACATTTTACTAAATTACTCACGATAAACGTTCACAAAAAGCATAACAATTATTTTAAGAATTATAGATACAGACCTCCTCTATGCACTCGATATGTCCGATTTTAAAATAGCTTTTTGGTGAAAGCACATTTTGCAATATTCTAAGTACATAGCCCAGGCATCACGGGCTCGCTATTTAGACACCCGGCAAGTTTAGCACTCACCATAATCATATTTACTATTATAAAAGTTTGATTACCTTTTGTTGTCTTCGTCAGAATGCACACCCAGGACTGCTACTTCAATAACAAATGTTGGTTTGGTCCAAAATAATCCATCGTTATATCCGAATAGCAGCGTTTTGTTCGTGCGTTCCAGACACTATCCGAAATAGTAAAGAAGTGTCGTGCGCATGGCGCAATTCGTGACAATAAAATTCTAAATATTCCATTACCGTACTTCGAAGCATGTCAACCGCTGTTTAAAATCAATTTTTACGCCATTTTTCTCGTAGAAAAAGCGATAATATTCCGACAGGGAATCTCCTTTTCGGCAAACAGAGGAAAAAATCCCAAAGGCGGGGGCGGTCGGGTCACGCGCATAAGCCCAGTGTCCCTTGATCGGCCACTTGAGAAAGGCGATAATGTGTTTCAGCCTGGGGCTGGAATGACGACATTGTTTTTTCCCGGGCTCTGAGCGCCTATGGACGACGTGGGAAGTGTCACGTTAGAGCAGAGATCCTTAGTAAATGATAGAGATGGAAAAGAAGTTCAAGAAATGGTCAGACAGGCCACTTCCTGTAAAGGAATCTCTCAGGTTTTGACCTGCCATTTGAGTTCTGTTATACTCACAGACACCATTCAAACAGTTTTAGAAAATTTAGGGTGTTTTCTATCCATATGTAATAAGTATATGCATATTCTAGTTACTGGGTAGGAGTGGTAACCAGATTAAATCGGGTATGTTTTTTATCCAGCCGTGTCAATACTGCCCCCTAGCCCTAACAGGTTAAACATTTCCTGCAGTATAACTTTAGTGCCGTGTTGCAAACAGGTTGCATGTTTTGGAATATTTGTATTCTCTACAGGCTTCCTTCTTTTCACACTGTCAATTAGGTTAGTATTGTGGAGTAACTACAATGTTGTTGATTCATCTTCAGTTTTCTCCTATCACAGCCATTAAATTTTGTAACTGTTCTAAGTCACTATTGGCCTCATGGTGAAATCCCTGAGCAGTTTCCTTCCTCTCTGGCAACCGAGTTAGGAAGGACGCCTATATCTTTGTTGTGACTGGGTGTATTGATACACCATCCAAAGTGTAATTAATAACTTCACCATGCTCAAAGGGATATTCAATGTCAGATATCTTTTTACCACTCTACCAAAAGAGTGCTATGTGTTAGAAAACCTGCTCTCAACCACTGCCTGTCACCAAGGGAGTACCCCAAGGCTCGATCCTAGGTCCCACACTCTTCTCAATTTACATCAACAACATAGCTCAGGCAGTAGGAAGCTCTCTTATCCATTTATATGCAGATGACACAGTCTTATACTCAGCTGGCCCTTCCCTGGATGTTGTGTTAAATGATCTACAACAAAGCTTTCTTAGTGTCCAACAAGCTTTTTCTACCCTTAACCTTTTTCTGAACACCTCTAAAGCAAAGGTCATGTGGTTTGAAGAATGCCCCTCTCCCCACAGGTGTGATTACTACCTATGAAAGTTTAGAGCTTGATGTAGTAACCTCATACAAGTACTTGGGAGTATGGCTAGATGGTACACTGTCCTTCTCTCAGCACATATCAAAGCTACAGGCTAAAGTTAAATCTAGACTTTGTTTCCTCTATCGTAATCGCTCCGCTTTCACCCCAGCTGCCAAACTAACCCTGATTCAGATGACCATCCTACCCATGCTAGATTACCGAGACATAATTTATCTATCAGGTAAGGGTGCTCTCGAACATGTAGATGTTCTTTACTGTTCCGCCATCAGATTTGCCACCAATGCTCCTTATAGGACACATCAATGCACTCCATACTCCTCTGTCAACTGGTCATCTCTGTACACCCACAAGACCCACTGGTTGATGCTTATTTATAAAACCCTCTTAGTCCTCACTCCCCCCTATCTGAGAGATCTACTGCAGACCTCATCCTCCACATACAATACCCATTCTGCAAGTCACATTCTGTTAAAGGTCCCCAAAGCACACACATCCCTGGGTCACTTGTCTTTTCAGTTCGCTGCAGCTAGTGACTGGAACGAGCTGCAACGAACACTCAAACTGGACAGTTTTATCTCAATCTCTTCATTCAATGACTCAACCATGGACAATCTTACTGACAGTTGTGGCTGCTTTGCATGATATATTGTTGTCTCTACCTTCTTGCCCTTTGTGCGGTTGTCTGTGCCCAATAATGTTTGTACCATGTTTTGTGCTGATACCATGTTGTGTTGCTACCATGGTGTGTTGTCATGTGTCATTGTCTTAGGTCTCTCTTTATGTAGTGTTGTCTCTTGTCATGACGTTGCCCTCTGGGTTTTCTATGCACCATCCCCCTACCTACCTCCCCCCACCCAGGCCCTGTGAGAGGGGTCGTAAAATTCCAAAGGGGAATGTCCTGCCTCACAGGCCACAGTATAAAGAGACAGAGTGTTTTCATGGAGAGAACAAAGGATTCTTCCACCTAACAGAATTGGAGAACCAAACGACATTTATGTTCTGGAGAAGGTATAAAAGATCGGTGAAGAATCCAGCTACGAACTGGTCCGCTTGGTACCATTTTGTGAGGCTCATTAGAGACAATATGGCCATATTACCATACTAAGGTTTATATACTAGCCTCAGCTATGGGACTTACATTTAAATGGTTGTATCAAATGTATTAATAAGGATAAAGCTATTTGGAATATGTTGAGACGCTATGTACTGATGTTAATGTAAGAGAATTGTATTTCTGTTCAAAAGTTTAACTAAGTCATCGGCACGCCCCCAGGGACACAGACAGGACAAGGCGTCATGTGACAAGCTTTTCTATGTTCAGTATAAAACCCCCACCCAGAATTTCTTTCACCAGACCAGGCCTCCACTCCATTACGAGTTGGCCAATAGGTTTGACCATGCATCCCTCTACTGAAGTTTAACCATACCACTTGGTTAAACGTTTAGACTATCGATACTGACAGAATAATAACAAGTCTTTGATATTAATTAATAGTCTGCAGCTAGAAATTCGATATCATTGAACGCGAAGACCGACGAAACATCCATTCTATAACAACATTAATGAATGTCGCTTTGAAAGATCCATTCTAACCGAGAGAGCGAGAACGCGGAAAAAAACTCTCCCACAGGACAAAAACTCTCCAACAAGGATCCCGACGACACACTGAGCGTAAATATATATATTGATTGCAATTGTTTCCGAATGAGTGAGCGTTCATGTGCAAAGGATTAGCATATCAATTGTTAATATTTATCAACTCTGTTGTGCCTTCTCAGCTTCCCTGTATCACCCTTTTGTTTAACAAGCCGCCATGGGGGCACATTACTCTACCAACTACTGTTTGTATGCTTTCTGTGAATTACTTTGTTTAGTAAATAAATGATTTTAACCTCTTATGGCTAGGGGGCAGTATTTTCACGGCTGGATAAAAAACGTATCTGATTTAATCTGGTTACTAATCCTACCCAGTAACGAGAATATGCACATACTTATTATATATGGACAGAAAACACCCTAAAGTTTCTAAAACTGTTTGAATGGTGTCTGTGAGTATAACAGAACTCAAATGGCAGGTCAAAACCTGAGAGATTCCTTTACAGGAAGTGGCCTGTCTGACCATTTCTGGAACTTCTTTGCCATCTCTATCTTTTACTAAGGATCTCTGCTCTAACGTGACACTTCCTACGTCGTCCATAGGCGCTCAGAGCCCGGGAAAAACCTGAATGTCGTCATCCCAGCCCCAGGCTGAAACACATTATCGCCTTTCTCAAGTGGCCGATCAAGGGACTGTGGGCTTAGGCGCGTGACCTGACCGCCCCCGTCTTTGTGATTTTTTTCCTCTGTTTGCTGAAAAGGAGATTCCCGGTCGGAATATTATCGCTTTTCTACGAGAAAAATGGCATAAAAATTGATTTTAAACAGCGGTTGACATGCTTCGAAGTACGGTAATGCAATATTTAGAATTTTTTTTTCACGAATTGCGCCATGCGCACGACCCTTCTTTACCATTTCGGATAGTGTCTGGAACGCACGAACAAAAACGCCGCTATTCGGATATAACGATGGATTATTTTGGACCAAACCAACATTTGTTATTGAAGTAGCAGTCCTGGGAGTGCATTCTGACGAAGACAACAAAGGCAATGAAACTTTTGTAATACTAAATCGGAGTTTGATCAGGGCTAAACTTGGTCGGTGTCTAAATGGCTAGCTGTGATGGCTGGGCTATCTACTGAGAATATTGCAAAATGTGCTTTCACCGAAAAGCTATTTTAAAATCGGACATATCGAGTGCATAGAGGAGTTCTGTATCTATAATTCTTAAAATAATTGTTATGTTTTTTATGAACGGTTATCGTGAGTAATTTAGTAAATTCACCGGATGTTTGCGGGGGGTATGCTAGTTCTGAACGTCACATGCTAATGTAAAAAGCTGGTTTTTGATATAAATATGAACTTGATTGAAGAAAACATGCATGCATTGTATAACATAATGTCCTAGGGTTGTCATCTGATGAAGATCATCAATGGTTAGTGCTGCATTTAGCTGTGTTTTTTTTTTTTTGTGTCATTATATGCTAGCTTGAAAAATGGGTGTCTGATTATTTCTGGTCTTGGTACTCTGCTGACATAATCTAATGTTTTGCTTTCGCTGTAAAGCCTTTTTGAAATCGGACAGTGTGGTTAGATAAAGGAGAGTCTTGTCTTTAACCTCTATGGGCTAGGTGGGACGCTAGCGTGCCACCCGTGGTGCACTCCATCAACAGCAGGTGCATTTCAAGAGCGGCAAATTTGAATCCAAATAAATGTCAAAATTCAAATTTTTCAAACATACAACTATTTTACACCCTTTGAAAGATAAACATCTCCTTAATCTAACCACGTTTTACGATTTCAAAAAGGTTTTATGGCGAAAGCATAAATTTAGAGTATGTTAGGACAGTACATTTACAAGAGTTGTGTGTAATGTTTTGTCAAGTCAAAGACAGGGTCACCAAAACCATAAAACCAGCTAAAATGATGCACTAACCTTTTACAATCTCCATCAGATGACACTCCTAGGACATTATGTTAGACAATGCATGCATTTTTAGTTCTATCAAGTTCATATTTATATCCAAAAACAGCGTTTTACTATGGCATTGATGTTGAGGAAATCGTTTCCCTCCAATAACCGGCAGTCAAGTCAGCGTCACAAATTAAATAATTAAAATTAGAAAACATTGGTAAAATATTATATTGTCATTTAAAGAATTATAGATTTACATCTCTTGAACGCAATCAACTTGCCAGATTTAAAAATAACCTTACTGGGAAATCACAATTTGCAATAATCTGAGCACTGCGCCCAGAAAAATACGCGTTGCGATACAGACTAGACGTCATGTTGGGGAGATCTAAAATCGAAAATACTATGTAAATAATCCATTACCTTTGATTCTCTTCATCAGATGTCACTTCCAGGTATCACAGGTCCATAACGAATGTAGTTTTGTTCAAAAAAGCTCATCATTTATGTCCAAAAATCTCCGTCTTGTTAGCACATGATCTAAGCCAGCCGGACTTCTCGTCATGAACGAGGGGAAAAAATATATTTACGTTCGTTCAAACATGTCAAACGTTGTATAGCATAAATCATTAGGGCCTTTTTTAACCAGAACATGAATAATATTCAAGGTGGACGAATGCATACTCTTTTATAACGTATTGGAACGAGGGTACCCAACATGAACTCGCGCGCCAGGTGTCTAATGGGACATCATCGTTCCATGGCTCTTGTTCGGTCAGATCTCCCTCCAGAAGACTCAAAACACTTTGTAAAGGCTGGTGACATCTAGTGGAAGCAATAGGAAGTGCCAAAATATTCCTCAGCCCCTGTGTTTTTCAATGGGATAGGTTTAAAGGTAATACAACACATCAGGTATCCACTTCCTGTCAGAAAATGTCTCAGGGTTTTGCCTGCCAAATGAGTTCTGTTATACTCACAGACACCATTCAAACAGTTTTAGAAAATTTAGGGTGTTTTCTATCCATATGTAATAAGTATATGCATATTCTAGTTACTGGGTAGGAGTGGTAACCAGATTAAATCGGGTATGTTTTTTTATCCAGCCGTGTCAATACTGCCCCCTAGCCCTAACAGGCTAAATGATTAATCAGTTTAATCGCGTAATAATAATTACAGGGAGTTATTTGATAAATTTGTCTTCAGTTTAATGGTGCCCAAAGACACGACACTCTTGTCGTGATGTGTGTTTTGTCCTATATTTATATTCTATTTATTTTTTACTTTTAATCTCAGCCCCCATCCCCGCAGGAGGCCTTTTGGCTTTGGTAGGCCGTCATTGTAAATAAGAATTTGTTCTTAACTGACTTGCCTAGTTAAATAAAGGTTAAAAATTTCAAATAAATAGGTGCCTTTCTTTGTGAGGCATTGGAAAACCTCCCAGGTCTTTGTGGTTGAATCTGTGTTTGAAATTCCCTGCTCAACTGAGGGATCTTACAGATAATTGCATTTGTGGGGTACAGGAGATGTTGCAGTAATTAAACAAGTGTGTTAAACACTCTTATTGCACACAAAGTGAGACAAAATGTAATCCTTTTTAAATTCATAGACTAACACAACTAAATGTGGAAAAGGGCAAGGGGTGTGAATTTTTTCTGATGGCACTGTACATAGTTCTGATAATTATATTGATTAGATTGTAGTTCCTTTGTATTTTAGTTAAAGTTTTACTGTAATTTGAATGTTTACAACGCTGGTTGAAATGAGATGAAAACAGTACTGGTTGATGACATTTTTTTTTATCCAATGCATTTTCCACAATGATTCCACATCACATTGACACATTACATTGTGTCATTACATTCAACTAGTGTGTGTCCAGTGGGTAGCTAAGCTGGCCAAATTGACATGATCTGTCATTAGCTAACTAGCTAGCAAATTTGATGTTGTCAATTAATGTCATGTCTGTCTTGTTGCACAGGAGCAATGGTGATTACACAGTGTTAAAAACAATGTTGGAAAGGGGTTAATGTTAACTAGGTTGGGTAAGTTGGTTGGAGAAAAAAAGCACTTAACTTACCACAATGGATAGGCAACTTTACAAAGTTTCTAGCTAGCTTGCAGACATTATTTCTAGCTGGCTAGCTATTAGCCTAAAGTTACATTACATGGGATAATGTGCCCTTCTACTGTTTGACAGGCAGAGCCCACAATGTAAGGAAAATGTACCTAAACCCCACATACATGTCAGGTATAGTAAACTTTTATTATTTTATTTTATACCACTAAAATAGCAAATTAAAGGGTGGCAAAAATCTCAAGATAGAGGTGCACTTCAGCAGTGTTTTGCACTGTAATGCATTGGAGCGGGCTCAGGCTTACCCCCCAGCTGGGAATGGAATGAAATAAAATGTTATTGATAACAACCCCATATCATTTGAACTGTTTGGGCTAGAAACACCATTTTCTATGTAGTAATAGTGCAGCCATGAGAGTAACGAATCTGTGCTCGCTTTTTTCTCTTGGCCACATGGACAAAAATTGTACAGCGAAGCCTAATAATGGGTAATGATACTTAATGTGTTACTGATGTTGGTTAATACATAATAAGTGCTTATCCTATCCTTATATTTTGTATTGTAAAGTTTTTTGGATTTGGAATTTTATACAGATAGAACAGGTAGAAGACAAAACACATGGATCCCCTACTAAATCAAACCCACCCCAACCTCCCCATGCTCTTACAGAGCCCCACCCACATGAGTAATATAAGCAAATAGAAAAAGTTTAAAAAAAAGTTAAAATAACGATACAAATTCTATTTTGGGTTGGTTTCTGGAGTAGCTGGGTCCATGTCTTCTACAAAGGATAGGAAAGGTTGCCAGATACTATAAAATGTAATTGCAGATCCCCTAACGGTGTAGTGTATTTTCTCTAGCTTGAGATGTTGCATAACGTCCTTTATGCAATGGTTAAATGTAGAAGGAAACCCATCTTTCCACTTAAATAGTATAAGACGTCTAGCTTGAAGAGTAGTAAATGCCAATATGTTGCCCACAGAACTGTTTAGAGGGGCTTCCTGTGGTGCCACTCCGAATAATGCAATAAAGGCAGAAGGTTCTATAGGTCTCTCCAAATGTCAAAAGAATTGATATCCAGAAATCTGTCAATTTCGGGCATGTCCAAAACATGTGCAATAAAGTAGCAAGACCCTGCTTACATCGGTCACAAGTGGGATCTATTTCTGGTCTAATTTTGGATAATTTGACCAATGCAGCAGATTAACTATTTCAAATTGAATTAAAGCATGCCTTAGACATATAAATGAAGCATACTCTGCCAAGTTTCATCTGTAAGTTGTTCACCTAAATCCTCTTCCCATTGAGAGTTCAGGGACTCCAGATTGTGCAAGTTTAATAACGTATAGATCAAGCTTATGCCCCCTTTGACATAAGGGTTCACTTTAAAAAATATAATCTAGAAGGCAGGTAGGTGGGCGTGATGGGAAGTGACTAGTATGAAGATACAAAACTACACAATTTTAGGTATCTAAAGAAATGGGATCTAGGAAAATTGAACTGTTGTACTAACTGTTCAAAAGATGCAAAATCCATAGCAATGTACAAGTTGTTAAGTGAGGAGATCCCTTTCCAGCCTAGATATGAAACGCCCGGTCTAATAATGATGGAGAGAATGTATGGTTCTTTAATAATGAGGCAGAAGTTGAAAATTCACTGAGACCAAACGATCACCTGAACTGTTTCCATATTCTTTGAGAATGTTTCACAATAGGGTTTTTAATGTATTTGGAAACAGGCTTAGCTAATAGACCTTGATGAAAAGGTACTGTGTGTCAACTAGACCTTAATGTCAACTAGACCTTGACATACATAGACCTTGATGAAAAGGTATTGTGTGTCAACTAGGCAAATGAGAAAGCCAAAACAAAATCATAGATAGCAAGACTACACAGCGGTCTAAGGGAGTGGCGTAGGCAGTCAGTGTGTTGGTATGGGACACAGGGTGAGAAATGGAACCGAGCCTAAGGCAGCTAAGGCGGTGGGGCCACAGGATGAGATCTCCAAGGTCAACCATCAGGGATTTCTGTCATCCAATATAGAATGATTCATATATTAGCTGCCCAGTAATAATATTGAAAGTTCGGAAGTGCTAGACCTCCCTGGGAGCGAGATATCTGCAATACACTCTTACTTATACAAGAGTTTTTCTTGTTCCAGATAAAAGCAGATATTAGTTTATCTATGGAGATAAAAAAAAGATTTTGTCAGAAAGATAGGAATACATTGAAATACGTATTAAAATGTAGGTAATACATTCAATTTAACATTGTTAATTCTTCCTCCCAAAGACAGTAAATAGAGAAAAGGAAAACAATATTTTCTTCAACCAACAAAGACAAGCCAACTAATGATGACCAAGCTGTTAAATGTTTCAGATGTGGTCAGGAGGGCCATAGTGGACGGGCAAAGATGGACATTTCTCAAAAATGTGCAGGAAAAATACTAAACTAAATGTAAATCAAGTCACAAACACACCTGCTACACAAAATGACAAACCAGACAATGACCATGATGAACATGTGTTCACACCTACCAGCAATACTGATGATTCTGTTAATGGACTCTGGGGCTAGCTGTAATATTGTGGGCACAGCAACATTCAGTGATTTGCAGACCAAATGCAATGTGCAATTGAAACCAACATACAAAAGACTTTCCCTGTATGGGTAGACACAACCGTTAGCAGTTGAGTGCCTGTTCACTGCCAACATTATAGCAGTTGTTAGTTCTGAGTCAGTCACTGCAGACATTCTATTCGTGAAAGATGCACAGACATCTGTACTGGGAAATGAATCAGAAGCTGCTCTTGGCATTTTGCACATAGGGCCAAAGGCACACATAAATGCAAAGATGCACTTCAGGAGGAATACAAAGACTGTTTCACAGGGCTGGGAAAACTGAAAGACTTCCAGTTAGGAATTTATGTAGATGAGACTGTCACACTTGTTGCACAGCCAGTACACAGAATACCATTCAGTGTCAGGAAGCTAGTTGAAGAGAAGACGAACGAGCTAGAGGACATGGATGTTATTGAGAAAGTGAATGGCCCTACTAGTTGTAGTACACAATAAACATCAGAATATGTGTTGACAAGCGTGGAGCAAATTAAGCTGTTGTGCGGGAGCGACACCCCATCCCCAACATTGACGATATCCTGGAGGACATGTCAGGAGCCGTGGTCTTCTCAAAACTGGACCTAAAGTGGGGATATCATGAGATAGAACTGAAACCTGAGTCTCGTTCACTGACCACATTTGTGACTCACACAGGTTTATGGCGCTACAAGAGACTAATGTTCGGTGTCTCCTCTGCTCCAGAGACACATCAGCACATCATCCGTCAAGTCCTACAAGGCATCGAGGAGGTCCACAAAACTCAGATGATATCATTGTGTTTGGGAAGAACACAGGAGAACACAACAAACGACTACAACAAGTCCTGAGACGACTGCAGGAGAGGGGACTCACCCTCAACAGTGACAAATGTGAATTCCGACAGACGGAGATGTTGTTAACGGGCCACATTCTCTCGAAGAACGGCATCGGAGCAGCACACTCAAAGGTGGAAGTGGTGCAGAACACACACAGACCGACAAATGCAGCTGAAATAAGGAGTTTCTTAGGACTAGTAAACTACTGTGGCAGATTTATCCCTAATCTGGCAACTACGTCCGAACTGCTGAGAAGACTCACAAAGCATAATGCAAATGGACATGGAGAGATGAACAAGAATCATCATTCAACGCACTGAAGAATGCACTGGCCAGTTCACACAACATGGCCTACTTCAATCAAGTTGCAGAGACACACGTTATTGTGGATGCTAGTCCAGTGGGGCTAGGGGCTATTTTGAGTCAGAAGCAAAAAGATGGTTCACACAGGCCAGTGTACTATGCTAGCTGTGCTCTCACAGATGTAGAGAGATGCTATTTTCCGACTGAAAGAGAG
Organism: Salmo salar; assembly: GCF_965601325.2. Classification (NCBI taxonomy): domain Eukaryota; kingdom Metazoa; phylum Chordata; class Actinopteri; order Salmoniformes; family Salmonidae; genus Salmo; species Salmo salar. The sequence goes on along the minus strand of NC_138297.1, from coordinate 35,302,743 downwards.
GCACTCGCCATAGTCTGGGTGTGTGAGAAGTGTCATGTGTTTCTCTATGGCAAAGACTTTGTAATGGTAACCAACCACAAGCCATTAGAGACTATTTATTCTCCAAAATCCAAACCACCAGCGAGGATAGAGAGACAGGCACTGAGAATGCAGCCTTACAGATTCAAGGTTGTCTACAAGCCTCAGAATGCAGCCGACTCACTGTCACGGTTGACTCTGAACCCTCTGAACCATGAACTCTACACTACGGGGATGACCACATCTATTACATAGCCAAACACGCAGTGCCATGTGCATTCACCTCACGAGAGCTGGAAGAAATGTCAGCAAAAGACCCAGTTCTAGCTACTCTACGAACACGCATGAGACAGGGTGAGTAGAGCACATGCGACACTGCATACTGACGTGTTCAAGAAGAACTCTCTATTGTTGGACAGATAGTTCTACAGTGAGGGAAAAAAGTATTTGATCCCTTGCTGATTTTGTACGTTTGCCCACTGACAAAGATGATCAGTCTATAATTTTAATGGTAGGTTTATTTGAACAGTGAGAGACAGAATAACAACAAAAAATCATGACAAACGCATGTCAAAAATGTTATAAAATGATTTGCATTTTAATGAGGGAAATAAGTATTTGACCCCTCTGCAAAACATGACTTAGTACTTGGTGGCAAAACCCTTGTTGGCAATCACAGAGGTCAGACGTTTATGTAGTTGGCCACCAGGTTTGCACACATCTCAGGAGGGATTTTGTCCCGCTCCTCTTTGCAGATCTTCTCCAAGTCATTAAGGTTTCGAGACTGACGTTTGGCAACTCCAACCTTCAGCTCCCTCCACAGATTTTCTATGGGATTAATGTCTGGAGACTGGCTAGGCCACTCCAGGACCTTAACCTGTTTGGGATAGGGGGCAGTATTTTCACGGCCGGATAAAAAACGTACCCGATTTAATCTGGTTACTACTCCTGCCCAGAAACTAGAATATGCATATCATTAGTGTATTTGGATAGAAAACACTCTAAAGTTCCTAAAACTGTTTGAATGGGGTCAGTGAGTATAACAGAACTCATATGGCAGGCCAAAACCTGAGAAGATTCCATACAGGAAGTGCCCTGTCTGACAATTTATTGTCCTTCTGTAGCCTTTCTATCGAAAATACAGCATCTGTGCTGTAACGTGACATTTTCTAAGGCTTCCATTGGCTCTCAGAAGGCGCCAGATAGTGGAATGAGAGTTCTGCAGTCTCTGGACTAAGTACAGCTGCTCTGTTTGTTACTGGCCTGCCTGGTGATAGTGACACTGGAGATGCGCGTCCACGAGACTACTCCATTTTGTTCTTCCAGTCTTTGAATGAATACAACGTCGCCCGGTTGGAATATTATCGCTATTTTACGAGAAAAATAGCATAAAAATTGATTTTAAACAGCGTTTGACATGCTTCGAAGTACGGTAATGGAATATTTTGAAAAATGTTGTCACGAAATGCGCCCGCGCGTCACCCTTCGGATAGGGACCTCAACGCACGAACAAAACGGAGCTATTTCACTATAACTATGGATTATTTCGAGGGTACTCTCCTGACATAATCTAATGTTTTGCTTTCGCTGTAAAGCCTTTTTGAAATCAGACAATGTGGTTAGATTAATGAGAGTCTTATCTTTAACCTCTTACATCTAGACGTTCCGCTAGCGGAACACCTGCTCCAATATCCAATGATAGGCGTGGCGCGAATTACAAATTCCTCAAAAATACAAAAACTTCAATTTTTCAAACATATGACTATTTTACAGCATTTTAAAGACAAGACTCTCCATTATCTAACCACACTGTCCGATTTCAAAAAGGCTTTACAACGAAAGCAAAACATTAGATTATGTCAGCAGAGTACCCAGCCAGAAATAATCAGACACCCATTTTTCAATCTAGCATATAATGTCACATAAATCCAAACCACAGCTAAATGCAGCACTAACCTTTGATAATCTTCACCAGATGACACCCCTAGGACATTATGTTTCAATACATGCATGTTTTGTTCAATCAAGTTCATATTTATATAAAAAAACAGCTTTTTACATTAGCATGTGACGTTCAGAACTAGCATACCCCACCGAACACTGCCGCTGAATTTACTAAATTACTCACGATAAACGTTCACAAAAAACATAACAATTCTTTTAAGAATTATAGATACAGAACTCCTCTATGCACTCGATATGTCCGATTTTAAAATAGCTTTTCGGTGAAAGCACATTTTGCAATATTCTCAGTAGATAGCCCGGCATCACAGGGCTAGCTATTTAGACACCCAGCAAGTTTAGCCCTCACCAAAGTCAGATTTACTATAAGAAAAATGTTATTACCTTTGCTGTTCTTCGTCAGAATGCACTCCCAGGACTTCTACTTCAATAACAAATGTTGGTTTGGTCCCAAATAATCCATATTTATATCCAAATAGCGGTGTTTTGTTCGTGCGTTCAAGACACTATCCGAATGGTAAAGAAGGGTGACGAGCACGACACATTTCGCGACAAAATATTTCTAAATATTCCATTACCGTACTTCGAAGCATGTCAACCGCTCTTTAAAATCAATTTTTATGCCATTTTTCTCGTAAAAAAACGATAATATTCCGACCGGGAATCTGCGTTTAGGTAAAAAGACGAAAGAAAATAAAGCATGGGGTCGACTTGTGCACGCGCCTAAGCCCATTGTCCTCTGATCGGCCACTTACCAAAGGCGATAAATTGTTTCAGCCAGGGGCTGCCTCGATATCATTCAGCTTTTTCCCGGGTTCTGAGAGCCTATGGGAGCCGTAGGAAGTGTCACGTTACAGCAAAGATCCTCAGTCTTCAATAAAAAGAGCCAAGATGAACAAGAACTTGTCAGACAGGTCACTTCCTGTATGGAATCTTCTCAGGTTTTTGCCTGCCATATGAGTTCTGTTATACTCACAGACACCATTCAAACAGTTTTAGAAACTTTCGGGTGTTTTCTATCCAAAGCCAATAATTATATGCATATTCTAGTTTCTGGACAGGAGTAATAATCAGATTAAATCGGGTACGTTTTTTATCCGGCCGTGAAAATACTGCCCCCTAGCCATAACAGGTTAATAAATAGATAATTTAGCCATTTTGTATATCGCTGATTCATCATTTAGGCTGGGGTTCATGCAGATATCCAAGGGTTTGCGACATTCAGTAATCAGAACTGATGAGGAAATGATAATACATTAATAGAAGGCTAATCGATAAGATGTGAAAATAGCTGAAGAGCCGATTCGGGGAAATGGAGATTCTATAAAAAAAAATCCCGTGGTGCCCCGACTTCCTAGTTAATTAAAGCGTACATGGTTAGTTTAATCACGTAATGATAATTATACATCTAAAATTGTTTCGACAAAATAAGTCTTCACATTTAATGGTAGTCCAGACACGACAAGGTGTTTCCAAACGTTTGACTTGTACTGTATGTTTTAACCAAGATATTTTACAATCTAAGGTAACACCAAGTAATTGAGTCTCCTCAACTTGTTCAACAGCACACCATGCATTACCAGATTCCGCTGAGGTCTAGAACTTAAGGAATGATTTGTAACAAATACAATGCTCTTAGTTTTAGAGATGTTCAGGACCAGTTTATTACTGACCACCCATTCCAAAACAGTCTGCAACTCTTTGTTCAGTGACTTCATTAGCTGTGGTTGCTGATGTGTACAGTATATGGTTAAATCATCAGCATACATGAACACACATGCTATGGGACAGTGGCAGGTCATTGGTAAAAATAGAAAAGAGTAGAGGGTCTAGAGAACTGCCCTGTGGTACACCACACTTTACATCTTTGGCATTAGAGAAGCTTCCATTAAAGAAAACCCTCTGCGTTATTAGACAGATTGCCATATCATGGATTCAGAGCTGAGGTTGAAAAGCCATAACACAAGTTTTTTCAACAACCAGGTATGGTTAGGGTTGTTACGGTGACCGTATTACCGACGGTCACGAGCCATGACGGCAGGCAAGCTCTGATGCTACTGATGGTCATTAGTAGACTACCAAACCTGCTAACTGCCTGGTACTCAGCACTCTATTGTCCCTCTAATCACTCTGACATCAATGCAAATGTAATCGAAAATCTAATCAAGCACTTAATGAGAGCCCATGAGTTCATTTTGCGCAACATTTCTATAGGCTATGCAATTGCGTGAGAAAACGTAGTGATGGCCTCTATTAAAAAGAGGCCTACTATATTTATTTCTCAACTTTCCTAATATTAAGGACATTGCTTCTCTTTATAAGTATAGCCTACCTGGCTGGCAGGAAAATGAACCACGGGAAAAGAATCCTCCATTCGCTATTTAAGTGCATAGATGACATGTATTGTTTTCCCCTGCCCCGGTTTCGAGACAGGTGCATGATAATGGTCCATTCTAAATGAAAACAAATTTCTCACATATTATTTATAAGACAAGAATAAATCAAGAACAGTCTGATGGGTGACAATATTAGCCTATCACTTGTGAATGATGCCCAGCTTGTGTGCAGTAGGGGAAGAAACAGTGCATGCCTTTTCTTGCGACTTTTTCAAATCATAGTTGCACACCTCATGTAGACTAGCCCATAGGCCTATATGTTTTGATAAGGTATGTATCACAACTAAAGTGGCCAAATAACTTGGTGTGATGTGCCTTCTTTTCTCCACACATAGTGTTGTGTGTTCCTTCCAAATAACTCAAATTTAGTTTCCTTTGTCCACCGAATAGTTTGCCAGTAGCGCTGTGGATCATCCAGGTGCTCTTTTTCAAACTTCAGACGTGCAGCAATGTTTTTTTCAGGACAGCAGTGGCTTCTTCCGTGGTGTCCTACCATGAACACCATTCTTGTTTATTGTTTTACGTATCGTAGACTCGTCAACAGAGATGTTAGCATGTTCCAGAGATTTCTGTTAGTCTTTAGCTGACACTCTAGGATTCTTCTTAACCTCATTGAGCATTCTGCGCTGTGCTCTTGCAGTCATCTTTGCAGGACGGCCACTCCTAGGGAGAGTAGCAACTTTCTCCATTTATAGAAAATGTGTCTTACCTCAGACTGATGAACATCAAGGCTTTCGGAGATACTTTTGTAACGCTTTCCAGCTTTATGCAATTCTTAATCTTAAGTCTTCTGAGATCTCTTTTGGTCGAGGCATGGTTCATATCAGGCAATGCTTCTAGTGAATAGCAAACTCACATTTTGTGAGTGTTTTTTATAGGGCAGGGCAGCTCTAACCAACATCTCCAATCTCGTCTCATTGATTGGACTCTACATTAGCTTACCCCTGACTCCAATTAGCTTTTGGAGAAGTCATTAGCATAGGGGTTCACATACCTCTTCCAACCTACATTGGCAATGTTTAAATGATGTATTCAATATAGTCAAGAAAAATACAATAATTTGTGTGTTATTAGTTTAAGCACATTGTGTTTGTCTATTGTTGTAAGTTAGATGACTGAATATTTCGCATTTTATGACCAATTTATGCAGAAATCCAGGTAATTCCAAAGGGTTCACATACTTTTTCCTGCCACTGTATAGCCTACTGCTGTGTGCGCATTGCTGCACTTAAAATGTAAAGAAATAGCTTAATAGTTTATCAACGTTTTAAGCTAAATTTCTGATCAGTTGCCGCCGCCTCATTGCTTAAAATCGTTTTTTTATGCTAGTGGTTGTATTAATTTAGGATCTATCGGATCCCACAACTGTCCCAGACTATGCTAGGAATATTTAGTTCTCGCACAGAATAGCATACATTAGCATTTGTAGTATGGGGGAGAGTAGGCAGCCGATGTCAATCTACTATCCCCCATAGTACAAAAGTTTGTAGGTTAGTGTTTTTGCTGTTCGTTAGGCCTACTCATCTTGTTGGCTGATGAAAAGTAAATCTGGACAGTTCTTCCAATATCTTCAATGTGCACCTTGGAATTGCATAAGGACTTGCACAGTTGCTTCTGTCTTCACTTGTAGCCTGTGAGAAAGACCCAATTACATGCTTTGGAGCAAGCAGCCAGGAGAAGTGAATTATAATTATTATATTTTAATGTTTTATTTCACTAGGCAAGTCAGTTAAGAACAAATTCTTATTTACAATGACTGCCTACACCGTCCAGACCCAGACGATGCTGGGCCCATTTTATTTGTGATACAAATGTTGGGCTATATGTTTAGATTTTTTATATATTCTAAGGCTGCATGATGCGAATCTAATGATGATTTGAAAAAAGTTGCATGAAAGGCATGAGCTCTGCTTTGTTATTTGTGCAGGCTGTACTCACTTCATCTGTCTCAAACCACTTTGTAAAGATTGGGGACATCTAGTGGAAGCCATAGGAAGTGCTAAATGATTCACAAGCCCCTGTGTGTTTCAATGGCAAATGTTTGAAGTGATATCCACACATCAGATTTCAGTTTCCTGTCAGGATTTGTCTCAGGGTTTTGACTGCCATATGAGTTCTGTTATACTCACAGACACCATTCAAACAGTTTTAGAAACTTTAGGGTGTTTTCTATCCAAATCAAACAATTATATGCATATTCTAGTTACTGGGCAGGTGTAGTAACCAGATTAAATCGGGTACGTTTTTTATCCGGCCGTGCAAATACTGCCCCCTATCCCCAACAGGTTAAAGTGTACTGTTAGCTAGCATTATGTATATGCTCTCCACTTTCTGGAGGACCGAGCTTTGAAATCAGTCGAATTTGAGTATGATAGCTAAGGAGATGGAGAAAACACCAGTCTGGATTACATCGTCAAACTAAGGGCAACCATGCATGGCATCAGACAGGAGATGCGTCAACCATGATGTTGACTGGTAAGATAGTCTAGTGTTACGCTCGTTGATGGAAGGATTGGACCAAGGTGCAGCGTGGTAGGCGTACAGCTTTCTTTATTAAATGAACACCGAAAAAAATACAAACGAAACATAACGTAAGTAGGGCTAAACAGCACAGTACCAAAAACAAGATCCCACAAACAACAGGTGAGAAAAGGCTGCCTAAATATGATCTCCAATCAGAGACAACGATAGACAGCTGCGTCTGATTGGGAACCATATCAGGCCAACCTAGAAATAAAGAAACTAGAATGCCCACCCTAGTCACACCCCGACCTAACCAAAATAGAGAATAAAGGATCTCCAAGGTCAGGGCGTGACATCTAGCCTCTTTGGGAAAGGCGTGCCTCTAGTGGGACACCTCCACAACATCCGGTGAAATTGCAGAGCGCGAAATTCAAACTACAGAATTATAAATATTTAACTTTCATAAAATCACAAGTGTAATACATCAAAATAAAGCTTAGCTTCTTGTTAATCCAGCCGCTGTGTCAGATTTCAAAAAGTGCCCCGCATACAAAACCATGAAAAACATATTTCAACCAGGCAGGTGCGACACGAAAGTCAGAAATAGCGATATAATAAATGCCTTCTTCTTCTGTTGGCACTCCAAAAGGTCCCAGTTACATCACAAATGGTCCTTTTGTTCGATAATGTCCTTCTTTATATCCATAAAAACTCAGTTTAGCTGGCGCGCTTCAGTCAATAATCCATCCAGTTTCCCTCCATCAAAATGAATCCCCAACGTTACTAATAAACTTTTCCAAACAAGTCAAACAACATTTATAATGAAACCTTAGGTACCCGAATACGTAAATAAACGATAAAATTTAAGACGGAGAATTGTTATTGTCTTTACCAGAGAAAAATACCAAAGAACGCGTTCTCATTCACGCGCTTGGAAACACTGCAGCCAAAATGGGAGCTACCTAGAAAAACTACAATTTCTGGCTCATTTTTCCAAAAACCAGCCTGAAACTCTTTCTAAAGACTGTTGAAAGAGACTAGTGGAAGCCCTAGGAACTGCAATCTGGGAGGATTTTGCCTTATAATAAAAGTGACAGCCATTGAAAACAGTGGTAGGCTGGGGGGGGGGGGGGTGGTTTGTCCTCGGTGTTTCGCCTGCCATATCAGTTCTGTTATACTCACATACATTATTTTAACAGTTTTAGAAACTTTAGAGTGTTTTCTATCCAAATCTACCAATTATTTGCATATCCTAGCTTCTGGGCCTGAGTAACAGGCAGTTTGCTTTGGGCACGCTTTTCATCCGGACGTCAAAATACTGCCCCCTATCCCAAACAAGCTAGCTAGCTACATTTTCAGATATTACACGTTTCTAATTTTGACAGAAATTGGTTTCATTTCAAGTGTACTGTTAGCTAGCTAATGTTACCTGGCTGGGTTGCTAGCTAACGTTATGTGTGCTCTTATTCTTCGTATCTCAGACACATTTGCTTGACTAGTTATCATCTTCAGGATTGGTGGGTCCCCTGCTGGACGGTTGAGCTAATGTAGGCTAATGCGATTAGCATGAGGTTGTAAGTAACAAGAACATTTCCCAGGACATATCTGATATTGGCAGAAAGCTTAAATTCTTGTTAATCTAATTGCACTGTTCAATTTACAGTAGCTACTACAGTGAAGTAATACCATGCTATTGTTTGAGTGTACAGTTTTGAACATGAAAAGTTACATGAAATACAATGGTTCAATGGATCAGTCTGAAACTTTTCCTGGCTTAGACAGGGTTTAGACGCTTATGGATTAAAGATATGACAGATAAGAGTGGCTATAGAGTCAGCTACTATCCTCAGTATAATATGTCAATGACAGGAGGCTGTCATTATTAATCGATAACAATAATTTTTCTCTTCTCCCACACTAACCAACTTCAGTGGGCAAATGCTTACTTTCGATTGCCACTGGCACGCTGGAGAACTGTGGGCGAGCGGTTTGCTGATGTCAACCTTGTGAACAGAGTGCCCCATGGTGGCGATGGGGTTATGGTAAGGGCAGGCTTAAATAAGCTACTGACAACAAACACAATTGCATATTATCAATGGCAATATGAATGCACAGAGATACTGAGGCCTATTGTCGTGCCATTCACCCGCCACCATCACCTCGTGTTTTAACATGCTGTCGTACACGTCGATCCGGAACATCAGACTTGTCACCCATTGAGCATGTTTGGGATGCTCTGGATCGACGTGTACGACAGCATGTTCCAGTTCCCGCTAATATCCAGCAACTTCGAACAGCCATTGAAGAGGAGTGGGACAACATTCCACAGATCACAATCAACAGCATGATCAACTCAAGGAAATGTGTTGCCCTGCATGAGGCAAATGGTGGTCACGCTGGTTTTCTGATCCATGCCCCTCCCTTTATTTTAAGGTATCTGTGACCAATAGATGCATATCTGTATTCACAGTCATGTGAAATCCATAGATTAGAGCATATTATAGATATTAAAGAATATAAGAGCATATTTTAATTGACTTTTCCTTAGATGAACTGTAACTCAGTAAAATCTTTGACATTTTTGTACATTGTGTTTATATTTTTGTTCAGTGTACATATCTACCTCAAATACCTCGTACCCCTGCACATTGATATGGTACTGGTACTCCCTGTATACACTGAGTGTACAAAACATTAAGAACACCTTTAAGATTGAGTTGGACTCTACAAGGTGTCGAAAGCGTTCCACAGGGATGCTGGCTCTTGTTGACTCCAATACACGCCACAGTTGTGTCACGTTGGCTGGATGTCCTTTGGGTGGTGAATCATTCGTGATACACACGGGGAACTGTGGAGCGTGAAAAAAACAGCAGCGCTGCAGTTCTTGACACAAACCTGTGCAGGTTGCAGTTCTTGACACAAACCAGTGCTCCTGGCACTTAAATAGTTTGGCTTGCCCATTCACCCTCTGAATAGCACACACACAATCCATGTCTCAATTGTCTCAATGCTTAAAAATATCCTTCTTTAACATATCCCCTCCCCTTCATGTACACTGTTTGAAGTGGATTTAACAAGGAACATCAATAGGGGATCATAGCTTTCACCTGGATTCACCTGGTCAGTCTATGTCATGGAAAGAGGGGTGTTCATAAAGTTTTGTATACTCAGTGTATAGTATATTTTCTAGTATATTTTATTCCTCTTGTTTTATTATTATTTATTTATTCATATTTTTAACTCTGCATCATTGGGAAGGGCTCATAATTAAGAATTTTATGGTAAAGTCTACACCTATTGTATTTGGCGCATGTGAAGAATAAAAATATTTTATTTAGATTTTACTTGATTTTTAACATTCTTACATCTGGAAGGTAAAATGTTGCTGACCGGTTGGTCAGTTAGTAAGCTGACACTGATTTAATACAAGTTCAAATGGCAGATGTACTGTAAGTGGTGCTCAAAGGAGGGAAATCCCGACATGCCAGTCCCTGTAACAAAACAGTTAAAAAAAACTGGGTGACCTCATTAGGCCTACTAGTGAGCATACGGACGGCATCCTGCGTTAACATACCATGCATGATCTTTTACATTTTTGGTTGAATTCACGTCAGTTGACAACTCAACCAAATTTGAATCAAAACTATAAATTATGCCTGTGCCCAGTGGGTAGTTTATCCCTACCACTTGCCAGAATGTGGTTGGATATTGCTGGATTTGTGCCCATTGGTAAACTTCATTTACATTCAGTTTGCAGCTTTGGCTGTAGATTTTTGTAGGGCTGTGTGGATGTTAAGATGTCTATAAATCTCTGCTTTCTTCAATTAATGTTTTCCCCCAAATAGGGTACTCCTGGTCCACAGGGTGAGAAGGTAAGTAAACAAATGTTATGTTTTATTCATATGTTCAATATGTAATTAATGCATTACTTTCCAAGGACTAACTTTCTTTGATTTCTCTGGCATTGGCATGGACATGATCCATAATTCCTTCGCATTTCCCACCCTCTCATACAGTATATTTTGGGGTCAAAAGCATTAACATATGACTTTACTTTATTCTCTAATTAAATGTGTCTATTAAGAATGTAATTTGCATTGTATTCTGCAGTTCCCCTTAAAAATTCGAAGTCCTACCGACCTCAAGTCTCAGTTCTGAATATTTGTCATTCACACATCTACAGCACACTTCATTAATGACTTAACACCAGGACCCGAACTGAAGTGCTTACATGCTTCGCTGAACATTCCTCCATAAAATGGCAGCTGAGCATGAGAAATAACTACACAGTCTTGTTTTAAGTCTGCGGACTTGGGGACCAAAATGTACCCATGCGCCTTGCTTGGGAAGATTAAAACCATGAAAATGGCTGAGGCCCCTCGCTTCACACACAATGGACACAGGGCTGCTCTGTCATTCTCTGTCTTGCTCGACTAGCAGGCATTGCAATGCATCCATGTGGCTCTAATAGGGCGAAGAATGATTTCCTGAATCAATTTTTTTAGATAGATAACTGTCAGCTGTTGGTATTCGCATTGGACCATTAACCGAAAGATTGCTGGTTTGAACCCCCGAGCTGACTAAGAGAAAAATCTGTCCATGTGCCCTTGAGCAAGGTACTTAACCTTAATTTCTCCTGTAAGTCACTCTGAATAAGAGTGTCTTGTAAGTTTTTCACAATTCCTGACAATTAATCCTAGTAAAAGTTCCCTGTTTTAGGTCAGTTAGGATCACCACTTTTTTTTAAGAATGTGAAATGTCAGAATAATAGTAGAGATAATGATTTATTTCAGCTTTATCTCTTTCATCACATTCCCGGGGGACAGAAGTTTACATACACTCAATTAGTATTTGGTAGCATTGCCTTTAAATTGTTTAACTTGGGTCAAACGTTTCGGGTAGCCTTCCACAAGCTTCCCACAATAAGTTGGGGGAATTTGGGCCCATTCCTCTTGACAGAGCTGGTGTAACTGAATCAAGTTTGTAGCCCTCCTGGCTTGCACACAATTTTTCAGTTCTGCTCACACATTTTCTATAGGATTGATGTCAGCGCTTGTGATGGCCACTCCAATACCTTGACTTTGTTGTCCTTAAGCCATTTTGACACAACTTTGCAAGTACGCCTGGGGTCATTGTCCATTTGGAAGACCCATTTGTGACCAAGCTTTAACTTTCTGACTGATGTCTTGAGATGTTGCTTCAATATATCCACATCATTTTCTTTCCTTATGATGCCATCTATTTTCTGAAGTGCACCAGTCCCTCCTGCAGCAAAGCAGCCCCACAACATGATGCTGCCACCCCTGTGCTTCACGGTTGGGATGGTGTTCTTTGGCTTGCAAGCATCCCCCTTTTTCTTCCAAACATAACGATGGTCATTATGGCCAAACAGTTCTATTTTTGTTTCTTTAGACCAGAGGACATCTCTCCAAAAAGTATGATCTTTGTTCCCATGTGCAGTTGCAACCGTAGTCTGGCTTTTTTATGGCGGTTTTGGAGCAGTGGCTTCTTCCTTGCCGAGCAGCCTTTCAGGTTATGTCGATATAGGACTCGTTTTACTGTGCATATAGATACTTTTGGAGCTGTTACCTCCAGCATCTTCACAAGGTCCATTGCTGTTGTTCTGGGGTTGATTTGCACTTTTTGCACCAAAGTACGTTAATCTCTAGAAGACAGAACGCGTTTCCTTCCTGAGGGGTATGAGTTCTGCGTGGTCCCATGGTGTTTATACTTGCGTACTATTGTTTGTACAGATGAACGTGGTACCTTCAAGCGTTTGGAAATTGCTCCCAAGGATGATCCTGACTTTGGGAGGTCTACAATTTTTATCTGAGGTCTTGGCTGATTTCTTTTGATTTTCCCATGATGTCAAGCAAAGAGGCACTGACTGAGTTTGAAGGTAGGCCTTGAAATACACCCACAGGTACACCTCCAATTGACTCAAATGATGTCAATTAGCCTATCAGAAGCTTCTAAAGACATGACATAATTTTCCGGAATTTTACAAGCTGTTTAAAGGCACAGTAAACTTCTGACCTACTGGAATTGTGATACAGTGAATTATAAGTGATATAATCTGTCTGTAAACAATTGTTGGAAATATTACTTGTGTCCTGCATAAAGTAGATGTCCGAACCGACTTTCCAAAACAATAGTTTGTTAACAATACATTTGTGGAGTGGTTGAAAAACAAGTTTTAGTGACTCCAACCTAAGTGTATGTAATCTTCCGACTTCAACTGTACATTGTAGAATATTAGTGAAGACATCAGAACTATGAAATAACACATTTGTAATCATTTAGTAACTAAAATAGTGTTAAACTAATCAAAATATACTGCTCAAAAAAATAAAGGGAACACTTAAACAACACATCCTAGATCTGAATGAAAGAAATAATCTTATTAAATACTTTTTTCTTTACATTGTTGAATGTGCTGACATCAAAATCACACAAAAATAATCAATGGAAATCCAATTTATCAACCCATGGAGGTCTGGATTTGGAGTCACACTCAAAATTAAAGTGGAAAACCACACTACAGGCTGATCCAACTTTGATGTAATGTCCTTAAAACAAGTCAAAATGAGGCTCAGCAGTGTGTGTGGCCTTCATGTGCCTGTATGACCTCCCTACAATGCCTGGGCATGCTCCTGATGAGGTGGCAGATGGTCTCCTGAGGGATCTCCTCCCAGACCTGGACTAAAGCATCCGCCAACTCCTGGACAGTCTGTGGTGCAACGTGGCGTTGGTGGATGGAGCGAGACAGATGTGCTCAATTGGATTCAGGTCTGGAGGATGTTGCAGGCAGCAGAATGTTCCCCACGGCGTCTCCAGACTCTGTCACGTCTGTCACGTGCTCAGTGTGAACCTGCTTTCATCTGTGAAGAGCACAGGGCGCCAGTGGCGAATATGCCAATCTGGTGTTCTCTGGCAAATGCCAAAAGTCCTGCACGGTGTTGGGCTGTAAGCACAACCCCCACCTGTGGACGTCGGGCCCTCATACCACCCTCATGGAGTCTGTTTCTGACCGTTTGAGCAGACACATGCCCATTTGTGGCCTGCTGGAGGTCATTTTGCAGGGCTCTGGCAGTGCTCCTCCTGCTCCTCCTTGCACAAAGGCGGAGGTAGCGGTCCTGCTGCTGGGTTATTGCCCTCCTACGGCCTCCTCCACATCTCCTGATGTACTGGCCTGTCTCCTGGTAGCGCCTCCATGCTCTGGACACTACGCTGACAGACACAGCAAACCTTCTTGCCACAGCTCGCATTGATGTGCCATCCTGGATGAGCTGCACTACCTGAGCCACTTGTGTGGGTTGTAGACTCCGTCTCATGCTACCACTAGAGTGAAAGCACCGCCAGCATTCAAAAGTGACCAAAACATCAGCCAGGAAGCATAGGAACTGAGAAGTGGTCTGTGGTCCCCACCTGCAGAACCACTCCTTTATTGGGGGTGTCTTGCTAATTGCCTATAATTTCCACCTGTTGTCTATTCCATTTGCACAACAGCATGTGAAATTTATTGTCAATCAGTGTTGCTTCCTAATTGGAAAGTTTAATTTCACAGAAGTGTGATTGACTTGGAGTTACATTGTGTTGTTTAAGTGTTCCCTTTATTTTTTTGAGCAGTGAATATTTTCGATTTTCGATTCTTCAAAGTAGCCACCCTTTGCCTTGATGACAGCTTTGCACACTCTTGGCATTCTCTCAACCAGCATCATCTGGAATGCTCTTCCAACAGTCTTGAAGGAGTTCCCACATATGCTGAGCACTTGTTGGCTGCTCTGTGGTCCAACTCATCCCAAACCATCTCAATTGGGTTGAGATCGGGTGATTGTGGAGGCCAGGTCATCTGATGCAGCACTCCATCACTCTCCTTCTTGGTCAAATAGCCCTTACTCAGCCTGGAGGTGTGTTGGCTCATTGTCTTGTTGAAAAGCAAATGATAGTCCCACTAAGTGCAAAGCAGATGGGATGGCGTATTGCTGCAGAATGCTGTGGTAGCCATGCTGGTTAAGTGTGCCTAGAATTTTGTTAAGTGTGCCTTGAATAAATCACTGACAGTGTCACCAGCAAAGCACCCCCACACCATCACACCTCCTCCTCCATGCTTCACAGTGGGAACCACACATGCAGAGATCATCCGTTCACCTTCTCTTTGTCTCACAAAGACACCCGGTTGGAACCAAAAATGTCAAATTTGGACTCATCAGACCAGAGGACAGATTTCCATCCGTCTAATGTCCATTGCTCGTGTTTCTTCGCCCAAGCAAGTCTCTTTTTCTTATTGGTATCATTTAATAGTGGTTTCTTTACAGCAATTCAGCCATAAGGCCCGATTCACACAGTTTCCTCTGAACAGTTGATGTTGAGATGTGTCTGATGTTTGAACTCTGTGAAGCATTTATTTAGGCTTCAATTTCTGAGGCCGGTTAACTTTGATGAACTTATCCTCTGCAGCAGAGTTAACTTTGGGTCTTTCTGTCCTTTGGCGATCCTCATGAGAGCCAGTTTCATCATAGCTATTGATGGTTTTTGCAACTGCACTTGAAGAGATGTTCAAAGTTCTTGAAATGTTCCAGATTGACTGACCTTCATGTACTAAAGTAATGATGGACTGTCATTTCTCTTTGCTTATTTGAGCTGTTCTTGACATAATATGGACTTGGTCTTTTACCAAATAGGGCTATAAGGCACACCTGTTAATTGAAATGAATTCCAGGTGGCTACCTCTTGAAGCTAGTTGAGAGAATGCCAAGTGGGGGCAAAGCTGTCATCGATATGTGTTATTTATTAGTTTTGATGTATTCAATGTAGAAATTTGTAAAAACTTAAGAAAAACCCTTGAATGAGTTGGTGTGTCCAAACTTTTGACTGGTACTGTGTATATTATTCCTTATTTTACCAGCTGAGTTGACTGAGAATACATTCTCATACCCTCTTAAGCTTTAGCCCCACCCATCTCATTTCGCTCTCGGAGCGCACACTTGACGCGCTGGCCTATGATTTGTTTAGCTCTGGATAACATGAAAATAGCCTAACTAGCTCTGCTTGCAACAATTACGTTATGCTTTTTTGCAAATGTTTACTGTCACCGGCCATATTCAACGGGTGTTGTACACACATCAAATAAAGTTAGCTAGTTAATCAACAATGAACAAAGTGCCAACAATGAACAAAGTGCCAACAATGCCTAACATTAAGCTCTAACTAGAAAAGCAAACAGCTCTTGGGAAACAAATAATAACCTCCACCAGGGAGCCAGTTAGCTAACAGTACACTTTAGCTTAAGACATATAGCTAGCTAGGTAAACAATGAACCTAGCTAGGTAAACAATGTTTAGATCACACACGTCACATAATGTTAGCTAACGTGCTAGCCAGCTAATGTTAGCTAGTTAAACAACAATGAACAAAGTGCCAACAATGAACAAAGTGCCAACAATGCCTAACATTAGGCTCTAACTTAAAAAGCAAAAGAGCTCTGGGAAACAAATAATAACATCTGCTAGGGAGCCAGCCAGCTAACATTACCTAGCTAGCTAACAGTAGACTTTAGCTTAAGACATATAGCTAGCTAGCTAGGTAAACAATGAACCTAGCTAGGTAAACAACATTTAAGATCACACATGTCACGTAACATTAGCTAACGAGCCAGCCAGCTAACATTAGCTAGTTAAACAACAATTAACAAAGTGCCAACAATGCCACAGTGCTGGGAGCTAGCCAACCAGGTCCAATGTTAGCTAGCTAACATTAGGATATAACTAGAAAAGCAAACAGCTCTGGGAAACAAATAATAACATCAGCTAGGGAACCAGCCAGCTAAATGTTAGCTAGCTAGCTAACAGTACACTTTAGCTTAAAATGAAACCACTTTCTGTCAAAAGATTTACAGCAACAACCTAGGGAAAGTTACAAAACATATATAAAAAATAAAGTACCTTCAGAAAGTCTCCTCACCCCTAGACTTTTTCCACAATTTAAAATTGATCAAATGTAGATTTTGTGTCACTGGCCTACACACAATACCCCATAATGTCAAAGAGGAATTATGTTCTTAACAATGTATTTAAAATGAAAAACTGAAATGTCTTGAGTGAATATGTATTCAACCCCTTTGTTATTGCAAGCCTAAATAAGTAACAAGTTACATAATAAGTTGCATGGACTCACTCTGTGGGCAATAATAGTGTTTAACATGATTTTTAAATGACTACCTCATCTCTGTACCCCACACAATTATCTCTACGGTCCCTCAGTCGAGCAGTGAATTTCAAACACAGATGCAACCACAAAGACAAAGTATTTTCCCTTCTTTGCAAGGCATTGAAAAACCTTCCTGGTCTTTGTGGTTGAATGGGTAAACATTTTAATAAAAAAAGCAGACACTGAACATCCCTTTGAGCATGGTGAAGTTATGAATTACACTTTTTATTTTACCTTTATTTAACTAGGCAAGTCAGTTAAGAACAAATTCTTATTTTCAATGACAGCCTAGGAACATTGGGTTAACTGCCTTGCTCAGTGGCAGAACAACAGATTTTTACCTCGTCAGCTCAAGGATTTAATCTTGCAACCTTTCGGTTGCTAGTCCAACGCTCTAACCACTAGGCTACCTGCCACCTCACCTTGGATGGTGTAGCAATACAGCCGATCACTACAAAATACAGGCATCCTTCCTAACTCAGTTGCCAGTGGGGAATGAAACCGCTCCGGGATTTCACCATGTTTAAAACAGTTACAGATTTTAGTGTTTGTGATGGGGAATACTAAGGATGGATCAACAACATTGTAGTTACTTCACAATACTAACCTAAATGATAGAGTGAAAAGAAGGAACCCTGTATAGAAGGAATCTAAAACATGCATCCTGTTTGCAATAAGGCACTAAAGTAAAACTGCAAAAAATGTTATGTTTGGGGCAAATCCAACACAACACACCACTGAGTACCATTTTTCATATTTTCTGATTGATTTGTTTTCTGCTATTTAAAGAAAGGCATGACCTATTCCTATAAAAAAAAGCCAAATTTAATTCTTAACTAAATCATCAACATGCTTTTTTAAGGAAAGCCTATCATCAATCTAGATGCCTAGAAATGTATAAGTGGGGACACAATCATTTGAGGGCACATCCAATGTATGTATGTCTAAATTATCAGATACCTTTTTACATGATTTGGAAAATAACTTAACTTGCTTTTACTTGCATTAAATACCAATTTCAGTTCAACAAAGGATTTTTGCAAGGCAAAAAGGCAGATTGAAGCTTGGAAATAGCCTAGTCAGCTATGGGGGCAATAGCATACACAACAGTGTCATCTGCTTATATATAATTATAAGAATAATTCACCTGTATTTTTTTTTACAGATAACCAATATTGTTACTCTAAAAAGAGCCGGACCAACAATCGATCCCTGTGGGACACCCTTTCTTATGTCCAGAAAACCTGATTCAACATCATCAGTAAATACACTCTGCGTCCTGTCCATTAAATCCTTTTCAAACCAGCTAAACTCAGGCTGGTTCAGGCCAAGCTTTCTTGGCTTTCTTCAAGAAAGCCTCTGAATAAGTAATGAGTGTCAAAAGTCTTAGATAGGTCAATAAAAAGGGCCACACAGCATTTCTTCCTATCCATACAATTAATAACATCAATTAAAACCCTAGAAGCAGCAGAGATGGTGCTATGACCTAGGTCTGAAACCCGACTGATGATAATTTAGAATATATTTTGTAGTTAAAACAGGATAAAAGTTGAGTATTTACCAAGGATTCTAAGGTCTTAGCTAGGCAAGAGAATTTGGAAATAGGGCAATAATTATTTAAGTCACATGGACCATCTTTATGAAGGGGGAGTATATGGGCTACCTTCCAGACCCTGGGGATGGAACCAGAAACCACAATCGGATAAAAAATATGTGTTCAAGTTTCCGCTATCAGGGGAGCAGCAATCTGTAGCAAGAAAGTAAGCAAATCTGCCCCAGTGTTTTTTTACATCTAAGTACAAGTACAAAATATTTAATAGAAGTTGACTGATCTTCCATTAAGCCAAATAGCGGCTGGGAGTGGGAAAAGCAGTGGATTGACTGACCAGGGTCAATTAAACCACCATTTCTTTCAAATAAAAAGCCTGCTGAGATAAAATGCTGATTGAAATCGTCACTTACAAAAATTTTCTCTGTAATGATTTCAAAGTCTAACAAAATTGGATTTAGGAAGGAGAGGAATTTCCATGCTTCAGTGCATTTACTGTTTTCCAAAAATCTATAAGTTAATTCATTAAAATGTCTAAAAATGGATGTATCAATCTCAGATTGCTCCTTTCAAAATAGGCTATATTGACCTTTTGCCTCTGTGTGCTCTTCAGCCAAAAGGGTCACCTATACAGTAATATTGTCAAAAATGTCCTAATTAGACAGAAAGTGGCTCATTTTCCTACACCCATGAGCAAAATAGTAGCCTTAAAGTAAGAATTTGGTCCATGATCATACCCCCCTCCTGCACACACAGACACATACACCACATATTCACACACACTTGAACCACAGTGTCAACTGAGCCTTTAATAGTTTCTTCCTCAGGGGAACTGTCTACAGAGATGATGAACCAAAAGACTATGAGCCAGGAGAGATCTCTTGGGTCTCCCCTCTCCCCTCTTCAATCAGCATGCCTCACCAAACCTCCCCAAACACACACAACGTCCTTCTACCCCTTCCACTCAACCCTATTCACATCAGTCTGTGTTATCAGAAGTGATTTTGCTTTCAACCACAATTAATATTTGAGGTTGACTGTATTATTTTTCCACATCAATATGCTTTGAATTAGGCTTCAACGATTTTCATTCTGTGTGTGTGTGTGTGTGTGTGTGTGTGTGTGTGTGTGTGTGTGTGTGTGTGTGTGTGTGTGTGTGTGTGTGTGTGTGTGTCTGGTTGATACATGTATTTCAAGACAATTCTTTCTGCCTCTTCTAGGGGGATCAAGGCGACCAAGGACCGCGGGTATGTGGTTTGCACCTTCTTGTCCTTTTCTGATTGGCTGTTGAATGAGACTTTGTGTATGTCTCCCTCACTGTAGGCAAAAGGTCTGAGATGCATGAGATTCCTGGGATGCAGTTCTTCTTGTTTTGCAAAAGACAAAAGACAATCGTTTTAAATCTTCATTAAAAAAATCTGAGATTGCTTGACCAAAGTGCAAAAATGTTTAGCCAAGCTTTTGGTGAAATCCCTTTGCAATAAGGCACTAAAGTAAAACTGCAAAAAATCTGGCAAAGAAATGAACTTCATGTCCTGAATACAAAGCGTTAGCCAGATTTTCTTTGCAAATATATTTCCATTTGACTGTTTTTCAAGTTGTTCATCAGGCATCCTAAATTGTAACTTCATCATAGGAGTTATAATGACTTGGGTAAGAAATCTGCAGGCCTCACCATTATATCCCTCTTTGACTCACTTCAATACACAACACATCAAGACCAATTTAATACTTTAATAATTTTCATCTCAGCTGTTTGACATTTTGATAAAAGCACACCATCTAAATTATGATAATGTGAATGCTTTTCCTTGCCCGACAAACTGCTAAATACATTACTTTTATCTCAGTCCAGTATCTATCAGTCTGATTTGAAGTGCCCATTTATTTAAACGATCTGTCACAAATGCAGACTATTCAAAGGCGTAGGTTTGTTTAAAGTTGTTGCATTCATTTGATTCAGTCTCTCCAGGTATCTCAGCTAATTTTCTCTGTATCCATCATTGTTGTGAGCATATTGTGGGGAGTCACAGTCATGTAAAATGCCTGTCATTGATTTCCACAAGGACAGGGAGCACATAAAGTTTAAAGTGCGTAGACAGAACAAAGACTATACGCTTGTGGTGCTGTCAGACCCCCATCAGTCCCCTTCATTCCTTCTGATATCATCATGCCCACACAGACATCATAAACGCACCCCTACACAAAGTCCCCTTTCCGTCACATATATGTTGCATCACAGTTTCTCTTGGAAATTAGATTTGTGATCCAATACAGACATATTGTACTGTAGAAAAATGAGCCTTTAATTGTGCATTTATAAGAGTTGAACACATCTTTCATCCTATCTATGATAATGGCGCCGGAGGGGATGGCTGAGGTTTATGGGCTCTTAACCAACCGTGCTATTTTGATTGTTTTTTTGCATTGTTTGTAACTTATTTTGTACATAATGTTGCTGCTACCGTCTCTTATGACCCGAAAAGAGCTTCTGGACATCAGATAAGCGATTACTCGCCTTGAATTGGACAAATCATTTTTCTTTAATCAGTCGGGCGAGAGGGATTTACTCCAGACACGTGAACAGGCACTAATCCCCATTTTGCTAGCACAGACTGGAATATGTTCTGGGATTCTTCTAATGTCAATGAGGAGTACACCACATCAGTCACTGGCTTCATCAATAAGTGCATCGAGGACGTCGTCCCCACAGTGACTGTATGTACATACCCCAACCAGAAGCCGTGGACTACAGGCAACATCCACACTGAGCTAAAGGGTAGAGCTGCTGCTTTCAAGGAGCGGGACTCTAACCCAGAACCTTATAAGAAATTCCGCTATGCCCTCCGATGAACAATCAAACAGGCAAAGCATCAATACTCAAATCGTACTACACTGGCTCCGATGCTCATCTGATGTTGCAGGGCTTGCAAACTATTACAAACTACAAAGGGAAGCACAGCCGAGAGCTGCCCATTGACACGAGCCTACCAGACAAGCTAAATTATTTCTATGCTCACTTTGAGGCAAGTAACACTGAAACATGCATGAGAGCATAAGCTGTTTTAGGCAACTGTATGATCACGCTCTCCGCAGCCGATGTGAGTAAGACCTTTAAACAGGTCAACATTCACAAGGCCGCAGGGCCAGACGGATTACCAGGACATGTACTGCGAGCATGCGCTGACCAAGTGTCTTCACTGACATTTTCAACCTCTCCCTGTCTGAGTCTGTAATACCAATGTGTTTCAAGCAGACCTGCATGGCCCTTGTGCCCAAGAACACTAAGGTAACCTGCCTATGTTACTACCGACCCGTAGCATTCACGTCTGTAGCCATGAAGTGCTTTGAAAGGCTGGTCATGGCTCATATCAACACCATTATCCCAGAAACCCTAGATCCACTCCAACTTGCATACCACCCCAGCAGATCCACAGATGATGCAATCTCTATTGCACTCAACATGGCCCTTTCACACCTGGACAAAAGGAACACCTATGTGAGAATGCTATTCATTGACTACAGCTCAGCGTTCAACACCATAGTACCCTCAAAGCTCATCACTAAGCTAAGGACCCTGGGACTAAACACCTCCCTCTGCAACTGGATCCTAGACTTCCTGATGGGCCACCCCTAGGTGGTAAGGGTAGGTAACAACACATCCGCCACGCTGATCCTCAACACGGGGGCCCCTCAGGAGTGCGTGCTCATTCCCCTACTGTTCATTCATGACTACACGGCCAGGCACAACTCCAACAACATCATTAAGTTTGCCGATGACACAACAGTGGAAGGCCTGATCACCAACAATGACGAGAGACCTGACCTGGCCTAATGTTAGCCAACTGGGAGTATGTCTTGTCTTCATTGGAGGAGTGGGTGAGTGACTGACTTTCTCCCTTCAGATATGTTAATCGCTTTGCTAACTAGCTAGCCTGTTAGGGCTAGGGGGCAGTATTGACACGGCTGGATAAAAAACGTACCCGATTTAATCTGGTTACTACTCCTGCCCAGTAACTAGAATATGCATAGAATTATTGGCTTTGGATAGAAAACACCCTAAGGTTTCTAAAACTGTTTGAATGGTGTCTGTGAGTATAACAGAACTCATATGGCAGGCCAAAACCTGAGAAGATTCCATGCAGGAAGTGGCCTGTCTGCCAATTTCTTCCCCTTCTTGATTATCTCTATCCATTACAGGGGATCTCTGCTGTTACGTGACACTTCCTACGGCTCCCATGGGTTCTCAGAAGGCGGCAAAAAGCTGAATCGTGGCTTTGCATGCTCTGGCTGAAAAAAAGTAGCGCGTTTGGGTAGTGGCTGGTTACAGTACTGTGAGACTCAGGCTCGTGCCCGCGTCGACAGAATGCTTTGTTTTCTTTCCTCTGTTTAGCTAAATGGAGATTCCCGGTCGGAATATTATCGCTTTTTTACGAGAAAAATGGCATAAAAATGGATTTTAAACAGCGGTTGACATGCTTCGAAGTACGGTAATGTAATATTTAGAATTTTTTTGTCACGAATTGCGCCATGCTCGTGACCCTTATTTACACTTCGGATAGTGTCTTGAACGCACGAACAAAACGCCGCTATTTGGATATAACGATGGATTATTTTGGACCAAACCAACATTTGTTATTGAAGTAGCAGTCCTGGGAGTGCATTCTGACGAAGAACATCAAAGGTAATCAAACTTTTGTAATAGTAAATCGGAGTTTGGTCAGGGCTAAACTTGGTGGGTGTCTAAATGGATAGCCCGTGATGGCTGGGCTATCTACTCAGAATATTGCAAAATGTGCTTTCACCGAAAAGCTATTTTAAAATCGGACACCTCGATTGCACAAAGGAGTTCTGTATCTATAATTCTTAAAATAATTGTTATGTTTTTTGTGAACGTTTATCGTGAGTAATTTAGTAAATTCAACGGAGGTTTGGGGGGTATGCTAGTTCTGAACGTCACATGCTAATATAAAAAGCTGTTTTTTGATATAAATATGAACTTGATTTAACAAAACTTGCATGTATTGTATAACATAATGTCCTAGGTGTGTCATCTGATGAAGATCATCAAAGGTTAGTGCTGCATTTAGCTGTCTTCTGGGTTTTTGTGACATTATATGCTAGCTTGAAAAATGGGTGTCTGATTATTTCTGGCTGGGTACTCTGCTGACATAATCTAATGTTTTGCTTGTTGTAAAGCCTTTTTGAAATCGGACAGTGTGGTTAGATTAACGAGAGTCTTGTCTTTAAAATGGTGTAAAATAGTCATATGTTTGAGAAATTGAAGTAATAGCATATCTAAGGTATTTGAAAATCGCGCCACGGGATTACACTGGCTGTTGCGTAGGTGGGACGATTTCGTCCCGCCTAGCCCAGAGAGGCTAGCTATGTTGAACTTGAATGACTGTTATCCAGTTAGCATATCTCTTGCCTTTTTAAATTCACTATGGCTATCTACTCCGATTTCAGAGCACTCTCATCTGAGTGTGCCAGAGTGCATAAAAACACCAGCTGAATATGACCGGTGTCAGTAAACATAGACAAAAAAAGTAACAGTTTGTCACGAACTGTAGATGACATGTAAACAGCCTATCCAGCTATGCTAGGGCAAGTTAAATGGTCAGATTGAGGTCTTCTCTCATTTGTGTCTGGAAGTAGCTAGCAAGCTAGCCAACTTTAGCCAGTTAGCTTGGGTGCTTAACTGCCGTTGTAAGGAACGCTCGGATCAACCCTACTACACGGCCAGAGCATCCAGTGTCAATCGTGTAGTGTGCGCTCTGAACGCACAGAGAGCGATACACTCTGAATTTACGAACAGACAATCTGACAACGCTCTGAATTTACGAACGACGCAGAGCACAATCTGATACACTGGAGGCAATTTATGAACGCACCATTAGTTTTCAAATAAATGTATTCGGCATTGATCAAATGGGCAGGCAAGTTCCCATTTAGTTGTAAAAATGTGGGTTGGGACAAGCACACATTGTCAGGCAAGCTGCAGAAGGGCAAGTTCGTTTTTCAGTGCAATTTTGACGGCCAACTAGCCAACTAGGTTTGAGAGGGTTTATCTAATGTTCCCTCATTTAGATTTTAGCTCATCTCGCTCATACATCTAGACGTTCCGCTAGCGGAACACCTGCTCCAATATCCAATGATAGGCGTGGCGCGAATTACAAATTCCTCAAAAATCGGCCTTCTTGTTCGCTCTCTGTTCACTGCAAAAGCCTGAAACTAGGTTCTAAAGACTGTTGACATCTAGTGGAAGCCTTAGGAAGTGCAAAATTAACCCTAAGTCACTGTGTGTTAGATAGGCAATGACTTGAAAAGACTACAAGCACCAGATTTCCCACTTCCTGGTTGGATTCTTCTGAGTAGCAGGCAGTTTACTCTGGGCACGCTTTTCATCCGAACGTGAAAATACTGCCCCCTACCCCAAAGAAGTTAACTGATTTTTGTACTCTGATGTCCTTGGGTAGGTGGAGGGAGTCTGGAAGGGCATCTAGGAATCTTTGGGTTGTCCGAGAATTTATAGCACAACTTTTGATGATCCTTGGTTGGGGTCTGAGCAGATTATTTGTTGCGATTGCAAATGTAATAAAATGGTGGTCCGATAGTCCAAGATTATGAGGAAAAACATGTTGATCCACAACATTTATTCCATGGGACAAAACTAGGTCCAGAGTATGACTGTGGCAGTGAGTAAATACGGATACGTTGGACAAAACCCACTGAGTCGATGATGGCTCCAAAAACCTTTGAGTGGGTCTGTGGACTTTTCCATGTGAATATTAAAGTCACCACAAATTTGAATATTATCTGCGATGACTACAAGGTCCGATAGGAATTCAGGGAACTCAGTGAGGAATGCTGTAAATGTCCAGGAGGCCTGTAAACAGTAGCTATAAAAAGTGATTGAGTAGGCTGCATAGATTTCATGACTAGAAGCTCAAAAGACGAAAAATAGTTTTTTTTTGTAAATTGAAATTTGCTATCGTAAATGTTAGCAACACCTCTGCCTTTGCAGGATGCACGGGGGATATGGTCACTAGTGTAACCAGGAGGTGAGGCCTCATTTAACACAGTAAATTCATCAGGCTTAAGCCATGTTTCAGTCAGGCCAATCACATCAAGAGTATGATCAGTGATTAGTTCATTGACTATAACTGTCTTGGAAGTGAGGGATCTAACATTAAGTAGCCCTATTTTTGAGATGTGAGGTATCACAATCTCTTTCAATAATGGCAGGAATGGAGGAGGTCTTTATTCCAGTGAGATTGTTAAGGCGAACACCGCCATGTTTAGTTTTGCCCAACCTAGGTCGAGGCACAGACACGGTCTCAATGGGGATAGCTGAGCTGACTACACTGACTGTGCTAGTGGCAGACTTCACTAAGCTGGCAGGTTGGCTAACAGCCTGCTGCCTGGCCTGCACCCTATCTCATTGTGGAGCTAGGGGAGTTAGAGCTCTGTCTATGTTCGTAGATAAGATGAGAGCACCCCTCCAGCTCAGATGGAGTCCGTCACTCCTCAACAGGCCAGGCTTGGTCCTGTTTGTGGGTGAGTCCCAGAAAGAGGGTCAATTATCTACAAATTCTATCTTTTGGGAGTGGCAGAAAACAGTTTTCAACCAGCAATTGAGTTAGACTCGTCAGACTCTGCTGTAGAGCTCATCACTCCCCCTAACTGGAAGGGGGCCAGAGACAATTACTCGATACCGACACATCTTTCTAGCTGATTTACACACTGAAGCTTTGTTGCGCTTTGTGACCTCTGACTGTCGACTGAATTATTAGTTTTCTGCTATTTAATGAAAGGCATGCCCCATTCCTATAAAGAAAGTCCACTTTAATTCTTAACTTCTAACTAACAATTTTCCATACAGTATTCAGCTATGAGGTAATCAGGAAGGTGATGTACCATATTTCAAGTTCACTGCAAATCAATTTTAAGGATCTGTTTCCCTATGACAGTGTTGAAGTAGTAGATTAAAAAACATGAGCTGGCGCACACCCAGAAAAAGTTGTTTGTGTGGAGGTGCTGACTAACGGCGAATTACCTATAAACTATCAAAATAAAGAAAGTCGCACACTCCATATATAAACTCCCAGTAATTTATTGGTTATTTACCAACGTTTTGGCATCACTGTGCCTTCTTCAGGGTAATGCCATGAATACTTGAACCAGGTTATGTAGACAAACAGTGCAATTAGTGCAACCAATGACAATAGTGAAGGGTGTGTCATAATGATTAAGTTAATTAAAATGAATTAGTGAAACTGTTAAAAAAACAGTTTTTGGCATATTAAATATATTAGGCTATTGTTATCATATAGAAACATAATTTAATATTGTACATCGTATTAGCATCAACATACATTATTGTTTAATTCAATTTCACATATTTAATTGTTTCGTATTTCATTTCATATTTCTTACATGTAATCTTTTGGTTCAACCTTAATGTATAATGAGCATCATCAACAGGCGGAACATATTAGGTGTACGCTAATAAGCTGTATAAAGAATATATCAATTTATAACTTGTTCATGAAAGAAAGAATTGTTCATAAGAAGGGCCTGAGTTCAAAGTCAATATTCAGACCATACAGGGTCAATCTTTTTAGATAGGATATCCACTAAGCCTCCCTTTGTAGTAGTAGGCTCTCGATGTTACCTCCTCTCCTTGGTAGAGCAACATGCTCAATGCCTGTGTATTTGAGGGAGGAGATTAGATGGTTAGCTTCAACAAAGTGAGCTGCTACTGGATAGTCAATGTTCTTACACCTGATTGAGCTGCCATGTTCAGCTATGCGTTCTTTTAATTGTCTTTTCATTTGTCCTATGTAGGCTTTTCCACATGATCAGGTGATGAGCTGGATTACTCCCTTGGTCTTGTATGAGATGATAGCCCTAACAGAGAGTTTTTCGAGCTGTATGTGGGTGTCTGAAGAAGGATGTTTTTAATAGTGCTATTGCACTGTGTGCATGAGCCACAGTTGTAGTTCCCATTTGCGATAGGTGTCAAGAGTATCTGAGTGGGCTCAGTGCACATGTCCGATGTCACCCAGCTTGAAGTAGCAACATGACCTTTCCAGTAGATGGCAAGGTGTAGGGCACTAAATTACGGATTTTGTAATACCAATACCTAAGATTTAATCCATTAAGATTGCCGCAATCCAATCAGAAAAGTTGACTAAAATCAGGTGAAACGTAGCAGTCAGTCTTCCAGTAAAGAAATGGGGAAAGTAAAGATAATTTTCCGCAAGGCAAGCAATACTCAATGTCACGATACGATAGTTTCATTAATACACACACGTGTGTGTGCACATACACACGCCCAAATACTGTAGTAGGCTGATGTGAAAGACTATAGGGACATGGAGCCAGACAGGTGATAAACAAATGAAATTACTCACTAAAATGAGATATTGACTTTGCACATTAGATTTGGTAAATGTATTGGAACCGAATTATGAAGATTGGCTCAATGAGTGAAGCAGTAATAGGAGTAGTATTTGCCCTTGACATTCTTACAGCAAAGTTACAGTTTAAAAACCGGTGTTCAAAAGTCTTTCATATGGGAAATCAATTTGAATACATATTTGTAACGTCCCACTGTTTAGATTACTTATGTTTTATAAGAACTGAAGTCGGGACGTTCGTATACTTTATTTTAACTTTACTCAGAAGTAAGCTGGCGTTACATGGTTCACATGGCATATCACTCCCACTGTCTGGCTACTGTAAAACATTGAACTGGAATCCCACAGTACGAATACACAGACTGGATTATGACATAATGTTCACTACATTACATCCCTCCCTTATCACTACTGGTCAGTATACATTCCACTTGGGATACAACATTAAGAGTTTTAACTATTTCACAGTCTTTGAACTTGATTAATTACATCTCTTCAATGAGATACCTTGGATGTCTTCTGTTGGTTCTCATAGAGTATCGAGGGTTTGGATCTGGATCCGGATCTTGATCTGGTTGTTCAGCAGCATGTGGACAAGTGTTCAGGTCGTCGTGTTCTTCCGACAGCTCAGGGTCAAAGTCAACAGGTATTGACGGTGGGAACTTGAAGTAGTAACATGGGAGCTTATTGACGAAGTGTAACGCTGGACGTCGTGGGTGTGGAGTCAGGCGCAGGAAACAAGAGTGTTTACTATAGTGCTTTATTTGACGCACCACCAAAAAGAGCATTCACCCAAAATACAACAGGGCTTAACCTGTTTAGGATAGGGGGCAGTATTGACACGGCTGG
The DNA here is from genome assembly GCF_965601325.2 of Salmo salar. Taxonomy (NCBI): domain Eukaryota; kingdom Metazoa; phylum Chordata; class Actinopteri; order Salmoniformes; family Salmonidae; genus Salmo; species Salmo salar. The sequence continues at coordinate 35,273,872 of NC_138297.1, read as the reverse complement.
ATAAAAAACATACCCGATTTAATCTGGTTACCACTCCTACCCAGTAACTAGAATATGCATATACTTATTACATATGGATAGAAAACACCCTAAATTTTCTAAAACTGTTTGAATGGTGTCTGTGAGTATAACAGAACTCAAATGGCAGGTCAAAACCTGAGAGATTCCTTTACAGGAAGTGGCCTGTCTGACCATTTCTTGAACTTCTTTTCCATCTCTATCATTTACTAAGGATCTCTGCTCTAACGTGACACTTCCCACGTCGTCCATAGGCGCTCAGAGCCCGGGAAAAAACAGAATGTCGTCATCCCAGCCCCAGGCTGAAACACATTATCGCCTTTCTCAAGTGGCCGATCAAGGGACACTGGGCTTAGGCGCGTGACCCGACCGCCCCCGCCTTTGGGATTTTTTCCTCTGTTTGCCGAAAAGGAGATTCCCTGTCGGAATATTATCGCTTTTCTACGAGAAAAATGGCGTAAAAATTGATTTTAACCTCTAAGGGCTAGGTGGGACGCTAGCGTGCCACCCGTGGTGCACTCCATCAACAGCAGGTGCATTTCAAGAGCGGCAAATTTGAATCCAAATAAATGTCAAAATTCAAATTTTTCAAAAATACAACTATTTTACACCATTTGAAAGATAAACATCTCCTTAATCTAACCACGTTTTACGATTTCAAAAAGGTTTTACGGCGAAAGCATAAATTTAGAGTATGTTAGGACAGTACATTTACAAGAGTTGTGTGTAATGTTTTGTCAAGTCAAAGACAGGGTCACCAAAACCATAAAACCAGCTAAAATGATGCACTAACCTTTTACAATCTCCATCAGATGACACTCCTAGGACATTATGTTAGACAATGCATGCATTTTTAGTTCTATCAAGTTCATATTTATATCCAAAAACAGCGTTTTACTATGGCATTGATGTTGAGGAAATCGTTTCCCTCCAATAACCGGCAGTCAAGACAGCGTCACAAATTAAATAATTAAAATTAGAAAACATTGGTAAAATATTATATTGTCATTTAAAGAATTATAGATTTACATCTCTTGAACGCAATCAACTTGCCAGATTTAAAAATAACCTTACTGGGAAATCACACTTTGCAATAATCTGAGCACTGCGCCCAGAAAAATACGCGTTGCGATACAGACTAGACGTCATGTTGGGGAGATCTAAAATCGAAAATACTATGTAAATAATCCATTACCTTTTATTCTCTTCATCAGATGTCACTTCCAGGTATCACAGGTCCATAACGAATGTAGTTTTGTTCAAAAAAGCTCATCATTTATGTCCAAAAATCTCCGTCTTGTTCGCACATGATCTAAGCCAGCCGGACTTCTCGTCATGAACGAGGGGAAAAAATATATTTCCGTTCGTTCAAACATGTCAAACGTTGTATAGCATAAATCATTAGGGCCTTTTTTAACCAGAACATGAATAATATTCAAGGTGGACGAATGCATACTCTTTTATAACGTATTGGAACGAGGGTACCCAACATGAACTCGCGCGCCAGGTGTCTAATGGGACATCATCGTTCCATGGCTCTTGTTCGGTCAGATCTCCCTCCAGAAGACTCAAAACACTTTGTAAAGGCTGGTGACATCTAGTGGAAGCAATAGGAAGTGCCAAAATATTCCTAAACCCCTGTGTTTTTCAATGGGATAGGTTTAAAGTCAATACAACACATCAGGTATCCACTTCCTGTCAGAAAATGTCTCAGGGTTTTGCCTGCCAAATGAGTTCTGTTATACTCACAGACACCATTCAAACAGTTTTAGAAACTTTAGAGTGTTTTCTATCCATATATAATAAGTATATGCATATTCTAGTTACTGGGTAGGATTAGTAACCAGATTAAATCGGGTACATTTTTTTTATCCAGACGTGCAAATGCTGCCCCCTAGCCCTAACAGGTTTTAAACAGCGGTTGACATGCTTCGAAGTACGGTAATGGAATATTTAGAATTTTATTGTCACGAATTGCGCCATGCGCGCGACACTTCTTTACTATTTCGGATAGTGTCTGGAACGCACGAACAAAACGCCGCTATTCGGATATAACGATGGATTATTTTGGACCAAACCAACATTTGTTATTGAAGTAGCAGTCCTGGGTGTGCATTCTGACGAAGACAACAAAAGGTAATCAAACTTTTATAATAGTAAATATGATTATGGTGAGTGCTAAACTTGCCGGGTGTCTAAATAGCGAGCCCGTGATGCCTGGGCTATGTACTTAGAATATTGCAAAATGTGCTTTCACCAAAAAGCTATTTTAAAATCGGACATATCGAGTGCATAGAGGAGGTCTGTATCTATAATTCTTAAAATAATTGTTATGCTTTTTGTGAACGTTTATCGTGAGTAATTTAGTAAAATGTTAGCGAATTCCCCGGAATTTCTAAAACTGTTTGAATGGTGTCTGTGAGTATAACAGAACTCATATGGCAGGCAAAAAACTGAGAAGATTTCATGCAGGAAGTGGCCTGTCTGACAAGGTGTCGTTCTTCTTGTCTCTGTTTATTGAAGAGTGAGGATCTTAGCTGTCCCGTGACACTGCTAGTTCTGAACGTCACATGCTAATGTAAAAAGCTGGTTTTTGATATAAATATGAACTTGATTGAACAAAACATGCATGTATTGTATAACATAATGTCCTAGGGTTGTCATCTGATGAAGCTCATCAAAGGTGAGTGCTGCATTTAGCTGTCTTCTGGGTTTTGGTGACATTATATGCTGGCTTGAAAAATGGGTGTCTGATTATTTCTGGCTTGGTACTCTGCTGACATAATCTAATGTTTTGCTTTCGTTGTAAAGCCTTTTTGAAATCGGACAGTGTGGTTAGATTAACGAGAGTCTTATCTTTAAATGGCTGTAAAATAGTCATATGTTTGAGAAATTGAAGTAATAGGATTTTTAAGGTTTTGAAAATCGCGCCACAGGATAGCCGTGGCTGTTACGTAGGTGGGACGAATTCGTCCCGCCTAGCCTAGAGAGGCTAGCCAGGTTCCTGTGGGCAATAGCTGCATCACCTTCTGTAGAGTCTTTCTTTGTTTCTTCTTGTACCTCTTCTAGAGTCACCTGTGTTGTCAATGATAAAGTTCACATGTTCCTCTGCCATGCAAGAGATTCTTTGTGGTGTTTTCCCTGCAATGGGATGTCTTGAAATGTAGTTGGCAGGGCTGTCTTTACCGGCTTTGTACTTCACAGTGTAGCTGTAGGCTTGTAGTCTCAGTCGCCATTGCTCAAGTCATGCTGGGGATGTGGCTTTTGGGTTGTTGAAGTTAAGCTCTAGTGGTTTATGGTCTGTGATGACTGTGAAGTGAGCTCCGTAGATACACAAGTGAAAGTGTTCACATGCCCAGATGATTACCAGAGCTTTTCTCTCGGTTTGTGAGTAGCGCTGTTCAACCTCTGAAAGCGCTCGGCCTGCGTATGCGATGCGTCTTTGTCACTTGTAGGGCTGTGCTGACTTAGTATGGCACCACAACCAACTTGGCTGGCGTCACCTAACAGTGTCGACCTCTTGCCTGAGTCAAAGTAGGGTGACGTGTGCTGCATCAGACATGTTCTTAATGGTTTCATCGCAGACTCGTACTGTGGTCCCCATGAACAGGTGTGATCTTTTCTTGTGAGCTCATGAAGAGGCTGTGCAGTTGTTGTGAAGTCTGGTATGAACCGTGAACAGTATTGTATGATACCCAGTAGACTGTGAACTTCGGAGACATTTTGAGGAGCTGGCGGATTCTGTATGGCTTTGATTTTCTTTGGATCCGCCAAAATGCCTTTCTCTGAGAAAACATAGCCATAAAACACAAGTGTTCTTTTGCTGTACTCACATTTTTCTTTGTTCAGCATGACATTTTTCTCTCTCAATCTCTGAAACACTGCTTTGAGACTTGCATTGTGTTCATCTTGAGATCTATCGTAGACTAGGATGGTATGGCTCATGTTTCTCGCTTTCATGTCTACTCCCACTCCTCCTCTCTGGCGCTCGTTGTCACCAGTTTAGTCATTATTACGCACATCTGTCACCTTCATTACACACACCTGCACCTCATGAAACTCACCTGGACTCCATCACCTTCCTGATTACCTCCCCTATATCTGTCACTCCCTTTGGTTCTTTCGTCAGGCGCCATTGTTTCCATTTATATGTTTCATGTCTGTACGCTACTCATGTTTCTTGATTTTGTCCATGTTAATTTATTAAATTCACTCCCTGCACTTGCTTCCCGATTATTATCGTACTCCTTACAGAATAACGCCTCTCCAAAGGGATGCAACAGGGATTTTTTAATCATTGATTTGTTTTTACTGGCGACTTCGGGTCTAAGGGTGGCTGCCGAAGCAACCGGGGATGCCTCAGCTGGCTCGTTAGGTTCACAAGCCTCGGTTGGCTCGTCAGGCTTCCATGCCTCAGCTGGCTTGACAGGTTCTCAAGCCTCGGTTGGCTCGGCGGGATCACATGCCTCAGCCGGCTCGTTGGGCTCCTATGCCTCAGTGGGCTCGACTGGTTCCCGCGCCTCAGCTGGCTGTACAGGATCCTGTGCCTCAGCAGGTTCTCGCACCTCAGCAGAAGCAATCGGCCTGCTCCTGGTCCTCGGACAGTCCTCTGGTCGGTGCTGCGTGTCAAGGAGGGGGTACTGCCACGTCTACACCCGCTCCTCCTCTCTGGCACTCATTGTCGCCAGTTTACTCAATATTACGCACACCTGTAACCTTTGTTATGCCCACCTGCGCCTCACCTGGACTCCATCACCTTCCTGATCACCTCTCATATATCTGTCACACCCTTTGGTTCCTTCCACAGGCGTTGTTGTTTCTGTTTCTGTTTCATGTCTGTACGCTACTCGTGTTTCTTGTTTTTGTCCATGTTCGTTTATTTATTCATTAAATTCACTCCCTGTACTTGCTTCCCGATTATTAGTGTACACATTACACTCATGTTGGGAATGCCTTGCAGCACTTGCTGTATTGCATTTTGATACACCTCAGCAGCTGAATTTATGCCAAAGTTCAGTCTGGTGTATCTCCAGAGGCCAGTAATGTGTAGTGAAGGTTGTGATACTTTGAGTCTGGATGTAACTCAAGCTGGTGGTATCAAGCATTAAGATCTAGCTTGGAGAACACTACTGCTCCATTCAGATCATGGATGAGGTCATCAACCGTTGGCGTGATGTGTCGTTCACATTGTATTGCTGAGTTCAGAAGGCGCATGTCGACACAGACTTTATCAGGCATCTTGGGTTTTGGTGTGACCACTATTGGGGATACCCATAGTGTTGGTCTGCTGATTTTTTTCAGATGATGTCTTTGCTTTGTAGTGTGTCAAGCTCCTATTTTTTTATTTAACCTTTACTTACAATGATGGCCTAGGAAGAGTGGGTTAAGCCTTTTTTTCAGGAACAGAACGACAGATTTTTACTTTGTCAGCTCGAGGATTCAATCTAGCAACCATTCGGTTACTGGCCCAACGCTCTAACCACTAGGCTACCTTTCTCTCACGTGAAAAAGAATCCTCCTGTGTGGTTGTACTACTGGTTGCACTGTCATCACTGTGCAGCTTCACTTAAGTGTGAGTTTTCCTATGCCTTGGAAGAGGTCCTGGTATTAGTTGGTAAGCTGACTTATGAATGAACCATCAGCTGGTTCACTTGGAGTGGACAGAGAGTTGATTATTTTCAGATGTCCAAGGTCTAATGCTTTAGTGAGCCAGAGTTAGCTTGATTACATAGAAAGTGGAATCCACCATCTTAGTCTTGGAGCGGACTGGTGCTGTAAATTTTCCTCTCAGTGGAAGTAGTTCTGCTGAGTCATAAGCAAAGATGTTTGGCTTAGCCTGTTTTAAATCACAACTGGGCTTTAACTTGGCATATGTGACTTCATCAACAATGTTAACGCTTGCTCCCGAATCAACAATAACATCTACAGTTGTGTTCATAATGGTAACTGGGATGTGTGGTTGCGATGGTTTCTATACTATACACACAACATGCATATAATCATCATCAGAGCTTGGTGTGGTGTCTTGTTTTTGTGTCTTTTTGTCATCTTGTGACTGCACTTTATGTACTTTGTGTTTGGGTTAGTTTTTCAGCAACTGGATGAGTGGACTCTGTGGTTTGTGATCTACAGCATTTTTAAAAAGTGATTCAACTTTCTACATCCTTTACATGTTTTCCCCCTTGAAGGGCAGTTTGTTTGTCCTCCACCATGTGGGAATTTTCCTCCAGAGTTATTGCATGTTCTGTTTAGATGTTTGTTGCTTTCATTTTTGTAGCCCTGGCTTTTGTTGTATTTTTTCTTTTGTACAGCGCACATGGAAAGTTATTTTTGTGATTTTGATTGAGCATTCTCAATGCCTGCAGCTTCTTAATCCGACATATCTTGTGCCCTTTTAGCGCCACCAGCGGAGGTGCGCGGAACTGCAGTTTAGTATTATCTGTGACTTGATTTATTTATCAACATTTGCAAACTCGCATGTGGATGCTAATTGCCTCAATCTTGTGTGGTAAGAATCCTATAAAATGGCACCGGAAGAAATGGCAGCAGTTTTACGGGCGCCCAACTAATTGTGCTATTATGTGGGGGTTTTTCGTGATATTTGTAACTTATTTTGTACATAATGTTTCTGCAACCGTATCTTATTGCAAAAAAGAGCTTCGGATATCAGGACAGCGATCATTCACCTCGGATTAGACAAAGATTTTTTCTTCAATAAGCAAGACGCACAGGACATTCTCCAAACACCCAACAGGGCCAACATCCCCGTTATTTGCAAGAGGAAGAAACGCAGGGACAGAGGACACAGAGCGGGATACCACATGAGGACCCGCAGAAGGCGAGTGGGAAAGCTGCCGTTACTGTCAATATTACTCGCCAACGTGCAATCATTGGACAATAAATTAGACGAGGTATGACCACGAATATCCTACCAACGGGACATCAAAAACTGTAATATCCTATGTTTCACAGAATCGTGGCTGAATGACGACATGGATATTCTGCTAGTGCGATATACCCTGCACCGGCAAGACAGACCGCATGTAAGACGAGGGGGGGGCGGGTCTGTGCATATTTGTAAACAACAGCTGGTGCAAAAAATATAAGGAAGTCTCTAGATTTTGCTCGCCTGAAGTAGAGTATATTGTGATAAATTGCAGGCCACAATACTTGCCTAGAGAGTTTTCAGCTATACTTTTCGTGGCTGTTTATTTACCACCACAGACAGATGCTGGCACTAAGACCTCACTCAGTCAGCTGTATAAGGAAATAAGCAAACAGGAAACCAATCACCCAGAGGCGGCGCACCTAGTGGCCGGAGAATTTAATGGAGGGAAAATTAAATCAGTTCTACCAAATTCCTATCAACATGTTAAATGTGCAACCAGAGGGAAGAAAATCCAGATCACCTGTACTCCACACACGGAGATGCGTACAAAGCTCTCCCTCGCCCTCCATTTGGTAAATCCGACCACAACTCCATCCTTCTCATACCTGCATTCAAGCAAAAATGAAAGCAGGAAGCACCAGTGACTCGGTCTATAAAAAAGTGGTCAGATGAAGCAGATGCTAAACTACGGGACTGTTTTTCTATCACAGACTGGAACATGTTCTGGGATTCTTCCGATGGCATTGAGGAGTACACCACATCAGTCACTGGCTTTATCAATAAGTGTATCGAGGACGTCGTCCCCACAGTGACTGTACATGCATACCCCAACCAGAAGCCATGGATTACAGGCAACATTCGCACTGAGCTAAAGGGTAGAGCTGCCGCTTTCAAGGTGCGGGACTCTAACCCGGAAGCTTACAAGAAATCCTGCTATGCCCTTCGACGAACCATCAAACAGAGAAAGCGTGAATACAGGGCTAAGATTGAATCATACAACACCGGCTCTGACGCTCGTCTTACGTGGCAGGGCTTACAAACTATTACAGCCTACAAAGGGAAGCATAGCCGCGAGCTGCCCAGTCACACGAGCCTACCAGATGAGCTAAATCACTTCTATGCTCACTTCGAGGCAAGAACACTAAGGCATGCATGAGAGCATCAGCTGTTCCAGACGACTGTGTGAACACGCTCTCCGTAGCCGACGTGAGTAAGACCATTAAACAGGTCAACATACACAAGGCTGCGGGGCCAGGCGAATTACCAGGACGTGTGCTCCGGACATGTGCTGACCAACTGGCAGGTGTCTTCACTGACACTTTCAACATGTCCCTGATTGAGTCTATAATACCAGCATGTTTCAAGCAGACCACCATAGTCCCTGTGCCCAAGAACACAAAGGCAACCTGCCTAAATGACTACAGACCCTTGGCACTCACGTCCATAGCCATGAAGTGCTTTGAAAGGCCAGTCATGGCTCATATCAACACCATTATCACAGAAACCCTAGACCCACTCCAATTTGCATACTGCTTCAACAGATCCACAGATGATGCAATCTCTATTGCACTCCACACTGCCCTTTCCCACCTGGACAAAAATAACACTTATGTGAGAATGCTATTCATTGACTACAACTCAGCGTTCAACACCATAGTACCCTAAAAGCTCATCACTAAGCTAAGGTTCTTGGGACTAAACACCTCCCTCTGCAACTGGATCCTTGACTTCCTGACGGGCCACCCCCAGGTGGTGAGTGTAGGTAGCAACACATTTACCACGCTGATCCTCAACGCTGGAGACCCCAGGGGTGCGTGCTCAGTTCCCTCCTGTACTCCCTGTTCCCGCACGACTACATGGCCAGGCATGACTCCAACACCATCAATAAGTTTGCAGATGACACAACAGTGGTAGGCCTGATCACCAACAATGACGAGACAGCCTATAGGGAGGAGGTCAGAGACCTTGCCGGTTGGTGCCAGAATAACAACCTATCCCTCAACGTAACCAAGACTAAGGAGATGATTGTGGACCACAGGAAAAGGAGGACCGAGCACGCCCCCATTCTCATCAATGGGGCTGTAGTGGAGCAGGTTGAGAGCTTCAAGTTCCTTGGTGTCCACAACACCAACAAACTAGAATGGTCCAAACACACCAAGACAGTCGTGAAGAGGGCACAACAAAGCCTATTCCCCCTCAGGAAGCTAAAAAGATTTGGCATGGGTCCTGAGATCCTCAAAAGGTTCTTCAGCTGCAACATCGAGACCATCCTGACTGGTTGCATCACTGCGTGGTACGGCAATTGCTCGGCCTCCGACAGGAAGGCACTACAGAGGGTAGTGCGTGCAGCCCACTACATCACTGGGGCTAAGCTGCCTGCCATCCAGGACCTCTACACCAGGCGGTGTCAGAGGAAGGCCCTAAAAATGGTCAATGACCCCAGCCACCCCAGTCATAGACTGTTCTCTCTACTACTACATAGCAAGTTGTACCGGAGTGCAAAGTCTAGGAAAAAAGGCTTCTCAACAATTTTCACCCCCAATCCATAAGACTCCTGAACAGGTAATCAAATGACTACCTGGACTATTTGCATTGTGTGCCCCCCCCCCCTCCCCTCTTTTACGCTGCTGCTACTCTCTGTTTATCATATGCATAGTCACTTTAATTATACATTCATATACATACTACCTCAATTGGCCCGACCAACCAGTGCTCATATTGTCTAACCGGGCTATCTGCATTGTATCCCGCCACCCACCAACCCCTCTTTACGCTACTGCTACTCTCTGTTCATCATATATGCATAGTCACTTCAACCATATCTACATGTACATACTACCTCAATCAGTCTGACTAACCGGTGTCTGTATGTAGCCTCGCTACTGTATATAAACTCGCTACTGTTTTTCACTGTCTTTTTACTGTTGTTTTTATTTCATATCAAATTTTATTGGTCACATACACATGTTTAGCAGATGTTAATGCGAGTGTAGCGAAATGCTTGTGCTTCTTGTTCCGACCATGCAGTAATATCTAAGAACTAATCAAACAATTCTTTAGTTCTTTACTTACCTATTGTTCACCTAATAGCTTTTTTGCACTATTGGTTAGAGCCTGTAAGTAAGCATTTCACTGTAAGGTCTATACCTGTTGTATTCAGCACACGTGACAAATAAACTTTGATTTAATTTTGTCTTGCTTGTCTGAAAACGTAGGTTTCATATTCTGTGTTGATTTTTGGACAGAAATATGCATTGAGCTTGGCTACAGCTGTATCATAGTCATCAGCTGCTTCGGTATATTGCAGTGTGTCAAATATATCATACACATCCGACACTGGATAGTGTAACAGTAATGCCCTTTTCTGTGGGTTTTCCACAATGTTTAATGCCACTAGAAAATTTTGAATCTGTTGATCTATTTTTTCCACCTCGAGCTGGGTTCTGTGTGCACATCAAACATTGGAAAGTTCAGTAAACTAGCCCTAGTGGTATTGCACAGTAATGTACGATGTTAGCAAGCTGATTCTGACGTTAGCTTGGATGTTGTTGATATCTGCGTTTACTCATTGAGGCACACTGTTTGTCTTGTAAATTGCATTCTTCTATTGTGCGTTTCACTCATCGCCAATTGTAATGTCCCTCTGTTTAAATTGCTTATATTTATAAGAACTGAGGTCGGGGCGTTCATACACTTTATTTTAACTTTACTCAGAAGTATGCTGGCATTACATGGTTCACATGGCATATCACTGCCACTGCCTGGCTACTGTAAAACATTGAACTGGAATCCCACAGTACGAACACACTGGATTATGGCATAATGTTCACTACATTACAATATTCAATATAAGTTTCTGCTTTTTGAAATACAATATTAACCAAACTTGATGTTTGGAGAAGCAGAATGATGCTGAGTATAACGGAGACGCTGGGGTTTCGAGAAGCAGGTGCAGGGGATGAATTTAATAATACAAGAAACATGGAAAAATACAAAACAAGAGTAGCGCCTGGACATGAAACACATAACCAATACTGCCTGCGGAATGGAACTAAGGGAGTGACAGATTTATGGGAGGTAATCAGTGAAATGATTGAGTCCAGGTGTGTCTCATGAGGCGCAGGTGCATATAATGATGGTGCCAGGTGTGCATAATGATGGTTGTCAGAGCCAGTGAACCGACAATGTCGAACTCCATGATGGCGTTGGAGCCATGGGAGAATGAGGATGATCCTGTGAGCTGGTGCAGTATATTCTGATAAAAATATTTTAGTAGAAGTGGCTTTATTTTTTTATACAAAACCCAGCACAAAAAAACAACTGCTGATGACAGGGTCGTGCGCAACTATTTGCATAATGTATTATACCTTCCCACCCCTAGGAAGCTCACTACTTCGTGTCTTTGGAATGCTGCTCAATAAATATCCCCTTGTGATACTTCTGTCCAATCCCATAAGGCACGTGTGCAGCGGTAGTTTTTTTCCTGATGAATGGACTCCACGGTGAGGGTGAGTGATGTGGTGGTTCCGGATCCTAGTGGCCAATTATCAAGGGCCGTAAATGGAGAGGAGAGCGGTATGAGGTAATGTTCAAAGAGGCGGCAAGGATCTGTCCGATAAAGTTCCCTGCGGTACCAGAATACACTAGCGCTGTAGAAACAGTACATGAGGGACAGCCAGTTAGAGTGATTGACACTAAAAGGGTTTGGCAGAAAATGGGATACTCACACTTGCCCAGGAGGTGGAAGATCACGTGACCATCCTTCTGCTCTCGTGGATCCACTGCTGCCCCCCCTTGACCACAATAGGAACAGAGCCACTGCGGTTGCTGTCTGCATGAAGGCGTGTGACCCCTACCTCCATGGGTTCAGGCTCTGATACAGAGTGGTCACTGATGGAGGGAGAGAAACGATGAGGGTACTGATGCTCCCGAAGTAGGTTATCCAGATGGATGGTCATCACGATGAATCCATCCAAGGAGGGTTGTCCTCTTCTGAATAGCATACGGAGCACCGGCTCATTCCAGCTGCTGGATGCTGCTACTGTCCGGAAGGTGAGTGCATACTTGGCAGTGGTCTGGTCACCTGCCATACTTGGAATAGGCACTCACCCTCCTCTCTGCCCTCTGGTGGATGATCGAAGATACCTTTGAACAGAGCCATGAACCCCTCATACGAAGCCAGCTCCTCCTCTCCCAGACGGCTGTAGCCCTCTCCAATGCCCGCCCAGTCAGCAGAGAAATAACCGTGGCAAACTTGGACCTCAGTGGTGGAAGCTCCCAACAGGTGTGCAAAATAGAGGGAGCACTGGAGTAGGAAGCCACAGCATTTAAATGGGGTTCCGTCATATTTGTCCGGGAGAGACAAACGTGTGTCGCTGACCTGGGAGGACTGATGAACGGACTGGCGTGCTGGCTCATTTGCTCAACTGGTAGTAGAGTATCCTCCAACACCTCTCGGGTATGTTCGAGACGTTGAAGAACGTGAAAGACCTCCTCCATAGCCGTCCCCAGTTGCACCAGCTGGTCATGGCGCTGACGAAGTAGGTATCCCTGTTCAACGACAGTCTGGGAGATGTCCTGATTCCCTGCTGCTTCCATTTGTTGAGGCAGTATTCTGTAATGGAGACACTGGGGGTCGAGAAGCAGGTGCAGAACGTGAGTTTAACCTCTCTTGGGTTGGGGGCAGTATTTTCACGTCCGGATGAAAAGCGTGCCCAAAGTAAACTGCCTGTTTCTCAGGCCCAGAAGCTAGGATATGCATTTAATTGGTAGATTTGGATAGAAAACACACTAAAGTTTCTAAAACTGTTACAATAATGTCTGTGAATATAACAGAACTGATATGGCAGGCGAAACCCCAAGGACAAACAATCCCCCCCCCAAAAAAATCAGCTACCACTATTTTCAATGGCTGTTACTTTTATTATAAGGCGAAGTCCTCCCAGATTGCAGTTCCTAGGGCCTCCAATAGATGTCAAAAGTCTTTAAAAAGAGTTTCATGCTGGTTTTTGGAAAATTGAGCCAGAAATTGTAATTTTTCTAGGTGGCTCCCATTTTGGCTGTAGTGTTTCCATGCGCGTGAATGAGAGCGTGTTCTTTGGTATTTTTCTCAGGTAAAGACAATAACGATTCTCCGTCTTAAATTTGATCATTTATTTACGTATTAGGGTACTTAAGGTTTGATTATAAACGTTGTTTGACTTGTTTGGAAAAGTTTATTAGAAACGTTTGGGATTCATTTTGTATGCATTTTGATGGCGGGAAACGGTGGATTATTGACTGAAGCATGCCAGCTAAACTGAGTTTTTATGGATATATAAAAGGACACTATCGAACAAAAGGACCATTTGTGATGTAACTGGGACCTTTTGGAGTGCCAACAGAAGAAGATCATCAAAGGTAAGGCATTTATTATATCGCTATTTCTGACTTTCGTGTCGCACCTGCCTGGTTGAAATATGTTTTTCATGGTTTGTATGCGGGGCGCTGTCCTCAGATAATCGCATTGTGTGCTTTCGCCGTAAAGCCTTTTTGAAATCTGACACAGCAGCTGGATTAACAAGAAGTTAAGCTTTATTTTGATGTATTACACTTGTGATTTTATGAAAGTTAAATATTTATAATTCTGTAGTTTGAATTTCGCGCTCTGCAATTTCACCGGATGTTGGCCAGGTGGGACGCTACTGTACTGCCCATAAGAAGTTTTAATAATACATGGAAAAACACAAAACAAGAGAAGCATTTGGACATGAGACACACAACCAATACTGCCTGGGAATGGAACTAAGGGAGCAACAGATATAGTAATCAGTGAAATGATGGAGTCCAGGTGTGTCTCATGATGAGGCGCAGGTGAGCATAACAATGGTACCAGGTGTGCGTAATGATGGTTTCAGAGCCAGGTATTAGTAAACCGGCGACGTCGAACACGGGGGAGCGGGAGTAGACGTGACACTGAGCAGGAGGAGTCAACCCAAGGTGTCAAAAACACTTCAAAATTTGACATTTGGAGAAACTATTTCTGTAGTGAGATTTGAGAGCTTGTTGGAGAAATCAGAATACCTTAATGATGGCGATAAGCCTGATGAGATGTAAAATGGATGCCAAGCCAGGTTTTTATGAATGCACTGAACATTTATTTTATTATTAATATAATACTACTGGCCATTGAATAGACGTGTGTGTGTGGTGTGTGTGTGTGTGTGTGTGTCTGTGATTGTGTCTGCGAACACACACGCAAGCGTTTTTTTATGTGAGAGAGAGTCTGTTGGGTTGATGGTGATGGTGGGGGATAGATGTCATATGTCTGTTTTTGATCCTCCCCATATCGAGCATTTTGTTTACTACAACTGCAATCATCCTGCTGCAAGCAAGTACATGGTAATGTTACTCTACCAAATGTTCAACATCCTATTCACAGAGAAAAACTAAAAGTGATTTGCAAATGGTTATGATTCTTATTCAACCACCATGCATTACCGTTCTCATCCATATTCATTGCCATTCTCACCCATATGTATAACGAGAGCTTACACACATGCCTAAATCCCACTGTATCCTAGCAATTGTATCAAATCGATCACAAATCTAACATACTCTAGCCCAGAGAGCTAGCACGTTGCCAGTTTACATCCAGGCACTGAGCACCACAAGATATGTTACCCAGACTCTTACTAATCTGGCACTCGTGTGCCCGGTTCCATTTCTGTCTTCAAGATGTTTGTGGTTGCAAAGAACGTGATGGGAAATATTTGTATGTCAATCCCTGTTGCACACTCCAAATCGTCCTCTCTCATACACTGAAATAGAAGACAGTGCCAGCATTCAAAATGGCACCCTATTCCCTATATAGTGCACTACTATTGACCAGCGCCTATAGGGCATTGGTCAAAATGTGTGAATTATATAGGTCATAGGGTGTCATATCATCTCCTCAATGAGCCATGCATTTTGAATTACATTTCACTCTCTGGAAAGGCAGTGGTATGGCACAACATTTAAAGATGCAGATTGTATTTTATGGTCACACAAAGTTTGGTTGAAAACACAGTCAGTGATACACTCAATAGGATCTAGATCTGATACTTTTGTATTTATAATGTCCAAGTAACCGAAGTATGATCATTATACCATGGTTCCCTCTTTTCCCTACTAAAACTAAGTGTACAATGTTTTGAGGTGACCAGGACATGAGTGTGTCCTAACAAGGTGAGGAGACAAAGTTGCCAGTGGTGGTTGTAGTTCTGGGGTTTGACCAGTAGTCATGACTCCTACCGTAGGTAGCTCCCCCTCCTGTTCGGGTGGCGCTCGGCAGTCGTCGTCGCCGGCCTACTATCTGCCACTGATTCTCTTTTCCCCCTTTCCGTTTGTGTGCACCTGTTTTTGGTTTGGGCTGATTAGCTGGGCTATTTTAGCCAGGAGGCCCGCCTGCTCTGTGTGCGGGATTATTTGATCTTTGTGCAGCTTGTGATTGCACACTCATTGTATTTTGAGGTGCGAGTGCATATTTTGCGCCGACCTGTTCTGTTCCATGTGTTTGGGCACTTTGGTTTTGTGTGCGCCCTAGTTCGCTGTTGGGGCGGCTTGTGTTTTGCCATAGTGTGTTATTAAAAACACTACCCTGCATTCTCTGCTTCCTGCTCCTGACTCTGCACCCACTACGCCCAAGCGTTACACCAGTTCACACAGCTATCTGGTCATTCTGGACAAGGGCAGTATCCTTCCTGTATGACTGGCGGGGCTGTGGGATGGTCAGTTTCCATTTCTACAGTTCAGTATTGCATGCCAAGTAATAGAATGGTTGGTTGTCTGGTTGTGAAGGGGCTTTCACAGAGAGACTTGCCTGTTAGATGTCTAAATGGCTTGTGTGTGGAGTTCTTTTATGTTGAA
Source organism: Salmo salar (assembly GCF_965601325.2). Lineage (NCBI taxonomy): Eukaryota > Metazoa > Chordata > Actinopteri > Salmoniformes > Salmonidae > Salmo > Salmo salar. Next base: position 35,258,076 of record NC_138297.1, on the reverse strand, counting down.
TATTTGTATTTATTTAACTAGGGAAGTCAGTTAAGAACAAATTCTTATTTTACAATGACAGCCTACCTGGGAACAGTGGGTTAACTGCCTAGTTCAGGAGCAGAATTACATTTTTACCTTGTCAGCTCAGGGATTCGATCCAGCAACCTTTCAGTTCCTGGACCAACGCTGTAACCACTAGGCAACCTGCCGCCCCATTGGAAAATGTACTGTAGGTCACGTCTAATTTCTTTATATTCATTTGGAAGTCGGGTAGGATGATAGTTTGTTTGATATTAACTGTGGGGGGTTGGCATTAATTATGGACTAGGGCAGCGGTCCCCAACCTTTTTTTGGGCCACGGACCGGTTTAATGTCAGACAATATTTTCACGGACCAGCCTTTAAGGTGTGGCGGATAAATACACAAAATAAAATGATACGACCGGCATAAAAAAACTGTGGTATTTTTTAAATATAATAATAAACGTGAATCCACTGTGTACTCGTATGCAACTTTATTAGCAGCGTCCTCGTAACATCGCACCAACATAACATGAGTAACATCCTCTCTGCCCCCTAACGCTCTCTGGTCGCTATGGTAACGTTTAAACATGGCTTAAAAATAAGATACAACACAAATAGAAAGTGCATGAAAAATACAACTCACCATAACGCTAAATCAGTGGGAGCCCTGACCTTGTTTCTCTGCAACGAGACGGTCCCATCTAGAGGTAATGGGAGACAATGACACCCGAAGTGTGTTGCTTATGTCCAGTCTACTCCGTCATTTTGTTTTGGTTGCTGTCACTGCAGAAAATCCTGCTTCAAAAAAATAGGATGTCGGAAATGGCAACAGGGTTTTCAATGCTGTTGTGGCGATCTCACGGTATTCCGCCGTGACTTTAATCCAGAACACCAGCAGAGTTGTTGTCTCGAACATACTTTTAAGGCCGCAGTCATTTGCGATCACCAGCAGTTGATCTTCTTCTTGCATAGACATGCTGGATTCACCTGGTTTGTTGACAAATGGGTCGCGGATCCATTCCTTGGCAGTTCGTGGATCTTTTGTGGTTGGGAAGTAGCGCTCAAATTATTTTAAATGCAAAGACAGGCGATCGTGCACCAGCTGGGACAATGAAGGCTCGGGCTCATTCTCTTCCAAAATCCCCGCGAATGTTTGAAACATGTCAAATATACCTCTGTTCACGCGCCGTCCCCACAAATCCAGTTTGGCTTTAAATGCAGACCAAGTTGTAGAGCTTGGGAGAGTGTGTCAGAGTTCAGGGTTGGATTCTCTTTCCTTTCATTGGAGCCTCCCAGTTGCCCCATTGATCCTCAAAGAGGATTGTGACTTGGAATGCTTGGTGTTGCCTTTTTACATATCCAGACAAAGGTGTTCGAGTGTGTATATGGTAGGAATATTGGATTCTTAACATAATTACAGTACACAAGTCCATTTTTTTTAATCTAATTTAAAAGGTTAACGTATACGGTTGATTAAACCACCATATTAATGGTATTCTAAGGGTAAGGGTTTTCTTTATTTTTACTATTTCTACATTGTAGAATAGTAGAGAGGAAATCAAAACTATGAAATAACACATATGGAATCATGTAGTGACCAAAAGTGTTAAACAAATCAAAATATATTTTATATTTGAGATTCTTCAAAGTAGCCACCATTGTGTTGTGACAAGGTAGGGGCGATATACAGAAGATAGCCCTATTTCGTAAAAGACCAAGTCCATATTATGGCAAGAACAGCTGAAATAAGCAAAGAGAAACGACATGAAGGTCGTAAAAACCATCAAGTGCTATAATGAAACTGGCTCTCATGATGAGGACCACCATAGGAAAGGAAGACCCAGAGTGTAACGGCTGTTGAATGGAGTAGACCAAGGCGCAGCATGGTGAGTGCTCATCATTTAATATATATTCTGAGAACACAATAAACAAAGAGAACACGACAGCCAAACAGTTCTGTCAGGTCTACAAAACACTAAACAGAAATTAACTACCCACAAAAACCCTGTGGGAAAAGGCTACCTAAGTATGGCTCCCAATCAGAGACAACGATAGACAGCTGTCCTTGATTGAGAGCCATACCCGGCCAAAACAAAGAAATACACAAAACATAGAAAATGGAACATAGAATGCCCACCCTAGTCACACCCTGGCCTAACCAAAATAGAGAACAAAAACCTCTCTATGGCCAGGGTGTGACACAGAGTTACCTCTGCTAAAGAGGATAAGTTCATTAGAGTTAACTGCACCTCAGATTGCAGCCCAAATAAATGCTTCACAGAGTTCAAGTAACAGACACATCTCAACATCAACTGTTCAGAGGAGACTTTGTGAATCAGGCCTTCATGGTTGAATTGCTGCAAAGGAACCACTACTAAAGGACACCAATAATAATAAGAAACTTGCTTGGGCCAAGAAACACGAGCAATGGGCATTAGACTGGTGGAAATCTGTCCTTTGGTCTGATGAGTCCAAATTTGAGATTTTTGGTTCCAAACGCAGATGCCATTATTAGTTACATTGTTTTAGTTTGAACGTGCAGACTGCCACTAAGAACACAACAGCGGGATCATTTCCCTAGTCAGCGCCATTATTAGTGCAATGCCCCTTAAAGTGTTGCCAGTGTGGCGGGGTGGGGGTCCACCCCCCCCCTCCCCCTTCCTCCCCCCCTCCCCCTTCCCCATGGGCTAGGTAGGTCTTCTGCGGCTCATCCTGTGCCCCCTGCCCTTGTGCCTTGAACCTCGCACGCTTTCAGTGGATACAGCTTGAGAACTGCAAGGCAATCCCATTGTGACCACTCGGGAGGCATGACCGCTACAGGGAGACAAGACAGGCAGCTGATCTTCCTCGCAGTGGCAGACCACGTGTAACAACACCTGCACAGGATCAGTACATCCGATCATCACACCTGCAGGACAGGTACATGATGGCAACAACAACTGCTCGAGTTACACCAGGAACGCACAATCCTTCCCTCAGTGTTCAGACTGTCCACAATAGGCTGAGAGAGGCTGGACTGAGGGCTTGTAGGTCTGTTGTAAGGCAGGTCCTCACCAGACATCACCGGCAACAACGTCGCCTATGGGCACAAACCCACCATTGCTGGACCAGACAGGACTGGCAAAAAGTGCTCTTCACTGATGAGTCGTGGTTTTGTCTCAACAGGGGTGATTGTTGAATTCGTGTTTATCGTCGATGGAATGAGCATTACACCGATGTCTGTACTCTGGAGCGTGATCAATTTAGAGGTGGAGGGTCCGTCACCGTCGGGCGGTGTGTCACAGCATCATCGGACTGAGCTTGTCATTGCATGCAATCTCAACGCTGTGCGTTACAGAGAAGACATCCTCCTCCCTCATGTGGTACCCTTCCTGCAGGCTCATCCTGACATGACCTTCCAGCATGACAATGCCACCAGCCATACTGCTCGTTCTGTGCGTGATTTCCTGCAAGACAGGAATGTCAGTGTTCTGCCATGGCCAGCAAAGAGCCCAGATCTCAATCCCATTGAGCACATCTGGGACCTGTTGGATCAGAGGGTGATTGCTAGGGCCATTCCCCCCAGAAATGTCTGCGAACTTGCAGGTGCCTTGGTGGAAGAGTGGGGTAACATCTCACAGCAAGAACTGGCAAATCTGGTGCAGTCCATGAGGAGGAGATGCACTGCAGTACTTAATGCAGCTGGTGGCCACACCAGATACTGACTGTTACTTTTGATTTTGACCCCCTTTGTTCAGGGACATATTATTCAATTTCTGTTTATCACATGTCTGTGGAACTTTTTCAGTTTATGTTTCAGTTGTTAAATCTTGTTATGTTCATACAAATATTTACACATGTTAAGTTTGCTGAAAATAAATGCAGTTGACAGTGAGAGGACGTTTCTTTATTATATTGTCCTGCTAATAACAGGGTTAATAATATATCTGTGAGATTATCCAACGAGCTTTTATCTAATTCTAAATTAATAATAATCGTTTAAAAAAGATAACAATATTTTGGAAATTATTTGGTTTCCAAAAACGTAAAATGAGCGAGAAAAAGGCCATTCTTGAACATGGGGTGAGACATTGTTACTAATTTGTAAATAAAGACAGTTTGTTATTTAGAATTATTTATTTGTCTTTTTAGAGGGAGAGAAACCAAAAACCTACAGTACTACAGTAAGAGCAAAATAAAATAATAAAAACCTTAGTGTAACAACAGTTTTAGTAAGTAATACTGAAGTCGTGCACAATTATCAGTTTCTATAGAGGTTTATGTCGCCCATTCATTGTCAGTTAGAGACACAGTAGGACCCAAAGGCATAATCAGTGCTCTAACTCCCCCTTGGGCTGATCTGGAGCAATGAAGTGGTGATGCAGGGTACTGAACTAAACCACAAATTACCTCTATGTCCCGCAGCACAATTGCAAAAACATTTGTGGAGCAATAACTGTAGTGATGAGCCTGGTCTTTTACTGGACAGGGGATATGTAATGCCCTGTAGCACCACAATACAGGCAACTGTTGGAGGTTAGCCTGCGTAATCGTTCCTTAGGCAACAATCTAGCCCTGCCCAGTTGCATAGGCTCTGGAGTAAACGAGTCGCCCGTCCCCGATGATTCTCAAGGGGGCTCGGGTGACTTGGGATCCTCTCGGGAATGCAGGCGTCGGGGACTTCCGGGGTTCTTTGGAGACCAGAAAGCAGCCATGGACGAGCGATTTTGGCCGAGAACAGACCTCTTACTCCTGCTTTCCCGATCTGCGAGCTCGTCTTTAACCTCTTACATCTAGATGTTCCGCTAGCGGAACACCTCGCCAATATCCAATGATAGAGCATGGCGCGAATTACAAACTCCTCAAAAATCCCAAAACTTCAATTTTTCAAACATATGACTATTTTACACCATTTTAAAGACAAGACTCTCCTTTATCTAACCACATTGTCCGATTTCAAAAAGGCTAAACAACGAAAGCAAAACATTAGATTATGTCAGGAGAGTACCCAGCCAGAAATAATCACACACCCATTTTTCAAGCTAGCATGTAATGTCACAAAAACCAAAACCACAGCTAAATACAGCACTAACTTTTGATGATCTTCATCAGATGACACTCCTAGGACATTATGTTATACAATACATGCATGTTTTGTTCAATCAAGTTCATATTTATATCAAAAACCAGCTTTTTACATTAGCATGTGACGTTCAGAACTAGCATACCCACCAAAAACTTCCGGTGAATTTACTAAATTACTCACGATAAACGTTCACAAAAAACATAACAATTATTTTAAGAATTATAGATACAGAACTCCTTTATGCAATCGCGGTGTCAGATTTTAAAATAGCTTTTCGGTGAAAGCACATTTTGCAATATTCTGAGTAGATAGCCCGGCCATCATGGCTAGCTATTTTGACACCCACCAAGTTTGGCACTCACCAAACTCAGATTTACTATAAGAAAAATTGGATTACCTTTGCTGTTCTTCGTCAGAATGCACTCCCAGGACTTCTACTTCAACACCCAATATTGTTTTGGTTCCAAATAATCCATAGTTATATCCAAATAGCAGCGTTTTGTTCTTGCGTTCAAGACACTATCCGAAGGGTGACGCGCCCGGCGTGTATCGTGACAAAAAAAATCAAAATATTCCATTACCCTACTTCGAAGCATGTCAAACGCTGTTTAAAATCAATTTTTATGCGATTTTTCTTGTAAAATAGCGATAATATTCAGACCGGGAGACGTTGTTTTCGTTCAAAGACTGAAAGAAGAAAATGGTGTCTTCACGTGCGCGCCCGTGTCATTGTTCTCAGATCGACCACTATCCAAATCCCCTACTGTTTTCCGCCCAGGGACTGCAGAGTCATCATTCCCTGTTCTGGTGCCTTCTGAGAGCCTATGGGAGCCTTAGAAAATGTCACGTTACAGCAGAGATCTTCTATTTCCCATAAAGAGTCTATAGAAGGCCAAGAAATGGTCAGAGAGGGCACTTCCTGTATAGAATCTTCTCAGGTTTTGGCCTGCCATATGAGTTCTGTTATACTCACAGACACCATTCAAACAGTTTTAGAAACTTTCAGGTGTTTTCTATCCAAATAAAATATTTGTATGCATATTCTAGTTTCTGGGCAGGAGTAATAAGCAGATTAAATCGGGTATGTTTTTTTATCCGGCCGTGAAAATACTGCCCCCTATCCTAAACAGGTTAATCTCCTCTGATAATCCATGAAGTCAAGGTGTCAAACAGGGACTCCGGGTTCCAGGCACTCTCGGCGGCCAACATGCGAAAGTCTACCGCGTAGTCTGCCACACTACGGCTGCTGAAAAGAATGCTTTAAAAAATGGACATGTTAATAGACTCGATTTATCAGTTAACTAAATGCAAAGTGAGTGAACAGAAGAAACATCTAAATCCATAGTTGGTGTGAACACCTTTTGCATTCAAAACAGTGTCAATTCGTGTAGGTACACTTGCACAAAGTCAGGGGTTTTGTAGGCATATAGTCAGGTGTATGATTAACAATTATGCTAATGAAGATCAATTCAATATGTAGGTTGAAACAATCATTAACTGAAACAGAAATAGCTGTGTAGCAGGAATAAAACTGGGTGAGGAACAGCCAAACTCAGCTACCAAGATAAGGTTGCTGAAGACAGTTTACTGTCAAACGTCATACACCATGGTAAGACTGAGCACAGTAACAAGACACAAGGTAGCTATACTGCATCAGCAAGGTCTCTCCCAGGCTGACATTTCAAGGCAAACAGGGGTTTCCAGAAATGCTGTCGAAGCTCTTTGAAGAAGCACAAAGAAGCGGGCAGCGTTAAGGACCTTAGTGGTCGGCCAAGGAAACTTAGTGCAGCAGATGAAAGACACGTCATGCTTACTTCCCTTCACAATCAGTTGATGTCCAGCAGTGCCATCAGCTCAGAATTGGCAGAAAACAGTGGGACCCTGGTACACCCATCTACTGTCCGAAGAAGTCTGGTCAGAAGTGGCCTTCATGGAAGACTTGCGGCCAAAAAGCCATACCTCCGACGTGGAAACAAGGCCAAGCGACTCAACTATGCACGAAAACACAGGAACTGGGTGCAGAAAAATGGCAGCAGGTGCTCTGGACTGATGAGTTCAATGTTGAAATATTTGGCTGTAGAAGAAGGCAATTTGTTCACTGAAGGGCTGGAGAGTGGTACACGAATGAGTGTCTGCAGGCAACAGTAAAGCATGGTGGAGGTTCCTTGCATGTTTGGGGCTGCATTTCTGCAAATGGAGTTGGGGATTTGGTCAGAATGAATGGTCTCCTCAATGCTGAGAAGTACAGGCAGATACTTATCCATCATGCAATACCATCAGGGAGGCATCTGATTGGCCCCAAAGTTATTCTGCAGCATGACAACAACCCCAAACATACAGCAAAAGTCATTAAGAACTATCTTCAGTGTAAAGAATAACAAGGATTCCTGGAAGTGATGGTATGGCCCCCACAGAGCCCTGATCGCAATATAATCGAGTCTGTCTGGGATTACATGAAGAGAGAGAAGCACCTGAGGCTGACTAAATCCACAGAAGAACTGTGGTTAGTTCGCCAAGATGTTTGGGCCAAACTACCTGCCGAGTTCCTTCAAAAATTGTGTGCATGTGTACCTAGAAGAATTGATACTGTTTTGAAGGCAAAGCTTGGTCACACCAAATAATATTGATTAATTAACATGTCTATTTTTGAAAGCATTCTTACTTTACAGCATTTTCCCACACCTGCCTAAAACCTTTGGACAGTACTGTAGTACGAGTAGCTTTCGGGCCGCCTCTCTCCCGGACACCAGAGAATCGAACACCTTCCTCACATCCGCCACGAATCCTCCAGACGAAGGCAAATGACGGATTGTTGCTCTCAAACTGCGTAGCCCAGATGGGCACCCTTCCAGACATCACGTTATGAAATAGGCTAACTTCGAACGATCTGAAGGAAATGAAGAGGGCTGCAGCTCCAGTAATTCTTTGAAACCCTGGTCATGGCATTTTGCCAAAGTATGGAGTCCTTCCATAAGGTTCTGGAGTAGCTCCTCATGTCTTCCAGTGGTGGCTCCATGCAGGATGACAGTGTTACGGAGCTGGTCCGAGTCTGTTGGATCAGTCATGGCCAGTTCATAATATAAAAACACAGAACGGGACTCAAATTGAGACACCGGAGGCAGATGGTTAGAGTCTTTGATATTTATTAATAGACAAGGGGCAGGTCGAGGACAGGCAGAAGTTCGTAAACCAGGTCAGATGGGTACTTGACGGCAGGCAGGCTCGAGGTCAGGGCAGGCAGAATGGTATGGCAGGCGGGCTCAGGGCAGGCAGAAAAGGTTGGAACTGGGAGGACTAGGCATTATTCTGTACTGTTTGAGTTAAGGGGGTGTGTCACAATATCTAGAAATCAAACCACTTTTGCATTAAAAAAATGTGGACAACCATCCATTTCATATATGGTAGACCTTAGCGATATGGAAAAACATGGTTTTGCTTTGTTATACCTCGGGCAAGGGTATGGCAAAAACAAAAGGCCTTTTTGAGCATTGGCCACTAGCTTAATCGGTTACGTTTGGATTCTATGATATGGTAAATCAATAAATGTATGGTAAAAGAAAAAAAGGTATGATATGGTACAACAACAAATATTTGGTTCGAAAAAAGACCTGGAATCTAAAACAAATATTCTAATCAGGGAATAAGTTCATTGACAAATCCTTTTCGGTTGCAATAAAAGCCAGTAGCTTTTTTATGGCTTGTTGAAGTCGATGCAATGTGGAAAGGTAGCTTGACTACTCCCCTGTAATGGATGTTTTGATTGTGTTGTGTCTGGAGTCCTCTATGTTGTTTGTGTTGTGCCATCTTGTGCTGTCTGTCCTTTTAGGGATTGTCTGGTCTCTCTACACTGGCTGCTTTGCAGAGCAATCAGATCCTGACTGTCAAGGTTTGTTGGTGTGGCCTAGTTGCTCAGTCTGACCCCTGGACGGCACACACTGAAGATGAATGCATCACTGTTGGGTCCTTACTGCTGGCCCCGATGATAGACCAGGGCCAGACACAGTAGTATTTCATTAATTAGGGCCAATTAATTATCATCGTCCCCTCAGGGCCACCAACACTATTTTACCCATGGGGTTTCCTTTCTATGCAAGATGCCAGTGCCCCATTGAAAGCTAAATGTAGCTTTTTATAACCCAATGTGTAGTTGATTATGACTAGAATTGTAATTTTTCTAACCAAGACATGGTCAGGCTAATGTCCATTGATGCTGAATGAATGGAAGGAACTCAGCAACATTAAACGATAAACCAAAGTGGCTAAATGTTTTTAAATCCCTTACCCATGGTTCACCGCAAATCTCTCAATCCAAGGTATACTTTTCAATGGGCTATTAAGTGCTAAATATACAGGTAATAGACAAAATAAAGGAAACACTTGAGTAAATGAGGGACGCAAATTATATTGAAAGCAGGTGCTTCAACACAGGTGTGGTTCCTGAGTTAATTAAGCAGTTAACATCCCATCATGCTTAGGGTAACGTATAAAAAATGACCAGTTGACCATTATTTAGACTGCCATGAATAGAAGAAGAGGTTTCAAAGGAGCATAGTGTGTGTGTGTGTGTGTGTGTGTCAGTCAGTCAGTCACCAAATCTTTTATTTATTTATTTATATATTTTTTTGCTCTCAACCCAATTGAACACTTATTGGAAATTCTGGAGCGGAGTTTTCCACCATCATCAACAAAACACCAAATTATAGAATTTTTCAAGGAAGAATGGTGTTGCATTCCTCCAGACACTCTATGCGAAGGCTCATTGAAGCTGTTCTGACAGCTTGTGGTGGCCCAAAGCCCTATAAACCCCTTTTATGTTGGTGTTTCCTTTATTTTGGCAGTCACATGTATGTGCTTGTGATAAAATATTGTAGTATGATTTCCATATTTCAATCATTCATATTCAACTCCAACATACAGTATTTATCTTTCCAGTAATAGATCATTCTCGATAATACCAATGGACACCGCCAGATATACATGCCCACCTTAAAAAACTCTTCAGAAGGTCAACCATGCAGCTCTCCATATGTGCAACTCCAGGGGTCTGACTTTGCACTAAGCACTGCTTTGATGATGACAGCACCTCCACAGAGGAGGAGTCCCCATTTTTCCTGGGTCTGCGAGCCCAGTGTGGCGTCCCAGCACCCCTGAGGTGGTAATTATGGGCTCTGGCTCCAAAATGAAGTCCAGATTTCCAAAGCCACTGTGGTGGAAAGTGTGGATTTCTCCCCATCCGTGGAGGTGCTGCGATGGGTATCGTGATGTAACGTCTAATCAAATCAATTTTTTGCCCTTTGCCTCCTTCCTCCTCTTCTTCTGGGACCTCATCCTCCTCCAACCTCTCTCACCTCTGACCTTCGACCTCTTGACCTCGCACACCTGCTCGCTCAGATGGTCTTCCCTAAGATCAATCATGGCTTTCTTTCTGCTGACCAGCATCTCATAAAGCGGCGGCTTATTAAGGTAGTGGCTGTCCTCACTCGTCTTTCTCTTTCCTTAGAAGGGGCCTCTCACCTGACAACTTCTCCCTTTTCATACCTATGTTTGCATGCCAAACAGCCTTCAGACAGACCTACAGTATCAGAAGAACTCTGCTGCCCATTCTGTTATTTTAGAGGAAGGTCTAGAAGCACACTGTAGATTTAGTTTAGAGGTGGAATGAATGATCTTCTTACATTGTCAATTGTAACTGAAGAATACATTTGCAGAATGTTTCATATTCCTCTTAATCAAAATTACACTTACTATTGGTGTTCGTCAATGCTTAGTGTAGAGTCGAATTTGTCTAAATTATTAAGTCATTAACCTCTTGGGGCTAGGTGGGACGCTAGCGTGCCACCCGTGGTGCACTCCATCAACAGCAGGTGCATTTCAAGAGCGGCAAATTTGAATCCAAATAAATGTCAAAATTCAAATTTTTCAAAAATACAACTATTTTACACCATTTGAAAGATAAACATCTCCTTAATCTAACCACGTTTTACGATTTCAAAAAGGTTTTACGGCGAAAGCATAAATTTAGAGTATGTTAGGACAGTACATTTACAAGAGTTGTGTGTAATGTTTTGTCAAGTCAAAGACAGGGTCACCAAAACCATAAAACCAGCTAAAATGATGCACTAACCTTTTACAATCTCCATCAGATGACACTCCTAGGACATTATGTTAGACAATGCATGCATTTTTAGTTCTATCAAGTTCATATTTATATCCAAAAACAGCGTTTTACTATGGCATTGATGTTGAGGAAATCGTTTCCCTCCAATAACCGGCAGTCAAGTCAGCGTCACAAATTAAATAATTAAAATTAGAAAACATTGGTAAAATATTATATTGTCATTTAAAGAATTATAGATTTACATCTCTTGAACTCAATCAACTTGCCAGATTTAAAAATAACCTTACTGGGAAATCACACTTTGCAATAATCTGAGCACTGCGCCCAGAAAAATACGCGTTGCGATACAGACTAGACGTCATGTTGGGGAGATCTAAAATCGAAAATACTATGTAAATAATCCATTACCTTTGATTCTCTTCATCAGATGTCACTTCCAGGTATCACAGGTCCATAACGAATGTAGTTTTGTTCAAAAAAGCTCATCATTTATGTCCAAAAATCTCCGTCTCGTTAGCACATGATGTAAGCCAGCCGGACTTCTCGTCATGAACGAGGGGAAAAAATATATTTCCGTTCGTTCAAACATGTCAAACGTTGTATAGCATAAATCATTAGGGCCTTTTTTAACCAGAACATGAATAATATTCAAGGTGGACGAATGCATACTCTTTTATAACGTATTGGAACGAGGGTACCCAACATGAACTCGCGCGCCAGGTGTCTAATGGGACATCATCGTTCCATGGCTCTTGTTCGGTCAGATCTCCCTCCAGAAGACTCAAAACACTTTGTAAAGGCTGGTGACATCTAGTGGAAGCAATAGGAAGTGCCAAAATATTCCTAAGCCCCTGTGTTTTTCAATGGGATAGGTTTAAAGTCAATACAACACATCAGGTATCCACTTCCTGTCAGAAAATGTCTCAGGGTTTTGCCTGCCAAATGAGTTCTGTTATACTCACAGACACCATTCAAACAGTTTTAGAAACTTTAGAGTGTTTTCTATCCATATATAATAAGTATATGCATATTCTAGTTACTGGGTAGGATTAGTAACCAGATTAAATCGGGTACATTTTTTTTATCCAGACGTGCAAATGCTGCCCCCTAGACCCAACAGGTTAAAGGCCCAGTGCAGTCAAAAATGTAATTTCCTGTGTTTTATATATATTTTTTCACTATGAGGTTGGATTAATACTGTGAAATTGTGAAAATTATGATAATGCCCTTTTAGTTTAAGAACTGTTTGAAAAGACTGCCTGAAGTTTCAGCCTGTTTTGGTGGAATGGAGTTTGGGCCTACCAAGTGACATCATCAGGCGCTAAATTAGTTAATAGACCATCAAGAAAGAGTTCCAAACCTCTCTGCCAATTAAAGATAGCTTTCAGTTTTCCCATCCCCACTCAGACCACACCCAGACAGTCCTAGCAAAATTGTTGCTTGAGAAATTGCTCTTTGCTAATAAGCTACTTTGTTTATTTTTTAATCATTTTAATTTAAAACAATCACAGTAAGGTACTTCATTGTTACCCAGAAATGATTTGATATTGAGATAAAAATGGCTGCATTGGACCTTTTTTTAATAAGCATAATTAAAATGGAAAAATCAAATTGGGAACACTCCAAATATACATTATTTTACACAACATATCAGATAAACCAGTTAGATATTGTTAGTAAATAACACCACGTCTATAATCCTACTCCAGTGTTATTGACTTAACATGTTCCCTATGGAGGTTTTCCATGCCAAACCGATGACTAATTTCACTATTATTTCTAATGGTTGCTCTACTGATGCCTTCATTATTTATCTAAAAGGCTGAAGCCATTTTAATGTAATGATCTGACTTCTTCCGTTGCTCTACAGGGAGATCAGGGTCCACCAGGTCCTCCTGGGCCCCCAGGTTCCCCTGGCCCCAGAGGGCCACCAGGGGACACAGGCAAGGATGGGCCCCGGGGAGTGCCAGGTCTGCCGGTGAGTACAGTATTACTCTGTTTGTATGGGTACAGTACAGTCCATCTCTGTCCTTGGCCTGGGAAATGGCACAAAGGGGAAACCCCTTTAATGAATGCAACACAAATGACACTGCTTCCGATCGCCCTTATACTGAATCTATTCAGAAAACACCCTGTTTCCATGTATCTGTGTAATAAGGGTCGTCTAAAGGAGACCAAAATGCGGCGTGTGAAGTGCTCATAATTACTTTTAATGAAAACACTTTGCAAAATAACAAAAACGACCAAAAGTCCCGTCAGGTACAAACAACGAAATGGAAAACCACCCACAAAACCCCATGAAAAACAGGCTGCCTAAGTATGGCTTCCAATCAGAGACAACGAAAAACACCTGCCTCTGATTGGAAACCATACCCGGCCACAACATAGAAAATACAACAGAACGACAATCTAGACAACCCACATAGAAACAGAAAACCCAAAATACATAGACAAAAACACCCCCCTGTCACACCCTGACCAAACTACTATGGAAAAATGACCTCATACTAAGGTCAGAACGTGACAATCTGCCTCACTATACAGATGTTTACGCCATTGCTTTCCATTTAACGTAACTTCTTCCATGTGTTCACACCTGTCAATGGCATTGTGCTAATTTATGTGCATTCTGCCTGTGAAGAAAAACAGAAAGCCTGTCAATTATGTACTGTCATAAAACCTTCACAGGGTACCAACTGATCTATGTTATTTTGGCAGAACAGCGGGAGTGCAAACTATTATGTGTTGTTTATCTGTTTTGCTCTAAGTTCAATCATTATTGTTCGCAACCCTTCCAGTTGCTCATTTCAGAAATTGAAGCGGGGTTGTTATGCTTGTTCCATTTTTCCAACAGATTAAACTTTTCTTGCTGCATCTCTCACTTGCTAATTAAATCTCTGCTTGTATGAATCACTCAGGGAGGGTGGCAGACGTTGTCTTAAGAATTTGAGACACAAAGTGAAAACACAACAATACAACAATTCCTCTGTCTTCAGCAGGATAGTTTGGAAATGTGCAAATTACTTTGGAAAGCCTGTCATACTCAGACAATAGCTGTAACATATCGGGCTGTATTTTAACAAACCTTACGCAAACGTAAATCTTAGCGCACTCACATGTCGCCGTTGCATTGTGGGTGTGTCAGAAATATTTTTGCTAGTTTGACAGCGGAATTATGGGTGCAACACCTGGCGTCAGGGCCTGTCCTACCATACCTCCTTGCCTTCAAGGTCCCGCTTTAAATGACGTTCAGCTTATTAAAGCTTCATAAAGCCTTCATAATGCCTTCATGAGCACTACATAAATGTGTTACAAAGCATCTATAACCTTATGTTATGCTTTATAAAGGGTTCATAAATGTGGCATAACTGTGACATAATCACCAATGTCAAACGTGAACATAACCCGCTATGTCGAATATGATACAGTATAAACATGTGCTTTATAAAGGGTGATATGTTGTGCTAAAGGATGGCATATACTCTAAAGTGATGTCATGTTAGTCACATTACACCTAATCTCGTTCCCAGACACTTCCGCCCAAATGTGCAGAAGGTCTGGTGGACCAACGCATCAAACTTGGCCTTCATTAGTTAGGGTTAGGTTTAAAATGTGACTTTAAGAAGATACTGTAGCTTGTACAGCGCCATATTTTCCGTTCCATCCTAAAGTTTTTCTTGGAATAGAAACACCATAATATTAATCAAATTAAATAAGCTACATTTCTTAAAATCAATCCCGTATACTATGTTCTTAGAAAAAAAGTTTTAAATTCTGTAGTAGAGACAATTTTGAAGGCTATCAAATGCTTCTCAAATATGCTTTCTGGTGGTCAAACTAGCACCAACTAGCATTAATGGTAACAATGGTTGACAATTAAATAATGTGCCATAGAATTCTGCAGCAGCCCACAAGGTGTGCTGCAGTATGACCCAACTTTTAAAGGAAGAACCACTGTAGTCCTACTCATAACTTATTATTATTATTATTACAAATAAAAGATTAGCACTTCTCACAATTTTGCTCATTTAGTAAAGTTAGATCAAAGCTGAATCAATGTCTCGCAACATCACATATGAATTAGTATTTTACATAACAGAACTGTATATAATAGAATATACTGTAGCATAGTATGCCTATAATACGTTACACCAAAAACACATCCTCAGTCATCTCTTATCTGAAGCTGAAAAGTCAAAAACAAAATCCTCATGTGGTCAAAACTCAACAGCACGCATCACTAGGCAGGATATATGCTTTGATTTAAAAAAATATATATATATGCATACAAGAAAGGATAATAGTTTGCTAACATCATCTTGTTTAATTCGCTCAAGAAACAGTAATTCATGAAGATCTAAATGCATATACCCATGAAACGTTTATGATTTGGCATGCAGTTTGGACATTTCACTGGTAAAATGTGAAGAATTAGCATTTACATTTGACAGTGTTGATGGCCTATTTTGAAATTAGGTATGCCTATCTTGGTGTTTGAGGGTACTAAAACTATAAAATGTTATTGTGACAGTATGTATGGGCATATCCAGACGTTGCAATTGAAGGATGAATTTTATACAAAGACATTCAATAGGCTACATCTGTTGGTACAAACTTTGATTGAGAAATGATGACCTCATTTAAAACATAAATGTTGCTCTCCCTCACCTAAAAATATTGCACTACACCACTGGAATTAATAGAAAGTTGTTGCACAGTGATTTGTTTGAAAATCAGATGAAAATGTCATGACTGGTTGTAATACATTTTTACAGTTACATTTGGGGTGGCAGGTACCTTAGTGGTTAGAGCGTTGGGCCAGTAACCAAAAGGTTGCAGGATCGAATCCCCGAGCTGACAAGGTAAAAATCGGTCATTCTTCCCCTGCACAAGGCAGTTAACCCACTGTTTCCTGGTAGGCTGTCATTGTAAATAAGAATTTGTTCTTAACTGACTTGCCTAGTTAAATTTAAAAAATAATGTCTTTACTATAACCCCCATGAAAAAATGTGTCTGTCCTGTGAAAAAAACATGCACCCCTATGGAAATCAAATGCACATCCACCTGTTTCTTCCTTGTCCTGGCCCTGCCTGGCATAAAGAGGCAGGCATTCTAGCAATTAATACATTGTAGATGTGAAGAGGGCTTGACCACTCACTGCCAATAAAAACGTGCTCTGAAGAGTTTTATGTGGTTGCTTCAAGTTGTGTATTTACTATCCGTTGAAGACATTGCAAGACATTGCATATCCGAGCCATCGACATTGCCGAGCCATCGACATTGCCTATCAAACATTATAATAAGATCTTTGCTGTTGATGTGGCCTGTATGGTTACTTTGCCACATGAAGAATTATAAAGGTAAAAAAAACTATGGAGAGTGATCGGAATTCCCACGATTTTACATTTGGGTACAACAGAGATCCATTTTGTTTTTATATAAAAAGATACATGAAAAACAATAAGCACTCTTTTTAACAACTTGATGTTTCTTAACAGGCTTCTTTCAGTCACTGACATATTTAATTAAATGGGCATAGCACATAATGAGTCCAAATATTTCACAAGAGCTGGACAAAAAATCTAAAGAAAAAAGGGGGATGTCTGTTGACTGTTTTGCAGCTCCCAAAGGGGATATTTTAATAAAACATTGGTGATAGGCCACTGATAAGGCTACTGTGTGGTTCCTCTGGCAAAATCAATGCCATAACCAACTGCCTTACCGCTAAGACCAGCTTTTGGTTGGTCTTAAATATCCCCAGCTGCACTGTCTGAAATTGCCACTTTGGCACACGTTTTTAAGGACACACCTCAAATATTTTCACCCCTACCATCTCAGCGCAAGCTAGCTGATGTTAGACAGGTAAATTACTAACCCTGGCACAAAGGTTGGAAAATATCAGAGCCCTGAAATTGCCAACAAGTGTGTGTTTTGACACTCGTGCAACCTTACCAGCCTCAAATCATATTGTGCCTCTTCAGATTCTAATATTGGATGGCTTTGAAGGCTATTGATTAATTAAGTTATTGAGCAGAGATGAAAGATACGTGTGGAGCTGAATGATAACTTACACCATAGAAGTGTACCAGTAGTCCAGTAGATAAGCTTCAAAGTTGTTTTCTTTGGTATAAAATCATGAAAATTGGCACGCAGAACAAAATCTCATATAGTGCAATTTCAGACGGTCCTTGGGTTGGACTGTAGTGCCCCCTATAGGCCAATGGTGAAAATGCATTTACCTGCATGTACCTTTTGGGTCATGTCCCCAAAATAGCATCAAATGTTTGTGTTTAGGGGAACACATTTAAGGGAAACACATTTAAAATGTTTGGGGAACACACTTGAGCAACAACAAAATCTATAGGCCATCAGATTGTTAAACAGCCACCACTACATTTACATTTACATTTAAGTCATTTAGCAGACGCTCTTATCCAGAGCGACTTACAAATTGGTGCATTCACCTTATAATATCCAGTGGAACAACCACTTTACAATAGTGCATCTAAATCTTTTAAGGGGGGGGGGGGGGTAGAAGGATTACTTTATCCTATCCCAGGTATTCCTTAAAGAGGTGGGATTTCAGGTGTCTCCGGAAGGTGGTGATTGACTCCGCTGTCCTGGCGTCGTGAGGGAGCTTGTTCCACCATTGGGGTGCCAGAGCAGCGAACAGTTTTGACTGGGCTGAGCGGGAACTGTGCTTCCTCAGAGGTAGTGAGGCGAGCAGGCCAGAGGTGGATGAATGCAGTGCCCTTGTTTGGGTGTAGGGCCTGATCAGAGCCTGAAGGTACGGAGGTGCCGTTCCCCTCACAGCTCCGTAGGCAAGCACCATGGTCTTGTAGCGGATGCGAGCTTCGACTGGAAGCCAGTGGAGAGAGCGGAGGAGCGCGGTGACGTGAGAGAACTTGGGAAGGTTGAACACCAGACGGGCTGCGGCGTTCTGGATGAGTTGTAGGGGTTTAATGGCACAGGCAGGGAGCCCAGCCAACAACGAGTTGCAGTAATCCAGACGGGAGATGACAAGTGCCTGGATTAGGACCTGCGCCGCTTCCTGTGTGAGGCAGGGTCGTACTCTGCGAATGTTGTAGAGCATGAACCTACAGGATCGGGTCACCGCCTTGATGTTAGTGGAGAACGACAGGGTGTTGTCCAGGGTCACGCCGAGGCTCTTAACCTCTCTGGGCTCGGCGGGACGAATTCGTCCCACCTACGTAACAGCCACTTGAAGCCTGTGGCGCGATTTTCAAAACCTTAAAAATCCTATTACTTCAATTACTCAAACATATTACTATTTTACAGCTATTTAAAGACAAGACTCTCGTTAATCTAACCACACTGTCCGATTTCAAAAAGGCTTTACAACGAAAGCAAAACATTAGATTATGTCAGCAGAGTACCAAGCCAGAAATAATCAGACACCCATTTTTCAAGCTAGCATATAATGTCACAAAAACCCAGAAGACAGCTAAATGCAGCACTAACCTTTGATGATCTTCATCAGATGACAACCCTAGGACATTATGTTATACAATACATGCATGTTTGTTCAATCAAGTTCATATTTATATCAAAAACCAGCTTTTTACATTAGCATGTGACGTTCAGAACTAGCATACTTTTAAGTGTGGTTAGGGGTTGAGCTAATTCTGAAAGTCTTAAGATTCTTGTGCCTGGTGTAATAAAGTTTGATTGCCAGCTACTTTGTTTGAAAAGTTGGATCGGGTGGATAGAAAACCAACTGCAATTTTAAAAATATTTACCACAAATGTGGTAAATATTTTTAAAATTGCAGTTGGTTTTCTATCCTCCCGATCCAACTTTTCCAACAAAGTAGCTGGCAATCAAACTTTATTACACCAGGCACAAGAATCTTAAGACTTTCAGAATTAGCTCACATCCGGGGAATTCGCTAACATTTTACTAAATTACTCACGATAAACGTTCACAAAAAGCATAACAATTATTTTAAGAATTATAGATACAGAACTCCTCTATGCACTCGATATGTCCGATTTTAAAATAGCTTTTTGGTGAAAGCACATTTTGCAATATTCTAAGTACATAGCCCAGGCACCACGGGCTAGCTATTTAGACACCCGGCAAGTTTAGCACTCACCATAATCATATTTACTATTATAAAAGTTTGATTACCTTTTGTTGTCTTCGTCAGAATGCACTCCCAGGACTGCTACTTCAATAACAAATGTTGGTTTGGTCCAAAATAATCCATCGTTATATCCGAATAGCGGCGTTTTGTTCATGCGTTCCAGACACTATCCGAAATGGTAAAGAAGGGTCGTGCGCATGGCGCAATTCGTGACAAAAAAATTCTAAATATTCCATTACCGTACTTCGAAGCATGTCAGCCGCTGTTTAAAATCAATTTTTATGCCATTTTTCTCGTAGAAAAGCGATAATATTCCGACCGGGAATCTCCTTTTCGGCAAACAGAGTAAAAAATCACAAAGACGGGGGCGGCCAGTGCACGCGCCTAAGCCCAGAGTCCCTTGATCGGCCACTTGAGAAAGGCGATAATGTGTTTCAGCCTGGGGCTGGGATGACGACATTCAGGTTTTACCCGGGCTCTGAGCGCATATGGACGACGTAGGAAGTGTCACGTTAGAGCAGAGATCCTTAGTAAATGATAGAGATGGCAAAGAAGTTCCAGAAATGGTCAGACAGGCCACTTCCTGTAAAGGAATCTCTCAGGTTTTGACCTGCCATTTGAGTTCTGTTATACTCACAGACACCATTCAAACAGTTTTAGAAACTTTAGGGTGTTTTCTATCCATATGTAATAAGTATATGCATATTCTAGTTACTGGGTAGGAGTGGTAACCAGATTAAATCGGGTATGTTTTTTATCCAGCCGTGTCAATACTGCCCCCTAGCCCTAACAGGTTAGCACTCTGGGAGGAGGACACAAGGGAGTTGTCAACCGTGATGGCGAGATCATGGAACGGGCAGTCCTTCCCCGGGAGGAAGAGCAGCTCCGTCTTGCCGAGGTTCAGCTTGAGGTGGTGATCCGTCATCCACACTGATATGTCTGACAGACATGCAGAGATGCGATTCGCCACCTGGTTGTCAGAAGGGGGAAAGGAGAAGATGAATTGTGTGTCATCTGCATAGCAATGATATGAGAGACCATGTGAGGATATGACAGAGCCAAGTGACTTGGTGTATAGCGAGAATAGGAGAGGGCCTAGAACAGAGCCCTGGGGGACACCAGTGGTGAGAGCACGTGGTGCGGAGACAGATTCTCGCCACGCCACCTGGTAGGAGCGACCTGTCAGGTAGCACGCAATCCAAGCGTGGGCCGCGCCGGAGATGCCCAGCTCGGAGAGGGTGGAGAGGAGGATCTGATGGTTCACAGTATCAAAGGCAGCAGATAGGTCTAGAAGGATGAGAGCAGAGGAGAGAGAGTTAGATTTAGCAATGCGGAGAGCCTCCGTGACACAGAGAAGAGCAGTCTCAGTTGAATACCCAGTCTTGAAACCTGACTGATTAAGATCAAGAAGGTCATTCTGAGAGAGATAGCAAGAGAGCTGGCCAAGGACGGCACGTTCAAGAGTTTTGGAGAGAAAGGAAAGAAGGGATACTGGTCTGTAGTTGTTGACATCGGAGGGATCGAGTGTAGGTTTTTTCAGAAGGGGTGCAACTCTCGCTCTCTTGAAGACGGAAGGGACGTAGCCAGCGGTCAAGGATGAGTTGATGAGTCGAGGTGAGGTAGGGGAGAAGGTCTCCGGAAATGGTCTGGAGAAGAGAGGAGGGGATAGGGTCAAGTGGGCAGGTTGTTGGGCGGCCGGCCGTCACAAGACGCGAGATTTCATCTGGAGAGAGAGGGGAGAAAGAGGTCAAAGCACAGGGTAGGGCAGTGTGAGCAGGACCAGCGGTGTCGTTTGACTTAGCAAACGAGGATTGGATGTCGTCAACCTTCTTTTCAAAATGGTTGACGAAGTCATCCGCAGAGAGGGAGGAGGGGGGGGGGAGGGGGAGGAGGATTCAGGAGGGAGGAGAATGTAGCAAAGAGCTTCCTAGGGTTAGAGGCAGATGCTTGGAATTTAGAGTGGTAGAAAGTGGCTTTAGCAGCAGAGACAGAAGAGGAAAATGTAGAGAGGAGGGAGTGAAAGGATGCCAGGTCCGCAGGGAGGCGAGTTTTCCTCCATTTCCGCTCGGCTGCCCGGAGCCCTGTTCTGTGAGCTCGCAGTGAGTCGTCGAGCCACGGAGCAGGAGGGGAGGACCGAGCCGGCCTGGAGGATAGGGGACAGAGGAAATCAAAGGATGCAGAGAGGGAGGAGAGGAGGCTTGAGGAGGCAGAATCAGGAGATAGGTTGGAGAAGGTTTGAGCAGAGGGAAGAGATGATAGGATGGAAGAGGAGAGAGTAGCGGGAGAGAGAGAGCGAAGGTTGGGACGGCGCAATACCATCCGAGTAGGGGCAGAGTGAGAAGTGTTGGATGAGAGCGAGAGGGAAAAGGATACAAGGTAGTGGTCGGAGACTTGGAGGGGAGTTGCAATGAGATTAGTGGAAGAACAGCATCTAGTAAAGATGAGGTCAAGCGTATTGCCTGCCTTGGGAGTAGGGGGGAAGGTGAGAGGGTGAGGTCAAAAGAGGAGAGGAGTGGAAAGAAGGAGGCAGAGAGGAATGAGTCAAAGGTAGACGTGGGGAGTTTAAAGTCACCCAGAACTGTGAGAGGTGAGCCATCCTCAGGAAAGGAACTTATCAAGGCGTCAAGCTCATTGATGAACTCTCCAAGGGAACCTGGAGGGCGATAAATGATAAGGATGTTAAGCTTGAAAGGGCTGGTAACTGTGACAGCATGGAATTCAAATGAGGAGATAGACAGATGGGTCAGGGGAGAAAGAGAGAATGTCCACTTGGGAGAGATGAGGATTCCAGTGCCACCACCCCGCTGGCTCGATGCTCTAGGGGTATGCGAGAACACGTGGGCAGACGAGGAGAGAGCAGTAGGAGTAACAGTGTTATCTGTGGTAATCATGTTTCCGTCAGCGCCAGGAAGTCTAGGGACTGGAGGGTAGCATAGGCTGAGATGAACTCAGCCTTGTTGGCCGCAGACCGGCAGTTCCAGAGGCTGCCGGAGACCTGGAACTCCACGTGGGTCGTGCGCGCTGGGACCACCAGGTTAGAGTGGCAGCGGCCACGCGGTGTGGAGCGTTTGTATGGCCTGTGCAGAGGGGAGAGAACAGGGATAGACAGACACATAGTAGACAAGCTACAGAAGAGGCTACGCTAATGCAAAGGAGATTGGAATGACAAGTGGACTACACGTCTCGAATGTTCAGAAAGTTAAGCTTACGTTGCAAAAATCTTATTGACTAAAATGACGAAAATGATACAGTACTGCTGGCTGGTGGAGTAGGCTAGCTAGCAGTGGCTGCGTTGTTGACTTTGAACGTGAACGATAGTTTCAATACTACACCTTGTCATGATACAAAGCAACTTTCTAGCTAGCTAGCTAACATAACACTAATCAAGACGTTCCTTGTAATGTATTTAGTTTCTATAATGCTGCTCGTCGGTAATAGTTGGCTGGGTTAGGAAAAATGGCGTCGCGGGGGATGGAAATAGCTGGCTAGCTAACCTCGATGGCTGGCTAGCTAACCTCGATAATTACTAAACTACACAATTATCAAGCTATGACAAAGACAACTAAGTAGCTAGCTAGCTAACACTGCACTAGTCAAATCGTTCCGTTGTAAAGTATTAGTATCTACAGCGCTGCTAGTCGGTAACGGTTGGCTAGCTAGCAGTGGGTTAATGATGACCAGGTGGGTTGACTAAGTCTGGCGTCGCGTCGCGGCTGGCTAGCTCACCTCGATAATTACTCAAACTACACAATTAACTTAGATACTGAGACAGCAAAGACAACTATGTAGCTGGCTAACTAACACTAACACCACCAAAATCAAGTCGTTACGTTGTAATGTAATAGTTTCTACAGTGCTGCTAGTCGGTAGAAGTTGGCTAGCTAGCAGTGATGACTAGCTAGCTAGCAGCTAGCAGTGTTGACTACGTTAGGAGGACGAAGATAGCTAGCCTCGATAATTACTCTATTTACTCTAAACTACACAATTATCTTTGATACAAAGACGGCTATGTAGCTAGCTAAGAAGAATTGCTCAGATCAAACAAATCAAGCCGTTGTAATGTAGTGAAGTGTAATATTACCTGTGGAGCGAAGCGTAGTGCGACTGCTCGCTCCAAACCGGAAGTGTTTGCTCGCTCCAAACCACTAGCACAGAGAGGTGGCTGCCTACCTTCCTTGATATCATTGGCCACTTTAATAAATGGAACACTAGTCACTTTAATAATGCCACTTTAAGAATGTTTACATATCTTGCATCTCATATGTATGTACTGTATACTGTATCCTTCACTATCTATTCTTTACTATCTATTGCATCTTAGCCGCTCTGCCACTGCTCATCCATATATTTTATACTTATATATTCTCATCCCATTCCTTTACTAGATTGTGTGTATTAGATTTTGTGGTGGAATTGGTTAGATATTAGGTTAGTAAAGAATAGATAGTGGCCTTACTCGCTAAAAAGTGTACCCTGAAGTCTCCTGATTACAATTATATATAATATGATATTATATACTGTGTCGCTTTTAAGAAATGTGACAGGAATCTGTCCTGTAGCTACACATCACTATGGATAAAATGTCATAATATTGCATTATGTCCAGCAGGGAGATTGGTGACTCATTTGAACTAAATGCCTTTATGATGAGACCACAACACTTTTACAGAAAGACAGGATATGTCTAAATAAAGATGTTTAGCTTCAGTGTCATTGCAGGTTCATACTTTTACGCTCTAGGGCACCAGTTTTCCAAAATGGTCACCAGCTCCATAGAGCAAAATTGAACAGGTCATATCCATGGCCATATCTTCATAAAAAATTGGTTGATGCAGCCCAGAACAGCACCAATACAGAACTGTTCATTTGAACCAATTGCTATTCAAAGTAGAGTCCGCCAGATGCAAGAGGAGGGATGGACAGATAATTAGGATGTGGATTGCTGCATTTTATCCAGAATCTGTATCATTGATAAACTGCTGAATTTGCCTCAGTATTGAATATTAACACCCATTCTTCATAACACGAAGTTCCAATCCATATGTTCATAACCAACTTTTTTTGTTGTTGAAATGTTAATCATTTTATGTTCCAATCCAATAAATTACCACCAGCTAGGATTTCAAGCCTTCAAAGTAGCCTTTTATCTCCGTTTTACTAATTGGGTATTTTATATTTGTACAGGGAGAACCTGGGACCACAGGAGAGATAGGACTGATGGTAAGTAGGTCATTATGTTATGAAATACACTTTTTCCAATGCTGATTTACACAATAACTCAATCCCTTGTGCTGTGGTTATTTAGCGTTTTCACCTACATTGAACTGATTCTGTGAAATGAATCCAGAGATGGAAAAATGATTACCACTGTCATAGCTTTTTTGTGCTTAAAGGATATTGTTGAGTTTATATTTAGCTGTCTGTTTCCACAATAATAATATAAAATGTTGCCATGTTGAGGATCAACAGTACTTGATTGAGGAGCTGTCACGTCCTGACCAGTAATAGGGGTTATTTGTTATTGTAGTTTGGTGGCAGAGGGTATTTGTTTTATGTGGTTCGGGGTGGTGGTTTGTTTAGTAGGGTATTTCATTTATGTATTCCGGGGGTTTTTGGGCACTGTTCTATGTTAGTGTATTTCTATGTTCTGTCTAGTCTTTGGTATTTCTATGTTTTGTTAATTGGGGTTGGACTCTCAATTGGAGGCAGGTGTTTTCTAGTTGCCTCTGATTGAGAGTTCTATATATAGGTATGTGTTTGTTGAGTACTTTGTGGGATATTATGCTGTGTATAGCTTTGTGCCTTACCAGCCTGTGATTAGTTGTTGTGGTTTCTTTGTGTACGTGTTTGTTTTGGTTCTCCTTTTTGTCCGTTTATAATAAAGAAGATGAGTGCACATTTCCCCGCTGCATTTTGGTCTAAATCTGACGACAACCATTACAGGAGCTGTGTAGTTCAGGAAATTATACTAAGACCACATATTGCCCCTTTAAAATGATGCCTTGTTTGCCAATTAGATTGGTTAATATGTATAGGTTAATATGTGACCGACTGTCTTGATTCGGTCTAATGGAGCAAAATTTGAAATTCCGTTTTTTACGGTATATCATACACTGCATTTGAGGATCAATGGGAAAGTAATTTTGCTGAAGTTGATAAACTTGTAACCTCACTTTTGAGAAAATGGCCTTTGAATGTTTTGTTTTGCTACCTACTGAAGAGCTCCTCTTTGTCTACACCCATTCAGCATTGTTCACACCCTCTTAACTTCATCATCCGGTGAAATTGCAGAGTGCCAAATTCCAAATACAGAAATAGTTGAAATAAACATTAATAAATATTCAAGTGTTATACATCGGCTTAAAGATTAACTTCTTGTTAATCCAGCCACTTTGTCAGATTTCAAAAAGACTTTACGGCGACCACTGGCTCAAAGGCGGTCAAAACATGCAGACGAATACATCCTAATAGTACCGTTAAAGTTCATCGAAACATGTCAAATGATGTTTATAATTAATCCTTAGGTTGTCAATTGTCTAATAATCGATAATATGTGTGGGGCCATGTACTAAGATTTCAAGACTAAAGGCTGGTTTATACTACAGGTGTGTTCGTAAATTTCATCTGGAGTGCCAGAGTGTTTTCTTTAGCTCCCACCCAAACTCTGACTATTTTACTCACCCTAGCAGAGCTGGTTAGGCTGTTTTCATGTTATCCAGAGCGTTGGTGACTAACTGTGCTGCTGGAAACAATTTAATTACGCTTTCATGCCAACGTTTACTGACACCGGCCATAAACAACGGGTGTTGAGCGTTCATAAATTCATCAGTTATTCTGCACTCTGGCACACTGACGAGAGTGCTTTGAAATCGGAGTAGATGGCCAGACTGAATTTACGAACACACCCAAAATGGTTACTTGCATAGTGAAGTCTTTTGTTAAGACGTGTAGCTAAACAATGAACCATAATCCCAACTCATGAATCTGCAGGTAACTCACCAACCAGGTTCAATGTTAGCTAGCTAACATTAGGCTATAACTAGCCAAGCAAATGGCTTTGAGATACTAATAATAAGATCATACACGTAATGTTAGCTAGCGAGCCAGCCATCTAACATTAGCTAGCTAGCTAACAGTACACTTTATCTTGAAATGAAAATACTTTGTTAAAATTTGGAAAGGGGTATTATCTGAAAATGTAGCCAGCTAGACTATCTTACCCGTGATCTGAAATCAGAGTAGATAGCCAGAGTAAATTTACCAGATAACGTTACGTCTATCAACAGTTTTTGCAGTGACATACTATTGAAATGGATACTTGCATAGTGGTGTCTTTTGTTAAGACATGTAGCCCACCTAGCCCATAGAGGTTAAATAAATAAGACCTACACCACATTCAACAGCACATTACTCAACACTAGTGAGACTCATATAGGCCTACCGTAGGTGACATAGTGTTGAGTAATGTGCTGTTAAAAGTGGTGTAGGTCTTATTTATTTAAAGAGCGTATTGAAGTTTGAAACAATAGGATTTGAAGCACAAAGTATAAAAATACAAAGAAGTGTTGGTAAAGGTATATTGTCCTGCTAATAGCCAATAAATGGCTATTATAATACTGTACATGGTGTCCAGGTCAAGATAACCAAAACATTTCTTTATTAAAGACAATCAGAAATAATGTTGGTACTTATTTATTATTTATTTATTTTATTTTGACCCAAAGCTGGAGAGCTCTTCTTTGTCTACAACCATTCAGCATCATTCACACCCTCTTAAGCTTTAGCCCCTCTCTTTAAGGATTCACATGTGAGTCCATGTACTAAGATTTCAAGACTAAAGGCTGGTTTATACTACGGGTGTGTTCGTAAATTTGATCTGGAGTGCCAGAGTGTTTTCTATGCATTCATCAACTCATAGCATTGTCAGATTGTCCGTTCGTAAATTCAGTGTTTTGCTGTCGGAGCGTTCAGAGTGCACGCTGGACACTCAGGCCGAGGAGTAGGGTTTACTGACACCAGCCATATTCAGCGGGTGTTGAGCATTCGTACATTTGTCAGTATTTACCAGCTACGTCTATTGACAGTTGTCGCAATGACATCATGAACATTCTATTGAAATGGTTACTTGCATAGTGAAGTCTTTTGTTTAGACATGTAGCTAGCTAGCTAAACAATGAACCATAATCCCAACTCATGTTACTACCCTGCATGAATCTGCAGGTAGCTAACCAACCAGGTTCAATGTTAGCTAGCTAACATTAGGCAATAACTAGCAATACAAATGGCTCGGAAATACAAATAATATTACTACACAGATCATAGATGTAGCGTTAGCTAGCAAGCCAGCCAGCTAACGTTAGCTAGCTAGCTAACAGTACACTTTAATTAAATTAAAACATTTTGAAATGTGTAATATCTGAACATGTAGCTAGCTAGCCTCTTGAAGCGCTCGTCCCAATGCAAATAGTCTGTATAGGCATTTGATTAGATGTTCAGGAGTCTTATGGCTTGGGGGTAGAAGCTGTTTAGAAGCCTCTTGGATCTAGACTTGGTGCTTGGGTATCGCTTGCTGTGCAGTAGGGGAGAGAACAGTCTTTGACTAGGGTGGCAGGAAGCTTGGCGCCAGTGATGTACTGGGCTGTATGCACTACCATCTGTAGTGCCTTGTGGTCGGAGGCCGAGCATTTGCCATACATGGCATTGATGCAACCCGTCAGGATGCTGTCGATGGTGCAGCTGTAGAACCTTTTGAGGATCTGAGGATCCATGCCAAATATTTTCAGTTTCCTGAGGGGGAATAGGTTTTGTCGTGCCCTCTTCACGACTGTCTTGGTGTGCTTGGACCATGTTAGTTTGTTGGTGATGTGGACACCAAGAAACTTGAAGCTCTTAAAATTCTCCACAACAGCCCCGTTGATGAGAATGGGGACATGCTCGGTCCTCCTTTTCCTGTAGTCCACAATCATCTCCTTTTTTCTTATTCACGTTGAGGGAGAGGTTGTTGTCCTGGCACCACACGGCCAGGTCTCAGACCTCCTCCCTATAGGCTGTCTTGTCGTAGTCGTGATCAGGCCTACCACTGTTGTGTCATCGACAAACTTAATGATGGTGTTGGAGTCGTGCCTGGCCGTGCAGTCATGAGTGAACAGGGAGTACAGGAGGGGACTGAGGATGCACTCCTGAGGGGCCCCCGTATTGAGGTTCAGCGTGGCAGATGTGTTGTTACCTACCCTTAACACCTGGGAGTGGCCCGTCAGGAAGTCCAGGATCCATTTGCAGAGGAAGGTGTTTAGTCCCAGAGTCCTTAGTGTATTAACCTCTTGACGGTCGCCTAGGATAGGGGGCGCTACAGCGATTTTTGAAAAAGAATTGTGCCCATTTTAAACGGCCTCCTACTCAAACTCAGAAGCTAGGATATGCATATAATTAATACTTGTGGATGGAAAACACCCTAAAGTTTCTAAAACTGTTTGAATGGTGTCTGTGAGTATAACAGAACTCATATGGCAGTCAAAACCCCGAGACCGATCGTAACAGAATGTGGAATTCTGAATTGCGGACTCAACTTCATCACTTTGCCTATAAATCACACTGTGAGCAATGGTTCATTGAGCACTTCCTATTGCTTCCACTAGATGTCCCCAGTCTTTACAAAGTGGTTTGAGTCTCCTACTGTGAAAACTGACTGAATGAGACGCTGTGGAAAGTGGTCACATGAGGAGGGCCATCACCATTATGACGCCGGCGCCCCTGGCTACCCTCCCCTTTCGAAACGTTTTGAAAAACAATGCAATCGTCCCCCTTGAATCTTATTGGAGCTCTGGTTGAAAAAGGCCATAAAGATTTATGTTATACAACGTTTGACATGTTTGAACGAACCTGCATTTTATTGAAAGAGGAGTCCCGCAGCCGACGGAAGTTTTGGAGCAGCCTTCAGAACGTGCTAACAACAACAAGCTATTGGGACGTAAAGGATTAACTTTTTCGAACGAAAATACATTTGTTGTGGACCTGGGATTCCTGGAAGTGCTTTCTGATGAAGATAATCAAAGGTAAGGGATTATTGACAATAGTATACAAGAGTAGATTTGATATGCGATTGTTCCAAGATGGCGCTGACCTGTAACGGTAGCCTATTTTTCTGAGTATCGCATCCCCTTTTATCGCAAAGTGTGATTACCCAGTAAAGTTATTTTTAAATCTGGCATTACAGGTGCTTTTAAGAGATATTCATCTATAAATCTTAGAATGACAATATTACATTTTAATAGAGTAGGGGCAGGCAAAACGACAGATCAGGCAGGCTCAGGGGCAAGGCAGGCCTTGTCATGGTGTTCTGCTAGGGTATGGAGTCCCTTCATAACACACTGAAGTAACTCCTTGTGTCTTCCAATGGTGGCTCCTTGCTGGGAGACCGCATAGTGGAACTGGTCTGAGACTGCTGGGTCAGTCATGGCCAGTTCGTATCACGTTTTAGGGAAGACCCAGATGCACACAGTGTCAAAGTAACAAAAGTGTATTACTAGAACAGGGGGCAGGCAAAATAACAGGTCAAGGGCAGGCAGAGGTCAGTAATCCACATCTGAGTCCGAAAGGTACAGAATGGCAGGCAGTCTCAGGGTCAGGGCAGGCAGAGGTCAGTAATCCAGTGTGGTGTGACAAAGTACAGAACGACATGTAAGGCTCAGGGTCAGGGCAGGCCGGGGAAACAAGAAACAGACAGGAGCAAGGTGAAAAACGCTGGTAGGCTTGATGAACAAAATGAACTGGCAACAGACAAACAGAGAACACAGGTACAGTTGAAGTCGGAAGTTTAAATTCACCTTAGCCAAATACATTTCAGCTAAGTTTTTCACAATTCCTGACATTTAATCCTAGTAAAAATGCCCTGTCTTAGGTCAGTTAGGATAACCACTTTGTTTTAAGAATGTGAAATGTCAGAATAATAGTAGAGTGATCATTTCAGCTTTTATTTCTTTCATTACATTCTCAGTGGGTCAGAAGTTTACATACACTCATTTAGTATTTGGTAGCATTGCCTTTAAATTGTTTAACTTGGGTCAAATGTTTCGGGTAGCCTTCCACAAGCTTACCATAATAAATTGGGTGAATTTTGGCCCATTCCTCCTGACAGAGCTGGTGTAACTGAGTCAGGTTTGTAGGCCTCCTTGCTCGCACATGCTTTTTCAGTTCTGCCCACAATTTTTCTATGGGATTGAGGTCAGGGCTTTGTGATGGCCACTCCAATACCTTGACTTTGTTGTTCTTGAGCCCTTTTGCCACAACTTTGGAAGTATGCTTTGGGTACTTGTCCATTTGGAAGATCCATATGCAACCAAAAAATTGCATTTGGAAATTGCTCCCAATGATCCCAAGGATGAACCAGACTTGTGTAATGTACACGGATGCGTTATGAAGAAAAAAATAGTAATACACACAAATTGTGTTGTGATGAAAATCATGGTATACACTTTTTTTGTGTGCCTGTCATCAATTTCGAATAATTTATTTGTGTCTATTTCACAATAAGCGGTGATAGCGTGTTGAATCAACAGAGGTGCACATGCACCATACAGTACAGTACATAAAGTGCCAGCCAGTGAAAAACCATGGCCCATACATACATAATGTGATAGTGTATGCAACTTAGATACTTTTCAGTTATATATATGTTTCAAGATCTTTTCAGGTTGCTATCATGTTGTAAATAATAGGAAATACATAGTTAGTGAGTTGCCCTATTCTTTGACCTAAATATGATCAAACCTATAACCTATTTTGAGAATATCTGTAACTGGGGGAAAAGCCTATGGCCTCATTTTACCTCATAACCTTCCTTCAGTGTTTAGATGATTTCTAGAGATACAGGACATCTGAATAAGCTGTGTGTTTTGTTGTCTGTAGGGGGATGTGGGTACAACAGCATTAGATGGAATCCCTGGTGCCAAGGTTTGTGACACACTGTCATGTATGCTCTTCATTCAACTCATGGCATTCGTGACATATTCTTGGTGCCAGGATTTTGTTTCATTTTGTTTCCTCAACACTTGTTTTTCAAATCATTTGCCATACTCCTACAACTATTTAAGTTGACACTTTCAAGATACTTGCTTCAACGGTCAAAATATTCTCATTTTGTGAGTCATACATTTACAGAGCTGAAGGAATGAAATGTATACACTCCAGAACACTGGTGATCTTGGATGCTCCACAAACAATTTTATGGACATTTCTGTCAATAGGCCTTCAACAGTGTTTTATAGAGAGTTGTTGCTGCTCTCCTTTATGAATAAAACATACAAGTGATGGAGTTTCTTTCTTTTTATAAATACTGATTGAAAACATGCTAGGTTTATCATGTTAAGTATTATATCATCAGATAAATATTGTCATAGGTCATCTGTGAGTCCTGTGAAACAAATGAAAATGTTCAAATCAGTGAGGTAAATATACTGGTGAAATTATGCCCTCTGTTACCCAATATCCTGTTATATTGGGGTATTTGTAAAACAACAGTGTTAGCAGGTGGTGTTAGCTCTGTGCTTTAGACTGAGGCCGGTATTCAATTCATAGCACAGCGAGTTGGACAGCCCGAATGTGACTTTAAAAGGCATTTCCCCAACGTTCACGGAGATTGTATTCACAGTAAACGCTTCACAGTAAGAGCATTTCGGCCCAATCGGAACTTATGTATCTTTAAATGTCATGCGCGCTATAACGCGGATCGGATTGAATCCCGGACTGAGTGTAATATCTTGTATGTGTATGAGAGAGTTTCTTTTAAAAATCATTGGACAATGTTTAGAGAATGTCAAACATGTTTAACACCCAGGAAGGTATCTAAGAAGGGAGCAGCCGAAACATGATACACGTTTTTATAATCAAATGTGAATTTAACCCCAGATACGATCTGGGACTGGCTGCCATTATTTCTCCTAAACCCAACATTCCCAGAGCCTTTGTGTGTTTTAATGCCATCTGGTTTATTTTCCAATAGGGTGAAATGGGAGAGAGAGGTGAAAAGGTAAAGACTTTTAATCTTCAGACTTTATGTTCAGTCTTCCCATCCCTCCCATGCAAAATTAGGTTTTATTTCTTGAGGCTGTGAAACATATTATTATGTAATGTTAAATGAACTTGTGACAACAGTTTTGCTGTATTGGTTTTAAGGGCTACTCACTATTTTCAGTTGTTAATTGTGCATGGATGTCAATTGGAGATCTTCACTAAAGTGCAAGTTGTGAATGTTTTAGTTACCTTGTTTTAGAGTAACAGTGAACTAAACCATCCTTTGTGCTTTAGAGTTTAACTTGTTTTTCCATCTTTAAACTGTTGTAATGAGTACGACGGGAGACAGAGAGCTGGTTTCAAGCACAGGCCGCAGCAGGTGTTTATTAGTAAAGAACCACAGGAGGAGGCAAGTAGCTGGGTCCAGGGGCAGGCAGAAGGTCATACACAGGGACTCCAAAAAGGTAACACTACAGGCAGGGAAAAGGCTAATCATGTAGTTTGGGAGATCAGGCAAGAGGTTGATGACAGGAAATCTGATAGGCAAAAGTACAGGCAGGGAATAGGCAAAAAAGCGTTAGTGAGAATGGCCAAAAACTACGATACACAGGGGGACTAATATGGAAATAAACAGAGCTCCGAATAGAATGTGTATCAAAACAAACAATACCTCACAAATGATGGGGTGCAAAGAACTAAACTAAATAGTGTGTAAATGACATACAGGTGTGTGAACAGGTGATCAGATTGGGATCTGGAGAGTATTAGCTGTGTTCAGGGGATCTATGTGTTTGAGAGTGTGAGCTGGAAAGTGGGCTGGAAAGTGAGCTGCGTTCAGGGGATCTATGTGTTCGAGAGTGTGAGTTGGAAGCAGACGTTACAACTGTAGCATGATATAAGACATGTCATGGATAGGCATAATAGGTCATAATAGGCTATGACAACTAACTTGACATGATCATGACTGCCATTAAGATTACATATAGTAGTTGACTAATCAGGATTAGTTTTATACTGGTCCATACAAAATTGCAGTGTTGTCATTTATAGAAAGGTTCCATGTAATCACTTTATCTCTAAGCCCTAGACAAACTTGGGCTGTTAGAACCAAACCATCTTTAGAGGGCATGTCACAAGCCCCTCCAATTTTTCGGACATCAGCAGAGTCAATGAAGTTGAGTCACTGAGCCCTACTAGGACCGAGCTCTGTTGCAAGGCCTTGGTGGAACCTAATCAGCCAAGATTAGGAACCTATGCAGCGGTGATGATGAGCAAACAAAAGTCTCAGCTCTGTCCCGTCCGTTCTAATGATTTGATTAGCTATTGTTGGCTGGGTGCGAGAGGGAGGTGAAAACTCTCACCCCGTCCACTTGCCCAGATGATGCCCAGTGATGCCCAGTGATGTGAAATCAGCCCCACTAGTGTGTTACTGAGCTTTGCCTGCTGTCAACTGCCATTTGTTAACAACTCCTGTGAAGCTACTATTTACTAGAACATGTGTTCTAATTTGAATAGCCACAATTTTGCCATTTCATTTGCAACGTTCTTATCTGTTTGTAAATTCTGTATAAGCTGTTTCAGAATTGTTGGTACTGTATCTTGGCTTATCTGCTATTTTTCAAACAGGGTGACTTGGGAGAAGATGGTCAAAGAGGTGAAGTCGGGGAGAAGGTATGTAAATTCAACTTCACATTCCTTCCTTTGTGTTTATTCCTCGAACCTGATAGAGCGGGAATTTAGCTCTAGAAAGGACCAACAGCTTAATGTTAGCAATGTGAGAAACCAATGTTGGAAAGGAGCAGCAGTAGCTAGTGAAACCAGAACCTAAGCAAGGAAGGCAGGCACCCTTGACAGTTAACACTGTTTCATTGCATGTAACTGGGCCTCGTTGTTGCGCATAGCTTTTTGCTAAATTCCTGGTTGGAGGCTTCATGAGTTAATATGGGACCATTCATCATTAAGAAGGGCCGGCTCCAGCGACATAAGTGACAGAGTTAGAATAGTAGAATACACGAGGTGCAATTTCGAAAACTGGTTGTGAATGTCAGTCACTGAAAGTCACTCAATTAGCTTGTCTGCTAACAATTTTTAGATTGGTAAGTTAGTCTAGTCAGATATCTAAACTTGTAGCAATCATGGGCAAATATTGACTGGGCACGCAGGGCAGGCACTGGGCAAAAAGGGTCAATATTAGATATAAAGAGCACAGTGCATTCGGAAAGTATTCGGACCTCTTCGCATTTTCCACATTTTGTTACGTTACAGCCTTATACTAAAATGGATTAAAAAAAACAAGCCATGAGGTTGAAGGAATTGTCCGTAGAGCTCCGAGACATGTTTGTGTCGAGGCACAGATCTGGGGAAGGGTACCAAAACATTTCTGCAGCATTGAAGATCCCCAGGAACAGTGGCCTCCATCATTCTTAAATAAAAGAAGTTTGGAACAACCAAGACTCTTCCTAGAGCTGGCCGCCCGGGCAAACTGAGCAATCAGGAGAGAAGGGCCTTGGTCAGGAAGGTGACCAAGAACCCGATGGTCACTCTGACAGAGCTCCAGAGTTCCTCTGTGGAGAAGGGAGAACCTTCCAGAAGGACAACCATCACTGCAGCACTCCACCAATCAAGCCTTTATGGTAGAGTGAACAGACAGAAGCCACTCCTCAGGAAAAGGCACATGACAGTCCGCTTGGAGTTGCCAAAAGCTGCCAAAAGGCAGCTGAAGGACTCAGACCGTGAGAAACAAGATTCTCTGATCTGATGAAATCAAGATTGAACTCTTTGGCCTGAATGGCAAGCGTCACGTCTGGAGGAAACCTGGCACCATCCCTACGGTGAAGCATGGTGGTGGCAGCATCATGCTGTGAGGATGTTTTTTAGCAGCAGGGACTGGGAGACTAGTCAGGATTAAGGGAAAAATGAACAGAGCAAAGTACAGAGAGATCCTTGATGAAAACCTGCTCCAGAGTGCTCAGACTGGGGCAAAGGTTCACCTTCCAACAGGACAACAACCCTAAGCACACAGCCAAGACAACGCAGGAGTGGCTTCGGGACATGTCTCTGAATGTCCTTGAGTGACCCAGCCAGAGCCTGGATTTGAAACTGATCGAGCATCTCTCGAGAGACCTGAAAATAGCTGTACAGCGACGCTCCCCATCCAACCTGACAGTGCTTGAGCGGATCTGCAGAGAAGAATGGGAGAAACCCTCCAAACACAGGTGTGTCAAGCTTGTTGCGTCAAACCCAAGAAGACTGGAGGCTGTAATTGCTGCCAAAGGTGCTTCAACAAAGTACTGAGTAAAGGGTCTGAATACTTATGAAAATGTAATATTCCATTTCCATTTTTTTTATACATTTTCTAAATGTTTCTGACAACCTGATTTTGCTTTGTCATTATGGGGTGTGTGTGTAGATTGATGAGAAAAACAACAATTTAATCAATTTTAGAATAAGGCTGTAATGTCACAAAATGTTGAATGAGTCAAGGGGTCTGAATACTTTCTGAATGCACTGTAAATATCACAGTGCAGACCGAAGGGATCTCTAGAGTTAGCCGTCCCTGAGACCGGGTCTGGTAGCTGGTAAGTTAACAATGAGATGTTGCGCTTAAAGATGTTGTTATCATTTGTCTTTTGTAGGGTGATGCGGGCTCCTCTGCGGCAGGCATCAAGGTATGTTCTGAGGTTAAATGCTGAAATAGGTGGGTAGTTTCACAAATAGAGTTACTTTGATGTTCTTCAGACATTGTGTGTACATTTTGATAAAACACTCAATTTAGCTGTTCGATGACATACATCTATGCTCTATCTAAACTAAACTATGTTAAAGGTAGACTCAGCGAGATGACATTGCATGCATGAAGTAAACACATAGTGTGTTAATTTACTCAACAACTAAGAGTGCTGAAGCTTTAGGCTGAGGCTTCTCCGCTATTTTGGCCCTGTAGCTACAACGTTGTAGCAGTATGAAGGGCACCTGATTTTTTTATCATTGAACATCTGATAGTCAAATTATAGTGTAAAAGCAGGTGAGTTGGTTTTACTCTTTTTGGCCATTTTCTGGTGTTTTGTGGTGAAAGAATGTGTGTGTCAAGCATAACACGTCAACCCTGTTACCCAGAGGTAGATAGGCTAGAAATGTTTTAACAACAACACATTTTGTTTAGATTGCATTCAATTGCCTGCCCCTCCATATTAAATTATGGCTGATTAAAGATGAAATCTTCAAAACTGTTATTGTCAACCCTGTCACATTAAATAGTAACTTTTCTTAATTTAACCCAGAGGTTCCCAAACTTTTTTGGCCCTCAACCCGATTTTGATATCAATTTTTTTCTCCAAACCCTACCATATAAATAAATTGACATGATCAACAGCCAATGTTAACTTTTTTAATTGGTCTATTACAAATCAGTTTGACAGTACTTTTGACAGTATTTCAATATGAAGGAAGTATTGTTTGAAATGACTGAAATGCACCAGAAAGGTACTGGTATGTTTTGAAGATCACCAGGCAATCATTTTGTATGATCTTCTGTGTAGAAAATAATGTCATCATTGATTGTTTTTTTCCCCCAAAATCTCTTTCCCTGAAAATGTAGTGCCTGGTCTTGTCCACTCTGTTCTAATGAGTCCTGTGGCGGCTTGTGGGCAATGTAGAGGGAAACACATACGTGTTCCTTAGAGTCTTGTCTTTCATTGATATATGTAGTCGTAATATGGGGTCAATATATTTAAACTGTTCAAAAGATAGGGCCACATTTGTAGAAAGAAACAGAAACCACTCTGTTTATTACAACTGCATCTAGTGGCTACTGGAGGTTACTGAGGTAACCCCAGTTCTATGACCAAGCTTGATTTAAAAAAAATGTTATTTCAGAGTTTCTCTCGACCCCATTTTCAAATCAGGTGACCCCACATGTGGTAGTGACCCCTAGTTTGGGAAAAGCTGATTTAACCTCTTGAGATGGGGAAAACATGTTTGTTATGAAGTTGAACATGTGCTGACAGCATGTTAAAATTAGGTGAAATAAATTAATTTTGACCAAATTACGCTACCTAAAAGGCACTTTATGCGTGGAATGACACAGATAATATTAAGGTAAGAACAAAATAAATAATTGCATCCATCCTTTCGTTATTGCAAACAGTGAGCTCTCTGTCTGTATTACAGGGTGAACCAGGAGTGCCAGGACGTGGGGGAGCAAAGGTAAAACTAGCCTGCACTACAATCCCATGGCACGTGTTTCCCAAGTTTCAAAATCCTCACGATAGGAATACTTGTTCATTTTCTCAGATTGATATTAGAATGTGATAGTGTGACCAAGGGCTTCCTTATATAAAGGTGTGATTTTGCAAAATCTGCGTAACTTTACACCATTAGCTCTTAAATGGGCAATCAGCAGTTGCTCCATACATTTTTGGACTCATAAATTAATGATATGTACCCATTGATTGTTGAAGAAAATAACTTATAAATGCCTCGTGAGATTAGTTCAACTGCCGTACACCATCTGAACCCAAAATATAAGCGTATTTTACTCCAATATTTGTAAACAAAGTAAATGTAAACAAACACTCTATAGCCTCAAAACATGGTTAAAACTATAATTTTGATATCATGGATGGTCAGTCCTTGCATCCATAGCTCTGTCTATACATTTGAGAGTGGTTAAATTTCTCCAGCCCCATCCCTCAGCTTTTTTACTGAAACAAGGGTGGGGAGTCCGCTTTGTTATTGTTTCACCTGGATTAACACGTGCCCCAAAAAGAGCAAGACCACTTACAACATGTTTCTTCAATTTCTTATTCCATTTGCTTGGTTTTACTGAGACCTTTGCTTGAACTTGATGTCTCTTTCTAGAGCCACTCGTATAACTTGGGCATTCAGGTTAGAATGGGGGATCTTCAGATAGAGCTTTCAGAAGTCTGTGATTTTTCCAGCTGTCTCTCAGATGGAAGGAGTTGACACTTGATTTAGAAATTCATAGACCCTTGGCCCATGTTCAGCTCTGATGATCAGTGATTACATCCACCTGGGACAGCCTGCTCTGCTAATCAAACAAACCTCTGGAAGTGCAATCTGCAAATCCACTACTGTATCTGCACAAATTTACTACCAAGAGCCATACCCCATTATTCTCCATTCTTGTGCGTCACAGAAAAAGTGTCCATGAGGACAACAGGCAGCCCTTTCCTGATGCTGCAAAACAGGTTCCGCCTGACACAGAGTCAGATTTGTATGCTATTTAATGGCAGCTCACAGTCGTTCTATCTGTTTGCTTAAATATGGTTTCTTACAAAGTTGTATTTCTCTTCCAGCTGCCTACTATGGAACTGTTGATCTCCATTGAATAATTCATTTGGGTGACTGTTGGTGGAGCTTGATAAGTAGTATTTCCAGATGAGCTACTTTTATTCATTACATTTCCAATGCTTTCAGGAGGCTCAAATGTAATTTACAGGTCTCTTGCTGAGTTCTAAGTGCCATTACGCTTGATCATTGTCAGCAGCACAAAATATTTATTCTCATATGCCATAAATGTAATAGTCTTAAATAGTGTGTTAAATTATTCACATTCAGAAGATTTTATGTTGAAATGCTTCTAAGAAATCGTATGAAGTGCTTGGCCTCTTGCCTTTTCCATAGTTCACTCAACCCCAATTTAGCTTTCATCCTTTTCATCCAGAATTCTCCACTTGAGAATGACATTGCCTACATTAATTTTTGGACTTATAAATGAATGATATAAACCCATTGATTCTTGAGGAATATATCTTATAAATGCCTCATGAGCATAGTTCAACTGTCATAACCAATCATAACCCAAAATTCTATCTAGTCTCACTCCAATGTTTGTAAGCAATGTGAATGCAAACAAACACTGTTTTGCCTTAAAACTATAATGTTGATATCACAGATGGTCAGTCTTTGCATCCATAGCTCTGTCTTTGAACTTGAGAGTGGTGATGTTTCTCCAGCCCCATCCCTCAGATTTTTACCAAAACAGAGCCGGGGTGTCTGCTTTGTTATTGTTTCAACTGCTGATTGTGCCTTTTAATGAACATTGAGGGGAAAAAATGTAATTTCAGTAGATAACAATCCAAACTTACTGAAATCCCTTTAAAACCGTTGCAGACCTCAACTTTATTAGTCCACATATTCAGCACCACAGTGGCCCTAACTAATGATGAATGCATGTAACACTGGTATATAACACATGTGCAAGTTCTACTCTTAATCAGGGCCCAACCCATTTTAGAGCTGTTTGGAACCTAGTTATAGAGAGGGTAAAGACTGCTGTTGAAGGCACCAGGACAGAGGCTCGACTCAGCTGTAACCTGTCACACTTTTCCTATGTAGGGAGAGCCAGGACTTCCAGGGCTTCCTGGACTTCCCGGGATTAAGGTAAATTCTGTTGTCTTCATCCCAAAGAATTTCCAGTCTTCCCTGTGCCTTGTCTTCCCATCTACCAACATTCAAATCTAAGCTAATACAGATTTGTCATTAATTGTTCATGAATCAATGGTCAAGGATAAAACTATGTACATGTTATTCAAATAAACAAATGCAAATTATTACTCAAATTAGAATGGGACATACGATCAAGATTTTGTTGTGAGTTGGCCAGCTGAAGAGCAGTGCCGATTGATAAATACAACCCGGGAAATGCTGCAATCAGGCATACCACTAAATGATTGGTCATTTCTTTTAGTTCAGTCACACATCATCTGAAAGAGCATCTACTGTATGTAATGCATCATTCAAGGATTATGATGATGACTTTTTGTTGGGCAAAAGAGCACTTAATTTTCACTTCAGTGGGAAAAAAACGTCTACAGTTTTAGATTTAAATATGTGCTTGCATCACAGCTAAAAGTTGTGTAGATCTTAATGCCTTGAGACAAACACTGGTTTACAGTGGGTACCATATACTCAATGCATAAATCTGCCATGAAGAGCACATCTCCATTTTGACAAGCACACCTGAGGTGCATTGTTACTAATCCCCTCTACACGTAAGCAGTCAACAATATACATCACTAGAGTATTTATGTTCACTCAGAACATATGGTCATAAGTTAGAGCTATAACGTGTGAATGCAAGCAACGCTAAAACAGCCATGTGATAGTGCTTGTTGCTGTTTTAGTTTGTTTGCCTATACCACTTGTGTATGCCTTACCATTGTATACAGTCTAACCATGGTTTGATTTAAAAAAGGGCTGAATGCTTTTGGAAGCTAACAATGTTGCACTAACATCTTCTCCTACAGCAAAAAAATATATAGAATTTCTCCATTATGGTCTTGATTGAACTTACCAAGCACTATGGGTAACCTTTTCACACTTCTTCTACTGGCCATTGCATAGCCTTTCACGATGTGTATACACAGGGGAAAGTTGGTTACCCAATATCTCTGATTAGTCCACACACTACGGTAAGATATTATGGTAGCACAAGGCATATGAGCTTTAAAGCTCCATCCCAGAGTTGTCCTTAAAACCTGTTAAGCGTAAAGTGCCTGATTTCAGGGATATTGTAATAGTTTATTTGTTTTATCAAGGAAATTCATTATAAATCAGCCTCTGTTAAACCAATTTGCTTAGGGGAGGTTTAGGCTAATAGCCATGCTTCCCAGCTTGAATGAAGTTCACAGCGGAAGACTCTGGGGTATCAGGTTAAATATCCACAGCCGTTGGAAGCTGGGAAGTCCCGCATACACTTTCATTCGCTAGTCGGACTCTGTCAATTTGTGGAGGAAAGACACATCGCTAAGAACCTTCCGCATCATTAGCAACTAGTCCCATCGTTCTAGCGATGGGCATTCCAAGTCTTTTCTGTGAGCCGGATCTTTTGGTTCCGTTCACAGAAAAGAGCCATTCATTTG
Organism: Salmo salar; assembly: GCF_965601325.2. Taxonomy (NCBI): domain Eukaryota; kingdom Metazoa; phylum Chordata; class Actinopteri; order Salmoniformes; family Salmonidae; genus Salmo; species Salmo salar. The sequence goes on along the minus strand of NC_138297.1, from coordinate 35,216,888 downwards.
ATTCCCAAATGGCTCTTCGTTCAGTAGAGTTTAAACCCATGAAAAACAGCACATTTCTAATGTAAAGCCTGAAAGGTTGACTATCATTATGTCAGATCATGAAATGTGAGTTCAAATACATTTTTACAGAACAATTATTTGTTTTATTTTACACACTGCAAAAATATGGAGTGGATCAGAATGAGCCTCTCTCCTCCTGCAGTGAGGAATTACAATCTTCAGATAATGTTTTCTATAACTTATCTATAGATAATCATTGTCTGTTGCTCAAAAAGCAGTAGTAGCAGTATGCAAAGTAGGGAGCCAAATTCGGTTACCTACGTTCGCCACTTAAAACCTGTTAGGGCTAGGGGGCGTATTGACACGGCTGGATAAAAAAAACATAACCGATTTAATCTGGTTACCACTCCTACCCAGTAACTAGAATATGCATATACTTCTTACATATGGATAGAAAACACCCTACATTTTCTAAAACTGTTTGAATGGTGTCTGTGAGTATAACAGAACTCATTTGGCAGGCAAAACCCTGAGACATTTTCTGACAGGAAGTGGATACCTGATGTGTTGTATTACCTTTAAACCTATCCCATTGAAAAACACAGGGGCTGAGGAATATTTTGGCACTTCCTATTGCTTCCACTAGATGTCACCAGCCTTTACAAAGTGTTTTGAGTCTTCTGGAGGGAGATCTGACCGAACAAGAGCCATGGAACGATGATGGCCCATTAGACACCTGGCGCGCGAGTTCATGTTGGGTACCCTCGTTCCAATACGTTATAAAAGAGTATGCATTCGTCCACCTTGAATATTATTCATGTTCTGGTTAAAAAAGGCCCTAATGATTTATGCTATACAACGTTTGACATGTTTGAACGAACGTAAATATATTTTTTCCCCTCGTTCATGACGAGAAGTCCGGCTGGCTTAGATCATGTGCTAACAAGACGGAGATTTTTGGACATAAATGATGAGCTTTTTTGAACAAAACTACATTCGTTATGGACCTGTGATACCTGGAAGTGACATCTGATGAAGAGAATCAAAGGTAATGGATTATTTACATAGTATTTTCGATTTTAGATCTCCCCAACATGACGTCTAGTCTGTATCGCAACGCGTATTTTTCTGGGCGCAGTGCTCAGATTATTGCAATGTGTGATTTCCCAGTAAGGTTATTTTTAAATCTGGCAAGTTGATTGTGTTCAAGAGATGTAAATCTATAATTCTTTAAATGACAATATAATATTTTACCAATGTTTTCTAATTTTAATTATTTAATTTGTGACGCTGACTTGACTGCCGGTTATTGGAGGGAAACGATTTCCTCAACATCAATGCCATAGTAAAACGCTGTTTTTGGATATAAATATGAACTTGATAGAACTAAAAATGCATGCATTGTCTAACATAATGTCCTAGGAGTGTCATCTGATGGAGATTGTAAAAGGTTAGTGCATCATTTTAGCTGGTTTTATGGTTTTGGTGACCCTGTCTTTGAATTGACAAAACATTACACACAACTCTTGTAAATGTACTGTCCTAACATACTCTAAATTTATGCTTTCGCCGTAAAACCTTTTTGAAATCGTAAAACGTGGTTAGATTAAGGAGATGTTTATCTTTCAAAGGGTGTAAAATAGTTGTATGTTTGAAAAATTTGAATTTTGACATTTATTTGGATTCAAATTTTCCGCTCTTGAAATGCACCTGCTGTTGATGGAGTGCACCACGGGTGGGACGCTTGCGTCCCACCTAGCCCATAGAGGTTAAAATGTGAAACAAAACCACTTTTTTTGTTAATCACAGATGGACAACTTTTATAGGAGATGAAAGCTGAGATTGTATCCAAGTTGTAGAGTCGCCAGTGGGAAACGTTCACTTTTACTTGAGTAACTTTCTATTAAGGTACCTATACTTTTAGTATTGGGGCAGCGGGTAGCCTAGTAGTTAGAGCATTGGGCCAGTAACCGAAAGGTTGCTAGATCAAATCCCAGAGCTGACAAGATAAAAATCTGTCATTCTGCCCCTGAACAAGGCACTTAACCCACTGTTCCTAGGCAGTCATTGTAAACAAGAATTTGTTCTTAACTGATGTGTCTAGTTAAATTAAATAAAAATACAATTTGGTACTTTTCCCACCACTGGTAATAAGGCAGAGGAACTCTTATAGGATGTCATTTGTAAAGTTAATTGTAAAAAGTCGGAAGTTTACATGCACTCAGATTGGAGTCATTGAAACTTGTTTTTCAACCACTCCACAAATTTCTTGTTAATAACAAACTATATTTTTGGCAAGTCGGTTAGGACATCTGCTTTGTGCATGACACAAGTCATTTTTACAACAATTGTTTACAGACATATTATTTTGCTTATAATTCACTGTATCACAATTCCAGTGGGTCAGATGTTTACATACACCTTAAACAGCTTGGAAAATTCCAGAAAATGATGCCATGGCTTTAGTAGCTTCTGATAGGCTATTTGGCATCATTTGAGTCAATTGGAGGTGTACCTGTGGATGTATTAACAGGCCTACCTTCAAACTCAGTGCCTCTTTTCTTGACATCATGGGAAAATCGAAAGAAATCAGCCAAGACTTCAGAAAAACATTGTAGACCTCTACATGTCTGGTTCATCCTTTGGAGCAATTTCCAAACGCCTGAAGGTACCATGTTTATCTGTACAAACGATAGTACGCAAGTATTAACATCATGGGACCACGCAGCCGTCATACCGCTCAGGAAGGACTCGCATTCTGTCTCCTAGAGATGAACGTACTTTGGTGCGAAAGGTGCAAATCAATCCCAGAACAACAGCAAAGGATCTTGTGAAGATGCTGGAGGAAACATGTTTAAAAGTATCTATATCCACAGTAAAACGAGTCCTATATTGACATGACCTGAATGGCCGCTAAGCAAGGAAGAACTGCTCCAAAACCGCCATAAAAAAGCCAGAATATGGTTTGCAACTGCACATGGGGACAAAGATCGTACTTTTTGGAGAAATGTCCTCTGGCCTGATGAAACAAAAATAGAAATGTTTGGACATAATGACCATCGTTATGTTTGGAGAAAAAAGGGGGAGGCTTGCAAGCCGAAGAACATCATCCCAACCGTGAAGCACGGAGGTGGCAGCATCATGTTGTGGGGTTGCTTTGCTGCAGGAGGGACTGGTGCACTTCACAAAATAGATGGCATCATGAAGAAAGGAAAATTATGTGGATATATTGAAGCAACATCTCAAGACATCAGTCAGGAAGTTAAAGCTTGGTCGGAAATGGGTCTTCCAAATGGACAATGACCCCAAGCATACTTCCAAAGTTATGGCTTAAGGACAACAAAGTCAAGTTATTGGAGTGGCCATCACATAACCCTGACTTCAATCCCATAGATGTCACGTCCTGACCAGTAAAGGGGTCTATTTGTTATTGTAGTTTGGTCAGGATGTGGCAGAGGGTATTTGTTTTCATGGTTTTGTGTACAGTGGGGCAAAAAAGTATTTAGTCAGCCACCAATTGTGCAAGTTCTCCCACTTAAAAAGATGAGAGAGGCCTGTAATTTTCATCATAGGTACACGTCAACTATGACAGACAAAATTAGGAGAAAAAAATCCAGAAAATCACATTGTAGGATTTTTTATGGTAACGAGTGGAGGACAGAGGAGCCTCTTAAAGAAGAAGTTACAGGTCTGTGAGAGCCAGAAATCTTGCTTGTTTGTAGGTGACCAAATACTTATTTTCCACCATAATTTGCAAATAAATTCATAAAAAATCCTACAATGTGATTTTCTGGATTTTTTTCTCCTAATTTTGTCTGTCATAGTTGAAGTGTACCTATGATGAAAATTACAGGCCTCTCTCATCTTTTTAAGTGGGAGAACTTGCACAATTGGTGGCTGACTAAATACTTTTTTGCCCCACTGTATGTGTTTAGATAGAGGGATATTTTGTGTAGAGTGTTTCTGGGGTTTATTGGTGTAGTGTCGATGTAGAGGGGGTAGTTGATTTAGGTGGTTCGGGGTGTGTGTGTATTGTAGAGGGGTATTTGATTTATGTGTTCCGGGGTGTTGGGTATGTTCTTGTGTTTGTATTCCTAAGGGGCTGTTCTAGTTTTGTATTTCTGTGTTGGCCTGGTATGACTCTCAGTCAGGAACAGCTGTACTTCGTTGTTGCTGATTGAGAGTCATACTTAGGGAGCCTGTTTTCACCTGTCACTTTGTGGGAGGTTATTTCCGTGTTTAGCTTTATGCCTTACAGGACTGTCTATCGTCGTTGTGTTTTTGTATATGTGTTTGTTTTGGTTTCCCTTCTTTGTCCTAATAAAAGAAGATGAGTGTACATATACCCGCTGCGTTTTATATTTATATTTATATTTATACACCCGTGACAATAGAAAATGTGTGGGCAGAACTGAAAAAGTGTGTGCGAGCAACGAGGCCTACAAACCTGACTCAGTTACACCAGCTTTGTCATGAGGAAAAATACACCCAACTTATTGTGGTAAGCTTGTGGAAGGCTACCTGAAACGTTTGACCCAAGTTAAACAATTTATAGGCAATGCTACCAAATACTAATTGAGTGTATGCAAACTTCTGACCCACTGGGAATGTGATGAAATATATAAAAGCTGAAATAAATCATTCTCTCTACTATTATTCTGACATTTCCATTCTTAAAATAAAGTGGTGATCCTAAATTACCTATGAAAGGGAATTTTTACTAGGATTAAATGTCAGGAATTGTGAAAAACTGAGTTTAAATGTATTTGGCTAAGGTGCATGTAAACTTCCAACTTCAACTGTATATGTAGATTATCAAACAAATATTTCAGTCCCTATTCACCCATTTGTCAAGAATAGGTTGTTCATATCATATGAAATCATCAAATTTACAGTGCCATATTTACAGAAAGTATTCATACCCTTTGACTTATTCCACATTTTGCTGTGTTACAGCCAGTGACCAAAAATGTCTACTTAATCAATTAAAAAATGAAGACTGTAACACAACAAAATGTGGGAAACATCAAGGGGTGTGAATACTTTCTGAAGGCACTGTACTTTCATCACAACACCATTTGATGTTGCCAATTATTGTTTCCAATCAGCTTGCTGCCAGCTCTTAGCAAACTGTTGGTACAAATGGTGTTTGACCAAATACAATGCTATTCCTATGTAAACAAATTGACAACAGACTTTCAGCATGCATATAGATAAGGGAAATGAACATGTACTGCACTGACACAAATGACTGAAGATTGGTTAAAAAAAGAAGGAAAATAAGAACATTGTGGTAGTTGTATGTTAGATTTCAGTGCTGCCTTTGATATTATTGACCATAACCTGTTGTTGAGAAAACATATGTTTTATGGCTTTTCAACCTTAGATCTGCCATATCTTGGATTGGCAGAGCTATCTAATAGAACTCATAGGGTTTTCTTCATTGGAAGCTCCTCCAATGTCAAACATGTAGGGTGTGGTTTACCGCAGGGCAGTTCTCTAGGCCCTCTACTTTTTTAGAATTTTACCAATGACATGCCACTGTCATTAAACAAAGGCTGTGTGTCCATGTATGCTGATGATTCAACCATATACAGTGCATTCGGAAAGTATTGAGACCACTTGACTTTTTACACAATTTGTTACGTTACAGCCTTATTCTAAAATTATTTTAATAAAACATTTTCCTCATTAATCTACACACAATAAGCAATAACGACAAAGCAAAAAACGTTTTTTTTAAGAATGTTTGAAAATGTATTAAAAATAAAAACTGATACATTATTTACATAAGTATTCAGAACCTTTGCTACATAAGTATTCAGACTAGAAATTGAGCTCAGGTGCATCCTGTTTCCATTGATCATCCTTGAGATGTTTCTACAACCTGATTGGAGTCCATCTGTGGTCAATTCAATTGATTGGACATGATTTGGAAAGGCACACACCTGTCTGTATAAGGTCCCACAGTTGACTGTGCATGTCAGAGCAAAAATCAAGCCATGACGTTGAAGGAATTGTCCATAGAACTCTGCGACAGGATTGTGTCGAGGCACAGATCTGGGGAAGGGTACCAAAACATTTCTGCACCATTGAAAGTCCCCAAGAACATAGTGGTCTCCATCATTCAAAAATGGAAGAAGTTTGGAACAACCAAGACTCTTCCTAGAGCCAAACTGAGCAATTGGGGGAGAAGGGCCTTGGTTAGGGAGGTGACCAAGAACCCAATGGTCACTCTGACAAAGCTCCAGAATTCCTCTGTGGTGATGGGAGAACCTTCCAGAAGGATAACCATCTCTGCAGCACAACAGCAATCAGGCCTTTATGGTAGAGGGGCCAGCCAGAAGCCACTCCTCAGTAAAAGGCACATGACAGCCCGCTTGGAGTTTGCCAAAAGGCACTTAATTTACTCTCAAACCATGAGAAACAAGATTATCTGGTCTGATGAAACCAAGATTGAACTCTTTAGCCTGAATGCCAAGCGTCATGTCTGGAGGAAACCTGGAAACCTGGAAACCTGGCACCATCCCTACGGTGAAGCATGGTGGTGGCAGCAATATTTTTCAGCGGCAGGGACTGGGAGACTAGTCAGGATCGAGGGAAAAATAAACAGAGCAATGTACAGAGAGATCCTTGATGAAAACCTACTCCAGAGTGCTCAGGACCTCAGACTGGGTTGAAGGTTATTCTTCCAACAGGATAATGACCCTAAGCACACAGCCAAGACAACGCAGGAGTGGCTTTGGGACCAGTCTCTGAATGTTCTTGAGTGGCCCAGCCAGAGCACAGACCTGAACCCGATCAAACATCTCTGGAGAGACCTGAAAATAGCTGTGCAGCAATGCTCCCCATCCAACCTGACAGAGCTTGAGAGGATCTGCAGAGAAGAATGGGAGAAACTCCACAAATACAGGTGTGCAAAGCTTGTAGCGTCATAGCCAAGAAAACTTGAGGCTGTAATCACAGCCAAAGGTGCATCAACAAAGTACTGAGTACTTATGTAAATGTGAAATTAAATTTTTTCTTTGTCATTATGGGGTATTTTGTGTCGATTGATGAGGGGAAAAAACAATTGAATACATTTTATAATAATGTAAGGTAACAAAATGTGGAAAAATCAAGGGGTCTGAACACTTCCCGAATGCACTGTATGTTCAGTGGTTCTTCCTTTTAAAAGGTACGAGCTTATGCCATGACCGTTAGTGGTAGATAGTGGCATTCTTCATTGCACCACACTATCACAAGGGGGAGTTGGAATGCTGATCTATATCAGTTGTCTAAACTGTGGCACAAATTGACTATCTTTTCATAAATTAATGGAGCCGTTTTCAGTCTGAGAGTCTCTTCTCTGGCACTGGAGTCCTGCATCAGGCAACAACAACAAAACCTGTCGGTGGTCCTGGAGTTAAGAGAGAACTTGGGTAAATACAATGGGGGTGTCACGTCCTGACCAGTAAAAGGGTCTTTTGTCATTGTAGTATGGTCAGGGCGTGGCAGGGGGTGTTTGTTTTGTGTGTTTTGGGGTTTTTGGTCTAGGGGATTTTGGTTCTAGTTTTATTTTCTATGTTCTGTTTTCCAGGTTTGGCCGAGTGTGGTTTCCAATAAGAGGCAGGTGTCTTTCGTTGTCTCTGATTGGAGGCCATACCTGGGCAGCCTGTTTTCCTTTGGGTTTTGTGGGTGGTTGTTTTTCGTATTGTCCTTACGGAACTGTTGTTTGGCGTTGGTTTATTTAGTTAAGTGTTCACTCGTAATAAAAAAGAAGATGAGCACGATACCCGCTGCGCCTTGGTCTGTCCTTTACCACGCCCCTGACAGGGGGAATTACACTTAACATGTAGACTGACGATTTTTGAAAAATAGGCATGGTGGGCTTTTGGTTTCTCTCCCTCTAAAAACAGAAATAAATCATTCTAAATAACAAACTGCCTTTATTTACAAATTAGTAAGAATGTCTCACCCCATGTTCAAGAATGGCATTTTTCCCTTTATTCAGATTATAACTGCTCACTTTTGGTTATTTGAAAACAAGATAATCTCCAAAATATTGTTATTTTTTAAATAAGCCATAGATAGTTGGTTGCAATTTCAGTTTAATCCACCAGAAAAAAAAACAGAACAAATAATATAACAAATATTGTGGTTAAACTCAAATATACTAATTGATAAGAAATAACTTGATCAATTGGAACCTTTATCAAGTGGAAGGGGGAAAAAGTAAGGGACTTTTCTTTCGGCCCGGCATTAACGACCAAAATTGGTTAAAGAAATTTGTGATAATTAAAAATATATACCCGTTTAATTTAAGGACCAAAAAATGACAGCTGTGCCATACAGATTGCAAAATAGTTGGGAAGAGATTTTCGATGTACCGATTCCATGGCACATGGTTTATGAATTGACACGCAATTTTATGTTTATTATAACCCACTGCAGGCCTAAAACCTAAAACCATACCTTCAGAATTAATGATTATATTCAAGATTGAAGCCACTTTTATATATAATTATATAAAAGCCCCTTATATTTTCTGTGTGTTTATTTACAGTAGTGATGGACAGCTGGAGGCATTTTGTTTTTCACAAGAATAGCAAGCTGTGAATTCCTGCAAACGTTTCCAGGATGGGCTATTAGCCGGACAATAGACTCTCCAACCTTTACAAAAGGGTAGTCTAATAGCTCGGCTACTGTAGGTGTGGAAAAAAACTCATGCAACCAAAAAATGTTGGATCAAAGCATATACTGTACAGTATTTATTCTTTCGTTAATAAAATAATGATAAAAAAATACTCTTTCAAAATGCAGATGTTTATTTCAACTATCAGCAGGACAATAGGGAATAAATATCACTGAATGACAGAGCATGGGGACTGGTCTTTATAAATCAATCAGATTTTTATTTGGAAATGTTAGGATTATTTTGTTTAGGCCTAATCCCGACCGGTCCTATTGTACAGCACCATATTATCTGAAACTGAAACCCTTAATTAAATCGCTTTAGCCATGGAATAGCCCTCCAAATGCACTGTTTTCTAACCACATCTGGATGGCTCCATAACGAGTTACTATGGGAATAAATATCACTGAATGACAGAGCATGGGGACTGGTCTTTATAAATCAATCAGATTTTTATGTGGAAATGTAAGGATTATTTTGCTCTTCACTCGCAGTCAATTATGTAGCCGAGGACTATTCCCGACCAGTCACGTACAGCGCCCTATTTTCCTAACTGAAACCCTTAATTAAATCTCTTTAGCCATGATTGTAAAATTAATCAAGACTCCCTTTGTTATTGAGTTTTATAACTAAAATGCTTGACTGTATTTAAAGACATGGATGACTTGTATGCTGTGTGATGACATGCACAAATGAATGAGTGATTGATGTACTGTATATTTAAGTAGGCCTTTATGCAATAAGTAAGTTACGCTAAAACAGCGACAGTGTCAGGTGCGTCGTAGAAAGTGGACCAAGGCGCAGCGGGTATGGTGCTCATCTTCTTTTATTTATATACGTGAACACTTAAACAAAATAAATCGAAGTCAACTAACAGTTCCATAAGGACACAAGGACTATACAAAAATCATCTACCCACAAACACAAGAGAAAATAAACCCACTTAAATATGGCCTCCAATTAGAAGCAACGACAACCAGCTGCTTCTAATTGGAGGTCGTTCCCAAAACTAACAAAGAAATAGAAAAGCTAGAAAACCCACATAGGCCCCGAAACACACAAAACAAACACCCCCTGCCACGCCCTGACCAAACTACAAATAACAAATAACCCCTTTTACTGGTCAGGACGTCACAGACAGTAACAAATGCATTTTAGTTTTCTTGGAATAGAAACACGTTGTACAGTGCCATAATTTCCTAACGTAAACCCTTAGACCTACAGTACATCGGCTACAGTAAGAAATACATTTTCGTTATTCTTGGAATAGAAAAACTATAATATTCATAAAATTGATTAAGCTAATTAGGCTCCCTTTGACTCTTAGGCCTACAGCTCCATGTCATTTCAATAACTTAGCTTCTGAAAGATGCCCTCTGGTGGGAAAACTAGCACTAACTGCCATTAATGGCAACAATGGCTGACACTTAAATAACGTGCCATAGAATTTTGCAACAACCTGTGCTGCAGTACGATGCAACTTTTTAAGGTATAACCACTGTATATGTCAGCAACCACAGCTAATGAAGTTACTGAAAACCTTAACAAGGAGTTGCAGTCAGTTTTTGAATGGGTGGCCAGTAATAAACTGGTCCTGAACATCTCTAAAACTTAGACCATTGTATTTGGTACAAATCATTCCCTAAGCGCTAGACCTCAGCTGAATCTGGTAATGAATGGTGTGGCTGTTGAACAAGTTGAGGGGACTAAATTACTTGGTGTTACCTTAAATTGTAAACTGTCATGGTCAAAACATGTAGATTCATTGGTTGTAAAGATGGGGAGAGGTCTGTCCCTAATAGAGAGATGTTCTGCTTTTTTAACACCACACTCCACAAATCAAGTCCTGCAGCCATGTGGTCAGCCATGTGTTCAAGTGCAAAGAAAAACCTAGTTAAGCTGCAGCTAGCCCAGAACAGAGCTGCATGTGTTGCTCTTCATTGTAATCAGAGGGCTAATATACTGTAAATACTATGCATGCCAGTCTCTCTTGGCTAATAGCTGAGGAGAGACTGACAGCATCACTTCTTCTTATAATAAACATTTTGTAAAAAAATTCAATGTGTTTGCATATTCAACTTATGCACAGCTCTCACATACACACTTCCCCCACTAGACATGCCACCAGGGGTCTTTTCATAGTCCCCAAATCGAGAACAAATTCAAGAAAGTGTACAGTATTATATAGAGCCATTATTCCATGGAACTCCCTTCCATCTCATATTGCTCAAATTAACATCAAACCTGGTTAAAAAAAAAACAGAATAAGCAACACCTCACGACACAAAGCCTCTCCCCTATTTGACCTAGCTATCGTGTGTGTATGTATTGATATGTAGGCTATGTGTGCCATTTTTAATAGTATGTAGTTCTGTCCTTGAGCTGTTCTTGTCTATTATGTCATGTTTCATGTTCTGTGTGGACCCCAGGCTTTCGAAACAACTAATGGGATCCTAATAAAATACCAAAATACCAAAAATGAATGCTATTTACTATTTTCTAGATCTTGTGCGTTGAAAGGTGATTACCAATCATAAATAAACCCATTAGAGTAAATGTAATTCCTGTAAATTGGTTCTGTTGTATAGTCATCACATGATAAGGTTAAACACGGACAGTTTTGTAGTTTCAATGAGGCTAACAGAGGTGTTTTTGTTCCTGAAGAGCCTATGCAAATCCCAAAGTTGGAATAGTTGCCACTTTAGTACTGTATGTATCAGAATGTTAATATTATATTAGAATATGTAATATGCATCAATATTCAAGGAATGTAAACATTTAAGGTGTACAAATGTAACATGATGAACAGGAGTGACATTTACCTTAACGGGTGGCCAAAAAGGACTATCTGAAAGCCATACTTCCAATCAGATAGGCTCTACAATATATTATTAAAAAGTAAAAAAATTTAACCCCTCCCATCACAAAAGTTTCCGGTTTAAACCCTTTACACAGGGGTTCCTTGAATACCCTTTTTCAACTGGAAAGGTTCCGCTGGAATGGCAACCCAAAGGTTCTTCCAGGCACCTTTACTTCGAAGAGTGTGCAGCACTACTAGGTATTGTTCATGGCCAACTAATAAGAATAGTTTCATTCCGGCATTAGAATCATCCTGTTACATCTAACACCAAAGTGGAAATGTTTTGTCACTTCGGAATTTAAAGGGCTGATGTATGTATCCACAGACCAGAACAGGTAGCAGACTTGAGTTTAGAAACACTTAAGCTAATCAAATCTAATTGAATTGGTCACATACACATATTTAGCAGATGTTATTGTGGGTGTAGCGAAATGCTTGTGTTCCTAGCTCCAACAGTGCAGTAGTATCTGAAACAATTCACAACAATACACACAAATCTAAAAGTAAAAGAATGGAATAAAGAAATATAGAAATATTAGATAGAGCAATGTCGGAGTGGCACTGACTAAAATACAGTAGAATATAATACAGTATATACATATGAGATGAATAGAGCAGTATGTAAACATTATTTAAACAATATTAAAGTGACTAGTGTTCCATTATTAAAGAGGCCAGTGATTCCAAGTCTATGAATATAGGGCAGCAGCCTCTAAGGTGCAGTGTTGCGTAACTGGGTGGAAGCCGGCTAGTGATGGCTATTTAACAGTCTGATGGCATTGAAATAGAAGCTGTTTTTCAGTCTCTCAGTCACAGTTTTGATGCACCTTTACTAACCTCGCCTTGTGGATGATAGCGGGGTAAACAGGCGGTGGCTTGGGTGGTTGATGTCCTTGATGATCTTCTTCGCCTTCCTGTGACATCGGGTGCTGTAGGTGTCCTGGAGGGCAGGTAGTTTGCCCCCGGTGATGAATTGGGCAGGCCGCAACACCCTCTGGAGAGCCCTGTGTTTGCGGGTGGTGCAGTTGCCGTACCAGATGGTAATGCAGCCCGACAGGATGCTCTCAATTGTACATCTGTAAAAGTTTGTGAGGGTTTTAGGGGCCTAGCCAAATTTCTTCAGCCTCCTGAGGTTGAAGAGGTGCTATTGCGCCTTCACCACACTGTCTGTGTGGTTGGACCATTTCAGATCGTCAGTGACGTGTACGCCGAGGAAATTGAAGCTTTCCACCTTCTCCACTGCAGTCTCGTTGATGTGGATAGGGGCGTGCTCCCTCTGCTATTTCCTGAAGTCAACAATCAGCTCCTTTGTTTTATTGACATTGCGTGAGAGGTTATTTTCCTGGCACCACTCTCCCATGGCCCTCACCTCCTCCATGTAGGCGATCTCATTATTGTTGGTATTCAGTCCTACTACTGTTGTGTCATCTGCAAACTTGATTGAGTTGGAGGTGTGCGTGGCCACGCAGTCATGGGTGAACAGGGGTACAGGAGGGTGCTGAGCACGCACCCTTGTGGGGCCCCTGTGTTGAGGATCAGCGAAGTGGAGGTGTTGTTTCCTACCTTCACCACCTGGGGGCGGCACGTCAGGAAGTCCAGGACCCAGTTGCAGAGGGAAGGGTTCAGACCCAAGGCCCCGAGCTTAATGATGAGCTTGGAGGGTATTATGGTGTTGAAGGCTGAGCTATAGTCAATGAACAGCATTCCTACATAGGTATTCCTCTTGTCCAGATGGGATAGGGCATCGTCTGTGGATCTATTGGGGCGGTAAGCCAATTGAAGAGCGTCTAGGGTGTCAGGTAAGGTAGAGGGGATATGATCCTTAACCTCTATGGGCTAGGTGGGACGCAGGCGTCCCCCCCGTGGTGCACTCCATCAACAGCAGGTGCATTTCAAGAGCCGCAAATTTGAATCCAAATAAATGTCAAAATTCAAATTTTTCAAACATACAACTATTTTACACCCTTTGAAAGATAAACATCTCCTTAATCTAACCACGTTTTACGATTTCAAAAAGGTTTTACAGCGAAAGCATAAATTTAGAGTATGTTAGGACAGTACATTTACAAGAGTTGTGTGTAATGTTTTGTCAATTCAAAGACAGGGTCACCAAAACCATAAAACCAGCTAAAATGATGCACTAACCTTTTACAATCTCCATCAGATGACACTCCTAGGACATTATGTTAGACAATGCATGCATTTTTAGTTCTATCAAGTTCATATTTATATCCAAAAACAGCGTTTTACTATGGCATTGATGTTGAGGAAATCGTTTCCCTCCAATAACCGGCAGTCAAGTCAGCATCACAAATTAAATAATTAAAATTAGAAAACATTGGTAAAATATTATATTGTCATTTAAAGAATTATAGATTTACATCTCTTGAACGCAATCAACTTGCCAGATTTAAAAATAACCTTACTGGGAAATCACACTTTGCAATAATCTGAGCACTGCGCCCAGAAAAATACGCGTTGCGATACAGACTAGTCGTCATGTTGGGGAGATCTAAAATCGAAAATACTATGTAAATAATCCATTACCTTTGATTCTCTTCATCAGATGTCACTTCCAGGTATCACAGGTCCATAACGAATGTAGTTTTGTTCAAAAAAGCTCATCATTTATGTCCAAAAATCTCCGTCTTGTTAGCACATGATCTAAGCCCGCCGGACTTCACTTCATGAACGAGGGGAAAAAATATATTTACGTTCGTTCAAACATGTCAAACGTTGTATAGCATAAATCATTAGGGCCTTTTTTAACCTGAACATGAATAATATTCAAGGTGGACGAATGCATACTCTTTTATAACGTATTGGAACGAGGGTACCCAACATCAACTCGCGCGCCAGGTGTCTAATGGGCCATCATCGTTCCATGGCTCTTGTTCGGTCAGATCTCCCTCCAGAAGACTCAAAACACTTTGTAAAGGCTGGTGACATCTAGTGGAAGCAATTGGAAGTGCCAAAATATTCCTCAGCCCCTGTGTTTTTCAATGGCATAGGTTTAAAGGTAATACAACACATCAGGTATCCACTTCCTGTCAGAAAATGTCTCAGGGTTTTGCCTGCCAAATGAGTTCTGTTATACTCACAGACACCATTCAAACAGTTTTAGAAACTTTAGAGTGTTTTCTATACATATATAATAAGTATATGCATATTCTAGTTACTGGGTAGGATTAGTAACCAGATTAAATCGGGTACATTTTTTTTATCCAGCCGTGCAAATACTGCCCCCTAGCCCTAACAGGTTAACTAGCCTCTCAAAGCACTTCATTATGACAGAAGTGAGTGCAACAGGGCGATAGTCATTTACTTCAGTTACCTTTGCTTTGTTGGGTACAGGAACAATGGTGGACATCTAGAAGCAAGTGGGGACAGCAGACTGGGTTAGGGTAAGATTGAATATGTCCGTAAACACTACAGCCAGCTGGTCTGCGAATGCTCTTAGGACGCAGATAGGGATGTCGTCTGGGCCGGAATTCTTCAGAGGGTTAGCACGCTTAAATGTCTTACTCACATCGGCCACAGAGAAGGAGAGCCCATATTCCTTGGTAGCGGGCCGCATCGGTGTCACTGTGTTTTCCTCAAAGCAGGCAAAGAAGGTGTTTAGCTTGTCAGGAAGCAAGATGTTGGTGTCCGCAACATGGCTGGTTTTCTTTTTGTAGTCCATGGTTGTCTGTAGACCCTGCCACATACAGTGGTTGCTCAACTAAAAGTTTGGAGATTATGTTGCGGGATTTAGAGGTAATTGGTGGTTTAGTACGGTACCCTGCGTCACATAGGTACTTCAGTTACAATTTAGGGCTTGCTTAGTCTGCCCTTACATTTTATAGATGGTATTCTGAGAGAAGTAATCATTATAGTGTATGAAACCACTCCATACGTTGTTTGGGAACTGTTGCTGATTGTGTCTAGTGTGTGTGCATGTGCGTGCGTGCATGCATGCCTGCGTGCATGCATGCCTGCGTGCATGCATGCCTGCGTGCATGCATGACTGCATGCATGGTAGTAACAACAGTGACATCTTTTTTTATGAACATCTCTTATATCCTTGCTGATTACAGGGTGAGCCTGGATTCCTAGGACCACAGGGAGAACCAGGGCTCCCAGGACTACCAGGAACCAAGGTACGTGTCAATTTGAACCATGTATATCATATGTAATATACTATACAGTAGTGCGTGAGTGGCTAAACAGATGGAGGACTCTGGGTTGTTAAAGGAAGGTTACCCAAGAATGTTATTACAAGGTATGTAAAATGACAATCAGATATGTCACTGTCAAGGCCAATTTCCAATCTATCATTGTCATTGTCTGTCATGGTCATTTAGAACTTAGTACATTTTAAAACTTTTATAGATCTGTTTCTACAGTGTTTAGGCTTAGCTCCTGAGCATCAATATCCAGGTCGAATTTGCCTGTAAACCAGATCTGGAATCAACACCTCCATTAAAACATGGTGTCATTGATAAGCCACAGAAAGTGACGCTTTTGTGAAAATATAGGCATCAAGGTATATTACCCATATGTCAAAACATTGCATTTAATGCAAAAACATATGCGTCAACAGTATGCAAAAAAGTTAGATAAAGCTGCAATGTGGCAGGCAGGCAGGCAGGCAGGCAGGCAGGCAGGCAGGCAGGCAGGCAGGCAGGCAGGCAGGCAGGCAGGCAGGCAGGCAGGCAGGCAGGCAGGCAGGCAGGCAGGCAGGCAGGCAGGCAGGCAGGCAGGCAGGCAGGCAGGCAGGCAGGCAGGCAGGCAGGCAGGCAGGCAGGCAGGCAGGCAGGCAGGCAGGCAGGCAGGCAGGCAGGCAGGCAGGCAGGCAGGCAGGCAGGCAGGCAGGCAGGCAGGCAGGCAGGCAGGCAGGCAGGCAGGCAGGCAGGCAGGCAGGCAGGCAGGCAGGCAGGCAGGCAGGCAGGCAGGCAGGCAGGCAGGCAGGCAGGCAGGCAGGCAGGCAGGCAGGCAGGCAGGCAGGCAGGCAGGCAGGCAGGCAGGCAGGCAGGCAGGCAGGCAGGCAGGCAGGCAGGCAGGCAGGCAGGCAGGCAGGCAGGCAGGCAGGCAGGCAGGCAGGCAGGCAGGCAGGCAGGCAGGCAGGCAGGCAGGCAGGCAGGCAGGCAGGCAGGCAGGCAGGCAGGCAGGCAGGCAGGCAGGCAGGCAGGCAGGCAGGCAGGCAGGCAGGCAGGCAGGCAGGCAGGCAGGCAGGCAGGCAGGCAGGCAGGCAGGCAGGCAGGCAGGCAGGCAGGCAGGCAGGCAGGCAGGCAGGCAGGCAGGCAGGCAGGCAGGCAGGCAGGCAGGCAGGCAGGCAGGCAGGCAGGCAGGCAGGCAGGCAGGCAGGCAGGCAGGCAGGCAGGCAGGCAGGCAGGCAGGCAGGCAGGCAGGCAGGCAGGCAGGCAGGCAGGCAGGCAGGCAGGCAGGCAGGCAGGCAGGCAGGCAGGCAGGCAGGCAGGCAGGCAGGCAGGCAGGCAGGCAGGCAGGCAGGCAGGCAGGCAGGCAGGCAGGCAGGCAGGCAGGCAGGCAGGCAGGCAGGCAGGCAGGCAGGCAGGCAGGCAGGCAGGCAGGCAGGCAGGCAGGCAGGCAGGCAGGCAGGCAGGCAGGCAGGCAGGCAGGCAGGCAGGCAGGCAGGCAGGCAGGCAGGCGCCCCTGTATTACATTGTTGTATTGTTACCACTCTTATGTACTGGGTTGGGGAGTAACAGATTACATGTAAGGGATTGCAAAAAAACAGTAACTGTAATCAGTTAAATTACTAGCAAAAAGTATTGTAACCGGAATACAGATACTTTTGAAAAACCAAATGATTACTTCAAGGATTACTTTTAAATTCAGAAAGGAGGTTTGCAAAAAAATATATTTGACACTTCTCTGTTTTCTCAATAACATTCAAATCAGCATTGAAAAAAGGCACAAGTTTAAGTTTGTTCCACCTGGTGAGTCTGACCACAAGTCAGAGACCACTATGATGAGGTGGAGCGAATGTTTTGTTATTGTTTCATCTGTGGATTATCAAGATATCAAAGTGTCACCAACAAAACGTTTAACAATATGCCTATAGAAAATTCTGCATTTGGCATTCATTTTTCACATGTAAATGGCACTTTCAGTAGTGCTCAAAGCATGCCATTCCATGAGCGCAGCATTTCTTTTTCAAATCGAATCAATGAGCCCAATCAGCCCGAACCACTGTATGTTGTACGGCTATGGTCTGTGTTCCACCCCTACCTTGTCACAACTGATTGGGTCAAACGCATTACAAAGGAAAGAAATTCCACAAATTAACTTTAAAAAGGCACACTTGTTAATTTAAATGCATTCTAGGTGACCACCTCATGAAGCTGGATGAGAGAATGGCAAGAGTGTGCAAAGCTATCATCAAGGCAAAGGGAGGCGACTTTGAAGAATGTCAAAAATAAAATATATTTTGATTTGTTTAACACTTTGTTGGTTACTACATGATTCCATATGTGTTATTTCATATTTGTGATGTCTTCACTATTGTTCTACAATGTCGAACATGTAAAAAATAAAGATGAGTAGGTGCATCCAAACTTTTGACCGGTACTGTATATTATATATATATATATATATATATATATATACAGTTGAAGTCGGAAGTTTACATACACTTAGGTTGGAGTCATTAAACTCGTTTTTCAACCACTCCACAAATTTCTTGTTAACAAAGTATAGTTCTGGCAAGTCGGTTAGGACATCTACTTTGTGCATGACACAAGTAATTTTCCAACAATTGTTTCCAGACAGATTATTTCACTTATAATTTACTATATCACAATTCCAGTGGGTCAGAAGTTTACATACACTAAGTTAACTGTGCCTTTAAACAGCTTGGAAAATTCCAGAAAATGATGTCATGGACTTAGAATCTTCTGATAGGCTAATTGACATTATTTCAGTCAATTGGAGGTGTAACTGTGGATGTATTTCAAGGCCTACCTTCAAACTCAGTGCCTCTTTGCTTGACATCATGGGAAAGTCAAAAGAAATCAGCCAAGACCTCAGAAAAAAAACTGTAGACCTCTACAAGTCTGGTTCATCCTTGGGAGCCATTTCCAAACGCCTGAAGGTACCACGTTCATCTGTACAAACAATAGTACGCAAGTATAAACATCATGGGACCATGCAGCCGTCATACCGCTCAGGAAGGAGACACGTTCTGTCTCCTAGAGAGGAACGTTCTTTGGTGCGAAAAGTGCAAATCAATCCCAGAACAACAGCAAAGGACCTTGTGAAGATGCTGGAGGAAACAGGAACAAAAGTATCTATATCTACAGTAAAACGAGTCCTGAAAGGCTGCTCAGCAAGGAGGAAGCCACTGCTGCAAAACCGCCATAAAAAAGCCAGACTATGGTTTGCAACTGCACATGGGGACAAAGATCGTACAATTTTGGAGAAATGTCTGATGAAACAAAAATAGAACTGTTTGGCCATAATGACCATCATTATGTTTGGAGGAAAAAGGGGGAGGCTTGCAAACCAAAGAACACCATCCCAACCGTGAAGCACGTGGGGGTGCTTTGCTGCAGGAGGGACTGGTGCACTTCACAAAATAGATGGCATCATGAAGAAAGAAAATTATGTGGATATATTGAAGCAACATCTCAAGACATCAGTCAGGAAGTTTAAGCTTGGTCGCAAATGGGGACAATGACCCCAAGCATACTTCCAAAGTTGTGGCAAAATGGCTTAAGGACAACAAAGTCAAGGTATTGGAGTGGCCATCACAAAGACCTGTCCTCAATCCTATAGAACATTTGTGGGCAGAACTGAAAAAATGTGTGCGAGCAAGGAGGCCTGCAAACCTGACTCAGTTACACCAGCTCTGTCAGGAGGAATATGCCAAAAGCTTGTGGGAGGCTACCCGAAACGTTTGACCCAAGTTAAACAATTTAAAGGCAATGCTACCAAATACTAATTGAGTGTATGTAAACTTCTGACCCACTGGGAATGTGATGAAAGAAATAAAGCTGAAATAAATAATTCTTTCTACTATTATTCTGACTTTTCACATTCTTAAAATGAAGTGGTGTTCCGAACTGACCTAAAACAGGGAATTCTTACTAGGATTATAGGTCAGAAATTGTGAAAAACGTAGTTTAAATGTATTTGGCTAAGGTGTATGTAAACTTCAGACTTCAACTGTTCATATATCATGAATATCAATGATGTCAAGAAGTTTGTATGAATCTCCCATTTTGAATGTTTCTTGATGCAATGACATGACCAACGGTGTCTGAGTGTTGGGCAACTCTTCCCCTGCTTTTGTTCCATGCTGGCTGAAAACCTTGCTAGCCAGTAACTAACTAACACCAGACACAGATGAAAGCAGAAAACTATATGTATATTTGCCTTGAATGAATATGGGAAACCTCTAATTATATTTGCTGAAATGCTGCAGTCAAATTTTGTCACCATTTGACTAGCTACCTAGCTATGCAAACTAATCCCCTCTGCGAAAACGCCTTCTGCGATGATGGTTACAAGGCAGTACTTATTTAAATTAGCTATGAGAATTAGATGTTACCATTGGTGTATTAAAATGAGAGGATTTTATGATGACACGAAAAACCCTTAATAATCCTGCCTCCTGAATCCAAGTGTTTGACATGGGGCCAGTAACTTTTTGATCAAACTTGATCAATGTAGAAGTAGCAGTAATTTTTCATACTTTGGTATTCCTACATTGATCTGGTTTCATCCAAATACCTTCAAATTGTTTGACTGTGCAGGACCTTTAATTCAATTTTGGACAGTAGTTACATCTTATTTTTTCACATGAAAGTATTAATACTGATCTACTTAAATTAATAGTGTTATTGAAACACTATTGGATTGAGAAATAATCATTAGAAATGATTGACAAAATGTATTCAGGTAATCAGAACAATCAGAACTAGTACCTCCCAAATGAATCAGTTGTCAGCTCTAGCTCTGAGTTACATTCCTCCTAACTTCTAAATGAAAAAAAGCACTTTACATTCAACAGTTCTATTTTTAATTAGCCATGGTATTGTGAAGATTTCAGGAGCTTTGTGCTTCCATACTAGTTTAATCTTACATCTAGACGTTCCGCTAGCGGAACACCTGCTCCAATATCCAATGATAGGCGTGGCGCGAATTACAAATTCCTCAAAAATACAAAAACTTCAATTTTTCAAACATATTACTATTTCACAGCATTTTAAAGACAAGACTCTCCTTTATCTAACCACACTGTCCGATTTCAAAAAGGCTTTACAGCGAAAGCAAAACATTAGATTATGTCAGCAGAGTACCAAGCCAGAAATAATCAGACACTCATTTTTCAAGCTAGCATATAATGTCACAAAAACCCAGAAGACAGCTAAATGCAGCACTAACCTTTGATGATCTTCATCAGATGACAACCCTAGGACATTATGTTATACAATACATGCATTGTGATGTTGTTCGCTTAGGTTGTGCCTTATTGGTTCTCACGTATTATACATAGTGTGTATAAGTTTAGAAGCGTTGTTTTTTGTTTCCCTCCTTCTGTGAGTAACTGGTTTTCTCTGTTGTTAACCTCTATGGGCTAGGTGGGACGCTTGCAGTGGAATCCTGTGGCGCGTTATTCAAATCCTTAGATATGCTATTACTTCAATTTTTCAAAAATATGACTATTTTACACCATTTTAAAGATAAGACTCTCGTTAATCTAACCACACTGTCCGATTTCAAAAAGGCTTTACAACGAAAGCAAAACATTAGATTATGTCAGCAGAGTACCGAGCCAGAAATAATCAGACACCCATTTTTCAAGCTAGCATATAATGTCACATAAACCCAAACCACAGCTAAATGTAGCACTAACCTTTGATGATCTTCATCAGATGACAACCCTAGGACATTATGTTATACAATACATGCATGTTTTGTTCAATCAAGTTCATATTTATATCAAAAACCAGCTTTTTACATTAGCATGTGACTAGCATGTGACTAGCATTCCCACCGAACACTGCCGGTGAATTTACTAAATTACTCACGATAAACGTTCACAAAAAGCATAACAATTATTTTAAGAATTATAGATACAGAACTCCTCTATGCACTCGATATGTCCGATTTTAAAATAGCTTTTCGGTGAAAGCACATTTTGCAATATTCTCAGTAGATAGCCCGGCATCACAGGGCTAGCTATTTAGACACCCAGCAGGTTTAGCACTCATCAAAGTCAGATTTACTATAAGAAAAATGTTCTTACCTTTGTTGTCTTCGTCAGAATGCACTCCCAGGACTTCTACTTCAATAACAAATGTTGGTTTGGTCCAAAATAATCCATCGTTATATCCAAACAGCGGCGTTTTGTTCGTGCGTTCTAGACACTATCCTAAAGGCTAAATCAGGGTTACGAGCATGGCGCAATTCGTGACAAAAGAATTCTAAATATTCCATTACCGTACTTCGAAGCATGTCAACCGCTTTTTAAAATCAATTTTTATGCCATTTTTCTCATAAAAAAGCGATAATATTCCGACCGGGAATCTGCGTTTAGATAAACAGACAAAGGAAAACAATGCATTCGGTCGAAGCGGGCACGCGCCTAAGCCCATAGTACTCTGAGTGGCCACTTGCCAAAAGCGATAAAGTGTTTCAGCCAGAGCCTGCCTCGATATCGTTCAACGTTTTCCCGGGCTCTGAGACCCTATGGAAGACGTAGGAAGTGTCACGTTATTGCACAGATCCTGAGTCTTCAATAAAAAGAGCCAAGATGAAACACTACTTCTCAGACAGGCCACTTCCTGCTTGAAATCTTCTCAGGTTTTGGCCTGCCATAGGAGTTCTGTTATACTCACAGACACCATTCAAACAGTTTTAGAAACTTTAGGGTGTTTTCTATCCAAAGCCAATAATTATATGCATATTCTAGTTACTGGGCAGGAGTAGTAACCAGATTAAATCGGGTACGTTTTTTATCCAGCCGTGTCAATACTGCCCCCTATCCCCAACAGGTTTTAAGAGCGTTTGTTTTGGTATTGTACGTGACCTGTATGTTTATGGGACTTGCCTATTAAATACGCATCTCGGACATCTCTGCTCTCCTGCGCTTGACTCCTTCACCTAACTCTACACAATCCCGTCACACTGACTTTGAGTAAAGCCAGAGTTTCTATGTATGCGATGACTCAACACTATACACGTCAGCTACTACAGCGACTGAAATGACTGCAAAACTCAACAAAGAGCTGCAGTTCGTTTCGGAGTGGGTGGCAAGGAATAGGTTAGCCCTAAATATTCCTAAAAATAAAAGCATTGTATTTGGAACAAAACACACTAAACCCCTAAACCTCAACTAAATCTTTTAATAAATAATGTGGAAATTGAGCAAGTTGAGATGACTGAACTGCTTGGAGTAACACTAGATTGTAAACTGTCATGATCAAAACATATTGATGCAGTAGTAGCTAAGACTGGTAGAAGTCTGTCTATAATAAAGCGATGCTCTGCCTTCTTAAGAACACTATCAACAAAGCAGGTCCTACAGGCCCTAGTTTTGTCGCACCTTGACTACTGTTCAGTCGTGTGGTCAGGTGCCACAAAAAAGGACTTAGGAAAATTGCAATTGGCTCAGAACAGGGCAGCCCGGCTGGCCCTTGGATGTACACAGAGAGCTAATATTAATAATATGCATGTCAATCTCTCCTGGCTCAAAGTGGAGGAGAGATTGACTTCATCACTACTTTTATTTATGAGAGGTATTGACATGTTGAACGCACCGAGCTGTCTGTCTAAACTACTGGCACACCCATGAATACCCCACAAGACATGCCACAAGAGGTCTCTTCACAGTCCCCAAGTCCAGAACAGACTATGGGAGGCACACAGTACTACATAGAGCCATGACTACATGGAACTCTATTCCACATCAAGTAACTGACGCAAGCAGTAAAATTAGATTTAAAAAACAGATAAAGAAAACCCTTATGGAACAGCGAAAACTGTGAAGCAACACACACGTTGGCACAGACACATGCATACACACACACACACACACACACACACACACACACACACACACACACACACACACATGGATATAGTAATGTAGATATGTGGTAGTGGTGGAGTAGGGGCCTGTGGCCACACAGTGTGTTGTGAAATCTGTGAATGTATTGTAATGTTTTAAAGTTGTATAAACTGCCTTCCTTTTGCTGGACCCCAGGAAGAGTAATAAATACAAATACACTGTCAGTGATTTATTTAGAATTCAAGGCACACTTAACCAGCATGGCTACCACAGCATTCTGCAGCAATACGCCATCCCATCTGGTTTGCGCTTAGTGGGACTATAATTTGTTTTTCAAAAGGACAATGACCCAACACACCTCCAGGCTGTGTAACGGCTATTTGACCAAGAAGGAGAGTGATGACCTGGCCTCCACAATCACTCGACCTCAATCCAGTTGAGATGGTTTGGGATGAGTTGGACCACAGAGTGAAGGAAAAGCAGCCAACAAGTGCTCAGCATATGTGGGAACTTCTTCAAGACTGTTGGAAAAGCATTCCTCATGAAGCTGGTTTAGAGAATGCCAAGAGTGTGCAGAACTGTTATCAAGGCAAAGCATGGCTACTTTGAAGAATCTCAAATGTAAAATATATTTTCATTTGTTTAACCCTTTTTTGGTTATTACATGATTCCATATGTGTTATTTCATATTTTACATGTCTTCACTATTATTCTACAAAGTAGAACATTTTTAAAAATAAAGAAAAACCCTTGAATGAGTAGGTGTGTCCAAACGTTTGACTGGTGCTGTATATTATGTATTTATTTGTTGTGTTGTTTCCTGTTTGGACCCCAGGAAGAGTAGCCGTTGCCTCGGCAACAGCTAATTAGGGATCCTAATAAATACCAAATACTAAAAATATTGAGCAAACACTGAATGTATTTTTTTTTTTACTGTTGCTATTACACATTATTGTAGCCTAGGCTATTTAATAAACTGAGTTGATGATGAGGCAAAGACTGTCAATTACCTACAGACTTGAGACAACGGCATGCAGTATTAAGCAAGTGAGTGGCCAAGCCTTCGTCACACTTATAATAAATGTTTTCATCAAAACCCAGCCCTTTCGTGCCACCGCTAGCTATTGCGCTCATAATTGCCGCAGTGAAAATAGCTCAAATATTTCTGACATCCCCAGACCTATAGCCCTACGTCCAGCGCTAAGATTTACCATTGCATTAGATTTGTTAAAATAGAGCCCAGTGTGTGCATTCATGTAATGATGATGGGAGATCCATCCATGGGTAAAGGAGTCAGCGAGAGATGGAGCCTGTCGTAGGAAGAAGCGGACCAAAGTGCAGCGTGTGTGTCGTTCCACATTTTATTTACACTGTGAAACTATGCAATACATAAAAAAACTGAATACAAACAACAACAAACCGTGACGCAGAGGTGAAACATACACTGACTCAAAATGAATCTCCCACAAACCCAGGTGGGACAAACACCAACTTAAATATGACCTCCAATTTGAGACAACGATGAGCAGCTGCCTCTAATTGGAGATCATCTCAAACAAAGCCCAACATAGAAATACAAAAACTAGAACAACCCAACATAGAAATACAAAACTAGAACATAACAACATAGAAAAAACTAAAATAGAAAACCCCCCTGTCACGCCCTGACCTACTCTACCATAGAAAATAACAACTTACCACTCCTTGTCCCAATTACTGGAAGTGTCTTTCTTCTATGCTGTCTCCAGGGTGAGCGAGGGGACCTGGGCCCACCAGGCAAAGGAGAGCGAGGCGAGACTGGACCGCCCGGTCAAAAGGTCAGTGTTGGGGTTAACCAGAGGGGTGGGGGGCAGGGGGAGGGGGGGGGGGGTGATTGCGGGGAAGCTGGCTTGGGACACAAGAGAGACCATTCAGTGATGTGATTAGAGAGGCACACATTTTAGTTTCAAGCAAGTGCATGTTATTTTTCTAACATTCTAAGCTCTACCTTTTGGGTCATTGTTACAGTATTTGCTGCTCTCTAGTGGCTTTTATGTTTCCAAACTTGCAAGATGAAGAAAGCCTTCAGTTCACAGTAAATTAGGAAGGTTCTGATAGATTAGGAAGTAGACCAGGAAGATTCAATGAATTAAGGTTTTTCAAAACTTTGACCAATGGTTGAGGTCTTCCTTTATTTAGTATTACACATTGATTAAGTAATATTCTGTTTTGTATGCATTCAGAACACTGGCTTATATCGCCAAACGTTTTCTAGCCAGGGTAAAGTTGAAGATTGTCACACCTCAAATGTCATTGTTGCTAATGTACTGCACTTTGTAAGGACAAAGATAGCTTAATTAGTGATTATCATACTCGTAAATATTCATTTGGAATGAGAGTGGGAACAGAAAACCCTGGGTTTTAGGTTTTCCTCTACACAAGAGTAAATCAGATATGTACAGTATGAGTTTACCATTGTTTATGCATGGCATCTACCCTACAGGCGGTTTTTGTTCCAGACTAAACAGGGACAGGGACCCACATCATTGACTGCCTTTTCAAACAGAGTACCAAAGGGAAGAAACCCTCCATTTGCAGTTACTGGAGTTCAAATAAACATAATTTGATTGGATTACTTATTATGCCAACGGGCCATTGGATTTGAAAAAGCAAACATGAAAAACTTCGTCATGAATAAACTTCTGCTTAGCCTTCCGTGCCACCTTTGATTTAATTTTATATTCCTCTGTGATGTGGCCTAGAAAATGTTTAAAGTCACAGTATGTAAGATATTTAGTCATATGAATGCCTTTTTGCAGTATGGCCTTGTCTTACTATCAAAAGTGTCTGTTCATTCAGAGGGGTCGTGGTGGCTTACTATTCCACTGTTGCTCATTGTCTGTCTATCTCTCCTGCAGGGAGGGCCAGGAGAGGCAGGGAACCCAGGCCCTAGAGGTTCAAAGGTCATTGCATGACTGCTAACTATTATTATTATTATTATTATTACTACATATCTGTTGTTGCCCTTCTCAATCATGTGTATGGCTGATGATGCTTTGCCAACATTGATATATTGAGGAATTACACAATTACAAAGTGCACACTAAACATTCCAATTGAGTAAATGCTAATGTGGAAAAGAAAACAAAATATTGTTTTCAGCAAATGGATAATGTATTATTCTACTCTGTTCTAAGCCACTGTCAGTCTAAGTTTGTGATGAATGTACACCATACATATTCCTACGTCTTACAGAGTTTTCTTACTAACTCAGGGAGAAACAGGAGACAAGGGAGACCTGGGCTCCATGGGACCAAGGGTGAGTGCCCTCAACAGAATGTTTTTAAAAAAGGTTGACGATTTAATCTTAAATCAGACAGAAATCTCCTTGTGATGGGGGAAATGGAAGCTTCACATTTTTTTATTGTTAAAACACATTTTTTTATTGTTAAAACATTTCTAGGCTGTCTATCTATGTGTAACAAGGTTGACGTTTTATGCTCGACCCACTCAGTTTTCCACCACAAAACACCAGAAAATTGCCAAAAAGAGTAGAACCAGCTCCCATGCTTTTACACTATGATTTCACTATTAGATGTTAAATGTTTCTTTTGAAAACGATATTTAAAAAGTTTTCACGATATTGAAATGAGAATTTCACCAAGACTTTGTCAAATAAACAAAACAACTAGGGCTTTACAACTAGGGTGACAACTTGGAGAAGTTTTGGGGTTAAGTGGGTTAAAAACTTCCAAGAACTCACAGAGGGTGCACAGAGGGACATGTCAAAATGTTGGATTTGGATTATGCCATTCTTAGTGCAAATTTCGAAAAATGAAAAAGACCTAGCTGAAAGACAAAGTTAACCGGTTCCTTTAAAAATTGCCGTGTCATAGGCGTCATAAGGATTGGACTAAGGCGCAGCGGGTAAAGTGCTCATCTTCTTAATTTATTTAAAGAAAACACTTAAACAAATGACGATAACAGTGCGGTAAGGCTCCCAGGCTATACAGAAAATAACCACCCACAAAACACAAGTGAAACAAACACAGCTAAATATGGCCTCCAATTAGAGACAACGACAACCAGCTGCCTCTAATTGGAGGTCATTGCCAAATCCCCAACATAGAAATAGAAAACTAGATATAAACATAGAAATAGATAACATAGAACCTAAACCCAAAAACACCGAAACACAAAACAAACACCCCCTGCCACGCCCTGACCAAACTACAATGACAAATAACCCCTTTTACTGGTCAGGACGTGACATGCAGATCATTTTATTAAATCGTGTTTGTCCGCAAGTCTTTATTCATATTGAAATCTGAATTATGTAATTCTCCATGTGGTCTATATTAACAAGTCACAAAATAAGTTGCATGGACTCTGTGTGCAATAATAGTGTTTAACATGATTTTTGAACTACTACCTCATCTCTGTACCCCACACATACAATTATGAAATCAAGCAATGAATTTCAAACACATTCAACCACAAAGAACAGGGAGGTTATCCAACGCCGCGCAACAAAGGGCACTTATTGGTAGGTGGGTAAAAATTAAAAAATGCATGGTGAAGTTAATAATTACACTTTGGATGGTGTATCAATACACCAGTCACTACAATTATACAGGCGTCTCTCCTAACTCAATTGCTAGACAGGAAGGAAACCGCTCAGCGATTTCTTCATGGGGCTAATGGCAAAGATAGGAGAAAATTGAGGATGGATCAACAAAATTGTAGTTACTCCATAATACTAACCTAAATGACACAGTGAAAAGAAGGAAGTCTACATACTACAAATATTTTCAAAACATGCATCCTGTTTGCAATAAGGCACTAAAGTAAAACTGCAACGAATGTGGAAAATACATTAACTTTATGTCCTGAATTCAAAGCGTTATGTTTGGGGAAAATCCAACACAACACATCACTGAGTATTACTCCTCATATTTAAGTGATAATTCCAGAGAAGCCGGTGTTTGGAGGATTGCACGGGTTTTGTTAGGCCTGAGACAACAGGTTTCAATGGGTTACCAACATATTTAAATCATGATTAACATATTTTCATTAAAAAAATTATTTGGATTAATTTAATTCATACTATTTCATCCTTCATCCTTCATTCATTATTTCGGGTTGGTTGCTAGAGACGCGACCCAGTCGTTCAATCTTTTTGTTCTGTATCTATGGTCCCAGTCATTAATTCTAAATGTTATTTTGCCACACTGGCTGGCAACGTTCTTATCCCTTGCATGCTAGCTAGCCAACTACAGCTAACTTACAGTCACGTCAAAACGTGCAGCCAGAATAACAGCAAAGAAGATACATTTGCATTTGTTTAAGCTATTTTCTAGTGACATTTATTTGGATACATCTATAACAATGAGCTAATGAGGTGTTATTTCGCCTGGCATTGAAAATGTGCTCACTCGATAGGACAGTGTTGTTAACCTGTTAGGGCTAGGGGGCAGTATTGACACGGCCGGATAAAAAACATACCCGATTTAATCTGGTTACTACTCCTGCCCAGTAACTAGAATATGCATATATGCATATCATTATTGGCTTTGGATAGAAAACACCCTAAAGTTTCTAAAACTGTTTGAATGGTGTCTGTGAGTATAACAGAACTCATATGGCAGGCAAAAACCTGAGAAGATTCCAAACAGGAAGCGCCCTCTCTGACAAGTTGTTGTTCATCTTGGCTCTTTTTATTGAAGACTGAGGATCTTTGCCGTAACGTGACACTTCCTACGGCTCCCATAGGCTCTCAGAACCCGGGAAAAAGCTGAATGATATCGAGGCAGCCTCTGGCTGAAACACATTATCGCGTTTGGATAGTGGCTGGTCAGAGTACTCTGAGACTCACGCTCGTGCACGAGGGCACGAGATGTATTTATTTTCTCTCTCTTTGTACGTATACAGGCTTTCCCGGTCGGAATATTATCGCTTTTTTACGAGAAAAATGGCATAAAAATTGATTTTAAACAGCGGTTGACATGCCTCGAAGTACGGTAATGGAATATTTAGAATTTTTTTGTCACGAAATGCGCCATGCTCGTCACCCTTATTTACCCTTTCGGATAGTGTCTTGAACGCACGAACAAAACGCCGCTATTTGGATATAACAATGGATTATTTGGGACCAAACCAACATTTGTTATTGAAGTAGAAGTCCTGGGAGTGCATTCTGACGAAGAACAGCAAAGGTAATAACATTTTTCTTATAGTAAATCTGACTTTGGTGAGTGCTAAACTTGCTGGGTGTCTAAATAGCTAGCCCTGTGATGCCGGGCTATCTACTGAGAATATTGCAAAATGTGCTTTCACTGAAAAGCTATTTTAAAATCGGACATATCGAGTGCATAGAGGAGGTCTGTATCTATAATTCTTAAAATAATTGTTATGCTTTTTGTGAACGTTTTATCGTGAGTAATTTAGTAAATTGTTAGCGAATTCCCCGGAAGTTTGCTAGTTCTGAACGTCACATGCTAATGTAAAAAGCTGGTTTTTGATATAAATATGAACTTGATTGAACAAAACATGCATGTATTGTATAACATAATGTCCTAGGGTTGTCATCTGATGAAGATCATCAAAGGTTAGTGCTGCATTTAGCTGTGGTTTGGGTTTATGTGACATTATATGCTAGCTTGAAAAATGGGTGTCTGATTATTTCTGGCTGGGTACTCTGCTGACATAATCTAATGTTTTGTTTTCGTTGTAAAGCCTTTTTGAAATCGGACAGTGTGGTTAGATTAACGAGAGTCTTGTCTTTAAAATGGTGTAAAATAGTCATATGTTTGAAAAATTGAAGTTTTTGCATTTTTGAGGTATTTGAATATCGCGCCACGGGATTACACTGGCTGTTGAGTAGGGGGGACGCAAGCGTCCCACCTAGTCCGTAGAAGTTAAGAGGAGCTAGCCAACAACACAGCTAACACAATCACTTCAAACTGGAGCTGGAAAGACTGAAAACTAGCTGCACTTTGTTTCGTTTGACCTATTTTCAATTTAAATTTCTTTGCATATATGCATAAAAATTATGCCAGGTGATTCATGATTTCGACTGGCTGAGAAACGTTGCCTGCCTGTCTGTCTCGTCCAGACTCCTGTCTGTTCATTACTATGGGACAGCTGAAGAATTTGAATAATGAAAAAACGATATTACAAATGTCGGAGAGACAGACAGCAAGGTTTATACAACTCTCCGCTGTTGAAAACGAAATGTTAGTCTAAAAGAAATGTGAGATAATGTCTAAATGCTTTTTGTAGTGAGATCAAGTTTATGAAGTGCCTGGCTGGGCTGATGAGACAGTGGATTGCACAGTGAGATGGAACAGAGTAAACGGGCATTCTAACGTCATAGATTTAGCCGGTGGTAACTTGTGGAATGGACACCGGCTGGAATGTGTTTTTAACCAATCAGCATTCAGGATTAGACCCACCCATGGTATAATTTCAAGCATGGTGGTGGCTGCATCATGTTATAGATATGCTTGTCATCGGCAAAGACCATGGAGTTTTTGGGGATAAAAATAAACGTAATAGAGCTCTTCACAGGCAAAACCCATGAAGAAAGTTTGATTCAGTCTGCTTTCCAGCAGACAGTAGGAGACAAATTCACCTTTCAGCAGGACAATAACCTAAAACACAATGCCAAATATACACTGGAGTTGCTTGCCACTATGATATTAAGTGGCCTAGTTACAGTTTGACTTAAACTGTCTTCAAAATATATTGCAAGACTTTAAAATGGCTGTCTAGCAATGATCAACAACCAATTTGATAGAAAAAAAACATTTGTTGTGGACCTGAGATTCCTGGAAGTGCCTTCTGATGAAGATTATTACAGGTAAGGGAATATTGCTAGGTTGGAGTCATCTATCTGTATAGCCTAGTGTATTTTTCTGACCAGAGTACTCAGATTATTGCAAAGTATGCTTTCCCAGTAAAGTTATTTTGAAATCTGTCAATGCGTTTGCATTCAGGAGAATGCAACCGTTATTCTTTGAATAACAGTTTAATACTTTAACCACGTTTTATAATGAGTATTTTTTGTAATTCACTGGCAGTTTTGGGGGAGACACATTTTCTCAACGACACGCGCCGATGTAAAATGCTGTTTTTGGATATAAATATGAACTTGATAGAACAAAAATGCATGTATTGTCTAACATAATGTCCTAGGAGTGTCATCTGATGAAGATTGTCAAAGGTTTTTTTTATCCAGACGTGCAAATGCTGCCCCCTAGCCCTAACAGGTTAAATCTTGTATAAAGACTGTTGACATCTAGTGAAAGCCATAGGAACTGCAATCTGGGAGGCGGAAATTAGATCTTTCAATAGCATTGCATTGGAAGTCATTCGGAGCTCCCCAAAAAATAATTCCGGATTGATTTTCCTTGGGTTATCTCATCCTGTTATACTCACAGACATTATTTTAACAGTTTTAGAAACTTCAGAGTGTTTTCTATCCAATTGTATGCATATCCTAGCTTCTGGGCCTGAGTTTACTTCTGGGCAGTTTACTTTGGGAACGTCAGACAGGCGGAAATTCAGGATACTTCCCCTGACCCTAGAAAGGTTAACAAGAAATGTGTGGTGTGGTTGAAAAATTAGTTTTAATGACGCCAACCTAAGTGTATGTAAACTTCCGACTTCAACTGTAAATGTTATCCGCACACAGGGACCCCCTGGGCGGAAAGGTGACCAAGGAGCCACTGAAATCATTGATTACAACGGTAACATCCAAGAGGCTTTACAGGTCAGAAACACCATGGTCTACTCTCCAGCTTTAGTTAAACATTGTTTTCTGGCAATTTTTTACCTGCTGTATGTAGTTCATTTTGAGCTGTATTTCTTTATTTCTGTTAGATGAGTTGTTTTGATCTCCCTCTTTTTAACTTAAGTACTATTTTACCTTGGATTAATGGTGAAATATGTTTTATGTGGCACCCACCACAATCATGTCAAATTTACAGCATCCATATATATATTTTATTACATAGTCCTTAATGGTCTTAAATGGGTATTCTTTGGTGCTTCTGAAGAAAGATGGAATTATGACCATATCTAATTTTTATCCTGCTATCGGAAATTGCTTGTGACCCTACACTGGCCAAAGTAGCCATTAGCTATCTGGGTGTACTGTACAATGTTTTCGAATTTTCCAGACAGTTCAAATTCCATCTGGAACAGTTTGTACACTAGCTTAGCAAGGAGGGAGAACTAAAAAGCATGCTGACACATAGGTTTGTTTGGTGCTTAACCAGTTATCTTATCTTTTCCCTCCTCCCCGGCGGACCACAGAAGATTACCACTATTACAGTGACGGTAATTCGCCTCTATTCTGATATATAAGTTATGCACCTTTGGCCCAAAATGAACCCAACCCTACCCTGCCTTCCCCTGCTCCTCATCCTCTTTTCCCAACTAACACATAACTCCCACACATTGTTGCAGAACCAAAAAAGCTACTTCTCCTTTTGAAATCGGCCTATGTGGCATCGATATGAGTTAGAAACATTTATTCCAGTGTCAAAATTGACTACAAGTGTAAATAGGATCATTTTGGTCATAGTCAGTCTTGTCCAAAACTGATATTAGCGAGATGATTAGGAAAACATGGTATGTCACAGAACAAAGGCTACGCAACAGTTGTAGAAATACAT
The DNA here is from genome assembly GCF_965601325.2 of Salmo salar. Classification (NCBI taxonomy): domain Eukaryota; kingdom Metazoa; phylum Chordata; class Actinopteri; order Salmoniformes; family Salmonidae; genus Salmo; species Salmo salar. The sequence continues at coordinate 35,183,679 of NC_138297.1, read as the reverse complement.
ATACAAATATTGAAAGCATTTACTGAGAGAACCAAAAGGTGTGCAACAGAAAAATATTATCCCATTTACATTGTGTAATTTATTGATGGTCCATAACTAGCCCTGGAATGGGCTATCCAAAGTTAAACCAACTTGGCCACGGTCGCACACCAGCCAGCTGAAGCTAATTGGCGAAAGAAGTTGGCTAGCACTAGCTAGCCGAGGCTACTTCCAGACACAAGACCTGGTTGGACTGTTTCAATTTATCTAGAAGGGTGAATGACTGTAACTGTGCGTGTGCTGTTTTGGCTTGTATGGCAGAGTGAATGCACAAACGCTTATCCCATGTGCGAACACACACACAACAACAACAAAAAAACAAACACCCACACTAAGCCAACTCTCGTTTGGATTCAGTGATGGCCACTGAATCCAAACAATTCTAAAAAGCAAAAAAATTACAACCAATCAATAAGTTCAGCCCCCCTTTAACACTAATACAACGTCAAATCCTAAATTGCATGTTTGTGCTTCTGTGAGATTGCGTAAACTTTTTCAGATGGGGAGTGGTCACCCAAATGTGAAAGAAATGTATTGAGGTGTCTAAGTCCATCAAAATGTTGTCAATCATTGAAAGACACTAGACATTATCTCCCACAAATTATTCAAACTGAAGTGCATGTGAGTACACCACCATGTTCTTAGCTTGGTCCCAGATCTGTTTGTGCTCTTTCCAACTCCATTGCTGTCAAACTGTTTGGCATGATGACAATGAGTGAAAAGGAGTTGGCATGATAGCACAAACAGACTGGCACTCAGGCTACCATGTTGCACCATTCATGTGTTACCTGGAAAGTTCATGTGTATCAACAGGTTGTTTCATATTGTAATGTGTGGAACAACTTTTCTGGCTTAAGATTATTCCAGATTTCTTTGTAACTTCTATTTATATTAAAGTTCAGCTATCAAATGAACCTAGTTATAAATAGACCCTTACACTAGTTACAAAAAAATGTTGTTTCAAGTAATTATTACTAAGTAACTGGTTCTACAGCCTTTTTTTGTTTACTCAACTTTTCGGTTAAAGTGTTACCTGAATTTAAAATGTTTAGTTGGGCCAAACTTAGCTCCAATTCGAGAAAACTCAGGCAATAATTCAGTGAACATAAAATGATGTGTTTGCTCAACTCGTCTCATATGTTCATTCAACTATTATTTGGGCATCTTAACTAAAAAGGCTGTGCAACTGGTTACACACACAAACAGTGCTTTTAGCATACAATATTTTCAACTTAGATATTTGACACAGGTTGACATACAGTACCAGTCAAACGTTTCGACATACCTACCCATTGCAGGGTTTTTCTTTATTTTTATTGGTGTCCTTTAGTAGTGGTTTCTTTACAGAGAGAATGCCAATAGTGTGCAAAAATTGTGCAAAGCTGACATCAAGGCAAAGGGTGGCTAGTTTGAAGAATCTAAAATCAAAAATATATTTTGATTTGTTTAACACTTTTTTGGTTACTACATGATTACATATGTGTTATTTCATAGTTTTGACGTAAAAAAATAAAAAACCTGGAATGAGTAGGTGTCTCCAAACTTTTGACTGGTACTGAGCATGATTATATTGTGCATGTTCAATTATAGAGTAATTATTATTCAGGTTTCCTTACCTCATAACCTTTTGGTTTGTGGCATTCTGACCATTTCTGTGTCAATTATCAGTTCATCTCATAATTTATTTGATTAATTTTTTTAAGCAATTTTAAGAATTTCTGTATAGTTGTCTAATGTTGGTGGGGCATATTACTCGGTTTTAATGTTACTCCTCAATCACTATGATAAAAACAATAGCTGTACTTGAGTGTACTTTTAACAGAGCTGATATTTACTTTGAAGTGCAAAGTGTAGCAATACTGGTGTAGTCAGTCATTGGCATAGCAGGAATATCGGTATGCCATGAACAAAGAGATTGTGAGTTCAAATCCCAATAATTACTGTATGAAATATGCACAGTGCCTTCAGAAAGTATTAACACCCCTTGACTATTTCAACATTTTGTTGTGGTACAGCCTGAATTTAAAATTGAGTTATGAATTGAATTATGTTTTTAGAAAATGTATTAAAAATTAAAACCTGAAATGTCTTGTCTTGAGTCAATAAGTATTCAACCCCTTTCTTATGGCAATATTGTACAATCTAGGTGTGCAAAGCTCTTAGAGACTTACCCAGAAATACTCACAAATACTCTCAAATGTATTGACTCAGGGGGTTGAATACTTATGTAATCAAGATGTACAGTGCATTCGGAAAGTATTCAGACCCCTAAGCTTTTTCCATATTTTGTTGCGTTGAAGCCTTATTCTAAAATGGATTAAATAAATACAAAATCTTCATCAATCTATACACAACCAGGTTTGGGAAACCCTTTTTAACTTCACCAACAAAAAATGTATCCAATTCTTTAGAAAGGATTTTTGTTTTATCAAAATTTAAGAAGGTTTACAGCAAATTTTTTATCCAACAGGTACTTCACTTGCATAAAAATGGTTGTATAGAAACATGGTTACTGACTTTTAATTTAAGTGGAATTGACGCCAACCTCTGTCTTTTTCATGTATACAATCTTAATAACAATAAAATCGTGTGAATTTAGGGTCCTCCTGGGCCTCCTGGACTATCAGGAACAGCAGGAATCAAGGTAATCCTTCAATGTATTGAAATCATGGTTCTGTTTTAACTTCAGTACACTCTCTGTATGTGTGTGGTGTGTGTGTGTGTGTGTGTGTGTGTGTGTGTGTGTGCATTTGACAAGTGTAGCTAACACAGAGTACATACAGTGACTTCAGAAAGAATTCACACCCCTTGTCTTTCAACTTTCCAGCTGAAATAATACATTTAATACAAATATTTTATAAATGCGCTAAAGCTAAAATATACATGAATAATACAGTGTCTGATGAAATTTCTTTAGAAAGTGGCACAAGACAGGGATGTCCTCTCTCTCCCCTCATGTTTGCACTTGCAATTGAATCGCTTGCAGAAAGAATTACACAGGACTTAAATGTAACAGGTATAAGTATTGGTAAACATGAATATAAACTAAACTTATATGCAGATGATCTCCTGATATACCCGACCAACATTGAGAACTCAATGCCCCTTTGCAATACATATTTTCAGAGTACTCAAAAATCTCAGGTTACAAAATGAATGTGTAAATAAACAAAATAATGGCAATAGGAAAAATAAAAATACAATTTACAGCAATCCATTAACCTGTTAGGGCTAGTGGGCAGTATTGACATGGCCGGATAAAAAAAACGTACCCGATTTAATCTGGTTACTACTCCTGCCCAGTAACTAGAATATGCATATAGTTATTGGCTTTGGATAGAAAACACCCTAAAGTTTCTGAAACTGTTTGAATGGTGTCTGTGAGTATAACAGAACTCATATGGCAGGCAAAAACCTGAGAAGATTCCAAACAGGAAGCGCCCTCTCTGACAAGTTGTTGTTCATCTTGGCTCTTTTTATTGAAGACTGAGGATCTTTGCCGTAACGTGACACTTCCTAAGGCTCCCATAGGCTCTCAGAACCCGGGAAAAAGCTGAACGATATCGAGGCAGCCTCTGGCTGAAACACATTATCGTGTTTGGATACTGGCTGGTCAGAGTACTATGGGCTTAGGCGCGTGACCGAGTCGACCGAATGCTTTATTTTCTTTCGTCTGTTTACCTAAACGCAGATTCCCGGTCGGAATATTATCGCTTTTTTATGAGAAAAATGGCATAAAAATTGATTTTAAACAGCGGTTGACATGCTTCGAAGTACGGTAATGGAATATTTAGAATTTTTTTGTCACGAATTGCGCCATGCTCGTCACCCTTATTTACCCTTTCGGATAGTGTCTGGAACGCACGAACAAAACGCCGCTGTTTGGATATAACTATGGATTATTTTGAACCAAACCAACATTTGTTATTGAAGTAGAAGTCCTGGGAGTGCATTCTGACGAAGACAGCAAAGGTAATAACATTTTTCTTATAGTAAATCTGACTTTGGTGAGTGCTAAACTTGCCGGGTGTCTAAATAGCTAGCCCTGTGATGCCGGGCTATCTACTGAGAATATTGCAAAATGTGCTTTCACCGAAAAGCTATTTTAAAATCGGACATATCGAGTGCATAGAGGAGTTCTGTATCTATAATTCTTCAAATAATTGTTATGCTTTTTGTGAATATTTATCGTGAGTAATTTAGTAAATTCACCGGCAGTGTTCGGTGGGAATGCTAGTCACATGCTAGTCACATGCTAATGTAAAAAGCTGTTTTTTGATATAAATATGAACTTGATTGAACAAAACATGCATGTATTGTATAACATAATGTCCTAGGGTTGTCATCTGATGAAGATCATCAAAGGTTAGTGCTGCATTTAGCTGTGGTTTGGGTTTATGTGACATTATATGCTAGCTTGAAAAATGGGTGTCTGATTATTTCTGGCTGGGTACACTGCTGACATAATCGAATGTTTTGCTTTCGTTGTAAAGCCTTTTTGAAATCGGACAGTGTGGTTAGATTAACGAGAGTCTTGTCTTTAAAATGGTGTAAAATAGTCATATGTTTGAAAAATTGAAGTTTTTGCATTTTTGAGGTATTTGAATATCGCGCCACGGGATTACACTGGCTTTTACGTAGGTGGGACGATTTGGTGCCACCTACCCTAGAGAGGTTAAGGTACTTCTGGTTGACACAGGAAGCTGAAAGTGAACACATATCCTCCTTGGGTTAGGGTCTTATAGAATATTGTGTTTTAAGTCTTTACGTTAAGAACTGATTTATTTACAGAGGGTTGAATGAGTTTGTGTTATTTCAGAAAATCACAGAAATCTTGCAGAGCTCCGAAACACGCCTTAACGGATTCCATCTGAACACGCTGCAACTGGATCTGTAACTTTTTTTTTTGAACATCACCAAATGTTCATTGTACAATTTTTCTTAAATGACGATAGATAAATGTCTGGTTCTTTTTTTGCTGACACCGTAGGCTCATGTACTTTGACGTGAAGCAGTCAAATTAGCGCTCTATTTTCATTTTTGACCTTTAATCCCATAAAAATGGCCTTAACTCAAAAAGCGTTGAGGCCTCTACTCCATCTTGTTCGGGGACAACTGCCCATTATGCCAAACCTTTGCTCGCCAAGTTTCGTCTTCGAAGTCTTTTCCGTTTAGGAGAAAAGGCCACGTCGTGATTGGTGATGTTTGTTACATTTGCAATATGATTCCATGTGCCCTCCATTCGCCCTCTGCTCTTATTTTCTGGGACAGGTGAAAAATGACCAAAATTTGAAAATGTTATTAAAACCTTTTACATCTAGATGTTCCGCTAGCGGAACGCCTCGCCAATATCCAATGATAGAGCGTGGCGCGAATTACAAACTCCTCAAAAATGCAAAAACTTCAATTTTTCAAACGTGACTATTTTACACCATTTTAAAGACAAGACTCTCCTTTATCTAACCACATTGTCCGATTTCAAAAAGGCTTTACAACGAAAGCAAAACATTAGATTATGTCAGGAGAGTACCCAGCCAGAAATAATCACACACCCATTTTTGAAGCTAGCATATAATGTCAACAACAAAAAAAACACAGCTAAATGCAGCATTAACCTTTGATGATCTTCATCAGATGACACTCCTAGGACATGATGTTATACAATACATGCATGTTTTGTTCAATCAAGTTCATATTTATATCAAAAACCAGCTTTTTACATTAGCATGTGACATTCGGAACTAGCATACCCACCGAAAACTTCCGGTGAATTTACTAAATTACTCACGATAAACGTTCACAAAAAACGTAACAATTATTTTAAGAATTATAGATACAGAACTCCTTTATGCAATCGCGGTGTCTGATTTTAAAATAGCTTTTCGGTGAAAGCACATTTTGCAATATTCTGAGTAGATAGCCCGGCCATCATGGCTAGCTATTTTGACACCCACCAAGTTTGGCACTCACCAAACTCAGATTGACTATAAGAAAAATTGGATTACCTTTGCTGTTCTTCGTCAGAATGCACTCCCATGGCTTCTACTTCAACACCCAATGTTGTTTTGGTTCCAAATCATCCATAGTTATATCCAAATAGCTGCGTTCTGTTCTTGCGTTCAAGACACTATCCGAAGGGTGACGCGCCGGCGCTTATCGTGACAAAATATTTCAAAATATTCCATTACCGTACTTCGAAGCATGTCAAACGCTGTTTAAAATCAATTTTTATGCGATTTTTCTCGTAAAATAGTGATAATATTCCGACCGGGAGACATTGTATTCATTCAAAGACTGAAAGAAGTAAAATGGAGTCGTCACATGCATGCGCGCACGCCCGTGTCATTGTTCTCAGATCGACCACTTTCCAAATCCCCTACTGTTTCTCGCCCAGGGACTGCAGAGTCATCATTCCCCATTCTGGCGCCTTCTGAGAGCCTATGGGAGCCTTAGAAATTGTCACGTTACAGCAGAGATCCTCTATTTTCCATAAAGAGGCTATAGAAGGCCAAGAAATGGTCTGAGAGGGCACTTCCTGTATGCAATTTTCTCAGGTTTTGGCCAGCCATATGAGTTATCTTATACTCACAGACACCATTCAAACAGTTTTAGAAACTTTAGGGTGTTTTCTATCCAAATAAAATAATTACATGCATATTCTAGTTTCTGGGCAGGAGTAATAACCAGATTAAATCGGGTACGTTTTTTATCCGGCCGTGAAAATACTGCCCCTTATCCTAAACAGGTTCAAATCAATTTTTATGCTATTTTTCTCGTAAAATAGCGATAATATTCTAACCAGGCAACGTTGTATTCATTCAAAGAGAGAAAGAAAAAAATGGCGAGTTCTCGTGACTGCGCATCTCCAGTCTCACTGTCCCCAGGCTGACCACTTACAAACTCTGCTCCTATACTTTGCCCAGAGACAGCAGACACCCCATTCCACTTTTTGGTGGCTTTAGAGAGCCAGTGGAAGCCTTAGATAGTGTCACGTAACAGCTCAGATGCTGTAATTTCGATAGAGATGCAACAGAAGGACAACAAATTGTCAGACAGGGCACTTCCTGTATAGAATCTTCTCTGGTTTTGGCCTGCCTTATTAGTTCTGTTATACTCACAGACACCATTCAAACAGTTTTAGAAACGTTAGAGTATTTTTCTATCCAAATCTACTAATTATATGCATATTCTAGTTTCTGGGCAGGAGTAGTAACCAGATTAAATCGGGTACGTTTTTTATCCGGCCGTGAAAATACTGCCCCCTATCCCAACCTCTAGGGGCTAGGGGGCAGTATTTTCATGGCCGGATGAAAAACGTACCCAATTTAAACAGGTTACTACTCCGGCCCAGAAAATAGAATGTGCATATTATTAGTAGATTTGGATAGAAAACACTCTGAAGTTTGTAAAACTGTTTGAATCACCATTCACCAGTATAACATAACTCATATGGCAGGCAAAAACCTGAGAAAAAATACAAGCAGGAAATGTACATTTTGTGGCTGTACTATTTTCAAGTCATTGCCAATAAAACACACAGTGACAAAGGATTCATTTTGCACTTCCTATGGCTTCCACTAGATGTCAACGATCTTTATAATGTTGGTTGAAGTGTCTATGATGGACAGAGACCGAATGAGAAGGCAGGGAAGTTGATGTCCCTGGGATGTCGTCACATCATTATTGCGCGCACATGCGTGTTCATGTGAGGCGAGACCTTTTTCAAAACGTGTTTCAAGACACAGGAGAGGTCGGGTTGAAATATTACTGATGTTTCACGTTAAAAATGGACCAAAAGATTGACGCTAAACAACGTTTGACATGTTTTTAACGAACGTAAATAGATTTATTTTTTTGACTTTTCGGCGTGACCTTTCCCTCCCGCGCCCTACATTTTGAGTAGCCTACCAAACGCGCTAACGACACGGAACAGCATGGAGTTATTTGCACATAAATTATGAACTTCATAAAAAAAAACATTTGTTGTGGACCTGAGATTCCTGGAAGTGCCTTATGATGAAGATTATTAAAGGTAAGGGAATATTGCTAATGTTATTTATGATTTTAGATGATTCCAACATGGCGGCTATCTGTATAGCCTAGTATATTTTTCTGACCAGAGTACTCAGATTATTGCAAAGTATGCTTTCCCAGTAAAGTTATTTTGAAATCTGTCAATGCGGTTGCATTCTGACGAAGACAACAAAAGGTAATGACATTTTTATAATAGTAAATATGATTATGGTGAGTGCTAAACTTGCAGGGTGTCTAAATAGCGAGCCCGTGATGCCTGGGCTATGTACTTAGAATATTGCAAAATGTGCTTTCACCAAAAAGCTATTTTAAAATCGGACATATCGAGTGCATAGAGGAGGTCTGTATCTATAATTCTTAAAATAATTGTTATTCTTTTTGTGAACGTTTATCGTGAGTAATTTAGTAAAATGTTAGCGAATTCCCCGGAAGTTTGCGGGGGGTATGCTAGTTCTGAACGTCACATGCTAATGTAAAAAGCTGGTTTTTGATATAAATATGAACTTGATTGAACAAAACATGCATGTATTGTATAACATAATGTCCTAGGGTTGTCATCTGATGAAGATCATCAAAGGTGAGTGCTGCATTTAGCTGTCTTCTGGGTTTTGGTGACATTATATGCTGGCTTGAAAAATGGGTGTCTGATTATTTCTGGCTTGGTACTCTGCTGACATAATCTAATGTTTTGCTTTCGTTGTAAAGCCTTTTTGAAATCGGACAGTGTGGTTAGATTAACGAGAGTCTTATCTTTAAATGGCTGTAAAATAGTCATATGTTTGAGAAATTGAAGTAATAGGATTTTTAAGGTTTTGAAAATCGCGCCACAGGATAGCCGTGGCTGTTACGTAGGTGGGACGAATTCGTCCCGCCTAGCCTAGAGAGGTTAACCACGTTTTATAATGAGTATTTTTTGTAAATTCACTGGCAGTTTTGGGGGAGACACATTTTCTCAACGACACGCACCGATGTAAAATGATGTTTTTGGATATAAATATGAACTTGATAGAACAAAAATGCATGTATTGTCTAACATAATGTCCTAGGAGTGTCATTTGATGAAGATTGTCAAAGGTTAGTGCATAATATTAGCTGGTTTTCTGCTTTTGGTGACGCCTGTCCTTGAATTGAAAATGGATGTGTGTACTTTTTTGGCTATGTACTCTCCAAACATAATCTAACTTTATGCTTTCGCCGTAAAGCCTCTTTGAAAATCGGACAATGTGGTTTGATTAAGGAGATGTTTAGCTTTTAAATGGTGTAAAATAGTTGATTGTTTGAGAAATTGAAATTATTCGGTTTTTGATGTTTTGAATTTCCCGCCATGCTAGCAATCCCGTCACTGGGATGAGGTTACCCTCGATCCCCAAGAGGAAACCGAACGTCTGAGAAACTTCGTTCGATGACTTCCCGGAAGATCCGGCCCCGGTGCACGGCCCGGCACTGTCCGCGAATTTTACAAACGTTCGCGGACGTCTGGTAAGGGACTGTACATTTGCAATATGGACTTCCTCATCAGTCATACAGCAAATGCCGAAATGTTCCCTTCATGTATGAATGCACAGGGGCGGAGCTTTGGTGGCTTGCCCGAGCACTGAGAGAGCACGGCTCCTATCCCTGCCTCGGACACGTCCACCTCCACTATGAATGCCAAAGAGGGATCCGGATGAGCCAGCACGGGAGCCGAGGTAAACAGAGCCTTCAGGTGACCAAAAGCCCTGTCTTCCTCAGCTGACCACCGCAGTTGCACCGGTCCTCCCTTCAGAAGTGAGGTAATGGGAGCCACTACCTGACCAAAACCCCGGATAAACCTCTGGTAGTATTTGGCAAACCCTAGAAACCGCTACACTTCCTTTACCGTGGTGGGAGTCGGCCAAATACGCACGGCTGAAATGCGGTCACTCTCCATCTCCACCCCTGAAGTGGAAATGCGGTAGCCTAGGAAGGAGACGGACTGTTGGAAGAACAGACATTTCTCATCCTTGACGTAAAGGTCATGCTCCAACAGTCGACCAAGCACCCTGCGCACCAGGGACACATGCTCGGCACGTGTAGCGGAGTATATCAGAATGTTGTCGATATACACCACTACACCCTGCCCGTGCAGGTCCCGGAAAATCTCGTCAACAAAGGCCTGGAAGACTGATGGAGCATTCATCAACCCGTACAGCATGACGAGGTACTCATAGTGCCCTGAGGTGGTACTAAATGCCGTCTTCCACTCGTCCCCCTCCCGGATATGCACCAGGTTGTAAGCGCTCTTGAGATCCAATTTTGTGAAGAAGTGCGCCACGTGCATTGACTCGATCGCACTGGCAATGAGAGGCAGCGGGTAGCTGTACCTCACTGTGATCTGATTAGTCAATAGTCAATACACGGGCGCATACCTCCATCCTTCTTCTTCACAAAAAATAAACTCGAGGAGACAGGTGAAGTGGAGGGCCGAATGTATCCCTGCCCCAGGGATTTGGAGACATATGTTTCCATAGCCGCCATCTCCTCCTGTGACAGAGGATACACGTGACTCCTGGGAAGTGCTGCGTCTACCAGGAGATTTATCGCACAATCCCCCCGTCGATGGGGTGGTAATTGAGTCGCCTTCTTCTTCCAAATCGGCATATTCTGAGGGGATGCGCACAGTGGAGACCTGGTCTGGACTTTCCACCGTAGTCGCACCGATGGAAACTCCCACACACCTCCCTGAGCGCTCTCGTGACCACCCCTTGAGAGCCCTCTGTTGCCACGAAATAGTGGGGTCATGACAGGCCAACCAGGGTAGGCCCAGCACAACGGGAAACACAGGAGCATCAATAAGGAAGAGACTGATTCTCTCCCTGTGACCCTCCTGTGTAACCATGCTTAGGCCTCCCTAATCAGCCCTGACCCTAATGGTCGACTATCTAGGGCGTGCACAGGGAAGGGCATATCAACGGGAACAAGGGGGATCCCTAACCTATGAGCAAATGAACTGTCAATAAAATTCCCAGCTGCGCCTGAATCTACGAGTGCCTTATGCTGGGAATGCGGGGAAAACTCAGGAAATTTAATTAACACATATGTGAGCAACAGAGGGCTCTGGGTGAGCCTGATGCCAACTCACCTGGGGTGACACGATAGTGCCCTGCCTGCTGCCTCGACTCCCTGAGGAACCCCCCCCCCCAGCACCGACCAGCAGTGTGCCCTCTGCGGCCACAGATGGTACAGGGAATGGCCCCTCCTCCGGTCTCCCTAAGTGCAGCCCCTCCCAGCGCCATGGGTGTCGGAGCGGAGGTGCTGGGGGATGTAACTGACAGGCCCCGATCCGGACGTCCGCGGGTAGCCAGCAGGTTGTCCAGCTGGATGGACAGGTCCACCAGCTGCAACAACAATGAGGGTGGTGTCTCGGCAGGCCACCTCCCGATGGACATCCTCGCGCAGACTGCACCGGTAGTGATCGATCAGGGCCCTGTCATTCCATCCCGCGCTGGCGGCCAGGGTCCGGAAGTCTAAAGTGAATTCCTGTGCGCTCCTCGTCCCCTGCCTCAGGTGGCACAGACGTTCAAAGCGGCGGGTGAACTCTGCGTAATGGTCCAACGCCACGTCCCCTTCACTCCATACGGCGTTGGCCCACTCCAGGGCTTTGCCTGAGAGGCAGGAGACGAGGACGGACACGCTCTCAAGTCCGGGTGGACGGTCGCCAGGTAGAGCTCAAGCTGGAGGAGGAACCCCTGGAATCCGGCAGCCGTCCCATCATACTCCCTCGGGAGCATGAGCCAAATTCCGCTGGGACCGGATGAAGGAGGGGTGGACAGTGGGGCCTGCTGTAGTGGGGCTGGTGGAGGCGCTGGATGACCACCTCTCTCCCAATGATCCATCGTCTGCTACACGCGATCCATGGCGGTGCCCAGATGTTGCAATATAGTTGCGTGCTGCTGCTCCTGCTGACTACATTCTGGGTGAGTAATTCTGTGAAAGCATCTGTGTGTAGCTGGTGAGATGAGTCTGGCGCAGGACAGCAGATAAGAGTAAAGAAAGCAATTTTACTCAAAATATATCACAATACACGTCGTATATACAAGGCCATACAATACGGACCGCAATACAAAAAACAATTACTCACAAACAAACATGGGGGAACAGAGGGTTAAATAATGAACAGGTAATTGGGGGATTGAAACCAGGTGTGTAAGACAAAAACAAAACCAATGGAAAATGAAAAGTGGATTGGCGATGGCTAGAAGGCCAGTGACGTCAACCGCCAAACGCCGCATGAACAAGGAGAGGGACCAACTTCAGCGGAAGTCGTGACAGGTGCGTGTGGTGAGTGCGCGCACTTCGTTATTTATCTCCTGTAATGAACATACTATTCTCCGTCTTAAATTGTATTGTTTATTTACACATTAGGGTACCTGAGGATTGATTAGAAACTTTGTTTGACTTGTTTAGATGAAGTTTATTGGTAACTTTTGGGATTCCTTTGTATGCATTTTGAACGAGGGGAACATGTGGATTACTGAATCAAGCGCGCCAACTAAACTGACCTTATTGGGATATAAAGAAGGACTTTATCGAACAAAACGACCTTTTGTTATGTAGCTGGGACCCTTGGGATTGCAAACAGAGGAAGATCTTCAAAGGTAAGTGATTTATTTTATCGCTATTTCTGACTTTCGTGAGCCTCTGCTGGTTTGGAAACTGTTTTTAATGCTTTTGTACGCGGGGCGCTGTCCTCAGATAATCGCATGGAATGCTTTGGCCGTAGAGCCTTTTTGAAATCTGACAAAGCGGCTGGATTAACCTGTTTAGGATAGGGGGCAGTATTGACACGGCTGGATAAAAAACATACCCGATTTAATCTGGTTACCACTCCTACCCAGTAACTAGAATATGCATATACTTATTACATATGGATAGAAAACACCCTAAATTTTCTAAAACTGTTTGAATGGTGTCTGTGAGTATAACAGAACTCAAATGGCAGGTCAAAACCTGAGAGATTCCTTTACAGGAAGTGGCCTGTCTGACCATTTCTTGAACTTCTTTTCCATCTCTATCATTTACTAAGGATCTCTGCTCTAACGTGACACTTCCCACGTCGTCCATAGGCGCTCAGAGCCCGGGAAAAAACAGAATGTCGTCATTCCAGCCCCAGGCTGAAACACATTATCGCCTTTCTCAAGTGGCCGATCAAGGGACACTGGCTTATGCGCATGACCCCGACCGCCCCCGCCTTTGGGATTTTTTCCTCTGTTTGCCGAAAAGGAGATTCCCTGTCGGAATATTATCGCTTTTCTACGAGAAAAATGTAGTAAAAATTGATTTTAAACAGCGGTTGACATGCTTCGAAGTACGGTAATGGAATACTTAGAATTTTATTGTCACGAATTGCGCCATGCGCGCGACACTTCTTTACTATTTCGGATAGTGTCTGGAACGCACGAACAAAACGCCGCTATTCGGATATAACGATGGATTATTTTGGACCAAACCAACATTTGTTATTGAAGTAGCAGTCCTGGGTGTGCATTCTGACGAAGACAACAAAAGGTAATCAAACTTTTATAATAGTAAATATGATTATGGTGAGTGCTAAACTTGCCGGGTGTCTAAATAGCGAGACCGTGATGCCTGGGCTATGTACTTAGAATATTGCAAAATGTGCTTTTACCAAAAAGCTATTTTAAAATCGGACATATCGAGTGCATAGAGGAGGTCTGTATCTATAATTCTTAAAATAATTGTTATGCTTTTTGTGAACGTTTATCGTGAGTAATTTAGTAAAATGTTAGCGAATTCCCCGGAAGTTTGCGGGGGGTATGCTAGTTCTGAACGTCACATGCTAATGTAAAAAGCTGGTTTTTGATATAAATATGAACTTGATTGAACAAAACATGCATGTATTGTATAACATAATGTCCTAGGGTTGTCATCTGATGAAGATCATCAAAGGTGAGTGCTGCATTTAGCTGTCTTCTGGGTTTTGGTGACATTATATGCTGGCTTGAAAAATGGGTGTCTGATTATTTCTGGCTTGGTACTCTGCTGACATAATCTAATGTTTTGCTTTCGTTGTAAAGCCTTTTTGAAATCGGACAGTGTGGTTAGATTAACGAGAGTCTTGTCTTTAAATGGCTGTAAAATAGTCATATGTTTGAGAAATTGAAGTAATAGGATTTTTAAGGTTTTGAAAATCGCGCCACAGGCTGGCAGTGGCTGTTACGTAGGTGGGACGAATTCGTCCCGCCTAGCCTAGAGAGGTTAACAAGAAGTTAACCTGTTGGGGCTAGGGGGCAGTATTTGCATGGCCGGATAAAAAACGTACCCGATTTAATCTGGTTACTACTCCTGCCCAGTAACTAGAATATGCATATAATTATTGGCTTTGGATAGAAAACACCCTAAAGTTTCTAAAACTGTTTGAATGGTGTCTGTGAGTATAACAGAACTCATTTGGCAGGCCAAAACCTGAGAAGATTCCTTACAAGAAGTGGCCTGTCTGACCATTTCTTGCCCTCCTTGATCATCTCTAACAAATACAGGGGATCTCTGGCATGACGTGACACTTCCTACGGCTCCCATGGGCTCTCAGAAGGCGGGAAAAAGCTGAACGATGTAATTCCATCCCCAGGCTGAAACACATTAGCGCGTTTGGCAAGTGCTCTATCAGAGGGCCATTAGACTGAGGCCCGTGCATGAGGGGATAGCATGCTTTTACTTTCACTCTCTTTGTAATAAAAAACGATTTCCCGGTCTGAATATTATCGCTTTTTTACGATAATTGTTATGCTTTTTGTGAACGTTTATCGTGAGTAATTTAGTAAATTCACCGGCAGTGTTCGGTCGGAATGCTAGTCACATGCTAGTCACATGCTAATGTAAAAAGCTGGTTTTTGATATAAATATGAACTTGATTGAACAAAACATGCATGTATTGTATAACATAATGTCCTAGGGTTGTCATCTGATGAAGATCATCAAAGGTTAGTGCTGCATTTAGCTGTGGTTTGGGTTTATGTGACATTATATGCTAGCTTGAAAAATGGGTGTCTGATTATTTCTGGCTGGGTACTCTGCTGACATAATCTAATGTTTTGCTTTCGTTGTAAAGCCTTTTTGAAATCGGACAGTGTGGTTAGATTAACGAGAGTCTTGTCTTTAAAATGGTGTAAAATAGTCATATGTTTGAAAAATGGAAGTTTTTGCATTTTTGAGGTATTTGAATATCGCGCCACGGGATTACACTGGCTGTTGAGTAGGTGGGACGCAAGCGTCCCACCTAGCCCATAGAGGTTAAAGAGTGACCGTCTCCCGAATTAAACTCTGTAAGATAAATCTATTTCATCGATAAACAGTCATCTTATTTATCATTATCTCATATCATTATCTTTTTTTTAAGCCATCTGTGACCAACCGATGCATATCTGTACTCACAGTCATGTGAAATCCATAGATTAGGGCCTAATAAATGTATTTCAAATGACTGATTTCCTTACATGAACTGTAACTCAGTAAATTCTTAGAAATTGTAGCATGTTGCGATTATATTTTTATTCAGTATAGTTTCAAATACATGCAACTTAAAAATTACATATCATGAAATTTCGACTTGAAATCTTTTGGACATCAGCACAACCTTGAAAGAATCTTATTTAATACAGAAAAGGATGTTCATATGATTGGAAAGATCTACAAAACCTTGCAGAGAGCATATCAATTGACAATCATTTTGGAAAAAAATATAAACTATTGGATCCAAGATTTAAAATGAACTGATGTTGGCATAAAATTGAGGGAAAGTTGGAGCATAACTAACAAAATTACAGTTAACCTCTCTGGGCTAGGCGGGACGAATTCGTCCCACCTACACAACAGCCAGTGTAATCCAGTGGCGCGATTTTCAAATACCTTAAAAATCCTATTACTTCAATTTCTCAAACATATGACTATTTTACAGACTCTCGTTAATCTAACAACACTGTCCGATTTCAAAAAGGCTTTACAACGAAAGCAAAACATTAGATTATGTCAGCAGAGTACCCAGCCAGAAATAATCAGACACCCATTTTTCAAGCTAGCATATAATGTCACAAAAACCCAGAAGACAGCTAAATGCAGCACTAACCTTTGATGATCTTCATCAGATGACAACCCTAGGAAATTATCTTATACAATACATGCATGTTTTGTTCATTCAATTTCATATTTATATCAAAAAACAGCTTTTTACATTAGCATGTGACGTTCAGAACTAGCATACCCCAACTTCCGGGGAATTTACTAACAATTTACTAAATTACTCACGATAAACGTTCACAAAAAACATAACAATTATTTTAAGAATTATAGATACAGAACTCCTCTATGCACTCGATATGTCCGATTTTAAAATAGCTTTTCGGTGAAAGCACATTTTGCAATATTCTAAGTACATAGCCCAGCCATCACGGGCTAGCTATTTAGACACCCGGCAAGTTTAGCCTTCACCAAAATCAGATTTACTATAACAAAAATGTTATTACCTTTGTTGTCTTCGTCAGAATGCACTCCCAGGACTTTTACTTCAATAACAAATGTTGGTTTGGTCCCAAATAATCCATCGTTATATCCAAATAGCGGCGTTTTGTTCGTGCGTTCAAGACACTATCCGAAATGGTAAATCAGGGTCGTGCGCATGGCGCAATTCGTGACAAAAAAATTCTAAATATTCCATTACCGTACTTCGAAGCATGTCAACCGCTGTTTAAAATCAATTTTTATGCAATTTATCTCGTAAAAAAGCGATAATATTCCGACCGGGAATCTCCTTTTCGGTAAACAGAGGAAAAAACACAAAGACGGGGGCGGCCAGTGCATGCGTCTAAGCCCACAGTCCCTTGATCGGCCACTTGAGAAAGGCGATAATGTGTTTTAGCCTGGGGCTGGAATGACGACATTCAGGTTTTTCCCGGGCTCTGAGAGCCTATTGGAGCCGTGGGAAGTGTCACGTTACCGCAGAGATCCTTTGTAATGGAATGAGATGTCAAAGAAAGACAATAAATGGTCAGACAGGCCACTTCCTGTAAAGGAATCTCAAAGGTTTTGACCTGCCATTTGAGTTCTGTTTTACTCACAGACACCATTCAAACAGTTTTAGAAACTTTGGAGTGTTTTCTATCCAAAGCCAATAATTATATGCATATTCTAGTTACTGGGCAGGAGTAGTAACCAGATTAAATCGGGTACGTTTTTATCCAGCCGTGTCAATACTGCCCCCTGCCCCCCATCAACGAGCTTGACGCCTTGATAAGTTCCTTTCCTGAGGATGGCTCACCTCTCACAGTTCTGGGTGACTTTAACCTCCCCACGTCTACCTTTGACTCATTCCTCTCTGCCTCCTTCTTTCCACTCCTCTCCTCTTTCGACCTCACCCTCTCACCTTCCCCCCCTACTCACAAGGCAGGCAATACGCTTGACCTCATCTTTACTAGATGCTGTTCTTCCACTAATCTCATTGCAACTCCCCTCCAAGTCTCCGACCACTACCTTGTATCCTTTTCCCTCTCGCTCTCATCCAACACTTCTCACTCTACCCCTACTCGGATGGTATTGCGCCGTCCCAACCTTCGCTCTCTCTCTCCCGCTACTCTCTCCTCTTCCATCCTATCATCTCTTCCCTCTGCTCAAACCTTCTCCAACCTATCTCCTGATTCTGCCTCCTCAACCCTCCTCTCCTCCCTCTCTGCATCCTTTGACTTCCTCTGTCCCCTATCCTCCAGGCCGGCTCGGTCCTCCCCTCCTGCTCCGTGGCTCGACGACTCACTGCGAGCTCACAGAACAGGGCTCCGGGCAGCCGAGCGGAAATGGAGGAAAACTCGCCTCCCTGCGGACCTGGCATCCTTTCACTCCCTCCTCTCTACATTTTCCTCTTCTGTCTCTGCTGCTAAAGCCACTTTCTACCACTCTAAACTCCAAGCATCTGCCTCTAACCCTAGGAAGCTCTTTGCTACCTTCTCCTCCCTCCTGAATCCTCCTCCCCCCCCCCCTCCTCCCTCTCTGCGGATGACTTCGTCAACCATTTTGAAAAGAAGGTTGACGACATCCGATCCTCGTTTGCTAAGTCAAACGACACTGCTGGTCCTGCTCACACTGCCCTACCCTGTGCTTTGACTTCTTTCTCCCCTCTCTCTCCAGATGAAATCTTGCGTCTTGTGACGGCCGGCCGCCCAACAACCTGCCCACTTGACCCTATCCCCTCCTCTCTTCTCCAGACCATTTCCGGAGACCTTCTCCCCTACCTCACCTTGCTCATCAACTCATCCTTGACCGCTGGCTACGTCCCTTCCATCTTCAAGAGAGCGAGAGTTGCACCCCTTCTGAAAAAACCTACACTCGATCCCTCCGATGTCAACAACTACAGACCAGTATCCCTTCTTTCCTTTCTCTCCAAAACTCTTGAACGTGCCGTCCTTGGCCAGCTCTCTTGCTATCTCTCTCAGAATTACCTTCTTGATCCTAATCAGTCAGGTTTCAAGACTGGGCATTCAACTGAGACTGCTCTTCTCTGTGTCACGGAGGCTCTCCGCACTGCTAAAGCTAACTCTCTCTCCTCTGCTCTCATCCTTCTAGACCTATCTGCTGCCTTTGATACCGTGAACCATCAGATCCTCCTCTCCACCCTCTCCGAGCTGGGCATCTCCGGCGCGGCCCACGCTTGGATTGCGTCCTACCTGACAGGTCGCTCCTACCAGGTGGCGTGGCGAGAATCTGTCTCCGCACCACGTGCTCTCACCACTGGTGTCCCCCAGGGCTCTGTTCTAGGCCCACTCCTATTCTCGCTATACACCAAGTCACTTGGCTCTGTCATATCCTCACATGGTCTCTCATATCATTGCTATGCAGATGACACACAATTAATCTTCTCCTTTCCCCCTTCTGACAACCAGGTGGCGAATCGCATCTCTGCATGTCTGGCAGACATATCAGTGTGGATGACGGATCACCACCTCAAGCTGAACCTCGGCAAGACGGAGCTGCTCTTCCTCCCGGGGAAGGACTGCCCGTTCCATGATCTCGCCATCACGGTTGACAACTCCCTTGTGTCCTCCTCCCAGAGTGCTAAGAGCCTCGGCGTCACCCTGGACAACACCCTGTCGTTCTCCACTAACATCAAGGCGGTGACCCGATCCTGTAGGTTCATGCTCTACAACATTCGCAGAGTACGACCCTGCCTCACACAGGAAGCGGCGCAGGTCCTAATCCAGGCACATGTCATCTCCCGTCTGGATTACTGCAACTCGTTGTTGGCTGGGCTCCCTGCCTGTGCCATTAAAGCCCTACAACTCATCCAGAATGCCGCAGCCCGTCTGGTGTTCAACCTTCCCAAGTTCTCTCACGTCACCCCGCTCCTCCGCTCTCTCCACTGGCTTCCAGTCGAAGCTCGCATCCGCTACAAGACCATGGTGCTTGCCTACGGAGCTGTGAGGGGAACGGCACCTCCGTACCTTCAGGCTCTGATCAGGCCCTACACCCAAACAAGGGCACTGCGTTCATCCACCTCTGGCCTGCTCGCCTCCCTACCTCTGAGGAAGCACAGTTCCCGCTCAGCCCAGTCAAAACTGTTCGCTGCTCTGGCACCCCAATGGTGGAACAAGCTCCCTCACGACGCCAGGACAGCGGAGTCAATCACCACCTTCCGGAGACACCTGAAACCCCACCTCTTTAAGGAATACCTGGGATAGGATAAAGTAATCCTTCTAACCCCCCCTTAAAAGATTTAGATGCACTATTGTAAAGTGGTTGTTCCACTGGATATTATAAGGTGAATGCACCAATTTGTAAGTCGCTCTGGATAAGAGCGTCTGCTAAATGACTTAAATGTAAATGTAAATGTAGCCCTAACAGGTTAACGAAAATGTACGATTAATCAAGTATAAACAAATGTATTATACAAAAGACAAAATTCACAAATTCTACAGCACAACAACAGAGTCATGTCTGAACTGTAAAACTAATAATGACTCAATAATCCATGCTTTTTGGGAATGCAATAAAGTTTGGAAGTTGAAATATGCAGACAGATGGATTACAAGACATGGCATTTGGGGGTGTGGTTAGATACCCAATGGGCTGGATGATTATCACTAATTTTGAAAAACGTTATAGTAAAGACTTGGAAGTCAATCAATCCGCAATCATTGACACAATGGAAAAATGTAATGATTTATTTATGAAATATTGAAATAGTATGGGTGACTGAGAAAAATAAATTTGTACAATTGAAGACCAAGTGGTATACAAAGTATACAAAGTGTTTTATTTGGGGCAAATCCAATACAACACATGTTTTCAAGCATAGCAGTGGCTGCATCATGTTATAGGTATGCTTGTAATCATTAAGGACTGAAGTTATTTCAGGATAAAAAATAAACCGAATGTAGCTAAGCACAGGCAAAATCCTAGAGGAAAGACCTGGTTCAGTCGGCTTTCCACCAGACACCTTCAGCAGGACAATAACCTAAAACACGAGGCCAAATCTACACCAAAGTTGCTTACCAAGAAGACAATGAATGTTACTGAGTGGCCGAGTTTTGACTTAAATCTATGGTAAGACCTGAAAATTGTTATGAACAACAACCAATTTGACAGCGCTTGACAAAGAATAATGGGCTAAATGTTGCACAATCCAGGTATGGAAAGCTTTTAGACTTACCCAGAAAGACACAGGTGTGTGAACATGTATTTAAATTAGATTTCTGCATTTCATTTTCAATACATTTGCATACATTTCTAAAAACATATTTTCCCTTTGTCGTTATGTGGCATTGTGTTTAGATGGGTGAGAAAAAAAACTAAATGTCAATGTTTTTAATTCATTTGTTGTGCTGTAACACAACGAAATGTGGAATAAGTCAAGGGGTATAAATACTTTCTGAAAGC
This sequence comes from Salmo salar, assembly GCF_965601325.2. Lineage (NCBI taxonomy): Eukaryota > Metazoa > Chordata > Actinopteri > Salmoniformes > Salmonidae > Salmo > Salmo salar. Next base: position 35,162,712 of record NC_138297.1, on the reverse strand, counting down.
ACTGTACAATGGATAGTCCACTCAATTTGTCACAACAGGTCAGGCCTGGGTTCAAACACATGTGTATTTAAGTATTTGTTAGTTATTTTCAAATGTGTTACCGAATTAACTACTTCTATTTGAAAGTATTTTTTATATATTTTTATAAATAGCCTACTAGTTTCAAATACATATTTTCAAATACATTATTTCAAAGAACCCTATGACCAAACATACCTGGGTTCAAATGCATGGGAGTATTTATATATTTGTATTTTCAAATACATGCCAATATTTTCCAAGTGAAAAAATATACAAATATTTACTTCTAAATGTATGTGAAAGTGATTAAAATAATATTTTAACCCAGGTCAACAACAAGTCACTATACATTTTTGCTATACGTTTGTTACAATCCATTCTCTGATTCAGGGAGATCAAGGCATACCTGGCCTCCCTGGGCTGGATGGTGAAATGGTAAGTAGACCCAAGAAGTCTCAGTACCCAGTCGTGCATGGTAAAGATAAAGGCCATCAAAAGCCATTCTTTAAGATTTGTACATTGGACCCATTGACCTTAAAGAGATTCTCTGGTACTTTTGTATACTTTTTAGCCAGTAGTTCTGAAAATAGCACTCACGAGCTAAAGGTGGTCCCCGAAAATTGCATACTGCATCACATATGTGCAGATATGTGCACCACGTCATTGCTCTTTCTCTTGTTCCGCTGTGTGTATCTTGCTAGCTGTCACTTAAATGGTGAGGGGCTGAAGCTCATTGGCTAGAACTCAAATTACTAGGGGGCTGCCCACATGTAGGAAAATCTAGGGAAAAGAGCGCCACAAAGATTTAAGAAAACAGTCGCTTTCAAACTGTGGATTTTGTGTCTAATTGAGCTAAAACGGTAATTCTGCTCATAGATTATGCATCTATGAACACATTGACACATCCAGCCCAAAGTCGCGGCCCAAAGTTCCAGAACAGCCCTCCAGGAATTGAATTGAATACCCCTGCAATTACATTTTCCCATTTTAATTGTCATTCTGATTACTCTATCTACTGTTTCCCAGGGTTTTAAAGGTTCCAAAGGAGACATTGGAATCCCTGGCACATCTGGAGAAAAAGGAACTGTTGGCTTACCTGGTTTACCAGTAAGAGTCTATCCACTAATCTTAGCACATATACAATTATTCTTGACTCCAATAAGAGAAAGCAAATAGCTTCAACTTCGAGAACTATCACTATAGCTTATTTTGTACGACAGCACTATAGATAAGATATGCTGACAGTCTTAAACACTTCGAGGCAGCCTTCTTTAGTATAATAATAATGAATGTCCTGTTTCCAAGGGCGTCAACGGATTGAAAGGAGATGAGGGTGATTCCGGTCTGCCTGGTCCTCAAGGGCCCTCAGTAAGTGAACTCCACTTCAGAGGCCTGCTTGGTCAAATTGTCAGTGTATGACCTCACACAAAATCTATATCTATGATGGTGATTATTTAACCATGTGAGTTATATTGGTTCAACCTGATTGGAATGTCTCCCTCTCACATGCAGATTATTGGCCAACCTGGAGCACCTGGGCCCCATGGACCCCCAGGTCCCATGGTGAGTTGTTCCCCTAAACCAGGGTTGGGCAGTTCCAGTCCTGTAGGGCTGAATTTGCATCACACTTAACACTAACACACATCTTATTAAACAAATTGTAATTGTGGTGTATAGTGAAGACTATTAGTTGTTTATTTTAATCTGGTGTGTAAATGTTGGGTTGGAGTAAAAGTGTAACACCTTTGTGGCCCTTCGAGGACAAGAACGAAAACCCCTACCCTAGAACATCCATTAAAACAACTGGGATTCACTGTAGAGTGAAACCCATTACAAAACTTTAAAAAATTACCAGAGAGTGCCACTGAACTATAGAGGCATAAGTTTACTAAGTACAGTCTATAATTGATATTCATCCATCCTCAACAGTAGGTTAATGACCTTTTTGGAGGATCAAAACATTCTGGAGGAAGAACAAAATGTAAATCCAGAGGCTGTATCGACCATATCTTCTCAGCAATAGTCACAAATTGACTAAAGGAAAATAAGCCTACTTTTGTATGTTTCAATGATCTCCAGAAAGCATTAGATGTTGTAAATATGGGTCTTTTAGCCTATAGTTTGTTAAAGACGGGTTGATGGGAAATTTTATCACACAATGCAGTCTCTCTACAAACCAAATGCATGTGTGCGTGTTAACGAATATCATACAGATTGGTTTCCCACACCCTCAGGTATAAAACAACGAGACGCTGTATCACTGACTTTGTTTGCTATGTTTATTAATGATTTGGCAAAATACATGTAAGAGTTAAATATTGGAGTATGATATGATGATGAAATGCTAAGTATCCTCCTATATGCTGATTATATTATTTTGATGACATAAACTGAACTGAAGACCTTTAGAAAATGTTGTTATGTGCAGTCAATTGGTGCATAAGATGGAGACTCATGATCAATCAGGGAAAAAACACAGATAATTCCTTTTAAAGAACCAGGTACTAAGAGAAGTGTTTTTGAGTTTTGTTTTGGTGAGGGTTTCTTGAGTTTACTAGCAATTGTAAATATTTGAGTCTTCATTTTGATGAACATGAGCTTTCTATACTGCAATTCTGCAATGGCCGACTCAGCAAGTAGCGCTCTTGGGGGAGTTATAGGAAAAACCAAAATATATTTGTTATGCCACATATTCCAAACTCTATCAGACATGTTTGAATCCTGTTCTGGACTATTCAGCAGGAGTGTTGGGTGCTAAGAGGTATCTCAAAAACGAACATGTCCATAACATAGCAGACGATGTAACTATTGTGACCTCGAAGAGATAGAGAGTTAAATTAATTGTATCCTCTATTGCCTTTTCTTCCAAAATATAGTGCCTATCAAAAGTTTGGACACACCTACTCATTCCAGGGTTTTTCTTTATTTTTACTATTTTCTACATTGTAGAATAATAGTGAAGATATCAAAACTATGAAATAACACATATGGAATGATGTAGTAACCAAAAAGTGTTAAACAGATCAAAATGTATTTTTCTTGAAGGAGTCCCCACATATGCTGAGCACTTGTTGGCTGCTTTTCCTTCACTCTGCGGTCCAACTCATCCAAAACCATCTGAAATTGATTGAGATTGGGTGATTGTGGAGGCCAGGTCATCTGATCCAGCACTCTATCACTCTCATTCTTGGACAGCCTGGAGGTGTGTTGAGTCATTGTCCTGTTGAAAAACAAATGATAGACCCACTAAGAGCAAACAGATGCGATGGCGTATTGCTGCAGAATGCTGTGGTAGCCATGCTGGTTAAGAGGGCCTTGAATTCTAAATAAATCACTAACAGTGTCACCAGCAAAGCAACCCCACACCATCACACCTCTTCCTCCATGCTTCACAATGGGAACCACACATGTGGAGATCATCCGTTCACCTACACTGCGTCTCACAAATACACGGGGGTTGGAAACCAAAATCTCATAAAATCTCACAGATTTCCACTGGTCTAATGTTCTGTTGCTCATGGTGGTGAAAATAAGTCTAAAAAAAGAACACTTTAATTCTCTGCATTAGCCCCCCCACCCCTTTGGGTTCTACCATTTCAGAGTGAACACAATGAATATTTCAAAGAAATTATCAGTCTATAATTTTAATGGTAGGTTTAATTAACCTACCATTAAAATTATAGACTGATCATTTCTTTGTCAGTCGGCAAACGTACAAAATCAGCAGGGGATCAAATAATTTTTTTCCCCTCACTGTATGTGGATGTCCAAGCTTTTGGAATACTTCCTGATAACAATGTTAAATAAAAAATGTGGGTTACTGAGCCATCAATAAGGGGTGCTGCACACTTAAGCAGACTAGGATCCAAATTATCAGCCCCCTGTGGATTTTTTTTGGTCTAATGTTAACAAAGCATCCAGGACTTCTTTATCAGTGATTTTCTGAAAAGAAAACTCATGACTAGCATTTTCAGTATCACTCAATAGATTTTCACCATCTACATCCAAACTACTCTTTTCAAGAGTTGGCTTTGAAATGGCTTTGAAATACATTCAAATATAAAGCCTGCAGAGACAAAATGGTGATTAAATGCATTAATGATATCAATTTTGTCAGAAATAGGTCTTCCCTGTGGCTCAGTTGGTAGAGCATGGTGTGTGCAATTCCAGGGTTGTGGGTTCAATTCCCATGGGGGGCCAGTACAAGAAATGCATGAAATGAAATGTATGCATTCACTACTGTAAGTCACTCTGGATAAGAGTGTCTGCTAAATGACTTAAATGTAATAGGGCCAGAATCTAAATTAATTTATTGGGGGAGAGAAGATGAGATTACAACCCTTCAGTGATTTAACAGCTTTCCAAAATTTTAGCTGGGTTCCCTATACATTCAGATAGTGTATTAACATAATAATCAGCTTTAGCTTTTTTAACTAGTTATACACACAGGTTTCTCAACCGCCTAAAAGACTGCCAGTCTTGGCCCGAGTCTGTGAATCTAGCTTTGGCCCAGGCAGCATCTCTGTTGTGAATGAATTCAGATAGTTCTGGACTGAACCAAGGGCAAATGATTTTTAATTCTACATTTTTTAAAGGGAGCATGTTTATCTACAACACAATTGAAAACATTTGAGAAGTGGTTCAGAGCCAACTCTGGGTCAGGTATAGATGCAATACAATCAAAGTCATAAAAATCAAGGTCCCAAAAAAAGACCTGTTCATTGAAATGTTTAAAATTTATTTTGTTGATTAAACGAGGTTTGGATCGAGGCATCCATATATCCCTGACACATGCAATGGCAAAGTGGTCACTAATATCCAAAGCAAATACCCTACTCCCAGCATATTTCTCTGGAGTATTTGTAAATATGAGGTCAATCAAAGTCGATTTCGTAGTTTGGACGAGGGGGCTTTGTAATCACTTGGGTCAAATATAGATTAGTACAAAAATCTTTTTGACAATAATCATTCTGCGTTCCCTATGCAAGATTAAAATCTCCAGCGATCAACACCTCTGGGGTAATAAAAATGGCAATTAAATCAGTGAGTTCGTTTAGTACACACTCCTTGGCGGAAGGTGGACGATAGATTCCTAGAACTGTTATTCTTGAGTTTGAGCACAACTGAAGACTTAAAGCCAACAATTCAAATTGTTTAGGACTGGAAGTAGCCTTTAACAGAGAAACAGAAATACGATTCTTTGTGTAAATAGCAACACCACCACCTTTGCCTTTCCTATCAGCCCTAAACACATTATAACCATCCATAGCAACATCAGAGTCCAGGGTTTTATCAGTTAACCAGGTCTCAGATACAATAAAAATATCAGGGTCTGCCTGAAAGGCCCAGATCTTGACATGATCCATTTTAGATAATAAACTATGAATATTAAGATGTAAAAATGTTTAACATTTTCTGCATTTAAAATCATAGTGTTTCAATACTTTGAGATTGCAGAGCAACAGGATGGATACTCAACGATTGGATTATGCATATTAGGAAAAGAAAACAAAGTAGGAATAGCAATGACATTTCTCCGGTTAGCACCATTAGGCATGTCACCACTTTCAGATACATGTGGAACTCTCACAGTGACCAAAGAGGAGATGGTAAAAACTGACGTACATGTAATGTTAATATTGTCCTCATATCAATTTAGTTGACCAACAACCTTTCCAATGTTTGATGACAACAGCCATTTTCTCCCAGGTGAATTCTGTCTTCCACAAAGTAGCCAGGCCTATTCCAGAAGGAGTCAAAATTGTCGACGAAGGACATGCCCAAGCCTTGGTCAGACGCATTAACCACTGGTGTTTGCGATATGTATCATAATTCAAAGGGACAAGATTGTCCCCACCCTTTTCAGACAACTATATACTGATGTATCATGCCTCCCTACTGTCTGGATGATTCCCGTAGATAACCTGGACACCCATAACAGCTGACACACTATCATTACTCAGAGGCATTCATTCAAAATACACTGGGTTACAAATCTGACATAGGATAAACTACAGTATGGCCCCAGTGGTGGACAACTAAATGAAACGACTTCTGCATCTACTGACGATAATGTTTTTATCTACCAAATGATGCAGAGAAATCTTAGTACTTATCACCCTGGGACACAGACACAAGTCAAGTAGTTGAATTTATTGAGTGCATGTTTTTTTTAATCATAGGCAGTTGACAAAAAAGTAATTAGTTCTGATTGTCAAACTAACTGTTTAAGCCTAGCTCTGGAATAAAAAACACTTCTCCTCATTAAGAAAAAAAAATCTGAAATGCGAATTTCGTCTTGAGCGCGTGGTTTGATATGGGTGTTTGCTATATCGTTTGCTATATCGTATTCTGGAAGTTATCATTGTTTGTTCCTCTTCACTCACTGTAGTTGCGATATATCCCAAAACAGCCATGACTGGCTAAAGGAATAAATTGTGTTTGTGATGCTAAAATTATCTCATGAATGTGAGGATGTTTGAGTTGGAAAAACATAAGCTGTTTATAAAGAACAGGTCCCGTTCTTTCAACATAACATTGGCGACAATGTCTTGTATGCATTGTTGTCTCATGTAAAGAAGTCAGGGGTGCTGCGTGCTAATGTAGTTCTGCTATCTGTAAAGAAATGACTGTAGGTTGATGCTGTTGCTACGATTGGTTAGCGCACAGCTGTTTTTCCGTTCACCCGTATTGCATACTCTGATCATTCATATGGGTGCTGTCAGTTGTTCCATGTTAGTGGGCAAGTGGGCATAATTGTGGACATGACTGAAATCCAAACCCTATCCTCAAATGTACAAGGACACTGGCAAATCTCAGTTTTGAAAAATACTGATTTTATTACAAATGTATCCTGTTGGCACTAGAATAGATGTTCCTGACTAATATTGATGCCACATCGACCGTTTTCAATCAGAGAAGTTGTTTTTTGGGTTCAGCTCCTCTTTAATCTGTATGGGAAAGCAACCAGATAAAAACTGTCAAAAGCCAAGTAGGTTTTATTTATGGTCAAATTTGGAGTGTTAAGGGCTTTTTACACCTGAAATACTAAATGAGTCAGCAATCCACTTTTCCTTATGGAAATACCATTTTCCCATTATCTGCATGTTCACTCAGCAATGTACAGTATGTCTAGTATCTGTGTTTAGTATCTGTATGTCTAGTATAGTGTTATTCCACAATGTTAGCCTACATAAACCTACTTAGATAAAACAACAGAGGTACATTAAAAGTGTATCATAGATCCATGTGTTGAGTTTCATAACCGTACCTCCTTCTAAAGTGAATGCTTATAGCTTGCTCCTAATGAATATTCCTGAAACTGAAATTCAGTAAGAAATTACATTCATGCCATGTTGCAGCTTTGTAAAAACATAATCAGGTCAAATTAACTGATACAATGAATCAAAACGTGTTTTCTTGATTCTATTTTTCAGGGACCCCATGGATTCCCTGGACCAAAGGTAAATCCAAACAAGACAATTGAAAAGACAGCTTGCTTTTGCTTTTATTAATAACACATGCATGCCCCACATTCAAATGTTAAAAGTTTTTTTTGTACCATCATCTTTGAAATGCAAGAGACAGGCCATAATGTATTATTCCAGCCCAGGTGCACTTTAGATTTTGGCCACTAGATGGAATCAGTGCATGTGCAAACGTTTAGACTGATCCAATGAACCATTGCATTTCTGTTCCCGTGGAAGAGACACCGATCCCAAAGAAGATTTATCAACCTCTTACATCTAGATGTTCCGCTAGCGGAACACCGCTCCAATATCCAATGATAGGGCGTGGCGCGAATTACAAATTCCTCGAAAATCCAAAATGTCCATTTTTCAAACATATGACTATTTTACACCATTTTAAAGACAAGACTGTCCTTTATCTAACCACGCTGTCCGATTTCAAAAAGGCTTTACAACGAAAGCAAAACATTAGATTATGTCAGGAGAGTATCCAGCCAGAAATAATCAGACACCCATTTTTCAAGCTAGCATATAATGTCACAAAAACCAAAACCACAGCTAAATGCAGCACTAACCAATGATGATCTTCATCAGATGACACTCCTAGGACATTATGTTATACAATACATGCATGTTTTGTTCAATCAAGTTCATATTTATATAAAAAAACAGCTTTTTACATTAGCATGTGACGTTCAGAACAAGCATTCCCACTGAACACTTCCGGTGAATTTACTAAATTACTCACGATAAACGTTCACAAAAAACATAACAATTATTTTAAGAATTATAGATACAGACCTCCTTTATGCAATCGCAGTGTCCGATTTTAAAATAGCTTTTCGGTGAAAGCACATTTTGCAATATTCTGAGTAGATAGCCCGGCCATCACAGGCTAGCTATTTTGACACCCACCAAGCTTGGTACTCACCAAACTCAGATTTACTATAAGAAAAATTGGATTACCTTTGCTGTTCTTCATCAGAATGCACTCCCAGGACTTCTACTTCAACAACAAATGTTGGTTTGGTTCCAAATAATCCATAGTTATATCCAAATAGCGGCGTTTTGTTCGTGCGTTCAAGACACTATCCGAAGGGTAACGAAGGGTGACGCGCCGGCGTGTATCGTGACAAAAAATGTCAAAATATTCCATTACCGTACTTCGAAGCATGTCAAACGCTGTTTAAAATCAATTTTTATGCGATTTTTCTTGTAAAATAGTGATAATATTCCGACCGGGAGTTGTTGTTTTCTTTCAAAGACTGAAAATGTAAAATGGACTCTTCACGTGCATGCGCACACCCGTCTCATTGTTCTCAGATCGACCACTATCCAAATGCGCTACTGTTTTTCAGCCATGGACTGCAAAGTCATCATTCAACGTTCTGGCGCCTTCTGAGAGCCTATGGGAGCCTAAGAAAGTGTCACGTTACAGCAGAGATCCTCTGTTTTCAATAAAGAGGGTATAGAAGGCCAAGAAATGGTCAGAGAGGGCACTTCCTGTTTGGAATCTTCTCAGGTTTTGGCCTGCCATATGAGTTCTGTTATACTCACAGACACCATTCAAACAGTTTTAGAAACTTTAGGGTGTTTTCTATCCAAATCAAACAATTATATGCAGGAGTAATAAACAGATTAAATCGGGTACGTTTTTTATCCGGCCGTGAAAATACTGCCCCCTATCCATAACAGGTTAATACCTTATTATACCTTTCCTTGTTAGGTACTGATATGTACAGTATACCATGCTGCAAATTCCAATGTTCTGCCCAGAAATTTGGGCTGTTTGTTGGGTGAATACAAAGTTCCCACCATATTGATTTCAATAATTCAGTTGTATAAGATCAGCCACTGGTTTGAGGGGGGTGGGCAGGAATTAGGCATTTTTGCATATTTCAACTTGGCCCAAGCCCAAAGCTTTCCACTCCAATCAGTTTTTTGTAATTCTACCAGAAAAAAATGTCTGGAGAAAATTATATTTGGGACATTAGTTTAATTTTTTTACATTATTTTTTTACCTTTATTTTATCAGGGCACCCCATTGAGACCAAGGACTCTTTCTAGGGAGCCCTGCATGAAAACGTTTTATACAATTTACAACATTTAAACATACAACGTAATAAAAGCATAACATGCTACAATCAATTTAAGAAGCAAACACATTCCTCAACAATGTGGTCCTCAATTAACAAATCAAACTGCCCTAGAGGCACCAGAGCATCAAGGTGTGGAGAGCTCTGCAGTTATTACTGTGCATTTGGAAAGTATTCAGACCCCTTCCAAATGTTATGTTACAGCCTTATTCTAAAATGTATTAAATTAATTATGTTCCTCATCAATCTTCACATAATACCTCATAATGACAAAGCGAAAACAGGTTTTTAGAATTTTATTTACTTAAGTTTTCAGACCCCTTGTTATGAGATTCGAAATTGAGCTCAGGTCCATCCTGTTTCCATTGTTCATCCTTGAGATGTTTTTAAAACTTGATTGGGGTCCACTTGTGGTAAATTGGACATGATTTGGAAAGAAATCTATATCTGTCTATATAAGGTCCAACAGTTGACAGTGCATGTCAAAGCAAAAGGTCAAAGGAACTGTCCGTAGAGCTCCAAGACAGGATTGTGTCGAGGCACAGATCTGGGGAAGGGTACCAAAACATTTCTGCACCATTGAAATTCCCCAAGAACACAGTGGCCTCCATAATTCTTAAATGGAAGAAGTTTGGAGCCACCAAGACTCTTCCAAGAGCTGGCCGCCCGGCCAAAATGAGCAATCGGGGGAGAAGGGCCTTGATCAGGGAGGTGACCAAGAACACAATAGTCACTCTGACAGAGCTCCAGAGTTCCTCTGTGGAGATGGGAGAACCTTCCAGAAGGACAACCATCTCCAATCAGACCATTGTGGTGGAGAGGCCAGACAGAAGCCACTCCTCAGTAAAAGGCACATGACAGCCCGCTTGGAGTTTGCCAAAAGGCACCTAAAGGAGAAACAAGATTGTGTGGGGATGTTTTTCAGCGGCAGGGAATGGGAAACTAGTCATGAAAACCTGCTCCAGAGTGCTCAGGACCGCAGACTGGTGCGAAGGTTCACCCTCCAACAGGACAACGACCGTAAGCACACAGCCAAGAAAATGCAGGAGTGGCTTGAGTGGCCCAACCAGAGTGGCCCAACCAGAGTGGCCCAACCAGAGTGGCCCAGCCAGAGTGGCCCAGCCAGAGTGGCCCAGACTTGAACCCGATTGAACATCTCTGGAGAGACCTGAAAATAGCTGTGCAGCAACGCTCCCCATCCAACCTGACAGAGCTTAAGAGGATCTGCAGAGAAGAATGGGAGGAACTCCCCAAATACAGGTGTGCCAAGCTTGTAGCGCCATACCCACGAAGACTGGAGGATGTAATCGCTGCTTCAAAAAAGTACTGACTAAAGGGTCTGAATACTTATGTAAATGTGATATTTCCATTAAATTTTTTTATACATTTGCAAAAATTTCGAAAATCCTGGTTTTGCTTTGTCATTATGGGGTATTGTGTGTCGATCGATGGGGGGGGGATAAGGCTGTAACCTAACAAAATGTTGAAAAAGTCAAGGGGTCTGAATACTTTCTGAATGCACTGTATGTGTCTACTGAATTCTGTCCATCAATGAATTGCCCATCCCCTGCTCCTAAGCTTTGCCACTCTTCTTGCATTTAGGGGGAGGCTGGGAATCATGGTCTGAAGGGAGTGCGTGGGGGGTCAGGGCACAAGGGGGACAGAGGACCCCTGGGCCTCCCCGTAAGTACAACACAGTCCTCCATCCTGTGAAGTCATCTCACCACCCCAACCTTGTCCTTTCAGCCCCTGATCTACTTCCTGCTCTTTGTATGCATTCCTGCACAGCATGTATTTATATGTCTCTTTTGTGTCTGTGTCAGTTTGTCTGTCTGTCTCCTCCTGTGTTCGTCTTTCTCTCTCTCATTCGCCTGCTTGTGCCGACAACAGTTCAACCTCCCTGTGACGTTTTGTTGTATTTCCCCAATGTCCCAATAATGACTTTCAACAATAAGTGTCCGTTTCACTGTGTTCATCTCTTGTACTAATCCCGCCTTGTTCATGTGACTCATAACTCCATAACGGCACAGGGAGCCAGGTGAGTTTCATGTGACCCAGCTTCACCTCCCCAGTCCCTCCACATGTACTGTATCCTGGAACCTATTGTTGAAAGCCTCCATCCACTGAATGCATATTCTGTTCCGCTATCTTTATAGACAAGAAAAGGTTATGTATACTGCTTTAATTCAATATTGAAAATGGAATTGCCCTCTTTTAAAGCCAACACCAATATTCAGAATGGCTTTCAGTCTTAAAGGTTCAAAGCCCCCAGTTGCAGGAACAAGACTGATAACTACAAAGTGTTGAAAACGTTCAACAGGGATGCAAGCCCATGTTGACTCCAATGCTTTCCACAGTTGTGTCAGGTTGGCTGGATGTCCTTTGGGTAGTGGACCATTCTTGATACAAACGGAAAACTGTTGAGCGTGAAAAACCCCAGCAGTGTTGCAGTTGTTGACACAAACCAGTGCGCCTGGCACCTACTACCATACCCCCATTCAAAGGCACTTAAAAAAACAATTTTTTAGGATAGGGGGCAGCATTCGGAATTTTGGATGAAAGCGTGCCCAAAGTAAACTGCCTGCAACTCAGGCCCAGAAGCTAGGATATGCATATAATGGATAGAAAACACTCTAAAGTTTCCAAAACTGTTAAAATAATGTCTGTGAGTATAACAGAAATGATATGGCAGGCGAAACCTGAGGAAAATCCATTATTTTGAAATGGCTGTTTTTCCAATGAAAGCCTATCCACCATTTAAAGGGCTTCCACTAGTTGTGAACAGTCTTTAGACATTGTTTCAGGCTTTTATTCAGAAAAATGAGGGAGAATGACCACATTGAGTGAGTGGACCCTGGGATGTCCCCAGAGCTGGTTACTGCGCACAACCGCGAGTGCGCCTTTCTTGTTTTTCTTTTATATTGACGACGCTATTTTCCGGTTGAAATGTTATCAATTATTTCGGCTAAAAACAACCTGAGGAATGATTATAAACATCATTTGACATGTTTCTACAAACTTTACGGATACTATTTGGAATTTTTGTCTGCCCGTTGTGACCGCATTTGAGCCATGGATTACTGAACAAAACGCGCCAACAAAATGGATGTTTTTGGATATAAAGAGGGACTTTATCGAACAAAACAAACATTTATTGTGTAACTGGGAGTCTTGTGAGTGCAACCATATGAAGATCATCAAAGGTAAGTGATACATTTTATTGCTATTTCTGACTTTCGTGACTAATCTACTTGGCTGCTAACTGTTTGTAATGTTTTGTGTGCTGAGCGCTGTCCTCAGATAATCATATGGTTTGCTTTCGCCGTAAAGCCTTTTTGAAATCTGACACGGCGGCTGGATTAACAACAAGTTAAGCTTTATTTTGATGTATTGCACTTGTGATTTCATGAAAGTTAAATATTTATAGTAATTTAATTTGAATTTGGCGCTCTGCAATTTCACTGGAAGTTGTCAAGATGGGACACTAGCATCCCACTGATCCATATGAAGTTAAATATTTTGTCTTGCCCATTCACCATCTAAATGGTACACATACACAATCCATGCCTCAATTGTCTCAAAGCTTAAAATGATTCTTTAACCTGTGTCCTCCATTTCATCTACACTGATTTGAAGTGGATTTAACAAGTTAAATCAATAAGGGGATCATGGTTTTTACCTGGATTCACCTGGTCAGTCTATGTCATGGAAAGAGCAGGTGTTCGTAATGTTTTGTATACTCAGTGTATAATGACAGCAGGCATTTCAAGGTTCTTGATTGTCTGTCAATGAGTGTGCCATTAACACTCACTCATATATTATTTGTTTTTCGTGCCCAGTGCATGAGAACAAGCAGTTGCTCTGTGTTATCAACTTGAATCATCCAATATAATATTGCATTTTGTCAAGCTGCAAAATACAATGCCCTATGTCCGTTATTTGAAATGTGAAATAGGAGCTCACATTTCGGGTGGACGATAATCGACATTATGGTACAGTATATGGGAATGTAGCCTGACCAAAGTGTGGTTCTTACCCTTGTCTCCACCTCTCTACAGGGTATGGACGGGCATGTGGGTCCCTCCGGTCCAGCCGGACCAAAGGGGAACATTGTAAGTGATATTTGCAGAGTTAGCTACCACGCTAATATTAGCTACCACAATAACTTTGATAGCCTTTTGGTAGATGTGTGTTATTAAAATGTGATGCCTATTTGTGCTTGTGTCAGGGTGAGAGAGGAGCTGCAGGTGAACCCGGGCCAAGGGGGCTTTATGGACTTCCTGTAAGTGTGCTCTGATAAAATCAACAACCCCAGCCAACACTCCAATACAGTCCGAATAGCAAACACAATCTTAATATCAGTCTCTCAAGTTCTTAAGAATTTTTCATTTGGTGACAGAATTTGGCATTTACAATTACTTACTTAATTATTTACGAACTTGAAATAGAATTTGACATTACTTCAATACAATGCATTTTGGTATTGTTTCAATACAATTCAATTATAGTTTCATGTATCTGAAAATACTTTATTCTGTGTTTACTTTTAGGGAGCGGCTGGAACACCTGGCCTTGATGTGAGTGAGGCAGTTCTGTCAGATTGTGATATCTGTAATTCCTATATCCCAAACTGTTTTTTATTCATTTCTTCTTCAAGAGGAGAGTAATTTCATTTCACCATGAAAGTACGCAAGTATGCACTGTATCAAAGTACATTCTGGATGTATAAGGCTGTCAAAAGTACACACGTTTTCCCCATAATGCTCTCTCTGTATCCCCTTTTGTTCTCTCTGAATCTCTTTTACTGTCCCCCTCTCTATTTCCTCCTCTCTGTTCATCCTCTTGCTTTTCTAGGGAATGTAACATTGTCATAGAGGGAACTGAACCTCCTTGGATGTTCTATCTATACCGTTCCTAGATCCGGTCTTATCAGATGCACTACCCAGGGCACCAGTATTGAACTAGAGTTGTATGTTGCAGGGGTTGCCAGGCTTAAGGGGAGAGACAGGCGACCTGGGGGAAAGAGGAGAAAAGGTAGATCTAGATATGCTACCTTAGGGAATGAATATCACCCCCATAAAGTTACAAGAACTGGTGTCAATGGACAATGAGGGAAAGGAACTAAGCCTTGTAACTACAAAGTGGATTCACCAATGAATACATATTGAAAATGTTATGTAACTTTAACTGAGTGGAGTGGACATACAATTGTATGATATTTGACATAGCGCGAGTGAAATTCATTGGGTTATTGATGACAAATTATAGGTCTCAGGATACTTTCATAGTATTAATGTGCTGTAGAAATTTGTATGAGCATTTGTATGAGTCATTATGAGGGTCATACCTACTGTACATATGTTAAATTAGATGGAAGTCCAATTAACTCTTAATTCCATTATCAATTCTCTCACATCAACTTTTGTTAACCACCATTGAATAATTTGTCATCTCATTTATCAAAACCATTTGAATCAAATCACATTTTGATGCCTCCAAAAACTTTGATCGAAATATATTTTTCTTTACTTTTTTTGTAGACACTTACAGTGCCTTCGGAAAGTTTTCAGACCCATTTAATTTTTCTACATTTTGTAAGGTAACAGCCTTTAAATAGTTTATTCCTCATCAATTTATTAACAATACCCCATAATGACACATTTTTGCAAATTTATTACTAATAAAAAACGGAAAAATCTTATTTACATAAGTATTCAGACCCTTTACTCAGTACTTTGTTGAAGCACCTTTGGCAGCAATTACTAGAGCCTCGAGTCTTCTTGGGTATGATGCTACAAGCTTGGCACACCTGTATTTGGGGAATTTCTCCCATTCTTCTCTGAAGATCCTCTCAAGCTCTGTCAGGTTGGATGGGGAGCGTTGCTGCACAGCTATTTTTAGGTCTCTCCAGAGATGTTCGATCAGGTTCAAGTCCGGGCTCTGGCTGGGCCACTCAAGGACATTCAGAGCCTTGTCCTGAAGCAACACCTGCATTTTCTTGGCTGTGTGCTTAGGGTCGTTGTCCTGTTGGAAGGTGAACTTCGCCCCAGTCTGAGGTCCTGAGCGCTCTGGAGCAGGTTTTCATCAAGGATCTCTCTGTGCTTTGATCCATTCATCTTTGCCTCGATCCTGTCTCCCAGTCCCTGCCGCTGAAAAACATCCCCACAGCATGATGCTGCCCCCACCTGTGATGTGGTGAGGTTGGACCCAGGTGCAGAGAAGAGACCAGACAAGGAATCAGTGGTTAACCTGTTGGGGATAAGGGGGAGTATTTACATGGCCGGATAAAAAACATACCCGAATTAATCTGGTTACTACTCCTGCCCAGTAACTAGAATATGCATATAATTATTGGCTTTGGATAGAAAACACCCTAAAGTTTCTAAAACTGTTTGAATGGTGTCTGTGAGTATAACAGAACTCATATGGCAGGCAAAAACCTGAGAAGATTCCAAACAGGAAGTGGCCTGTCTGACAAGTTCTTGTTCATCTTGGCTCTGTTTATTGAAGACTGAGGATCTTTCCTGTAACGTGACACTTCCTACGGCTCCATTAGGCTCTCAGAACCCGGGAAAAAGCTGAATGATATCGAGGCAGCCCCTGGCTGAAACACATTAGCGCATTTGGATAGTGGCCTGTCAGAGGACCATCAGACTGGGGCTCGTGCACGAGGGCACGAGATGTTTTTATTTTCTCTCTCTTTGAACGTAAACACGCTTTCCCGGTCGGAATATTATCGCTTTTTTACGAGAAAAATGGCATAAAAATTGATTTTAAACAGCGGTTGACATGCTTCGAAGTACGGTAATGGAATATTTAGAATTTTTTTGTCACGAAATGCGTCGTGCTCGTCACCCTTCTTTACCATTCGGATAGTGTCTTGAACGCACGAACAAAACGCCGCTATTTGGATATAACTATGGATTATTTGGGACCAAACCAACATTTGTTATTGAAGTAGAAGTCCTGGGAGTGCATTCTGACGAAGAACACCAAAGGTAATAACATTTTTCTTATAGTAAATCTGACTTTGGTGAGTGCTAAACTTGCTGGGTGTCTAAATAGCTAGCCCTGTGATGCCGGGCTATCTACTGAGAATATTGCAAAATGTGCTTTCACCGAAAAGCTATTTTAAAATCGGACATAGCGAGTGCATAGAGGAGTTCTGTATCTATAATTCTTAAAATAATTGTTATGTTTTTTGTGAACGTTTATCGTGAGTAATTTAGTAAATTCACCGGAAGTGTTCGGTGGGAATGCTAGTCACATGCTAGTCACATGCTAATGTAAAAAGCTGGTTTTTGATATAAATATGAACTTGATTGAACAAAACATGCATGTATTGTATAACATATGTCCTAGGGGTGTCATCTGATGAAGATCATCAAAGGTTAGTGCTGCATTTAGCTGTGGTTTGGGTTTATGTGACATTATATGCTAGCTTGAAAAATGGGTGTCTGATTATTTCTGGCTGGGTACTCTGCTGACATAATCTAATGTTTTGCTTTCGTTGTAAAGCCTTTTTGAAACCAGATTAAATCGGGTACATTTTTTATCCGGCCGTGTCAATACTGCCCCCTAGCCCAAACAGGTTAACGAGAGTCTTGTCTTTAAAATGGTGTAAAATAGTCATATGTTTGAGAAATTGAAGTAATAGCATTTCTAAGGTATTTGAATAACGCGCCACGGGATTCAACTGGCTGTTGAGTAGGTGGGACGATTTCATCCCGCCGACCCTAGAGAGGTTAATAAGTGACTGTAATCGATAAGATATGAAATCACCTGAAGAGTTATATTCGGGAAATTGAAACTCAACAAACAAAATTTTATGTGGTGCCCCGAATATAAGTAACTGTGTTTGAAATGAGTCTGCCGACAGTGTGGAATGGAAGAGGTCTGCCTACGATCCGGAACGAGGGGAGTCTGCCTACGGCCCGAAACGGATTAAGTCTGTCTGCATTCTGGAGGACAGTAGGCCGGAGCCTGAACCACCACCTGTATAGGTGGGTTGGGGAGGGGGGGTGTAGCACAAGTGCCGTCGGTGACGGCAGCCACCCTCCCTTCCCTCCCTTTAGTTTAGAGGGATTTTTTTGTTGTTGTTTTGGGTTGCATTTATTTATGAGGTGCATCCGGGGTCTGCACCTTTGGGGGGGGGTACTGTCACGTCCTGACCAGTATAAGGGTTATTTGTTATTGTAGTTTGGTCAGGACGTGGCAGAGGGTATTTGTTTTATGTGGTTCGGGGTTGTGTTTTTGGTAGAAGGGTATTTGATTTATGTATTCCAGGGTTTTTTGGGCACTGTTCCTTGTTTATGTATTTCTATGTTTAGTCTAGTTAGTTGTATTTCTATGTTTAGGTTAATGGGGGGTTGGACTCTCAATTGGAGGCAGGTGCTTTCTCGTTGCCTCTGATTGAGAGTCCTATATATGGGTATGTGTTTGGTTTAGTGTTTGTGGGAGATTGTCTCTTGTTTTGCGTGTGTGAGCCTTACAAGACTGTTTGGTTGTTCGTGTGTTTTTCCGTGTTTATTATTTTGGTGTTCACTTTATTTTATAAATAAATATCAAGATGAGCATCCACATCCCTGCTGCGTTTTGGTCCTCCTTTCCCGACGACAACCGTGACAGGCATTGTGTGTAGATAGCTAAGGATTTTAACAGAATGTGGAAAAAGTTAAGTGTTCTGAATACTTTCCGAAGGCACTGTACGTTCACTTTATAAGAAGCTGAACTAAATTAAACTAAACGTGAAATGAAAGGTTGTCCATTGACAACAGGCAGTTGTCATCTTTCTATTGGTTTTCTGCAGTTTCCAAACAGGAGCATAACCCTTCTAACATCCGATGATGTGTTCTTTGGCCTGTTGTTGACCTGGCCCTTTTAAATGGCCTGTAACATTGAGTCAGTATACTGCTTTAGTGTTATGATGACTGTCATTTCTTCCCAATGAAACTGTATCCCTTCTTTTACCTACACCAGGGATGGGCAACTCCAGTCCTGATTGGTGTCACATCAATCAGGTCCCAAGGAGTGGAGTTGCTCATCCCTGGCCTACACACTACAAACAATGCATCCTGTATTTTTTCACTATAATGCTGCCACACATTCTTTGGCAAATATGAATAACTAAATTTGCATTTTCCATGTTCACTAAGCTTCCTCTATGGTATTTAAAAAAATCTCATTCTGATTTTGTTTTCAACATTTCTTCAGACCTAATGCATTATGAAACCTTATCTTATGGTTTAATCTAGTCTAAGTCTGTGTTTACACACAGCAGCTCTCAAGGCCACACTAACTCTTTGCTTCTGGCAACATGGGTATTTCCATGATTCATGGTTGAGACATTTTCAATTGTAAATCAATTCTGGAAACTTTAATTCACTATATGAATTGAAAATAAAAAATTCTTACTGAAAATAATGATCAAATATTCTGAGAAATAAATTGAATTTCAATTAGCTTTCTAAATAGACTCAGTGGAAATTGAACAGACCTCAAACCTGATTTTGCACTTTTTCAGTGGACTGTGAAAAGGGATACAGTTTTTGCTTGTTGGGGAAATGGGGTGTCTTCTGTGCCTCTGGAGGTGTTTTCCCTGCTACTCTTTCTCTTCCCATGTGCCCTTTTAAGTCCCAAGTGACCAGCTCTCTTCTCTGCTCATTCCCACTCTTCCTATTCTGAGGAATGTTCTGGACTTCCCACTTCCCATCCCGAATTCTAGTACTTCTCCTATTTAAAATTGACTACAGTATGTCTTCCCTTCCTTTATAAGCAATAGCTTCACTTTTAATATCTCCCCCTTAATTTGCAGTGTCATGCTAATGTTTTGTGCTGATGATTCTGACCATTATGAACCATTGTGCAATTGTGGTCCTTGTGTGGATTAATCTATTTGGAAGGAATACATGTATATTTTTGTAATTTAGGTTTCTTTGGGATTTTTAAAATCTCTTTTGTAACCAGGTAGTTGTGTGGAACCAGGTAGATGTGTAGAATTTTTTTAAATGAATACCAGGAAGTACCAATTATTAACATATAAATACCAGGCAAACACCAGTGGAAACAGTAACGTAGAATAAAGTGCAACCGAAAGTATAACCTTCATGGAGATCTCTCCTTTATGGAGATGTAGGATCTTATGCTACACAGCAGGAAAATAATCCTGCAGCAACAGGAAATGTGAATTATTATGGGGATTATATTTAATGGCCATTTTTGTAGGGGTTTATATATTTTTTGTAAGGGAAAATCAAGTCTGAAATTTCGAAGTGGAAATTACAAACTTCAGAAGCCTTTTTAAACCTCAAAGTTTAAAAAGTTTTCAATTTCCTGAATTGCAGGAAAGTTTTTCTGCAACAGTGTGATCAGATTAAGATCCTACATCTGTATGATGTTTAAATTGGCCTTGCTATACCCTAATACCCAGGGAATGACAGTTCATATGAGACGCAGTTTAGCCAAAAATGTGTTTTGTGAAATTTTGCAAACAGTGAGTTATGAACAGCGACATTATAGTAAAGGTTTAGTTCCATCTTCTAATTTGATTAGCTATATGAGATTTCCAAATTGTGAATCAAATGCAAAAAAATTAAGCACCACAAATGTTCATTCTCATTGGACTCAAAATATTAACCCTTCTTCTGTGAGCGGAAAAAATTATTGACCTGACCAAACCATTGTATCCACAGGGGGAGAATGGAAAGAAGGGCAAAAAAGGGCCTAAGGGGGAGAAAGGAGAACAGGGTGCCCCTGGATTAGATGCACCCTGCCCATTGGTATGTTCCAAGCTATGAGCGACGTAAGACAGTGGACCCCCAAAAAGGAGGAGCCCCCCTAGCTAGCTTTGCACCTAGCCGCTGTGAAAAATTCCTGAAAAAGCTTAATATCATAGTCCTATTGGCCAGTGCTAAGACCTGGGCAAAGGATCAGATATTCCATTGACTCAACTATTGGATGATGGGCTGGATCTAGGTGTCTGTAGGTCACAAGGTGGCTCCTTCTTTCCCATCAATCTTATCCCCTTAGCTGGGGGATGCATGGGGTGCTCTGTCCTCATCTTTCCAAGTAACACTCCCCGGTCATCTTTACGAACAGGGGTTCCGGGGCTTTAAGGGTGAAAAGGGAGAGCCAGGGCAGTCTGGTCTGGATGGGCTGGATGCCCCGTGCCAATTGGTACAGTATTCCTCTTCTACCTCTCCAATGCATGGCTTCAGCATGATTGGACTCACCCACCCACTCATCCACCAACTCCCACTACAAATGACCACCAGCTCACATTCTAAATCACCTCCAGGTTTTCAGACATGTATTGTCTCTTTTAGTGCCATAAAGGCTACCACAACAAAAACACACTCCTTCCTGACTAACTAACTGCAAGCAGCTCTTCTTAGATACATACCAGATACAGACCTACTTTAAATCTGCAATGGAATGCCACTGTACGTAAATGTAAAGCAATGGATCTCTTGTATTCTCCCTTGAGATGTATCCTTCTAACTGGATCCCCCTCCCACCTACTTTTTCAATAAGTGTGCAGGGACTTTTTCCTAGAAACAATACCCTTCATTAAATGGACTGTTTCGCTTCCACATTTCTTTAACATCCCCAGTTCCAAAACGGACTCTAACCATGGCAAGCTAAAGTCTTAGTTCCATCAGTTCTCTTCTTTACTGAGGAGTTTCCGTGCAATGGCAGTATGGACATTTACATTTACATTTACGTCATTTTGCCGACGCTTTTATCCAGAGCGACTTACAAATTGGTGCATTCACCTTATGATATCCAGTGGAACAACCACTTTACAATAGTACATCTATATCTTTTTTTGGGGGGGGGGGTTAGAAGGATTACTTAATCCTATCCCAGGTATTCCTTAAAGAGGTGGGGTTTCAGGTGTCTCCGGAAGGTGGTGATTGACTCCGCTTTAACCCCCTCTCCCCCTTCTGTATTTGTACCAATTGGGCACACCATGACCAAGGAGGGAAGATGTGAAATCAGTTATTGCCCTAGACATTTCCAATGCCAGATAAGTGTTCTTATCTTGTGTGATTTCTGAGATGTTGTTAATGAATGGTATGTAGTGCATGGAACTGATGATTGCTTTTGTGCCAAGGGTCCTTTATGAGTTAGTATATCAAGCTAGATTAAATGTATGTCAACATATTATTCTCATCACTGAACAAATTACACTTCAACAGTGTTGATATGTTTGCTATATGTTTACAGTTTCACATTTGTTTAGGACTATAGACCCTGTACAATGGTATATTGATTATTCATAACTTTGGATACATTTTGAATAAATTAACTAAATATAAACCTAAAGGAGGACCATATCATTACATGATGAAATTCATTTTACTTTGTATAACTTGCATGAGTGAGAATTCATTGAAATGTTTAAAAACATGATCAAACCTGAGCATGGCATTACATTTTCCCATTAGAATTTGATTGAAGACAAGTCAATTAAACATGCAATAACTAAATTACAATTTAATAAAACATAAGCGCTATGATAAATGTATCACCACATTTTTTTATAAATAGATGGATTCATGTACTATGCTCTGGAAGTAAAGAAAATGAAAAAGGATGGTTTGAAGTTGAACCTTTAATATTCAATAGTATAATGTCTGTTAAAGGGATAGTTCGGGATTTTGGCAATGAAGCTCTTTATATTCTTTCCTAGAGTCAGGTGAGCTCATGGATACCATTTTTATGTCTCTGCTTTCAGTATGAAGGAAGTTATAGCTAGTTTCGTAACAAATGCTAACTAGTGGTAGCTCAATGACTGGAAGTCTACAGGAACAGCTAGTATGCTAGCTATTCCCATAGACTTCCAGTCATTGTGCTAACACTAGTTAACAATTGCATTAACACTAGTTAGCAACTTCCTTTTACGGCTAGGGGCTCCGCTAGCGGAACGTTTCGACAACATCCGGTGAAATGGCAGAGCGCGAAATTCCCCAAAAATTATTTGAAATATTTAACTTTCATACATTCACAAGTGCAACACACCAAATTAAAGTTTAACTTCTTGTTAATCTAGCCACCATGTCAGATTTCAAAAAGGCTTTATGGCGAAAGCAAACCATGCTATTATCCGAGGACAGCACCCCATCAAACAAACACATGACAATCATAATTCAACCCACCAGGCGCGACACAAAACTCAGAAATAACGATATAATTCATGCCTTACCTTTGAAGATCTTCTTCTGTTGGCACTCCAATATGTCCCATAAACATCATAAATGGTCCTTTTGTTTGATCAATTCCGTCGTTATATCTCCAAAATGTCCATTTATTTGACACGTTTGATTCAGAAAAACACTGGTTCCAACTCGCGCAACATGACTACAAAATATCTAATAAGTAACCTGTAATCTTTGTCCAAACATTTCAAACAACTTTCCTAATACAACTTTAGGTATTTTTTTACGTAAATAATCAATAAAATTTAAGACGGGATAAACTGTGTTCAATACCGGACGAAAACAAAGTGGAGCGAGCTTTCAGGTCGCGCGCCCCAACCACCCTCGTTCTGAACAGCCATACTTATTCATTACTCAAAAGAAAAACATCAACCAATTTCTAAAGACTGTTGACATCCAGTGGAAGCGATAGGAACTGCAAGCAAGTGCCTTAGAAATCTAGATCCACATAGAAATGCATTGAAAACACTGTCACCTCAAAAAAAAAGTTCCTGGATGGTTTGTCCTCGGGGTTTTTCCTGCCAAATAAGTTCTGTTATACTCACAGACATAATTTGAACAGTTTTAGAAACTTTAGAGTGTTTTCTATCCACATCTACCAATTATATGCATATCCTAGCTTCTGGGCCTGAGTAGCAGGCAGTTTACTTTGGGCACGCTTTTCTTCCAAAATTCCGAATGCCGCCCCCATCCCAAAAAAGTTAAACTGCACGCAGAGACATTAAAATTTGTATCCACGAGTTCATCTGACTTTTGGGAGGTAGATAAACTGGTTAATTGCCAAAATCCCAAACTATCCCTTTATTGTCTGTAAAGTAGTGCGCTTCATCTCTCCAGTGAAAGCCCTGTGTCTGTCAACCAAAGATCTTACATCACTGGGTTATATATATTATGCCTATTTCAGCACAATATATGACTTAAAAACTACTGCATATGAAACATTCCATCACAGACATCATCATATATTTGGGAATCCCAGTTTTGAAATAACAGCACTATTTTTATACTTGGGGTTTGTGCTGGAGATATGAGGTACACTCCTTCAAATACCTTGTACCACATAATCACAGATTTAGAGGTACAATATCAAACAAACAGTTGTGAATATCGGTTTTGGGCAAAAGAAAGTCTGTTTCTGTCACCATTTTCTGTCACTAACTAGTAATTTATTTTCCTTTTCGCTCCCCTTACTAGGGCCCAGACGGACTACCAATGCCTAGTTGTTGGCAGAAGGTAAGCATTAGCTCGGTAATATAATCCCTGTTAAATCCCAGCACACACACACACACACACACACACACACACACACACACACACACACACACACACACACACACACACACACACACACACACACACAAGAGTTAGCATCTGTGGTTGTGGATTTCAGCTTTACTCAGCCTTGGCCTGAGCATGTTTTTTTATTCGTAGGTTCACATAAATATGTGAGTGGTGTGTGAAATATCTACATTTTTCAGGCCAAAAAAGTGTCACCCCATCTCACGATATCTTTCTTTCTCTGTTGTTTTTCTTGCAGTGATCAATCTAACCCGAAATGCATGGAGTTTGTAAATAATGCTTATTTTTTGGTATTTATAGTTTTTATAATGGAAAATATAAAATAAATAAATATACTGTACTGTATGTGTACAGTGAAAAAGAGCAAAGGTCCATCACTCCTAGCTGCTTCTACTAACCTCACTGTGTGGAACGTGTCACTCTCACATCAGCATCGTGGAGTCCAGATCCTTGGCCAGCAGCAGAACTTGCACACACACAAAGGAGTTTAGTCCCAGTCCTTGCATGACCAGAGTCATGTATTTGATACATTATGAATATGGTATTCAGGTGAGGTTATCTATGAGATTATCGGTTTACTGTTGTGCGCATTCAGTTTGCCTACAAAATAGCTTTACACACATACCTCAATGGAATATTAAACTTTGTGTAACACAGAGTCATGGAATGTCATGGCAAAATTTGATAAAAGGGGAGTAAGAAGGCTGAAAAGGAGGTTGTGAGAGCAGAGGATGAGGAAAAGGAGGCCTTGTAGGGATTTGGACTGGCTCTTAAAAGCTTGAGCTCTCGAGCTCACCATCCATTCATGCCATACTACAGCTTAAAATACTAAATTCCAACAAAACACCCTCCCCACTCTCAAAGAAGCATAAAGACTGTTCCAAACTATATTTAGGCTATATGTATTGATGTACAGTACATATTTCATTGTTGTGTGGTCGAATTTTATGGCTTCAGCAAAACACTAACTGTCTGTCAGTCAATCTTACCTACTTAAAAAAGAAAACCCAGAGCTTTAGATTTGTGGTTTTATTTGCTCTTTTTTCTTTTAATGTTCCCACCTTGGCTGCTGGCTTAAAAATAATTCCCCAGGAATTCAATTTGGGTTGATTTTCTTATTATGGTGAGATCTCCAATGAGTCAATAGATGCAGGTCTTCCCCGTTGCACTCGCGTGGGTCCCAGGGCGCGTTCCTTGCTGCCAGCAACCACTTGTTATTGGACTTGGAGGAGAGTGTGTGAGCTCACTGCACTGTGCACAGCCAATCAGAAATGGGCTAGGCTGACAAGGACTTCGGATTCAACGGACCTGTTTGGGATCCCTCCAAGTAGGGGAGACAGTGGGCCTCAGCAAGGAGCCTTCAATCATCTCTCCTGCCAATCACTGGTCTCCATGCCGATCAAGAAGAGTGTCTGCCTGTAACAATGTTACTGTCACAACACTACAAGGTAAAGAGGGTCAATGGAATTCTGCCTTTTAATTTGACGTTTTTACTCTTCTACTTACTTGTAATAATTGTGTATAACAGCCTTTGGTGCCTCAATATTTTGTTATTCATTCCTTTATCAGAAAACTGCAACTTTTTATCCTGCTTTGAGTAATTGCAATGGTCTTTATTGTGGAATGGTAACCTCTTGTAAATTGTTAAAGTATAAAAACACCTACGTTGCGCACTGTTAATATATATTGAATGTTGATATTACTGGGTGTTAATATGGCATGTACATTATGGCTTCAAATGAACATCAGCTTCTGTGTAACACAAAAGGAATTTGTTTGTCGCAAAAATTGAAGTCATTTTTATGATTACACAGCATCAGATTTTACATTTATTTGAAGAAGCATACAGTATGTGTAAACACTGAGATATCTAACACTTGTTCATTGCTGGCCATTTAAGTGGAAAATGTATTATGTGAGTTACAATAAACTTGCAGTGAAGCACATTATATCTTTACATTTAAATGCAGTAATATATCTGCAACAATAAGCTTTTTGTACATTTTGACCTGGTAATTCAGTATAGGTGAAAATGCCTTTTAGTAAAATCCATCATTTTTTGCTAGGTAATTGTTGTTTTTTATCCAAATGTCAAGTGGCAATTTTCCTCAACTGGATCATGACTACAGTACACTATATGCAACATGCAACCTTTTTTTATTTCGTTTCTCAAACAAAATGGAAATGGTAGCACAGTTCATTTCAATTGAATGTGTAACCCAGAATCAGATTTATTGCCATTTACGTCACATTCCATAGCAATTTCTACAAAAAAATGGGCCTATTTCTTTATTTAATCATTTTAAGAATGCCATAATCCTAACAATGCCCTTATTTATGCACAATGATTTTTGATGCTTAATGTTATTTGGAACAGTTAATGTAATATTAGAAATTAATTACTACAATATGGGACGGTTTCCCAGACACAGATTAAGCCTAGTTCTGGACTAAAAAGCACTTTCAATGGAGAATCTCTATTGAGCATACTTTTGAGTCCAGAACTAGGCTTAATCTATGTCTGTGAAAACCAGACCTATATCGAATATATTGTTGTGATAAGTTTGCTCACTCCACCCCAACCATACAGGGATATCGATGTCACAAAGTAAATAGTATGCTAGTGAATAATAGATCATGGTCTTATTATGGTGCTATCAACTTTAATTTTTTGAAAAAGCTGTAGAGGGTATTCACTATCCATGACAACTATAAGACAACAGAGTTAAAAAAATATATGTTTTTAATGTAACCTTTTATTTATCTGACTATTTTAAGTGGTACGTTATTTATTTTAGTATTTTCTTAAAACAGTCATTCCTTATTAAATGGGGGTAGCTTTTGAAGGTCCAGTTGTTTATTTACAATGCTAGTTCAAATCCAATTTTACAGGCCTTACCTTGGCATTAAATGTTTCTTATTTCAAGTTATGTATGTCATAAGAAAAGTATTCATGAGACAAAGTATTGATGGGCTTGGCTAAAATGTTGTTTGTCCCCGACAAGCAGCATAAATAAGATGATATTGTTCTTTCTCCATTTCTCTCTTTGTATTGAATGGAGTTTGTTGTATGTGGATTTTAAATGTGCAGTTTAATATGTGCTCATTTGACAAGTGCAAATTATACGTTGGTTGACGTGTGCAGCATCAGAATGCAGCTTAATAACAGTTTAATAACAGGACAAATGTTAATAAATTTGTTCCCTCATTTAAAGTACCACTACCTTGGCTTAGAATTTACAAGTAAATTTTGTATAAATTGTATAAATACTTTCTTGTTATCCATATTTTGAGGCTTGATTTGAATTGAGTTATTTTTTTTACATGTATTATCAATTGATGTTCACAAATAATTTGCTCTAGTTTAAAGGTGTGATAAATAAATGACAGACATTTTTTTTAAAACCTTTGTAACATTTTGTACTACGATGGTGCTGTGTCTTCAGTTAACATGCAGCTGATTCTTCTTTTTTATCTTTGTTCAATGTATTAAGGGTCATTTGGTTGTAATACATTATCAAGTTACACAAATACATTTAAAGGCTGTTATAAACTGGGTGGGTCGAGCCCTGAATGCTGATTGGCTGACAGCCGTGGTATATCAGACCGTATGCCATGGGTATGACAAAACATTTATTTTTACTGCTCTAATTACATGGTAAAAAGTTTATAATAGCAATAAGGCACCTCAGGGTTTGTGGTATATGGCCAATATACCACAGCTAAGGGCTGTATCCAGGCACTCCTAATACCTTTTTTTGCACTGTTGGTTAGTGTCACGTCCTGACCAGCAGATGGAGCTGTTGTTGTAGTTTTGGGGTCAGGACGTGGCAGTCTTGTGTGTGTGATTGTTCTGTGTTGGTCTTGTGACTCCTGATCAGGAACAGCTGGGGATCGTTGTTCCTGATTGGGAGTCATATATGTAGGAGTATGTTTGTCACTTGGTTTTGTGGGTAGTTGTTTTTGCACTGCGTGTTGTGTGCCTGCAAAACTGTTCCTGTCTTATATTTTGTTTGTATTGTTAAGTGGATGCTCTACTCCTTTATTTTTATTAAAGATGAGTATTCACATACCTGCTGCGCCTTGGTCCATTTCCACAGAAGACAGCCGTTACAGAACTACCCACCACCAAAGGACCAAGCAGCGGAGAAGAGGACAGAGGCAAGTGAGGGAGGAATGTTGGAGGCAGCCCCAAGAATTTTTTAGGGGGGGGCACAAGGGCTATTTGGCGGGGCGAGATTACAGCCCCAGGCCAGCTCCCCGTACCCTTGTAGGGCAGACTGGACAGGTCCCGTGCTTTGGGGTTGGGGCTGTGGTGAGGCCTGGGATTTTCAGGCCGGTAGGCAAGGTACCAGCGCCCCGCATGTGCCAGGGCGAAGTAAGCATCGAGCCGGAAGGGGTGATGCCAACCCTGCGCTCAAGACCGCCAGTGCGCCCTTTCGGTCCGGTGTTTCCCGCCAGACGCACTAGCATGGAGGTGCGTGTCTCCAGGCTGGCACGTCCTATACCAGCCCCACGCATCAGGAGTCTAGTGTGTCAACCCAGCCTCGCCAGTCAACAGTCACCAGAGCTGCCCGCCAGTCAACAGTCACCAGAGCTGCCCGCCAGTCAACAGTCACCAGAGCTGCCCGCCAGTCAACAGTCGTCGGAGCTGCCCGCCAGTCAACAGTCGTCGGAGCTGCCCGCCAGTCAACAGTCGTCGGAGCTGCCCGCCAGTCAACAGTCGTCGGAGCTGCCCGCCAGTCAACAGTCGTCGGAGCTGCCCGCCAGTCAACAGTCGTCGGAGCTGCCCTGGCAGTCGCAGTCGCCGGAGCTGGCCGGACTGCCCTGAACTGCCGGAGTGGCCGGACTGCCCTGAACTGCCGGAGTGGCCGGACTGCCCTGTTCTGCCGGAGTGGCCGGACTGCCCTGTTCTGCCGGAGTGGCCGGACTGCCCTGTTCTGCCGGAGTGGCCGGACTGCCCTGTTCTGCCGGAGTGGCCGGACTGCCCTGTTCTGCCGGAGTGGCCGGACTGCCCTGTTCTGCCGGAGTGGCCGGACTGCCCTGTTCTGCCGGAGTGGCCGGACTGCCCTGTTCTGCCGGAGTGGCCGGACTGCCCTGTTCTGCCAGAGTGGCCGGACTGCCCTGTTCTGCCAGAGTGGCCGGACTGCCCGGTTCTGCCAGAGGTGCCCGCCTGCCCTGATCTGCCAGGGTGCCCGGCCTGTCAGGATCAGCCCGAGGGGTCCTCCTGCCCTTCGGTCCAGCCCGAGTGGTCCTCCTGCCCTCCGGTCCAGCCCGAGTGGCCCGCATGCCCTCCGGCCCAGCCCGAGTGGCCCGCATGCCTTCCGGCCCAGCCCGAGTGGCCCGCATGCCTTCCGGCCCAGCCCGAGTGGCCCGCATGCCTTCCGGCCCAGCCCGAGTGGCCCGCATGCCTTCCGGCCCAGCCCGAGTGGCCCAGCCCGAGTGGCCCGCATGCCTTCCGGCCCAGCCCGAGTGGCCCGCATGCCTTCCGGCCCAGGCCGAGGGGCCCTCCTGTCCCCCGGCCCAGCCCGAGGGGCCCTCCTGTCCCCCGGCCCAGCCCGAGGGGCCCTCCTGTCCCCCGGCCCGGCTCGAGGGGTCCGTCTGCCTGGCGCAGCTATCGGCTCCACCGAAGTGGGCGACGCCGAGGGTGGAGCAGGGTCCACGTCCTGCACCGGAGCCACCTCCAGGATAGGTGGGTTGGGGGAGGGAGGGTGTAGCACAGTGCCGTCGTTGACGGCAGCCACCCTCCCTTCCCTCCCTTATTGTTTAGGGGTTATTGTTTATGGGTTTTGTTGGGGATTTTGTTTGTTGGTGTTTTTTCGTTGTTAGGTGCATTCCGGGGTCTGCACCTTGAGGGGGGGGTACTGTCACGTCCTGACCAGCAGATGGAGCTGTTGTTGTTGTTTTGGGGTCAGGACGTGGCAGTCTTGTGTGTGTGATTGTTCTGTGTTGGTCTTGTGACTCCTGATCAGGAACAGCTGGGGATCGTTGTTCCTGATTGGGAGTCATATATGTAGGAGTATCTTTGTCACTTGGTTTTGTGGGTAGTTGTTTTTGCACTGCGTGTTGTGTGCCTGCAAAACTGTTCCTGTCTTATATTTTGTTTGTATTGTTAAGTGGATGCTCTACTCCTTTATTTTTATTAAAGATGAGTATTCACATACCTGCTGCGCCTTGGTCCATTTCCACAGAAGACAGCCGTTACAGTTAGCGCCTGTAAGTAAGCATTTCACTGTAAGGTCTACTACACCTGTTGTATTTTGGGCACGTGACAAATAAACGTTGATTTGATTACGTTGCGCATAAGAACAGCCCTTAGCCGTGGTATTTTGGCCATATACCACACCCCCTCGGGCCTTATTGCTTAAATATAGGGGGATCGTCACATAGTTTTTTTACCAGGCACCCATTTTTCAACACCCAGTTTTATTTTAATTTATATACTGACATTTCCTATAACATCCTCCTTACACTATAGCCTATTGACCTCAGTGCACTAATGCAATCTAATAGAAGCCAGAAAAGTA
Source organism: Salmo salar (assembly GCF_965601325.2). Classification (NCBI taxonomy): domain Eukaryota; kingdom Metazoa; phylum Chordata; class Actinopteri; order Salmoniformes; family Salmonidae; genus Salmo; species Salmo salar. The sequence continues at coordinate 35,132,080 of NC_138297.1, read as the reverse complement.
CAAATACAACTTAAATTGAACATAGTTATCTAACTAATTAAATTCCATTTATGTTGTTATTTGTCTATTCTGTATTTGTATCACAGATTGTTTTACAAATGTACTACTTATTTAAATGTGCTATCAGATTGTAAATTATTCTGCACACATTATCTCAAAACCATTTCATATGAATGTACTGTTGGAGCCAAATAAATGCAGTCTTTCAAATAACCTTTTAGTTTTCATTTACAGGACTTTCTTTTAAAGTCACTCCTGCCACTTCTTCTCTGAATATTAGGACCAACAGCTCTTCTTCTACATCAGGAATTGGCAAGTGGTGCCGCCCCCTTGTTGACCCGCAGATCAATTCCCCCCACCAAAAAATATATATTGCTGCAATCAGCAAAGCAGGGGTGCCGCCATCAGGAAATATTTGACAAATTGCCCTAGGAAGAGTTGTTCTGTAATATTTACCACGCTTGCCAAATATCAGAACTGAAAATCAAACCGATGCAAATCATTCAATGTAATATGCTTTTGATGTATACAGAACAGAAATATAAACACAACCTGCAACAGTTTCAAAGATTTTATTGAGTTCATATGAGGAAATCTGTCAATTGAAATAAAAACATTACGCCCTAATCTATGGATTTCACATGACTGGGAATACAGATATGCATCTGTTGGTCAGATACCTGTAACGGCCGTCTGAAAGAGTAGACCAAGGAGCAGCGTGGTTAGTGCTCATCATGAAATGTATTTGAACTGAATAAAAAAAACAGAGAGCAACAGCTAAACAGTTCTATCAGGTAACAAATGACTAAACAGAAAATAACCATAAACAAAACCCAAAGGAAAACAGGCTGCCTAAGTATGGCTCCCAATGAGCAACAACGATATACAGCTGTCCCTGATTGAGAGCCATACCCAGCCGAAACAAAGAAATACCAAACATAGAAAAAAGGACATAGAATGCCCACCCCAACTCACGCCCTGACCAACCAAAATAGAGACATAAAAGGATCTCTAAGGTCAGGGCGTGACAATACCTTTAAAAAAAAATGGTTCTCACAATGGGCCTCAGGTTCACGTCACGGTATTTCTGTGCATTCAAATTGACATCGATAAAATGCAATTCTGTTCATTGTCCGTACCTTATGCCTGCCCATACCATAACTCCAATGCCACCATGGGGCACTCTGTAAACAACATTGACAACAGCCAAAAGCAGGTCTGCGGTTGTAAGGCCAGTTGAACGTATTGCCAAATTTTCTTAAATGATGTTGGAGGCAGCTTATGGTAGAGAAATGAACATTCAATTCTCTGGCAACAGCTCTGGTTGAAATTACTGCAGTCAGCATGCCAATTGCACGATCCCTTAAAACTTGAGACTTCTGTAGCATTGTGTTGTGTGATTTTCATTTACAATTTTTAGTGGTCTTTTAATGTCCCCAGCACAAGGTGCACCCGTGTAAGGATCATGCTACTTAATTTGCTTCTTGATATGCCACACCTGTCAGGTGGATGGATCATCTTGGCAAAGGAGAAATATGTATGTAAACAAATTTGTGCAAAAACAAGAAATAAGCATTCTGTCCGTATGGAATGTTTCTGGGAAACATGGGACCAACACTTTACATTTATATTTTTGTTCAGTATATTCGGACCATTTTCAATGATGTTGACTACTTTAAAACTTATTTTTCTATAGAACCACTGGACAGATCGGCACCAAATTTGGTATACAGTGAGGCAAAAATATTTGATCTCCTGCTGATTTTGTACGTTTGCCCACTGACAAAGAAATGAACAGTCTTTAATTTTAATGGTAGGTTTATTTGAACTGTGAGACAGAGAATAACAAAAAAAAAATCCAGAAAGACATGTCAAAAATGTTATAAAATGATTTGCATTTTAATGAGGGAAATAAGTATTTGACCATTCTGCAAAACATAACTTAGTACTTGGTGGCAAAACCCTTGTTGGCAATCACAGAGGTCAGACGTTTCTTGTAGATGGCCACCAGGTTTGCACACATCTCAGGAAGGATTTTGTCCCACTGCTCTTTGCAGATCTTCTCCAAGTCATTAAGGTTTCGAGGCTGATGTTTGGCAACTTGAACCTTCAGCTCCCTCCATAGATATTCTATGGGATTAAGGTCTGGAGACTGGCGTGGCCACTCCAGGACCTTAATGTGCTTCTTCTTGAGCCACTCCTTTGTTGCCTTGGCCGTGTGTTTTGGGTCATTGTCATGCTGGAATACCCATCCACGACCCATTTTCAATGCCCTGGCTGAGGGAAGGAGGTTCTCAACCAAGATTTGACGGTACATGGCCTCGTCCATCGTCCCTTTGATGCGGTGAAGTTGTCCTGTCCCCTTAGCAGAAAAACACCCCCAAAGCATAATGTTTGACGGTGGAGATGGTGTTCTTGGGGTCATAGGCAGCATTCCTCCTCCTCCAAACACGGCGAGTTGAGTTGATGCCAAAGAGCTCCATTTTGGTCTCATCTGACCACAACACTTTCACCAGTTGTCCTCTGAGTCATTCAGATGTTCATTGGCAAACTTCAGACGTGCATGTATATGTATTCTTGAGCAGGGGGACCTTGCGACTCCATTACCCGCAGTATTAGACTTAAAACTAATCATCCAGCGATCATACACTGTTTACCAGGGGGCAGGGCTACCGACGTTAAGGCTAATCTAAAGACGGTGCTGGCTAAAGCTAAAACTGGCGAGTGTAGAGAGTATAGAGATATTGTTATCCACGTCGGCACCAACGATGTTAGGATGAAACAGTCAGAGGTCACCAAGCGCAACATAGCTTCAGCGTGTAAATCAGCTAGAAAGATGTGTCGGCATCGATTAATTGTCTCTGGCCCCCTCCCAGTTAGGGGGAGTGATGAGCTCTACAGCAGAGTCTCACAACTCAATCGCTGGTTGAAAACTGTTTTCTGCCCCTCCCAAAAGATAGAATTTGTAGATAATTGGCCCTCTTTCTGGGACTCACCCACAAACAGGACCAAGCCTGGCCTGTTGAGGAGTGACGGACTCCATCCTAGCTGGAGGGGTGCTCTCATCTTATCTACGAACATAGACAGGGCTCTAACTCCTCTAGCTCCACAATGAAATAGGGTGCAGGCCAGGCAGCAGGCTGTTAGCCAGCCTGCTAGCTTAGTGGAGTCTGCCACTAGCACAGTCAGCGTAGTCAGCTCAGCTTTCCCCATTGAGACCGTGTCTGTGCCTCGATCTAGGTTGGGCAAAATTAAAAATGGCGGTGTTCGCTTTAGCAATCTCACTGGTATAAAGACCTCCTCCATTCCTGCCATTATTGAAAGAGATTGTGATACCTCACATCTCAAAATTGGGTTACTCAATGTTAGATCCCTCACTTCCAAGGCAGTTATAGTCAATGAACTAATCACTGATCATAATCTTGATGTGATTGGCCTGACTGAAACATGGCTTAAGCCTGATGAATTTACTGTGTTAAATGAGGCCTCAACCCCTGGTTACACTAGTGACCATACCCCCCGTGCATCCGGCAAAGGCGGAGGTGTTGCTAACATTTACGATAGCAAATTTCAATTTACAAAAAAAAAAAAACAATGACGTTTTCGTCTTTTGAGCTTCTAGTCATGAAATCTATGCAGCCTACTCACTCACTTTTTATAGCTACTGTTTACAGGCATCCTGGGACATATGCAGTGTTCCTCACTGAGTTCCCTGAATTCCTATCGGATCTTGTAGTCATAGCAGATAATATTCAAATTTTTGGTGACTTTAACATTCACATGGAAAAGTCCACAGACCCACTCCAAAAGGCTTTCGGAGCCATCATCGACTCAGTGGGTTTTGTCCAACATGTCTCTGGACCTACTCACTGCCACAGTCATACTCTGGACCTAGTTTTGTCCCATGGAATAAATGTTGTGGATCTTAATGTTTTTCCTCATAATCCTGGACTATCGGACCACCATTTTATTACGTTTGCAATCGCAACAAATAATCTGCTCAGACCCCAACCAAGGAGCATTAAAAGTCGTGCTATAAATTCTCAGACAACCCAAAGATTCCTTGATGCCCTTCCAGACTGCCTCTGCCTACCCAAGGACGTCAGAGGACAAAAATCAGTTAACCACCTAACCGAGGAACTCAATTTAACCTTGCGCAATACCCTAGATGCAGTTGCACCCCTAAAAACTAAAAACATTTGTCATAAGAAACTAGCTCCCTGGTATACAGAAAATACACGAGCTCTGAAGCAAGCTTCCAGAAAATTGGAACGGAAATGGCGCCACACCAAACTGGAAGTCTTCCGACTAGCTTGGAAAGACAGTTCCGTGCAGTATCGAAGAGCACTCACTGCTGCTCGATCATCCTATTTTTCCAACTTAATTGAGGAAAATAAGAACAATCCGAAATTTATTTTTGATACTGTCGCAAAGCTAACTAAAAAGCAGCCTTCGCAAATGGAGGATGGCTTTCACTTCAGCAGTAATACATTTATGAACTTCTTTGAGGAAAAGATCATGATCATTAGAAAGCAAATTACAGACTCTTTAAATCTGGGTATTCCTCCAAAGCTCCATTGTCCTGAGTCTACACAACTCTGCCAGGACCTAGGATCAAGGGAGATACTAAAGTGTTTTAGTACTATATCTCTTGACACAATGATGAAAATAATCATGGCCTCCAAACCCTCAAGCTGCATACTGGACCCTATTCCAACTAAACTACTGAAAGAGCTGCTTCCTGTGCTTGGCCCTCCTATGTTGAACATAATAAACGGCTCTCTATCCACCGGATGTGTACCAAGCTCACTAAAAGTGGCAGTAATAAAGCCTCTCTTGAAAAAGCCGAATCTTGATCCAGAAATTATAAAAAACTAATCGGCCTATATCGAATCTTCCATTCCTCTCAAAAATTTTAGAAAAAGCTGTTGCACAGCAACTCACTGCCTTCCTGAAGACAAACAATGTATACGAAACGCTTCAGTCTGGTTTTAGACCCCATCATAGCACTGAGACTGCACTTGTGAAGGTGGTAAATGACCTTTTAATGACGTCAGACCGAGGCTCTGCATCTGTCCTCGTGCTCCTAGATCTTAGTGCCGCTTTTGATACCATCGATCACCGCATTCTTTTGGAGAGATTGGAAACCCAAATTGGTCTACATGGACAAGTTCTGGCCTGGTTTAGATCTTATCTGTCGGAAAGATATCAGTTTGTCTCTGTGAATGGTTTGTCCTCTGACAAATCAATTGTAAATTGCGGTGTTCCTCAAGGTTCCGTTTTAGGACCACTATTGTTTTCACTATATATTTTACCTCTTGGGGATGTCATTCGAAAACATAATGTTACATTTCACTGCTATGCGGACGACACACAGCTGTACATTTCAATGAAACATGGTGAAGCCCCAAAATTGCCCTCGCTAGAAGCCTGTGTTTCAGACATAAAGAAGTGGATGGCTGCAAACTTTCTACTTTTAAACTCGGAAAAAACAGAGATGCTTATTCTAGGTCCCAAGAAACAAAGAGATCTTCTGTTGAATCTGACAATTAATCTGGATGGTTGTACAGTCGTCTCAAATAAAACTGTGAAGGACCTCGGCGTTACTCTGGACCCTGATCTCTCTTTTGAAGAACATATCAAGACTGTTTCAAGGACAGCTTTTTTCCATCTACGTAACATTGCAAAAATCAGAAACTTTCTGTCCAAAAATGACGCAGAAAAATTAATCCATGCTTTTGTTACTTCTAGGCTGGACTACTGCAATGCTCTACTTTCCGGCTACCCGGATAAAGCACTAAATAAACTTCAGTTAGTGCTAAATACGGCTGCTAGAATCCTGACTAGAACCAAAAAATTTGATCATATTACTCCAGTGCTAGCCTCCCTACACTGGCTTCCTGTTAAGACAAGGGCTGATTTCAAGGTTTTACTGCTAACCTACAAAGCATTACATGGGCTTGCTCCTACCTATCTTTCCGATTTGGTCCTGCCGTACATACCTACACGTACGCTACGGTCACAAGACGCAGGCCTCCTAATTGTCCCTAGAATTACTAAGCAAACGGCTGGAGGTAGGGCTTTCTCCTATAGAGCTCCATTTTTATGGAATGGTCTGCCTACCAATGTGAGAGACGCAGACTCAGTCTCAACCTTTAAGTCTTTACTGAAGACTTATCTCTTCAGTAGGTCCTATGATTAAGTATAGTCTGGCCCAGGAGTGTGAAGGTGAACTGAAAGGCACTGGAGCAACAAACCGCCCTTGCTGTCTCTGCCTTGCCGGTTCCCCTCTTTCCACTGGGATTCTCTGCCTCTAACCCTTTTACAGGGGCTGAGTCACTGGCTTACTGGTGTTCTTCCATGCCGTCCATGGGAGGGGTGCGTCACTTGAGTGGGTTGAGTCACTGACGTGGTCTTCCTGTCTGGGTTGGCGCCCCCCCTTGGGTTGTGCCATGGCGGAGATCGTTGTGGGCTATACTCGGCCTTGTCTTAGGACGGTAAGTTGGTGGTTGGAGACATCCCTCTAGTGGTGTGGGGGCTGTGCTTTGGCAAAGTGGGTGGGGTTATATCCTGCCTGTTTGGCCCTGTCCGGGGGTATCATCGGATGGGGCCACAGTGTCTTCTGATCCCTCCTGTCTCAGCCTCCAGTATTTATGCTGCAGTAGTTTATGTGTCGGGGGGCTAGGGTCAGTCTGTTACATCTGGAGTATTTCTCTTGTCTTATCCGGTGTCCTGTGTGAATTTAAATATGCTCTCTCTAATTCTCTCTTTCTCTCTTTCTCTCTTTCTGTCTTTCTCTCGGAGGACCTGAGCCCTAGGACCATGCCTCAGGACTACCTGGTATGATGACTCCTTGCTGTCCCCAGTCCACCTGGCCGTGCTGCTGCTCCAGTTTCAACTGTTCTGCCTGCGGCTATGGAACCCTGACCTGTTCACCGGATGTGCTTGTTGCACCCTCGACAACTACTATGATTATTATTACTTGACCATGCTGGTCATTTATGAACATTTTAACATTTTAACATCTTGACCATGTTCTGTTATAATATCCACCCTGCACAGCCAGAAGAGGACTGGCCACCCCTCATAGCCTGGTTCCTCTCTAGGTTTCTTCCTAGGTTTTTGTCCTTTCTAGGGAGTTTTTCCTAGGGAGTTTTTCCTAGCCACTGTGCTTCTTTCACATGCTTTGCTTGCTGTTTGGGGTTTTAGGCTGGGTTTCTGTACAGCACTTTGAGATATCAGCTGATGTACGAAGGGCTATATAAAATAAATTTGATTTGATTTGACCTTGCGGGCGCTGCAGGATTTCAGTCCTTCACGGCATAGTGTGTTACCAATTGTTTTCTTGGTGACTATGGTCCCAGCTGCCTTGAGATCATTGACAAGATCCTCCCGTGTAGTTCTGGGCTGATTCCTCACCGTTCTCATAATCATTGCAACCCCACGAGGTGAGATCTTGCATGGAGCCCCAGGCCGAGGGATATTGACAGTTCTTTTGTGTTTCTTCCATTTGCGAATAATCGCACCAAATGTGGTCACCTTCTCACCAAGCTGCTTGGCGATGGTCTTGTAGCCCATTCCAGCCTTGTGTAGGTCTACAATCTTGTCCCTGACATCCTTGGAGAGCTCTTTGGCCTTGGCCATGGTGGAGAGTTTGGAATCTGATTTATTGATTGCTTCTGTGGACAGATGTCTTTTTTACAGGTAACAAGCTGCGGTTAGGAGCACTCCCTTTAAGAGTGTGCTCCTAATCTCAGATCGTTACCTGTATAAAAGACACCTGGGAGCCAGAAATCTTTCTGATTGAGAGGGGGTCAAATACTTATTTCCCTCATTAAAATGCAAATCAATTTATAACATTTTTGACATATGTTTTTCTGGATATTTTTGTTGTTAATCTTTTTTGTTATTTTTTTTATATTTTTGTTGTTATTCTGTCTCTCTGTTCAAATAAACCTACCATTAAAATGATGGACTGATCCTTTCTTTATCAGTGGGCAAACGTACAAAATCAGCAGGGGATCAAATACTTTTTTACCCCACTGTGCATCCACCATTGTGAACCTGTAGCAGGCATCTTCTCTGTCTCCGTATCTCACCTATTATACAGTATGTGTTGCTAGGTACATCAAATCTAATAGATCGCGGGCAATTCGCACAGCATAAATTTTCTCGGCAGTCAAATTTCTTTCTGTGTACACTGTTTGATTCTTCCGTGTGTTGTCACTTCCTTGTTTGGCCGTAGGTGGCTATTACCAGCTCATTGCCCACTGCTGTCCCGGGTAATATTGACACTTTACCCCCTTTTTTCAGTTTTTCAAGCAAATGTCTTTTTAGGGAGCATGCCAGCACACTCATTCGGTTCTGAAGCATGCTGACGCCTTTAGAAAGTTAGTTTGTCTGAGAGATGGCTGTGAGATGGTGTGCTAAAAGTCACCGGCAGAGAATTTGAAACAGATATGTTAGCCATTTACTCTGCAGGGTATATACTCCTGAGCATTCTCTCAAGCAACACATTACAAACACTTACATAAATCCCTTTCAAATGGCATCCAACAAACACATCAACTCATACAGTATCTCGTTGAGCAGACATAGCAGAATAAATATCCAGCCTTGTGCTAGTTTATCAGTTGCAACGTTGACTCCCTCCCACAAAAGTTGCGTAAGATTTTGACTGCACATTGTTAAAGTTGTAAGCCACTAATTTTATTTCAGAATCTGTGGAGGGGAGTCTTGCATCATCTCGTGGGAAAACATGACTGGGCCTTCGGCCGCTGCCAGCATGGCAATCTGGAGGAGAAGCGCACCAAAGAGTGGATGCAGAAGGGATATTCAACACATCAGGCACTGACCCAGACTGTCCTAAATGCATGGTGGCTAAAACATATCGACAAGTACCTTTATCCACAACTAATGGTCACCAAAAGCAATTTTGTCATACTTGTCAAGTGGTAAAATTGTATTCCAGATTTACAGTTCAATTGATGGAAGATGTTTTATTTGTGGTCTACCTAGGTCTACTTTTGCGTTGGAGTCCTTCCAGAACCACATACTCATGTATGCCAGTAAGCGGTTCACTTTCTCTCCTCCGGTCTACGAGTCTTGAACCCTACTGGCTGCACTTGACTACAATCATCACAACTATCGTCCAGCCATGGAGAATCCGGAGGGCAACAAGATGTAAGTCTTAGTCTTCTTATTGGTTGTGAAAGACTTACACTACATGACCAAAAGTATGTGGACACCTGCAACATCTCATTCCAAAATCATGGGCATTAATATGGAGTTGGTCCCTGCTTTGCTGCTATAACAGCCTCCACTCTTCTGGGAAGGCTTTCCACTACATGTTGGAACATTGCTGCGGGGACTTGCTTTCATTCAGCTACAAGAGCACTTGTGAGGTCGGGCACTGACGTTGGGCGATTAGGCATGGCTCACAGTCGCCGTTCCAATTCATCCCAAAGGTATTTGATGGGGTTGAGGTCAGGGCTCTGTGCAGGCCAGTCAAGTTCTTCCACACCGATCTCGACAAACCATTTCTGTACGGACCTCGCTTTGTGCACGTATGGTGATTTTTCAGTAGCATATTGTGAAATAATGAAACAGAATCATTAAAAGCTTTAAAGGGACCTGTAACCACACCTGTATAGCATAAGAAAAGCCAATAAACAAAATAAATAGACACACATTGTAATCCAGATGCATGCCTGGATAAGAAATGTCATAATCAATATAATGAATGTACTTATGACTATAGCCTGGTAGAGGCCCCTATTATTTTTTTATCAAACTGTCACAGTTGCGCCACCAATATAATCGGTTCAGTGATTTGTAGTGTTAAATGATTTGTAGAGGCGGGAAAAAGCCCACCTCAAAGAAGAACTTAGGGTGGGAAAACAATAATGGCGTGAAGACAAAAAAGTTGATCATCTAGACGTTCCGCTAGCGGAACACCTGCTCCAATATCCAATGATAGGCGTGGCGCGAATTACAAATTCCTCAAAAATACAAAAACTTCCATTTTTCAAACATATGACTATTTTACAGCATTTTAAAGACAAGATTCTCCTTTATCTAACCACACTGTCCGATTTCAAAAAGGCTTTACAGCGAAAGCAAAACATTAGATTATGTCAGCAGAGTACCCAGCAAGAAATAATCAGACACCCATTTTTCAAGCTAGCATATAATGTCACAAAAAACAAAACCACAGCTAAATGCAGCACTAACCTTTGATGATCTTCATCAGATGACACACCTAGGACATTATGTTATACAATACATGCATGTTTTGTTCAATCAAGTTTATATTTATATCAAAAACCAGCTTTTTACATTAGCATGTGACGTTCAGAACTAGCATACCCCCCGCAAACCTCCGGTGAATTTACTAAATTACTCACGATAAACGTTCACAAAAAACATAACAATTATTTTAAGAATTATAGATACAGAACTCCTTTGTGCAATCAAGGTGTCCGATTTTAAAATAGCTTTTCGGTGAAAGCACATTTTGCAATATTCTCAGTAGATAGCCCAGCCATCACGGCTAGCCATTTAGACACCCACCAAGTTTAGCCCTGACCAAAGTCAGATTTACTATTACAAAAGTTTGATTACCTTTGATGTTCTTCGTCAGAATGCACTCCCAGGACTGCTACTTCAATAACAAATGTTGGTTTGGTCCAAAATAATCCATCGTTATATCCAAATAGCGGCGTTTTGTTCGTGCGTTCAAGACACTATCCGAAGTGTAAATAAGGGTCACGAGCATGGCGCAATTCGTGACAAAAAAATTCTAAATATTCCATTACCGTACTTCGAAGCATGTCAACCGCTGTTTAAAATCAATTTTTATGCCATTTTTCTCGTAAAAAAGCGATAAGATTCCGACCGGGAAAGCGTGTATACGTACAAAGAGAGAGAAAATAAAAGCATGGGATCCCCTCGTGCACGAGCCTGAGTCTCATAGTACTGTGACCGGCCACTATCCAAACGCGCTACTTTTTTTCAGCCAGAGCCTGCAAAGCCACGATTCAGCTTTTTGCCGCCTTCTGAGAGCCCATGGGAGCCGTAGGAAGTGTCACGTAACAGCAGAGATCCCCTGTATTGGATAGAGATAATCAAGAAGGGCAAGAAATGGTCAGACAGGGGACTTCCTGTAAGGAATCTTCTCAGGTTTTGGCCTGCCAAATGAGTTATAAAAAACGTACCCGATTTAATCTGGTTACTACTCCTGCCCAGTAACTAGAATATGCATATAATTGTTTGATTTGGATAGAAAATACCCTAAAGTTTCTAAAACTGTTTGAATGGTGTCTGTGAGTATAACAGAACTCATTTGGCAGGCCAAAACCTGAGAAGATTCCAAACAGGAAGCGCTCTCTCTGACCATTTCATGGCCTTATTGATCATCTCTAACAACAACAGGGGATCTCTGGCATGACGTGACATTTTCTAACGCTCCCATAGGCTCTCAGAAGGCGCCAGAAAGCTGAATCGTGGCTTTGCAGCCCATGGCTGAAAAACAGTAGTGCATTTTGATAGTGGTCAATTTGAGGACAATGGGACGGGGGGCGCGTGCCCGAGTCGACTCCATGTTTACATTCTCTCTCTTTGAACAAAAACCACCACCCCCGGTCGGAATATTATCGCTTTTTTACGAGAAAAATGGCATAAAAATGTATTTTAAACAGCGGTTGACATGCTTCGAAGTACGGTAATGGAATATTTAGAAATGTTTTGTCACGAAACGCGTCGGGCGCGTGACCCTTATTTACCCTTCGGATAGTGTCTTGAACGCACGAACAAAACGCCGCTATTTGGATATAACTATGGATTATTTGGGACCAAACCAACATTTGTTATTGAAGTAGAAGTCCTGGGAGTGCATTCTGACGAAGAACATCAAAGGTAATCAAACTTTACTAATAATAAATCGGAGTTTGGTGAGTACCACACTTGGTTGGTGTCAAAATAGCTAGCCTGTGATGGCTGACCTATCTACTTAGAATATTGCAAAATGTGCTTTCACCGAAAAGCTATTTTAAAATCGGACATAGCGAGTGCATAAAGGAGTTCTGTATCTATAATTCTTAAAATAATTGTTATGTTTTTTGTGAACGTTTATCGTGAGTAATTTAGTAAATTCACCGGAAGTGTTCGGTGGGAATGCTAGTCACATGCTAATGTAAAAAGCTGGTTTTTGATATAAATATGAACTTGATTGAACAACACATGCATGTATTGTATAACATAATGTCCTAAGATTGTCATCTGATGAAGATCAAAGGTTAGTGCTGCATTTAGCTGTGGTTTGGGTTTATGTGACATTATATGCTAGCTTGAAAAATGGGTGTCTGATTATTTCTGGCTGGGTACTCTGCTGACATAATCTAATGTTTTGCTTTCGTTGTAAAACCTTTTTGAAATCGGACAGTGTGGTTAGATTAACGAGAGTCTTGTCTTTAAAATGCTGTAAAATAGTCATATGTTTGAGAAATTGAAGTAATAGCATTTCTAAGGTATTTGAATAACGCGCCACGGAATTCCACTGGCTGTTGAGTAGGTGGGACGCAAGCGTCCCACCTAGCCCATAGAGGTTAATGGAGCGGTTATATACACACACAATTGAAACCTTTCCCTCAGCCATAACAAGTGGTATCGGAGTGCCAAGTCTAGGTCCAAGAGGCTTCTAAACAGCTTCTACCCCCAAGCCATAAGACTCCTGAACATCTAATCAAATGGCTACCCCGACTATTTGCATCCCCCCCTCCCTCCCTTTACACCGCTGCTACGCTCTGTTGTTATCATCTATGCATAGTCACTTTGCTAACTCTACCTACATGTACATAATACATCAATTACCTCAACTAACCGGTGCCCCCGCACATTGACTCTGTACCGGTACCCCCTGTATATAGTCTCGCTATTGTTAGTTTACTGCTGCTCTTTAATTACTTGTTACTTTTTTTCTTTTTTTAAACTGCATTGTTGTTAGGGGCATCGTAAGTAAGCATTTCACTGTAAGGCCGAGCACCCACCGTTTCATTGTCCCCAGACCTGAAAAGATAATACTATCTGGCAGGAGCCATTTCTCACACTTAAAGTCCTCTTAGATTTGTGAATGCCAAAGGGATTGAGGGGAAGGAGCTAGGGCCTGTAAATTAACCTGTTGGGGCTAGGGGGCAGTATTTGCACGGCTGGATAAAAAACGTACCCGATTTAAACTGGTTACTACTCTTGCCCAGAAATTAGAATATGCATATAATTAGTAGATTTGGATAGAAAACACTCTAAAGTTTCTAAAACTGTTTGAATGGTGTCTGTGAGTATAACAGAACTCATATGGCAGGCCAAAACCTGAGAAGATTCCGTACAGGAAGTGCCCTGTCTGACAATTTGTTGTCCTTCTGTTGCATCTCTATCGACATTACAGCATCTGTGCTGTAACGTGACACTTTCTAAGGCTTCCATTGGCTCTCTAAAGCCGCCAGAAAGTGGAATGGGGTGTCTGCTGTCTCTGGGCAAAGTACAGCAGCTCTGCAGTCGTTGTACTTATAATATACAGGAGAACGATCGCCTTACGGCGAGGATAGCTATGCTGCAAGCCCAGCTTCAGACGCAATCGTTAGGCAAGGGCAATTTCAGTGTAGGAAAGGATGAAACAGCGTCTGTGGCACCAGTAAGTACAGATAGTAACGTTAGTATAAACCCCCTCGCACGGTCCCCGCAGCCGGACAACTTTCTCATGGCTTCTGGAGGGAAACGCTGAAGGAATGCTCAACCGGTGTCGCTTATTCAGCCGACAGAAACTTTCAACCGGTACTCCCCATTAAGCGAGTCGGAGTCGGAGGCCGAAACTTCTCCGGTCTCTGCTCCTCCAGTTGTGGGGTCTGAGACGCCGAAGCCTCTCACCATTAGCTCTGACAAATTGAAAACACTAGTCATTGGCGACTCCATTACCCGCAGTATTAGACTAAAAGCTAATCATCCAGCGATTACACACTGTTTACCAGGGGGCAGGGCTACCGGCGTTAAGGCTAATCTAAAGACGGTGCTGGCTAAAGCTAAAACTGGCGAGTGTAGAGAGTATAGAGATATTGTTATCCACGTCGGCACCAACGATGTTAGGATGAAACAGTCAGAGGTCACCAAGCGCAACATAGCTTCAGCGTGTAAATCAGCTAGAAAGATGTGTCGGCATCGATTAATTGTCTCCGGCCCCCTCCCAGTTAGGGGGAGTGATGATCTCTACAGCAAAGTCTCACAAGTCAATCGCTGGTTGAAAACTGTTTTCTGCCCCTCCCAAAAGATAGAATTTGTAGATAATTGGCCCTCTTTCTGGGACTCACCCACAAACAGGACCAAGCCTGGCCTGTTGAGGAGTGACAGACTCCATCCTAGCTGGAGGGGTGCTCTCATTTTATCTACGAACATAGGGGAGTTAGAGCCCTGTCTAACTCCACAATGAAATAGGGTGCAGGCCAGGCAGCAGGCTGTTAGACAGACTGCTAGCTTAGTGGAGTCTGCCACTAGCACAGTCAGTGAAGTCAGCTCAGCTATCCCCATTGAGACCATGTCTGTTCCTCGACCTAGGTTGGGCAAAACTAAACATGGCGGTGTTCGCCTTAGCAATCTCACGAGAATAAAGACCTCCTCCATCCCTGCCATTATTGAAAGAGATTGTGATACCTCACATCTCAAAATAGGGCTACTTAATGTTAGATCCCTCACTTCAAAGGCAGTTATAGTCAATGAACTAATCACTGATCATAATCTTGATGTGATTGGCCTGACTGAAACATGGCTTAAGCCTGATGAATTTACTGTGTTAAATGAGGCCTCACCCCCTGGTTACACTAGTGACCCTATCCCCCGCGCATCCCACAAAGGCGGAGGTGTTGCTAACATTTATGATAGCAAATTTAAATTTACCCCAAAAAAAACAACAACGACATTTTCGTCTTTTGAGCTTCTAGTCATGAAATCTATGCAGCCTACTCAATCACTTTTTATAGCTACTGTTTACAGGCCTCCTGGGCCGTATGCAGTGTTCCTCACTGAGTTCCTATCGGACCTTGTAGTCATCGCAGATAATATTCTAATTTTTGGTGACTTTAATATTCACATGGAAAAGTCCACAGACCCACTCCAAAAGGCTTTCGGAGCCATCATCGACTCAGTGGGTTTTGCCCAACATGTCTCTGGACCTACTCACTGCCACAGTCATACTCTGGACCTAGTTTTGTCCCATGGAATAAATGTTGTGGATCTTAACCTCTCTGGGCTAGGCGGGACGAAATCGTCCCACCTACGCAACAGCCAGTGTAATCCCGTGGCGCGATTTTCAAATACCTTAGAAATGCTATTACTTCAATTTCTCAAACATATGACTATTTTACACCATTTTAAAGACAAGACTCTCGTTAATCTAACCACACTGCCCGATTTCAAAAAGGCTTTACAACGAAAGCAAAACATTAGATTATGTCAGCAGAGTACCCAGCCAGAAATAATCAGACACCCATTTTTCAAGCTAGCATATAATGTCACAAAAACACAGAAGACAGCTAAATGCAGCACTAACCTTTGATGATCTTCATCAGATGACACACCTAGGACATTATGTTATACAATACATGCATGTTTTGTTCAATCAAGTTCATATTTATATCAAAAACAGCTTTTTACATTAGCATGTGACGTTCAGAACTAGCATACCCCCGCAAACCTCCGGTGAATTTACTAAATTACTCACGATAAACGTTCACAAAAAACATAACAATTATTTTAAGAATTATAGATACAGAACTCCTTTGTGCAATCGAGGTGTCCGATTTTAAAATAGCTTTTCGGTGAAAGCACATTTTGCAATATTCTCAGTAGATAGCCCAGCCATCACGGCTAGCCATTTAGACACCCACCAAGTTTAGCCCTGACCAAAGTCAGATTTACTATTACAAAAGTTTGATTACCTTTGATGTTCTTCGTCAGAATGCACTCCCAGGACTGCTACTTCAATAACAAATGTTGGTTTGGTCCAAAATAATCCATCGTTATATCCAAATAGCGGCGTTTTGTTCGTGCGTTCAAGACACTATCCGAAGTGTAAATAAGGGTC
Source organism: Salmo salar (assembly GCF_965601325.2). Lineage (NCBI taxonomy): Eukaryota > Metazoa > Chordata > Actinopteri > Salmoniformes > Salmonidae > Salmo > Salmo salar. The sequence goes on along the minus strand of NC_138297.1, from coordinate 35,115,954 downwards.
ACGAGCATGGCGCAATTCGTGACAAAAAAATTCTAAATATTCCATTACCGTACTTCGAAGCATGTCAACCGCTGTTTAAAATCAATTTTTATGCCATTTTTCTCGTAAAAAAGCGATAATATTCCGACCGGGAATCTGTGTTTAGGTAAACAGAGGAAAGAAAACAAAGCATTCGGTCGACGCGGGCACGCGCCTGAGTCTCACAGTACTGTAACCAGCCACTATCCAAACGCGCTACTTTTTTTCAGCCAGAGCCTGCAAAGCCACGATTCAGCTTTTTGCCGCCTTCTGAGAGCCTATGGGAGCCGTAGGAAGTGTCACGTTATAGCAGAGATCCTCAGTCTTCAATAAACAGTGGCAAGAAGAACGACACCTTGTCAGACAGGCCACTTCCTGCATGAAATCTTCTCAGGTCTTTGCCTGCCATATGAGTTCTGTTATACTCACAGACACCATTCAAACAGTTTTAGAAACTTTAGGGTGTTTTCTATCCAAAGCCAATAATTATATGCATATTCTAGTTACTGGGCAGGAGTAGTAACCAGATTAAATCGGGTACGTTTTTTATCCAGCCGTGTCAATACTGCCCCCTAGCCCTAACAGGTTAATGTTTTTCCTCATAACCCTGGACTATCGGACCACCATTTTATTACGTTCACAATCGCAACAAATAATCTGCTCAGACCCCAACCAAGAAGCATTAAAAGTTGTGCTATAAATTCTCAGACAACCCAAAGATTCCTTGATGCCCTTCCAGACTCCCTCTGCCTACCCAAGGACGTCAGAGGACAAAAATCATTTAACCACCTAACCGAGGAACTCAATTTAACCTTGCGCAATACCCTAGATGCAGTTGCACCCCTAAAAACATTTGTCATAAGAAACTAGCTCCCTGGTATACAGAAAATACACGAGCTCTGAAGCAAGCTTCCAGAAAATTGGAACGGAAATGGCGCCACACCAAACTGGAAGTCTTCCGACTAGCTTGGAAAGAGTACCGTGCCGTATCGAAGAGCCCTCACTGCTGCTCAATCATCCTATTTTTCCAACTTAATTGAGGAAAATAAGAACAATCCGAAATGTATTTTTGATACTGTCGCAAAGTTAACTAAAAAGCAGCATTCCCCAAGAGAGGATGGCTCTCACTTCAGCAGTGATGAACTCATGAACTTCTTTGAGGAAACTTCATGAACTTCTTTGAGGAAAAGATCATGATCATAAGAAAGCAAATTAAATCTGCGTATTCCTCCAAAGCTCCATTGTCCTGAGTCTGCACAACCCTGCCAGGACCTAGGATCAAGGGAGACACTAAAGTGTTTTAGTACTATATCTCTTGACACAATGATGAAAATAATCATGGCCTCAAAACCTTCAAGCTGCATACTGGACCCTATTCCAACTAAACTACTGAAAGAGCTGCTTTCTGTGCTTGGCCCTCCTATGTTGAACATAATAAACGGTTCTCTATCCACCGGATGTGTACCAAACTCACTAAAAGTGGCAGTAATAAAGCCTCTCTTGAAAAAGCCAAATCTTGACCCAGAAATTATTTAAAAAACTATCGGCCTATATCGAATCTTCCATTCCTCTCAAAAAAAATTGAAAAAGCTGTTGCGCAGCAACTCACTGCCTTCCTGAAGACAAACAATGTACACGAAATGCTTTAGTCTGGTTTTAGACCCCATCATAGCACTGAGACTGCACTTGTGAAGGTGGTAAATGACCTTTTAATGACGTCAGACCGAGGTTCTGCGTCTGTCCTCGTGCTCCTAGATCTTAGTGCTGCTTTTGATACCATCGATCACCGCATTCTTTTGGAGAGATTGGAAACCCAAATTGGTCTACATGGACAAGTTCTGGCCTGGTTTAGGTCTTATCTGTCGGAAAGATATCAGTTTGTCTCTGTGAATGGTTTGTCGTCTGACAAATCAACTGTAAATTTCGGTGTTCCTCAAGGTTCCCTTTTAGGACCACTATTGTTTTCACTATATATTTTACCTCTTGGGGATGTCATTCGAAAACATAATGTTACATTTCACTGCTATGCGGATGACACACAGCTGTACATTTCAATGAAACATGGTGAAGCCCCAAAATTGCCCTCGCTAGAAGCCTGTGTCTCAGACATAAGGAAGTGGATGGCTGCAAACTTTCTACTTTTAAACTCGGACAAAAAGGAGATGCTTAGTTCTAGGTCCCAAGAAACAAAGAGATCTTCTGTTGAATCTGACAATTAATCTGGATGGTTGTACAGTCGTCTCAAATAAAACTGTGAAGGACCTCGGCATTACTCTGGACCCTGATCTCTCTTTTGAAGAACATATCAAGTCTGTTTCAAGGACAGCTTTTTTTCCATCTACGTAACATTGCAAAAATCTGAAACTTTCTGTCCAAAAATTACGCAGAAACATTAAGCAGTACAGCAAAATTGTACATAGAGAGTGACTCAAACATGATTTAGACCTTGTTTGTGAAAAACTGTTTATATCTGTATTTCATGATTGCAACTTGCTGAAAAGTGTCAACAGTGTTCCTATCATCCTGATTAAGCAGTACAGCAAAATGGAACTTACAGAGTTACTCAAACATGACTTAGACTTTGTTTTTGAAAAACTGTTTATTTCTGTATTACAACTTGCTGAAAAGTGTCAACAGTGTTCCTATCATCCTGATTAAGCAGTACAGCAAAATTGTACTTACAGAGTGACTCAAACATGATTTAGTCCTTGTTTGTGAAAAACTGTTTATATCTGTATTTCATGATTGCAACTTGCTGAAAAGTGTCAACAATTTTCCTTTCATCTAGCTTAAACAGTACAGCAAAATTATACTTACACAGTGACTCAAACATGACTTAGACCTTGTTTTTGAAAAACTGTTTATTTCTGTATTACATGATTGCAACTTGCTGAAAAGTGTCAACAGTGTTCCTATCATCCTGATTAAACAGTACAGCAAAATTTCACTTACAGAGTGACTCAAACATGACTTAGACCTTGTTTTTTAAAAACTGTTTATATCTGTATTACATGATTGCAACTTGCTGAAAAGTGTCAACAGTGTTCCTATCATCCTGATTAAGCAGTACAGCAAAATGGAACTTACAGAGTTACTCAAACATGACCTAGACTTTGTTTTTGAAAAACTGTTTATTTCTGTATTACAACTTGCTGAAAAGTGTCAACAGTGTTCCTATCATCCTGATTAAGCAGTACAGCAAAATTGTACTTACAGAGTGACTCAAACATGATTTAGTCCTTGTTTGTGAAAAACTGTTTATATCTGTATTTCATGATTGCAACTTGCTGAAAAGTGTCAACAATTTTCCTTTCATCTAGCTTAAACAGTACAGAAAAATTATACTTACACAGTGACTCAAACATGACTTAGACCTTGTTTTTGAAAAACTGTTTATTTCTGTATTACATGATTGCAACTTGCTGAAAAGTGTCAACAGTGTTCCTTTCATTTAGCTTAAACAGTACAGCAAAATTATACTTACAAAGTGACTCACACATGACCTAGACCTTGTTTTTGAAAAACTGTTTATATCTGTATTACATGATTGCAACTTGCTGAAAAGTGTCAACAGTGTTCCTATCATCCTGATTAAGCAGTACAGCAAAATTTCACTTACAGAGTGACTCAAACATGACTTAGACCTTGTTTTTGAAAAACTGTTTATATCTGTGTTACATGATTGCAACTTGCTGAAAAGTGTCAACAGTGTTCCTATCATCCTGATTAAGCAGTACAGCAAAATGGAACTTACAGAGTTACTCAAACATGACTTAGACTTTGTTTTTGAAAAACTGTTTATTTCTGTATTACAACTTGCTGAAAAGTGTTTATATCTGTATTTCATGATTGCAACTTGCTGAAAAGTGTCAACAATTTTCCTTTCATCTAGCTTAAACAGTACAGCAAATTTATACTTACACAGTGACTCAAACATGACTTAGACCTTGTTTTTGAAAAACTGTTTATTTCTGTATTACATGATTGCAACTTGCTGAAAAGTGTCAACAGTGTTCCTATCATCCTGATTAAGCAGTACAGCAAAATTTCACTTACAGAGTGACTCAAACATGACTTAGACCTTGTTTTTGAAAAACTGTTTATATCTGTGTTACATGATTGCAACTTGCTGAAAAGTGTCAACAGTGTTCCTATCATCCTGATTAAGCAGTACAGCAAAATGGAACTTACAGAGTTACTCAAACATGACTTAGACTTTGTTTTTGAAAAACTGTTTATTTCTGTATTACAACTTGCTGAAAAGTGTCAACAGTGTTCCTATCATCCTGATTAAGCAGTACAGCAAAATTGTACTTACAGAGTGACTCAAACATGATTTAGTCCTTGTTTGTGAAAAACTGTTTATATCTGTATTTCATGATTGCAACTTGCTGAAAAGTGTCAACAATTTTCCTTTCATCTAGCTTAAACAGTACAGCAAAATTATACTTACACAGTGACTCAAACATGACTTAGACCTTGTTTTTGAAAAACTGTTTATTTCTGTATTACATGATTGCAACTTGCTGAAAAGTGTCAACAGTGTTCCTATCATCCTGATTAAGCAGTAAAGCAAAATTTCACTTACAGAGTGACTCAAACATGACTTAGACCTTGTTTTTGAAAAACTGTTTATATCTGTATTACATGATTGCAACTTGCTGAAAAGTGTCAACAGTGTTCCTATCATCCTGATTAAGCAGTACAGCAAAATTGTACTTACAGAGTGACTCAAACATGATTTAGACCTTGTTTGTGAAAAACTGTTTATATCTGTATTTCATGATTGCAACTTGCTGAAAAGTGTCAACAATGTTCCTTTCATTTAGCTTAAACAGTACAGCAAAATTATACTTACACAGTGACTCAAACATGACCTAGACCTTGTTTTTGAAAAACTGTTTATATCTGTATTACATGATTGCAACTTGCTTAAAAGTGTCAACAGTGTTCCTATCATCCTGATTAAGCAGTACAGCAAAATTGTACTTACAGAGTGACTCAAACATGATTTAGACCTTGTTTTTGAAAAACTGTTTATATCTGTATTACATGATTGCAACTTGCTTAAAAGTGTCAACAGTGTTCCTATCATCCTGATTAAGCAGTACAGCAAAATTGTACTTACAGAGTGACTCAAACATGATTTAGACCTTGTTTGTGAAAAACTGTTTATATCTGTATTTCATGATTGCAACTTGCTGAAAAGTGTCAACAATGTTCCTTTCATCTAGCTTAAACAGTACAGCAAAATTATACTTACACAGTGACTCAAACATGACTTAGACCTTGTTTGTGAAAAACTGTTTATTTCTGTATTACATGATTGCAACTTGCTGAAAAGTGTCAACAGTGTTCCTATCATCCTGATTAAGCAGTACAGCAAAATGGAACTTACAGAGTTACTCAAACATGACTTAGACTTTGTTTTTGAAAAACTGTTAATTTCTGTATTACAACTTGCTGAAAAGTGTCAACAGTGTTCCTATCATCCTGATTAAGCAGTACAGCAAAATTGTACTTACAGAGTGACTCAAACATGATTTAGTCCTTGTTTGTGAAAAACTGTTTATATCTGTATTTCATGATTGCAACTTGCTGAAAAGTGTCAACAATTTTCCTTTCATCTAGCTTAAACAGTACAGCAAAATTATACTTACACAGTGACTCAAACATGACTTAGACCTTGTTTTTGAAAAACTGTTTATTTCTGTATTACGTGATTGCAACTTGCTGAAAAGTGTCAACAGTGTTCCTATCATCCTGATTAAGCAGTACAGCAAAATTTCACTTACAGAGTGACTCAAACATGACTTAGACCTTGTTTTTGAAAAACTGTTTATATCTGTGTTACATGATTGCAACTTGCTGAAAAGTGTCAACAGTGTTCCTATCATCCTGATTAAGCAGTACAGCAAAATGGAACTTACAGAGTTACTCAAACATGACTTAGACTTTGTTTTTGAAAAACTGTTTATTTCTGTATTACAACTTGCTGAAAAGTGTCAACAGTGTTCCTATCATCCTGATTAAGCAGTACAGCAAAATTGTACTTACAGAGTGACACAAGCATGACTTAGACCTTGTTTTTGAAAAACTGTTTATATCTGTATTACATGATTGCAACTTGCTGAAAAGTGTCAACAGTGTTCCTATCATCCTGATTAAGCAGTACAGCAAAATGGAACTTACAGTTACTCAAACATGACTTAGACTTTGTTTTTGAAAAACTGTTTATTTCTGTATTACATGATTGCAACTTGCTGAAAAGTGTCAACAGTGTTCCTATCATCCTGATTAAGCAGTACAGCAAAATGGAACTTACAGTTACTCAAACATGACTTAGACTTTGTTTTTGAAAAACTGTTTATTTCTGTATTACAACTTGCTGAAAAGTGTCAACAGTGTTCCTATCATCCTGATTAAGCAGTACAGCAAAATGTACTTACAGAGTGACTCAAACATGATTTAGTCCTTGTTTGTGAAAAACTGTTTATATCTGTATTTCATGATTGCAACTTGCTGAAAAGTGTCAACAATTTTCCTTTCATCTAGCTTAAACTGTACAGCAAAATTATACTTACACAGTGACTCAAACATGACCTAGACCTTGTTTTTGAAAAACTGTTTATATCTGTATTACATGATTGCAACTTGCTTAAAAGTGTCAACAGTGTTCCTATCATCCTGATTAAGCAGTACAGCAAAATTGTACTTACAGAGTGACTCAAACATGATTTAGACCTTGTTTGTGAAAAACTGTTTATATCTGTATTTCATGATTGCAACTTGCTGAAAAGTGTCAACAATGTTCCTTTCATCTAGCTTAAACAGTACAGCAAAATTATACTTACACAGTGACTCAAACATGACTTAGACCTTGTTTGTGAAAAACTGTTTATTTCTGTATTACATGATTGCAACTTGCTGAAAAGTGTCAACAGTGTTCCTATCATCCTGATTAAGCAGTACAGCAAAATGGAACTTACAGAGTTACTCAAACATGACTTAGACTTTGTTTTTGAAAAACTGTTTATTTCTGTATTACAACTTGCTGGAAAGTGTCAACAGTGTTCCTATCATCCTGATTAAGCAGTACAGCAAAATTGTACTTACAGAGTGACTCAAACATGATTTAGTCCTTGTTTGTGAAAAACTGTTTATATCTGTATTTCATGATTGCAACTTGCTGAAAAGTGTCAACAATTTTCCTTTCATCTAGCTTAAACAGTACAGCAAAATTATACTTACACAGTGACTCAAACATGACTTAGACCTTGTTTTTGAAAAACTGTTTATTTCTGTATTACATGATTGCAACTTGCTGAAAAGTGTCAACAGTGTTCCTATCATCCTGATTAAGCAGTACAGCAAAATTTCACTTACAGAGTGACTCAAACATGACTTAGACCTTGTTTTTGAAAAACTGTTTATATCTGTATTACATGATTGCAACTTGCTGAAAAGTGTCAACAGTGTTCCTATCATCCTGATTAAGCAGTACAGCAAAATTGTACTTACAGAGTGACTCAAACATGATTTAGACCTTGTTTGTGAAAAACTGTTTATATCTGTATTTCATGATTGCAACTTGCTGAAAAGTGTCAACAGTGTTCCTATCATCCTGATTAAGCAGTACAGCAAAATGGAACTTACAGTTACTCAAACATGACTTAGACTTTGTTTTTGAAAAACTGTTTATTTCTGTATTACAACTTGCTGAAAAGTGTCAACAGTGTTCCTATCATCCTGATTAAGCAGTACAGCAAAATTGTACTTACAGAGTGACTCAAACATGATTTAGTCCTTGTTTGTGAAAAACTGTTTATATCTGTATTTCATGATTGCAACTTGCTGAAAAGTGTCAACAATTTTCCTTTCATCTAGCTTAAACAGTACAGAAAAATTATACTTACACAGTGACTCAAACATGACTTAGACCTTGTTTTTGAAAAACTGTTTATTTCTGTATTACATGATTGCAACTTGCTGAAAAGTGTCAACAGTGTTCCTTTCATTTAGCTTAAACAGTACAGCAAAATTATACTTACAAAGTGACTCAAACATGATTTAGACCTTGTTTGTGAAAAACTGTTTATATCTGTATTTCATGATTGCAACTTGCTGAAAAGTGTCAACAATGTTCCTTTCATCTAGCTTAAACAGTACAGCAAAATTATACTTACACAGTGACTCAAACATGACTTAGACCTTGTTTTTGAAAAACTGTTTATTTCTGTATTACATGATTGCAACTTGCTGAAAAGTGTCAACAGTGTTCCTATCATCCTGATTAAGCAGTACAGCAAAATGGAACTTACAGAGTTACTCAAACATGACTTAGACTTTGTTTTTGAAAAACTGTTTATTTCTGTATTACAACTTGCTGAAAAGTGTCAACAGTGTTCCTATCATCCTGATTAAGCAGTACAGCAAAATTGTACTTACAGAGTGACTCAAACATGATTTAGTCCTTGTTTGTGAAAAACTGTTTATATCTGTATTTCATGATTGCAACTTGCTGAAAAGTGTCAACAATTTTCCTTTCATCTAGCTTAAACAGTACAGCAAAATTATACTTACACAGTGACTCAAACATGACTTAGACCTTGTTTTTGAAAAACTGTTTATTTCTGTATTACGTGATTGCAACTTGCTGAAAAGTGTCAACAGTGTTCCTATCATCCTGATTAAGCAGTACAGCAAAATTTCACTTACAGAGTGACTCAAACATGACTTAGACCTTGTTTTTGAAAAACTGTTTATATCTGTGTTACATGATTGCAACTTGCTGAAAAGTGTCAACAGTGTTCCTATCATCCTGATTAAGCAGTACAGCAAAATGGAACTTACAGAGTTACTCAAACATGACTTAGACTTTGTTTTTGAAAAACTGTTTATTTCTGTATTACAACTTGCTGAAAAGTGTCAACAGTGTTCCTATCATCCTGATTAAGCAGTACAGCAAAATTGTACTTACAGAGTGACTCAAACATGATTTAGTCCTTGTTTGTGAAAAACTGTTTATATCTGTATTTCATGATTGCAACTTGCTGAAAAGTGTCAACAATTTTCCTTTCATCTAGCTTAAACAGTACAGCAAAATTATACTTACACAGTGACTCAAACATGACCTAGACCTTGTTTTTGAAAAACTGTTTATTTCTGTATTACATGATTGCAACTTGCTGAAAAGTGTCAACAGTGTTCCTATCATCCTGATTAAGCAGTACAGCAAAATTGTCACTTACAGAGTGACTCAAACATGACTTAGACCTTGTTTTTGAAAAACTGTTTATATCTGTATTACATGATTGCAACTTGCTGAAAAGTGTCAACAGTGTTCCTATCATCCTGATTAAGCAGTACAGCAAAATTGTACTTACAGAGTGACTCAAACATGATTTAGACATTGTTTGTGAAAAACTGTTTATATCTGTATTTCATGATTGCAACTTGCTGAAAAGTGTCAACAATGTTCCTTTCATTTAGCTTAAACAGTACAGCAAAATTATACTTACACAGTGACTCAAACATGACCTAGACCTTGTTTTTGAAAAACTGTTTATATCTGTATTACATGATTGCAACTTGCTTAAAAGTGTCAACAGTGTTCCTATCATCCTGATTAAGCAGTACAGCAAAATTGTACTTACAGAGTGACTCAAACATGATTTAGACCTTGTTTGTGAAAAACTGTTTATATCTGTATTTCATGATTGCAACTTGCTGAAAAGTGTCAACAATGTTCCTTTCATCTAGCTTAAACAGTACAGCAAAATTATACTTACACAGTGACTCAAACATGACTTAGACCTTGTTTGTGAAAAACTGTTTATTTCTGTATTACATGATTGCAACTTGCTGAAAAGTGTCAACAGTGTTCCTATCATCCTGATTAAGCAGTACAGCAAAATGGAACTTACAGAGTTACTCAAACATGACTTAGACTTTGTTTTTGAAAAACTGTTTATTTCTGTATTACAACTTGCTGAAAAGTGTCAACAGTGTTCCTATCATCCTGATTAAGCAGTACAGCAAAATTGTACTTACAGAGTGACTCAAACATGATTTAGTCCTTGTTTGTGAAAAACTGTTTATATCTGTATTTCATGATTGCAACTTGCTGAAAAGTGTCAACAATTTTCCTTTCATCTAGCTTAAACAGTACAGCAAAATTATACTTACACAGTGACTCAAACATGACTTAGACCTTGTTTTTGAAAAACTGTTTATTTCTGTATTACGTGATTGCAACTTGCTGAAAAGTGTCAACAGTGTTCCTATCATCCTGATTAAGCAGTACAGCAAAATTTCACTTACAGAGTGACTCAAACATGACTTAGACCTTGTTTTTGAAAAACTGTTTATATCTGTATTACATGATTGCAACTTGCTGAAAAGTGTCAACAGTGTTCCTATCATCCTGATTAAGCAGTACAGCAAAATTGTACTTACAGAGTGACTCAAACATGATTTAGACCTTGTTTGTGAAAAACTGTTTATATCTGTATTTCATGATTGCAACTTGCTGAAAAGTGTCAACAATGTTCCTTTCATTTAGCTTAAACAGTACAGCAAAATTATACTTACACAGTGACTCAAACATGACCTAGACCTTGTTTTTGAAAAACTGTTTATATCTGTATTACATGATTGCAACTTGCTTAAAAGTGTCAACAGTGTTCCTATCATCCTGATTAAGCAGTACAGCAAAATTGTACTTACAGAGTGACTCAAACATGATTTAGTCCTTGTTTGTGAAAAACTGTTTATATCTGTATTTCATGATTGCAACTTGCTGAAAAGTGTCAACAATTTTCCTTTCATCTAGCTTAAACAGTACAGCAAAATTATACTTACACAGTGACTCAAACATGACTTAGACCTTGTTTTTGAAAAACTGTTTATTTCTGTATTACGTGATTGCAACTTGCTGAAAAGTGTCAACAGTGTTCCTATCATCCTGATTAAGCAGTACAGCAAAATTTCACTTACAGAGTGACTCAAACATGACTTAGACCTTGTTTTTGAAAAACTGTTTATATCTGTGTTACATGATTGCAACTTGCTGAAAAGTGTCAACAGTGTTCCTATCATCCTGATTAAGCAGTACAGCAAAATGGAACTTACAGAGTTACTCAAACATGACTTAGACTTTGTTTTTGAAAAACTGTTTATTTCTGTATTACAACTTGCTGAAAAGTGTCAACAGTGTTCCTATCATCCTGATTAAGCAGTACAGCAAAATTGTACTTACAGAGTGACTCAAACATGATTTAGACCTTGTTTGTGAAAAACTGTTTATATCTGTATTTCATGATTGCAACTTGACTGTTTATATCTGTATTACATGATTGCAACTTGCTGAAAAGTGTCAACAGTGTTCCTATCATCCTGATTAAGCAGTACAGCAAAATGGAACTTACAGAGTTACTCAAACATGACTTAGACTTTGTTTTTGAAAAACTGTTTATTTCTGTATTACAACTTGCTGAAAAGTGTCAACAGTGTTCCTATCATCCTGATTAAGCAGTACAGCAAAATTGTACTTACAGAGTGACTCAAACATGATTTAGTCCTTGTTTGTGAAAAACTGTTTATATCTGTATTTCATGATTGCAACTTGCTGAAAAGTGTCAACAATTTTCCTTTCATCTAGCTTAAACAGTACAGCAAAATTATACTTACACAGTGACTCAAACATGACTTAGACCTTGTTTTTGAAAAACTGTTTATTTCTGTATTACATGATTGCAACTTGCTGAAAAGTGTCAACAGTGTTCCTATCATCCTGATTAAGCAGTACAGCAAAATTGAACTTACAGAGTGACTCAAACATGACTTAGACCTTGTTTTTGAAAAACTGTTTATTTCTGTATTACAACTTGCTGAAAAGTGTCAACAGTGTTCCTATCATCCTGATTAAGCAGTACAGCAAAATTGTACTTACAGAGTGACTCAAACATGATTTAGTCCTTGTTTGTGAAAAACTGTTTATATCTGTATTTCATGATTGCAACTTGCTGAAAAGTGTCAACAATTTTCCTTTCATCTAGCTTAAACAGTACAGCAAAATTATACTTACACAGTGACTCAAACATGACTTAGACCTTGTTTTTGAAAAACTGTTTATTTCTGTATTACATGATTGCAACTTGCTGAAAAGTGTCAACAGTGTTCCTATCATCCTGATTAAGCAGTACAGCAAAATTGTACTTACAGAGTGAGTCAAACATGATTTAGACCTTGTTTGTGAAAAACTGTTTATATCTGTATTTCATGATTGCAACTTGCTGAAAAGTGTCAACAGTGTTCCTATCATCCTGATTAAGCAGTACAGCAAAATTGTACTTACAGAGTGACTCAAACATGACTTAGACCTTGTTTGTGAAAAACTGTTTATATCTGTATTACATGATTGCAACTTGCTGAAAAGTGTCAACAGTGTTCCTATCATCCTGATTAAGCAGTACAGCAAAATGGAACTTACAGAGTGACTCAAACATGACTTAGACCTTGTTTTTGAAAAACTGTTTATTTCTGTATTACAACTTGCTGAAAAGTGTCAACAGTGTTCCTATCATCCTGATTAAGCAGTACAGCAAAATTGTACTTACAGAGTGACTCAAACATGATTTAGTCCTTGTTTGTGAAAAACTGTTTATATCTGTATTTCATGATTGCAACTTGCTGAAAAGTGTCAACAATTTTCCTTTCATCTAGCTTAAACAGTACAGCAAAATTATACTTACACAGTGACTCAAACATGACTTAGACCTTGTTTTTGAAAAACTGTTTATTTCTGTATTACGTGATTGCAACTTGCTGAAAAGTGTCAACAGTGTTCCTATCATCCTGATTAAGCAGTACAGCAAAATTTACTTACAGAGTGACTCAAACATGACTTAGACCTTGTTTTTGAAAAACTGTTTATATCTGTGTTACATGATTGCAACTTGCTGAAAAGTGTCAACAGTGTTCCTATCATCCTGATTAAGCAGTACAGCAAAATGGAACTTACAGAGTTACTCAAACATGACTTAGACTTTGTTTTTGAAAAACTGTTTATTTCTGTATTACAACTTGCTGAAAAGTGTCAACAGTGTTCCTATCATCCTGATTAAGCAGTACAGCAAAATTGTACTTACAGAGTGACTCAAACATGATTTAGTCCTTGTTTGTGAAAAACTGTTTATATCTGTATTTCATGATTGCAACTTGCTGAAAAGTGTCAACAATTTTCCTTTCATCTAGCTTAAACAGTACAGCAAAATTATACTTACACAGTGACTCAAACATGACTTAGACCTTGTTTTTGAAAAACTGTTTATTTCTGTATTACATGATTGCAACTTGCTGAAAAGTGTCAACAGTGTTCCTATCATCCTGATTAAGCAGTAGAGCAAAAATAGAACTTACAGAGTGCATCAAACATGATTTAGACCTTGTTTGTGAAAAACTGTTTATTTCTGTTTTACAACTTGCTGAAAAGTGTCAACAGTGTTCCTATCATCCTGATTAAGCAGTACAGCAAAATTGTACTTACAGAGTGACTCAAACATGATTTAGTCCTTGTTTGTGAAAAACTGTTTATATCTGTATTTCATGATTGCAACTTGCTGAAAAGTGTCATCAATTTTCCTTTCATCTAGCTTAAACAGTACAGCAAAATTATACTTACACAGTGACTCATACATGACTTAGACCTTGTTTTTGAAAAACTGTTTATTTCTGTATTACATGATTGCAACTTGCTGAAAAGTGTCAACAGTGTTCCTATCATCCTGATTAAGCAGTACAGCAAAATTGTACTTACAGAGTGAGTCAAACATGACTTAGCCCTTGTTTTAGAAAAACTGTTTATTTCTGTATTACATGATTGCAACTTGCTGAAAAGTGTCAACAGTGTTCCTATCATCCTGATTAAGCAGTACAGCAAAATTGTACTTACAGATTGACTCAAACATGACTTAGACCTTGTTTTTGAAAAACTGTTTATTTCTGTATTACGTGATTGCAACTTGCTGAAAAGTGTCAACAGTGTTCCTATCATCCTGATTAAGCAGTACAGCAAAATTTCACTTACAGAGTGACTCAAACATGACTTAGACCTTGTTTTTGAAAAACTGTTTATATCTGTGTTACATGATTGCAACTTGCTGAAAAGTGTCAACAGTGTTCCTATCATTCTGATTAAGCAGTACAGCAAAATGGAACTTACAGAGTTACTCAAACATGACTTAGACTTTGTTTTTGAAAAACTGTTTATTTCTGTATTACAACTTGCTGAAAAGTGTCAACAGTGTTCCTATCATCCTGATTAAGCAGTACAGCAAAATTGTACTTACAGAGTGACTCAAACATGATTTAGTCCTTGTTTGTGAAAAACTGTTTATATCTGTATTTCATGATTGCAACTTGCTGAAAAGTGTCAACAATTTTCCTTTCATCTAGCTTAAACAGTACAGCAAAATTATACTTACACAGTGACTCAAACATGACTTAGACCTTGTTTTTGAAAAACTGTTTATTTCTGTATTACATGATTGCAACTTGCTGAAAAGTGTCAACAGTGTTCCTATCATCCTGATTAAGCAGTACAGCAAAATTTCACTTACAGAGTGACTCAAACATGACTTAGACCTTGTTTTTGAAAAACTGTTTATATCTGTATTACATGATTGCAACTTGCTGAAAAGTGTCAACAGTGTTCCTATCATCCTGATTAAGCAGTACAGCAAAATTGTACTTACAGAGTGACTCAAACATGATTTAGACCTTGTTTGTGAAAAACTGTTTATATCTGTATTTCATGATTGCAACTTGCTGAAAAGTGTCAACAATGTTCCTTTCATTTAGCTTAAACAGTACAGCAAAATTATACTTACACAGTGACTCAAACATGACCTAGACCTTGTTTTTGAAAAACTGTTTATATCTGTATTACATGATTGCAACTTGCTTAAAAGTGTCAACAGTGTTCCTATCATCCTGATTAAGCAGTACAGCAAAATTGTACTTACAGAGTGACTCAAACATGATTTAGACCTTGTTTTTCAAAAACTGTTTATATCTGTATTACATGATTGCAACTTGCTTAAAAGTGTCAACAGTGTTCCTATCATCCTGATTAAGCAGTACAGCAAAATTGTACTTACAGAGTGACTCAAACATGATTTAGACCTTGTTTGTGAAAAACTGTTTATATCTGTATTTCATGATTGCAACTTGCTGAAAAGTGTCAACAATGTTCCTTTCATCTAGCTTAAACAGTACAGCAAAATTATACTTACACAGTGACTCAAACATGACTTAGACCTTGTTTGTGAAAAACTGTTTATTTCTGTATTACATGATTGCAACTTGCTGAAAAGTGTCAACAGTGTTCCTATCATCCTGATTAAGCAGTACAGCAAAATGGAACTTACAGAGTTACTCAAACATGACTTAGACTTTGTTTTTGAAAAACTGTTTATTTCTGTATTACAACTTGCTGAAAAGTGTCAACAGTGTTCCTATCATCCTGATTAAGCAGTACAGCAAAATTGTACTTACAGAGTGACTCAAACATGATTTAGTCCTTGTTTGTGAAAAACTGTTTATATCTGTATTTCATGATTGCAACTTGCTGAAAAGTGTCAACAATTTTCCTTTCATCTAGCTTAAACAGTACAGCAAAATTAAACTTACACAGTGACTCAAACATGACTTAGACCTTGTTTTTGAAAAACTGTTTATTTCTGTATTACGTGATTGCAACTTGCTGAAAAGTGTCAACAGTGTTCCTATCATCCTGATTAAGCAGTACAGCAAAATTTCACTTACAGAGTGACTCAAACATGACTTAGACCTTGTTTTTGAAAAACTGTTTATATCTGTGTTACATGATTGCAACTTGCTGAAAAGTGTCAACAGTGTTCCTATCATCCTGATTAAGCAGTACAGCAAAATGGAACTTACAGAGTTACTCAAACATGACTTAGACTTTGTTTTTGAAAAACTGTTTATTTCTGTATTACAACTTGCTGAAAAGTGTCAACAGTGTTCCTATCATCCTGATTAAGCAGTACAGCAAAATTGTACTTACAGAGTGACACAAGCATGACTTAGACCTTGTTTTTGAAAAACTGTTTATATCTGTATTACATGATTGCAACTTGCTGAAAAGTGTCAACAGTGTTCCTATCATCCTGATTAAGCAGTACAGCAAAATGGAACTTACAGAGTTACTCAAACATGACTTAGACTTTGTTTTTGAAAAACTGTTTATTTCTGTATTACAACTTGCTGAAAAGTGTCAACAGTGTTCCTATCATCCTGATTAAGCAGTACAGCAAAATTGTACTTACAGAGTGACTCAAACATGATTTAGTCCTTGTTTGTGAAAAACTGTTTATATCTGTATTTCATGATTGCAACTTGCTGAAAAGTGTCAACAATTTTCCTTTCATCTAGCTTAAACAGTACAGCAAAATTATACTTACACAGTGACTCAAACATGACTTAGACCTTGTTTTTGAAAAACTGTTTATTTCTGTATTACGTGATTGCAACTTGCTGAAAAGTGTCAACAGTGTTCCTATCATCCTGATTAAGCAGTAGAGCAAAAATAGAACTTACAGAGTGCATCAAACATGATTTAGACCTTGTTTGTGAAAAACTGTTTATTTCTGTTTTACACAAAATTTCACTTACAGAGTGACTCAAACATGACTTAGACCTTGTTTTTGAAAAACTGTTTATATCTGTGTTACATGATTGCAACTTGCTGAAAAGTGTCAACAGTGTTCCTATCATCCTGATTAAGCAGTACAGCAAAATGGAACTTACAGAGTTACTCAAACATGACTTAGACTTTGTTTTTGAAAAACTGTTTATTTCTGTATTACAACTTGCTGAAAAGTGTCAACAGTGTTCCTATCATCCTGATTAAGCAGTACAGCAAAATTGTACTTACAGAGTGACTCAAACATGATTTAGACCTTGTTTGTGAAAAACTGTTTATATCTGTATTTCATGATTGCAACTTGCTGAAAAGTGTCAACAATGTTCCTTTCATCTAGCTTAAACAGTACAGCAAAATTATACTTACACAGTGACTCAAACATGACTTAGACCTTGTTTGTGAAAAACTGTTTATTTCTGTATTACATGATTGCAAC
Organism: Salmo salar; assembly: GCF_965601325.2. NCBI lineage: Eukaryota > Metazoa > Chordata > Actinopteri > Salmoniformes > Salmonidae > Salmo > Salmo salar. The sequence continues at coordinate 35,098,771 of NC_138297.1, read as the reverse complement.
TTGCTGAAAAGTGTCAACAGTGTTCCTATCATCCTGATTAAGCAGTACAGCAAAATGGAACTTACAGAGTTACTCAAACATGACTTAGACTTTGTTTTTGAAAAACTGTTTATTTCTGTATTACAACTTGCTGAAAAGTGTCAACAGTGTTCCTATCATCCTGATTAAGCAGTACAGCAAAATTGTACTTACAGAGTGACTCAAACATGATTTAGTCCTTGTTTGTGAAAAACTGTTTATATCTGTATTTCATGATTGCAACTTGCTGAAAAGTGTCAACAATTTTCCTTTCATCTAGCTTAAACAGTACAGCAAAATTATACTTACACAGTGACTCAAACATGACTTAGACCTTGTTTTTGAAAAACTGTTTATTTCTGTATTACATGATTGCAACTTGCTGAAAAGTGTCAACAGTGTTCCTATCATCCTGATTAAGCAGTAGAGCAAAAATAGAACTTACAGAGTGCATCAAACATGATTTAGACCTTGTTTGTGAAAAACTGTTTATTTCTGTTTTACAACTTGCTGAAAAGTGTCAACAGTGTTCCTATCATCCTGATTAAGCAGTACAGCAAAATTGTACTTACAGAGTGACACAAGCATGACTTAGACCTTGTTTTTGAAAAACTGTTTATATCTGTATTACATGATTGCAACTTGCTGAAAAGTGTCAACAGTGTTCCTATCATCCTGATTAAGCAGTACAGCAAAATGGAACTTACAGTTACTCAAACATGACTTAGACTTTGTTTTTGAAAAACTGTTTATTTCTGTATTACAACTTGCTGAAAAGTGTCAACAGTGTTCCTATCATCCTGATTAAGCAGTACAGCAAAATTGTACTTACAGAGTGACTCAAACATGATTTAGTCCTTGTTTGTGAAAAACTGTTTATATCTGTATTTCATGATTGCAACTTGCTGAAAAGTGTCAACAATTTTCCTTTCATCTAGCTTAAACAGTACAGCAAAATTATACTTACACAGTGACTCAAACATGACTTAGACCTTGTTTTTGAAAAACTGTTTATTTCTGTATTACATGATTGCAACTTGCTGAAAAGTGTCAACAGTGTTCCTATCATCCTGATTAAGCAGTAGAGCAAAAATAGAACTTACAGAGTGCATCAAACATGATTTAGACCTTGTTTGTGAAAAACTGTTTATTTCTGTTTTTCATGATTGCAACTTGCTGAAAAGTGTCAACAATGTTCCTTTCATCGAGCTTAAACAGTACAGCAAAATGGTACTTAGAGAGTGACTGAAACATGACTTAGACCTTGTTTTTGAAAAACGGTTTATATCTGTATTTCATGATTGCAACTTGCTGAAAAGTGAGAACAATGTTCCTTTCATCGAGTTTAAACAGTACAGCAAAATGGTACTTACTAAGTGACTCAAACATGACTTAGACCTTGTTTTTGAAAAACTGTTCATTTCTGTATTACATGATTGCAACTTGCTGAAAAGTGTCAACAGTGTTCCTTTCTGGATTAAGCAGTACAGCAAAAATGGTATCTACAGAGTGCATCAAACATGATTTAGACCTTGTTTGTGAAAAACTGTTTATTTCTGTATTACAACTTGCTGAAAAGTGTCAACAGTGTTCCTATCATCCTGATTAAGCAGTACAGCAAAATTGTACTTACAGAGTGACTCAAACATGATTTAGTCCTTGTTTGTGAAAAACTGTTTATATCTGTATTTCATGATTGCAACTTGCTGAAAAGTGTCAACAGTGTTCCTATCATCCTGATTAAGCAGTACAGCAAAATGGAACTTACAGAGTTACTCAAACATGACTTAGACTTTGTTTTTGAAAAACTGTTTATTTCTGTATTACAACTTGCTGAAAAGTGTCAACAGTGTTCCTATCATCCTGATTAAGCAGTACAGCAAAATTGTACTTACAGAGTGACTCAAACATGATTTAGTCCTTGTTTGTGAAAAACTGTTTATATCTGTATTTCATGATTGCAACTTGCTGAAAAGTGTCAACAATTTTCCTTTCATCTAGCTTAAACAGTACAGCAAAATTATACTTACACAGTGACTCAAACATGACTTAGACCTTGTTTTTGAAAAACTGTTCATTTCTGTATTACATGATTGCAACTTGCTGAAAAGTGTCAACAGTGTTCCTATCATCCTGGATTAAGCAGTACAGCAAAAATGGTACTCTACAGAGTGCAGTCAAACATGACTTAGACCTTGTTTGTGAAAAACTGTTTATTTCTGTATTACATGATTGCAACTTGCTGAAAAGTGTCAACAGTGTTCCTATCATCCTGATTAAGCAGTACAGCAAAATTGTACTTACAGAGTGACTCAAACATGACTTAGACCTTGTTTTTGAAAAACTGTTTATTTCTGTATTTCGTGATTGCAACTTGCTGAAAAGTGTCAACAGTGTTCCTTTCATCCTAGATTAAGCAGTACAGCAAAATTTCACTTACAGAGTGACTCAAACATGACTTAGACCTTGTTTTTGAAAAACTGTTTATATCTGTGTTACATGATTGCAACTTGCTGAAAAGTGTCAACAGTGTTCCTATCATTCTGATTAAGCAGTACAGCAAAATGGAACTTACAGAGTTACTCAAACATGACTTAGACTTTGTTTTTGAAAAACTGTTTATTTCTGTATTACAACTTGCTGAAAAGTGTCAACAGTGTTCCTATCATCCTGATTAAGCAGTACAGCAAAATTGTACTTACAGAGTGACACAAGCATGACTTAGACCTTGTTTTTGAAAAACTGTTTATATCTGTATTACATGATTGCAACTTGCTGAAAAGTGTCAACAGTGTTCCTATCATCCTGATTAAGCAGTACAGCAAAATGGAACTTACAGAGTTACTCAAACATGACTTAGACTTTGTTTTTGAAAAACTGTTTATTTCTGTATTACAACTTGCTGAAAAGTGTCAACAGTGTTCCTATCATCCTGATTAAGCAGTACAGCAAAATTGTACTTACAGAGTGACTCAAACATGATTTAGTCCTTGTTTGTGAAAAACTGTTTATATCTGTATTTCATGATTGCAACTTGCTGAAAAGTGTCAACAATTTTCCTTTCATCTAGCTTAAACAGTACAGCAAAATTATACTTACACAGTGACTCAAACATGACTTAGACCTTGTTTTTGAAAAACTGTTTATTTCTGTATTACATGATTGCAACTTGCTGAAAAGTGTCAACAGTGTTCCTATCATCCTGATTAAGCAGTAGAGCAAAAATAGAACTTACAGAGTGCATCAAACATGATTTAGACCTTGTTTGTGAAAAACTGTTTATTTCTGTTTTTCATGATTGCAACTTGCTGAAAAGTGTCAACAATGTTCCTTTCATCGAGCTTAAACAGTACAGCAAAATGGTACTTACTAAGTGACTCAAACATGACTTAGACCTTGTTTTTGAAAAACTGTTCATTTCTGTATTACATGATTGCAACTTGCTGAAAAGTGTCAACAGTGTTCCTTTCTGGATTAAGCAGTACAGCAAAAATGGTATCTACAGAGTGCATCAAACATGATTTAGACCTTGTTTGTGAAAAACTGTTTATTTCTGTTTTACAACTTGCTGAAAAGTGTCAACAGTGTTCCTATCATCCTGATTAAGCAGTACAGCAAAATTGTACTTACAGAGTGACTCAAACATGACTTAGACCTTGTTTTTGAAAAACTGTTTATTTCTGTATTACATGATTGCAACTTGCTGAAAAGTGTCAACAGTGTTCCTATCATCCTGATTAAGCAGTACAGCAAAATTGTACTTACAGAGTGACTCAAACATGACTTAGACCTTGTTTTTGAAAAACTGTTTATTTCTGTATTACATGATTGCAACTTGCTGAAAAGTGTCAACAGTGTTCCTATCATCCTGATTAAGCAGTACAGCAAAATGGAACTTACAGAGTGACTCAAACATGACTTAGACCTTGTTTTTGAAAAACTGTTTATTTCTGTATTACAACTTGCTGAAAAGTGTCAACAGTGTTCCTATCATCCTGATTAAGCAGTACAGCAAAATTGTACTTACAGAGTGACTCAAACATGATTTAGACCTTGTTTGTGAAAAACTGTTTATATCTGTATTTCATGATTGCAACTTGCTGAAAAGTGTCAACAGTGTTCCTATCATCCTGATTAAGCAGTACAGCAAAATGGAACTTACAGAGTTACTCAAACATGACTTAGACTTTGTTTTTGAAAAACTGTTTATTTCTGTATTACAACTTGCTGAAAAGTGTCAACAGTGTTCCTATCATCCTGATTAAGCAGTACAGCAAAATTGTACTTACAGAGTGACTCAAACATGATTTAGTCCTTGTTTGTGAAAAACTGTTTATATCTGTATTTCATGATTGCAACTTGCTGAAAAGTGTCAACAATTTTCCTTTCATCTAGCTTAAACAGTACAGCAAAATTATACTTACACAGTGACTCAAACATGACTTAGACCTTGTTTTTGAAAAACTGTTTATTTCTGTATTACATGATTGCAACTTGCTGAAAAGTGTCAACAGTGTTCCTATCATCCTGATTAAGCAGTACAGCAAAATTGAACTTACAGAGTGACTCAAACATGACTTAGACCTTGTTTTTGAAAAACTGTTTATATCTGTATTACATGATTGCAACTTGCTGAAAAGTGTCAACAGTGTTCCTATCATCCTGATTAAGCAGTACAGCAAAATTGTACTTACAGAGTGACTCAAACATGATTTAGACCTTGTTTGTGAAAAACTGTTTATATCTGTATTTCATGATTGCAACTTGCTGAAAAGTGTCAACAATGTTCCTTTCATCTAGCTTAAACAGTACAGCAAAATTATACTTACACAGTGACTCAAACATGATTTAGACCTTGTTTGTGAAAAACTGTTTATATCTGTATTTCATGATTGCAACTTGCTGAAAAGTGTCAACAGTGTTCCTATCATCCTGATTAAGCAGTACAGCAAAATGGAACTTACAGAGTTACTCAAACATGACTTAGACTTTGTTTTTGAAAAACTGTTTATTTCTGTATTACAACTTGCTGAAAAGTGTCAACAGTGTTCCTATCATCCTGATTAAGCAGTACAGCAAAATTGTACTTACAGAGTGACTCAAACATGATTTAGTCCTTGTTTGTGAAAAACTGTTTATATCTGTATTTCATGATTGCAACTTGCTGAAAAGTGTCAACAATTTTCCTTTCATCTAGCTTAAACAGTACAGCAAAATTATACTTACACAGTGACTCAAACATGACTTAGACCTTGTTTTTGAAAAACTGTTTATTTCTGTATTACGTGATTGCAACTTGCTGAAAAGTGTCAACAGTGTTCCTATCATCCTGATTAAGCAGTACAGCAAAATTTCACTTACAGAGTGACTCAAACATGACTTAGACCTTGTTTTTGAAAAACTGTTTATATCTGTATTATATGATTGCAACTTGCTGAAAAGTGTCAACAGTGTTCCTATCATCCTGATTAAGCAGTACAGCAAAATGGAACTTACAGAGTTACTCAAACATGACTTAGACTTTGTTTTTGAAAAACTGTTTATTTCTGTATTACAACTTGCTGAAAAGTGTCAACAGTGTTCCTATCATCCTGATTAAGCAGTACAGCAAAATTGTACTTACAGAGTGACTCAAACATGATTTAGTCCTTGTTTGTGAAAAACTGTTTATATCTGTATTTCATGATTGCAACTTGCTGAAAAGTGTCAACAATTTTCCTTTCATCTAGCTTAAACAGTACAGCAAAATTATACTTACACAGTGACTCAAACATGACTTAGACCTTGTTTTTGAAAAACTGTTTATTTCTGTATTACATGATTGCAACTTGCTGAAAAGTGTCAACAGTGTTCCTATCATCCTGATTAAGCAGTACTGCAAAATTGTACTTACAGAGTGACTCAAACATGATTTAGACCTTGTTTTTGAAAAACTGTTTATATCTGTATTATATGATTGCAACTTGCTGAAAAGTGTCAACAGTGTTCCTATCATCCTGATTAAGCAGTACAGCAAAATGGAACTTACAGAGTTACTCAAACATGACTTAGACTTTGTTTTTGAAAAACTGTTTATTTCTGTATTACAACTTGCTGAAAAGTGTCAACAGTGTTCCTATCATCCTGATTAAGCAGTACAGCAGAATTGTACTTACAGAGTGACTCAAACATGATTTAGTCCTTGTTTGTGAAAAACTGTTTATATCTGTATTTCATGATTGCAACTTGCTGAAAAGTGTCAACAATTTTCCTTTCATCTAGCTTAAACAGTACAGCAAAATTATACTTACACAGTGACTCAAACATGACTTAGACCTTGTTTTTGAAAAACTGTTTATTTCTGTATTACATGATTGCAACTTGCTGAAAAGTGTCAACAGTGTTCCTATCATCCTGATTAAGCAGTACTGCAAAATTGTACTTACAGAGTGACTCAAACATGATTTAGACCTTGTTTGTGAAAAACTGTTTATATCTGTATTTCATGATTGCAACTTGCTGAAAAGTGTCAACAATGTTCCTTTCATCTAGCTTAAACAGTACAGCAAAATTATACTTACACAGTGACTCAAACATGACTTAGACCTTGTTTTTGAAAAACTGTTTATTTCTGTATTACATGATTGCAACTTGCTGAAAAGTGTCAACAGTGTTCCTATCATCCTGATTAAGCAGTACAGCAAAATTGTACTTACAGAGTGACTCAAGCATGACTTAGACCTTGTTTTTGAAAAACTGTTTATATCTGTATTACATGATTGCAACTTGCTGGAAAGTGTCAACAGTGTTCCTATCATCCTGATTAAGCAGTACAGCAAAATGGAACTTACAGAGTTACTCAAACATGACTTAGACTTTCTTTTTGAAAAACTGTTTATTTCTGTATTACAACTTGCTGAAAAGTGTCAACAGTGTTCCTATCATCCTGATTAAGCAGTACAGCAAAATTGTACTTACAGAGTGACTCAAACATGATTTAGTCCTTGTTTGTGAAAAACTGTTTATATCTGTATTTCATGATTGCAACTTGCTGAAAAGTGTCAACAATTTTGGGAGGAGGACACAAGGGAGTTGTCAACCGTGATGGCGAGATCATGGAACGTTCAGTCCTTCCCCGGGAGGAAGAGCAGCTCCGTCTTGCCGAGGTTCTGCTTGAGGTGGTGATCCGTCATCCACACTGATATGTCTGACAGACACACACACACTTCTCTGTTCTGTATAGACTGAACCTAGAAGACATGCTACAGCACATAGCTGACATTCTTTACAGGTGTTGTAGGAGGCTGCATGCATGAGAAAATAACTTTGCCCAACAACAAAAATGTGGGTTAGCTGGCAGTTTGAGAGTGTTACAAACGCCAACGTTCTTGTCACATCTTCTGTATTAAGTCCCCAACGCACAGAACATGCCTCTAGAAATACCACATGGAATGACCGCGTCGAATGTCTGACTGAAAAGGAGAGAAGATAGAGAAAGAGAAGGATAGAAGAGAGAGAGAACACTCCCCGTCTGTTTTTCCCTATCTTCCTCACTCCCTCCCTCCTTCCTTCCTCCTCTCGCTCTGTCTGTCCTCTGCTCTCCCCCTTTCTAGAAAACATGAAGGAAGAAAGAGAAGATAAGAATCCGGGGGGGACGAGTGTGAACAAGAGAAAGTTCCAGGAAAGCAAGAGGGGGACAATAATAGGCGGATGGAAGGAAGGAAGAAATTAAGGAAGGGATCTATCCAGCCATACAACGCGATTAAACGAGACATGAACGAACTATATATTGACCTATATTAAACGTAGCTACTCGACTATTCTCAACTTGTGACGTTTAAAACTATTTTAGGATAGTTGAATACGCAAACTTTGGCTATTAGGAACCAAGTTATCGTAGTTTCTAATTCATACAGCAACTTCCAGCGTTGCAAGTCACAGCTCACCCCGGAAAAGGATTTAGCCCCAAGGACCACCGACGAGGGCAGGTCACCGCAGCCGGAGTTTAGGCGTTGCCACACGGCTTTGACCCGGAGCCATGGCCGGGGCGAAGCCAGGAGTCCACGCTCTGCAGCTCAAACCGGTGTCGGTTCACGACATACTAAAACGGGGGAGCAAGTTTATCAAATGGGATGAGGTTAGTAGTTATATAGCCTAGTGGCTCTGAACGTGTTTGTTTGTTTGTGAGTGAGTGAGTGAGAGAGAGTTATAGCCTACATTTAGTTTTCTTCTCGTTTTCCCCCCACCACAAGTGTTCAAGTTGCATTCATTATAAAATAATAGTAGCATAGTTGATTTCATTGATACATCCTTACTTTGTGGACTTTAGAGTTTACTATTCTAGACACTGCAGTCCAGAGGCTGTAGGTAGGTATGTCACCCTATTCCCTATACCAGGGATAATCAACTAGATTTAGCTGCAGGACAAATATTTTGTTGAGTGGAGGGTCAGGAGACTGGAACATAATTACAAGTAATTTGTAGACTGCCCAAACAGATGTAATATTTGCCTAAAACAATCATTTCAAACCTTGCTTACATTTATATATGGTCACACATATCTCTTGAGGGGCCAAATAAAATCACCCGCAGACCGCAAGTTGGGGACTCTTGCCCTATACTTTTGACCTATTGGCTCTGGTCAAAAGTAGTGCACTATATAGGGAATAGGTTGCCATTTGGGATGTACCTTTCGGACTGTCCTGCATACCTATACCTATCCTGCAATAGATCGGCCTAGCTCTGCTCTCCTTTGAATTCTTGTCAAGCAAGTTTTTCCACCACTCAGGTCTTTTAGACAACCCAACTATCCACCAAAGCCCTTTTTCTTTCCCACTTTTGGCCTCCTCTCTCTTTCTGTTTTGTTCTAGCACCATTTTGTCACTGTTTTCCCAAGGGATTTCGATAGACAGTGGGAGTCAATGGAATGACACAGGGTGAATTATAATTTTTATCTCAACATAGGAGAGACAGACTTTGTGAATTGAGTTTCTGAATGAACATTCCATAGGCCTACTCTTCCAAACCATGTCGACATGTAGCCTAGGCTGAAACACCCACATTTGTATGTCCCTAACTCTATTTAAGACATTTTAGGACTATTTTAGTACTTCCTGTTTCAGGTAGAAGGTTGTTAGTCTGGAAACAATATTTTTTGTATTTTAATAAAGCAAGACAACCCAAATATGTTTTACGGGAAATTCCACAGATCTCCCCACTGGATTGGCCCTACTCTCTCTTCCATGTATTTTCACCCCTCCTTGCCTGGCAACCGTGGACTGTGTGTGTGAGAGAGATATATTACGTTTCATTGTCAGTATTTTAGAGGAGGGCGCCTGAAGCATTTTACTGCTTTAATGGTGTCAATAGGAAAAAATATTTTTGCAAACAGACAGAAGTAATAGACTACAAATAAAATAAAAATGTATTTGTCACATGCGCTGAATACTACAGGTGTAGACCTTACCGTGAAATGCTTACTTGCAAGCCCTTAACCTCTATGGGCTAGGTGGGACGCTAGCGTGCCACCCGTGGTGCACTCCATCAACAGCAGGTGCATTTCAAGAGCGGCAAATTTGAATCCAAATAAATGTAAAAATTCAAATTTTTCAAAAATACAACTTTTTTACACCATTTGAAAGATAAACATCTCCTTAATCTAACCACGTTTTACGATTTCAAAAAGGTTTTACGGCGAAAGCATAAATTTAGAGTATGTTAGGACAGTACATTTACAAGAGTTGTGTGTAATGTTTTGTCAAGTCAAAGACAGGGTCACCAAAACCATAAAACCAGCTAAAATGATGCACTAACCTTTTACAATCTCCATCAGATGACACTCCTAGGACATTATGTTAGACAATGCATGCATTTTTAGTTCTATCAAGTTCATATTTATATCCAAAAACAGCGTTTTACTATGGCATTGATGTTGAGGAAATCGTTTCCCTCCAATAACCGGCAGTCAAGTCAGCGTCACAAATTAAATAATTAAAATTAGAAAACATTGGTAAAATATTATATTGTCATTTAAAGAATTATAGATTTACATCTCTTGAACGCAATCAACTTGCCAGATTTAAAAATAACCTTACTGGGAAATCACACTTTGCAATAATCTGAGCACTGCGCCCAGAAAAATACGCGTTGCGATACAGACTAGACGTCATGTTGGGGAGATCTAAAATCGAAAATACTATGTAAATAATCCATTACCTTTGATTCTCTTCATCAGATGTCACTTCCAGGTATCAATGGTCCATAACGAATGTAGTTTTGTTCAAAAAAGCTCATCATTTATGTCCAAAAATCTCCGTCTTGTTAGCACATGATCTAAGCCAGCCGGACTTCTCGTCATGAACGAGGGGAAAAAATATATTTCCGTTCGTTCAAACATGTCAAACGTTGTATAGCATAAATCATTAGGGCCTTTTTTAACCAGAACATGAATAATATTCAAGGTGGACGAATGCATACTCTTTTATAACGTATTGGAACGAGGGTACCCAACATGAACTCGCGCGCCAGGTGTCTAATGGGACATCATCGTTCCATGGCTCTTGTTCGGTCAGATCTCCCTCCAGAAGACTCAAAACACTTTGTAAAGGCTGGTGACATCTAGTGGAAGCAATAGGAAGTGCCAAAATATTCCTCAGCCCCTGTGTTTTTCAATGGGATAGGTTTAAAGTCAATACAACACATCAGGTATCCACTTCCTGTCAGAAAATGTCTCAGGGTTTTGCCTGCCAAATGAGTTCTGTTATACTCACAGACACCATTCAAACAGTTTTAGAAACTTTAGAGTGTTTTCTATCCATATATAATAAGTATATGCATATTCTAGTTACTGGGTAGGATTAGTAACCAGATTAAATCGGGTACATTTTTTTTATCCAGACGTGCAAATGCTGCCCCCTAGCCCTAACAGGTTAACCAACAATGCAGTTCAGGACATAGAGTTAAGAAAATATTTACTAAATTAACTAAAGTAAAAAATAAAAGTAACGCAATAAAATAACAACGAGGCTATATACAGGGGGTACCGGTACAGGTTAGTCGAGTTAATTTGTACTTGTAGGTAGGGGTAAAATGACTATGCATAGATAATAAACAGTGAGTAACAGCAGTGTAAAAACAAAGGGGGGAGGTCAATGTAAACAGTCTGTGTGGCCATTTGATTGTTTGTTCATCAGTCTTATGGCTTGGGGGTAGAAGCTGTTAAGAACACTTTTGGACCTAGACTTGGCGCACCGGTACCGCTTTCTGGAGAGAACAGTCTATGACTAGGGTGGCTGGAGTCTTTGGCAATTCTTAGGGCATTCCTCTGACACCGCCTGGTATAGAGGTCCTGGATGGCATTTACATTCCTTCTCTCACTCTTTCACTCTCTTTCTTCTCTCTCTCTCTGTTTCTCTCTTCCTCCTCAGTCTCACTTCATCTATCTTTCTTGCTTTCTCTCCCTCTCCCCCTCTCTCTCTCTCCTCTCTTCCTCCTCTTTCTTTCTTCCTCCTTTCTCTGAGGGAATTCCCAGGAAGTTGTTAGGCCTGTGATTAACTTTGCGAACTGCAAGGGACAATGTGCACATCTCTCCACTCCCTCTTTCGCCTCCTATATCTCTTCCTCATTCGCTCTCCCTCTGCAGAGAGAAACAGAGCTGATATGACGAGACTAACTTGTAGTAGGAAAGAGAGAAAAAAGTGTCAGAGAAAGAGGAGGAGTGTGGGAGAGGAAAGAGAGGGAATGTGAGAGAGCAACATTTCACGTTGTTCAGACCCCAAATAAGGACATCTGATTTGAGAAAATGGGAAAGAGCCGAGAATCTAGCCTCAAGTTAATACCAGCCCCCCCCCCCCCACACACACACACTGTAGAAAGACATGCAGCACATTTCTCCACCTACAGTTAGTCAATGTGTGTGTGGTGTGTGTTTCACTCTGAATTACTTCCTGTCTCAGCTTGTTGTGCTCTCTGGAGCCAAAACTACTTTCCCAGCCCTCCCTACCTTCTCCCTCCATCCCCCTCCCTCCCTCTTTCCCCCATCCCTCCCACCCTTCCCTCTCTTTCCCTCTTCTTCAACCCTATCCACTCTGCTCCTCAATTTAGATCAATCACAGTTGAATTCAGTAAAAATGATTCTGTGTAACAGAGAGAGAGAGAGAGAACCTCTACATACTGTTGCACCAAATACCTCTGTGAGTTCAATCCTGAACCCTTGTCTCTCTCTGTCACACACACACACACACACACACACACACACACACACACACACACACACACACACACACACACACACACACACACACACACACACACACAGACACACAGATCCTGGACAGTACAGTTTAGTGTACTCTGGACTCAAGAACCTCCCTAGAATGCGAACCTGATGGTACCATATTCTAGTGTTACGATACCAGAATTTTTACTTCGAAACCAATACCAGCCTTACCATCACGATACTCGATACCGTCACGATACTCGACACCAAAACGATACCATAGCAAAAAAATAAGGCATATTAGCCAAGTCACAGAATGGCACTTGATCCAGACAGATAAACTCAGGTACTGCTCTGTTCAATCGTTGGTCATCTTTTGAGTTTAATATCTTTACATTTGAAATGTTTTATGTCAACATTTTTCAGAGACAGCTATGTGTGCATTAATTAATCAATTATGCAATCATACAATCAATTTGACTTTGGTAAAAACAATCTAACTACATTGAACAAAAAATATGAATGCAGCTATTCAAAGATTTTACTGAGTTACAGTTCTTATGGAAACCAGTCAATTGAAATAAATTCATTAGTCCCTAATCTATGGATTTCACATGACTGGGAATATAGATATGCATATGATGGTCACAGATACCTTTTTAAAAAATTGTGTCATGAATCAGAAAACCAGTCAGTATCTGGTGTGACCACCATTTGCCTCATGAAGCCCGACACATCGCCTTCGCATAGAGTTGATCAGGCCGTTGATTGTGGCCTGTGGAATGTTGTCCCACTCCTCTTCAATGTCTCTGCGAAGTTGCTGGATAATGGCAGGAACTGGAACGCGCTGTTGTACACCCTCAATCCAGAGCATCCCAAACATGCTGAATGGGTGACATGTCTAGTGAGTATGCAGGCCATGTAAAAACTGGGACATTTTCAAATTCCTGGAATTGTATACAGATCATTGCAACATCGGGCCGTGCATTATCATGCTGAAACATGAGGTGATGGCGTCAGATTAATGGCACAACAATGGGCCTCAGGATCTCGTCACAGTATCTCTTATCCAGAGCGACTTACAAATTGGTGCATTCACCTTATGATATCCAGTGGAACAACCACTTTACAATAGTGCATCTAAATCTTTTAAGGGGGGGGGGGGGGGGGGTTAGAAGGATTACTTTATCCTATCCTAGGTATTCCTTAAAGAGGTGGGGTTTCAGGTGTCTCCGGAAGGTGGTGATTGACTTCGCTGTCCTGGCGTCGTGAGGGAGCTTGTTCCACCATTGGGGTGCCAGTGCAGCGAACAGTTTTGACTGGGCTGAGCGGGAACTGTGCTTCCTCAGAGGTAGGGGGGCCAGCAGGCCAGAGGTGGATGAACGCAGTGCCCTTGTTTGGGTGTAGGGCCTGATCAGAGTCTGAAGGTATGGCGGTGCCGTTCCCTTCACAGCTCCGTAGGCAATCACCATGGTCTTGTAGCGGATGCGAGCTTCAACTGGAAGCCAGTGGAGAGAGCGGAGGAGCGGGGTGACGTGAGAGAACTTGGGAAGGTTGAACACCAGACGGGCTGCGGCGTTCTGGATGAGTTGTAGGGGTTTAATGGCACAGGCAGGGAGCCCAGCCAACAACGAGTTGCAGTAATCCAGACGGGAGATGACAAGTGCCTGGATTAGGACCTGCGCCGCTTCCTGTGTGAGGCAGGGTCGTACTCTGCGAATGTTGTAGAGCATGAACCTACAGGATCGGGTCACCGCCTTGATGTTAGTGGAGAACGACAGGGTGTTGTCCAGGATCACGCCAAGGTTCTTAGCACTCTGGGAGGAGGACACAAGGGAGTTGTCAACCGTGATGGCGAGATCATGGAACGGGCAGTCCTTCCCCGGGAGGAGGAGCAGCTCCGTCTTGCCGAGGTTCAGCTTGAGGTGGTGATCCGTCATCCACACTGATATGTCTGACAGACATGCAGAGATGCGATTCGCCGCCTGGTTATCAGAAGGGGGAAAGGAGAAGATTAATTGTGTGTCGTCTGCATAGCAATGATAGGAGAGACCATGTGAGGATATGACAGAGCCAAGTGACTTGGTGTATAGCGAGAATAGGAGGGGGCCTAGAACAGAGCCCTGGGGGACACCAGTGGTGAGAGCGCATGGTGCGGAGACAGATTCTCGCCACGCCACCTGGTAGGAGCGACCTGTCAGGTAGGACGCAATCCAAGCGTGGGCCGCGCCGGAGATGCCCAACTCGGAGAGGGTGGAGAGGAGGATGCCAGTGGCCATCGGAGGTGAGCATTAGCCCAATGAAGTTGCTTATGACGCCGAACCACAGTCAGGTCAAGATCCTGGTGAGGTTATACGCAGCCAAGAAAGATAAATGCGATCAAAGCAGCACCGCCCCCTCAAGAGTCTGAGCCTGCCTGGCAGGGTTGGTCCAACAAAGTCAAAGCCCCCAAATGGTTGAGCACAATATATAAGGAATTTCTCAAAGCTGCTAATGAGAACCTTGACGACCTTGTATATAGATGGTTGGAATTCCAGTGCTGTGCCCCCACCTAGGTAGTGGCAGTGCTGGCAACACTAGCTGCAGTAACCCATGGGGAGTCGGTCACACTCTGACAATCAGAGAGGGGGCAAATTATTGTGGCCCTGGTGGCACAAAATGATCAGATGGTCTGACTGCACAGAGATGCTTGGGAAAATGGTCACAGCGGGAGACCAGCATGTGTGTGTTTCAGGGGAAGGGGTTGTATCTGAGCTCCATCAACTTGACATTGGTTAATCAAATCTCCCCATTCTTGCTAAATTTTGCATGCCTTCTCAAACTGCTACAACTGTATATGCATTCGCACATTGAGTTGGGCTCGGAACAACTGTTGAACATCTGAGCTTGTGGTTGTTTGTGGGGGAAGGGTGAGGAGTGTGTATGAGTGTATGTATCCCAGATCTGTTGCTATGGGGCAATGATGTTAGGGACAATATAGGAGGAATCACAAGAATTGCTTGCCAAAATAATAATTGCTTGCCAAAAAAGTAATTGTTGTAATGCCAATCCTGGTTATAGGTAACAATCCTTTGTATGAACTGCTTACATTGTTACACATATTAGTTAATTGTTGAAATAAATTAAGATATGCAAGATTTATTTACAGCACCAGTCAAAAGTTTGGACACCTCATTCCCAGGATTTTTCTTTATTTTGACTATTTTCTACATTGTAAAATAATAGTGAAGACATCAAAACTATGAAATAACACATATGGAATCATGTAGTAACCAAAAATGTTTATATTTTAGATTCTTCAAAGTAGCCACCCTTTGCCTTGATGACAGCTTTGAACACTTTTGGCATTCTCTCAACCAGCTTCATGAGGTATGCATTTCAATTAACAGGTGTGCCTTGTTAAAAGTTAATTTGTAGAATTTCTTTCCTTAATGTGTTTGAGCCAATCAGCCCTATCTTGTCACAATACATCTATCTTCTGTATACAACCCCTATTTGGTAAAATACCATATTAGTCCATATTATGGGAAGAACAGCTCAAAATAAGCAAAGAGAAACGTCAGTCCATCATTACTTTAAGACATGGTCAGTCATCTGGAAAATTTCAAGAACTTTGAAAGTGTCTTAAAGTGCAGTCGCAAAAATCATCAAGCGCTTGAGGAAGCGCTTGAGAAACTGGCTCTCATGAGGACCGCCAGAGGAAAGGTTGACCCACAGTTACCTTTGCTGCAGAGGGCAAGTTCATTAGAGTTAACTGCACCTCAGATTGCAGCCAAATAAATGCTTCACAGAGTTCAAGTAATAGACACATCTCAACATCTACTGTTCAGAGGAGACTGCGTGAATCAGGTCTTCATGGTCAAATTGCTGCAAAGAAACCACTACTAAAGGACACCAATAATAAGAAGAGACTTGCTTGGGCCAAGAAACATGAGCAAGTGTTACGGTGGAAATCTGTCCCTTGCTCTGATGAGTCCAAATTTGAAGATTTTTTTTGTTCCAACCACTGTGTCTTTGTGAGATGCAGAGTAGGTGAACAGATGATCTCTGTATGTGTGGTTCCCACCGTGAAGCATGGAGGAGGTGTGATGGTGTGGGGGTGCTTTGCTCGTGACACTGTCAGTGATTTATTTAGAATTCAAGGCACACTTAACCAGCATGGCTACCACAGCATTCTGCAGTGATACGCCATCCCATCTGGTTTGTGCTTAGTGGGACTATCATTTGTTTTTCAACAGGACAATGACCCAAAACACACCTCCCGGCTGTGTAATTGCTTTTTGACCAAGATGGAGAGTGATGGACCTGGCCCCAAAATCACCCAACCTCAACCCAATTGAGAAGGATTGGGATGAGTTGGACTGCAGAGTGAAGGAAAAGCAGCCAACAAGTGCTCAGCAAATGTGGGAACTCCTTCAAGACTGTTGGAAAAGCATTCCTCATGAAGCTGGTTTAGAGAATGCCAAGTGTGTGCAAAGCTGTCATCAAGGCAAAGGGTGGCTACTTTGAAGAATCTAAAATGTAAAATATATTTTGATTTAACACTTCTTTGGTTACTACATGATTCCATATGTGTTATTTCATAGTTTTGATGTCTTCACTATTATTCTAAAATGTAGAAAATACTACAAATAAAGAAAAACCCTTGAATGAGTAGGTGTGTCCAAACCTTTGACTGGTACTGTAGTTTTATCTAAAAATAACTTTTTTAAATGTTTCACTATTTTTATGAAATTCCCTGAGGAGGATGGTCCTCCCCATCCTCCTCTGAGGAGCCTCCACTGCTCTAGAGACATTGCGCATTGTGGGCATTGAGTACAAACAAAATGGAATTCAATTAATTTAACGGATGTCGGACATTTAAAAAAAAAAAAAAATAAATAAATAAACATTTTGGTTAATCGCTCATTAACCAGTAATGACATTCATGAGACAAGGGCGGTGGCCAGTTGGAGCCCTATTCTCACACACAATCAGTTCGCTGAGACAATGGATTATCTTTAGGAGAGATGTGAGAGAGAAACCGATAGTTTTTTTAAAGTGAATTAATAATGTTTATTTTGCTTATTTTGCATTATGGTTTGCATATTATAACAAACTGTCAGCTGTAAGCTGACACGAAAAGAGAGGGGAGTAGAATAGTATAGGTAGGTCGGCCATCAGGGAGACAGTCAGAACTGTGCACTAGGCCTATCTATCGGCAATCAAAAGCTGTATATCGCAATGGAATGCTGTATCTCGCAATTTCTTGGCTTGCATTGCCTCGCAACTTCAGTAAATCAGGGCCTGTTATCAATGAATAGGCTAGGATATTGAGATGAGCGAGATGCAACACTTCGCACTCGCACAGTATCTGCACGTGTGCACAGGTTCGCTTCCAGTAATCACATCGTGGTAGCCAGGGCACCAAAACAGCAGAAAAGTTGAGCCTTGCTCTTAGATGTTGCGGAAATTAACCCACTATGCTGTTGACTTACTGCATCTGCGTCATAATTTTGGGGCGGGATTGTTCTTAACGTTAACAATCCCATTTTCGATTAACATTTAGACCCCTACCGTGCAATACTACCATATTCCCTAAATGGGCCTTGTTCAAATGGAATACACTGTAATGGGAATATTGTAGCATTTGGGATGCAGCTCTAGTGAATTATCTGAAAGTGAAATGTCTATCATAGATAGATAGGCTTCTGAATGTTCTTTATGATTAAAGAGATGAAGGGAGAGACAGAGGGAATGACATGATGAGTGAATAAGTTAGGAAGGAGGGAGGGAGAAAAGAGTTTGTTAAAGAGTTACACCACCCACTGAATCAAACCATTAGTCTCACAGAGGGGTGAGAAATGTAGAGGAAGGGAGGGTGGAAATGGAAGAAACCTGCCACTGTTTGTCTAAGCGAGTCACACCACTTAGTGAAACACAGTGTTAACATGAGAGAGGGAGAGATGAATGGAGACGGAAGGAGTGGTTGAGCCAGAGGGGAAAAGAAAGAGAGAGAAAGGTCATAGGTCAAACTCAGACGTGAAGTGAAGCATTTTGGGATTGACATAAGTATTCTGCTTCTCACCACTCCTCTGTTCCCCCTCCTCATCCCTCTCTTTCTCACGGTCTCTTTCTTTAGTTTATTTAGTAAATATTTTCTTAACTCTATTATCTTAACTGTATTGTTGGTTAAGGGATTGTAAAGTAAGCATTTCACGGTAAGGTCTACACCTGTTGTATTCAACACATGTGAAAAATAACATTTGGTTTCCTGTACCCGCTCTCTTTATCCTTACTTGTGCTCTATATCTCTCTCTCCCTCCCTGTCTTTTTCTCTTTTCATTCTCTCTGTCTATCTCCTTCTCTGTGTCATTTCTTTCCCTACCCTAGTTGTCATTCTCACGGTCTCTGTCTTCCTCTCCTCATTCCCTCTTGCTCTTTTTCTTTACCACTTTGACTTCTTTCCCTCTCCATCTCTCTTTCCCTCTCCTTCTCTTTTGCTTAATGATTTTCCTGTCATCCCTTCCCCTCTACCCCATTTCCTCTCCTCACCAGAGTCCAAAGGTTATTGACTGTCATCAACCTTTGTTGCCAAAGCAGCCACACACACACCACAGTCTGGTTGTCCCTGTATAATGACTGGTTTATTAGAGGTGCTGAAAACCCAGACTTCACCTTTATAGTGAACATAATGAAAACATTCTGCCCCTCTCTCCCCTGTCCCCTCCCCTCTTTTCCTCTCTCTACCGCTCTTCTCTCATCCTCTTTTTCTTTGGTATTATTCTCACTGAATAGAGTTATCTGGACAAAATTTCAATTTACATACACGTTTCAATTCCCATTAGCGACTAGAATATCACGAGCCGAGAGAGGGTTCAGTTAACAATTTTCCTTGGCAGCTAAAAAGTACTGTAGCCACTTGCCAAGTGGCTAAGCATTGCAAACTATTTTACTATCTAGCTAGCTGCTAGCTAAAGTTAAGCAAGCAACTCTTCATGCATCAACCATATTATACAGTTAATTATTGCTACAAAACCATATTACACTCTTGAATAATGCAACAATTCACAAGCATGTGCAGACAATTAAAGGGTTTATTTTCTCATCTGTACACTCATTACATTTTAGATTCACGACAAAAGCACAGCGTTACTGCTAGTTAAAGCTAACAACAGGCCTTCATCAAGTAACGTTAGCCTATCAAAGAATTAACAATTATCCTGCTAATACGAATATAAAAATACAGTAGGCCTACCTTACAACATTATAGTAAACCATGCTTAATTTTTATCAATATCATGCAAATCAGGCTACATGTGGTAAAAGGAATTTGCAACTGAAAACGTGGGTAAATTCACTGAGAAGTTGAGCTGTTATATATGGAAGCCCATTCCTGCCGAAAATAAAATAACTCTATTATGTTTTTTCATTTGAAGCATCTTGTGGCGATTTTCATCTCTTCATGTTGGAAATCAGAGATCAGCACAGCAGGGCTGCCTGCAAACGTGTGGGCGATCTGGCATTTGCCCCAGCACTTTTGGTTAGGTTTAATAAAATATATTGCATATTTTATCTTTTATTTAACTAGGCAAGTCAGTTAAGAACAAATTCTTATTTTCAGTGACAGCCTAGGAACAGTGGGTTAACTGCCTTGTTCAGGGGCAGAACGACAGATTTTTACCTTTTCAGCTCGGGGATTCGATCTTGCAACCTTTCGGTTACTAGTCCAACGCTATAACCACTAGGCTACCTGCCTCCCCATTAAAAAAAAGTTGTTTATACTGATTTTATCCTCCTTAGGGCCAGGACGTTTTCCAGGAGTTTATTATTTTGTTTTATCATATAACCTATCATATAGTCCCACTGTAGCCCACTGTAGCTCAGTTGGTAGAGCATGGCGCTTGCAACGCCAGGGTTGTGGGTTCGATTCCCATGGGGGACCAGTATTTAAAATGTAATAAAATGTATGCACTCTACTGTAAGTCGCTCTGGATAAGAGCGTCTGCTAAATGATGTAATTATAGGTTCATGCTCTACAACATTCGCAGAGTACGACCCTGTTGCAGGTCCTAATCCAGGCACTTGTCATCTCCCGTCTGGATTACTGCAACTCGCTGTTGGCCGGGCTCCCTGCCTGTGCCATTAAACCCCTACAACTCATCCAGAACGCTGCAGCCCGTCTGGTGTTCAACCTTCCCAAGTTCTCTCACGTCACCCTGCTCCTCCGCACATTCCACTGGCTTCCAGTTGAAGCTCGCATCTGCTACAAGATCATGGTGCTTGCCTACGGAGCTGTGAGGGGAACGGCACCTCCATACCTTCGGGCTCTGATCAGTCCCTACACCCAAACAAGGACACTGCGTTCATCCACCTCTGGCCTGCTGGCCCCCCTACCTCTGCGGAAGCACAGTTCCTGCTCAGCCCAGTCAAAACTGTTCGCTGCTCTGGCACCCCAATGGTGGAACAAGCTCCCTCACGATGCCAGGACAGCGGAGTCAATCACCACCTTCCGGAGACACCTGAAACCCCACAACTTTAAGGAATACCTGGGATAGGATAAAGTAATCCTTCTACCCCCCCCCCCCAAAAAAAGATATAGATGTACTATTGTAAAGTGGTTGTTCCACTGGATATCATAAGGTGAATGCAACAATTTGTAAGTCGCTCTGGATAAGAGCGTCTGCTAAATTACGTAAATGTAAAATGTAAATGTAACCTAATTAGAAAAATCTGGTCCCATCATAGCCCATATAAAACCGTTTTTTACAGCTGATTTATTACTATTTCATACTCAGAGTTTTACCTGGTTAGGTTAGTCTACCAGATCAGGAACTCTTGGCCCCAGGAAAACAATTTCCCCTCTACCACTCTGGGACCTGTGAAATCACCGCACAATGTTACAAATGAAAAAACGTATTGTATTTGTATGATCTACTATCTCAAAATGTTGACTGATGTAGTTTGACTTGCGTATCTCACTGTTGACTTACATATGTCAAAATGTTTTGATAGTATCGACATAAAAAAAGAAGCCACAAGATGCTTCAAATGAAAAAGCATATGTATGACCTACAGTGGGGGAAAAAAGTATTTGATCCCCTGCTTATTTTGTACGTTTGCCCACTGACAAAGGATCAGTCCATAATTTTAATGGTAGGTTTATTTGAACAGTGAGAGACAGAATAACAACCAAAAAATCCCGAAAAACACGTCAGAAATGTTATAAATTGATTTGCATTTTAATGAGGGAAATAAGTATTTGACCCCCTCTCAATCAGAAAGATTTCTGGCTCCCAGGTGTCTTTTATACAGGTAACGAGCTAAGATTAGGAGCACACTCTTAAAGGGAGTGCTCCTAACCGCAGCTTGTTACCTGTAAAAAAGACACCTGTTCACAGAAGCAATTAATCAATCAGATTCCAAACTCTCCACCATGGCCAAGACCAAAGAGCTCTCCAAGGATGTCAGGGACAAGATTGTAGACCTACACAAGGCTGGAATGTGCTACAAGACCATCGCCAAGCAGCTTGGTGAGAAGGTGACAACATTTGGTGCGATTATTCGCAAATGGAAGAAACACAAAAGAACTGTCAATATCCCTTGGCATGGGGCTCCATGCAAGATCTCACCTCGTGGAGTTGCAATGATCATGAGAACGGTGAGGAATCAGCCCAGAACTACACGGGAGGATCTTGTCAATGATCTCAAGGCAGCTGGGACCATAGTCACCAAGAAAACAATTGGTAACACACTACGCCGTGAAGGACTGAAATCCTGCAGCGCCCGCAAGGTCCCCCTGCTCAAGAATACATATACATGCCCATCTGAAGTTTGCCAATGAACATCTGAATGACTCAGAGGACAACTGGTGAAAGTGTTGTGGTCAGATGAGACCAAAATGGAGCTCTTTGGCATCAACTCAACTCGCCGTGTTTGGAGGAGGAGGAATGCTGCCTATGACCCCAAGAACACCATCTCCACCGTCAAACATGGAGGTTTATTGCTTTGGGGGGTGTTTTTCTGCTAAGGGGACAGGACAACTTCACCGCATGAAAGGGACGATGGACGGGGCCATGTACCGTCAAATCTTGGGTGAGAACCTCCTTCCCTCAGCCAGGGCATTGAAAATGGGTTGTGGATGGGTATTCCAGCATGACAATTACCCAAAACACACGGCCAAGGCAACAAAGGAGTGGCTCAAGAAGAAGCTCATTAAGGTCCTGGAGTGGCCTAGCCAGTCTCCAGACCTTAATCCCATAGAAAATCTGTGGAGGGAGCTGAAGGTTCGAGTTGCCAAACGTCAGCCTCAACCTTAATGACTTGGAGAAGATCTGCAAAGAGGAGTGGGACAAAATCCCTCCTGAGATGTGTGCAAACCTGGTGGCCAACTACAAGAAACGTCTGACCTCTGTGATTGCCAACAAGGGTTTTGCCACCAAGTACTAAGTCATGTTTTGCAGAGGGGTCAAATACTTATTTCCCTCATTAAAATGCAAATAATTTTATAACATTTTTGACATTTGTTTTTCTGGATTTTTTTCTTGTTATTCTGTCTCTCACTGTTCAAATAAACCTATTAAAATTATAGACTGATCATTTCTTTGTAAGTGGGCAAACGTACAAAATCAGCAGGGGATCAAATACTTTTTTCCCCCACTGTATATGTATTTTATTTTCGGCGGGAATGGGCTTCCATAGTTTTTTCCGTGGCTCAGTGCAGCCGCCAGATGACAGTTACTGTTACAATTTCAGAATGTAACAGGCTGTTACTGCAATTTCAGGTAAAACCTCAATAAAACAATCTCAAATATAAGGGAATTCAGGAGAATGTTTATACATTTCAGCTGTTTCAAAAACATTGCTCTGTTATTACCATTTACAGTGCCTTCAGAAAGTATTCACACCCCTTGACTTTCTCCACATTTTGTTGATATAGACTAATTTTAAATGTATTAAATTGAGAATTTGTGTCACTGGCCTACACACAATACCCCATAATGTCAGTGGAACTATGTTTTTTGACATTTTTACAAATGAATTAAAAATAAAAAGCTGAAATGTCTTGTGTCAATTAGTATTCAGCCCCTTTGCTATGGCAAGCCTAAATAAGTTAATGTGTAAAAATGTGCTAAACTCACATAAATTGCATGCACTCTGTGTTTCAACATGGTGAATTTATCAATTACACTTTGGATGGTGTATCAATACACCAAGTCACTACAAAGATACAGGCGTCCTTCCTAGAGGTCGACCGATTAATCGGAATGGCCGATTTAATTAGGGCCGATTTCAAGTTTTCATAACAATCGGTAATCGCCATTTTTGGACACCGATCGTGGCCGATTACATTGCACTCCACGAGGAGACTGCGTGGCAGGCTGACTACCTGTTATGCGCGTGCAGCAAGGAGCAAAGGTAAGGTGCTAGCTAGCATTAAACGTATCTTATAAAAAACAATCAATCTTAACATAATCACTAGCTAACTACACATGGTTGATGATATTACTAGTTTATCTAGCTTGTCCTGCGTTGCATATAATCAATGCGGTGCCTGTTAATTTATCATTGAATCATAGCCTACTTCGCCAAACGTGTGATTTAACAAGCGCATTCGCGAAAAAAGCACTGTCGTTGCACGAATGTACCTAACCATAAACATCAACGCCTTTCTTAAAATCAATACACAAGTATATATTTTTAAACCTGCATATTTAGTTAATATTGCCTGCTAACATGAATTTCTTTTAACTAGGGAAATTGTGTCACTTCTCTTGCGTTCTGTGCAACAGAGTCAGGGTATATGCAGCAGTTTGGGCCGCCTGGCTTGTTGCGAACTGTGTGAAGACTATTTCTTCCTAACATAGACAGCCAACTACGCCAAACGGGGGATGATTTAACAAAAGCGCATTTGCGAAAAAAGCACAATCGTTGCACGAATGTACCTAACCATAAACATCAATGCCTTTCTTAAAATCAATACACAGAAGTATATTTTTTTAAACCTGCATATTTAGTTAAAAGAAATTCATGTTAGCAGGCAATATTAACTAGGGAAATTGTGTCACTTCTCTTGGGTTCATTGCACGCAGAGTCAGGCTATATACAACAGTTTGGGCCACCTGGCTCGTTGTGAACTAATTTGCCAGAATTTTACGTAATTATGACATAAAATTGAAGGTTGTGCAATGTAACAGGAATATTTAGACTTATGGATGCCACCCGTTAGATGAAATACGGAACGGTTCCGTATTTCACTGAAAGAATAAACGTTTTGTTTTCGAAATGATAGTTTCTGGATTTGACCATATTAATGACCTAAGGCTCGTATTTATGTGTGTTATTATGTTATAATTAAGTAAATGATTTGATATTTGATAGAGCAGTCTGACTGAGCGGTGGTAGGCAGCAGCAGGCTCGTAAGCATTCATTCAAACGGCACTTTCATTCAAACGGCACTATCAACTCCCGAGATTAGGCTGGTGTAACCGATGTGAAATAGCTAGCTAGTTAGCGGTGTGCGCGCTAATAGCGTTTCAATCGGTGACGTCACTCCATCTGAGACCTTGAAGTAGTTGCCACGGCTTTTGTGGAGCGATGGGTAACAGTGCTTCGAGGGTGACTATTGTCGATGTGTTCCTGGTTCGAGCCCAGGTGGGGCGAAGAGAGGGACAGAAGCTATACTGTTACTGGCAATACTAAAGTGCCAATAAGAACATCCAAATAGACAAAGGTATATGAAATACAAATGGTATAGAGCGAAATAGTCCTATAATTCCTATAATAATTACAACCTAAAACTTCTTACCTGGGAACATTGAAGACTCATGTTAAAAGGAACCACCAGCTTTCATATGTTCTCATGTTCTGAGCAAGGAACTTAAACGTTAGCTTTTTTACATGGCACATATTGCACTTTTACTTTCTTCTCCAACACTTTGTTTTTGCATTTTTTTAAACCAAATTGAACATGTTTCATTATTTATTTGAGGCTAAATTGATTTTATTGATGTATTATATTAACTTAAAATAAAAGTGTTAATTCAGTATTGTTGTAATTGTCATAAATAATTGTAAAGAAATTGGCCGATTAATCGGCATCGGCTTTTTTTTGGTCCTCCAATAATCAGTATCGGTATCGGCGTTGAAAAATCACAATTGGTCGACCTCCTAGTCCTTCCTAACACAATTGGCGGAGAGGAAGGAACACCGCCCAGGGATTTCATCATGTGGCCAATGTTGACTTTAAAACATTGATAGGAGAAAACTGAGGATGGATCTACAGCATTGTAGTTATTATAAAGTACTTACCTAATTAACAAAGTGAAAAGAAGGAAGCCTGTACATAATAAAATATTTCCAAAAATGCATTCTGTTTGCAACAAGGCACTAAAGTAATACTGCAAGAAATGTAGAAAATAAATGAACTTTTTGTCCTCAATACAAAGCGCTATGTTGGGGCAAATCCAACACACATCACTGAGTACCGCTTTTCATATTTTCAAGCATGGTGGTGGATGCATCATGTTATGAGTAAGCTTGTCATCGGCAAGGACAAGGGAGTTTTTGGGGGGAGATACAAATTAATGGAATAGAGTTAAGCACAGTCAAAATCCTAGAGGAAAACCTGGTTCAGTCTGCTTTCCAACAGACACTTGGAGCCAAATTCACCTTTCAGCAGGACAATAACCTAAAACACATGGCCAAATATACATACACTGGAGTTGCTTACCAAGACAAAATTTGAATGTTCCGGAGTGGCCTAGTTACAGTTTTTACTTAAATCAGCTAAAAAAGAAATGATCAACAACCAACTTGACAGAGCTTAAATAATTTCTTTAAAGAATAATGTGCAAATATTGTACAATCCAGGTGTGCAAAGCTCTTAGAGACTTACCCAGAATGACTCACAGCTGTAATCGCTGCCAAAGGTGATTCTAACATTTATTGACTCAGGTGGTTGAATACTTATGTAATCAAGATATATTAGTGTTTTATTTTTCATAATCTTTTTTGACAAATGTTTGAATTTGTCTTCCATTTTGACATTAGAGAGAATTTTGTGTAGAACGTTGACAAAAACTGACGATTAAATACATTTTAATCCCACAACAAAATGTGGAAAAAGTCAATGGGTGTGAATACTTTCTGAAGGAACTCAACGAGACAATTCTGTTCACAGTGCCCTGCTTGGAGGGGGCAATTGTGGTTAGACAGATGATCACCAACGAAGCGTTTAGGCAAAACACAACAGGCTGTTCTACATGCAAATTGTGTGTGTGTTTGTGTGTTTGTAAGATAGTGGAAAGTAAAACATCCATTTACGGTAAATGGGTACGGATGAGACAGAGCGATAGAGAAAAAGAGATGGCTGAGATTACTGCTTTTTCTTTTATGTTGTTTTTCCACAGTAGAGTATTCCTTAAATGTATAGCAGAGTAGTTAGCGCTAGACCTAAGGTCAGTTTTATGTTTGCCCTTAATCATGAAAATGTTGTTTATGATATGGTTTAGCTGATCCTAGATCTGTGCCTATAGGTAACTCTGATTTAAGAATGATAAATTACTGGGAGCTCATATTTGATTACTTATCAAAAGCTTTTGATCGAGTTATAGCCCCACATCCACTGATCTGTCTTTTTTTGCAGTTGATGGAAATAACCTGGATGGGAAGGCTGTCTCTCTCTGTACTCTGTTAGCCAAACGGCTCATATTGCAAATTTGGAAATTGGAAACTGCACATACCTTTTGAGATGTTTTTACAGTATTTAAATAATGTAATGCATATAGAAAAGTTTTGATACAATACCTTCAATAGAAGTCCAAAATGTAACAAAATATGGCAGCTGATACTTGATAAATGGTTCAGTAAGGACTAGTCCCCCTTCACAATTGTGATAATGATCTGTTGCTACGCTGTGCTGTACTTCAATCAATATTTATTTTTGTTATAATTACATTGCTTGTAATGACTGTGCACTGTCTTCTTATAATATGTACCACCTAGTGGTACACCACCTTTTCTTAGCTTTTTTTGTATATGTGAGTAAAATATGGAATCCATAGCGGTGAAACTGCCATGTTCACTTGCGATATTATAAGCACAAAGATGTTACAAACAAGGAACACTGTTTTTTTCCCTCTGACATCTTCGCACACGCAATAGAGTAACATATGTGCTACGATTTTATTTTACCACGATGCTAGATGCTCATTTCCTCAACTAAAATGATAACAAATGCACCTGGGGCTTCAGTGTTTTGTTCTCTAATTCTGTGATTTCTTCAACGCTACAGTGAATGTTATTGTTTATCTCTGTTTTTTCGTATTGGAAAATAATAAACAGATTATATTTTTTTTTTAAAGAAGGATAAATTATGCCGTTAAGACAGTAGTTGGGTTTGGTTGTTTGGCAACAAAACCGACGCATGCGCAACTATTGGGCAAAACAAACGGGGCTGGCTTAGATTGTTGACCACATGTAAACTGTATTTAGTCTCTAAAGTTTATTGAAAGCATAAATGCATCTAAAAATACATCGTTACAGTTGTTGTTCAGCTAGCGAGCGAACTTTAGCCATATTAGCATAGATGTGATTTTAGCCATATTAGCATGAAGAAGAACCTGATAAATACTTATTTCCCTCATTAAAATGCAAATCAATTTATAACATTTTTGACATGCGTTTTTCTGGATTTTTGTTGTTGTTATTCTGTCTCCCACTGTTCAAATAAACCTACCATTAAAATTATAGACTGATCATTTCTTTGTCAGTGGGCAAACGTACAAAATCAGCAGGGGGTCAAATACTTTTTTCCCTCACTGTATGTTGTGGCCACCCTCATTCCTCCTCTCCTTTCCTCTCCACTATTCTCCTCTACTCTCCCCCCCTGTCCTCCCTCCTGTAGCTTACCACAGAGCCTAAACTGGAGGTAGGGTGGTTCCATCATAGAAATAATGGAAATAGATCACATAGAACACACCTTGCATCGTCCAATATGGTGTAGGCTTGGGCGGTATACTGGGTAAACCGGGGTATTTTGAAATACAGACAGTATGATTTTCAATACCGTGGGTTTGTGGCGCCCTAAAGCTCGGGGGAATTCGTGACGTGAGAATATACTTATCCTCCTGCAAACTTTAGACCATGCGTACGCACAGTTTCTAGTGGTTGAAGTATTGCATTGCAAGAAGGCAAAAGTAGCGTAGTAGCAGTGGTGGAAAAAGTACCCAACTATCATACTTCAAGATACCTTAATAGAAAATGACACATGTAAAAGTCACCCACTAAAATTCTACTTGAGAAAAAGTTGAAAATTATTTGGTTTAAAATATACTTAAGTATCAAAAGTGAAAGTATAACTAATTTCAAATTCCTTATGTTAAGCAAACCAGATGGCACCATTTTCTTGTTTTTTTATTTTACGGAAAGCCATGGGCACACTCCAACATTCAGACATAATTTACAAACAAAGCATGTGTGTTTAGTGAGTCCGCCAGATCAGAGGCAGTAGGGATGACCAGGGATGTTCGGTTGATAAGTGAGTGATTTTGACTATTTTCCTGTCCTGCTAAGCATTCAAAAAGTAACGAGTATTTTTGGGTGCCAAGGAAAATGTATGGAGTAAAAAGTGCTATATTTTCTTAAGGAATGTAGTGAAGTAAAAGTAGTCAAAACTATAAATAGTAAAGAACAGATAGTACTTTATTTTTACTTAAGTACTTTACACCACTGCCTAGTAGCCTTGTGCAAATTAGGAATATAGGATGACACTCTTATTCATAACAAAAAAAATAACAGGTAGCTAAATATAATAACAAGATGTGATGATTTGCCGTTAGTGAGAAGAGAACATATGTATTTTATCTTTGCATCCTAAAATAATTAGAAATGGGCATCTATTTTCTGTTATTGATTTAATTCCCATGATCATTGCAGAATAAATTCCGCACCTTTCAAGTTTTTGCTCTATGCATCCAAAAGGGAGCCGGTTTATAACATACAGGTGAACCGACAGCTGATATTTTGCATTGAAGTGTGTAGGCTACAACTGTAAGTAGTTGAATGAAAACTAAAACTTTAGTTTTGATTATTTTCCCCGAGTAGAATTTGTAGGCAGTGCAGCATATTTAGGTTCGGGAAAAAGTAAATGCAAAACATTATTGAATTAAAATGATCAGTTTACAGGTCCATAACAATTTGCAATTGTTTTTGTCATTCAGAAACGGTTAGATAAAGCACATTTCAGAAAACATAAAGTTTGCAATTGCTATTTCCTTTAGATAGCCTACTGAGCTACTGTCTTGGCCTAATTCCAATACTTCTAAAATATACAGCAAATAGTCTTTGTAAATTATATCATAAATAGGACTGGTGGAGTTATTTATGTCACACATGCAGTTAACAAAAATATATGGAGATATCTGCTCTTTCCAAAATTACAACCAACTGATTGAAGCAATACTGAAAAAATGGAGGAGGCAAGTGGAAAGGGAGAAGGTAGTGTCGACCCTGTAGTAAAGACCAAAATTGGCTAAAGAAAATTGTGATCAATAATAAAGTATACCAGTTTAATTTAAGGACCACAAATTTGACAGCTGCACCATACAGGTTGCAAAATAGTTGGGAGGAGATTTTTGTAACGATTCCATGACACATGGTTTATGAACTGATACACAAAATGACCCCGGATTCAAAACGTAGAGTTTTTCAATTTGAATTATTATAAAGAATTCTTGCAACCAATAGAATGTTATATAATGTGGATACAACCATCCCAGCTGTGCAGATTTTGCTGTTAAGAGACAGAATCATGAGATCACTTGTTTTGGTAGTCCCCATATGTAACTTGTTTTTGGTCGCAAAAAAAAAAGTCCTAGTCAATCGATCAATATAGTAATAATACTCAGCAAAGGTGTTTATCTTTAATTGACAATCTTTAGAAAGTATGAGAATAGAAAGGTTCAGAACTTTTATGAAACATCACAGCACAGTGGAAAAATATGTGGCAGCTAGAAATCAAACTTGATTGTCTTCAGAGATAGATGAAAGGGGTTGAGGGTAGCTGAAGGCTGGAACTAAAAACAAACAAAAGATAACTACAGTAAAATATACTGTCCGTGAAATGTATGTAGTATGTATAAGCTGGAAGTGAAAGCCTAAATATTATTGTCTATTAGTTTACTCCACTTAGGGGAAGGGTGTTAGGGTTAGGGGAAAATAATAAAGAAGGAAAATATATTTCATTAGTTTACTCCAATTAGGGAAGGGGTGTTAGGGTTAGGGGAAAATAATAAAGAAGGAAAATCTATTTAAAATAATATATATTTACAAACAAAATATACATGGGGGATTGGAAATTATGCAGACAATTACATTGATGGAATCCACAATCTATCTGCAATATT
The DNA here is from genome assembly GCF_965601325.2 of Salmo salar. Lineage (NCBI taxonomy): Eukaryota > Metazoa > Chordata > Actinopteri > Salmoniformes > Salmonidae > Salmo > Salmo salar. The sequence goes on along the minus strand of NC_138297.1, from coordinate 35,068,171 downwards.
AACGCTAATCTACCCTATACAGCAAATAAGGGCGTTTTTTGTCACCAAAAAAGTTGAGTGTTATTCATGAAGAGTTATAACGCTTGTTCACGCACACACAGTTTTACGACATGACTGATTTAAACTGAACAAAAATATAAACGCAAAATGCAACAATTTCAACGATTTTACTGAGTTACAGTTCATATAAGGAAATCAGTCAATCGAAATCAATTCATTAGGCTCAAATCTATGGATTTCACTTGACTTGGGCAGGCGGCGCAGCCATGGGTTGACCTGAGAGGGCACAGGCCCATCCACTTGGGAGCCAGGGCACCCATTGGGGAGCAAGGCCCAGCCAATCAGAATTTAGTTTTTCCCCCACCAAAGGGCTTTATTACATACAGAAATACTCCTCAGTGTCATCAGCTATCTGGGTGGCTGGTCTCAGACGATCTTGCAGGTGAAGACGCCGGATATGGATGTCCTGGGCTGGCGTGGTTACACATGGTCTGCGCTTGTGAGGCCGGTTGGACGTACTGCCAAATTCTCTAAAACGACGTTGGAGGCGGTTTATGGTAGAGAAATGAACATTAAATTGTCTGGCAAAGTTCTGATGGACATTCCTGCAGTCAGCATGCCAATTGCATGCTTCCTCAAAACTTGAGACATCTGTGGCACTGTGTTATGTGACAAAACTGCACAAAAACTGCATAAAAGTGGCCTTTAATTGTCCACAGCACAAGGTGCACCTGTGTAATGATCATGCTCTTTAATCAGCTTCTTGATATGCCACACCTGTCAAGTCGATGGATTATCTTGCCAAAAGAGAGATACTCACTAACAGGGATGTAAACAAATTTGTTCACAAAATTTGAGAGAAATAAGCTTTATCGGCGTATGGAACATTTCTGGGATCTCTTACTTCAGGTAATGAAACATTGGATCAACACTTTACATGTTGCATTTATGTTTTTGTTCAGTATATAATGAGAAACATGCGCCAAATTTACAAAGCACAACATTTTTGTGCATGCAGTTTTTTCAGTAATAGTTTAAAATGTATGCAGCGTTTATAAATATAACCGTATACCCTGGTATGGTACAGGAATGGTATGAATGTATGAAATCCTAGATACCTCCCAACCCTAATGTGGTTTAGGGTGAAGTTGCCCCTAGATGCTGGCTGATGTTGGGTCAGTCTTGCATTTCCCCACTAATGGTTAAGGTTAGGATTGGGGGAGGGAAACTGATCCTAGATCTGTACCTAGGGGAAACTTCACCCTGGAGTGTTCAATGCAACAAACAATAGAAAATGTCTGACAATATGCCATTTTTATGGGTTTTTTTTCTCTCTTTACCCCTCTCATAGCCAGCATTGGACATAAGACTGAAGGTATGAGACTTGTGTCTGAGACCTGAAGACTTGTGTTAGCTCCCCAGCTAATGCTTATGTTTTAGCTCAGCAGGCTAACAAAGTCTTGTGGCATGCAGGAAACCCAGGTTCGAACCTCGGTTGGTCACGTTGGTCACATGTTGTGCACAGTGTGTATATCTCGGTGTATTAACCTGTGTGTGTGTGTGTGTGTGTGTGTGTGTGTGTGTGTGTGTGTGTGTGTGTGTGTGTGTGTGTGTGTGTGTGTGTGTGTGTGTGTGTGTGTGTGTGTGTGTAGGAGCCCAACAGCAGCCACCCCACGCTGATTACTCTGAAGGTAGACCCAGATGGATTCTTCCTTTACTGGACTGGTGGGGCCAACATGGTAAGTCTATTATTTTCTCTTTCTTACACGGTAATTACTCACTCTCTACATTTTACATTTTAGTCATTTATAGCAGACACTCTTATCCAGAGTGACTTACAGAAATGAGTGCATACGTTTTCCATACTTTTTTGCCCTGGTCCCCATGGCTATGTTCTAACTCTTCCACATCCTCCCTTCTTTAACTTAAACAAAACAATCTCCCACCTTCCCTAACATGGTGGGTCCTAGGCTTAGGCGATATACCCTTTATACTGTATACCAGGGTATTTCAAAATACCGACCGTTAGGGCAGTGACCGTCTTGGAATTTGAGGTTATGGTAATTGGCCAGGTCAATTGGGAGGTGGCGGGGTGGGGGTACCTGGCACGCATAGAAGGCTAAGTAGGCCTACTTCTATGCGTGCCCAGGCCCCCGCCACTCCCCAATTGAAACAAGCCATTCCACTTCGTTATTATCATGACATTTCATTATGATTGTTCAGGTTATTACTTAAATCAACAAATTAAGACATGTCAGCTTGGAGAGGATCTGTTGCTTTTTCGTATTGACAGAACATTAATGGAGTCAAAATAAAGATATAGGCCTATGTCTACCTTGTCCTTGTCTGTTGGCTTTTCTGTATATAATTGTTTTTAATACAGATCCTATTTCGACGCACAAAACCATAAAAAAAAAGTCTGATGGGTTGTCTCCCACTTTTCCGAAATATTCGCATAACGTCACAAATCCTGCTGCTTTTGTCATTTTATGGCAGTGGCATTCATAGCCGCAGGAAGATGTTCTACAGACTCAAAAAATTTACCAGCACTACAGATGGCGATTTAGGTCTGCTAATACAGGACTAGTAAAAATAGTGCACTACTTTAGTGGAACAAACAGTTTTCAACTTTTTTAATGTATTTTTTATTAATATGTATTTATTTATTTTCATACTTCCTGCAGCTATGGTGGCATTGACATTTCTTCTTCAAAGAGAGGATGCCATAATGAGATAAATAATGTAGCCTAAACTACTGAAAACAGGCCTTTTACAGGATTAAATCATCATCAGTAGGCTATAAGATAATGAATAGACAAGGAATGTATAAAGGAGACAGCTATGCTATAGTATGAAGATTAAGTTGACAATCATTCAAATAGAAACAAATACACGCAATGTCCATAGCCTATTTATCAGCAATGCTGATTATAGAGGGGGAGAGTGTTGAATTTTTTTTTACAATACTGTGATGAACTATTATAATAAAAAATTGACATCGTTGACTAACTGTTTGAGGTGAAGAAAAAATTACTGAGAAGCCCAGCTGGGCACTTTCCTACATTTTACATTTGCGAGAAGTCAGCTAGGTAGGCCTACTTCTATGCGTGCCCAGCCCCCCGTGCTCCATCAACATTAACAGAACAGAGAAATCAGACACGCTTATTGCTCACATGCAGTGCGTAAATTATGGTATGAAATAAACCAAAACTATGTTTACACTCTGAGAATGAGAACGGTAAATTTCTTTAATTAATATATCTATTAACAGACATGTAACAAAGTGATAGGTATTAATGGTAAATTGGTAAATTGTGCATTGCGGCCGACACTGTAGACTATAGCGTAGGCTACCATTATACTTCGCGGGGATAGGAGGTCAGCAATTTTTTTTGACTCACCTAGGGCAGCATATTGGCCAGGACTGGGCTTGATCAGCATTGATTAGTCTATAAATTAAGAAAAGATTCCATATCAAATTACACAATGCCAGGTTGGAGAGGATTGGCGCATTGTCCATTTGACACAACACTAGCGCATTATAGGCCTCAGAGCCAGAACATTGTATAACAGAAAGTCCACGCATCTTTTCAGGTCGCTGCAGCTAGCGACTGGAACGAGCTGCAAAAAACACTCAAACTGGACAGTTATATCTCCATCTCTACATTCAGACTCAATCATGGACACTCTTACTGACACTTGTGGCTGCTTCATGTGATGTATTGTTAACTCTTCCTATTTGCCTTTTGTGCTGTTGTCTGTACCCAACAATGTTTTTGTACCATGTTTGTGCTACTACCATGTTGTGTTGCTACCATGTTGTTGTCATGTGTTGCTGCCATGCTGTGTTGTCTTAGGTCTCTCTTTATGTAGTGTTGTGGTGTCTCTTGTAACGATGTGTGTTTTGTCCTACCTTTTTTTTATCCCCCATCCCTGCAAGAGGGCTTTTTCCTTGGTTGGCCGTCATTGTAAATAAGAATTTTTTCTTAACTGACTTGTCTAGTTAAATAAAGGTGAAATAAAAAAAACTCCCGCGGTTATGTAAAGTTTATCTACATGACAATAAAGTTTGTTTATTTATTTTTAATCCTTAAATAAATGTAGGCATTTTTAAAACGGCTTTGATGGTTGTTTTATTTTCATGACGGTCTTCATCCATAACCGATAGTTACACGATTACTCAGTTACCGTCAGATCACCACCGACCGTATGGGGGGGGGGTGCTAGGCCACTGCTTATTATAACTATAAGAAATCTAAGATGTAAATTCAAAATTATCAACTGGGTAGTTTGAGCCCTGAATGCTGATTGGCTGAAAGCCATGGTATATCAGACCGTGTACCATGGGTATGACATGGTACACGCCCCTTGTAAAGCGCCCCTTGTGTGCACATTCGCTAATACCATATACCCCGGTTTGGTACAGAAACGGTATGATGGTATGAAAATCTGTTTACCGCCCAATCCTAGTGGGTCCTCTCTTTTTCTATCTCTCTCTGTCTAGTATGGTGAGTTCTTCCTTCTCTCGCTTTTTTTTGTCTCCCTCTCTTTAACTCTCTCTGTCTAACATGAGTCCTCTCGCTCGCTCTCTCTTTTACACACAGACACAGTCGTGTACAACTAACCTTGCGGGGACACAAAATTCAGTCCCATTCAAAATCCTATTTTCCCTAACACTAACCTTAACCCTAACCCTAAACCTAGCCCCTAACCCTAGCACCTAACCATAACCCTAGCTCCTAACCCTAAACCTAATTCTAACACTAATTTTAACCTTAACCCTAAACCCCCTATAAATAGCATTTGACCTTGTGGGGACTAACAAAATGTTCCCAGTTGGTCAAATTTTTGTTTGTTTGCTATTCTTGTGAGGACTTCTGGTCCCCACAAGTATAGTTAAACATGTCCACACACACACTCACTCTGTCAATTCCTGATGTTGTTGTCCTTCTCTCCTCACCTCATTAGTACAGACAGTTGGGCTGTATCCCAAATTGCACCATATTCCCTATATAGTGCACTAAGTTTCACCAGAACCATGTAGTAAAGTAGTGCACTATAAAGGGGACCATTTCGGACTGAGCCTTAGCCAGTTAGTCATGTGAATGAGGGCATGGATCGAATCAAATTTCAGGCCCCAAATTAAATAAACACTTCCCTCATCCCCCTCTCCCTCTATCAATATCTCTGTCTCTTTCTCCCCCTCTCTCCCCCTTTATCTCTGTCTCCCTGACGCCCTTCTTTCTCTCTCCCTCCTTGTTCTCACTTTCTTTGCCTTTTTCACTCTTTTTTTCACCACACATTTTTGTAGCGCTCCATATCTCAATCTCTTCCTCTACCCTGTCTGTCTGTCTGTCTGTCTGTCTGTCTGTCTGTCTGTCTGTCTGTCTGTCTGTCTGTCTGTCTGTCTCTCTCTGTCTCTCTCTGTCTCTCTGTCTCTCTGTCTCTCTCTGTCTCTGTCTTTCTCTCTCTCCTTCTTCGCTGTGTTTTTACCTCTAAAGGCATTTATGGAATGGCGTGTTAATACTGTGCAGTTAGGGGTGTGTGCGTGTGTTTGCGCGTGTGAGCCCTATCTGTGTTTACTGTGTGTGTGTTCTCTAGTAGGACACAAGGCCAGCCCTAGCCCAAGGGCTATCGTTGACACTGTTTAATGACAGGGTTAGAATGCCCCAGGGAAGGAGAAATGAAGGCTGCATCCCAAATGGCCCCTTATTCCCTAGTTAGTGTACTACTTTTGACCAGGTCCCATAGGGAAATGAAGGCTCTGAGTACCAAATGGCACACTAATCCCTATATAGTGCATTACTTTTGAAACTAGTGCACTTTATAAGGAATAGAGTGCCGTTTGGGACGAAGTCAGTCTAAAAGGACTTATGAGGATAGAACTGTGAAGCTATGAGTGGAATATGCTATTATTAAAATTCATTATTTTTAAAATTAATTAATTAATCTGCTATTATATCTAGATGACATGGCTATAATTGCTACATCCAATAATAATCTAAGTTTTACATATGTCTCTACAATAACCATGACCAGAAGTACAGGAAGGGCAAATTACACGTTCATGAATTCTTCACTTCTCCCAACTATTGTTTAATCTCTCACCCTCTCTTCCCTCTCTCCTTTCTTCTTTTTACTCCTCCAGTCAATATCGTCCCAGTAAGTCACCTTTCCTCTGACTTCTCTCCATCTCTCCTCCCTCCCTCCCTTCCTCTTTTCTTGTTATTGAAAAACTCCTCCACCCTCTATTCTTCTTCTATCCCTCTACCAATCTCTTTCTTATCTTAGGGTCTATTCTCATTGACAAGAATTAAGGAGAATTTTGAGATATTCTCGTGAGGTATCGATTTGAGAGACATTATATGAGTGACATTAAGTCACTCATATAATGACTTTCAGGATTTTGATCAAATTAAGCTAGGTTTGTTATAACTTTAATACGCTAAAACTGTACTTTTATCTTCCTATGAGAGGGGGAAAACGTTAATGTTTGATATGCTTACGTAAGCTGTCTTATTGTCTTGCAAGCTACATTGAGCTAGCTAATGCATCTACGAACGATAAAATAAACAATTTAATTGTCTGCACATGTGAATTGTTGCATTATTCAAGAGTGTAATATGGTTTGGTTGCATTATTCAAGATTGTTGCTAGCTAATATGTTTTAGAGGGAAAGATGCTCACATTGTTGAATAGTTTGCAAGCTTACTGGCTAGTCAGGGGCTACTGTGATACGGTAAATTTGGAGCTGCAGAGCAAGAATGTCACATTGCCAGCCACAATTAAAGGTAAGGCAAGGATGTCATGTAAATTGAAACGTTTATATACGTATTATGTAAATTGTCATCTCGTCACGCTGCCTCTCCTTAAATGTTCGTCAATGAGAATAGCCTCTTCGAGGTAAAGGTTGAGTTAACTGTTTCTATAGAAGAGAAAATTAGCAGGACTCTTCTTTTGTTGTTATTTTCTTCCTCCATCTATCCCCTCACCATTTTTCCTCTCAATCTCCCTTTTTCCTCAGTCTTTGAGGTCGGCGTGGGGTGTTTCTGTCTCTTTATTCTCCCTCGGTCTCTCTTGTGCACACGTGTTCTCTCGCTCGCTCTCCTGCTCTCTGTCGCGCTCTCTCTCTCTTGCTCCCTATACCTCTCTCTCTCACTAATTTCAGACAGAAGATATGCTATATTACCTGTAAAAAATAATAATGCAATGTTTATGAGTCCCTTTAAAACAGCCCCTTATTTACCACTTTCTTTATTTTATATTAGTGGGTAACTGGCACATTTGTGGGGGGTGTTAAACCATAGGAGCTGTTTACATTACAAATTAAGGTGTTAAATGATGGAAGTGTTCATGAATTTACCTGCAAAAAGCAGAGACCAATGTACTATATTTTCGTTACAGGGTCTGAAAATGCAACAATCATGACTAAGTCTTCAGGTGGCTTTAATTTTGGCATGTTTTTTACCCCGGGTAAATGGAAGTAGGCATGGCAAATTAGTGGGATCTTTGTCTGCGTATGAAAGGTTGGATGTTACCATGGTTTACACAGGCATTGTGGGTAGGACACATGTAACAGATGTGATCGTACTTCGTAACTCTCTTGCATTGTGTTTTTAAAGAAAGGACTGTCCAGCCAGCGATCCAAGTTGATTGGTATTTATTCTGATGATAGACACAAGGAAGCACATTGGATATTCAGGACAACAGTATGTTGATGGCTGTAGATTCGTTATTAGCCTGTTTGTATTGAAATTACTGTGAATTAACAGGGAGCTAATGCAACAATTACAATTATGGGAGGTGCAACTCAATGATATGAAGGTGTTCCTAATGTTTTGTATACTCTGTGTGTGTGTGTGTGTGTGTGTGTGTGTGTGTGTGTGTGTGTGTGTGTGTGTGTATGTATGTGTGTATATATATATATATATATACTGAACAAAAATATAAATGCAAAATGTAAAGTGTTGGTCCCATGTTTCAAAAGTTGAAATAAAAGATCCCAGAAATGTTCCATATGCACAAAAAGCTTATCTCTCTCAACTTTTGTGCACAAATTTGTTTACATTCCTGTTAATAAGCATTTCTCCTTTGCCAATATAATCCATCCACCTGACAGGTGTGGCATATCAAGAAGCTGATTAATAAATCTCCTTAGGGCTAGGCCCCTT